>NC_090444.1:1451486346-1452736346 GCF_031143425.1 Pleurodeles waltl | reverse complement strand
GGAGTCTGTGGGGGGATGGGTGAGCCTCCTACCAGTGACAGGGAAGGAATATGTTATGGTAAATGATATATACATTGATTAATATATACATAGATATTTGCACACATCAATATATACATAAATTAACCTGTTTTAATATATATTCATATCGATGTGTGCATATATCTGTGTATGTATTAATCAATGTATATATCATCAGCCATAACATATGGAACAAAAACGTACAGTTTTGTAAAGTTATATATATATATATATACATAACATATGGAACAAAAACGTACAGTTTTGTAAAGTTATATATATATATATATATATATATATATATATATATATATATATATATATATATATATAAACATCTCAAAAACAAACAATTGATAATCAATTGTATCGTTGTACTCCAGGAGAGTTTATTACTTCATCCAAATGTGTACTTCATCAAACAACACCACCTACACGTTTCGACTTCTCGGTCTTGCTCACAGTTTGTGAGTATTTTTTCAATGTCTTTCTTTTATAGTTTTTTTTACCCTCTACCAACTAAGTGCATTATGGAACATGTAGTGTTAATAAAGCAAACCACTCTGAAACACATTAATTAATCCCAGTTTTACCCAATAATACATCAAATAATTCATATCGAACTATCAGACAACATAGATAAAACTCTATATAACGATAGATAAATATAAATGTGTTTCTGAGTATTTTGAGAGATTCTATACATAAGGCGACATTGGTGTTGTTCTTAATAGTCCTATCTTCATGGAGAGTGAGTCCATTTGTTCTTAATTATATCATTGTATGACAGAAGTATCTTCAAAACCCACTTGTTATTACTCTCATTTCCGTGTTAATGTAATAATTACCACCTCTCATATTAACATATTATATTTCCACTTCCACTTCCCTTTAATTTCCAATGTCTCTTGTATAACAACACTTTTAGTCTCACAGTTCTCTTGTTATAAATGATAGTGGAGTTCTTCAACCCCATTAAGACCTCTTGGTGTCTTCGTTTTAAGCTGTATTATTACCGTGATTCCAAGCGCCTTAATTTCAGTTCCCAATCTCCTCCTCTTTAATTTTTGTCAATACTTGGATTTCAAAGAACTTCATGTTTGTCCAATTTCTTCCTTCATGTATATTCAAATGTCTCGCCATGGCATAGTTCAAATCTTTATTTTGTACAGCTCTTGTGTGTTCTAAGATACATATATATATATGTATACACATTCACACACCTAAACTTGCCTGTGATGTAGTGCTTCCTAACAAGTAATAAATATGATATGACTTTTTTTTTACCTAACATCACTTACCTAGCCCCTGTCACTGTAACTCTCAACTGGGGCAGCTATTACTGCTCCCTGTCAATTATGTCAGTCCAGTATATCGCCACTTGCTGCTGGGTGCGGGAGACTCCAGTGGTAGCTAATGCAGTGCAGCACTCTCCCCCACCTCAGCCAATGTTCATCTACCATAGCGGAGGCCAGGCCTGCTCCCTGCTTCCAGCATGATCAGGAGATGGCCCTGCAAATTGAAAGATAGAGCTGCTGTCTCTGCCTCACTATAAACGTGGCTGGTGTCACTCCTTACAGGGCTGAGTAACTTTCCTGTGATGCCTGCCTCTGCTTATTATGTTGTTTGGGACTAGGGAGCAGAATTCACGACGGGGCAGTTAGGCAGAAACAGGCCTTAAAAAACAAAATGGCCATACGCTTTCACACTGTGACATGATGTTCATGTTGTTTTTTAGCACTAGCAATGTCACCGACCATGTATGAAATACATCTCATGCAATTCCACATAAACGTGTGGAATTTCTATGTAATTTTACATGATGACACCATGCAGAATTACACCATTTATGCCCTCCCTTATTTAGAGCCCTTTTATTCCTCCTTTAACACCTCACCCTTTTGTAGGAAGTATTCCTGATTTTCCAGCAACTTCCTTATCCCTCACACATCGCAATAAAACATAGGTGTACACATGCAGAGTTCTAAACAGAGAAAAAATAAGAGGGGAGAAGGCCTCTAAACATAGGTTAATGAATAGCATTTTGTAGTATGTGAGTTGTACTACTGTAGTACAAGTAAATACAATACAAATATAGTTTCTCACAAGCCTCCAAAGAGTTCTACATTATGTCATCAGTGCTAAATTAGTCTCAGTGCCTATTTATTAAAGTATGTCTGTGTGTATTAGTTTATTTACATTGAATCATTGGAAAGTTAATGTCTAATGATGGCATTACATGATGCAAAACACTACCAAAGAAGGCAAGCACTTCAGTGTTCTACATAGTGGTAGTAAGCACTAAAATAATGTTACAATATTGTGCAATATTATTCAGTCAGGTGAAATGTGGCTTCTCCTTGTAGTCATCATTTAGTTATGGATCATTTCAGAAGAATAAAAAGGTAGTGATTTATGAGATTTTGACAAAAGTGATCCCATTGTTCACTGTACTCTTAAGAACAAGTTCAATTCACATACATTTATTATACCCTATCAAGTGACAAACTTAATATTTACCTGTGCATTTATAGTCTAAAATGAGTGCATGTGTTTACTTTGTTGGATATGATATTTATATATATTTATGGTATGTCATTTCTCAAATAATTCATGCACATGTAAATTTACAATTATCATTCTGTCCAGCATACGGATCAAAATGATATTTGTTAGGTACTGCCTTATATCTCATGTTTAAATATTTGGCATGTTGAATCATATTGTTTTGCATAGGCATTCTAAGGTGGGACTCTGAAGGGAGACTACATTTCCTAGAGACAGGCAGAAATTGCTGTGCACCACAGAGAAATGTCCCAAGGGATCAGTTAATCAGTCGAGAATGGTACCACAAAAT
The DNA here is from genome assembly GCF_031143425.1 of Pleurodeles waltl. Classification (NCBI taxonomy): domain Eukaryota; kingdom Metazoa; phylum Chordata; class Amphibia; order Caudata; family Salamandridae; genus Pleurodeles; species Pleurodeles waltl. The sequence continues at coordinate 1,452,733,468 of NC_090444.1, read as the reverse complement.
CTGTAGAAGCACTGTTGTCTGTTGAACTATGTTAGATCCATTGGTGAGTGACAAGAGTATAATAGAGCTGATATTACACCCATGGAGAATATTATATAGAAGGTGTGATATGGTATCCCACTGCAATTCCTCTGATATAAATAACAACTGAAAATTCCCCTAAAAGAGAGTACATCTGAACATTTCAATGAAAAATATATATATGAGCGAATTACTTTAGATATTTAGGACCTGAGTTACAAATGATAACCTCCAGTTTTGTGTAGGTTTACGATTATATACTAATTACAAAGGGATTTGAGTACTATCTTTACGAGTGTGGAGTTTCTGCACATAAAAAGATTGCTTTTTATTTATGGAGACTGCACCCGTAATATTCTACCTGTAAATCCCTTTGTGAATAGCAGACAACCAAAAGCTTAAGCAAAAGGTTAAATTTATCTTTGTGAACCAGGCCCTTAGCATAAAATATCTCAGGATGAGCAAACACATTGCAGCGCTCAGAAGAATAACATTGATGACAGTATGAAGCAATTCTGAAAGAGAAGTGCAGTAATCTTTTAGTCAATGCATGCTATTTTTGCCAGCACATACAGCATTCTCAAATACAAAGAAAGACTAATGCAACACTGTTTTCAGATGTAGTGGTGCTATGCTTACCTGGTTCTGCCCATGTCTCGAAAACTGGAGAGAATGTATTAAACTTGCAAATGTCCTTTCCAATACTGTGTCTATACAGGGATAAACTTGGTTCTGTCCATAACTACACAAGTTTTCCATTCAAGACTGATGGCTTCTAGCTATATTTGGGAATCTGCTCCCTAGAAGACATGAAATGCATGGCAAATATAATTGAGGATATTTGAACTTGCATGTTGTATTACCATCTGAAACATAATCTGATGAAGTCTGGATTTCTCCTGATATCACCAGTGAATTTTACTATCCAGATTCAAATATGACTCAGGGGGGTGGTCATTATAGAGAGTGCACTGCAAGATGTGTGCACCTTAGTGCCACACTGCCAACCGGGGGTGAATATCTTACAACAACACTGTCGTCTGGCCAAGCTGCACCCTGTTTTTAGGGGTAATAAGTGCAGAATGGCAGAGGGGTCCTAACTGGCATGCTATTTTCCTTATCTGAGCAGCATCCACAGCATTCCCGGCCTGGAGCTGTGCTGCCGCATTGGCCCCTGCTGGAGCAATGGGACTGGGCAAAAGCTGGGGTTGTGCCTCACTGCTTTTGAGGGCCAGACACCTGTCCTGCTTCTGGCTGATCTCAGAGCTGGAGTTGATCACTGAGCATGCGGGTACCTGAGTCCCGCTGTGGCACCAGTGTGGGCCGTCTTGTAGGGAACAACGCATTCCACTGGCCGCAGGACTTTTGTCATGGAGAGGCGGAATGCACAGTGTTGCTACTGTTGGTGGCTGCAGCTATTTCTGTGCTGGCCTTGATCCCTACAGTGTTGCTGAGTCACACAGCCCTGGGCATACATTGAGAGCATAGGCGCCAGATAACAATCTAATTGGCAGTGTTTGTCGGGCCTGGTGGGCCAGGGACTTAGGAGGTAGCAGACTGTGGAGAAGAAAACTGAGCCTGCATCTAAATTGTGAGTGACGCCCTGCCCTTGTGATTTAGCACCCCACCATTGTGGTATGTTGGGGCATGGGGGGCCTTGGAGGCAAGAATCTGTGACACCCTTTGGCAGTGATGCTGCAGGCTATGCAGCAGAGCTTGGAATCAGTAGAAGGAAAAAATGACACGTTTAGTCTACGCATGGATCACGTGGTGGTGAGACTAGGTAAACAAGCTGCCCGAATCACAGTGGTGGAACAACGTATATATAGCACAGAAGAAGACTTGGAAGTTCTAATGGATACATGTTTGAATATGGAGAAAGTAATCCAGGCCAAAAATAAACATTTGAAGGCATGAGCCTCCCGTAATAATCTATATTTTACAGGGATACATGAATCGACTTATACTGACAGGATGGAGCATTATGTGGAAATTATGCTGACCTCCCTCTTTGGCCCTGAGAACCTTTCTAGTCTGCTGGTGGTGGATCATGCCCACCGCTCTCTCATCATGCGGCTGCCCCATTCAACTCTGTGCCCACCATAGCAAAGCTGATAAACTACAAAGACCATCTCATCACTTATCAAAATAACATCTCCTACTGCCCAGATTTTACAGCAGTGGTGCACGTGGCTCACAAAGACTCCCTATCCACCAAAAAACGCTTGCAGAAGGAGGGCATATCCTATGTTATGCTACACCCTGCGTGTCTCTGCATTGACCACCATGAACACCAAAAAATCTTCCCAATTCCCAACACGTTAATGGAGCACCTCAGATCCCTCTCCCCAAGGAGGAGCACCAAATCTCCCCGTGGACGATGACCAACATTGAGAGCCTAATCTATATGCTGCCTTCTAGACACACTCACACCTGGCTGAATGGGGCACTCAAGTTATGGACCCGGGTGCATCCTGTGCGTTCTGATGACATTGTTCAAGCCTTACCTTGATTGCCACTCAGCTGTCATGATATGAATGTTGCCCTCTCTCCCTGGCCACCTCCAAACTCTGGAGGTTAAAGTTGGATCTCTCAGCATCTGACATAGCAAACTATATGGAGGATGTTGCAGTAGCATTAACACCCAATGCCATGCTCCCTTCCTGTCTTTCACATACTCTGTCTCTGAGCTCCAGTGTATTATTCCCTCTATACTCAGGTGAACCCCTAACATTACAGGCCCTACACACATACTACAAGGGAATAACACAGATATAGGGCTCAGTACCAAATTATGGGTCTGATTTAGATATTGGCGGTAATGGGTCTGCCGCCACTTTTTCAATGGAAACCCCGCCCTCCGGCTTGGCAGTTCACCCGCCTGATATAGATATTGGTAGTTCCACAGACTATAACCTGCCTGAGTCCTGCCAACTCTGTCATGGATTTTCATCTGCCATGATGGTGTCATAGGAAATAGTGGCAGGACTTCTGCCACACTCACCACCGTGCAGATTTGGATGTGCCTTACTACCAAGCAAAATGTAGCAGTCTGACCTCCACTTCTCACATGGGGGATTTGGGGAAAAGGGGTGAAAACTCACCTTTTTTCCCGATTCCACATCAGTTTCCTGCTGGACATGATTGGTCAACACCCTCCATTCCTGCTGCCACTGGACCTCAGAGAATACACAACGCCTCCATTGCTGCTCATGAAGGTAGGGAACCCACATTGCCTGTGTAGGCTCGGGGGTCACAGCACATGAGCTTGGGACCGCTGCAGACTTATACATGTCACAGTCATTTTTTTTTATTACTGTGACATGCATATTTTGGAGAGACACACATACACAAATGTCATTTTGGTCTCAGTATTCATTGGCAAATTAATGCTGGCACAATCACACCTTTCAACTGTGTCCATTTGTGCACATTGCACATTGCAAAGGGACCTGTCTTGTGTTTCGATTTTTGTGTGTGATTCAGTAAATGTATGTGTATGTGCTGTGTGATGGTCATTGTTGTGATGTGTGCAGTTGTGATGTGTGACTGTGTTTGTGTAGATGAGTGTGTAGTTGTGTTGGTTGCTTTGGTTGGGTTATGTGTGGGTGCAGCATCAATAGTTTGTATATGTTGTGTATCTTTTGTCATTGATGTATGGTAATGTGTGTTTGTGACATGTACATGTTGTGTTGTACTGGACTTGCAATGGATAATAGTGTGTATGTGGTGTGTGGTGTTGTATGTGATGCAGGGGGTCACATATGGCAAAGTTACAGAATGTGTGACTTACTTAGATTCCGCAGCCACTGCCATTGACTGGTGTCCATTGGGTCCTGCAATGTTCTCCCTCCATCAGCAAACTGCCGCCAGTACACCGCCTTCAGGACTGTAACTTCTAAATGGGGCGGATAGCACACCATCAAATTAATGGTTTTCTCGGGTCTGCTGCCACAGCTGTTTTGCGGTAGCACCACCAAGAGCTAAATCAGCCCCTGAATGTCTCAGCACAAAGAGATGGGCCCTCAATCCAACGCTGTAGAAATGAATTGTGGTATTGGAACAGCTGCTTGAAATGGTTGACTAGGCATTCAGTTGTTCAAAACTAGTATGGTTACACCCAATTGCAATTTATGCAGGATTCATTTCAAATGCATCCATCAAATGTATCACACTCCTGGCTAAATTATACAAGTATGGTTTGCGAACAGATGTTGACTATATAAAGTGTGGGGAACCAGAGGTAGATTTTTTGCACATGGCATGGTCATGTCCTCCAATATAACAATTCTGGGTGCAGATCACTGATGCCCTCACTGAGATGGCGCTAGAACCTGTGGCATGTCGTCCGCATGTGTATCTGCTTGCTCTGGTTAAAGACTGCTCGTAGCAGTGGAGTTACTGCTTGCTAAAAGGTGGGTTTTAATGAGCTGGGGTAAATGTGAGATACCCTCTAAATGTCAATGGTTAACTGATATGCCTTTCTGTATGGAACAATTGGAACTCTATGCTGATGACCTACCTGCACCTTCCTGACCTAAAGACATTTGGGTCCCCCTCACTGCATATTTGTTGTCACTCCATGACCTCAATTAAGGGTTAGAGCGAGCACGTTTCCAGACACACTGGTTGTCATGTTGATTTATGGAGCTGTGATTGGTATAACCTGTCTCTTATTTGTGGCACTGTTTTGACACTGTTCTACTTTGTGTGCTTATTTTCGAATACCAATAAACAAATAATAAACACAATTGGGATTAAGAAAAAAAGAACATGGCTCAGCACAATCATCGTACTTAATTGCAATGTCTCACTGGCGAAATCCACAAAATCACTAACATTTTATTTAAATGAAAATCTAAATCTTCTAAAGAGGTTTAGTGTACACAAATTTTAGTAAACCAAATAAATGGTGTAAATATTTATTTATTAGTTTATTTACTACAGAGAGATCTTAATAGAAGCATTAGGTTATTTAAGTGAATGTTCATCTTCATAACACTTAAAGTTACTACAATGATTATATCATTTCGTTAATTAAATGTTAACTTTTAATTTGTTTTCTGCCTATGACTTTATTATTCATAAATGGTTAATAATATGCATAGTTTCATTTATTTTATATGTGTTAATCTGCTAGCTATGTCAAAATGATGATCCATTTCAACTAAGGATTGATGTAAAAAGACATTTTGAACCGCCAACCCTGTGTTTTGCAAATTTACTGTGTTTAGATTAAAAATACCTTCTATCAGCCACAACCAAACACATTTTATGATTCAATAAAGCTTAAATTAGTTGAACTAATAACACCAAATAGCAATTAGGAAGAGCATGAAAGAGGTGTACACAATGAGACTGCCATTGCTGTCTCAAACCATTGAAAAGTTACTGACTCAATGGTATGTGGTAACCCATTTACAAAGGGAAAGCCACCTATTTAGACAGTTTCTCCTTGGTGAAATGTGTTCTGTGACCTCAAGGGGATCACTGCCAGTTCTCTTAAATATGTTCCCTAACTGGAAACATGTTTTTAAGCAAAACAGACTGCTGTAAACACATTTTCTGATTTACGAATACAGGCGCTGGGAAGGTGGCTGCTGTTTTTTACAGGCCAACCTCCCTGCTTTTGTAGCCAATCAAAGGGTGCCACACATCAAGATCTGCCTAATTAAGGTTCATTAAGCAAGTTGTTCTGTGATCCCCTGTGTGCGGTGATTTTGCGATGTGATCTATCAGTATATGCCAAATCTTTAAATGAAAGTACAATCTCTAATAATCAGTGCGCAAATTGTAACCACTATTTTAGACTTGTCTGTGCACCAGGCGATCATTCAAATAACTAAATTGGTGGAGTAACAACACCCTTAATATTTAAATTTCGTTAAATGTTTTTTACTCATTGTTACATTGTATAATTCACATATTAGTCTCCTTTATGATGGCTTTCAGACACTAATAGAGTTCAAGTATATTTAGGAAATCCAGAAATTGGGACTCTTGTCATTGCATGTTATGTTATGCCTATTGCTATATTCTTGGCATAAGCTTAGAAAACCGGGACATGCTTAGCTTGAGAAAGGGGTGCTGTAAATAGTCACAATTCTCAGTTTCACAAAAAATCTCATTAAACCTAGGGAAATTGCCAGCCACATCATTGACCTTCTATTCTCCATATACCTCAACATGTTCATAAAGTTTTTAAGCCACTCTCAAGGTCACTTTACTGTTATTCATCAAAGTTTACTTAGGCTTTCCCTCAAATAATTTTAACTCAGGTTGATCCCTGACATTTTGGGACATGCAAGAATAGACTAGATGCCATGTCTATAATATTGAACGCCATGTTACCTTAGACACATATTAAAATAAGAATCAATGATCAAATATCGAGACAGTTGAAATATTATGGTGGCATGCTAGAAAGATACCCGTGACAGTTTCAAAGCTATTTCAGTAGCAAGCATAGTAAGTTTATGAAACTCATCTTATCAATTAAAAAACATAATTCATCCAAGGGAAGATTCATAGTTTTATGGAGGATGCCAAAATCCAAATTGAAAGTGTTCTCCACCCCTACCCTGAGTACAGTTCTGATGCAGCAGATTTCATGTGGCTCCCTACCACCACTTAAAGACACCATGGGTACGCCATATTTACATGATCAGAAATGTTGACGCTATGGGACCAAAGTGCAAGGAGGCCCATCAATTTCAATAGGTGCATCCTTTTAACGCCTGCTTTGAGCAGGCATTACAAATTATGCCAAAAGTGGTGCAATGAAATTTTGTAGATTTCATTGTGCCATTTTTGCAGGTTTCCTAATACTGGAAAACCACCCTTAAATATGTTATGCCTGGGGCAGTCATAATGTGGTGCAAGGGGTCGCAAAGTGACACAATGCATGATTTGCACCACTTTGCAAATAGGGCACTGCGATTTTTGCCTCGTTGAGCCACATTAGTGTAAACAAATGACACTAATGTGGTGCAAGGAGGCGCTAGGGTCTAGTAAATCTGGCCCTATATTTACTACCCTATTATCAGTGTTATAAAGGTTGTCATATAGGTGTTTTTCTGCATTGTACTCCCGGGTTCACCCACATCAATCATGTTGCAAATGCATTATAGACTTTCAATACAACACCACTTTCACTATCTGCATATAAGCCCTGGGCTAGCTCAAACACTCTGCCATTCCCCTTCCAATTTTCCCTAACAATATGATGTATGATACGGGTCGATATAGTACAGCATGTTTCAGGTACATTCAGAGTTCATGCACTGAGGTCTTAGTCCCAGTATATAAATCCTATCAATGTGAGAGTTTTCTTCAACTGGTCTAAGGCAGGGACGACAACAGGGTTAATGTCATTCCCTCCTCTTCTGGGAGGCAGATGTGCTGGCTGTGACTCTGTGGGCAATTTGGTTCCATCTATGGAACAGAAGCTGCAGAGGATGCTACCTGATGTCTGCCTGGCAGGCATTCTTTGATATGGGTGGCAGATCTCAGTCATTTGCAGAACCTCTTCCTTGTACAGGGATAATCGAATGGGCTCTGAAATCATGGGGCTGTAGAAGGCAGTTTTCAGAGTAGTGGTGCAGCTCTGACACCACTCATGGTGATAGGACAGTGACTTGGTCTACACAGGTCCAATAATATGTCACAGAGGTGCAGTCCACTTTAGCCACATTTCCCAACTTGCTTAATGCTAGATTGCTTTGGCACAAATGTTGAAGTTCATAGCCACACACTACATTTGGCACACCTCAGACGTGGTATAGTACAGATGCTTCCAGGTCAGTGACAGTCTGCTTAGGTACAGTTTGGCAGTACCACAGTGAAGCCTCTTCAGGACAGATGCTCTGATCTAGGACCACATTGGGTATTCTTTCTCAAGTCTCCCTGAGCGAATGGATCATCAGGTCTGGGGCCAGCAGCTTTTGCTCACCCCATAGTCAGCACCTCCTACAGGCTTGGGATTTTCCTTCCCACTTCTGCGCATGAGGTCAGCCTTCATGTGCTTCAGGAGAGAGAGAGGGATATACCTCTTCTTTTCAAGTCATACTCCAGGTGATGTCCCCTCACCAGCTCTGGTTGCAGATCAGCTATTCAATTTTTCTTAGTAACAGATACAGATAAAATATCCATGGCTTATGTATTTTCTGTCTCCACTCGCACAACTGGCTTGGGCTGGTTCTCCTTTTATGTTTCTTTTGTGCTTTTCCCATACAAAGCCTTTGGGTTGCATGATAGTCCTCACAGCAGGTCCATATCTGGCTTAAAGCACACTTAACAAATAGAAGTGTGAGCATTCTGCAGCTGCCTATCAGCAGACACCCCAATCAGTAATCATGAAAAGAGGAAAAAGGCTGGCCTCTCCTAAAAGACCTTTTATTGTCTGAACAAAAGAGCCTATGGTCCCCCCCAACCATCTACCAAATGGCAATGCTCAGGCAGAATAAGCAGCAGCTTCTTGCACCAAGAGGAGGTAATTCAAATTTGTAAATGGAGCCCTGCCTCATCTTTCCACATTTCAGTTTCTAGGGCTGTGCCCTCTATCTTCAGGAATATCTACAGTACACTTCTACTATCTGTGAAACAACCTCAGCTCCAACACAAGTAAGCCAGATGATTCCAAAGAGTAACCCATCTGCCTAGATTACTGACACACACAATGCATGCACCACAAAGGTCACACACAATTATACACATAAACATTCCCAGGGATGTTAGCTCTAGGACCTGGGCTAGCTCAAAGCAGTGGAACTTTGCGGAAGCAGACCAGTAGGTCTCAACTCCTATGACATAGGTAGCATGATATGGTTACATCTACTTATTCACAAAATGATGATGATGATCATGATGATGATAAGCGGAATCTTTAGAGCACACAAATACTTCTTGGAGTGCCCCACACTAGTCTAAGCAGCAAGTCAACTATTACAGGATGAAAAGCCATGTTTTTAGTTTATTTTCAAAAATCTGTTCAGAGGTCACAAACATCCCTTAGCCTAGTCAGGGTGTCAATAAATGTATCCTTGCTCAACCCTTGGAAGCTTGGCCCATGAGCAGTTATGCGTATCTTAGGAGACAGGTGTGGAAAGCATTTAATATCAACAAAACAGTAAATAGTTACAACATATCACACAATAAAAATCCAACACCAATTCAGAAAAATAGAAAATATTGTCTTTAAAATGACAAAAATCCAATGTAGGGAACCGGAGATATAAATTTTTAAAGATACAGGGCCAGATGTATTAAAACATTTTGCATTCGCAAATGGTGCAAATTGCAAGATTCTGCCATGTGTGAATACAATATATCCTTTCATAATGCATGAAAGGCATCGTAATCCAATTTTAAGTAATCACAATTTTTAGCGATTCCCTAAAATTGTGATTTCGAATAGGGAATTGCAATTTGTGATTCCCTAAATAGGAAATCGCAAATAGGGAATTCCTATTTGCAAGTTCCTATGAACATGTATCAAGCATTTCCTAAATGCGAACTGGGCTTTTAGGAAATGCAATTACCACCAACTCCAAGTTGGTGGTAACAATGTGCACTTTTTAAAAAATGCATAAAAAATGTTTAAAGTGCCATGTAGCTCACACATGCCCCTAGGGCATGTGTGTGCTCTACATGTACACAATTTTTCGGGGGGGTGTATCAAAGGGGGACTTAGGCCCTCAGCACCCTTGTTTTTGCATTACCTAATTTGCAGATTCCTAATAGGAATTAGCAAATTAGGAAATGCTAAACCTTAGGCCCATAGGAACTCATGAAGTCTAATTCCCTAATAGCAATTCCCTAATAGTGACTGCAAATTTTTAGAAGTTGCTATTAGGGAATCGCTATTTTGTTACATTCCATTTTGCATGACCTAAATAGCGATTTCTTAAAATTCACTATTTAGGTAATGCAAAATGGAACTTTGATACATCTGGCCCCAAAACCAAAAGCACCACTCTGGGACATCTGGTCGCATTCGACCGGGGCAAAGTCAAAATTTGAGGCCAACCGCGATGGAACCCTGCTCGGCTACACTGATCAGGAGGCCTCGGTTAAAGCTTTACCTTCACACTTACACAAGTTGATGCAACCACGATGAAGACCTCTATGATACACTGCGTGGGAGGCCTTAGTCACGTTTTGAAATAAAAAACTTTTTGAAGAAAATTTCCACCTATTAGGACCAAGTCCAAAATTGAGGCTGCCCACAATGAAGCCCTCCTTGGATACACTGCACGGGAGGCTTTGGTCAAATTTTTACTTTTGGACTTAGAAACGCTTTCAGAGTTTTTCTTACACAGTGTTGGATGATCTTCCTCAGCAAGCCGATTTTGATGCGATGTATTGTATTGTATTGTAATAACATTTATATAGCGCTTACTACCCCTGACGAGGCATCAAAGCACTTTTCAGAGAGTAGCACACTACTCCGGAACCCAACAAGAATTAGTGATGGATTAGTATCAGGAAATATGAGTACAGTTTCAGTATTATTAGGAGTTAATTTGAGTCGCAGGTATGAGAGTTTGTTAGTTAGATTGATTAGAGTAATAGAGGGGTGGAGGAGGAAAGAATCCAGAAGTGTTAATTGCGATTATATGGTAATACGATTTAGGCTTGGGATGAGTTAAGGGGGATGGAGGAGGGAAGAGTCTGTGGAAGGGGTTAGGGAGATCATAGTAGCAGTGTGAGATAAATGAGGGCGAATCTAGTAGGGGTGTTTGGGAGGTCATGGTAGTAAAGTGAGGTTTGGGGAGTTAGATGTGGAAGCGGAGGGAAGAGCTTAGGCAGAGTTATTTAGGAGATGAAAGTAGTGGAATGGATTTGGGATGAGTCAGAGTGGGAATGTAGGATAGATTGATAGAGACATTACATATGATGATGGGTTGATAACTGTGATATAAGATGAGAGCAGGGATTCAGTGATATCAAGTATAACAACCCACCCAGGAGCCATGAAATGACCCATGAGCATGCCAAGCACAGAACAACATACACACATACATATGGAAAGTGTCACTTACCCAGTGTACATCTGTTCGTGGCATGTTCCGCTGCAGACTCACATGCCAGGCACACTCCACCATCCAGTGTCATTGCAAAGTGCAATGTCATTGGATTGCCTATCTGCAAGCCCCCGGTCAAATCCTGGAAGTCTGGGGCTCTGGAGCTTTTCAGCAGGATGAACCTGCAAATCGGGCTGGATCATGGTTGTTGTTGGCCCGCTTGACTCTCGACGTCGAGTGGGTCAACTTATGGAGCTTTTCTCCAAAGTTGCTCCGAACTTCTCCAAACTTGTAGATCTTCTTCAAGAAGGACTTTTTGGGTCCTCAAAGTGTCCAGAAATTTACTTCAAGGTTCCAAAGCCCCGAGTTATTCCTTGGAGCTGAAGATTACAGTTCCCAGAATGCAACTAGTCAAACTCCTTAAATGACCACTGGTCAACTGGGCTATTCTCGCAGGACTTGATGCAGGGGAATCTCGTCAGCCCCTTAGTGCCTGTTGCTTACAGGGATTCCCTGGGGTTGTAGAAGTAAGGCAAAGTCCCTTTTCTTGGTTAAGCCCAAGTGTGCAGCTGGCACAGTCCTTCTGAGTGCAGGGTCCAGGAACAGGCCAGGAATCCAGCAGGAAGTCCTTCTCCTTCTTGTCTATTCTTCAAGCAGGAATCAGAAGTGTGGAGCAGCTCTGCCATATTTATCCCTGCTCCTGAGGTTGAAAGCAGGGGGTTGCTCCTGTCCAATCATATGCAGGTCACCACCCTCTTGAGTGACCACACCCTGGGAGGTGTGGCAAAAAGCAATACCAGGGAGCAACATGCCTTCAAACTTCAAGATGGCAAAAATTTGATCTTAGAGTTTAGATCTGACTTGGTTCACCCGCCGGTGTGGCTAAGTCTACCATAACACACTGCTTTCCAGACCCTCTCTTAATCTAATCAGGGGGCAGCAAGCTGTCTGGGGCAGCAGGAAATGGAGGCGGTCCAGTTACTATCCAAAATGTCCTTCCCTCTTCTTACGTACAGTTTGGCTGCTCTCCCCCCATCCTGTTCTACCATCTGCTGAGGCAGTTCTCCTCCCACCAGATGCTTCCTTTGTTTCAGCCCAGGTCACTTCACACCTCATCAAGGCAGCCAGGCTCAGGCTGCCAGAGGCAGACCAATCAGTGGAGGGCACTACAGGAATGAAGTTGGTAACGTTTAGCAAGTGTTCTAAAACTATTTTCCTGTCCAAGTTATATTAAATTCAACAAAAACAAGTTATTGGATTCATGATCAATTTTAACTTGGAACCAAACGTGCTATATTTAGCTCCTTCCTATGGACAATGAGACTTTAATATTTTAAAATAAAGTTTTTCCATGTTTGCCTATGGAGCATATTCACTACAATTAAGAAAAACTAATTTGGCTATGTTCCCTTACCAGGGCTCATAAGACATCTTTTACAAAGCCCCTGCTTATACTTACACTGCACCCAATCTTGGGGACACTTAAAGCATAGCTTAGAGGTGACTTAGATATAAAAATAAGGCATCTTAGGACTTTGGAAGTACTTTTAATTCCAAAGTTGAATTTGGGGATAACTGTAACTTAAAAGCAGGCAGCAAGGCAGGCCTGCCTTTAGAATGACACTGGGCAGTACCGCAGTGCACCTATGAGTGTACTATCTATACTGGGGCCCCTAAACCTACTTGCCCTACTACATACTAGGAACGTATAGGTAGGTTAGTACAGCACTGTACAATTAGCCTAATTTGCATAATCCATTTTACCCAGAGCACTGGCACTGGGACTGATTAGCAGTGCCCAGGGCACAGTCAGAGTCAGTAACCTCCAGCATCAGTCAAAAAGTTTGGGGCTGACCAGGGCAAAAGGGAAGACTTTCCTACAACCACATGGGGGCAGTAAAACTGTATCTTGCACTGCTGACAGTGAAAGATGAGCCAACAGGAAATAGTTATCTTGCTTGCTTGTCTGTCTGCAGTAATTCCATTGATTTTACGCCATTCAGGATAGCTCTGCATTTTATAACTATTGTTTTCCAAGTTGAAGTGAAGACACAAACCTCCTTGAGCCACAGAAACTACAAGCACCAGGAACAACAAGAGTCAGATATTGCTACTGAAATGTCTCAATCAGAGAAACCTACAAAATGGACAAAGAAGAAAAAGAACAAATAACAACAAATCCTAGGCATTATACTGTAGCAAGCACAAATAACTAATACAAAAAAATCTTATAAAATAAAAGTGAAATAAATCATTATACAAAAAATGAAAATAAATAAAAAGACTACTTTTTCCTACCAACAATTTGACATGCAGAACTATCTGGCAGTGTGGGGTGGGGGTATCACAGCATTTGTTAGGATATTTGTAGACATCAGAGTTCATCTCAAAGTCACTGGGGATTATGTGGGCACTCATCTAAATGGGTGCATTAAGAACAGAGGCCCTCAGTATGACATTGGTGGTAAATTCTGAATACTGCTGCTGTGACTGCCGCCAACATACCGCCACGTAGGTGAACATCCATCTGCCAGATAATGACACATACATACAAAACCAACAGAAACCAGCCACAAGCACAAATCTGCCAGACCCAACAAATGCATTAAACTGTCGGAAGTAGCACTCATACCGTTATGCCAACAAAACAACACCCCCCTAATAATGACCCACAAATCACCACAGCAGACATTCAACGGCGGTAAATCATTGGTGGTGCACACCGCCACCAAAAAACAGAACAAGACAACATTGGCCAGAACTAAAAAAACAAACCTGACACAAATACACACATCCCATCCCCCACCATAGCACTATAAAACACATCCCCACAAAAGGCACAAACTTTTGCAAACATGAGAAGACTGCTACACCTTGCCACCTCAGTCCCAGAGACAACTGAACACACATACCACAGCAACCCATACGTCTGTCACACACCAGACAACCCACACCCCACCACATTACACATCACCCTCTGCACAATAAGCACACCACACAACACCAAAGTCCCCACAAAGATACCGGTCATGGTGGAGGAAATAGTCAGGGTAGAGCCACAGCTGTTTGGAGTACAGGTACAGCAGATCTCCATTGTCAGGAAGATGGAGCTATGGTGGAGAATCGTGGACAGGGTGAACACCGTGGGACAATATCCACACAAAAAGGATGACATTCAGAAGAAGTGGAACAACCTACGGGGAAGGTGTGTTTCATTGCAGCAAGGCACCAGCTCGCCATCAGGATGACTGGCAGTGGACTCCCACCTTCTCCCCAACAGCTGACAGCATGGGAGGAGCAATACTGCATCCTGAGGGACTCACTGGAGTAGCCGGAGGGCTCGACACTGGTGAGTCACCATTAAAAACCGACCACCCCATACCTGCATGCCACCTCAGCCCCTCACCCTGACTCCCTTCACGCCACTCCGTACCACACAGTGCTCTACCCCACTCCTTTACCATATCTAAATGTCAACACCTGCATGCCATTCCCACTGCAAGCACATCCCTCACAGCTCTGCATGCACACCCACCACCAATGCACCAAGGCAGAAAATGCCCTCAGTGATGACAGCAGCTCTGGAGGTCTTGACCTGGATGAACTCCCTGGCCCATCTGGGACCACTGGTCAGTCGGCTACCACATCACACAGGCAGTCCATCACAGGGCCCCCACCCCAGACTCAAACACCACAGCAGCCAGCCAATGCCCCCAAACCTCTGTCCCCAGGACACATCAATCAGTAGTGTGCCCACCTGTATAGGGACCTGAGTCCACACCACACAGTCAAGACAATGAGGGTCTCGGTGTCAGTGGGAGTGGACATACTGTTCAGGGGACACAGGCACAGAGGGCCAGGAACAGTCGGAGGGCAGCTGTGTGCCAGGGGGAGGACAGGCCCAGTGAACCGACTGCCCAGGAGGCACTCAAAAATGTCCTGGGGGCATACGAACAATCCCAGGACAGGATGGGTAAGGTGCTCAACATCATGCAAGAGAGAACCAGTGGCTGCAGGGGGAACAACACCAGGTGGTCATGTAACAATTGCTGGTCTTCAATACCACCAGCCAGTTGCCAAGACCAAGACCACCATCAGGAAATGAGCCCCTCCAGAATGTCCCTCTTGTGTGCCACTGTGTCATGTTGTTCACTTTGGACTGCCATTGCTCCTCTTCCTATGGCTCCTTGGACACTGGACCTGTGCTACAAACAGACTGCCCACTACACTGGACTTTTCCAAACCATCACCCTACTTTATTGCGCTTTTAATTGAATAACTTATTTACAAATAAACACCTTTGGACACAACTTGAGTAATAGTGCTTTATCAGAAAGAAATGTACAATGTAAAGAACTGTATTGAACTGCATCATCCTGTGCAAATGTCCTGTAATCTGTGAATCCATCCTACATATGTTTCTCAGCTGTCTGTACATATCACATCAGTACTTTGTTGTAACCACACCAACATCTGCAATAAGGGAAGGCATAGGTGACAATTAATTGGGATGGAAAGGTAGTGACTGGCATTATACTACAGCCACACAGCACATCACTCAAATAGAGAAATGTAAAGATCAACAGTCTTACCTGAGTGTCATTGGAAGCACTGCTGAATGATATGTGTCCTGCTGTCCACATCCTCCTCCTCACTGTCCTCAGTGTCCTCAGTGCCCACTGCTTCCACAGGTGCATTGTCACCCCCCCTCCTCCTGCAGATAGGGCACATGGCATGTGAGGACCAAATTGTGCAGCATGCAGCACACCACCACAATCTGGCAGACCTTCTCAGGGGATTAGCATAGGTATACACCTGTCAAATGGAGGCACCTGAACTTGGCTTTCAGGAGACCGAAGGTGCATTCCACAATCCTCCTGGTACGCCCATGAGCATCATTGTACCTATTCTCAGACCCTGTTCTCGGATTCCTAACAGGTGTCAAGAGCCAGGACAGGTTTGGGTAGCTGGAGTCACCTGGAAGAAATGAGGGACACACATTAGCCATGCACAATGGCATGGGGTATGACTCCTGTAGGCATACACTGACATACTTGGGTGGGGACTCAAGCTCACCTATAGGCCACACTCTGTGCCTCTGTAGTCATGCCATCAGCTGTGGGACAATGCTATTCCTCAAGACAAAGGCATCATGCACAGGTTGAGGATACTTGGCAGTGGCGCAGGAGATGTACTGGTGACAAAGGCACAGCATCTGTTCATTGAGAGAGTGGAAACTCTTCCTAATCCTGTACACGTGTTCATTAGCCCTGGGAGGGACTAAGGCAATATGGGTCCTGTCAATGGCCTCACCCACATGTGGTATGTATCCCATTGCGTAGAATCCAGCCTTCACAGTGGGCAAATCATCAACCTGCGGGAATGCGATGTAGCTGCACATGTGTTTGAGCAAGGCAGCCAAAACCCGTACAAGCTGAATCAAGACATTGGCTGCGACATTCCTGCAGCCAAGCCCACAGTCACCTGGAAAGAACCTGCTGCCAGGAAATGGAGCACTGATAGTATCTGCACAAGAGGGTAAATTACTGTGGTACAATGGATAGCAGATAGAAGATCAGGCTCCAATTGGGCAGAAAGCTCTATTATTGGGGGCCTGGTCAGATGATAAGTGAGTATGATGTGCCTGTCCTCCACTGTAGCCAAGTCAACGAGGGGTCTGTACACCAGTGCTTGCCTCCACCTAGTCCTCCGCAGTGGTTGGTATCTAAGTGTGCCAAAAGTAAAGTGGGTATGACAACAGGACCTAGGGACACACAACATCAGAGTACACAGAGCATGTATGTTTGTTGGACACTAGAATTGTCTAGGTATGGACAGTCGACAACAATGATGCACATTTTATTTCAATGCGTGAGTACTAGCAGTAGAAAATAGCAACTGGCTGTCCTGTATGCAGGGACAGGTGGAAGTGACCTCCCTCCGCTGGCGTTAGACGTCATGGCGGGAGGCGGACCTCACTGCCGTGCAATTCCCATCAGCTAACATGGTTCTCTATGGAGTACAGGTATCAATGATGATCAACGCCGGCGGTGACAGTATTCACCACCATGGCTGTGACGGCCATTTTCTTTCTACCACTTCACTTGATTCCTGACTTTCCACTGGACGACATCTCTACAGTGTGTGCTGTTGTGACCTGTGTGGTACTTGTCATGGCCCATGCAACAGGGGAAAGGGCCTCAGCCTTTATGTTGGAGGAGTTGGTGAGGCTTGTGGATGAGGTCCTACCACTGTATGGGCAGTTGTATGGGCCTCCAGACCAACAGGTGAGAACAGCATGTGTACGTTGCATGCAACATAACTGCATGTATATGTATGTGTTGTGCTAGAGGTATGCAATTTGGGGGTATGGCTACAGGAAATGTGATTGTAGGGGTACGGGTCAAGTGTTTGATGAGAGGCAAATGCAGTATGTAGGCCATATGTGTTACAGACTGGATTGTCTGGTTCATGGTGTCCTTCTGTCTGTCTCCCCTTTGCAGGTCAGTGCCAATCCGAAGAAGGGGTTGTGGCGTGCCAACACCAAAGACTCACGGACCCTGGGAGCCATAATTGACAGAGCACCCACTGCAGGAAACTGTGGGAGGACCTGAGATGCTGGGCAGGGAAGACTGCCAAGGCGCAGCTGGGGATGGCCTCCCAACGAGGGAGTGGTTCCCGTCAGAGCCTGACCCCTCATTCGCCTGCATACTGCTGGTGGCCTACCCAGAGCTGGATGCACTCTTGAGGGCAACACAGCAACTACAAAGGAGTGAGTACAGTGTGTATGGTATCCATTATTTGTTGGCTGGCATGGGATTTGGGTGCAGGGTTCTAGTCAGTGAATGCCCCAATATGCTGGTTTAGACATTCCTGCGTGGTTCTGCTTAGGTATGTAGGGTGGTATGCATATTTGGTATTGCTAGGTAGCTAGCTTGCCATGTCAGAGAGGGCTTAGTTGGTCCCAGTAGGTGTGCAGATGAAAGTGTATCAGTCCTACCTGCTGTAGTTCCTAGTCAATGGTATGCCACTGTGGTCCATACTGCCCATTCTTAGTCCCAGTGAGTGATTGTGATGTGTATGCCATCTGTGTTGTTGATGCTGTGATTGATCCTGTGCTACCTATCTCTCGCCCGATCTCCTTTTTTCATTGTTTCCTTGTGTGCATTAGCATCACCTGACAAAGGAGCAGGGGCACCAGAGAGTGAGGAAGCTGCATACCAATTGACCCAGGAGGCAGAGTTCACTGACGCCGAGGGGACCAGTGGGTTGGAGGGTGAGGGAAGCACCATAGGGGAGACTGGAACTGATACAACTGACTCTGATTCCTCCTCTGATGGAAGCTCCCTCCCTTCTGTCACCCCCATACCAAGCACCGCTCTTCCAGTAGCTCCCCATTGAGTTGCTTGTGCCCGCTCACCCAGGAGGGTGGGCCTCTCCTTCACCCCAGGCACCTCAGGCCCTGCACCCGTTAGCCATGCTATGCTCAGTAAGGAAGCTATTGATCTCCTGAGATCCATCTCTGTAGCTCAGTGAACCATAGTGAATGCCATCTAGGGGCTGGCATTCCAGATGCAGCAATGCAATGCCTACGTGAAAGCCATTCAAGGTGACTTGGCAGCCCTAAAGAGATCGTTTCAGGCTCTGGCCTCCTCTCTGATGGCAGCCAGTGTCCTTGTTTCTTTTGTCCCCCGTCCAACTACATCTTCCCAGTCCCTGTCTCCTGTCTGTAGTAGGCTGGCCTGGCTTATAGTGGGTAGCTGATTGTACTTACACCTTGTGCCAGGTCCAGTTATCCCTTATTAGTAGATTAGTAGTGTTCTAGCAGCTTAGGCTGATAGAGGTAGCTATAGAAGAGCAGCTTAGGCTGAACTAGGAGACATGCAAAGCTCCTACAATACCTCTTATATCATATAGCACTATATCACAAGAAACACAATACTCTGAGTTACTAAAAATAAAGGTGCTTTATTTTAGTGACAATGTGCCAAAAATATCTCAGAGGATATACTCCCTTTGGAGGTAAGTAAAATACACAAAATATACAAACAGACCAAAATCAGGTAAGTAAACAGTTAGAAAAGTAGTGCAAACACTGTAGAACACAATAGAATGCAATAGGAGACAATAGGCCTAGGGGCAACACAAACCATATACTCCAAAAGTGGAATTTCGAACCACGAATGGATCCTAGGCCTAGTGTCGTGTGTAGAGGGTCACTGGGAGTGTAAGAAAACACTAAGGGTGTCCAAGATACCCCACCCCAAGACCCTGAAAAGTAGGAGTAAAGTTACCCTGCGACCCCAGAAAGACAGTAAAGTCGAGATAGGGGATTCTGCAAAGGCAACAACGGACTGCAAAGCACTGAAGATGGATTCCTGGACCGGAGGACCTTTAAAGGAAGGGGACCAAGTCCAAGAGTCATGCAAGTGTCCGGGGGGCAGGAGCCCACTAAACCCCGGATGAAGGTGCAAAAGGGCTGCCTCTGGGTGGAAGAAGCCAAAGATTTTGCAACAACGGAAGGTGCCAGGAACTTCTCCTTTGGTTAGAAGATGTTTCATGGCGTGCTGGAGGATGCAGAGTTGTTTCCACGCAGAAAGACTGCTAACAAGCCTTTGTTGGCAGTTAAAGATAATGGGTGCTGCCCAGGCCCAGGAAGGACCAGGAGGTCGTCCCTTGGAGGAGGAGACAGAGACGATCAGCAACAGAGAGAGCCCATGCAGAAGCAGGCAGCACCCGCAGAAGCACTTGAACAGGTGTTCAAGAAATCTGAGCACGGCGGTCGTCTCCACACAACAAAAGAGGGTCCCACGAAGCCGGTGGTCAACTCAGCGAGTTGAGCAATTCAGGACGGAGTGCTGGGGACCTGGGCTGTGCTGTGCACGGAGGAATCATTGCAAAAGTGCACAGAAGCCCTAGCAGCTGCAGATCACGCAGTATACAGGATTACTGTCCGGCGTGGGGATGCAAGGACTTACCTCCACCAAATTTGGACAGAAGGACCACTTGACTGTCGGGGTCACTTGGATCTAGCTCCTGTGTTACAGGGACCATGCTCGTCAAGATGAGAGGGGACCCAGAGGACCGGTGATGCAGAAGTTTGGTGCCTGCGTTAGCAGGGGGAAGATTCCATTGCCCCACAGGAGATTTCTTCTTGGCTTCCAGTGCAGGGTGAAGGCAGACAGCCCACAGAGCATGCACCACCAGGAAACAGTCGAGAAAGCTGGCAGGATTAGGTGCTACAATGTTGCTGGTAGTCATCTTGCTACTTTGTTGCAGTTTTGCAGGCGTCCTGGAGCAGTCGGCGGTTGATCCTTGGCAGAAGTTGAAGAGGGAGATGCAGAGGAACTCTGGTGAGCTCTTGCATTCTTTATCTGGAGAGAATCCCACAGGTGAGACCCTAATTAGCCCTCAGAGGAGGATTGGCCACCTAACCAGGTAAGCACCTATCAGGAGGGGTCTCTGACATCACCCACTGGCACTGGCCACTCAGAGGCCTCCATTGTGACCTCACACCTCTGCATTCAAAATGGCAGAGGTCTGGGACACACTGGAGGAGCTCTGGGCACCACCCCTGGGGTGGTGATGGACAGGGGAGTGGTCACTCCCCTTTCCTTTGTCCAGATTCGTGCCAGATCCCTGAACCGGTGTAGACTGGCTTATGCAAGGAGGGCATCATCTGTGCCCTTCAAAGCATTTCCAGAGGCTGGGGGAGGCTACTCCTCCCCAGCCCTTAACACCTATTTCCAAAGGGAGAGGGTGTAACACCCTCCCTCAGAGGAAATCCTTTGTTTCCCAGGGGGGCAGAAACCTGTCTGAGGGTTGGCAGCAGCGGTAGCTGCAGAGAAAACCCTGGAGAGTTAGTTTGGCAGTACCCAGGCTCTATGCTGGAGCACTGGGGATGCATAGAATTGTCCCCCCAATACCAGAATGGTATTAGGGGTGACAATTCCATGATCCTAGACATGTTACATGGCCATGTTCGGAGTTACCATTGTGACGCTACATATAGGTATTGACCTATATGTAGTGCACGCGTGTAATGGTGTCCCCACACTCACAAAGTCCGGGGAAATTGCCCTGAACCATGTGGGGGCACCTTGGCTAGTGCCAGGGTGTCCTCACACTAAGTAACTTTGCACCTAACCTTCACTAAGTGAGGGCTAGACATATAGGTGACTTATAAGTTACTTAAGTGCAGTGTAAAATGGCTGTAAACTAACATGGACGTTATTTCACTCAGGCTGCAGTGGCAGTCCTGTGTAAGAATTGTCTGAGCTCCCTGTGGGTGGCAAAAGAAATGCTGCAGCCCATAGGAATATCCTGGAACCCCAATACCCTGGGTACCGAGGCACCATATACTAGGGAATTATAAGGGTGTTCCAGTGTGCCAATCAGAATTGGTGAAAATTATCACTAGCATACAGTGACAATTTAAAAAGCAGAGAGAGCATAAACGCTGAGGTTCTGGTTAGCAGAGCCTCAGTGATACTGTTAGGCACCACACAGGGAACACATATAGGCCACAAACTATGAGCACTGGGGTCCTGGCTAGCAGGGTCCCAGTGACTCATATCAAACACACTGACAAAAATGGTTTCCACTATGAGCACCGGAGTCCTGGCTAGCAGGATCCCAGTGAGACAGTAAAAACACCCTGACATATACCCAGAAATAGGCCAAAAGTGGGGGTAACAAGGCTAGAAAGAGGCTACCTTCCTGCACTGTCCCCACACACATTTCATGCACACATTTAGACAAGCATGAAACCAAAACAACAAACAGGACTCGCACAGATAAAAACAAGCACCACAGCTCAGTCCACAAGCACACACACAGCCAACACATAGATGCACACACATCAGCCACTACCTTCACTGTCTCCCCCTCCTCCCTCACAGTCACATCAGTGCTTACACTTGCATGCATAGCATGAAGAGTCCCAGATCCTGCTACCTGTACAGCCTTGCCCACAGTCACCACAACAGCAGACCTGCAGACATGCACCCCACACACCACATGCACAGTCACCACCACCACCATCACCACCTCATGCTGCACACCCACCTCAATTGCAGACACCACTACAGCATCTATCCACACGTCCTGTTTGTCCTCCCCAACCCTGTCTGCCTCCCTCCAAAGACATACAAACGCTCCCACTCTGACCCCCAACAGCCATCCACCTCACATATGCACACTGTCTATGCACCTGCACCCACCTCCAGCACACCTATTCCTCCAACAACCACTCCCTCTAACTCCACTCCCATACCTCCTCTCACAGCCCACCCCACTGCTCCTAAGAAGCTTTTCCTTAACTGCCTTGAGCCCCCCTAAGGTTACTTCTGCCATTAAGTCAAGAAGGATAGCACTCCGGCCCCCCATGTCCCAAGGCCACTCCTCTGCCCCCAAGACAGAAGTGCAAGGACCCACCCCCTCCCAAACCCAAGCCCAAGGACCCCCCTACCAAGAAAAAACCCCACCCACCCCCTAAAACCCACCGAGGTGCCTGCCTACCATCACCGTGATGCCCCTGCCCAGTGGTGTGATTGGGCTGTCAGAAGTCAAGTTGGGGCCTTGGACATTGCCCTGTGGCTAATGGCTGACATTGGACTGGACAATGGCCCTTTGTATTTAGTTGCCTAGTCCAGCGAACTACAGAGATTGGACCTAAGGTATGTGTCCTGGCTGTCTTTACTTCTGGCTGATGTTGCTTTTGTTTACTCTGCATATTATTTTGGGTGTGTGTGTATGGTGTGTGTTTTATGTGTATGTGTGTCACAATCCCCCTTCCCTTCCTTGTGTGTTAGGCGGCAGGATCGTCTTCATCAACATTGGTGCTCCTAGACGGCCTTTGCGTGGTACAGCAGCATGAAGACTTCCTGTTCTTGTTCCATGGTGGCCGTGGACTCCTCTGTGTCCCTAGAGGTGAGTGTCTCCTTTTATATGATGTGTTTGTGACAGGCTTTTTGTGGCATTGCTAACGCCCCAGAAATCCTGGCGGTCTGTTATGCCATAATATGGTGGGCAGTTCTTGTCTTCCGCTTGCCTATAGATGGCAACTGCACTGGCAGTTGGATTGGTACATTGACTGTCTATGGGAGGGCTAACTGCCATTGTCATAATTTGGTTGTCATTACCGCCGGCCTGGCGACGGTACTACCGCCATCGCCGGTGTGGCGGTCAACAGTCCATTCCCTTCTCTGTAAGATCACCCTGCTGTGACCCATCAGGGCCCAGTGTCTCTTATGTAGTTTCACTTTTCAGTCTGGGGCTTGAATGTGAAAAAAAATCCAGAACCTCCAAATTAACTCATGTGTGGGGTGGTGAACTTCTGCCATCCAGATGCCAGCAAAGCGGAGATAGGTACAACGATGGATGCTGTGATGCTCGGTGGTAGACTCGACGTCCTTGATGTCCTGACCAAGGACTGTCCGACTACACTCTGTGTCTGGTTACCTCACCTGGCACAAGGGGCACATATAAAAGACTGATGAGGTGTAAGTGATGTCCCTATATGACCACAACCTCCCCACCTTGCTCAAAGGGGACACTCTGTGTACCTATGGACTGTCAGTGGCCTCTCCCTCTGCACTGTGTGCTATGTCATGGAATAATGTCAGACCCACTCAACAGGGTCAAAGTGCCTGGTACAACCTTGTCACTACCCCTTGCCTCCTATGCATGACCTGGGAACCAGCCAACAATCTATTGCAGAAAGGCTGCCCAGGGCATCTACTGGTAGCATGAGCACATACCCAGGCACTGGCGGCACAGAGGGCTGGCAGAGCTACCTCAGCATATGGGATGATGCAGAGGAGAGGACATGGCGTGCTCTCCAGACACTGGTGCTGGTTGACATTGGCTGCTCTTATCTGAAGACCCATAACATAAGTCCAGGAGGGACTGTTCTGTTCCAGATATACAGGATAATTACTAGGAATGTAAATGTGATTGGATATGATTTATTGTAATACTTTGGTTTGTCATCAAAATGAATAAATTTTTCACCTTTTACTGTATGTAGGTTTATCTTTTTGATATATCCAGGAAGCCTGAAGAGCCTGAAGGGTAATTTGTGTAGATCCTACTAGGGTTTCCTACAGAAAATAACAACTGAAATAAAAAAATATTGAAATTAAGGTGAAAAATACAGCCATTTTTCTCTACGTTTCACTCTGTAACTTTTTCCTGCAATGTCAGATTTTTTAAAGCAATATACCGTTATGTCTGCTGGATGCTTCTGGTTGTGGGTATAAATAGGGCTTGTAGGTTCATCAAGAACTCTAGGTACCAAGAGTCAATAAATGAGCTGCACCTTGCAGTGGGTTTTCATTCTATACTGGGTATACAGCAAATCATTTGCTGAAATATAAAGAGTGAAACATAGGTATCAAGAAAACCTTTGTATTTCCAAAATGGACACAAGATAAGGTGTTGAGGAGCAGTGGGTATTTGCACATCTCTGAATTCTGGGGTGCCCATACTAGCATGTGAATTACAGGGCATTTCTAAAAAATTTTACACACTGTCTTATATTTGGAAGGAAAATGTAGAGAAAGACAAAGGGCAATAACACTTCTTTTGCTATTCTATGTTCCCCCAAGTCTCCCGATAAAAATGGTACCTCACTTGTGTGGGTAGGCCTAGCGCTCGTGAAAGGAAATGCCCCAAAACACAATGTGGACACATCACATTTTCCCAAAGAAAACAGAGATGTTTTTTGCAAAGTGCCTACCTGTGGATTTTGACCTCTAGCTCAGCCGGCACCTAGGGAAACCTACCAAACCTTTGCATTTTTGAAAACTAGAGACCCAGGGGAATCCAAGACGGGGTGACTTTTGGGGCTCTCACCAGGTTCTGTTACCCATAATCCTTTGCAAACCTCAAAATTGGGCTAAACAAACCCTTTTTCCTCATATTTTGGTGACAGAAAGTTCTGGAATCTGAGAAGAGCAACAATTTTTTTTCTACCCAGCATTCCCCTAAGTCTCCCGATAAAAATGATACCCCACATGAGTGGGTAGGCCTAGTGCCCGCGACACAAAATGCCCCAAAACACAAAGTGGACACATCACATTTTCTCAAAGAAAACAGAAGTGTTTTTTGCAAAGTGCCTACCTGTGGATTTTGGCCTCTAGCTCAGCCGGCACCTAGGGACACCTACCAATCCTGTGCATTTTTTAAAACTAGAGACCTAGGGGAATCCAAGATGGGGTGACTTGTGGGGCTCTCACCAGGTTCTGTTACCCAGAATCCTTTGCAAACCTCAAAATTTGGCAAACAAAACACTTTTTCCTCAAATTTCGGTGACAGAAAGTTCTGGAATCTGAGAGGAGCCACAAATTTCCTTCCACCCAGCATTCCCTCTAGTCTCCCAATACAAATGGTACCTCACTTGTGTGGGTAGGCCTTGTGCCCGCGACAGGAAATGCTCCAAAACACAAAGTGGACACATCACAATTTCTCAAAGAAAATATAACTGTTTTTCGCAAAGTGCCTACCTGTGGATTTTGGCCTCTAGCTCAGCCGGAACCTAGGTAAACATACCAAACCTGTGCATTTCTTAAAACTAGAGACCTGGGGAAATCCAAGATGGGGTGACTTGTGTGGCTCTCACCAGGTTCTGTTACCCAGAATCCTTTGCAAACCACAAAATGTGGCTAAAAAAACACTGTTTACTCACATTTCGGTGACAGAAAGTTCTGGAATCTGAGAGGAGCCACACATTTCCTTCCACCAAGCATTTCCCCAAGTCTACTGATAAAAATGGTACCTCACTTTTGTGGCTCGTGACAGGAAATGCCCCAAAACACAAAGTGGACACATCACATTTTCTCAAAGAAACCAGAGGTGTTGTTTGCAAAGTGCCTACCTGTGGATTTTGGCCTCTAGCTCAGCCGGCACCTAGGGAAACCTACCAAACCTGTGCATTTTTGAAAACTAGAGACCTAGGGGAATCCATGATGGGGTGACTTGTGGGGCTCTCACCAGGTTCTGTTACCCAGAATCCTTTTCAAACCTCAAAATTGGGCTAAAAAAACCCTTTTTCCTCACATTTAGGTGACAAAAAGTTCTGGGATCTGAGTAGAGCCACAAATTTTCTTCCACCCAGCATTCCCCTAAGTCTCCCTATAAAAATGATGCCTCACATGAGTGGGTAGGCCTAGTGCCCGCGACAGGAAATGCCCCAAAACACAAAGTGGACACATCACATTTTCTCAAAGAAAACAGAGGTGTTTTTTGCAAAGTGCCTACCTCCCGATTTTGGCCTCTAGCTCAGCCAGCACCTAGGGCAACCTACAAAACCTGTGCATTTTTTAAAACTAGAGACCTGGTGGAATCCAAGATGGGGTGACTTGTGGGGCTCTCACCAGGTTATGTTACCCAGAATCCTTTGCAAACCTCAAAATTTGGCTAAAAAAACACTTTTTCCTCACATTTCGGTGACAGAAAGTTCTGGAATCTGAGAGGAGCCACAAATTTCCTTCGACCCAGTGTTCCCCTAAGTCTCCCAATAAAAATGGTACCTCACTTGTGTGGGTAGGCCTAGTGCCTGCAACAGGAAATGCCCCAAAACACAAAGTGGACACATCACATTTTCTCAAAGAAAACAGAGGTGTTTTTTGCAAAGTGCCTATTTGGGGATTTTGGCCTCTAGCTCATCCGGCACCTAGGGAAACCTACCAAACCTGTGCATTTTTTAAAACTAGAGACCTAGGGGAATCCACGATCGGGTGACTTGTGGGGCTCTCACCAGGTTCTGTTATGCAGAATCCTTTGCAAACCTCAAAATTTGATAAAAAAAAACACTTTTTCCTCACATTTCGGTGATAGAAAGTTCTGGAATCTGAGAGGAGTCTTCCACACAGCATTCCCCCAAGTCTCCTGATAAAATGGTACCTCACTTGTGTGGGTAGGTCTTCTGCACGCAACAGGAAATGCCCCAAAACACTACCTGGACACATTAAAATTATCAAATAGAAAACTACCTGTTTTTGCGAGGGGGGCACCTGCGTTTTTGGTCCTCAGCTCAGCAGCCATCTAGGTAAACCTACCAAACCCAGACATTTCTGAAAACTAGACACCCGAGGGTGTAAAGGGAGGGGTGACTTGCGTTGATCACACAATGTTTTCTTACCCAGAATCCTCAGCAAACCTCAAATTTAGCTAAACAATCACATTTTCTGTGTGGGATCACTGCACCGGGACAAATTTCCTACCACCCAACGTTCCCCTCAGTCTCCCGGTAACAATGAGACCTCACTTGTGTAGGTGGGCCAAGTGTTTGTGACAAGGAAGAGCCAAAAACACTTTGAAATTGAGGGGGCACCAAAGTGGATCCAAAAGGGCAGTTAGAAAAAAAACATTTTTAGGCTGACAAGTGCAGCGGAGATTTTATCGGTATAGATGAGACAATGCTGGGTGTTAGGAATTTGGTGAATTGCTGCAGATTCTGGAAGGTTCCATCAGAAAACTATGGGGGAAATGTGTGCTTTCCAGCAAAGTTGCAGGTTTGCAGGGCATTGTGGGTAAGGAAATGGTGTGGGGTGCATGTGAAGCACACCACCCTAGAATCAACTAGATGTTTAGTTTTCAGATGTGTCTAGGTCTTGTGGATTTTTCTACATGGCAGTGTCCCAAAGTAAAAAATAGTGCAGTCCTCACCATTGCAAGAGGGACGATTTTGAATGTTACCAAGCTCTCAAGGCCCAAATGCAAAACAAAAACTACAAATAATCAAAGGTCCTCTTGTTTGCCATGGGCTAAGATGTTTTAGTGTGCAGGGGAGAGCTGAAAGACTGTTAGCCCCTTCAGTTCGGATGGGGGCATAACCAGGCCCATACTGGTTGGTAACCACCACCCCACTATTTTCTTTTATTTTTTTTATTCTCTGGCATCTAGTAGACCCATTTATTTGGGGTGGGGTATGGCCATACCCCCAATCTCTTATTTTAAAAAATAATCTTCCCTGGTCTCTGGTGGGCTTTCTGCTCCCCTTGGGGACAGATGGGCCTTCCAAAAATAGGCCTATCTGCTCCCAAGGGGGGCAGTTATGGCCAACAGTAATGTGCCCCCATGGGGAGCAACCCTTGCCCAAGGGGCTGCCCCCCCAAACAAAACACTCAAATACACACACACCAATCCACGGTGTCTAGAGGTTTCTGCCCCCTTTGGGGGCAGATTGGCCTAACAAAAATAGGCTGATCTGCCCCCAAGGGGGGCAGAAATGGCCTAAATACAATTTGCCCCCTAGGGGAGTGACCCTTGTCTAAGGGGTCACTCCCCATACATAAAAACATAAAGTAAAAAAAATATATGTATATGCCTGGTGTCTAGAGGTTTATGCCCCCCCTCGGGGAAGATCCGCCTAATTATATTAGGCCGATCTGCCTCCAGAGGGGGAAGAAAAGTCCTAAAAATATTTTGCCACCCCGGGGACCGCTCACCTTATGCATTAGTATAAAAAAATAAAAATTCCCTGGTGTCTTGTGGTTTCTGCCCCCCTGGGGGCAGATCCGCCTACTTATATTAGGCCGATATGCCCCCGAGGGAGCAGAAATAGCCTATAAATAACTTGGCCTCCTGGGAGCGACCCTTGCCTAAAGGGTCGCTCCCCAAACATAAAAGAAAAAAAATATCCCTAGTGGTTTTCTGCCCCCCCGGGGACAGATCGCCCTAATAATTTTAGGCGGATCTGCCCTCAGGGGGGCAGAAATGGCCTAATAATAATTTGCCCCACCGGGAGCGACCCTTGTCCAATGGGTCACTCCCCAAACATAAAAAAAAAAACTATAAAAACAATAAATAAAATGATCCCTGGTGTCTAGATTTCCCCCCGAGGAGGAGCCCTTGCCCAAGGGGCCGCTCCCCTTATTTCAAATAGCAAAAAAAAAATCCCTGGTGTCTAGTGGCATTTGCGATCGGGCAGCAGAAATGCTCAGAGAGACATGAAAAGAGAGGAAAGGCCTTTCCCCTCCTTTCATGCCTTTCTGCACCCTCCACATGATCGGAGGAGAAATGCTTTTGCATTTCTCCTTCGATTGGTGCCGGGGGGCAGGCCTCTGATGAGGTCAGTGTGGTCAGTGTGCGAAAGCCCGCTGATGTCATCATACGCCATGGGGGTCAGGGGGTGCAAAATGGAAGGTGAAGTGATTCCCCTTCTATCTCTGCCCAGGGGATGGGGGTGCTCAGCTATCTGGGGAAGCGCTAGCGATCCCCCCGGGAGCCCAGAGCAGGACGAGCTGGTCTCATTCTGGCGAGACCAGCTCGTCCGGGGCACCCTAGGGGTTAAAAATGAAATACAAATAATCATGAAAAACTTTAGGTACAGTAAATTGTTTATGTATGTACACGCTTTCAATAACCTTTACCCTGCACTGCCTTGACTGACCTCCTGGGGTGGGACTATGTCCCCCGGCAGGCTCTGCTGCACTGCCTGCTGCCCAGGAGGAGAGGGCTGCCATATCATGCAATTAAAGCGCTTTTGGTCCACCATGGTGTGGGATGCGCTCTGAGTAACATTTGTCCTGCACTGCCCTGACTGACCTGCTGGGGTGAGACTACATCCCCCAGCAGATTCTGCTGCACCATCTGCTGCTGAGGAGGAGGGAAATGCCAATTCATACTGTTAAAGTGCTTTTGGTCCACCACGGCACAGGACATGCTTTCAGTAACTTTTGCCTTACACTGCCCTGACTCACCTGCTGGGGTGGGACTACGTCCAACAGTAGGCTCTGCTGCACCATCTGCTGCCCAGGAAGATGGGGCTGATGTATCATACTAATTAAATGCCTTTGACCTCCGTGGCCAGATGAGGCCAAGCTGGACCCTGCCCTATGGCCCTGAGGCCTGCCATCCAGGACGCTGGAGGCAACATCTTGTTCCAATGACTCATACCTCTCAGGAAGTAAGTTGCACTAGTCATTTCTGCTAATATTGTCCCAATTATATCCTTCTGCACCTCTGTGCCCTTTTTACTAAATTAATTCCTGATCTGGATGATTCTGGATTTGTAAACATGGGCAAAAGGAAGGCCCCAAGCTCTAAACCCTCAACAGGCCCCAACCATACAACCATTGACTACTTCTTGGCCAATAGTTGTTATATCAAAGGAGATTGAACTGATGGAGAGACATTTATCCATGGGAGTTGCTGGAACAGCCGGCACCCCTGTAATGAATGACACTGGGCCAGTGTCTCAGGAGGGACCCACCACTAGCTTGGCCGTGGAGGTGACTTCCCCTGTGCTTGACTTCTAGTCCTAATGAGGATTTGATAGCTCCACCCTTACCTGCACACTCTCTGGCTGCTAAGTGCAAAACCCCAAGAGCTACTGAAGGACCCCTATACTTGGCTAGCTCTCCAGACCCACCTAATCTTAATCTTCTTGGTTCCTTTATTGAGTTTGATTCAGCCCTTGTTTTTCACAAATTCTTGCCCACTTTTAAGGACTGCCTCGCTCCCTTATGGGAGAAACTCGACAAGCTGAAGGTTGAAGTGGGAAAAATCATAACTATAGACAGCATCATCAAAGGATACCAGTTAGAGAGCCTCTGCTTATTACTACCATCAAAGCCAGACCCTCACCTCCTTCTGTGCCTAATCTGTATATGCTACCTGCTCCTACAGCTCTTCAGTTAGATTGCCTTGTTTCTCTGCCAACTATTCACCCTGCAGCTCTGGCTATCTCAGATGGAGTCTCTTGTGTTCATGTGCCATATGTACCTGCTTTTTCTGTTGACCATGAGCCCAGCCCAGCACCCTCCTTACCAATGAACAACCTCCCCCTGTCTGCTGTCCCTAAGTCTTATTTATGGCAAATTTTCCTCCTTTGCCACACCCTAGCCAGGAGTCCACCGTCCAGCTCCAAAACAAGGTGTGTCATTGGCTTGCCAGCCCTTCTAGATTTAACACCCACCACCACAAAAACATCCTGATGGTAATACATTACCTGGACTGGCCCATCGCCGAAGTCTATCCAAATAAACTTTAGTCATCTGCATATTGTAAAAAATATCCTGATTCAGTTCTGTCACTCTCAAATTGTGGTCAATGGGATTAGTATTTTGCCTTTTGTTTTTTTACAGGCATTTACAAAAGACTGTATACCCTTTACTGACTGCAGGCCATGAAATCTTTACCTACCCTCGGGGATGTCGCATTCCATGCAGAAACTAGTTTACTATATCATCGGACCTCAAAGAGCTAGACTGACTCTCCCCACCTTAACAAACACAGCACCCTTTGTAGTCTTAAGGACTTGTTCTTGGTTGTGCAATGCCTGCACAGTGGTCCCTTTCTTTGGACAACAACTTTAACATCATCATTGTGGGTGATTTTAATGCCAAGCTGGGGACCAATAACACTGTGATCCAGATGTTTTAAGTACTCCAGTCTGAGTATGTCTCTGGGTTTGCAGACGCTAAGGGTGCTAGGCTTTTTTACAATGTTTTAGACTAAGTAATGGTGAACATAATGGAGTTACAGGCCTCTACAGATTTACACTCCCCCACCTTTACAGGCAAGGCTGGTGCACTACCATAGATTACATATTTACCACTCCTTTGATGTGTGGCTTTATATCCTCTATTACTGTGGCCCCTAGCACCCATAGAGATCACAACCCCATTGAGCTCCTTCTTATTTTTCCTTACCTGTGGACACCCCTTAAGCTATGTTGCTATGGATATTGTGACATATGGCCAGGGGCTGAGGATGAGGTGGTGTGGATTGATTATTCTAATTTCTGTAACCCGGTGATGAAATCAAATCTCACACTTTTTATAGAGTCTCTTCTGTTACCAGACTGCCCCTGCAACTCCATCACACTAGCTTTTGGATCTCTGAACTACAGTATTCAAAATCTTTTAACCTACATGCACCCAGAAGAGCAAAGTCTGATTCCTCCTGTTTTAACGACAAATGCAGGAAAGCTAACAGATGGCCTGGGACAGCTAACAAATCCATCCATAAGGACAGGATTCACTTGGCGTATTTCTGTACTGACTATGAGATGGGCATCCTTCCCAGGAAGAGGACGGTTAAAGAGTAATTGTATGCTAACCTAGTCTCAACCCGTTATACTAGGGGTACCCGAAGTTTCTGTAACATTTTAAGCACCCAACCTATTCAAGACCTTAACAGATGGGATGGTGACCAACATTAACGCTGAACACTGGGTCGAGCATTTTATGCAATTTATTTCTTGAGCACTAATACGGTCACTGTCCAAAGTGAGTCACCTATTATATTCCCTTTGAATATTACATTCAATTTGCTGCAGGTAAATAAGGCCATCTGTGCGAGGCCCTCTAGGAAGGCCCCTGGCCTAGAGGGGTTTTCAATGGACCTTTCTGATGAAAATTTGGGATTCTGGGCTTCAGTCATTACAAACGTGGTCAACTCAGCTGCAAAAAGCAGGTTCTGGGATTCAAGGCATCCTGCTGTTGTAGTCCCAGTCTATAAAAAGGGCTGTCAGCAGTATCCCCATTGTTATCGCCCCATATCTCTCTTAGCTTCAATAGTTAAAAATATTGGTCGCATTGTCCTTAATAGGATCAAGACCTGGGCAGCAAATAAATGAGTGTTTTCACCCATACAATATGGCTTTCAAGAGGGTTTGGACACTGTAGAGCAATGTTGTAACCTCTATCTCATTATTATCATATACACAACAGCTAAGGATAGAAATTCCTCATGTCATTTATGGACCTCAGCATCACCTTCAACAGGATCAACCGCAATCAACTGTGGTTCATACTTGTGGAGCTGGACCTTATTGTGGATTCACTTAACTTTCTGTGGGCCCTACATTGTGGGGTTAATGCCTCTGTACAGGGGCAAGTGGAGAATGCAGAAGTATCTTTGAATTACAGCATTGTGTTCAACAGCGCTGTGTCCTCGCGTCTATACTTTTCATATTATTTACAGTCTGTTAGGAAGGATCTTTCTAAGATTAACCCTACCTTAGTCCCAGCTCTAATTTAAGCAGAGGACGCTGTCCTGGTGTCACACATGCCTGATAGTTTGTCGGCATTAATTAACAGCTTTGTCACTTTTATGATTTCAACCTGAGCATGCGTGACAATTAATGCATGTTGGCATTAATTAACAGCTTTGCCTCTTTTTAGACTTTGATGACCTGAGCATTTCCAAAAAATAAATACATGGTCTGTGTTGGAAAGTGGATTATTGGTAAAGGCGGGTTAGTACTTACACTTTGCATTAGACCACTAACCCTCACTAGGGCCAGTTAGGTATCAATAAATTAACCCCAGCTCAACCCTTGGTAGCTTGGCAATGAGCAACAAGGGCTTAATTTAGGAGATTATATTTTTATCCTTAACATGACACCATAATGATTAAAATCGGATAAGGGGAACCAGAAGTATGAATTTGTAAACATTTATTTTTTCTAGCACATAGAAACTAAAAGCACCACTCTGGAAATCGTCGCAACTCGACTGGGGTGAAGTCAAACTTTAAGGCTGCCCAGGATGGAGCCCTCCTTGGCTACAGCACGTGGGAGGCCTCGGTCAAAAGTTTACCTTTGGACTTAGTCATTTTCTCACCGGGCTGAAGCTGAATTTGGATCTGACACCCTTGGAGCCTTCCTCGGATACGTTGCACAGGAAGTATTGGTCAACTTTTTACGTTCAAACTTTGTCACTTTTTTGGGGCTTCTTCTCTCTGACATTGGACGACCCTCCACAGCAAGCTGATTTTGAGTCAACGTTGTTGGATTGCCTTTCTAGGAGCCCACAGTGAAATCTTGGAAGTTCTGTTATGTTATGTTATGTTATATTTTTTGCGTTTTTTATAGCGCCAAACTGCCCGGAGGCTTCGTGGCGCTGAGAAGGACAATAGTCTCACAGCAAGCAGGAAAATACTGGATCACAAGGAATTAACATTAAAACATTAAACATTAAAAATTAAAAAAGCCAGGTTTTCATGGCTTTCCGAAATTCCAACTCCTGCCTAATCACCCGAATGTTGAGGGGAAGCGAGTTCCACAGTTTGGCTCCCTGGTATTTCAGCGATCTACCCCCCATCTTGCTTTTTTTACTTTAGGAAGCACAGCTAAGGCTTTGGAAGAAGATCTTAGAGCTCTAGTAGGGGCATAGAATGAAACTAGAGTTTTCATTTGATGTGGGGCCCTATTATATAGTGCTCTGTGAAAATGCACAAAGATTTAAACTTAATTATTTTCCTTACTGGCAGCCAATGCAGGGTGGTCAAAGCTTGCTTGGCCGATATATGCTTTGGCATGTTAAACAGTAACCGAGCAGCCGCATTTTGTTCTGTTTGCAACTTCTTAATCACAAATTCCGGTGAGCCCAGGAAAAGACTATTACCATAGTCAAGCCTAGATAAAATAAGGACCCTTACCGTAAGTGTTCTGGCCAGGGGAGGAAGCAAGCCAATAACCTTTCAGAGTAACCTTAATAATCCAAAACAGGAGGCGGAGAGCATCTTAGCTTGGTACTTTAGTGTTAGTTTGGAATCTAACCAAATTCCTAGGGCCTTGATATGATCTTTCGGAGGGGGTAAATGTTCCAGCAGGATAGCCGGCAGAATATTATTCGCCGGGTTGGAAAGCTTTCCCAGGAACATAATGTCTGTCTTTTCTTTGTTGAGTTGGAGCCTGCTGTCAGTCATCCAGCTTGAGACAGCTTGCATGCAAGCTGGCAAAGCCAAATTATCTGCAATCTTCACCGGAGAAAAAGACACCACCAACTGCGTGTCATCTGCATAGGATATCAGGGACAAACCAAAAAGTTCCACTAAATCTGCTAGAGGAGCCATATAAATGTTAAAAAGAAAAGGGCTCAAAGATGAGCCCTGTGGTACCCCACAATGTAATCTAATCTGTTCCGACAAAAAAGAATGATCTAAGGCCTGGAAGGATCTATTTTGAAGAAAAGACCTCATCCATTTAAGTGCCTGGCCTTTAATTCCAGCTTTTTCCATCCTTTGGATCAGGAGACCATGATTCACCGTATCAAATGCAGCACTTAAATCCAGCATTATGATAGCTGTTGCCAGTCCCTGATCCATCCGTTTTCTAGCCTCTTCTGTAACAGCTATCATCGCTGATTCTGTGCTATGGGGTGGTCTAAAGCCCATTTGTGTGGGATACAGGATGTTATGTTCTTTGAGAAAGCTGGAAATCTGCGTATTGACATATTTGTCAATTATTTTTGCCATAGTTGGAAGAAGTGATATCGGCCTACAGTTCTTGAATTCGGCCCCATCTAGGTTAGATTTTTTTAGCAGGGGTTTCACCACTGCATGCTTCCATTGTTCGGGGACACTGCCACTTTGTAAGGAGCTGTTCAAAAGCTCTGTTATAACAGATGTTGCGGCAGGTGCTCCAAGAGTTAATATGTGAGGGGGAGCAGGATCTAGAGGAGAAACCGATTTCAATTTGCCCAGAAGCATGGCAGTGCTTTCCTCCGAAATAAGTGAAAAACACTGTAAAATGGCTGACCCATGATTACTATCACAGGTCTGCTCAGACATTATCTCCTTTTCCCCTGAGAAGTTCTTATAGATATCCTCAATCTTCTGTAGGAAGAATGTGGCCAAGTTGTTGCTATGTTCCTTTGATGCTTCCGTTGCTTCAGGGCAGGTAGGAGAGTAAAGCATCTCCTTCAACACCCGAAAGATTTCTTTCGGGGATCCCGATGCCTGTTCGATCTTATCCCCATAATAGGTGGCTTGGGCTGGCCTTATTTCTCCATGATAATGCCTAATTGCTTGTCTATACTCTTCCTTATCATCCTGTTTTAAAGATTTCCTCCATTTCCTCTCTAGACGCCTACAGTTCCTCTTCAGTGTTATCAAATGTGGGGAAAACCACAGGGTTTTATCCCTTCTCCTATGCTCAGAATGATCCTTATCAGGGAGCAGAGTATCAAGACAACTGGTAATCCAGTCATTAAAAAGAGTGGTGTCCATATAATTAACCCTCACATAGTCTTCTTTACTGTTCATTAAAAGTTTAATCCACTCGTCCGAATTGAGATTGTGCCATTTCCTTGCCCTTCTGCATATAGGCTGTTGAAAGACCGATCCCTGGGGAAACTCCATTTTTAATGTAATTAGAAAGTGATCAGACCAAGCTAATGGGGAAGGGGACAAAGCGCTAAGCGAGGGAAGATTACTAAAGACCAAATCAATAGTGTGTCCTCTCTCCTGTGTCGGACCGCTAATTAGTTGTTTTAGTCCTAGCGCTTCCAAATCGCTCAGCAAACTTTTAGATGCAGTGTGCTCTAGGTTGTCTACTTGTATATTAAAATCTCCTAGCACTGTTAAATTTGGTTTCATGCAGATTAATTCTGCTACTTGATCTGGAAGGGAGTTGAGGAAATATTCATACGGCCCTGGTGTCTGGGGCTCCTGAGCTTTTCAGCGGGACGAACCTTTAAGTCAGGCCTGGTCACAGTTTAGGTAAGCCGGCTTGACTCTCCACGGTGGGTCGGTCCCTTTATGGAGCCTTTTTTGAAAAATTCTCCAAACTTCTGGATCTTCTTCCAGAAGGCCTTTAGTGTCCTTTAGGAGTCCACAATTCACCACAAGGATCCAAACGTTCTGATTTGCTCCTTGAGGGGTAGGACTCCAACTCCCAAATGCACCTGGCTCAGACTCCAAAATGACCACTGGACAGTGTTCAGCTGGTTAGTTTCTTCAGGATTTGATGCAGGGGACTCTGGCTAGCTATGTTTTCACCTGTAGAAAACAGGGAGTCCACTCTTGAAGCAGTTGAAGCCAGGCAAAGTCATTTTAGTGGTGAAACACAAATGTGCAGCTGGTGCAGTCCTTCAGAGTGCAACGTCCAGGTGCAAGTCAGGGGTCTCGCAGGGCAGTTGTTCTTCTTCTGTCATTGTTCCTGGTAGGGATCTGAGGTGTGGGTGAAGCTTTGCCAACTTTATCCTTGCTCCTGGGGTGAAAAGCAGGGGGAGCAACTGTCCATCACAGACTGGCAACCATTCTCTTGGATGACCACTTTCTGGGAAGTGTGGCAAAAATCAATCCCAATGAGTAACAATTTTTAAAAATCCAAAGTGACAGAATCTGAATTTTGGAGGTTAGGTCTGGCTGTGTTCACTCACTGGTGTGGCTACGTTCCCTTAACACACCACTCTCCATCCCTCTCCTAATCTAATCAGAGGGGTACCTGGTTGTCTGGGTTTACAGGGAATGAGGGAGGTTCTGAGCTACTCCAAATGTCTTTCCCTCCTTTGAAGATCAGCTTGGCTGCTCTCTCCCCATCCTGTGGCAGATCTCCTCCCACAGGCACTTCCTTTGTCTTCAGCCCAGGCCACTTCACACCTCATCATGTCAGCCTGGCCAGACTGCCAGAGGCTGACCAATTAGAGAAGGGCACTAGAGAGCTGAAGTTGGCAATGTTCAGGTAGAGTTCTAAAACTCTAGTTATATTAAATTTAACAATGACAAGTTGTTGGAATTATTACAAGAATCAGTTTGATACCAAACTTGAAATATCTAGCTCCTTATGAGACTATATTAATTAAAATAAAGTAGCCCCTTTTAGACTATGGAACCCATTCACTACAATGAGGGAAACATAAATTTGGCATTTTTCCTCACCAGGGCACAAGAAACATCTTTTATAAGGTCCCTGCTTATAGTTACCTTGCACTGAACCCTGGGAGCACATAGGGCACACCTTAGGGGTGACTTCTATGTTCAAATAAGGTAGTTTAAGACTTTGGAAGTACTTTTAATTCCAAAGTCGAATTTTCATGTAATTTTAATGTAAAATCAGCCAGCAAGGCAGGCCTACCTTTAAAAAGACACTGGATACCGCAGCAGTGCTCCTATGGGTGCACTACCTATGTTGGGGTCCCGAAACCTACATGCCCCGACATATACTAGAGACTTATAGGTAGGTTAACACAGCCAATTATAATTAGCCTAATTTGCATAATCATTTTACTCAGAACACTGGCCATGGGACTAGTAAGCAGTGCCCAGGGCACCATCAGATTCAGAAAACACCAGCAAAAAAGTGAAACATTGGGGCAGAAATGTCAGGGGGATTCGACAATCAACCCAGTTTTCTCACAGTATGTAGCTTGAGAACTTCCAAAACTGGCTCCATTTGGATTAAGGGCAAATATGTAGACAAGGTCCCCAATTTCTCTACCTTGGCATCTGGTTTCATTCCAAAAATTCCTGGACCCCATGTATAGCAAACCACTGCTTGCGCTTCAACCATTCAGTGAGGGCCTTATTTGAGTTTGCCCAACGAGCTGGCAATAAGCCAATGAAGCTGGCCCTGGAGGTACATTCAAGAAAAAAATTACCAGTTTTAGCATATGGAACTGGGATCTGGAGTTACTGGGAGGTCTCTAAGGCTCAAGTGGAGGAGAATAGATTATACCAACACTTATTGGACCTCCCTTGCCAGACCCTCTATTTTTACCTGCACGAGGAACTAGGGCTGACCTATATATACAATTTTATCAAGGCTGCAACCCAAACCGTTTGGAGTTCTGGTTGGTCTAATAG
The DNA here is from genome assembly GCF_031143425.1 of Pleurodeles waltl. NCBI lineage: Eukaryota > Metazoa > Chordata > Amphibia > Caudata > Salamandridae > Pleurodeles > Pleurodeles waltl. Next base: position 1,452,694,880 of record NC_090444.1, on the reverse strand, counting down.
TTATAATGGCCTAAATTGAGAAATTATCCAAGATTGTCTAAATTGCATCTCTATTCCCTGGTTAAGATATGTGAAATTGGTTTCAAATACTATTGGTTGGAATTAACTATTTTCCTCTTCCCATACCTTGACCAAAAGGGACATCATTAGATCCAAGATACTATTTCTTAAACATATGACCCCAACAAACGAGCAAGAGGAATTAAAGAAATCTTCCCTGTGGGATTATGTTTTGGTTCAAACACCTCTGATAGAACCACATCTATCATGGGTCTCTAGTCCTTCAGAAATCAATCAATCAATAATATTTATAAAGCGCGCTACTCACCCGTGAGGGTCTCAAGGCGCTAGGGGAGGGGGTTACTGCTGCTCGAAGAGCCAGGTTTTGAGCTGCCTCCGGAATGGGAGGTAGTCCTGGGTGGTCCTGAGGTTGGCGGGGTGGGAGTTCCATGTCTTGGCCGCCAGGTAGGAGAAGGATTTCCCACCTGCCGTTGTGAGGCGGATGCGAGGGACGGTGGTGAGTGCAGGTTGGCGGAGCGAAGTTGACGGGTGAGCGTGTAGAAACAGAGGCGACGGTTGAGGTATTCGGGTCCCTTGTTGTGGAGGGCTTTGTGTGCGTGGGTGAGGAGCCTGAAGGTGATCCTTTTGTTGACGGGTAGCCAGTGCAGGAGTCTCAGGTTGGCGGAGATGTGGCTGTTGCGGGGTATGTCGAGGATGAGGCGAGCGGAGGCGTTTTGTATTCGCTGAAGACGTTTCTGGAGTTTTGTGGTGGTTCCTGCGTATAGGGTGTTTCCGTAGTCCAGGCGGCTTGTGAAAAGGGCGTGGGTCACAATTTTTCTGGTGTCGGCAGGGATCCAGCAGAAGATCTTTCGGAGCATGCGGAGAGTGAGGAAGCAGGAAGACGATACGGCGTTGACTTGTTTGGTCATGGTGAGAAGCGGGTCCAGGATGAATCCGAAGTTGCGTACGTGGTCTGAGGGGGTTGGTGCGGTGCCTAGGGCCGTGGGCCACCAAGAGTTGTCCCAGGTGGATGGGGTGTTTCCGAGGATGAGGACTTACGTCTTGTCCGAGTTCAGTTTCAGACGGCTGAGTTTCATCCATTCTGCGACGTCTTTCATTCCATCCTGCAGGTTGGTCTTGGCGATGGTAGGGTCTTTGGTGAGGGAAAGTATCAGCTGGGTGTCGTCGGCGTAGGAGATGATGTTGATGTTGTGTTTGCGTGCGATGTCGGCGAGGGGGCTCATGTACACATTGAAGAGAGTCGGGCCGAGTGAGGAGCCCTGTGGGACGCCGCAGATGATCTCGGTGGGGTCCGAGCGGAACTGCGGGAGGTAGACTCTTTGGGAGCAGTTAGAGAGGAAAGAGGTGATCCAGTCCAGGGCCTGTCCTTGGACACTGGTGGAGTGGAGGCGGGATATTAGGGTTCGGTGGCAGACGGTGTCGAAGGCAGCCGAGAGGTCGAGGAGGATGAGGGCGGCTGTTTCTCCGTTGTCCATCAGAGTTCTGATGTCATCAGTGACTGCGATGAGGGCGGTTTCTGTGCTGTGGTTGACTCGGAATCCGGACTGGGAGGGGTCGAGTAGGTTGTTGTCTTCAAGGAATTTGGTCAGTTGCTTGTTGACGGTCTTCTCGATGACTTTGGCAGGGAAGGGGAGGAGCGAGATGGGGCGGAAGTTCTTCAGGTCGCTGGGGTCCGCCGTAGGTTTCTTCAGGAGAGCGTTGACTTCCGCGTGTTTCCAGCTCTCGGGGAAGGTGGCAGATGCAAACGAGCTGTTGATGATGGTCTGGAGATGGGGGGCGATGATGTTGTCGGCTTTGTTGAAGATGAAGTGGGGGCAGGGGTCTGAGGGGGCACCGGAGTGGATGGTGTTCAGGGTAGTTTTGGTCTCTTCCGTGCTGATGTGTGTCCAGGCGTTGAGGGTGATGGCTTGGCCTGTGGGTTCTGTGGTGGTTGGCTGGGTCTGAGGACCGAAGCTGTCATGTAGGTCGGTGATCTTTCGATGGAAGAAGGTAGCGAGGGAGTTGCAGAGATCTTGTGAGGGCGTGATGGAGTTTGAGTTGGCGTTAGGATTGGAGAGCTCTTTGAGGATGTTGAAGAGTTCTTTGCTGTTGTGAGTGTTCTTGTCCAGTCTGTCTTTGAAGGATGACTCTTGGTGGCGCGGATCCGCTGATGGTGCTCCCGGGTGGCGTTTTTGAGGGCAGACATGTTTTCTACGGTGTGGTCTTTGCGCCAGGCTTTCTCGAGGGTACGGCATTTTTTTTTGGATTCCTTGAGGGTGTCTGTGAACCATTGAGGTTTCCTGGCATTGGTCTGTCTTGGGAGGCATCTGAGGGGTGCGAGGTTGTCCGCGCAGTTGGTGATCGAATGTGTGAGGCTGAGGCCTGCGTTGTTGGCGTCGGTGGAGATGGTAGGTTGGTTGTGGCTGAGAGTGGAGAGTAGCTGTTCCGTGGAGATTTTGCTCGAATGTCTGCGTGGGATGGGTTTTGTGCGGAGGTGGAGAGTCTTGCGTCTGAAGGTGAAGTGGACACATCTGTGGTCGGTCCAGTGTATTATGGAGGAGTGGCTGAAGGATTCGTGGTTGCTGGCGGAGAAGATGGGGTCGAGCGTGTGTCCGGCGATATGGGTGGGGGTGTTCACCAGTTGCTTGAGACCGAGGTTGGCGAGGTTGTCGAGCAGGGTGGTGGTGTTGGGGTCATTGTTCTGCTCCAGGTGGAAGTTGAGGTCTCCGAGGAGGATGTAGTCCGGCGAGGCTAGGGCGTGCGGGGAGATGAAGTCAGCGATGGATTCGCTGAAGAGGGCGCGTGGTCCAGGGGGTCTGTAGATGAGAGTTCCTCTGAGGGTGGTCCTGGGGTCGGTGTGGATCTGGAAGTGCATGTGTTCGGTGGCGAGGGGGGTGTCTTCGGTGGAAGTGGTGACGTTGATGGAGTCCTTGAATATGATGGCGATTCCTCCTCCGACTTGGTTGGTGCGGTCTCTCCTGGTGATCTTGTAGCCGTCGGGGATGGCTTTGGCGATGTCGGGGGCCGAGAAGGCGTTCATCCAGGTCTCAGTGATGAAGGCAACGTCCGGTGCGGTGGAGTCCAGGAGGTCTCATAGTTCAATGGCATGCTTGTGGACGGAGCGTGCGTTGATGAGGATGCATTTGAGGTGGTTATTGGCGCGTGGGCTGGTGGGCGGGGTGCAGTCGCGGTGGAAGGTGTGCTTGAAGGTAAGGCATGCGAAGGGTCCATGAGTGCGTTTTGGGTTGGCTTGGAAGTAGGTTCTAGAGCGTCCCGGGTTGAGTGCGTGGAGGGAGGTGGGGTCGTAGCGGCGCTGCGGGGTTTGGGAGTGCTGGGGGCCAGGGGTCGTGGCGCTGGGCGTGGTCCATGCGCGGCAGCGCAGACGGGCTTGCCTTTGGCGCACCTTCGGCACGCCAGCGGCACGCCAGCGGCGCACCCGAAGCGCGCGGCTGCCATAAGAGGGAGGAGGGGGGGAGGAGAGGTCAGCTAGGGGCGGGATGCGGGAGGGGGGGCGACGAATGGGATCGGTGGGGGCGGGGCCGAACGGGTGGTGGCGGCGGGAAAGCAGAGGGTGGGGGGGGTCAGATAGAAGGGAAGGGAAAGAAGAGAGGGAAGGGAAGAGATGGATTACAGAAGAAGAGAGGAGAGGAATACAGAAGAAGAGAAGAGAGGAGTACAGAAGAAGAAAAGAACACGAAGGATGGGGTGCAGAAGAGGCGAAGAACACAGGAGAAGAGCGGAACACGAAGAAAATGTGGTGAGGAAGAAGAGCAGAACACAGAAGAAAATGCGGTGAGGAAGAAGAGCAGAACACAGAAGAAAATGGGGTGAGAAGGAAGAGCAGAACAAGATGAAAATGAGGTGAGGAAGAAGAGAAGAGTACAGAAGAAGGAAAGAACACGAAGGATGGGGTGCAGAGGAGGAGAAGAGCACAGGAGAAGAGCAGAACACGAAGAAAATGGGCTACAGAAGAAGAGCAGAAGACGGAGGAAAATGGCTACCAGAAGGAAGAGCAGAAAGTGAAGGGAAATGGACAGAGAGAGGATAGCAGGGGTATGAAGAAAAGTTGGAGGAGAGAGAGTTAAGGAGACAGAGGTGAGTAACGAGGGGCTGGACGGGGGGAGTGCAGGGAGTACTTACGGATTTGCTGGGAGGTGGCAGGAGCCTGGGCAGGTGGATCTGCAGCGGCGGGGGAAGCGACCTACCCTAGGGTCAAGGGTCGCTGTCTCTGCCGCGCAGCGGCCGCTATAAGAGGGAGGAGGGGGAGGTGGGGTCAGCTGGAGGCAGGAGGTGGGAGGGGGGGCGACGAATGGGAGCAGGGCAGGGCCGAACGGGTGGTGGCGGCGGGAAAGCAGAGGGCGGGGTGGTCAGATAGAAGGGAAGGGAAAGAAGAGAGGGAAGGGAAGAGATGGATTACAGAAGAAGAGAGGAGAGGAATACAGAAGAAGAGAAGAGAGGAATACAGAAGAAGAGAAGAACACAGAAGAGGAGAGGAACACGAAAGAAATGGACTACAGAAGAAGAGAAGAGTACAGAAGAGAAGAGTACAGAAGAAGAAAAGAACACGAAGGATGGGGTGCAGAAGAGGGGAAGAACACCAGACTAGTACAGAAGAAGAAAAGAACACGAAGGATGGGGTGCAGAAGAGGCGAAGAACACAGGAGAAGAGCGGAACACAGAAGAAAATGCGGTGAGGAGGAAGAGCAGAACAAGAGGAAAATGCGGTGAGGAAGAAGAGAAGAGTACAGAAGAAGAAAAGAACACGAAGGAACGGGTGCAGAAGAGGAGAAGAACACAGAAGAAGAAAAGAACACGAAGGATGGGGTACAGAGGAGGAGAAGAGCACAGGAGAAGAGCAGAACACGAAGAAAATGGGCTACAGAAGAGGAGCAGAAGACGGAGGAAAATGGCTACCAGAAGGAAGAGCAGAAAGGGAAGGGAAATGGACAGAGAGAGGACAGCAGGGGTACGAAGAAAAGTTGGAGGAGAGAGAGTTAAAGAGACAGAGGTAAGTAACGAGGGGCTGGACGGGGGGAGCGCAGGGAGTACTTACGGTTTTGCTGGGAGGTGGCAGGAGCCTGGGCAGGTGGAGCTGCAGCGGCGGGGGAAGCGACCTACCCTAGGGTCCTTGCTGAATTTGGCTAGGATCAATCAGATGAGTTCTTTGTTTTCCCTTAGGCCAGTTTGACAAGGCCTCCATCCTTGTGTTTCCGAGCGATGAGATCGCAGTTCAAACCCTGGAGCATTTCTCTTTTTTTTGTAGATAATTTCAACCCTTAACTAAAAGGTTTTTGAAACTTATCTTTAAATCGTATGATTTTACTCAGTATAGACCTGCTTTGTACCTTCTTTGTCAACTTTTGAATTCTAATATCTGTTTTTATGTGTTTTTTTTTTTTTAAATCAGCTATCCACAAGAACAAATCACTGTCTACCGGATATTTCCTATGTTGACATTTAATGGTCTATTTTTATTCACCTTGCACATTGTAGATTTGATGTTGATTCGCACTGCTATTTTATTCTCGTCTAATAGTGGAATGATGTTGTATTCATACATCGAACTGTGATGTTTTGGCTTTTTATTTCTATTATTCATTTGGGGCCATATTTATACTTTTTGACGCAAAACTGCGCTAACGCAGTTTTGCGCCAAAAAAATTAGCGCCGGCTAACGCCATTTTGAAGCGCCATGCGGGCGCCGTATTTATTGAATGGCATTAGCCGGCGTTAGCCGACCGGCGCTGCCTGGTGTGTGTGAAAAAAAAACACGTACACCAGGCAGCGCCGGCGTAGGGAAAAATGGCGTTTGGGCGTCCAAAAATGGGGCAAGTCAGGCTGAGGCAAAAAAATTGTCTTAACCCGATTTGCGCCATTTTTTTTTGGCGCCCAGACGCCATTAACATGACTCCTGTCTTAGCAAAGACAGGAGTCATGCCCCCTTGCCCAATGGCCATGCCCAGGGGACTTCTGTCCCCTGGGCATGGTCATTGGGCATAGTGGCATGTAGGGGGGCACAAATCAGGCCCCCCTATGCCACAAAAAAAAATTAAAAAAAATACTTACCACAACTTACCTTTTCTTCCCTGGGATGGGTCCCTCCATCCTTGGGTGTCCTCCTGGGGTGAGCAAGGGTGGCAGGGGGTGTCCCTGGGGGCAGGGGAGGGCACCTCTGGGCTCATTCTGAGCCCACAGGTCCCTTAACGCCTGCCCTGACCCAGGCGTTAAAAAGAGGCGCAAATGCGGGGTTTTTTGCCCCGCCCACTCCCGGGCGTCATTTTTGCCCGGGAGTATAAATACCACGCACATGCCTGGGAGTCATTTTTTAAGACGGGAACGCCTACCTTGCATCTCATTAACGCAAGGAAGGTGTTCACGCTAAAAAATTACGCTAACTCCATGAACTTTGGCTCTAGATGCGTCTAACGCCAAAGTATAAATATGGAGTTAGTTTTGCGTCGAATTTGCGTCTAAAAAAACGACGCAAATTCTGCGCAAACGGAGTATAAATATGCCCCTTGATTTTTAACTGTTTGTTCTGTACATTTTTTGATCATTTGTTCCTAATGATCAAAAAAAGAATTGAATTGGATTGTCTGTGCATGTTTTCTGACAAAGGCATACTCGAGGCCATGACAAATTGCTAGAATAGAGCCATCATACCCTCCAAATAATAAGTTTTTAAAAAAGGCCAATGGTCTTCATTAATCATCTTCTGTCTTCTTTATATACAGATACAATATTTTAAGGGCCTAATTCATAGATTTGTTTGTTCAAATGAGAGGTCTTTAGCTTAAGCTTGTAGCAGCTTGCGTTACATTATATCACAATAGGAAGCTAGTTCAAGTTCCAATATATGTATCCACAATAACTATACCTAGCTCTGGGATCAATGAATCGTAAACAAAAGTTGCTGTGTTCATGTGTTTTTAGCGGCATGCTCTTACCCACCTTAGCCACCCAGTAGGAAGGAAGTTTCTCATTGGTTCTCCCTTGGTGCATAGCACAAATGTCTGTTTTCTAGATTTGTGTGTAAGTATCTTTTCCGTTAACTAAGACTTATGGTGACAGAGAAAAAAATAGATATTCTCTCCACTTGATGCTTTCGTGCACCACATTTGATACAATGAAGTGAGTATTTTCACCAAGCTTCACTCCATTGGCACTATTTCTCTGATTCTGAATAACTAGTTGTGAAGTAATTATATGATGCGCGAGTCTAGAAATAGTTCATAATGTAATGGCTTGTGTATATATGTAACTGACTAATACGCTTTTAAATGAATTGTTTGTTGAGAAACTGTTCTTGCCAATTACGAAAACATTATCTTACCTGCATATTAATTTCTAATTGCACATTTTCCTCTTAATATTTTCCCTTGTCTTTTTTTTTTTAGAACACATTTTAACTGGTAAACAACTATCAATATAAAATGTGTTAGTGTACTCCTGGCCAGTCTTGCTTTTGCTGTCTGTTTCTTCCTTTACAGATTTCAGAGCCAACGTTTGTATTTCTAGCCAATAAAAATATTCATATCTCAATATTATGTTTGTTAGTTAGGCACTTTCTCAAATAAATTGAGAAAAATGGCTCCAAGAAATGTATGGGGTAGCAGTTCTGTCAGTTGTTTGGATATCTGCAAACAACCGACTTCACATCTTCCCATAAACGTGTCCACCTTTCTTTTATTTTTACGTGCATGCTATATTTATAGCCTCGCCTTTTTATGCTGCTATTACATTGCGGCATGGACAAGCCTACCGTTCTATGTTTAATCATTAATAGTTTCTGTTATTCCTGTTCATATAAATACATCTGCTTCTTGGAAGGCTCTCGCTGTATAGCATCATCATTATTACCGAATATTTTACACAAAGTACCCGAAAACAAATCTGCAATGCAATCTTTACTCTTCATGTGACTGGGTATTTTTTGGTAAGAAAATAATAGAGCACGATCATTACATTAGCCTTTTCATTAACATTAGCACTGTAAAGCTTAATCAACACTGGTCGTTACCATTTACATTTACTCACTTTTTCAGTCCATGGTAGCCTGGTTTGGCTGGTAATAACAAAGTGTTTGGTGCAATGCTGGTGTGTGTCGTAAGATTGTGTTGAATATCTGATTTTATTTTTGATAATGCAAATAGTATCCCTTATGAGATGTTCTCTTATGTGTTTTAGGCTATACCATATATCTGAAGGATCCTCATTCCTTATCTTCTTTAAGAGAACAAGTCACATTAAAAAAAGGATACATTTGTAAAATCTCAGATTTACATCTTCAAAAATAGGGGTGAAGGAATTAGCACAATTTGAGGTTCATAGTGAGACTCTCAGCCTTATTCACAACATACGTTTACAGCTGAAAATACCTCCATGGGCCTATTTGGAATTTACAAAAGGATTCCTGTCAGGCTTGAATGGATTTTGTAAGAAATCGGGGTTATTAGCTGCAAACAATTCCACTACTTGCATTTGCTGGTAGCACTTGACTATCTCAGGGTAGGGAAGGAGAGCAGTTCAATGAGGGGGTGTGGGCCTGCATCCCCAACTCACTGGCACAGAAAAAACACTCAATAACATATTGTCCATTCAGTGCTTTTACTTATAAAGCTGAACATACTTTCATTAGCCACACACAACCTAATACCACACATCAAGTTACTGTTGGAAATTGCCCTCTCTACAGGGTCACCCTCAAACTTGTTGCCTTCCTCCTCCTAACTACTGCTGGATTTTTTATTGTTTGCCTTATGACTCTCTGCACTTTACCACTGCTAACCAGTGCTAATGTGCTTAGATTTCATTGGCCGATGCATGATTGGCATATTTAATTTACATGTATGTCCCTTGTCGAGTGGTGCACCATGCCTATAAAGTAAATGTTACCAGTGGGCCTGCAGCACCTCTTGTGCTACCCACTTAAGTAGCATCTTAAAACATGTCCCAAGCCTGCCATTGCAGCCTGAAGGCAGTGTCCCAATGCCTTGTCAACTTGGCATTTAAAAGCCCTTGCAAAACCTTAAACTCCCCTTTTATTACATATAAGTCACCACTAAAGTTGGTGCAGGTATCCCGAAGGGTAGGGTGCTGTGTACGTGTACTCTTTAGTTTTGTATGTTCTACTAGAGAAAAAATCCCAAATTTGTTTTTATCACTACTGCATGGCCTACCCCTCCCTTAGAATAACACTGGGGATTCCATTTTAGATTTAATAAATTGTAATTCCTAAACCAGAGGAGATAGTTATTTCATGTTTGGTACCCATGAACTTCTAATGATAACCCTCTTTAATGGTAAAGTCAAACATATCATTACAAGTTTTTAAATGGCACTTTTAGAAAGTTGCCATTTTCCTGCCCTTAGCCCTCTGTAACTGCAGCCTGCCTTAGGTGACATAACTGGATGTAACTGACAGTTGAGCATTTGTGAATTCACCCCAGGTAGTCACACACTAGTGAGATTAGCAGAGCCACCACACAGTAGGCTTAATGACCCTGTATTGCCGGTGCAGCTAGCTAGGAACCAGGCCAGGAAAGGCAGGAAACTCCTGGAACTTCAAAGAACCCTTCTGGAAATGTCTCTCAACTCCTAGGCGCAGGGCACCAGCGTATACAAATAGGGCTCTCAGACTCACTCTTGAGTTCAATACTGGATCTGTGGAAGGACTCTCAGAGGACTTCCTGCTGCTGTGACCTGCTGTGCATTCTACCAGACTCCTGTTGTACCTGGATGGACTGCTTTGCTGCCTGCAGCCTGCCTTGAACCTTCAGAGGCCAGCCCTGCTGTGGAGCCCTGATTCTTCACCATCACCCAGGACTTCATAAGTGACTCCAAGGGATAGTGTATCTGGCCTCCAGTTCATGCCACAAGGACAAAACAGGCTCCCACCATCCAACTTGAACCCGCACCTGGACCCAGCCTTGTTTTGAACCCACAAGAGGTCTCCATCTACTCCTGGACCCTTGATTGTGGTGTTAAATGTACACAGGTCGCCATTTTCTGAAACCAAGGACTTGTTATTTTGAACCTTAAACTCTGGTTCTACTAATTGGATTTTGGTGGTTTTGGTGTCAAATAATTTATTACATTTAATGTGCTTTACTCTCCTAAATTGGTTTGGAATTTTATTTATGTTGTGTTTTCACTTCAGAAATACTTCACACATTGCCTCTAAGTTTAGCCTGACTGATCTTTGCGCCAAGCTACCCAGGGTTACGCATAGGTTTAGTTTAAGACTTTTTGTGGTTCACCCTGCAAGGGATTGTGACTGTTGCTTGGTCAGGGCTCACACCTTAATCAACCAACAACCCAGCTTCTCACAGTTACAAACATGCACAATCCGGTAGATGGAAGCACGTATCATACAATTTTACAACCCCTGTAAGAATTTGTGTTATTGGTTGATGGGGTGGAAGCCGCACTCAGGCAACAATCACTATCCTTGTCAGAGTGAATCACAAAAGTCACAAAACTATTCTGTGCTTAACCCTCTGGCCCAAAGCAGTAAAGCTTAACTAAGGCAATGTGTAAAGTATTCATGCTGCACACAAAAAGTAATTAAGTGAAAATAGAACACAAGACAAATAACAAACCAAGTTAGAAAAATTGAATACATTTTATTCAATAAATTGATACCAGCATGACAAAAATTTAATCAGTAGAACCAGTGAGATGCTAGTTGAAAGTTTAAGGTAGATATAGCCCCTAAAACACAAAGCAACACACGGTCATCTGGTCATGCTGGACCCCAGGGAGAGTCACAAGTTCAGGACAACTGTGATAAGGGGGGGGGGGTCAGAGAGAATTGCCTTTCCAAAGTCTGGTGCGAAGAGTTCTGTTCACTTTGGAGAATGCCGTGAGGAGCACTGTAATGAGAAGAGCAGGACAGCAGTGCAGGCTGCCATCACTGTAGCATGAAGCGTCGGGCAGGCATCGCAGTTGTTGCTTGAACTTTGCATCGGTGGTCACTGTGGTCTGTTGTTGCTGTAGCATGAAATGCAGATCTTATCTTGCCAGTTGCTACTTGTGGTCACTGGAGCGGGAAGAGCAGGTCTTAACAAGAGTTTCGCATTGTGGGTGGCAAAGTCTCATCAGGAAGGGGCCCTTCATGGTTGTGAATAGCTTAAACCTCAGGATTTCACCTTCTTCCTTGGGAGGAGATCAGACTGATACCAGCCAAGGGTCAAGGACCTGGGGATACCTCTTGGGGATTAGGAGCTCACTGCAGCAGAGGTGAGCAGGGCTTAGGCAGGTCCAATTACAGAAATTCAGCTGGGAAGTTGCAGGGAGGCCTCTGGAACTTGTTCCGTCCCCATAGCTCAAACAGGTGGACAGCCAGCTGACCCTCTGGTTAACCTGTGATAAAGGTAAGCAGGACCACACTTCCTTCTTAAAGAACAAGTCAATCCTCAAGTAGCATGGCAATCTTCTGGTGGCAGGGCAGGCCTTCTTCTGTGATATCCACAGGTCTATCAGGTGTACTGATTAGTGGCTCTGGAGGGCCACTATTTATACCAGGTACCACCCTTTAAAATGGGGGGATTCCCTACACTACCCCAAAACTGACTCTGGAAAGTTCTTCCCTTCCCCTGTTAAGGGTGCATGTTGTCTGGGGTGACAAAATACAGAGTGTCACATCCCTTTACGTGTACAGGAGTAAAATCCCCTGAAACGTAAGTAGGGCTGGACCCAGCCCCTCTTAGTCATCCTGCCAGGAAGGCCCATCCTGTTCACACCTAACAGTAACACCCTTGTATTTTGTGGACTATCTGAAAGTAATACACAACTCCCAATAGCAGAGCCATTCACAGTCATGTGACCCAGGCCACTGGTAGAAAGCCCAAATGCCAACTTTCTAAAAGTGGTATTTTCGGAACTGTGACTTAAAATCTGACTTCACCATTAAAGAGGATTTTAATTAATTTACAATTAATTTTAGTGTAAAAAGTACTTTTCTCTCTGCTCCTAATCCAAAATTATCTCATTAAGGCCCATATTTATACTTTTATAGCGCCACATTTACGTCATTTTTTGACGCAAAAGTGTCACAAACTAAAAAAATCTAATTGTATTTTGTAAATTTGCACCGCTTTTGCGTCAAGCAATGAAGCAAATGCGGCGCTAATAAAGTATAAATATGGGCCTAAATGTAATAAGGTAAGTCAGTGTTAGTCAATGGTAGTGTTAGACCTGACAGCCTTAGGGTAGTCATCCCCTAACTTTTCTCTCCACTTTTCGCACTATGTTTTTGTTGGCTTTAGGACTTTGCACACTTTACTATTGCTAACCTTTGCTAAAGTGCATATGCTCTCTCCCTTAAAAATTGTAACATTGGATCATTCCCAATTGGCATATTTGATTTACTTGTAAGTCCCTAGTAAAATGCACTACATGTGCCCAGGGCCTGTGAATTGAATGCTACTAGTGGGCCTGTAGCATTGCTTGTGCCACCCACATAAGTAGCCCTTTAACCATTGCAAGGCCTATGTGTGCAGTTTAACTGCCACTTCGACTTGGTATTTAAAAGTACTTGGCAAGCCTTAAACTCCCCTTTTTCTACATATGTCACCCCTAAGGTAGGCTCTAGTTGACCCATATGGCAGGATGCTATGTAGGTAAAAGGCAGTACATATATAGGTATGTTTTATACGTCCTGGTAGTGGAAAACTCCTAAATTTGTTTTCCACAACTGTGAGGACTGCTCCTTTCATAGGCTAGCATTAGGTCTGCCCTCACATATTGTTTGAGTGGTAGATTCTGATCAGAAAAGGGTAAACAGGCCATGTTTAGTATGACTAGAATGGTAATAGAGAATCCTGCTTATTGGTGAGGTTGGATTTTATATTACTATTTTAGAAATGACACTTTTAAAAAGTGAGCATTTCTCTGCACTTAAAATCAATCTGTGCCTTACAGCCTGTCTCTAATCCACATCTGGGCTGGGCTGGTTGATAACTCCCTTGTGTATTCCACCCAGTCAACCACAAACACAGAATACTCAGACACATCTGAGTTCATCTTCATACTCAATGGGTCTTCCTGGGCTGGAAGGGTGGATGGCCTGACACTTACATTTGAAAGGTTAGTGGTCTGCCCTCACACAGTGGACTGCCAAACCCCTACTGGCACCCTGGCACACAGACCTGTACTGGAAGGGGACCTTGTGTACTTCAAAACCACTCTTTGAAGTCTCCCCCACTTCAAAGGCATTTTGGGGTATATAAACTGGGACCTTGACCCCACCAAATCAGACACTTCTGGACCTGAACCTGCAACCTGTCAAGAGGAACTGCTTGGCTGCCCAAAGGACTCATCTGGACTGCTTTGTTGTGAAGAAATACTGCCCTGTTTTTGCCCTGCTGCCTTGCTGGCCTCTGACTTTGCTGAGAAGTGCTCTCCAAGGGCTTTGATTGAACTTGTCTCCTGTTTTCTGAAGTCTCAGAGCCAAAAAGACTTCATCTCACTAAGGAAACTCCTTGTGCGCCACAAATCGATGGACAGCCTTCCGAAAACGACGTACAGCCTGAACTGCAACGAGAAAACTGACAGACAGCCGAACCGAAACAACGCAGCCTAACTTCCCGTGTGGAGATTGATGCAGCACCTGCATTGCGACGGGATTGATGTACATCCGAGCTGAAACAACACAGTCCGACACCCTGAGGGAAGCATCTGCCGTGCGACAGAAAATTTTACGCATCCCTTCGGGATAGATACAACACATGCTACTTCTTCCCGCATGCCCAGGACTTTCCCCGCTTCCTCCGTGGGCATCAAAAGATCCCCGTAGCAGAGTGAGGAACCAAGACTGCGTGCAGGAAATCTAACAAAGCCCCTTGCAGCATGGAAAGAAATAACACATTGTTTGTGAGCGTTGGAAAATCTGACGCACACCTGTGCATGATTATTTTGATGCAAACCAGGTACTAAGTGCAAACAACAGACAACTGTTGATTTCTAAGATTTAAGACTCTTTTTAATGTTGCAAAATTGATAAAAATCTTATATTTTTTCTAAACCTGTGTTGTGTAGTTTTGCGGTGTTTTCACTGTGTTATTCTATAACTAATTGCACAAACACTTTACATATTGCCTTCTAAGTTACGCCTGACTGCTCAGTTCCAAACTACCAGAGGGTGGGCACAGGGTAGTTTGGAATGTGTGTGACTTACCCTGACTAGGTTTCTGGTCCCTACTTGGACAAAGGTGAATACCTCTGCCAACTAGAGACCCCATTTCTAACATTGGTGGCAGCAGTGGGAGCAGACTTGTGTTTGTGCAGTGACATGCCTTAACTATGTGTAGAGTACCTATCCACAGTTAAAGGTCAAGTTGATTTTTTCTCTTTTGCTGCAATTTTTCTGCTTGATATTTTTTGATCTAATCCTATACAACATATCTCTGGCTGGGTCTCAAGGAGGAGCTGGAGAGTTTGACGTAGCCAAGCTGGAGACATGCACTGTCAGCCAGCTAAAAGGGTTCTGCAAGGGGTGGGAGTACCTGCCCGGGGTGCCTCTAGGAAGGATCAGTTCGAAAAGGCGCTGAGGGCCTGGGCAGAAACCCATTCACAAGAGGTGGAGGGGCCAGAGGATGGCTCCCAGAGGATTTGCCAATGGCAGTGGGGGGTGACACCCCTGGACTTATGCCCCCTGCTAAACCAGGATGCAGTGTCTCAAGCCACGGCCCGACAGCAGAGAAAAGGGGGGAGAAGAGAGCATTCCTACTGCAATTGGCCAGTTAAAAACTGGAGAAGAGGAGAGCAGAGAGAGATGCAGAGGAGAAGAAGGCTGAAAGGGCCTTGGCTGAAAAGAAAGTACTTCTGGCTTAGAACTGAGTCTAAAAGAGCTGGACCTCAAGTCTAGGCACTCTGAGTTCAGTAGTGATGGTGGCAGCCTGCATACAAGACCTACTGGAGACAAAATGGTGTGTATGCCCAAAGATGTGGTGCCAAGTTACGTGGTGGGAGATGAGATTGACAATGGTTTGATGCCTATGAAGCTGAACTAAGGGCCCATTGGATTTCTGAAGATCAATGGGGGGTGGGTTTGTGGAAACATGTACCAATAATTAGGAGGGTCATACTTCTCACATTAGAACCAGAGGACCGTAACATACCTGCGCATGAAAGCCATTTTAATTGCCAAGTTTGGACTGACCCCTGAAAAGTATCACCAGAAATTCAGAGACAGTACCAAACTCTCCACACAAACTTGGGTAGACTTTTTTGACTTTTCTACTAAGGCACTGAATGGATGGGTGTGGGGCAGTAAAGTAAATGTTTATGTGGGGTTGCATCATTTGATCCTGAGAGAGTATATGCTCAGCATTTGCTTTACAGATTTGAGCCAGCACCCGATTGACAGTAAGCTGACTGATCCCAGGAAGCTTGCTGAGGAGGCAGACCTCTGGCAGCAGAGTGTCCAAAAAGTTATCTCGAGGGGACACCCACATAGGTGATCAGGGTTCCCACCAGAAGAAAGAGGGGGGAGAAAAAACATAAAAATAAGGGGTTCTCAAAAGGCCCCCAAAATAATTCCCAAGGGAATAGTAGTATCCAGGCCCAACCTGATTCTGCAAAGAAACCAGGGTTCTTTGACTGTAAGAAAGGGAGCTTTGTACCCGAATGTATACAGTGCACTAGGTATGGTCACTATAAGGGTGACTCTAAGTGTCCCAGGAGGGCACAGCTCCCCACTGGAGGGCAGACACCTGGATTTGGCTAGTGTAGCACTCAGGAAGGATGTAGTCCCCGTTAGCTTTGGGGAGTAGATAAAGGTGACCCTAGTGTCCTTGGGAGATGAGGAAATGGTGCGAAAAGCCTACATGTCTAATAATACTTCCAAGTATAGGCAGTGGGACACCATTAATGGGCAAAGAGTTGGAGGCTCTACATGACACAGGAGGCAGTATGACTACTGTCAGGGATCAGTTGTTGTCAGCAGGTCAGGTCATCTCTAATACATTCCAGCAGGTCATAGTTGCTGACACTCATGAGAGCAATCTACTGGTAGCTCTGGTTACCTTTGAGTGGGGGGGTGTCTGGTACTCTGAAAGTAGCAGTGAGTCCTGCAATGCCTGTAGGCTGTCTGTTAAGCAACTACCTTGAGCATACTACCTGAAAGGAGGTACAGCTACGGTCTCTCCTGGAAATGCTAGATTTGTCTGAGTGGGTCATCATGACCACGAGGTCAATGGCTGCCCACGAAGGGAGTCAAGGGTGCCTGGAGCATGGAACAATGGCCCAGACAGCTGCCAAGGAGGGGGGCAACGGGCGCAGGAAACCAGTCCCAGAAGTTTCCACGGTGGTTGACTGGGTGCCTGAGGAGGAAACCCATGAGCCAACTGGGGAGGACATTGCTGCCCTGGGTAACCTCCCTGAGCTTGCTGGCTGGCAAGTTGAAGGTGGGCCAACCAGGGAGGAATTCTGCCAGGCGCAGAGGGAATGCCCAACTTTTGAGGGTCTGAGGCAACAGGCCTCGGCCCAAGCAGCAGGTGAAGCCTCTGGTGAGCAACATATATATTGGGAGAATGATACCCTCTACAGTGACCCTAAGGTGCCAGAGACTGGGGCTGAAAGTCCCTCAGTGCAATCAGGCCTTCCTACTGGGTCTGGCTCACAACATCCTCCTAGTGGGACATTTAGGGCAAAGGAAGACTTTCACCAGTCTTGTCACCCATGTTTATTGTCCACAAATGCGGATTGCCTCAGATGCATTCTGTAGGTCGTGCCCAACCTGCCAGGCTAGTGGGAAGACCGGGAAAAGGCTCAAGGCCCCCCTGATTCCACTCCCCATCATTAGCACCCCCTTTGAAATGGTGAGCATCGACGTCCTTGGTCCCTTGGACCCCAAGGCTGCCTTAGGCAACAGGTTTATCCTGGTTTTGGTGGACCATGTTACCCTCTACCCAGAGGCCTCTGAGGACAGTGACTGCACCGGTGGTGTCCAGAGCTCTGATGGCGATATTTAACTGTGTGGTATTCCCAAAGGAGATTGTGTCTGACAGAGGCACAAACTTCATGTCTGCATACATGAAGTCTAAGTGGGATGCATGTGGGGTGATCTACTGGTTCACCACCCCTTACCATCCCTAATCCAATGGTCTTGTGGAGAGATTCAACAAGATCTTAAAAGGCATGATCACTTGCCTACCTGAGGCCATGAGGCATAAGTGGGATGTCCTCCTGCCATGCCTTATCTTTGCTTATAGAGAGATGCCCCAGAAAGGGGTGGGGTTCAGCCCCTTCTAAATTCTTTATGGGTACCTTTTCAGGGGACCACTAAGCATAGTAGAAGAGGGGTGGGAGAAAGCTCAAAGGAAACCCTCCCATGATGTGGTCAGTTACATGCTGGTCCTCTGCAAACAGATGCAGTGCTTCTTGAAGAATGCCAAGAACAAGGTTATGAAACAATGGTATGACCAGAAGGCCACCCTTGTAGAGTTTCAACCTGGCAACAACGTTTGGGTGATGGAGGCAGTTGAGCCTAGGGCTCTTCAGAACCACTGGCCCATTTGAAATCAAGAAGCATAAGGGGGAGGCCACTTAATTAGTGGACCTCAAGTCCCCTAGATTCCCCCTAAGGGTGCTCCATCAGAACTGACTGAAGCCTAATTTTGAGAGGTCTGAGGTCAGCATGCTTCTGGTGACAGATGAGGGTATGGAAGAGGAGAGTAAACCTCTTACCAATCTCCTATCTGCGAAGAAAGGTGATGGGTTTGTGGAGGGCGTCAATCTCTCTGACTGAATGACCCTAAATCAGAGAGGAGATTGATACCAATTACTGGAACAGTACTCCTCCGTGTTTTCCCTCTTGCCTGGACTCACAAACTTGTGTGTCCATGGCATTGACATGGAAGTCAGTCCCCCTGTAAAGAACAACATTTATAGGTTTTCAGACAGGGTGAAGGCCAGTCTCAAGGAGGAAGTTGCCAAGATGCTGGCTTTGGGGTTGACAAAGAAACCCAGCAGTCCTTGTGCTAGCCCTGTGGTGCTGGTTCCCAAGGCTGGTTCTCCTTGTGCCAAGCCATAACTCAGGGTCTGCCTGGACTACCAGGGTCTCAACTCTGTCATGAAGACAGATGCTCACCCCATCCCCCAAGGTGATGAGCTCTTAGACAGGCTAGGTGTCTGCCAAATTCCTCAGTGCCTTTGATCTCATATCAGGGTACTGGCAGTGCGCCTTGACTGAGGAGGCTAAAGAGAGATCTGTGTTTTTCACCCCTGTGGGACATTAACATTTTAGAGTGATGCCCTTTGGGTTGAAAAATGCCCCTGCTACCTTCCAACGGTTGGTTAACGGGGTCCCAGCTGGGAATGATGCGTTCTGCGCAGCTTACATCGACAACATCACCATCTACAGTTCAAGTTGGGAGGAATACCTGCTTCACCTCAAGGAGGTGCTACAGGCCCTGCAAAAGGCAGGCCTGACCATCAAGGCCAGTAAGTGCTAGATTGGGCAGGGTTCCATGGTGTAGTTGGGACTCCTAGTAGATGGTCGCAATGTGTAGCCCCTCCAGGCCAAGATTGAGACAATCATGGCCTGGCAACCGCCTAGAACCCAAACTGAGGTGAGAGCCTTCCTGGGTCTCACTGGGTACTACCGCAGATTTGTTAAGGGCTATGGCACCATAGTGCCCCCTTAACATAACTCACATCTAAGAAACAACCTAGGTTAGTGAATTGGACAGAGGCTTGTCAGAATGCCTTTGACTCTCTGAAGGAAGTCATGTGCACATCACCCGTGCTCTGGGCCCCTGACTACTTCATGGAGTTCATTGTACAGAGAGACACTGCAGAGCATTCATAGATGCGGTCAAGGCACAGCTGAATGAGGAGGGCCTACAACAACCAGTAGCCTTTATTAGCAGAAGGCTATTAACCGCTTCTGTGCCTAGGACGAGCTGGTCTCGCCCTCGGCACTGGTTGCCCGGTGCCAAGGACGAGACCAGCTTGTCCTGCTATGGATCCCCTGGGGGAGCGCTAGCGCTCCCCCTTATGGCCAAGTACCCCCCTCCCCTGGGCAGAGATGGAAGGGGAATCACTTCCCCATCCACTCCCGCGACCCGGTAACCCCCATGTGGCATCTGAGGATGTCAGCACACTGACCTCATCAGAGGCCTTCCCTCGGTGCTGGAATCTTATAACAAGCTAAAGGGTTTAACACCTTATCTTGTGCCCATTTTGGAAACACAAAGGTTTTCTTGATACCTATTTTTGACTCTTTATCCCCTTCTGTGCCGTGGACATAATGGTTACGTCCTGCGGCACAGTACTGCTGTGCCCAGGACGTAACCATTACGTCCTGGGCACACAGCCCAGAGGGAGCCCTAGCGCTCCCTCTGTGGGGTTCCCTCCCAGCCCCCCAAGGCAGGGATGGAAGGGGAAGCCCTCCCCCTTCCACCCCCAACCCCCCCAAACCCCTGTGACGTCAGCACGCGATCACACGCTGTTTGTCACAGGGCCTCCTCCCATCGCGCTGGAAGCTCAGCTTCCAGCGCGATCGGAAAAGAAATGCTTTGCATTTCTCTTCCGATCACGTGGGGGAGGCCGTGAGAGGCTTCAAAGGGAAGGAAAGTTATTTCCTTCCCTTTGAAGTCTCTCTGCGTTTTGGCAGCCAGATTGAAAGCAATCCGGCTATCAAAACGCCCACTAGACACCAGGGATTTTATTTAAAAAAGGAAATTGGCATAGGGGAGCGACCCCTTGGGCAAGGGTCGCTCCCAGGGGGGGCATTTTTTTTTAAGGCTTTTGGGGCAGATCGGCCTATTATTAGGCCGATCTGCCCCCAGGGGGGGCAGAAACCTCTAGGCACCAGGGATAATTTTGTTTGTTTGTTTTTGTTTAGTTTTTTGTTTTAGAGGTGGGGAGCGACCCCTTAGGCAAGGGTCACTCACATAGGGGGCAAATTATATTTAGGACATTTCGTCCCCCCTTGGGGGCAGATTGGCCTATTTTTATGAGGCCAATCTGCCCCCAAGGGGGACAGAAACCACTAGACACCAGTGAGTTTTTTTTTTTGTTTGTGAATTTCACATAAGTGGAGCGACCCCTTAGGCAATGGTCGTTCCCCTGGGGGGCAAATTTATTTTAGGCCATTTCTGCCCCAAGGGGGGCAGAAACCACTAGGCACAAGGGATCTTTTTTTTTGCGCCATCACGCAAGGGGAGCGACCCCGTAGGCAAGGGTTGCTCCCCGGGTAGGGGGGCACATTTATTTTAGGCCATTTCTGCCCCCCTGGGGGCAGATCGGCCTATTGTTATTAGGCCGATCTGCCCCCGGGGGGGCAGAAACCTCTAGGCGCCAGGGCTAATTTTTTTTTTGTGTTTTTTTTTTTTGTTTGTTTGTTTTTTTAGAGATGGGGAGCGACCCCTTAGACAAGGGTCGCTCCCCTGGCGGGACAAATTGTATTTAGGCCATTTCTGCCCGCTTTGGGGGCAGATCGGACGATTTTAGGTCGAAACCACTAGGCACCAGGGATCTTTTTTTTTGCGCCGTCACGCAAGGGGAGCGACCCCGTAGGCAAGGGTCGCTCCATGGGGGGGTGGAGGAGCAAATTTATTTTAGCCAATTTCTGCCCCCCCTGGGGGCAGATCGGCCTATTGTTATTAGGCCGATCTGCCCCCAGGGGGGCAGAAACCTCTAGGCGCCAGGGCTAATTTTTTTGTTTTTTCGTTTTTTTAGAGATGGGGAGCGACCCCTTAGGCAAGGGTCGCTCCCCTGGAGGGGCAAATTGTATTTAGACCATTTCTGCCCTCCTTGGGGGCAAATCGGCCGATTTTAAGTGAATCTGCCCCCAAGGCAGAAACCACTAGGCACCGGGGACTTTTTTTTTGAGCCGTCACGCAAGGGGAGCGACCCCGTAGGCCATTTCTGCTCCCCCCGGGGCCGGCTGAGCTAGAGGCCAAAATCCACAGGTAGGCCCTTTGCAAGAAACACCTCTGTTTTCTGTGAAAAAAATGTGATGTGTCCACGTTGTGTTTTGGGCCATTTCCTTTCGTGGGCGCTAGGCCCACCCACACAAGTGAGGTACCATTTTTTTCGGGAGACTTGGGGGAACGCTGGGTGGAAGGACATTTGTGGCTCCTCTCAGATTCCAGAACTTTCTGTCACCGAAATGAGAGAAAAAAGTGATTTTTTGGCAAAATTTTGAGGTTTGCAAAGGATTCTGGGTAACAGAACTTGGTCAGAGCCCCACAAGTCACCCCATCTTGGATTCCCCTAGGTGTCTAGTTTTCAGAAATGTGCTGGTTTGCTGGGTTTCCCTAGGTGCCGGCTGAGCTAGAGGCCAAAATCCACAGGTAGGCACTATTTTCTGTGAAAAAATGTGATGTTTCCATGTTGTGTTTTGGGCCATTTCCTTTCGTGGGCGCTAGGCCTACCCACACAAGCGAGGTACCATTTTTATCGGGAGACTTGGGGGAACGCTGGGTGGAAGGAAATTTGTGGCTCCTCTCAGATTCCAGAACTTTCTGTCACCGAAATTTGAGGAAAATGTTTTTATTTAGCCTAATTTTGAGGTTTGCAAAGGATTCTAGGTAACAGAACCTGGTCAGAGCCCCACAAGTCACCCCATCTTGGATTCCCCTATGTCTCTAGTTTTAATAAATGCACAGGTTTGGTAGGTTTCCCTAGGTGCCGGCTGAGCTAGGGCCAAAATCTACAGGTAGGCACTTTCCAAAAAACACCTCTGTTTTCTGTCAAAAAATGTGATGTGTCCACGTTGTGTTTTGGGGCATTTCCTGTTGCGGGCGCTAGGCCTACCCACACAAGTGAGGTAACATTTTTATTGGGAGACTTGGGGGAACATAGAATAGCAAAACAAGTGTTATTGCCCCTTGTCTTTCTCTACATTTTTTCCTTCCAAATATAAGAGAGTGTGTAAAAAAGACGTCTATTTGAGAAATGCCCTGTAATTCACATGCTAGTATGGGCACCCCGGAATTCAGAGATGTGCAAATAATCACTGCTCCTCAACACCTTATCTTGTGCCCATTTTGGAAATACAAAGGTTTTCTTGATAGCTATTTTTTACTCTTTATATTTCAGCAAATTAATTGCTGTATACTCGGTATAGAATGAAAACCCACTGCAGGGTGCAGGTCATTTATTGGCTCTGGGTACCTAGAGTTCTTGATGAACCTACAAGCCCTATATATCCCCGCAACCAGAAGAGTCCAGCAGACGTAACGGTATATTGCTTTTAAAAATCTGACATTGCAGGAAAAAGTTACAGAGTAAAACGTAGAGAAAATTGCAGATTTTTTCACCTCAATTTCAATATTTTTTTTTCAGTTGTTATTTTCTGTAGGAAACCCTTGTAGGATCTACCCAAATTACCCCTTGCTGAATTCAGAATTTTGTCTACTTTTCAGAAATGGTTTCTGGGATCCAGCATTGGTTTCACACCCATTTCTGTCACTGACTGGAAGGAGGCTGAAAGCACAAAAAATCGTAAAAATGGGGTATGTCCCAGTAAAATGCCAAAATTGTGTTGCATAATTAGGTTTTCTCATTCAAGTCTGTCTGTTCCTGAAAGCTGGGAAGCTGGTGATTTTAGCACCACAAACCCTTTGTTGATGCCATTTTCAGGGAAAAAACCACAAGCCTTCTTCTGCAGCCCCTTTTTCCATTTTTTTTTTAAAAAAAACGAAATTTTCACTGTATTTTGGCTAATTTCTTGGCCTCCTTCTGGGGAACCCACAAAGTCTGGGTACCTCTAGAATCCCTGGGATGTTGGAAAAAAAGGACGCACATTTGGCGTGGGTAGCTTATGTGAACAAAAAGTTATGAAGGCCTAAGCGCGAACTGCCCCAAATAGCCAAAGAAAGGCTCGGCACAGGAGGGGGAAAAGGCCTGGCAGCGAAGGGGTTATATTTCAGCAAATGAATTGCTGTATACCGGTATAGAATGAAAACCCACTGCAAGGTGTAGCTCATTTATTGGCTCTGGGCACCTAGGGTTCTTGATGAACCTACAAGCCCTATATATCCCCGCAACCAGAAGAGTCCAGCAGACGTAACAGTATATTGCTTTCAAAAATCTGACATCGCAGGAAAAAGTTACAGAGTAAAATGTAGAGAAAAATGGCTGTTTTTTTCACCTCAATTTCAATATTTTTTTATTTCAGTTGATATTTTTTGTAGGAAACCCTTGTAGGACCTACACAAATTACCTATTGCTGTATTTATAATTTTGTCTACTTTTCAGAAATGTTTAGGTTTCTGCGATCCAGCATTGGTTTCACACCCATTTCTGTCACTGACTGGAAGGAGGCTGAAAGCACAAAAAATCTTAAAAATAGGGTATGTCCCAGTAAAATGCCAAAATTGTGTAGAAATATTGGGTTTTCTGATTCAAGTCTGCCTGTTCCTGAAAGCTGGTAAGCTGGTGATTTTAGCACTGCAAACCCTTTGTTGATGCCAATTTCAGGGGAAAAAACACAAGCTTTCTGCAGCCCTTCTTTCCAATAAAAAAAAAAAAAAAAACACTGTATTTTGGCTAATTTCTTTGTCTCCTTCAGGGGAACCCACAAAGTCTGGGTACCTCTAGAATCCCTAGGATGTTGGAAAAAAGGGTGCAAATTTGGCGTGGGTAGCTTATGTGGACAAAAAGTTATGAAGGCTTAAGCGTGCCCTGCCCCACACAGCCAAAAAAAGGCCTGGCACCTGAAGGGGAATAGGCCTGGCAGTGAAGGGGTTAATAAAAGAAACAGAAGTGGAGTGCCATAGAAAGAGAAGCATTTGCTGTGGTCCGGGCACTGAAGAAGCTGAGACCCTACCTGCTTAGGACTCACTTCCAGGCTCAGACAGACCCTTAGGTTACCAGATGGCTCATACAAATGAGGGACAAAAATCCTAAACTCTTGAGGTGGTCATTTCCTTTGCAGTGGATGGACTTTACAGTGGAACATCGCCCGGAGACTGACCACACCAATGCTGATGGTCTCTTCAGATTCGTCCACCTTAGTGATGAGAGCTTCCAATGGGTTGGGTAGTTCTCCCCACTTTCATCTGGGAGGGACACATGTTAGAGCTGACAGCATTAGGGTGGTCATCCCCTAACTTGTACACATTTGAATATATTGCACTTTGCCCTATGAGCCTTCAGATCCAATTTAGGAATGACTTATATGAATTAAAAAGTAAAGTTTAGGCCTGGCAAAAGGTTGAGTTGGTCAGCTAGAAATAGCAGTTTAATACTGCACTATGGGCTGCAGTGGCAGGCCTGAGACATATTTTGAAAGGCTACTTTATGGGTGGTATTACGTTACGGCTGGAATGTGACTGATAAAGACACAGTGCAGTTCCTCTTCTTTTAAGTTGGTTTATTGTTAACCCTTAGCGACCCCTGGCCCAGTTGTCATCCACACCAACCGCTCCCTTCTACCCCACGCACCCGCATTCCAGAATCGAGCTTGTTGCTGGGAGACAGCCAGGTTTCACAAAGCCTTAAAGAAATACAATACAATGCTCACAATACAACAGGTGGCACAATTTTTGCTGCAGGCAAATATGTATAAGCCAATTTTACTGTGTTTGAACGAGAGAGAACAGGCACTTTAACACTAGTTGAGGTGGGAATCAAAGCAAAAAGGCTGGAGGAATACCACACCAAAATGTCAGGTCAACCACCTACAACCTATACTAGATGCCATATCACAATATATATTTTTCTGCATTCTGCATGTCCCAGAGCAGGGGGGCTGAGGTCTGTAAATGGCTTCTGGATGATCATTCTGGCATGAACCCAGCTTGTGAAGGTTGGACCAGAAAGGTCCATTCTCCACAGTCTATTCATCAGGATTGTTTATGTCAACATTCAGGAGTAATACGAGTCTATGTGACACATGTTCAAGAGGACCCTTCCTTACTTTTGAGAAAACTGTGATAATGGATTTGTTTGAGATGGGGCCTAACACACCAGTCTTGTCCACTTCATCAGAAACTCAGCAGTGCATTTGGGTCAGCTGGATTTTACACATTTTATAAAACTCCCCAGTGAAGCCATCAACACTCAGCGATATGCATGTGCGAAGATTCATTATTGCATCACTAATTTCTTCTAAAGTAATTTAGATTCAAAGGAAGTCCCTACTGTCATTGGTCAAGGAAGGTAAATCAATAGAAGCCATTAATCTGTCCTAAGCAGATGTGGGTTCATCACTGTTAGAGATGGGGTCTCTAGTTGGAAGTCAATTTACACCCTTTACAAATAGGGACCCTCACTAAAGTCAGGGTAAGGGAGAAAAAATGTGGTCACTTTCAGACAACATATGCATACAGGGACTGCTGGAAGAAGCAGAGGGCCCAGACCAGACATGTTTGATTCCCTTCTGGATGATGATGTACCCCCACCCTATATTGATAGGGTTCATAAAATAGGCACAAAAAAACTGGCTTCAGATAAAAGACCAAAAGACCCTGGCAAAACTATCCCACTTTCCAACCAAGGAAGAAGTAATAATCAAAGCCCACAATAGGGGGAAAGTTACTCTCCAGAATTATTAATGTCAACTTTTTCACAATATCTCTGGTGAAATCAACAACTTCAACTGTAATTTTGCCCAATCACAGATAAACTGAAAGCTGACAAGATTAAATACAGAAGGACCTTTCAGTTTGGTATACACTTTGAAAAAGAAGGCAAACCCTACCACTATTCTAACAGAGGGGAATCAGTGGGCACCTAAGGATTACAAATACAAAAGATGCGCACCCAGCCTGCATCATCCACTTGCTGTTGGTTTCACCACAAAGTGTCACAGGCCCACAGTACAATAAAACCAAGTCACAGATGTGCTATGAGTGCAGACAACAAGTTAAAACGAAAACCTGATCATCTTCCTTGAGATTAGGGATAATATGGACTAGTAAATTCCCCAACATCTGTCTCCATGGAGTGAGTATACACCCACAGCAGCCGGGTGCACACTGGACACTTGATCTCCTTATACAAGAAAAGAATCAGCAGCAGGGAGGATTCGCAAACTGAATAAACTCCTCCTGTTGAGCTAAAACTCCACATATCGCCTTCACATTTCCAAACAGAGTCTGGGTCAGGAGTACCAGGCCCCAGGGGAGATCCCAGATGAGGATGAGAATTTTGAAGTAAGAAGGCAGTTTGAGAGTCGGGGAGGAGGCTGAGGATTTAGTCATTCTCCTGCCCTGGGTTTTCCCACAAGTGGGGTCATCACACTTACCATATCATTAGAGGTGAGAGTTCCTCACCAGTCTCATAGTTACTACACTTTTCTGGCCTTCAGTGAGACTACACAATGTTAATGTTTGCCAGTTGTTTAGCACTTGCTTACCGTTAACGTTGAGAACCTTTCAGGTTGTTTCTCTCGCCCGTCCAGACACAACCTTCTAATTCACACACAGCTGAACAGCCAGACTTAGTTGAAGATCGTCGACGTCTGGAACTTCTATCACTGACTGACATGAGCCATCTCTAGACTACCATACCCCAACAGCAAAAACTCCTTATCTTCCACCATGGGTACAATAATATTATAACAAGCTAAAGGGTTTAGCCACTCACAGGAAAGCACTGCAGCGTGGAAAACACTGCTGCAGGCTTTCTCCTCCATTATCTGCCTGAAAGAATCACATTTAACGAGAGCATACCAACAAACTCTCCCCAAACATACATTGTTCCTCATCCACTACAAAACATAATGGAGTAGCCATGGTTCTACAAACAAGCACAACCTTTTAGGTAGCCAGCTCCTGAAAGACATAGACAGACATTACATTGTGCTCAAACACAAATGGGAGACTACTCCTATGGCCACAGCAACAATCTATGTCCCAAATAAAGTTCAGAATAAATTCCTGAACAAATGTGTTCATGCTTGGTCAGTTTTGCCATAGGGCAGATGATGTCACTGAGGGCTTTATAATGGTGTGGGACAGCACAAAAGACAGATGTGGTCCCAATCAGAGTGATGCGGGTAACTTTTCAAAGCAACTCAAAAACAATCTACAGTTTATGGATCTTCAAGAAGCATGGTGTGAAAGATACGAAGGCAAACATGAGTACTCAACTTTCCTCCCGTGTACACTGCACACAATCCAAGATAAATGATGTACTGTTGAGTACTTCCCTGCTTCCATTGACAATGGACAGTGAGATTAGACAGATTTTGATGTCTGACCATGCACCACTAACTCTCCATATTCACATGGACCTTAAAATCCAATTCATCAGGAGATGGGGCCTGCACCCCTCCACGTTGTGCGAACCAGTCCTCAGACTGGAAATAGAGAAATCCAATGGAGAATACTTTGTGACCCATGACAATGCAGAGGTCTTCCCGAAGTCTCTAGGAGACACTTTTAAGGTAACCTGAGGGGGAACCTATTACCATTATGGTGAGCTCCTAAAAACATTTCTCAGTTTTAACCCAGACACTGGAATCAGAAGTATGCTTGACAGCACAACAATATAAACATACTCCTACATTCTCAGTTATGAAACAACAGACACCACTGCAAGGTCAAATAAAAACTATCTGTACCTGTAAGGTAGAACGTACCTTACTTCACTTAAAAAGACACTCTTATGAGACTCAGAATAGGAAAGGACCCCATTACCCTGGACTCCAAAAAGAATAAATGACAGATCCTTGAGTTAAGGAGATGCAAACACAATCTGACAAGCTGAGTGAACTTGAGAAATTCTATGATCACCTCTACACAACGGAACAAAGCTCCCTTACAGCCCAATAGGACTATGGGAGGAGAGTCCACCTGTGTAAAATCCCCATGTTATACGTGGACCAATTGGAGGCTCTTATATTAGATAACATAGTGAAAGTAGCTATTAAACAACAAAAAGCAAGGAAAGGACAGGGCCCGCGCAGTTATGCTAGTGCCTTTTACAAAATCTTCCTACATATACTACTCCCCAAAACTACCTCGCTGTTCACACATTCACCTCCAGAGCTCTGTAACACCTTCCACCTTCCATGACACGTAGAATTGCAGTTCATTAGAATGATTATTTCGTCAATGTAGATTTTGAGCTGTATATCAAAATCCTATCCAATCAAAGAAATCACTTACTCTCGGGCATTGTACACTCCGACCTATCAGCCTTTGTCAAAGGCAGACTAACCCATGGTCATATTGGCAAACTGATTCAAATTTCGGAAAACGTGGTTAAGAAAAATCAGCCCTCCTAGTCATGACAGATTTTTACAAGGCCTTGAACGTGGTGGATTGGAGTTTTATGCAGCGGGTATAGGGCCTCGATTTATCTCAATGATATTGACCAATTATGCAACACCCACAGTCAGAATAGCCCTAAATGGACATATATTTTATCCTTTCATGTTGAACTAGAGGAATGAGGCAGGGCTGCATCCCTGTTATGCTACACATTCTAACAACATATCCCTCCCCCAAACACCAATATACACAAACCCAGATTATACTCCAACATTGGAGAGGTCCACCTGTTCACAATGGCACCTATGGGACTGCAGATAAAGTTTGGACCTGTTGGATCAGAGAAAAATAAAATATTTTCATGCTGTAAAATAGGATTTCTGCTGGTTAAAATGGAAAGGCTAAGATACACACAATGAAATACTTGATAATGTGGCTGACTAATGAACATGCAGCATCATGAGACAAAACAGGCTAATGACATGGAGAGGGTTCATATCTAACCTGTACAACACACTAAGGGATAGCATCCCTGCTCATAAATGGGTCATCCAGAGTAACCTGAACAGAATATTAAATAGAACAATAATTGATAAGGAATGGGACAGGTTGTGGTTAGCACTACACAAATGTTCACTCCCAATCAAAATAAAAAAAATACATATATAGCCTCCTATTACTCTTCAGACCAACCTTATTTCTACTGGGGCTCATACCCTGAGAGCTTAAATGTTTGTGTTCAATGACACAGTGTTAGAAATGGGGTGTCTGGTTGGCAGGGATATGCACACAGTCCAAGCAGGGACTACCACTCTAGTCAGGGTAAGTCAGCTACACAATAACGGATATCCTGTGCTCACCATCAGCAGTCAGGCTTATCTAAAGAGGCAATGTGTAAGGTCATTGTGCAACATACACACACAGTAACACAATGTAAACACCAGAAACTGACTTCACAATGGTTTAGAAAAATAGACAATAATTTAATTTAAAAAATCAAGACCAAAATGACAAAAATCCAATAAGTAGAAGTTGAGTTAGGAATTTTTAAAGAATAAAATGAGTTCCAGCGCTTAGAAGCAAATAATGCTTTAAAGGTTACATTGGGTCGAGCTGGACAGGGGTTCAAAGTGGCTTGATCCTGGTCCCTAACACGAGATGTGTCGATTTTCCTTACACATTGCTGGTGATGTATCGCTTCTGAAGGCGAAGCACCATGGCTGCGTTGCGTCGGTTCCGAAGCCGATGCACCAGGTTTTTCCACGCTGTGAAGGGGTGTGTTGATCTTCATTCAGGAGTGGTTCTAAAGCAGTGTTGATGCATTGGTTCCGAAGCTGATATGCTGGGTTTCTTGCGCAGTGAAAGGATGCACCGGTCTTCCTTCAGCAAACATGGTGATGCAGTGGTTCTGCTGCAACAACAATGCAATGGTGAAGCTCTGTTTCCGAGTGTGGTTCACCAGTTCTACTCCCGCAACAGGGTAGATGCATTGTTTGCCACTTCCAGCAGGCAGGAGATGCATTAACTTCACTGATGCAAGTGTTTGGGTCCACTTCCAGTGAACCAGGAACAGGAACAAAGTTAGAGACTTTGATATCCCTGACTCTTTAACAACAGGAAGCAAGCCAACAAGCCCTTGAAGATCACTTTGGGGTCTAAGGCAGAGTCCAACTCTTCCTCAGCAAGGTCAGAGTACAGCAGGCAGCAACCCAGTGCAGCAGAAAAGCAGTCCTTCCAGATCAGCAGTCCAGCAGAGTGATAGTCCATGATGCAGCACAGCAGTTCTAACAGAGTCCACTTGTAGGTCCAAAGAGTCTGATTTGTTGGGGTCAGAGACTCAGTACTTATACACACAGGTGCTGTGAAGTGGGGGTGACTTCAAAGAAGGGTCTTTGAATTGCACAATGATCCTTTCTTCATTAGCCCTGGCTCCAGACTATCAGTAGGGGGTAGTCAGCCCCTCTTGCCTTTCCTACCCCATCGCAATGCAGATGAATGCAGATGAGCACATAGACACACCTCACCTTACTGTGTTTGTGGCTGTCTAGAGGGAATGCACAACGTGTAGCTGTCACCCACCCCAGACGTGTATTAGAGACAGGCTACATGCATACAGAACTGTAAGAGCAGAGAAAAGCCTACTTTTTAAAAGTGGCATTTCTAAAATAGTCATGTTAGATCTGACTTTACGCGTTGAGACGATTTATCATTAGCATTCCAAAAATATGAAACATGACACAGCTACTCCTTTCTTATTAAGAATTATAGCTTAAACGTGTATTAATGAATTCCCAAAATTAACACACTAGTAACAATTAAATATACTGGCACTGAGTATATGTTATACCACTTTACAACGGATTTACAAATATGTAAATATGCCAATTTTGTAGACAGCAATGTTACCATGCTTAGGGTAGAAGCACATGCACTTAAGCAGTAGTCCTCAGTAGTAAAGTACTTAGAGTTCTAAGACCAACAAAAAGAATAATAAACAATTTGAGGCAAGCAGGTAAAATGTTTTGGGGGAAGCCTAGCCTAAGACTGGCAGGTCTAACACAAAGTTAAACTCTGGAGCAGTATCGGAGAGTGAAATTAGCCATACCACTATGGTGTAAACAATCAGATGAGAAATCAGTTTGCTCCCTTTTTCTGTTTCCTTGCAGCTGTTATACAAAGTGTTAAAAACATTCTCTTGGCTGTATTTTTTAAGCATATGCTGTTTATCATCACTAGCTAACTGATTATGCACTGCTGTGAACAACAATACGAACCTGTTAAAACAAGGAAGCAAAAGTCTTGAAATTCCAGTCTGGCAAGTGATTATACAGCCATTTGGTGGCCCTAAAGCTGGGATTGAAATTTGTGCCTTTCAAAGCCTGGGATGAAAGGCAAGGAACTGACCCTGTTTTTCACCCTGTTCTTAATGGAACCATCTTCATTTTGTGAATGGCTTTTCTGCAGTTGAAGTGTACATGTTATTATATTCCAGTTCCACTTTCTCCAGATTGTGTCTGTTGAAGCGTGTTGGGAAGGCTTTGTAAGTATTCATAAGTGAAGCTACAAGGTATTCTATTTTCCCCCTTCTGTTGTATGTATTTGGCCAAAGCACTGTCCCTGATTAGTAGGCCATTCTTTGCCTTCTCTGCTGCCCATACCATCTTCAGGGAGGTGACTGATTGCTCATTCTTGGAACAGTGCAGATGGACATGGGTATTCAAAGCCTTATTGTGTCACAGGCTACTCGCCATTTATGTCTTTTGCCCACTGGAACTGCATAGAGGTCTTGATTTTTGCAGGTTCTGCCCTGACCCAGGTAGGGGCGGCCCTTTCTGGCAGTCACAGTCCTGCCGACGGAGGAACACCAAGAGCAGTCCGTGCCCTCCAGAAGCAGTCCCAGAGGAAAAAACCCAAAGGTGAAAAACTTCTAAGCAGGAGCTCCCTGGAACAAAAAAAAGAAGCAAAAGAAAAGACTTCCGACAGGAAAAATAATACTGAATGAAGCTGGAACAGGCGAGGAAAAATATAACTGACGAAAAAAGTAGCAGGAGCAAAGATCACCCCCAAAGGAAGTGTTGCAGTGCAAGGAGAACAAGAATCACCCACCTTATACACTCAAGAACAGGAAATGACCAACAGGAAGTATAAAGTCACCATATTGGATTGGGAAAGAAACATAGAAACATATAGAGAAAAGGCACCATGTTGAAAAAGGTTCCTAAAGCATGCAGGGAAAAAGAAGGCATGCTGGGAAGAAGAAAGAATATTGCAGCTAAAGAAGCACATAAATACAGGGGGAAAGGAAGAAAAAGAAAAGAAGGAAAGAAAAAAGGATAGGCTCACCAGGTGAGGAGTGTGGGGGAAGGTGCCTAAGGAAATATTGATGGCGTGCCGTGCCCAAAACTCGACGAGGCCCCATGCCCAAATTGGGGTCTTGAGCGAGAAAGTAGAGTACAGCAGGGGCGCAGCATGCCCGGCGCCACAGATCGCGGCCGCACCCCAAGCCGAATCCTCTGGAAAATGGTACTTAGATGCCCACACTTGCCACAAAATGGTAGATGGGTGTTCATGTCTAAGCATCAAGTCAAGCGAATGATGATCATGACAGAGAGGAAGGTGAAAGAGGAAGTAATTAATTCTAGAGGCAGTGTTGTGTTTTGGTGATACAAATGTGTAATCATTATCTGTGGGGCGTCCCACCTGCTAAATATTCAATAATCAGTGGTTACCCAAGAGGTCCATGAGTTGAGCCCCGTCTGAGATTTTGTAGCAGTCTCGGGAGCCTGTTCAATCAATTATCATGTCTGGGGCCACATTCCAGCCCCCTCCACCACTAGTTTGGTAGTCTCAGATTCAGATAATAATCTAATAAAATGGCCAAGGAAGATATTGTTATCTCCATTCAAGGCATGCATTGAGCTCATGATTATTACCTGCTCCCCTAGATTCAGTTGCATGAAGGTATATATTCCCTTCCTTGCCTTCCAAAATTGCAAAAGTACATGGCTACCCAGCATTTCCTGTAGGGTAACATGGAGAATGTAGGGTCAAGGGCCAGGATTACCAGGGTCAAGGGCCTGTGTTTCCAGTGGCATTGCATGGCTGGTGCCCACTCTTCTTCCCAAAAATTCTCGTTTTAGCTTATTAATTTCAGTTTTGGGCCGATGTAGCTCTTGTAACAGCACAACATTGATTCCATGGTGTTGAAGTTAAGACAGAGTTTTGTTCTCTTAATAAACATAGACAGATGAGTCATGTTCCTTCATACAATATGAAGTTGCGTATCCCATTGGGAGAGGTGGGGTGTTGGGATTATGTTTGGACACACGGAAGGCAAGTTGCAGTGGTGAAAGAATGGTTTATGAGTACAACAGGTCACCAGTCAAGTGTCTCACGAAAGGATGAGCCTCACATTTAAGGCACTATTCAAAGGTAGAGAGTTCTGTTAAGTATTAAAGGAGATGCCTTCTCCTCTGTCTGCAGTGCTAGACTCTGCAGAGTGTGCCTTGTACCCTGTTGCAGAGTGAGCCTGGTACCCGGATGCCAGAGGGCACATCCTTGAACTGGAACTGGAACCCTGGTATAAATCAGGAGGCAGAGCAGTTTAACATGCAATGGGGCCAGCACCGTAAAGCTCAAGAATCATTATGGGGACACATTCACTACCAATGGAATCCCAACACGCACTGCTTCCCCCAGGTCCCCTGTCATCCACAGCTCCCTCCCATCTCTTGAGAACCCAGAAAGAACCCCATAAGGCACAGTTAAAGAATATATCAAAAGCCCTAGGGTGAAATGATTCTGTATGCAGGACCATGGACCATATCTCCAACCTTAAAAGAGCCAATTGCATGAACAACTGAGGACTAATTAGAATTGCTCTTCAATTCCAGTCCTTGAAGCAGCAGACGGTTCATGTTTCTTTATTCCATGATGAAACATTTAATCTCTGGAGTCTCATTAGGGCATTCTCTTAGTGGTGGCCTGGTCTTGTCCCAATCACAGTCTTGAAAATGTGCATTATTCACCATGGCCAGAACCTCTCTGTCTAAATGTCTGTTGTAGGTTGGGAACTGCTAGCTGTGATAAGACATGGAATTCTGATTACCTGATGATCGTCAGTCGTATCAGTTTTCTGAGAGGAGCTCGGTAACTGTATGTAGTCCACTTGCATAGATTTGTCCATATTGTCCAAGAATTACTCCAGTGCCCCAGGGTCCTCAAATTCTGAAATGTCAACATGTATGCTTGCTTTCATCACTGAATGATCATGGAGGCCAAATGTGATCCCTTCCTTTCCTAGATGAGGGTGCAAGGCCATTCACTGCCTTGCATATATGTCAGATACCCTTAAGGTAAGCCTCTACTTACCAGGCTCTATTATATTTAAGGTGCACACGTATAAGCACAAGCTTCTATGTCTATATAGCATCTTTTCCATTAAGGTACACTGCAAGTGCAGGCCAGTCCAAGCTTCGGGCTGCTACCTCATTCCCTCGGACCCCGGCTACTTATCAAAAGATTCTGGCCCCCTTACCGCTGGAAAGGCTTATTGATAGCCTGCCTGGTGACTCACACCTTTACTCGATGCTGCAGGTCCAGGGCACAGCATGCAGCCTGCATCAGCAACCTAGAACCTTTTATTTTACATTTTACAGAGGATCCGCTGATCTACCATAAACTCACTGAAACATGTTAAAAAGGAAATGTTTTGGCCATGTGTGGTTTCCTTTGGGATATCTCTCCCCCAGCCAGGTCTAGGCATGCAGAGTATCCCTACCCTGCCCCCTTATATGTTTTTGTAAAATAAAGTTTCAGGACAAGGGCCTGAGCTCCAAAATTGCTGCTATTTTTGTTTAGTACGGTTTTGTGTCATAATAAAATCAAAAAATTCTTTTCATATGGACTTCCACTACATAATATATACATATAAATAAATATACATATACAGTACACTGTTTATGACTCCATATTTTACATCACTCATGACATGTTCTATGACATAATTTATGACATGAATGATGACATCTCAAATGACATAATTGATGACATCAATAATGGTATCATCCAAAGACTGAAATAGTTGGTTGTATAGTTTACATAGTGGCGGGTACCTACCATATTACTTTTCTATCTAGAGGTATTGAACACATCATAAATCATTGTACTGAAGATCTCTGCTAATGATATCTGTTCAATTTATGTGGCTCTTTTAGTTCAAAACGTTAATGTTGTCACTGACTTGTTCATCTAACTATTTGGCCACTTTAATCTTTGGTTTTTGAGGAAATCTCTAAGTTTTTTTTTTTTTTTTTTTTTTTTTTTAAAGAGCTTTTTATCACACCCAATTATAACTTTACTTTAACTTTTGATTTTGTCTAATGCATATTCTTCACTACAGCTGCATTAAGTACCACAAGGTATTGTGTTCAGTAACCTTGTATACGTTTAATTTTGGCAACTGTCCCTCAAGTGTCTTCATACAGAAATCAGTAACAAAATGTATCCTCGTACAGAGAAGATGACAAGACTACAGGCAAAGACTTGAATCTCCACCAATCAAGCATGCTTCCACTTAGAAATATGGAATATATGCGTCTTTGTTTAGTGGAGAGATCCCCATATTCCACTGCATCAGAAACATGCCTTCAAAACTAGCGGGAACAGAGCTATGGTCACTTTGGTTTGCTGAGCCGCCCATCGGCCTGAAAAATGGTGGAAACACCGGTGCATACTACTAATGTGGAAGTGTTAGACTTTTGCTTATGCAGGGTCATCCCCAGTCTTTTTGCCTCCTGCCTCCTATTTTTTTCTGACCTGTTGCAGTTGGCTTTTCAACTCTGAGCACTTTACCACTGCTAACCAGTGCTAAAGTGCCTATGCTCTCCGTGTAAAATGTGTACGTAATTGGTTCTCCATGATTGGCATATTTGTTTTACTGTTAAGTCCCTAGTAAAGTGCACTAGAGGTGTCCAGGGCCTGTAAATCAAATGTTACTAGTGGGCCTGCAGCACTGGTTGTGCCACCCACACAAGTAACCCTGTAATCATGTCTCAGACCTGCCACTGCAGTGTCTGTAAGTGTATTTTTACACTGTAAATTCGACTTGGTAAACCTTCCCTTTTCTTACATGTAAGGAACCCCTAAGGTAGGCCCTAGGTAGCCCCAAGGGCAGGGTGCAGTGTATGGATAAGGTAGGACATATAGTAATGTGGTTTATATGTCCTGACAGTGAAATACTGCCAATTTCGTTTTTCACTGTTGCAAGGCCTGTCTCTCTCATAGGATAATATGGGGGCTACCTTTAAATATGATTAAAGTGTAGATTCCCCTAGAGAGTAGATGGACATGTTGAGTTTGGGGTCCCTGAACTCACAATTTAAAAATACATCTTTTAGTAAAGTTGATTTTAAGATTGTGCGTTTGAAAATGCCACTTTTAGAAAGTGAGCATTTTCTTGCTTAAACCATTCTGTGACTCTGCCTTGTTTGTGGATTCCCTGTCTGGGTCAGTTTGACAGTTGGGTTGTTTTTCACCTCACACTAGACAGTGGGTGCCTTACATGTAAGAAAAGGGAAGGTTTAGGCCTGGCAAGTGGGTACAGGTCTTGCAGTGGCAGGTCTGAGACATGATTACAGGGCGGTAAGGGCAAAATGCGTAAGCTTGTAGGTGATTTTGTGCATTTGTATATGCATCAGTAATCACAATGGAGAACCATAAACTCTGCTCTCAGATCAGGGAATGACAACAAAGAACCCACTTGTCTTGGGCAGTCACTACAGAAGAGATTTCTCTCCACTAAATCAATGATGAAGTCACCTCCATCAAGGATTTCTGATCACTTCATAATGTAGAACTGTAGATTAAACACACCTGCTTTGCCTTGTCCAAACACAGGAAGTTAGGATGATTCCACCATTACAGAAGTGTAGCCCCAAATAGGGCACCACTTATGTTTATATTTGTTAGTGTTTCCCTTTGAGGTTTAAGTTCTGTGAAATGAGCACCAGGGCCAGAATGGAACATTGCCTGTGTATTTCCCCACGAGGAGTCCACAGTTTTGCACAAAGTATCCACTCAACTGGAGTACTTGGTTAATAAGTAACTGCTACCCTATTGGGTAAAAGGACCAAGAGGTAATGTCTCTAGTGACCTTGCGTATGTGTGATTTTGCATTATGATTGTTCTTTGAGCGTCTTCATACAGAAAGCCGTGACAAAATTAATCCTCATATAGAGAAGATGACAAGACTACATACAAACAGTTGAGTCTTCATCAAACAAGGGTGCTTTCTCTTGAATCAATGAAGCAAGTACTTCTTTATTTGGTGAAGATGTCTTCATATTGCTCTCCATCAAAATTGTCAGAAAACGTGCTAAGGTCCCTTTAGAAGTTAAGCTGTCTATCAGCATGGAAAATGGTAGAAACACTGTTTGTATTTTGAAGAGCCCCCCTGCCTGAGTCTGTTCTGGTAACAGAGACCCCATACCTGGGGACTACCTTTAAAAAAAGTGAATGCCTCGCTCCCCACCCAGGGCACCCACAAAGAATAATGTTGGGGACCACAGGTGGGAGCCCGAGTGCCCCCACAGCCCCAGTCAACTCCCCTCATGTTGTGTGAGACAACATTCCTCCCCCTGGTGACAGCAGATTGCTTTGGTGCTCCCTAAAAGAAGCAGCAATCTGTTCTTCTCTTTCCCTGCCTGCATAAGTGCTGACATGCTAAAACAATACAAGTCTACTCTAGCTGATTGGGCACTTTTAAAGCTCCCTCACATTGGGCAGGCTTTGTGTTTGCTCAGGTTTGGTGGGCGATTTTAAAATGCTCTCGCCAGTTGTGGGCATGGAAAGGACTCTGTCCAGTTGAGGGCTCCCTGGGACACATGAAGTGAGCCAGTCCTAGAGCATGGGGTCCCTAGATCCTTTAATGTCTCAGTGAGGGTGGCTGGCCAGCCCCCTCCCTTTTAGTGTAAGTTTCAGACCTGGCGGGGTGGAGTACCTAGGTTTTTTTAAGGCTCTGAGAGGGGGCTGCACACCCTCTCCCACATTTAAATGCATTGGGCTCCAGGGTATGGGGTCTCTGGGGCAGAATTTGGCTCAAGGGAGGGAGGGGGTACTCAGCCCTTCCCCTTAATTAAAACATGGGGCCCCACAGATGGAGTCTCCAGGGCCAAATACAGCTTGGGGAAGGGGCCATGTGTATCCTGCTTCACTCATAAAATAGGTTGCCCTGGGGATGGAGTCCTTGGGGCTGAAACCAGCTCCGGGAGGGCTAAGCCCTCTTTCCTTAAATAATCTACCCAGCCTGGGGATGGGGTCTCTAGGGCCCAAACTGGCAACAAGAGGGGGTAATACTCATGCCCCTCTCTCCCTACAGTAAAAAAAAAGATTGCCACCCTTTTTTTTGTTTTTGCTGCGACTGTGCAGGAATCCCATTGTCTTGTGGCACAAAATGGCAATTTATTTTATTTGGGCCCCAAGAGGGACCATCTGGGTACCCCCCCAATGCAGCTTATGTGAGCAGGGGATCTCTATACTGCCCCTTTATTTTTTTATTTTTTTTAAGTTGAGGACGAGGACTAAGTCCCTGAATCCTGTAATTGCTGCCATCCAATCACAGCGTGCGCTCCTGAAGGAGTCTGACTCTCATGGGATTAAAATAGCCCAAGGGGAAAAAAGCTCCCTGTGGCCAATCAGAAGCCTCTGTTTCAAAATTTGCAGTCCCACAAGACTCAAGCAAAACTCCTCCGGATCCAGCTGTCCAGATATGCAAATATTTTTGAACCTTCATTTAAAAGCAGATTTACACCAAATAACAAAAAGCCCAATGTGTCGAACAAGATCTAGCTTACTGCCACATTCGGTGTAATTCCAGGCAGCAGTTTTTGCTGTAGCCCTGCCTAAAAATGTCTATGGAAAATACATGATGATTTTGCATTTTTGGACCCTCATTTTTTCTGGACCCCTACTTGATGGATCACCCTGAACCTTTCCAGGCACAAAATAGTGAAAAAGTAGTACATTTTCATTAAATTTCAAGGAGATTTGTTAAACAGGGCTAAAGTTATTTACAAAACAAAAAAGCATTTCCTATGGAACTGCTCACCTACCTATAACTACCTAGTGGCAACTGCGTGATGCGGGGCCCAGCAGTGCTTCTGTCCACAGGGAACAGCTATTTATGCTTGTTCCCTACAGACAGGAGCACTGTCTGTTTCCCTCCCCGCAGGAGTGCATACAGGGATACAGGATTCTGCTCCCACTCATGTTTAAATCTTCGACCAGATAGGAGAAGGCTTGCATTTTCTGCCAATGCTGCTGCAGGCAGGGAAGGCATGTTTGCTCCTGCCTAGTGAGAGATTTAAAAATGCTCCAGCCAAGCGGGAGAAAATATGTTTCCCGGCCTGCACTGATGCAGGCGAGGAAACTACCTTGTCCTGTGGTAGACTCCCTGGGACACAGTAACTTAGCAGACCCGGGAGCATGGGGGTCTAAGGTGCTTTTTAAGTCTATGGGGAGGCAGCATGGTCCCTCTTCCTGTTTTGTTGAATTGTGCCCTGGGGGATGAGGCCGCTGGGGGTTTTTTGGGCTTCAGAGAGGGGCACACAATGAGTGACACAAGCCAACTCAATCTTTAATGTCTCCATTAATTGTTTTAAAAAATAATAATGTAAGGAAATCTAATCTGGACATTTCACTTCTTAGGGAAGAGCTTTAAACTTAAAATTAAGTTTAAAGATTTAAAAACATTGATGACATTTCAGAATCTCCTCTGGAGAGGGGTAAATTTGGTCTTGGCAAACAAATATATTTTGAAATGCCATAATAAAAGTATTGTGGTTATCAATACATCAACTGCCTTCAATCAATCAATCAATCAGTAATTTGTAAAGCGCACTTCTCACCTGTGAGGGTCTCAAGGTGCTGAGGAGGGGGTGAGAGAAGGGGCAGAGGTCATCCTACTGCTCGAACAGCCAGGTCTTTATAATTTTCCTGAAGGTTAGGAAGTCTTTGGTCTGGCGCAGGTGGGTGGTGTTGGAAAATGGGTTATTGGTAAGGGCAGGTAAGTACCTACACTTAGCAATAGGCCACTAACCTCCACTTAGGTCCAGTTAACTCTCAGTAAATTAAACCTAGTTCAACCCTTGGTAGCTTGGCATGAGCGACAAAACTTAACTTAGGAGACAAAGAGTAAAGCATTCAAATATCACAAAACAGTAATTAAATAAAACACAGAAAACAGTTTAAAAATCCAAAATCGATTCATAAACAATAGATTAAATTTGTATCTTTAAAATGACACCAAAACTAATACAAAACGGATAAGGGGAACCGGAGTTATGAATTTTTAAAGAATTAATGCTTTCTAGCTCATAGAAGCAACTAGCACTCAAAGGGTTAAAAAAGTTCACACTGGAAAGGAACAAAGGGCCAGGTATATCAAAAAAGCCTTTTGCGATTCGGAAATAGCGATTTTTAAGAAATCGCTATTTCTGAGTCACAAAATGCTATGCATCATATTTCGGTAATATCGATTTCTTAAAAATCGCAAATGCTATTACCGAATTGCAAATTGCAATACAGCTCCCATTCACACCTATGGGCCTGTTGGCCCATATTTGCGAATTTTTTGCATTTCCCAAATTGCAAATTCCTAACTGGAATTCGCAATTTGGGAATTGCAAGCTCCAGGGTCCTGGGGGCCAAAAGGGCATGTGTGCGTTACATGTCAATGTTAAAAATGCATTTTTAATGCATTTTTTAAATTTGCACATGGTTACCACCAAGTTCAACTTGGTGGCAATAGCGATTCCTTAATGCCCTATTCGCATTAAGGAATTGCTTCATACATGTGCTTAACAAATCGCAAATAAGGATTCCTTATTTGCGATGCCGCATTTAGAGGTTGCGATTCACTAAATGGGGTCGCAATTTTAAGGAATCGCTGTTTTAGCGATTCCTTAAAATTGCACTGTGAATGCCTTTCTTACATTCAGAAAGGTGATTTTGCATTCGCAAGTGGCAGAATTTTGCAATTCGCACCGTTTGCGAATGCAAAATTCTTTGATACATCTGGCCCAAAGTCCAGAGTTCAGGCCACCCGCGAGGTAACACTGTCACACTTCCTTTCAGAAGTGTTTGATTCAGGAAAGTGGTCCACAGCACTAGCCAAGGGTTCAGAGGCTCTGGTGTGCCTCTTGGGGTTTGGGACTACAACTCCCACAATGCACCTCTTCAACTTATGGAGTGGCTGCAAACGTCTCCA
Source organism: Pleurodeles waltl (assembly GCF_031143425.1). Taxonomy (NCBI): domain Eukaryota; kingdom Metazoa; phylum Chordata; class Amphibia; order Caudata; family Salamandridae; genus Pleurodeles; species Pleurodeles waltl. The sequence continues at coordinate 1,452,653,936 of NC_090444.1, read as the reverse complement.
AACTTCTGGATCTTCTTCCAGAGGTCCTTTTTGTGTCCTTGAAGTGTCCACAACTTGATCCAAGGTTCCAAAAGCTCTGAGTTGCTCCTTGGGAGTTGGGACTACAATTCCCAGAATGCACCTGATCAGAATCCTCCAATGGCCACTGGACGCTGGTCAGCTGGGCTCTGCTTACAGGACTTGATGCAGAGGACTCTGGGCAGCTCCTTTGTACCTGTATCAAACACGGAGTCCCTTCTTGAAGCAGTAGAAGACAGTTAAAGTCCTTTCAGTGGGGAAGCCCAAGTGTGCAGCTGGTGCAGTCCTCTAGAGTGCAGTGTCCAGGTGCAAGTCAGGGGTCTAGCAGGGCAGTCCTTCTTCTCCTGTAGTTCTTCCTTGTTGGAATCTGATAGGGGACTGAGGTGTGGGTGCAGGTCTGCCAGTTTTATCCTTGCTCCGGGGTGCAAAACAGGGGGCTCCTGGTTCTCCAATCAGGGGCAGGGTCCTTCCCCCTGTGATGACCACTTCCTGGGAAGTGTGGCTAAAATCAATCCCAGGGAGCAACATTCCTCAAAAATCCATCATGGTTGAAAGTGATTTTTTAAGGTTACATCTGGCTGAGCCAACCCACTGGTGTGGCTAAAAATCCTAAAAACACCACTCTCCTGCCCTCTCCTAATCTAATCAAGGGGGCACCTAATTGTCTGGGTTTGCAGCATGTGGGGGTGTTGCTGGGTTGTTCCAATTGTCCTTCTCTGCCTTTGAAGATCAGTTTGACAGCCCTCTCCCTTCCTGCTTCACCATCTGCTGGGGGGAGACCTCCTCCCCAGGCACATCGCTTTGTGTGGAGCCAGGTCACTTCACACCTCATCAAGGCAGCCTGGCCAGGCTGCCAGAGGCTGGCCAATCAGAGCACAGCAGCAAAAACACTGCAGGGCTGAAGTTGGCAACTTTTCAGGTAAAGTTTAAAACTCTTTACCTGAACAAGTTATAATAAATCCCACAACTGGAAGTTGTGGGGTTTATTATAACAATTCATTTGATACCAAACGTCTCGTATCTGTTACTTAAGGAGATTTTAACAATTTAAATAAAGTCTCCCCATTCTAGCCTATGGAGGCCATCCACTACAGTGAGGGAAAAATGACTGTTTTACCTCACCAGGACTCATAAAACTATTTTTTATAAGGTCACTGCTTATAGTTACATGGGGGCACATAGGGCACACCTTAGGGGTGACTTATTTGTAAAAATAAGGTAGTTTAAGACTTTAGAACTACTTTTAATTCCAAAGTCAAATGTGCATGTAACTTTAATTTAAAAGCAGCCAGCAAGGCAGGTCTGCCTTTAAAATGACACTGGGCACCTCAGCAGTGCACATATGGAGTCCCTAAACCTCCATACCCTACCAGATACTAGGGACTTATAGGTAGGTTAATTTTGCCAATTATAATTAGCCTAATTTGTATACTGATTTTACACAGAGCACAGGCCCTGGGACTGGTTAGCAGTACCCAGGGCATCATCAGAGTCACGAAAACCCCAGCAAAAAGTGGAAAATGGGGGAAAAAAGTTAGGGGGCCTCTGCAATCAGCCCTGTTCTCTCACAGGTGGGAAGAGTGTTCCACGTTTTGGCGGCGAGGTGCAAGAATGATCTACCGCCGGATGTAGTTCTGCGGACGCATATGATTGTTGCGAGGGTGAGGCCGGCGGAGCGGAGATGCAATTCAGAAAGACTGTGTAAATTGATAATCGAAACCTTCAGTTTCTATGACAGGCCAAATGCTGAAACAGCATACAAGGTAGGTAGAAGTTTTTCTTTCACAAGTATGGCTTAATTTCTTTCTTTAGTGGTATTATGGTGCTGGCAATCAGTATTTGTCATCAATTTCCTGAAAGAAGTTTTGAACTAAGAGACTTTCCTCTAAAGTCTTCATTGCTGCCTTTGACTACTCCTATTTTAATTCAAAATCTGACAAGGAACTAAAGAGTTTGAGAATTAAGGGTCTGGCTGACAATTTCCAAATCAAGATTCAAAGCATCCAATGGTTAATTTTCTTTCAGTGAAAGCTATCCATACTATCAAGGAATATTCAAGAAATAACTATAAAACATGTTCATGATTTTTCATGATTCTTATTACCGAATCGCAATTAGGGAATGGGACTCCATTCATCCCTATGGGCCTGTAGGTGCATAGGTGAGAATGGTTTAGCAATTCTGAATTTGCAAATTCCTGTTAGGAATTCGAAAATTAGGTAATGCAAACACCAGGGTGCTGGGGGCCTAAGGCCCCCTTTGATGCATTCCCAAAAATATTTGTGGACATATGAAGCGTGCACTGTGTGCACTATATGTCATTTTTTAAAATGCATTTATCATGCATTTTTAAAAACTGCACATGCTTACCACCAAATTGGATTTGGTGGTAATTGAGTTTCCTAAATGCACAATTAGCATTTAGGAAATGCTTGATAGATGTGCTTCGGAAATCGCAAATAGGAATTCCCTATTTGTGATTTCCTATTTAGAGAATCGCAATTAGCGATTCCCTAAATGGAGTCGCAATTTCAGGGAACCGCTATTTTAGCGATTCCTTGAAATTGCATTGTGAATGGCCTTCATAAATCTTGAAAGACATTTTTGCATTCACAAACAGCCAAATTTTGCAATTCACACCATTTACAAATGCAAAAATGTTTGATTCATCTGGCCCTTAATTTTCAGTTCCTAGAGGTCATTGAATAACAGGGGCTATCTTAAAACAAATGTCTGATTGTCTGTTTTGCACCTGTGAAGTGTCTGCTCAGCATAAATGTGAAACCCAAAAGAAATGTTGTCTACTTCTAACTCCTGAATTACTTTAAAAACCATGATTATTGATTCCATTACTGAAATTGCTTATTTCTCCACACTGACTAAAGGTTATCCTTCTACTGACATGGCCATTGATTTTCTAAGAATTATGTTTAGTTTATTTTTTGGTCACCTGAGTAGCCATTCATGGCCCTGAGAATTAGGACCAACACTGTGCAAGTGCCTACAGCTACCCACATTGGCTTTCTGATGGACAACAAACTCTCTTTCACTATAGAGGCTAATCATGTGGAAGGAACATTTTTTCCCGTTCTTTGTATGCTGTAAGAATGCTGTCCTCTTCTTCTGACTCGGTCACATGCACAGGGCTGCATTCTTTCATACATTAACTGTCTACACCTAGGCTAGGCTTACTCATCTATCGTATGCACCATCTTTCGGACTCTGGCTACATAGTTCATTCTTAAACTTCTTTTCTCATGTTCCATCTTTTCCCAATTTAAAACACTATTTTGGCTCACAATAAAGAATCACTCAATGTTCAAGGCACTCTGGCACACAGAGCAATTCACAAGATCAGGCCCATCTACCTCTGGAGCATTTTCAACCTCTATCTGCCTTCAGGCGACCTCAGATAGTCTACTCTTAATCGTCTAGTGATCCACAATACAAGCAAAGTACATTTTAGAGACCACTAGTTCTCGTATCTAAACATACAAAGTTTGCTGCTCGGAAAACAAAGAATTATATACAAACTAAATCTGTGCAACCAATTTTAACATATTATAATGAATAATCATCCAAAAGATAATTTTCACAAAATATTTAAATTTGTTACAAGAAATTATTAAAAGATATCATATTTATACATCTTATGCAACCTTCTCGGGAGGCCCCGCCAATCGACCAAAAGTATTCATGAAGAAACACAGCACATCAATACACAAAAGTGAGAACAAACAAATGGGGTGAAACATCAAGAGAAACACACAAATGTAGGTTATTTCCTCAAAGTCTATGAAGGAAAAATATGTCAACCTATTTGCTTTGTAATGAGTCCATGTTTCATCCCCTTGCTATTTGAACATCCTCAGAACTAGAAAGGGTTAGAGTGTAGTTTAGCTGATGGTTGATAAAAACATAAACCTAACTTGAAATAATAAGCAGATGGTGGCACACCATTGAACTTCAATGTGCAGGTTGACAGAACATTAAGGTGGATCCTCAATTTATGCGCCAAACTAAATATAATAAGCCGTGTTCCCAGTATCAACTAGAAACCAAAACCTTCCCATTTGGTAGGCCACTCTTGACTAGTATGAGAAACCATTGATTGTTATTTCTGAGAGGCAAACAATCAGTCCCACATTGTATTCTTTCACTTACAAAGGCAACCCATTTCTTCCTGTATTTGTACAGCTGATTACATTATTTCTGAAAATGCAATTAGTGTAGAACTTTAACATAGTCTGATATGGGGTTGTCTCATCTAGCAGCCAAACTTTGGAATACACTATCTCTGGACCCAAAACAAGACCACCAATCATCTTATCGTCCACAATAATATAAAGACCTGGTGCCTCTGTTCAAACGTTTTCTTCAGCAGCCTCTCTCCCCTCTAAAAGCCACAGCACTCCTAGAAGCAATCACACACCATGTAGATTTCTTAATGATGGACCTGGGCTTCTCTGCAGGATCACCCCCAAACTTTTTTGTCTCTACCCTCCACTTTTTGGTGTATTCATTTTGTTGGCCTTGGGACTCTGTGCACATTACTACTGCTAGCCCATGCTAAAGTGCTTGTGCTCTCTCCCCCAATATGGACAAATTGTCTTACACCCAATTAGCATATTTAATGTACTTCTAAGTCCCTAGTAAAGTGGTCATAAATGTATCCAGGACCTGTAAATTAAAAGTTCCTGGTGGGTCTGCAGTGATTATTGTGCCACATACATAAGTAGCACTGTAACTATGTCTCTAGTTGTCATTGCATCCTATGTGTACAGTTTAAACTGTCATTGCGACCTGAACAAATAAAGCTTTTGCCAGGTCTAAACCTTCTTTTCTATACCTATAAGGCACCCCCTAGGGCAGGCCATGGGCAGCCTAGAGGGCTGGATGCAATGCATTTAAAAGTTAGACATGGACTTCTAGGTTTTAGATGCCCGGGTATTGAAAAACTAATTTTCCACTACAGGAAAGTTAACTTCTCCCATAGGATAACATATTATATTTACTAACTTACCATGTAGAGCAGCTAGACAACTTTTGTTTGGCGTTTAAAGAATTTTAATTAAACTCACTATTTAATGGTAAAGTTTTAGTCACAATTCTGAAAATGCCACATTTGGAGAGTTGGCATTTTCTTTTCCTAAGCATTTTGTGTCTGCTGTCTGTATCCTAGGTCAGATGATTAATTGTAGTTGGCAGTTAGTCTTTGTGTATTGCTCCCAAATAGTGAGACAAAAGGAAGCTATGTGTTGGGAGTATGGACCACTCTGAGTAAACAAGGGAGATGAGCTGTCACCTCCTGCACTTGCTCTTCCGAAAGGCTATGCTGGGGCACTCTCACAAAAGGTTTGATACTTGTCCATAATGTCCCCAAACAATCTGTGGCCAGACCAAAGGAGGCAGGAAATTCCAAGCACCTCTGGGGGTGGAAACCTCCAGAAGCTTTTCCTATATTCAAAGTGGACACCAGGTATAAATATTGTACCTCAGATCTCAACTCTTGAGTACACTTCTGGACCAGTAAAATGACTTCTGTGTTGCTGCATTGCCTGCTACTCTACTGGACTGCTGCCTTAACCGCTTCTGTGCCTTGGACGAGGTGACCTCGTCCAAGGCTACAGTTCTCCTGTGCCTTGAACAAGGTCACCTCGTCCAAGGCACAGGGGAACTTGGGGGAGCGCTAGCCCCCCCGTGCACCCCCCTCCCCCCCAAGGCGGGGATGGAAGGGGAAGACCTTCCCCTTCCACCACCAACCCTCCCCACACCCCCTGGGACGTCAGCGCGCGAGCCCGCACTGATTTGTCACTGGGGCCTCCCCCATTGCGCTGGAAGCTCAGCTTCCAGCACGATTGAAAGAGAAATGCAAAGCATTTCTCTTTCAATCACTGGGGGAGGCCCAGAGGGGCTTCAAAGGGAAGGAAATGTATTTCCTTCCCTTTGAAGTCTCTCCCAGGGTTTCAAAAGCCGGATTGCTTGCAAATTTATTTTAGGCCATTTCTGCCCCCACCTGGGGGCAGATCGGCCTATTATTAGGCCGATCTGCCCCCGGGGGGGGCAGAAATCTCTAGGCGCCAGGGCAAATTTTTTTTTTTTTTTTTTTTTTTTAGAGATGGGTAGCAACCCATCAGGCAAGGGTCGCTGCCCTGGGGGGCAAATTGTATTTAGACCATTTCTACCCCCCTTGGGGGCAGATTGTGCGATTTTAGGTCAATCTGCCCCCAAGGGGACAGAAACCACTAGGCACCTGGGATTTGTTTTTTGGTGCCAATGTCACGCAGGGGGAGCGACCCCGTAGGCAAGAGTCGCTCCCGGGGGGGGCAAATTTATTTTAGGCCATTTCGGCCCCCCCTGGAGACAGATCGGCCTATTATTAGGCTGATCCGCCCCCGGGGGGGCAGAAACCTCTAGGCGCCAGGGCAAATATATATATATATATTTTTTTGTTTGTTTTTTTAGAGATTGGTCAATTTTAGGTCAATCTGCCCCCAAGGGGGCAGAAACCACTAGGCAGCGGGGATTTGTTTTTTGGCGTCAATGTCACGCAGGGGGGGCGACCCCGTAGGCAAGGGTCGCTACCGGGCAGGGGGGGTTTGTGGGGGGTGGGGGGGTCAAATTTATTTTAGGGCATTTCTGCCCCCCCCTGGGGCCGGCTGAGCTAGAGGCCAAACTCCACAGGTAGGCACTTTGCAAAAAACACCTCTGTTTTCTGTGAAAAAATATGTTGTGTCCACGTTGTGTTTTGGGCCATTTCCTTTCGTGAGCGCTAGGCCTACCCACAAAAGTGAGGTACCATTTTTATCGAGAGACTTAGGGGAACGCTGGGTGGAAGGAAATTTGTGGCTCCTCTCAGATTCCAGAACTTTCTGCCACAGAAATGTGAGGAACATGTGTTTTTTTAGCCAAATTTTGAGGTTTGCAAAGGATTCTGGGTAACAGAACCTGGTCCGAGCCCCACAAGTCACCCCATTTTGGATTCCCCTAGGACTCTAGTTTTCAGAAATGCACAGGTTTGGTAGGTTTGCCTAGGTGCCGGCTGAGCTAGAGGCCAAAATCTACAGGTAGGCACTTTGCAAAAAACACCTCTGTTTTCTTTCAAAAAATTGGATGTGTCCACGTTGCGCTTTGGGGCGTTTCCTGTCGCGGGCGCTAGGCCTACCCACACAAGTGAGGTATCATTTTTATCGGGAGACTTGGGGGAACGCTGGGTGGAAGGAAATTTGTGGCTCCTCTCAGATTCCAGAACTTTCTGCCACAGAAATGTGAGGAATTTAGCCAAATTTTGAGATTTGCAAAGGATTCTGGGTAACAGAACCTGGTCCAAGCCCCACAAGTCACCCCATCTTGGATTCCCCTAGGTCTCTAGTTTTCAGAAATGCACAGGTATGGTAGGTTTCCGTAGGTGCCGGCTGAGCTTGTGGCCAAAATCTACAGGTAGGCACTTTGCAAAAAAACACCTCTGTTTTCTTTCAAACATTTGGATGTGTCCACGTTGCACTTTGGGGCATTTCCTGTCGCGGGCGCTAAGCCGACCCACTCAAGTGAGGTATCATTTTTATTGGGAGACTTGGGGGAACGCTGGGTGGAAGGAAATTTGTGGCTCCTCTCAGATTCCAGAACTTTCTGCCACAGAAATGTGAGGAACATGTGTTTTTTTAGCCAAATTTTGAGGTTTGCAAAGGATTCTGGGTAACAGAACCTGGTCCGAGCCACACAAGTCGCCCCATCTTGGATTCCCCTAGGTGTCTAGTTTTCAGAAATGCACAGGTTTGGTAGGTTTCCGTAGGTGCCGGCTGAGCTAGAGGCCAAAATCTATAGGTAGACACTTTGCAAAAAAAACACCTGTTTTCTTTCAAACATTTGGATGTGTCCACGTTGCGCTTTTTGGCATTTCCTGTCACGGGCGCTAAGCCTACCCACTCAAGTGAGGTATCATTTTTATTGGGAGACTTGGGGGAACGCTGGGTGGAAGGAAATTTGTGGCTCCTCTCAGATTCCAGAACTTTCTGCCACAGAAATGTGAGGAACATGTGTTTTTTTAGCCAAATTTTGAGATTTGCAAAGGATTCTGGGTAACAGAACCTGGTCCAAGCCCCACAAGTCACCCCATCTTGGATTCCCCTAGGTCTCTAGTTTTCAGAAATGCACAGGTATGGTAGGTTTCCGTAGGTGCCGGCTGAGCTTGTGGCCAAAATCTACAGGTAGGCACTTTGCAAAAAAACACCTCTGTTTTCTTTCAAACATTTGGATGTGTCCACGTTGCACTTTGGGGCATTTCCTGTCGCGGGCGCTAAGCCGACCCACTCAAGTGAGGTATCATTTTTATTGGGAGACTTGGGGGAACGCTGGGTGGAAGGAAATTTGTGGCTCCTCTCAGATTCCAGAACTTTCTGCCACAGAAATGTGAGGAACATGTGTTTTTTTAGCCAAATTTTGAGGTTTGCAAAGGATTCTGGGTAACAGAACCTGGTCCGAGCCACACAAGTCGCCCCATCTTGGATTCCCCTAGGTGTCTAGTTTTCAGAAATGCACAGGTTTGGTAGGTTTCCGTAGGTGCCGGCTGAGCTAGAGGCCAAAATCTATAGGTAGACACTTTGCAAAAAAAACACCTGTTTTCTTTCAAACATTTGGATGTGTCCACGTTGCGCTTTTTGGCATTTCCTGTCACGGGCGCTAAGCCTACCCACTCAAGTGAGGTATCATTTTTATTGGGAGACTTGGGGGAACGCTGGGTGGAAGGAAATTTGTGGCTCCTCTCAGATTCCAGAACTTTCTGCCACAGAAATGTGAGGAACATGTGTTTTTTTAGCCAAATTTTGAGGTTTGCAAAGGATTCTGGGTAACAGAACCTGGTCAGAGCCCCACAAGTCACCCCATCTTGGATTCCCCTAGGTCTCTAGTTTTCAGAAATGCACAGGTTTGGTAGGTTTCCCTAGGTGCCGGCTGAGCTAGAGGCCAAAATCTACAGGTAGGCACTTTGCAAAAAACACCTCTGTTTTCTTTAAAAAATGTGGATGTGTCCACGTTGCGCTTTGGGGCGTTTCCTGTCGCGGGCGCTAGGCCTACCCACACAAGTGAGGTTTCATTTTTATCGGAAGACTTGGTGGAATGCTGGGTGGAAGGGAATTTGTGGCTCCTTTCAGATTCCAGAACTTTCTGCCACAGAAATGTGAGGAACATGTGTTTTTTTAGCCACATTTTGAGGTTTGCAAAGGATTCTGGGTAACATAACCTGGTCCGAGCCCCACAAATCACCCCATCTTAGATTCCCCTAGGTCTCTAGTTTTCAGAAATGCACAGGTTTGGTAGGTTTCCCTAGGTGCCGGCTGAGGTAGAGGCCAAAATCTACAGGTAGGCACTTTGCAAAAAACACCTCTGTTTTCTTTCAAAAAATTGGATGTCTCCACGTTGCGCTTTGGGGCGTTTCCTGTCGCGGGAGCTAGGCCTACCCACACAAGTGAGGTATCATTTTTATCGGGAGACTTGGGGGAACGCTGGGTGGAAGGAAATTTGTGGCTCCTCTCAGATTCCAGAACTTTCTGCCACAGAAATGTGAGGAACATGAGTTTTTTTAGCCAAATTTTGAGGTTTGCAAAGGATTCTGGGTAACAGAACCTGGTCCGAGCCCCACAGGTCACCCCATCTTGGATTCCCCTAGGTCTCTAGTTTTCAGAAATGCACAGGTTTGGTAGGTTTCCCTAGGTGCCGGCTGAGCTAGAGGCCAAAATCTACAGGTAGGCACTTTGCAAAAAACACCCCTGTTTTCTTTAAAAAAATTTGATGTGTCCACGTTGCGCTTTGGGGCGTTTCCTGTCGCGGGCGCTAAGCCTACCCACGCAAGTGAGGTATAATTTTTATCGGGAGACTTGGGGGAACATAAAGTTATTGCCCCTTGCCTTTCTCTACATTTTTTCCTTCCAAATGTAGGAGAGTGTGTAAAAAAGACATCTATTTGAGAAATGCCCTGTAATTCACATGCTAGTATGGTCACCCCGGAATTCAGAGATATGCAAATAACCACTGCTCCTCAACACCTTATCTTGTGCCCTTTTTGGAAAAACAATGGTTTTCTTGATAGCTATTTTTTACTCTTTATATTTCATCAAATGAATTGCTGGATATCCGGTATAGAATGAAAACGCACTGCAGGGTGCAGCTCATTTATTGGCTCTGGGTTCCTCGGGTTCTTGATGAACCTACAAGCCCTATATATCCCCGCAACCAGAGGAGTCCAGCAGACGTAACGGTATATTGCTTTCGATAATCTGACATTGCAGGGAAAGTTACAGAATAAAACGTAGAGAAAAATTGATGTTTTTTTCACCCTTGTACACAAATGACCCCTTGCTGAATTTCAGAATTTTGTCTACTTTTCAGAAATGTTTAGGTTTCTGGGATCCAGCATTGGTTTCATGCCCATTTCTGTCACTGACTGGAAGGAGGCTGAAAGCACAAAAAAATGCAAAAATGGGGTATGTCCCAGTAAAATGCCAAAATTGTGTTGAAAAATTGGGTTTTCTGATTCAAGTCTGCCTGTTCCTGAAAGCTGGGAAGCTGCTGAGTTTAGCACCACAAACCTTTTGTTGATGCCATTTTCAGGGGAAAAAACCACAAGCCTTCTTCTGCAGCCACTTTTTTAAATTTTTTTGAAAAAAAAGAAATTTTCACTGTATGTTGGCTAATTTCTTGGCCTCCTTCAGGGGCACCCACAAAGTCTGGGTAACTCTAGAATCCCTAGGATGTTGGAAAAAAAGGACGTAAATTTGGCTTGGTTAGCTTATGTGGACAAAAAGTTATGAGGGCCTAAGCGCAAACTGCCCCAAATAGGCAAAAAAGGCCTGGCACAGGAGGGGGAAAAGGCCTGGCAGCGAAGGGGTTAAAGGACTGCTGCCATGCAGTCCTCTTGCCTGAGTGAGAAAGACTCAGCCTGCAACTTGTACCCAGGACCACCAGACTCTGCAACTGTGCGTCTTACCCTGGAAAGTGGTGCCACCCCAGTCCAGGACCCATGGAAGTGGGCATAAAGGTGCTCTGCCTGCCCATCTCTGGACCCAGTAAAACCTATGCATCTCTGCTGTGCAAACTCTATCAAAACAGAGGAATCACCTCTGCTGCATGTACTTTCCCTTTCCAAGGAAGAACTTTGCACCACCACTGCAGCCTGCAGCCTCATCGAAACACATACCTGGTGCAAGCCCTCACATCAATAGTGCCTTATCATGGGCATTCTTGTCAACAATGTACAACCTTGCATCACAGCTTCATAGCTCCTCTGTACGAATGCTGCATGACACATCTCTGATTCGGACCTCGTATTCCCTAGTCTGCATGATGCCTCCTTGATGTGGGACTCTGTAACTGTTTGCAACTAATATTTAAGGTACTCTTTTTCAGCAGGCCTAACTAGATCACAGTAGCTGGCCCGTACACCATAGTGGTCAGCCAGATCTTGTGACTTTGACCTAGTCTAGCATGATCAGATATCCATAGTTGGTGCTTTCTGCATTTTGGTACTATTTACATTTTCAGACACACATATCTCCAGTTCTACTGATTGGATATTTGCCATTTATTAGCATTTTGTACTATTGTGTGACTTAGAGTGGGATTTTACCTATGTTGTGCTTTCACTTTGTTGCTGTTTAAAATGCTGCATTAATACTTTACACATTGCCTCTAAGTTATCCCTGACTATTCTGTACCAAGCAATCAGAGGGTTAAGCACAGGATTATTCAGGGTTGTTTGAGACTACATCCTGAAAAGTATTGTGGTTTTTCCTTGAATAGGGTTTGACCATCCTCAATCATCAATCATCAATTCAGTTTATTCTTCACATATTACAGAATGGTTTACCAGCAAAGATAATGTCTAATCGGACATCACTGTTCATTTCAGGGCTATGGAATGTGTTGTGTAATAGATACTCAAAGAAATAGAAGCTCAGGAGTTCCTCTTCAAATTCATGTGCTCACTAAAAATCTACACAGAACTCCGGGTGTCTAGCTCAGATATTACACATCAGCATCACAAGAGAATTTGAGTAGTCTACTTCGACCTGCCAAATCTGGGTATAATACCTCCATCCATTCTACTGTTCTTTTCATTTTTTTGTACTTTGTGGATCCTACCGTCAATTTTTCCAGGCATACCAGAACTTGAAGATCCTGTCCTTGCTCTTCAGGAAGTTCTAATAAAGGTGGTCACATTAGAAGGACCTTTGTGTCTAATCTTTAATTATCTAAATTGAGGCAAAACCGTGAGGTTAATCTACATATATGACCTACACCTTTCTGTAAGATAAGGGGTAGCGTTTGATCATGGACTGCTAATCTTCCAACTACCATTCATCCTTCTAAGTTAAGCTCAAAATATTACAGGCCTTTTTTGGTATCTGATGTTCTTAATACCATTATTGTAAGGTCAGATTTCCTTCTTATCTGATGAGACATCCTTCTTTCCATGTTTCTGTTTTGAAACCTTATTTTGCTCATTGTGGTACTGTCATGAAAATACATCCATTTCCATTTAAGGGCAACAGGAGTATCAGGTCAATAAGTCTATGACTCATATTTTAAAGTAAGACATCTTTAATTTGTTATTGATTGGAAAGTTTGTGGTAATTCCTGGAAACCAACAGAATCAGTTCATACTCCATTTCTCAATGGACCTATTAAAAAAAAAAAATCCTAATAAACCCAGAGCACCAGGGAAGGAAACAAGTGTTAACAAATTCAAAACCTCAGCTAGTGTGAGGATTAGCTATCTTTTGTGAAGACCGTTTTGCCATTTCATGGTGGTGATGATGATTGAACTGCCATTTATTTTCTGCACACTATTGAATTGCAAGGGAACTGGTAGTTTACATTTCTAACTGTAATACATTCTGGAGCACTGTAAACAGCTTGTGTCTTTCCTCCACTGCAATGTATTCTCTTTTCTAGTACACATGGTGACAATGTATGCCACATGTTTACTTTATAGAGTTCTTTTTGTCAGTTACTTTTTCTCATTACATTCTTGGATCTCCTTATTGGAGAGTGCCTCTAATTTAGGACTTCATTGCCACCCCAAATACATATGGAGTTCCTTCATTTTCTGGTTTTCAGAGAGGATTTTCCTGGAATTGAGATATAAGAGGGGTCTAGGCAGTTGCCGGATGAATCACAACATTTTTACTCTGATAGTTGCTTGCTTGTGACTTTGGTTTTAGATCCTTTTTTCCACCTTGTTACAGTCCCTTGTTTTTGTCATTTTTTCACCTACATCTCTTTGCCAGTGGATGCTTTGAGAGGTGATTCCTTTATAAAGTTTCCCTTCCAAGAACTAAACATGCTTTGGAAGTAATTTCATATGTGATATTAAAATGAAGCTTAGAATTGATACTGGAAGCAGCAGTCCCTATCTTTGTTGCCACAGTACCATTTAAAAAGCCATCATCAAGTAGACCTACCCTTGATAGGGTGTCCTGTAGATAGATTATATTCCATTCAACCCACCAAAATCTCTTGGATTATAACATAAAAACATTGCCCAAGAGAAATTCTGAAGAGAAGAGTGAATGGTAAGAGAGTAACTGCTGAATGGCAATGCTGTTTAGCAATGATCATCAGATTCTGAGGTGTGTTACTTTTGAGCAGTGAAATGATTAGACAAAAGTACATGAATGATATGAGTAGTTTTACATGTTCCTATGGTAAATAACTTACAACAAATCACTTTATCTGTGTGGCTATATATGTGACCAACGTATCTAAGAAAACAATAATATCCTTTTCTCAAACAGCTTAAATACATGACCTAATATAGAAAATTAGCATATTGATACAGTACCTGAAGCCAAAAAGAATCTCACAGTAGAAGGCAAGCAGTGTTTTTCCCACAACAACTCAGTAATACTGAAATGCTCCAGTTTTCCGTAGGATATCTTTCAGCACAATCCTATTATGGGCATAAAGTTCTTTAGAAATCACATCTTTTTGTAGATGGCTACAACACTATTCACTAATGAATAATCCTTTTCCTTGATATCATCCGACAACAATCCCTGAAATTAAGATTCCAGAATATTTTTTTCTGTGAAAATCCAACTGAGCCTAGGTTCCTTCAGCAAGATTGGACAGCACTGACGAAATTGTGAGCATTTCATTATATACTCTAGGTTTAACATGCCCACCACGTGCGAAGTCCCATGAAATTTTGCCAGATTGCCAAATCACTCAAGATTATGGTTGCACCTATTGACAAAGGAATAAGACTGCTTAATACCAAAGAGCTGGTGCAAGAAAAAAGACTTCCTAATAACATAAGGTATAGTAAAGAGCTGGTGCAGGAAACACACACTAATACGTTTGGAGGACTTTTGTGGTCTATGGTACTCATATCTACTATCGACAAATGAAAAAGAACTACAGGTACTATAAACAATCCACTAATGTCATCTGATCATGTTAGCCCCGTAACCTGTCCTCTTTGTGTTTAGTGGTTAAAGTATTTACAGAATGTTGATGCCTGATGAATGGCACAGTAAATGAGGAACAAAATTAATATTAAAAAGTGGGTATAGTAAGACATTGTACTGGCTAGGGAGAGTCATCACTTAGTTTACCTATAGCTGGTGTATTTTGCTTTGCTCCCTGCTCACGTCAACAGCAATGATTAAGGATGGCTTCTGGGTATTGTGGTTTTGACTCCGAATTCCTTGTGTGGGCTGAGTCATTCTGAGCATGTGAGGTCAGCACAGCAGCAGGCAAGCAGAACTTCAAGAGAGTCTTTAACAATTTTCCTAGGCTTGAGAAGTTAGTAGTACTCTCTCCACACTCCACAATCATGAAGACCAGTAGGATCCAAGCAGGTCCAGCTCCAAAAGTTTCTCAACCAGCTGGAAGGACACCAAGGTTTCAGGAATCTTCTGAGAGGATTCTGGGGAATTCCTTTCCTCAAATGAAATGTAGACTCTCTGCCCAAGTGCTGAAGGTAATTTGCTTGTTCGCTGGGCGTAGTGATGTGAAAATATGAGCATACTCTACAGACAGCCATGGAAAACAGAGAAGCTGAGGTCAAAACAGGTATACCTGAGTTTGGCCTCTGTGGAAATCTTCCATCCTCTACTGTGTAAATGACAATCTTACAAACAAAAATGTTCACTTTTAACTATGCTTTAGACAAGCATCGTACACAGTGTTCATGAAGCAATACTTTTACGCTCATGTTTCACTGATTAAAGTATAATCACTACAAGTTATACACTGAGGGCCTGATTACGATGTTGGCAGATGGGATACTCCATCACAAATATAACGGATACCCCGTCTGTCATATTACAGGTTCCATTATATTCTATGGAACTTTTAAAACGGTGGGCGGGATATCCGTCACATTTGTGATGGAGTATCCTATCCGCTAAGGTTGTAATGTTGCCTTAAATTTTATTGTAATTAGGCCAGGATGAAAAGTGTCGACTGAATATCAATTTTCCAAAGAAGGTGAAGATGTTACATGTGCAACCTTATAGAACATGTGACAACATGTAACAATTTACACAATTACATTGTTTTCAGGTTAAGTTGAACAAGACTTTGAGGCTTGTGATCATACACAAAAAGTAGGTACAGCAAAAGGCAAAGACACACGTGTGCTGCTGATAGGAATACCTGTGAGACAGCGTGAGAAACTACTCAGGAATCAATGATGTCCCAATTAATAGGCAAAGAAAATAGTGCATAATTCACAATGCATGCAACCTGAGAGATGCAAACATAACCCAAAATGGCATCCACCTGGTATGTTACTGGGCTGCAAAAAACCTTAAGAACTAATGTTGATATTATCTACTCCAACTAATGCCTTTGTGAAGATTCATCGTCACTAAATTGAGCAAGGAAGTGTTTATCCCCTCTGAATGTTTTGGAAAACCTAGTATCCAAATTGGTGGAGCAGGTTTATTAATTTTATCACAATACAGCAAACAATATTGCTGCACTGTATTGTACTGGGGGAGAGAACATCATATAGCAATGCATACTAAGAAATGGTGATGCTGCTATTTTACCCAGTGCTACCAATTGCCATGCACACACCTTTGTATCATAGTACAGGGGTTTGTGAAGGATGACTAACATAGGTTTTATGTCTTGGAATGGTCCCCTCCACTACAAAATCCTATACATTGTAGCATATATTGCAATGTGAGACAAGTTAGGGAAAATGAAAAAAACTGTCTTTAATAATGGCTCCATCAAGGAAGTATTTGTTTATTTTTCTTGGAGCAGAGACGTCTTCTAATTTTAGTAGAGAATGGGCCTGATTACAACTTTGGAGGACGGTGTTAATCCGTCCCAAATGTGACGGATTTACCACCTACTGTATTACGAGTCCATTATATCCTATGGAACTCGTAATACGGTAGGTGGTATATCCGTCACATTTGGGTTGGATTAACACCGTCCTCCAAAGTTGTAATCAGGCCCAGTGTCTTGCTTCAAAACTCATGGGTGGAAGAGTGGGACCACTCATGTACCACCCATGCTATGCCCCCTTGACACAAATGGCCTGGTTCAGACTTTGACAGAAGGGTTACTTTGCCACATATGTGATGGATATCCCATCCTCTTTGCTACAAGCACCATATAACATAAAAGAGATATCTATTATATTTGTGATGGACTATTCAGTCATAAAAACTCTAAATAAGGCCCAAACAAGTGCAGAGCACCATAGGAGTTACTTTAAGGGCTACTTCCCAATTGGACTTTGCTCTGGGTAAAACAATCTTTAACAACACTTTGCAAGGCTTTGCTTCACTTTGCATGTATTTGTAGACATGCAAAGTGTTGATCATTCTGCCCATTGGTCTTTTGTAGTTCAAATTGTTACTTTATATTTTTATCTCATTAAATCCTGAAGCTTACCCCCTTAAACTAGATCCCCGCTTGAAATACATAAAACACCTCAGAACTCAAATCAAGCAAATAGGAACATAGCAAAGACTCCAAGATCACAGGAAAGCCCACAACAGTGACAAGGAAGCATGAATGCAAGAATCAATGTTGCCACACAACATGATCCTGTCTTACTCATCAAAGTGAACACGGAGGCAAACAGGAATATGGTCCCAGTAATAAAGCAAAAGGCATAAATGGTGAATTCCAGATTAATGAAAGTCAGTGGTATATGTCTTTGAAAACAAAAGCATGTTGTCAATAACTTCTAAATGCAACACTGTCCCATAGACAATATTCAAGGGAGGGAATTAAAGAAAACCACAAAGTAAATAATGTTAAATTGAATTATTGAAAATAGTCAAATATATAAATAAATATAATTTAATGTTAAAAACACATACAAATAGCATATGTTAATTAAATAATGATATAACATTTGAATACCCTACTTTGAATTTCAAAATGAATATACTAACGATTTGTAACAAAATATATCCAAATTCATTTTAATCAGTTCTGTACCTCACTTTTAATAACTTCCTTAAGCAAGACAACCAGAAACCAACACTGGAAGCATTTTATTGGCTCCTTTTAGATTCCAGGTTTAAATTTAAAATCTTGTGAACTGAATACAAAGAATATTCAGGAAAAAGACCCACGAACCAGCAGCAATTTAGACCTCATTACATCCCAAGCAGGGATTGAGACAGACAGTTGTTCAGTGCCTGCAAGCCAACTATCATTCAACAGTATGAAACACAGAGGCAGGTCACAGTTGGTGCAAAGAGCTGGAATTTGCAGCAATCTTAATCTGAGACCTACACAGACAAATAAGTTTAAGAAATTATTGACAACTGAACTTTTCAGTCCTGCCTTAAATTAACTCAACACAGAACAAGGGTCTTGACCGAAGAAAGTAGTTATTGTTTCCATTGTTGCAATCTAACCTCCCCTCCCATCTTCAAGGTGCATCCATACTTCTATCAGCACTCTGTAGAAAGCAAATAGTAAACCATAGATAGTATATTACAAAATCAAGACTGCATTAACTAACTAACTATCACCTGAAAAATGTGTGAGTGCTTTGCTTAGAAAACATGAATTGCAATTGTTGGTATGGTCAAGGAAGGAAGAAAGATTTGAAGAATATCTTTTTCTTTTACCTTTGATATTTTCAAATTGGATTACAATTCCAATCCCAATCTTAAGCAGTAGATGTAAAGAACTCTAGCATTCGCACATATTAGCAGAAACCAGGAGTATCAGTAATATATTGATTGAAATGGACGATGAGCCATAGAATTGGCAAAACAAAAGAGTGAATGAATGGTACTTAAGACAAACAAGTTTTTAAGTTTATCTTTGTTTTTGTTGCAAGAATATAGTAGCTTAGAATGCACAAATGACATGGAAACAAGAAGTACTACACAGTATATTGAAGAATGTATATTTGAAATTGAAGAATGTACTATGAAATCTACAGATAGTAAAAAATGACTATACATTATCTGTTTTCCTATTGCTAACTCTTTTTCCTCCTATTCATTATGTTAAGATATTGCAACTGGTGACGTTACGTTTTGCAAGTGCTTAGAATGTATGAATGACAAACAAGAAGTACTACACAATAAATACAGAGGAATGCACTAAGCAGTCTCTCAATAGTCAAACTTGACTATGCGTTCTCTGTTTCCCCATTAATAACTGCTTTTCCCACATCCATTATGTAAATGTCTTGCAACCTCTGACATGGCTTAATGCTGAACAACATGAGGTATGACTTCCAGGTGTATAGATCAATTTTAAACCATGTATGCTATTTTATGGGCATTTTATTTCCCTATGTATTGAGAGTGGATGGAATGATGACTATCTGGTATAATATTATATTTTTCTTTCCAATGCTTTACGCATTTTACAAACGTACTTAAAATCCACATTTCCTTCACTGAGTTAGTAAGTGAATGCTTTTTCTCTGGTACAAATGGTGGGGATGTTTACTTAGGTTTCTATTTGCATCGATGACTGGGAAGAAAGTACCACTAGTGAAATGGGACATAGTCCATTGTTCCAAAAACGCTCAACATTCATCCACTATCCACACAAACAATTTATAAATCATTCTTCTTTTTTTACCAAAAAATCTACTAGAAGAACCCCTACATTTTTTGAGAATGAATTAGCAGGTATTGTTAATGTAATAATCAGGGTTGAGCAACAGACGTTTGGGTGCCTAGTCCAGATAATAACCATGAGTCAGAAAAGGCAAGTAAGAAACAAGTTAATAGATGAAGTGAATGTTATTTCCAACAGCAACAATGAAAAGGCCAACCCAATAACCCCTTCAGAGGTGGGGTAAATATAATCAAAATCACAAATTACCAATACGGGGATTGTTTCTTACCTGACTCACATGATTGAGAGTGGAACTGATCAATCTAAATTGCATCAAAGAAAATATCTTGTAATATTAAGCAAAAAAATGAAAAAGATACTTGAACACTCAGTTGTTTAAAAGTGAAATGTTCTTTAATCATAAGTAAAGAATATAACAGACAGAAATGCAAATAAATAGAGGGGTTACACAAATTAACATCATCCAATCATCCAATTGTCAAATGGGCTATAACAGTTCAAGATTGTCAAATCCATGAGGAGGGCCACAGGTACTGCTGATCCAGAGTAACAGAATTTATTTTACAGAAGAAAGTACAGTGGAGGGACATCAATGTATTCTGTCTGTCATATAGTAAATATGCAGGACCATCCTCAGGACAATGCATAGAAACACAATACCTCTTAGACATGCACCTTTACAGACCAAACAAAGGATGAAAATACATTTATGTTATTGTACACGTGAACATGCACCAAATCAATTTTTTATCACAATGTGACAAATGGTGGCCAATAGGAATAAGTAAAGAACAATTTTTTTAGTGGACATAGCTGAGTGCCACACAAACCATGACATGAATGCTAAAGGGTAGAGCAGAGAAAAGAATTAACTGTTTGCTTACCTGTTTCTAGATTTATAATTTTGGGAAAAGTACAACTTTTAAACATCTATTTCAAGATGTATATTAGTGAGCACAGGATTCAAAATGAGCATGGTGAACCAGTAATTGTTTTGTGTTTAATCTCAACACACTCTTTTGTTTTGTTTTGTGGCATTAATTGCTGAAATTGCTGAGATGCTATAAAAAAGAAGGGGAGAAATTAATGAACAGGTGTCAAGTCTTAGAGAAGTATGATCATAAACAATGTGTTGCGAGCCAATCAACAGTAAAAACTAAACATATCTTTGGATTAACTAACATCAAATCAACATTCCATTAAATCACACTAGAAACATTCAATAGTATTATTCAAGAATTATCCGGGAATTATCATCAGCTGGAATTAACATGTACAAGGATTTCCCTGAGCAAAATTACCAGGTTCATCACAACTAAGAGTTCAAGGTTCATATGCAAATATGCAATGCCAATCAGATTATAGTTTTATAATCGTCCCAAATGTCTTCAGAACCCCAACATTAGATTCTGATTGAGAAAGCACAGATTGAGAAACAACTATAAGCACAAGATCCATGAAGGTGCAGTTGTTACAAGAAATGCAACTTTTTCCGAACATCTTTTCAGTCACAAGACTGATCCGAATATAACTTCTGGCTTTAGATCGGAAATGCTAGGTCAGAACTCAGGATGCGTGTTGTGTGAGGAGAAGCCTGTCACTATGAAGGTATGGATGCCGCTGCAAAGGGAGGACCGCTGCGAAGGGGAGGCTACTGAATACTGGAGACATGTAAGCGTTGCTTCCAAGTTAAATAAGGCTAAGCAAGATTTAGGGGGTTATTCCAACTTTGGAGGAGGTGTTAATCCGTCCTAAAAGTGACGGATATACCACCAGCCGTATTACGAGTTCCATAGGATATAATGGACTCGTAATACGGCTGGTGGTATATCCGTCACTTTACCGTCACTTTTAGGACGGATTAACACCTCCTCCAAAGTTGGAATAACCCCCTTAGTCTTTAAAGTTGGCCCAAACCAGGTGCAAGGAAACACATGGGGAAAACAGAGGAACTTGTTAGTCATTATTGCAATTGCACATGTTTCTCAATTGTCTTTTTTCCATTAGGAGGATAATTTAAAGCACTGGCAGTTGTTGACAGTTTACATCTGCTTCCTAGATTACCTGGGTGAGGCCCAAGTGTTAAGAAGTTATCTTGACAACAAGCATAGGTCTGGAACTGCTTTAAACATTGCCATTATGTTAACAACTGAGTTGCCAACTTACACAAGGTTTCAAAGGCATAACATAATTCAAACTGGTATTCTAATGAAAAGAAAATAACAACATTTCTGATATCACTCACAAGGGGTGAATAAGGCATGACTAAGGCATGATTAGCCCTGCTCACAGCTAGGCCCATGATAATACAGCAATCAGGTTGTTTGCAGATATCTATTTGTAATCCAAACACTACAATATGGTCTCATGGCTCTGCTCCTGGATACCAGCATAGTTTAAAACAGTGTGGGCAAGGGAGTGGCCACATTAGGGCTGTGAATGCTGGTGCACTGTGTTATCAGTTTACAAATATTAGTTTATGAGAAAGTCATACCAAATCATCAGGTTGACATGCCAGGTACTAGGCCAATAGACCATTGATGTTTGATGAGATTAACCGGGAGCTGTGCATAAGTTAATTTATGACCACAGTTCAATTTTGTAGTCAATAATGAGAGAATATGTAAGTTGAAAAGTAATATTATTCAAATCTTTAGAAGCTCATCTTTATTGAATCACTATCAAATCCATCGATATAACTCATCAGTTTAGACAAAGTTCAAAATAAGTAAACAATAAGTCATAATCAATAATAAGGTGTGTTCAATAAAGGAAGAATGCTTATTCTAACAATGAGGCTGGTTAGAGGAGCAGAGAAATTGGTGTCAGCCAGAACCAATAAAGAGTTCTAAAACAAGACATAAAGCCTCAGTGTCAAATATCAGAATTAATCAAAGCAGAACTTCCCATAAAGAGAAGTTGAAGAAGCTTGGTAGATTCTCAGTAGAGTGTCAACATGAGCAACATAAATTCAGGCAGGGAAAGTGGCAAGTTTAAAAGACCAGACCTACTCTACGTAAATATACTATTATGGACAGTATAATCTAAGCATGTTTTTTTTTCATTCTTCAGTCAGCCAGCCAGCTTCCGATATCTGCTGCCATTGTACTAGTAAATCTTAAGCACAAAACTACTGAGTGAGCACAAAGACCACCATTTTAAAACTTTGGGAAACAACCAACAACTATAGAACGTTCGCTGCTACTCAGATTGGTGTAAATTGAGAGGCCATTCTATGAATGAAAATGAAACAGGCGAAAAAAATATTCAAAAATATGCAGATTAAGTGTCAATTATACAATTATATCACATGTGAAAAGGTAAATCACAACAAAAAGAGCTGTCAAAAAATATGTTGCAGTCATGGTGAAAGAATCATGAACTCACCAACGTACACAAGTGGAAGAATAGTTACAAAAAATATATGAGTTAAAACCTCTGACAGAAACATGTAACCCATTATAACGGAGTAGGACATCCTATACACAACTTTGTAAATGTAGCACAGGGTTTGTGCCCTTCTAACCCCTCATTAGCATAAACAAAGGATGCTAATGTGACATTTGAATGGCACTAGGCCACCATAAATCAGGGCCTAATTGTGCCATCTATTTATGTAGCATCCTAAAGCATGTGTCGGGCCTGTCATTGCAGCCTGAATGCAGTCTTACACTGTTATGTTGACTTGCCATTTAAACCCCCTTACAAACACTTAAACTCATCTTTTATTACATATTAGTCACCCATAATGTAGGCCCTAGGTAGTCCATAGTACTCAGTACTGTGTAATGAAAAGGTTGGACATGTACTTTTAATTTTTATATGTTCTGGTAGTGAAAAACTCTTAAATTAACTTTTCACTACAGTGAGGCCTACCTCTCCCATAGGACAGCATTGCGTATTCCTTATTACATTTAATAAGCATTAATGTGCAATTGGGAGTTGGTACATATGCCATGTTTGGTAATGTGTAATTATAAATCCTTTTCAATGGTAACGTTGGATATTTCATTATAATTTTGAAAATTCAACTTTTAGAAAGTTGGCATTTTCCTCCCATGGGCACTTTATGCCTGTAGTCTGTCTTGGGTCAAATTATTGGGTGAAACTGGCAGGCTTTGTGAATTCCTCCCACACATAGAGGGATTAGGTGTGCCTAAATGGACCATCTACTGACAGGATTGGGGGGGGTTGGACTGAGCACATCCCCACTTATACCTGAATAGTCTATGCTCTGCCTTCACATAAAGAGCCTGCTTGTAGCCAGGGCAGGGGAGTCAGGACATTTTGTTTACTTCACAGACACTTTCAAGAGGCTTCTTTACCTTCCAGAAGAAGGACCCCAGGGTGTAAACTTAGGTCTTTGAGAACCACTCTTCAGTTCACTACTGAAAATGCAGAAGGACTATCAGAGACTGCCTGCTGTTGTGACCTGCCGTATAGTCTGCCAGACTGCTGATGTACCTGCAAGAAGTGCTTTACTGCCTAGAGCCTGCATTGAACTGTTAAAGGCTAGCCCTTCTCTTGGGCCCTGTATCTTTGCCTTCACCCAGGTTTGCCAGAACTGAATCCAAGAGAGAGTTTGCTGGCTTCTTGCTCAGAATCACAGGAACACAAAGGTTTCGTACCATCTTGAAACCACACCTTAACCCAGCCTGATAGAGCCCCTAACCCCCAATAGGTGTCCCACCAGTCCTGGACCCTTGGTTGTAGTGTTAAATGTGCCCAGATGGCCATTTTCAAAAAGTGAGGATTAGACAAGTGCTCTGCGAACAAGCAGGAGACAGGGACCAACCTGCTTGCCTAACCATCCAAGTTGCATCGCTGGTCACATTGACTTTGTGGCTTCTCCTCCTATTTTCTTCTCTGCAGCTGAAAATCTCTTTCAGCTGTCCTTTGGCAAAGAGGTATCCAACCCTGTGGCACTGTCTTTGGCTACAGACATCTGCTTCCACTTCTATTTTGGCAAATAATTCCACCAAAGAACATTTGACACTAACACTCCCTCCTCAGACACCTTCTGCAACCATCCCTGCTGAACACTACATTCTCAGACATTTTTCTTCAAGAATTTTTCAATATCTGAAGGTAAGTGCTGACTGGGCTCAATCCACTTCTTGTATAGGCTCCATCGTGGTTGGCTTTAACTTTTAACTTTGACACATTCACACATGAATAGATGACCATGGTTGTCTCCTTGATATTTTAGGTGATAGATTTCACTTGCAAAACTCATAACTCTGGATCTACCGACCGGAGTTTGGTCGTTTTGGTGTCAAATAATTTAATACGTTTATCTATTGTTCTAAATTGGTTTGGGAGCTTTATTCTGTTCTGTTTTCACTTGGCTATTGCTTGTGTACTGCATAAATGTAGGAAAGTAGCCTCTTTCTAGCTTGGTTACCCCCACTTTTAGCCTGTTTGTCAGTGTGTTTTTGACTGTGTCTACTGGGGTCCTGCTAATCAGGAACCAAGTAGTTATGCTCTCTCCCTTAAATTATGGTTATTGCACACAAAATTGGCATACTGGTGCCCCCTTATAGGTCCCTAGTAAATGGTACCAAGATACCCAGGGAATTGGGGTTCCAGGAGATCCCTTAAGGCTGCAGCATTTCTTTTGCCACCCATAGGAAACCCATGCAAAGGTTCTACAGGACTGCCGTTGCAGCCTGTGTGAAAAGGTGCATGCACCCTTCCACGGCCATTACACTTCACCAAGTCACTTATAATTCACCCCTATGTCAGGCCCTCCAGCCCTGAGGGCAGGGTGAAGAGTACCTGTGTGTTAGGGCATCCCTAAGCCAGCAGAGGTGCCTCTGCGACCACTAGGACCATATTCCAGGACTTCGTGGGTACGGGGATGCTATTTTAAGCGCGTACTGGACGTAGGTCACTACCTATGTCCAGCTACATAATGGTAACATGTTGGAATCTTACCCCCAGGCTTTTGCAAGCATTCTTTGTATCATTCCATTCACTCCGGGGGCTCCTTAGAAGACCCCCAGTACTGCCATTACAGCCTTCTGAGGGTTTCCAGGCAACCCCAGCTGCTGCCACCTCTCAGACAGGTTTCTGCCCTCTTGTTGCTTGAGAAGCTCAAGCCCAGGAAGGCAGAACAAAGGATTTCCTTTGGGAGAGGAGTGTTACAACCTCTCCCTTTGGAGATAGGTGTTACAGGCTTGGGAGGGGTGGCCTCCCCAAGCCACTGGAAACGCTTTGAAGGGCACATTTGGTGCCCTCCTTGCATAATCTAGTCTACACCGGTTCAGGGACCCCCAGTCCTTCTCTGGCATGAAACTGGACAAAGGAAAGGGGAGTGACCACTCCCCTGTCCATCACCACCCCGGGGTGGTGCTCAGAGCTCCTTCGCAGGGTCCCTGGGTTATACCATCTTGGATTTCAAGTTGGCAGGGAACTCTGGGAGCATCTGAGTGGCCTGTGCCAGCAGGTCATGTAAGAACCCTCCCCTGATAGGCGCTTACCTGGTTAGCTGACCAATCCCCCTTTCAGGGCTATTTAGGGTCTCTCTCTTGGATGGTTCTTCATATTCGGATTGCAAGACTCCAGCAGGAATCCTCTGCATCCTCTTCTTCACCTTCTCACTGAAGAAACTACATCTGTACCCTCCAGGAACTCTAAAAACTGCAACAAAGAAGCAAAGACGACTTCTGCAATATTGTATCTTCAGCTCCTGCCAGCAAATGCAACTGTTTCCTTGTTGTGTATCCTCAGAGGACAGCCTGTCTTCAGCCTGCACCAGAAGAGCGAAGGAATCTCACTTGGAGTGAAGGACTCACTATTGTGCTTCAGCAGGCACCTCACTACATCAATGACCGGCAGCATGGGTCTCCTCTCCTGATGAATTTAGTGGATCCTACAACACAATACCCCCATGCACCACGTGTTTTGCAGTTGCCAACGCTTGTTGGCATCCTTCCACAAAGTTCTTCATGCACCATGCAGCTCCAGCACCCAGCACTCTATCCTGCAATGCACATCTTCCTGGGTGGTTCTCGAGCGACGTGGGAGCCTTTGTCGTAGTGCTGCATGGGTCTCCTTTTGCACCCATGCTGAGGGACTCCTGTATGTGCTTCCTGGTTTTCTTAGGACTCTCTGAGTTGCCAAGAGCCCCCTCTGACTCCTCCTTCTGGTTAGAGTCCACCAGGTCCTTCCTGCTCCCAGGGAGCACCATCTTCCGCTAACCGCAAGCTTTGCGTGTTCCAAGGCTTGTAGGCAGAATCCAGTGACACAAACCAGACGGCAATCATTCATCCAGCGTGGAACATCATCTGCACCAAGCAGGAACCCGCATCCATCTTCTTGGGTGCAGTACTGACTGCTGTTCTTCACCGGTGGTTCCTCTTTTGCACCTTCATCTGGGTTAGCAGGGTCTCCCTGGAGTCCTCTGCGCTTCTTGGACTTGGTCCCCTTCTTCCACGGGTCTTCAGGGCTAGGAATCCACTGTTGGTGTCTTGCAGTCTCTTCTGGTTCTTGCATAATCTTATTTCTCGTGTTATAGTGTGTTTTAAGAAAGTTACTGTGATTTACTCCTGCTTTCCTAGGCTCTGCAGTGGGTTCTATTACTTACCTTTGGTGTTTTCTAATACTCCCAGCACCTCTCTACAAACTACACTTGCCTAGTCGGGAAACCGACTTTCGCATTCCACTTTCTTAGTATATGGTTTGTGTTCCCTAGGCCCATTTCTAACTATTGTGATTTTCACTATTTGCACTGTTTTCTAACTTTCTTTCCAGCGATTTCTGATTACTAGTGTATATAATTTGTGTATTACTTACCACCAATGGGAGTATGGGGCCAGATGTATCAAGCGATTTTGCATTCGCAAACGGTGTAAATCGCAAAATTCGGCCGTTTGCGAACGCAAAAATGCCTTTCAAAATGTATGAAAAGCATTCGCAGTGCAATTTTAAGGAATCGCTAAAGTAGCGATTCCTTAAAATTGCGACCCCATTTAGAGAATCGCAAATTGTGATTCTCTAAATTGGAAATCGCAAATAGAGAATTCCTATTTGCGATTTCCAAAGCACATGTATCAAGCATTTTCTAAATGAGAATTGGGCATTTAGGAAATGCAATTACCACAAACTCACGTTTGGTGGTAACCATGTGCAAATTTTAAAAATGCATTATAAGTGCATTTTTTAAATTGACAAGTAGCGCACACATGCCCCTAAGACATGTGTGTGCTTCACATATCCGTAAAAATATTTTTGCGGTGCAGCCTTAGGCCCCCAGCACCCTGGGATTTGCATTTCCTAATTTGCGAATTCCTAACTGGAATTCACAATTTGGGAAATGCAGAAACATTCGCAACAGGCCCATGGGTGCAAATGTGGTTGGATTCTCTATTTGCGATACGGTAATAGCATTTGCGAATTTTAGGAAATCGCTATTACCGAATCGCAAAAATCATACATACCATATTGCATTTCTTAGAGATTTCTTAATATTCTCTATTTAAGAAATGCAAATCGTTTTTTTTTTATACATATGGCCCATAGTCTCTATGTTATTTTTGCTACTTGTGTCAGCAATATAAAGTACCTTTATTTTTGTAACACTGAATATTTTCTTTCATGTGTGTGAGTACTGTGTGACTACAGTAGTATTGCATGAGCTTTGCATGTCTCCTAGTTAAGCCTTGGCTGCTCAGCTACAGCTACCCCTGGAGCGTCTGGCTTCGAAACACTGCCTACATTTCATTAATAAGGGATAACTCGAACTGGTATAAGGTGTAATAGGTACCCACTACAAACCAGGACAGCCTCCGACAATAAATAATTTACACCTTGCCTCTAAGTTAAGTCTGACTGATTTTTGTGCCAAGCTACCAAGGGATAAGCACAGGTTAATTTAGCAACTTTTGTGGTTCATCTTGCAAGAGATTGTGGATGGTGCTTGACCCAATGTTCATACCCCAGTCTACCAACTACTCAGTTTCTCTGACTACAGCTAAAGAAAATGTTTAAAGCATTTAGAAGTATCAAAAGAGTAAATATGTCTAAATGCACAATACAGTAAATTTAAATTTAATTTATAAAAAATGTGATACCATAATGGCAAAGATCAAGTTAGGAAAGGAAAGTTATGAATTTGTTAAGATTTAAGAGAAATTAGTGCCAAAAAACACATTGGGGCATACTTACAAGCACCTAGCGCCACTTCCTTCGACGCTGTGCCCTGCACCATATTTACAAGGCAGCCTTAAGCCACTTTTTGTTGCTTAGCACTGCCTCATAAATATGGGCACCCGACGCAGTTTTCTGCAGCAGAGGCGCATGCAATGGATGTTGCTGTGGGCATACCCATGCAGTACACATTTCTTTTCGACACTGTCACAGATTTGTGAGAAATCGTAAACCTGAGGCAGCGCCAAAAACTAACACTACCCCAGGGGTGGCATTAGCATGGTGCAACGAGGAGAAATGCTTTAATTTCTCCTTGTTTTAATTTTTTTCTGCAGCACACATAGAAAGAGGAAAACATCATCAATGATTGTTTATGTGCAGGAAGGAACAATCATTTCCTGCAATACAGGCACCCTTTCACTGTGGTGCAAGGGTACCTGCCTTGGTGCTAAGCAACTACATGTAGCCCCAGCACCAGGGGAAACACAAGTGTGTGCTGTATTACTGTAAATACACCACATCCCTGCAATTCTGAAGTGATGCGTCAAGGCTCTGCCAATTATGGCACAGCACTGTGCCACTTTGTTGTAAATATGTCCCATAGTGTTAATGGCTGCTTGTGAAGCTGGTAGACCAGGACGTAGGTTCAATTTGAAGCTGATCATGATGGAGCCATGGTCAGATAGAGCAAGTGGATTGGTGCCTTTGAAAGTCTGAAAGTAAAAACATCAACATAGTTTCCAAAGTCACAAAGCAGAAAGGGGTTTTAAAGAAATTTCAGCATTTTCCTGAAAAAAGTACAAAACCCCTTACTCTGTTGCACTTTTACAAGAAAACAGCTCCAGAAATTCAGAGGAACCTGCTACGAAAAATATCAAACCGGCAATAAACATTTAGACTTCTAAAAATTTCAGACTTAAAAAATGCCCAGCACCAGAAATGCAAATTATTGGGGAAAAGAGAGAACACAAAAAATAATTTCCAGTGATCAACAACATGTTCAGTTGTCTTCTAAAGGTGTCTTCATTGGTGTCTTCTAATGGAAGATGATTCCAAGCCTTAGAAGCCAAGAAAGAAAAGGATCAGACTCCTCTTTTGAGTAATCTGATTCCAGTTGTTTTAAGAAAGTGACGTCCCGGAGGACCTCAACAATCTTGTAGGTCAATAATGAGAGAGCATTGCAGCCTAGTATTTAGGTCCAATGCTATGAAAGGCTTTGTGGGCAAACCAACATGTTCGAAAATTAGCAGCCAATGAAGCTGTTGAAGATAAGCAGATACAGATAATCTGCTAGGCATATTCAAAGTCAAATGCATCCCAGCACGCTATGCACTTCGTAAACAATTAGTTAGGTATTTGTATAGTCCTAACTAAAGCACATTATCTGAGTCAGTCCTTGATGAAATTAAAGCTTGAACTTCGGTTCTCTATGTCTCAATATGGGGAATATCTAATGCTTTGATTAGTGACCTAAGCAAGGAGAAATGTGTACAGACATCCAAAGTAATCTGAGGATGTAAATAAATGTCAGTGTCAAATCTTTCACCTACGTGTTTTGCAATAGATGAATGATTTGGAGTGTTGTCTGCATACAAGATAAATTGAATGCCAAATGACTGAATATTGTGGGGTAGATTGGCCAGCATATATTGCTTACTCTGGGACTTAAAGAGGGTCCCTATGGGCACCTGTTATTTGAGATATTTGCTTCCAGACAAGTATGTGCCATGTGACACAGATTAACCCTTATTGCTGAGAAATGATGTAAACCATAGTAGAGCTGATCCACAAATGCTGATATCAGCAAGCCCATACCAGTATCAGGTATAATATGTTGAAAATCACAGGAGATTTGATAGGATCAAGGTGGCACTCTACCTTTGATCCAGGTAGGTTTTAATGTGTTCTGACACCTCTAATAGAGCATGCTATACTTCGGTTTAAACCTGGACTGCAATGGATGGAGTACTTCAACATTTTCTAGGCATTCTAACAGTTGGGTATTCACCAGTTTCTGTAACATCTTGGAGGGTGCTGGTAAAAGAGAAATAGGTCTGAAGTTATAGAGAACTGTGGGGTCGGCCAACAGTTTCTTAAGGAAGGGTATCATATTTGCCTATTTCCACTGAAAAGAAACGATGGCTGTGCCTAGAGAGGTATTAAATGATGCGTTCAATACTGGGCTGATGACGTCTATGGCCTTAGAAAGTACTTGCGTAGAATATGGATAATTTGGGGAATCTGAATTTCTGAGTATCACCCTTTCAAAGAGATGTGCCTAACTTGGGACAATGAATTATTTGCTAGGAATAGTATAAATAGAAATACCCACTGTTGTTCAAAATTGATGGGGTCCGGGAGGGTAGCCCGTAATCTGACATGTTTTTCCTCAAAGAAAATTAAAAGCTTTTCATAGATGTTAATAAAGGGAAACATCTTCACATTGCACACAACAGGGTGGAGTAAGGCTTTTACAGTTTGGATGATTTTTCAAGGGGTTTCATAGTAGCATTATTGTTTTTGAGTGTAGTAGTCTACTTGGGCTGTTCTTGTCACTCTACGGTAAGATTTAAGTGCCACCTTATCCTCAAAAGCAAAATATCTTCTCCATTTCCATTTCACCAACCTGTTTCCTTCTAAAGGGCAAATGAAACAAGGGGCCAGATGTATCAAAGGATTTTGTATTCACAAACGGTGCGAATCAGTAAATTTCACCGTTTGCGAATGCAGAATCGTCTTTCACGATGTATGAAAAGCAATCGCATTGCAAACATAAGGAATCGCAAAAATAGCAATTCCTTGCAACTGCGACATGAATTTGTGGGTCACATTCTGCGTATCACAAATAACTAAATGATTTTGCAAATTGCATTCTGCGAATTGCAAATTGCGACCTAGATTTCCGAATCGCAGAACGCAATTCGCAAAACCATGTCACTATTTGTGATACGCAGAATGCGATTCGCAAAATCATTCTCGCAATGCAATGCATCAACATTTCGCAAATAGCGAATATTCGCAGAATGGCCTTTTGCACGTGCAATTTATCACAAAGTGAAATCAGGTGGTAAACAGGTGCAACCTATAATAGAGGCCCAGAATGACTCAACCTATTTTTCACAATGGCTGAACTCTACGTCATGGCGAGGAGGATGAGGATCCTGGCAGGTTTGATGAGAGGGAGGAGGAGACAGGAGCACATTTTTAGAGTGTGCATTACCCTTTATGACCAGATAGAGGAGGAGATATATGATAAGTACAGGTTAAGCTCAGCCATGATACTTGACTTGATAGCTGATCTACAACCCATACTGCAGCACAACACACACAGGACCAATAGTATAACCACCCATGTGCAGGTATTATACTCCCTGCACATATTAGCCTCAGGGAGCTATCAAGGGGTCATAGCAGCAACTGGAGGGGTCTCACAGAGTGCTCTCTCAAGATTTTTCAATGCATTTCTCAATGCCATGCTGAGCAAAATACAATAGCACATATGATTCTCCTACACCCCACAGGAATTACTAAAGACAAAATTTGATTTCTACCAGATTGCCCAATTCCCAAATGTAATAGGCGCCATCGATGGGACACATGTAACTATCTGTCCACCATCGGCCACAGAGTACGTTTATCGGAACCGTATGAGTTCATATTCCATGAACATACAAGTAATTAGCAATGCCTCCAACATTATAATTGATCTTGTGGCCAGATACCCAGGTAGCACCAAGATTCCTACATTTTCAGCACAGTGGAATTTAAACAAGACTAATTGCTGTGGGATTTTGGCGAAGGATACCTACTGGGTAATGCAATAGTTGACAATGTTGCATTGATGTATAGGTGATGTCACGGATAACAATTACTCATTTTACTCCACTGTCATTCCAGGAGACAGTGGTAGGAAAATAGAGAGGGGACCCTCCTATATCCAATATCCCAGGGGGGATAAGGCACTGTGACACAGTGAAAAAATATAATTCCCCCACGGGAAAACCAAACCAATCACTCCACACTCCCACAATCAATGAATCTCTCTATTGATCAGTCTAAAAACAAAGCAATCAAAGGTATATATTTAATATCACTGAAAACCCCAAATCACACAATACAAGACAAACACATCAATCCAAAACCATAAGAAAACAAGATAAAATTCATAAGACGGGAGACAATAAAAGACATATAAAATAGTCTATTGGAATGAAACTGTTCAAGTTCTGGTAGATATAGGCCTATCGATAATTGTCATAAATCCTTGTTCGATAGGAACCTCCTCCTGTGGGTCCAGTATGAATAAAGCGTAGACGCGTTTCAGTGGACTTAGAAACCTTTTTCACCACCTTCTTCAGGACTTAAATATTAAACTCCCCAAGGTTGTTCAATCAAACCTACATACAGCAACACAAAAAAATATGTATATATATATATAAAAAATATATATAATTACCTATACTTCAACATATCTCAAGCCCCATGGTTCCACAAAAAAAAAAAAAAAAACCAACCACTTGATTATCAACAACCACCAAGATTCCTTTAGAATTCATCATCACAAATAGAGATTTCATTGTCCCCTTCAAAAATCATTCAAAAGTTAATTGGTACACACATATATATATATATAAAAGAATATATATGTATATATCTACAGATACTTCCCTCATAAAATATTCTCAATGATTTAAAAAAAAAAAAATGGATACGAACATCTCTTATTTCTTTATCTTTTTTTTTATAAACTCTTTAAAAGGAACCAAACCATTTTATCTATCCTTAATCACTCACCTCCATAAATGCCAACTCAAAACATCCACACCGATCCAAATATGTAAACATAGATACTTTTCACGAAATCCGCAGTCTTTGGGAAATCTATTTCTACATAAGTGGAATATATAACCATGAGTCAGTTATGATTCATCTAATAGGGGCCCAACACCATGTAGTGGCCCATATAGTGATCACTTATAATCCAAATTTTCTTTCACCTTTGGGTGCTTAAAAAATATATAAAAACATCACCATAAAAATAGGAAAGCCACCACCTTTATTTGTATCATGCAATCCCAAATCCACTTAATCTCATAACATGCACGTATACTGTTCCTGGATCTTACCATGGAATCCAGATATATTGCATTATATTTAACCAGAACCAAATCTTGTTCGTCTGGTTCAAACCTTTCTACAATAAAAATCCATCATTAATATATAAAAAAATATACTTGGCGCTCTATAGAATAAATAAAACCACCAACTACCTCTCTATAATATTCTAAAATTTTGAGGGTAGTCCCATTATTCCTATAATCCCATTTCTAACTTATTTCATAAATATCATAAACCCTATTCATAATTATTCAATCGTACTCTAAAGGTCGACTAAAATAAAATAAAGGCCCCCCATATTCTGGGTAGTTCCCTCAGCTTACCTCTCAATTGACGTGGTGGTGTTTAATCATCCGCTTTTCATGTCGGCAAAAGAACCGGACTTACCTACCGCCGATCTATATATACCCCAAATGCTCTCCACCTAACATGAACTAGGAAGTGAACCAACTTCCTGTTCTTCTTTGTTAACTTCCTGCCTCCACCGCAAAGACCGCTAACTCCAGGTTGTTGTCAAAAAGCGGGTGCCATCTTGAGATCCCGTATTTAATTAAAAATCAAACCGACTCTGTGATAGCATTAAGTACAAAAAAGAAAAGGGCTCCTACATATAAGGGCTTATGAATTTTATCTTGTTTTCTTATGGTTTTGGATTGATGTGTTTGTCTTGTATTGTGTGATTTGGAGTTTTCAGTGATATTAAATATATACCTTTGATTCCTTTGTTTATAGACTGATCAATAGAGAGATTCATTGATTGTGCGAGTGTGGAGTGATTGGTTTGGTTTTCCCGTGGGGGAATTATATTTTTTCACTGTGTCACGGTGCCCTATCCCCCCTGGGATATTGGATATAGGAGGGTCCCCTCTCTATTTTCCTACTACTTAATAGTACAACCGTTTGGTTGCAGAGGTTTGTGGTCCTGTGGACCTTACCATGGATTACTTTAAAACATTCGGTTTCAGTGATGATCAATTTAACAAGATCATTGGAACGGGTGGTAATAATGGTGGAAGAGTAACAATTGTTACTTCAGATAATAATGACAAAAAGAATAAGATTTTAAATTTAAAGAAAAAAATGATTAGGACTGAATTACATGCGGACTTCCTTATAGAATATGTGAAGTCAGGAGTCATTCCTATTGGACAACAGGTAAGAAATTAACCAGGCCTATTCTTAGAAAGTAGAACATTTTTAGAGACCTGGACCCTCATAGCCAACCGGTGTAGTCGGGACTGGATGTTATTAATCATTGAAACCGCGCAAGGTGTGGTATTAATAGAGAGACAGGAGATTGAAGAGCTGGAAAAAGCTTTAAAGGAGAGTATGGCTCTAGATAATGCAAAAAAATGCTTAGAAGAGATAAATCAGGATGTTGATGGATACAGAGAGTATCTGATTAATAAGAAGTCTGTGAAATTGAGAAAATATATCAATAGATTTAGTTATGAATTAGTTTACCCGTACCTACAAAAAGATTTTTATCAGAATAAAAAAGATCAGGGAGGTGATGTGAATCCAGGACGGAGGTGGGTGGCACCCAAAATGGGCGGGAAAAAGTATGTAACTTTTTCCGAGTCATCAGGTTCGGGTAGTGAAGATGAGGGATATACACACAATAATGTGGAGTTGGGTGAACAGAGAAATAATGTTTTTTAAGAATCTCGCCCGAGATTGAACTGAAGAGGAAGGGCGACAGGAGAAAGGGTTATGCCACAAAGGAACCAACCACAACAGGAATACATCAGAATAAGGAATCAACGGTATTGGAGGTAGATCAGGCCCCAATAATTAACTTATCAGCAAGGACCCTTACTAACATCGAGGTTGAGGTGCTAGAGAAGGGCCTTAGTTTTGCCCCCACAGCCAATATTAACAGGGTAGGTTTACAACAGGACTTGAGGGCTTTATTTCGTAAAGTCAGGCTACAAAAATATTTTATGGGGCGCCAAGACACAAGGGAGACCAACAATATTTCTGGTTTGCAAACCCAAAGCAACTTTTACTCCCTCGCTCTCACAGGTAGGAAAAGAAGTTGAATTGTTTGAGATAGCAGTGGACAAAGAGATTCAGAGAATTGTGCGTAATCCTTTTAAACGAAAGAATAATTTATCGAGGGACCATTATAACGCTCTCTGCGCTTTACAGGAGGATGTTAGTATTACCATCAAACCTGCAGATAAAGCTGGAGGAGTGGTAGTTTTTGACACAAGGGATTACGAGAGGAGGTCTGCTGACCTCTTATCGGTACAAGACCACTACCAAAAAGTATCCATGAATTGACTGGAGCTACTAAAGAAGGAAGTGGGCAAAGCCATAGATAAGGGACTACTAGAGGGTTGGATCTGTGAGTAAGAGGGACGCTTCCTTGGGAACGAGAGTCCCATTACCCCGGCATTCTATGGATTACCCAAGATCCACAAAAATGCTTTAGACCCCCCCTTTGAGACCAATTATTTCATGCATTGGGTCTCTACTGGAACCCCTTAGTAAGTATGTTGATAGCTTTTTGAAGCCCTTAGTTTTGCAACAGAAGTCATACATTAGGGACTCTACTGACATGATATCAAAGGTAGAGGGTAGATTATTTGATAGTGATATCCAATTTTTAGTGACGTTAGATATAGAAGCTCTGTACACTAACATTCCTCAGGATCATACCATAGATGTAATAAGGAATTGCTTAGAGGTGACGGATCGTAGAGGAGCTAACAATGAATTTATTATTAACTGTGTCTCCTTGGTTCTTAAAAATAATCTTTTTCTGTTTAAGAATGATTTGTACCTCCAACTCAAAGGGACGAGCATGGGAGCAACCTGTGCCCCTAGCTTGGCTTGCCTTTATGTTGGAGATTTTGAGAATAAACATATATAAAATGTGACAGCGCCTTTCTATGAGAATGTTACCTCTTGGTTTCGTTTTATTGATGATATATTCTTCATATGGGAAGGATCACAAGAGATGCTTGACGAGTTCCTTCAGTGGTTGAACCTGGGAGATATCAACCTTCGCTTTACGGCCCATACCAGCAAGAGGGGGTTTGATTTCCTTGATCTTTCTATCAAGGATGATAATGGCTGCTTAGGGGTTGAGTTATTTACAAAACCCACCGATAAAAATACCTTACTTCATTACAAAATCTTCCATCCTAAAGCCCAGAGAGACTGTATTCCTTTTGGACAATTTTTGAGATTGAGGGGAAATTGTACCTCTTTGGAAGATTTTTATAAACACTCGAATGTTCTGAAACAGAAACTAAAGAACAGGGGTTACCAGAAGAAGTTAATTAGTCACTCCTTTAAAAGTGCTCGGTTTTATGATAGAAATAGTATGTTCACCCAGGATCGAAGAAGGAAAGAAAATGCACGGATTGTTTTTGTTAGTCAGTTCAGTGGGACCAGCAACAAAATTAAAAATGTTATAAATAGAAATTGGCACTTATTGAATGTTGTAGATGAGATTATATTGGATAAGCCTCTCTTAGCATGCAGATGCAACCAAAACTTAAGAAATAGACTGGTCCATACCTATAGGGAAGATCATCCAGTTGGACAGTTGAGTCTTACCGGCAATATCATTATAGGGAACTATAAATGTGGTAATTGTAGTTGCTGTGACCAATGTTTAGAGAAGAAGGCCATTGAATATAAGGGAGTCAATATTATCTCTAAAACGTTCAACAATTGCCGTAGTAAAAATGTAGTGTATTTGATTCTCTGCCACTGTGGATTGGGATATGTGGGGGAAACGAGGCGAGAATTACATGTTTGCCTTTGTGAACACAGATCAGCCATTCGAACTAAAAAGATCAATGCACCTTTGGTGGAACATTTTCTTAGTAGTGAACATTCAGAGAATGATTTTAAGTGGTTTATTCTAGAGAAAATAATTTTGAGGAAGAGAGGTGGTAATTGTGAGCTATTGAGGAAAAAACGAGAATTGTGGTATATCACTAGGTTAAATACCATTGAGAATGGTCTAAACTGTAAAGAAGAAGAATGGTATTGACCACTGATAGGCTTTTTAGGAGAAATCTGGATGGTCATCACTTACTCTAAAGAGGATGGTTGCCTAGTATTGTTCCGGGGTTTATTCTCTTATGGAAATGTATGATTATTTAAAAGATTAGGCCATGTTATTAGTTGGTTATCAGTCTAGAGGGCAAATAGAACTTTTTTAGTATTGAATTACTGCCATTCGATTTTAGGCTGGTTTTTTTTGGTCTGCTGTTTTCCCTAATGAGGGCAGTGATTTTAGAGTACTTTGGGGCATATTAATACTGTGTTTGCGCCGGATTTGCGACGCAAAGCTAACTCCATATTTATACTTTGGCGTTAGACCCGTCTAGCGCCAAAGATCTTGGAGTTTGCGTAATTTTTTAGCGTGGACACCTACCTTGCGTTAATGATATGCAAGGTAGGCGTTCCCTTCTAAAAAATGACTCTAAGGCATGTGCGCCTTATTTAAACTAAATGACGCACAGGAGTGGGCGGGCCTTAAAAACTGACGTCCAGCCGTTTTTGCGTCATTTTTTAACGCCTGGTCAGGGCAGGCGTTAAGGGACCTGTGGGCTCGGAAGGAGTCCAGAGGTGCCCTCCCATGCCCCCAGGGACACCCCCTGCCACCCTTGCCCACCCCAGGAGGACACCCAAGGCTGGAGGGACCCATCCCAGGGACATTAAGGTAAGTTCAGGTAAGTATTTATTTTTATTTTTTGTGGCATAGGGGGGCCTGATTTGTGCCCCCCTACATGCCACTATGCCCAATGACCATGCCCAGGGGACATGGGCATGGTCATTGGGCAAGGGGGCATGACTCCTGTCTGTGCTAAGACAGGAGACATTTCAATGGGGGTTGGGCATCAGAAAAAATGGCGCAAATCGGGTTGAGGCCAAAATTTTGCCTCAGACCTGACTTGCCCCATTTTTTGACGCCCAAGCTCCTTTTTCCCATACGCTGGCGCTGCCTGGTGTG
Source organism: Pleurodeles waltl (assembly GCF_031143425.1). Lineage (NCBI taxonomy): Eukaryota > Metazoa > Chordata > Amphibia > Caudata > Salamandridae > Pleurodeles > Pleurodeles waltl. Next base: position 1,452,615,589 of record NC_090444.1, on the reverse strand, counting down.
AGTCATTTTTTTTTACGCACACCAGTCAGCTGCGCCGGCTAACGTCATTCAATAAATAAGGCGCCCGCATGGCACTTTGGAATGGCGTTAGCCGGCGTTAAAATTTTTTACGCACAACTGCGTTGGCGCAGTTGTGCGTCAAAAAGTATAAATATGGCCCTTTATTTTTATTTATATTTGGGTGTGCTTTTGTATATATAGGAGATCAGTGATCTTACTGTGTATGTGGGGGCCTACACCATGCGGTCATTCATACTGACGTCTTACCTGAGTCATTCAGCACCAGCTGAAAGGAGGTATAATGCTGCTCACAGGACAACCTGCAGCATTGTGGAGAGGACCTTTGGCCTGCTGAAGATCCGCTTCAGATGCATACACAAGAGTGGTGGTGCACTACAATACAGCCCTGAAACAATATGCAAAATCATGGCTACATGTGCTATGTTCCACAACATTGCTACAACAAGGTTCATACCTGTAGAACCCACTGAGCAGGACTCAAATGAGGATGATGATCCCTTGCCACCCCTTCAACCAGCAGACAGAAGCAGTGCAGCAGAGGGCAGAAAAAGATGTGCTGACATCACGTGCAACTATTTCTGATGTAAGTAATGACAGTACAACATATATTTTATGTATTGCTGTAGGTAGCATCTTTATTGCCTTGACTTCAGGTAATATATGTGCAATTAGGACATAGCTATGCACTGTACACAAACAGGTGAGAGTAACAGTGTAACACTATTAGCATCATAGTATAACTGTTTGCTACATGTTAAGCTAGTCCCATGTACCCCTCCACATTACTTCCTACGTCCACGCACTCAACTTGAGTGCTCAGTGGCCTCAGTAGCACCTCTTGTAGCGGGTTCAAAGACAGTACTGTGTCTGGTACTGCGATGCCTAGGATCCAACACAGGGGCTGATAGACTGCTAAGACTAGAAAGCTCCTCCATATCCCCTCCACCCAGTTCCTGTTTGTAGCACTTCATGCTGTCTGCATTGTCTCCAAATCATTGGTTATTTGCACCAATCCTTGTGTAATGTCCCAACTGCAATGTGCCATCTCAACTTGCATAATCCATCCAACCTGCCCATCAATTGGTGATGGCGCATCACAGTGCAGAGTTCCCTAATGGTGTTTTTCATCTCCTTTGCGTTTTCGGCTGCTGTTTGCTCTCCCGCATGCAGCTTGCATATGTTTTCATTAAGAGACTCAAACTGCTTTTGCATTACTCCCATGTTTTCATTGAGTGCATCCACCTGCTTGTGCATTGCTCCCATGTTTTCATTGAGTGCATCCACCTGCTTGTGCATTGATCTCATGTTGTCATTGTGAGACTCAAACTGCCTGTGCATATTATGATCGATTGACACCAATTGCCTGTGCATTGATCTCATGTGTTTACATTGCAGGTGCTGCACTTTCAGCATGGAAGCCTCAAAGCCACCAAAGAGTGATGGTCCCTCACCTTCCTCTGTGCACTGTCTGCTTGCTTTGCAACGCCTCCTGAGGGGAGTAGACTGACTCTGGGGCAGAAGCTTCTGTCTATCTGTGCTTCTAGCCTCTGGGAGTGGTGTGGGTTCTTCATCTGGCATTTTATCAGAGTCCAGGTTATACTCTGTGAAAGGTAGCACTCTTGCCCTGCGTCTAGTTGGTGCATGTATGAAGGACTCACTGGTGTTTGAATTAGACTGTCCCCCACATTTCCACCTCCTGCTGCATCAGGCCCAGAACATTTGCAACAACAATGTACAGCATGTCATTTTTGATTAGCACTCAAATAGTTGCATAATAGTATTAAACGTACACTGGCATAGTATCACTAAGAATCTTTTGTGTTTTTTTTCTCTATTTGGCTTAACACTATCTTGCTATTTATGTGTTATTTGCACTTTAGTGGTGTGGACTACCACTCCCCTAGGGCATTGTTGTGTTGTATGTAAGATGTGGCATGACCTACTTATCACACTGCAGAGTGCCAATAGCTATTTTCTTAGCAGCATGTGTACATGCACATATGGGAAAACACATCATTGCTTCCCTTGCCTTTGATGGTGCTGGGTGTGCCTGAGGTGTCAAGGTCAGTGACACCACTGACATCTTCAGGAAGCAGTGTCAACTCCACCATGTCTTCCATTGGTGTGGACGGTGTCTGGGTGGGTGGTCCTCCTCCGGTGCTCCTTGCTCTCTTTAGCCTGCTGGCTACCCTCTCTTTGGCACGGGAATGCTAGTCGAACCATTACTTGCGTATCTCCTCAACAGAGCGCTGTGCAACACCCACTGCTCATATTTTGGTCTGGATGTCTAACCACAGTTGCCTCTTCTCACTTTCAGGTAGCTGTAGTGAGTTCTTCCCAAAAAGATTGTCGTGGTTCCAGACCACCTCCTCAGTGAGCACGTCCAATTCCTGCTCACTGAATTTGAGCTTGTGCTTCCTGTCACTTTTCTTCTCCTCATTCTCATCAGAAGCCATGGTCCTGTTTGGTCCTGGCTGGCTCACAAGGCTGCCTCCCTGGTGCTGGGCTGAGTGTCTCTGCCTGCACCTCTGGGTGGGGCTTCTGGAAATAGCGTGGACTGACTCACTTCCTGGTTGTGATGTCTTCAGGCTGTTCCGGTTTGCCATTTTCGCAATTTGCGATTTGCAAATACCGATTTGCTATTTTTTGCAATTCGGTATTTGCAACTCGCAAATTGCGTTTGCGAATTTTAAGAAATCGCTATTATCAACTCGCAGTTTTCATACATCCCATTTTGCATTTCTAAAATAGTGATTTCTTAAAATTCGCTATTTAAGAAATGCCAATTGTTCTGTTCCTGTATACAGCCATTTACTGACTTGATTCTCATTTAGACCCCCTTTAGAGAAGACCTAGAGCAGTCAAAAAGGTTGGAAAACTCTTATTGATTTGTCTTATATCAGAGTCTTAAAGGAACAAGACAATTCCATGTCATCAGACTGAATTTTAGATTTGTCTCTTTCAAATTCCCCTTCACCTCCTGAAACATACAAAGGGGATCATTATGACCCCGGCGGTGAGTGTGAATATGGCGGGGGCACTGCCAACAGGCTGGTGGTACATACTGCTACACTGTGAGAAAGGCGGGTTGGCTGCAGCCACTCATACCGCTGGGCTGGAGATATCAATCTCCAGCCCAGCAGCCGGCATACCACCACCAGCGGCATTTTGAGCCTGCTACCACCATGGTTTTCATGGCAATAGCAATGCCACAAAAACCATGGCAGTAGACCCTACCAATGACAGGAAATTCCTTCCCTGTCACCGGTAGGTAGCTCCCCCATTCCCCCCAACACATACCAGACGCCACCTACCTCCATCCTTCCAAAGCTCCCTCACCCCATACACACACTAAACCCCCACCCCAACGTTCAAATACACCCCCACGCTGATGCAAACACACCCCCAACCCCTCCGATCCTCTCACTCACCCACCCACCCCTGATCCAAACACACACCCCCCACGCCATCCGATCCACACATACACCCAATCACTCACACTGGCATGCACACATTCATACACGTATACTTCCAGACATGCTTGCACACATTCCTACACACAATCACATTGACATGTAGACACACACTCCCTTCATCATTCTCACACGCATTCACTCACACGCATACAACCATGCAAACAACACAAAACACATAGACGCATTCACACACTTACTCAGACATTCATGCACACACTCAGACACACACACACCACACCCCCACTCTAATACCCCTGCCAGAAGCCCGACTTACCTTCTTCGAGGAGGTGTTCCGGCAGAGAACATGAATGAGTGCTGCGACTGCCAGCAGCGCCTCACCAGCAGAACACTACCAGGCCATATCACAAGTGATGATACGGCTGGCGGGGTGTACTGGCGTGGTGGTGCTGGTGGTAGCAGCGCCACCTTACCACCATTACCTTCATGAACACTGCTGGATTTCCACCCTTGTTATGGCAGAAGTCCAGCAGTGCTCATAATATGGCGAATAGATGGTAGCGGCTGTGGTGGTATTTTGCGTCCGTCACTGAGGCGGTAGGTGGTTTTTACCACTGATATCAAAATGACAACCAAAGTTCCTTATTGCAATGGGACTTAGAAACTGTTACTCCAAAGACCCCAAAATTTCAGAGGCACCAATCTACTTTGTATATCTGTCCCACTTTCTATCCCATCAGTCTCAAACCATGCATGTGTTCTAGTCTAATTGGTGCTTTGCCATTTGTGGCTCTAAATTTATATAAGTCTTTGTAAAAGCATATCTCTAGTCCCACGTATTGGTTTTAGTGATTTTGGACTGTTATCTTGTAGAGAGCACAACACACCCAGGTAGATATCCTGGCACTTAGAGAAATGGGAACTCTCCTTTCTGGGGCCTATTGAAAAAGCCAGTTTTCCAGTTATGAACAAAATTCTAGGACTCAGTGAGAGGTGGTGTCAAAGGCTGTGTAACGGACAAGACGAAAGAGTGCTGCATTGTCAGCCTTGTCCTTAATGAAATAAATGTTGTCATTAGTGACAATGAGGGCAGTCTTAGTATTGTGGTCTGGTCTAAGCCTGATTGAGATGGGTCCAGGAGGTTGTTGGTGTTGAGGTGGCCTACCATTCCTTAGTTGATGAGTTTTTCCAAAATCTTCATCAGGCAGCATAGCAGGTCACTGGTTCTGTAGTATGTTGGGATCTGCTGTAGGTTTCCTCAGTAGCAGAAGCATGATGGCAGGTTTATGCCCAGGAACAGTGCAGTAGTTACAGTATGGTTAGGTTTGAGTCATTTGGTGAAGAAGTGCACAAAGATCTGAGGGAGTTCCCAAGTGGATAGAGGGCATGATGCTGGCAGATTCCATGGGACTGACAATAGTCCAGCAGGTCAGCACATCAACTTGTTGGAAGGCTACTATTAGAGGTCTCTTCTTCCTCATTAAAGGTTTACTCTGTTGTCACCTGTAAAATGCAGACACAATATCTGTCAGATTTGTGAAGATGTAACACTCCACCTACCTGTAAATCAAGCCCTATGATTTTACATTAATCATTATCAGAATAAAAATAACTCAAATTAAATATCCTCATTGTGATCAGTTATAGATATATGTTATGTTGGAGATGGTACTACATTCTTGAATGTGCACTTTGCATATGTACAATTTTCAATTTTTGTACTCTTTTGCATGCCATCAAGGTTCACTCCGTATCCCAGATTGTGCTGAAATGTATCGAATGAGTTCACTGCTCTAAAGTTGGTAAGTCCCTTAATTCACTGCTATTGTACAGTCAATCACTGATTCCAATGATCAATCTATTGGCTGTAAAGTCCATTCTTTATTTTCTTACCTTTAGTCCTTGCTTCAATGATGAGATACGTCAGCAGCTTCATCCGGTTTCTATGGGCTCAGGAATTGCTCAATGCGAAGGAGGAATTTTAAGATCTGGGTGGACTACCATATGTGGTTGGAGCAATTGATGGCACACATATTGCCTTTGTGCCACCACCTGCCAGGGGACAGGTAAACCACAGTCGGAAGAACTTGTATTCCATCAAATGTGCAAGTTGTCTGCTTACCAGATTTATACATCTTAAGTCTGTGTGCCCACTTTCCTGGGTCAACACATGGTTCCTTTGTACTATGGAATAGCACCAAATGCCTTTAAATGTCACAACTTGGAGCTGAGAGGGCCTGACTTGATTGTAAATACAATATGAATTGAGGATAATTTGCTTTAATCCTAGTTTAGGAATTTACAATGGCTTGATATGATTTTAACCCCTCAGGTGCCCTGAATGTAACGGTTACAGCCTGGGCAGCACTGCTCGGGTAGCCAGGACGTAACCGTTACGTCCAACTAGGGGCCCACGGGGGAAGCGCTAGCACCTCCCTCCCCTGGGCAGGGATGGAAGGGGAATTGCTTCTTCTTCCACCCCGCCCCACTGACCCCCCATGGCGTCTGAAGAGGTCAGCCCATGATTGCGTGCTGACCTCACCAGAGGCTGCCCCAACCGCGCTGGAAGCTCAGCTTCCAGCACGGATCAGAAGAAAAATGCTTTGGCCTTTTCTCTCCTTTCATGTCTCTCTCTGCATTTCTGCTGCCCGATTGTAATGTGGGCAGCAGAAATGCCACTAGACACCAGGGATTTTTTTTTTTATTATTTGTATCATAAGGGGAGCAGCACCTTGGGAAAGGGCCGCTCCCCAGGGGGGCAATTTATTTTTAGGCCATTTCTGCCCCCTTGAGGGCAGATCAGCCTATTTTTATTAGGCCAATCTGCCCACAAGGGGGGCAGAATCCACTAGACACCAGGGAGTTTTGTTTTTTATTTGTGCTTATACATAGGGGGAGCGGCCCCTTGGGCAAGGGCTGCTCCCCTGGGGGGGGGGGGGCAAATTTATTTTAGGACATTTCTGCTCTTCTTGGTGGCAAATTGGCCTATATCTATTTGGCCGATCTGTCCCTGGGGGGGAAGAAACCACTTAGGCACCAGTGATTGTTGTGTGAGTGTTTTGTTTGAGGGTCAGACCCTTGGGCAAGGGTCGCTTCCCATGGGGGCACATTACTGTGGGCCATATCTGCCCCCCTTTGGGGCAGATCGGCCTATTTTTCAAAGGCCCATCTGCCCCAAAGGGGGTGGGGCAGAGAGCCCACCAGAAACCAGGGAAGATTTTTTTCCAAAATAAGAGGGTGGGGTATGGCCATACCCCCACCTATGGCCAAACCCCAACCCTAAATAAATGGGGCCAAAGTTGTTCTGCCCACCTGTGGGCAGATGGGGCAATTACCCCAGATTTACTCCCTGGGGGGCAGAAAGCATAGTAGATGCCAGGGAATTAAAAAATATATAAACTAGTGGGGTGGTGGCTACCAAATAGTATGGGCCTGGTTATGCCACCACCCCAACCGAAGGGGGTAACAGTCTTTCAGCTCTCCCCCGCACACTAAAACATCTTATCCCATGGCAAGCAAAAGGACATTTGATTACGTTGGGTTTTGGTTTTACATTTCGGCCATGAGAGCTTGGCTAGCTCTCAAAATCGTCCCACTTGGAATGGTGAGGGCTGCACTTTTTGGACTTTGGGATGTTGCCATGTAGAAAAATCCACAAGACCTAGACACATCTGAAAAATAAAAAAGCATCTGGGTGCTTCACATGCACCCAGCACAATTTTCTTAACCACAATGCCCTGCAAACCTCCAACTTATCTGGAAATCACACATTTTTGCCACATTTTTGTGATGGAACCTTCCGGAATCTGCAGGAATCCACAAAATTCCTACCACCCATCATTGTCTCATCTATACCGATAAAAATTCAGGTGCACTTGTCAGCCTAAAAATGTTTTTTTCAAACTACCCTTTTGGACCTGCTTTGGTTCCCCCTCAATTTCAACATGTTTTTGGCTTTTCCCTGTCACAGGCATTTGGCCCACCTACACAAGTGAAGTATCATTACAGGGTGACTGAGGGAAACGTTAGGTGGTAGGAAACTTGTGCCGGTGCGGTGATCCCACACAGAAATGTGGGAAAAATTAGATTATCTTTAGCTAAATTTAACGGTTGCTGAGGATTCTGGGTAAGAAAACACTGGGGGATCCACGCAAGTCACACCTCCCTGGACTCCGTCAGGTGTCTAGTTTTCAGAAATGTCCGGGTTTGGTAGGTTTTCCTAGATGGCTGCTGAGCCCAGGACCAAAAATGCACAGGTAGTTATGTATTTCATAATTTTTATGTGTCTAGATAGTGCTTTAGGGCATTTCCTTTCACGGACACTAGTGAGGTACCATTTTTATCGGACGACTTGGGGAAACGCTGGGTTGAAGGAAATTTGTGGCTCCTCTCAGATTTCAGAACTTTGGGGGTGATTCTGACCCCGGCGGTCAAGGACCGCCGGGGCCAGGGTCGGCGGGAGCACCGCCAACAGGCTGGCGTTGCCCCGCAGGGCATTCTGACCGCGGCGGTTTGGCCGCGGTCAGAACAGGAAAACCGGCGGTCTCCCGCCGGTTTTCCACTGCCCTCATGAATCCTCCATGGCGGCGCAGCTTGCTGCGCCGCCATGGGGATTCAGACACCCCATACCGCCATCCTGTTCCTGGCGGTTCGCCCGCCAGGAACAGGATGGCGGTATGGGGTGTCGTGGGGCCCCCGTAAGAGGGCCCCACAAAGAATTTCAGTGTCTGCTTAGCAGACACTGAAATTCGCGACGGGTGCAACTGCACCCGTCGCACCTTCCCACTTCGCCGGCTCCATTCGGAGCCGGCTTCCTCGTGGGAAGGGGGTTTCCCGCTGGGCTGGCGGGCGGCCTTCTGGCGGTCGCCCGTCAGCCCAGCGGGAAACACAGAATAACCGCAGCGGTCTTCTGACCGCGGTGCGGTATTCTGGAGGGGGGAACTCTGGCGGGCGGCCTCCGCTGCCCGCCACAGTTAGAATGACCCCCTTTGTGTCACAGAAATGTGAGGAAAAAGTTTTTTTTTTTTGCCAAAGTTTAAGGTTTGCAAAGGATTCTAGGTAGGAGAACCTGGTCAGAGCCCTGCAAGTCACCCCATCTTGGATTCCCCTAGGTGTCCAGTTTTCAAAAATGTGCAGGTTTTGGTACGTTTCCTTAGGTGCCAGCTGAGCTAGAGGCCAAAACCCACAGCTAGGCACTTTCCAAAAAACAGCTCTGTTTTCTTTGGGATAATGTGATGTGTCCATGTTGTGTTTTGGGGTACTTCCTGTTGCGGGCGCTAGGCCTACCCACACAAGTGAGGTACCATTTTTATCAAGAGACTTGGTTGAATGCTGGGTGGAAGGAAATTTGTGGCATCTCTCAGATTCCAGAACTTTATGTCACCAAAATGTGAGGAAAAAGTGTTTTTTGAAGTTTACAAAGGATTCTGGGTAACAGAACCTGATGAGAGCCCCAGAAGTCACCCCATCTTGGATTTCCCTAGGTGTCTAGTTCTCAAAAATGTACAGGTTTGGTAGGTTTCCCTAAGTGCCAGCTAAGCTAGAGGCCAAAATCTACAGCTAGGCACTTTGCAAAAAACACGTCACATTTCAATGTAATAATGTGATGCGTCCATGTTGGGTTTCCTGTCGCGACCATTAGACCTACCCACGTAATTGAGGTACCATTTTTACTGGGAGACTTGGTGGAGCACAGAATAGCCAAACAAGTGTTATTGCCCCTTGTCTTTCTCATACTCTATATTTTTCCTTCCAAATGTAAGACATTGTGGAAAAAAGAAGTCTATTTGAGAAATGCCCTGTAATTCACATGCTAGTATGGGCACCCTGGAATTCAGAGATGTGCAAGTAACCACTGCTTCTCAACACCTTATGTTGTGCCCATTTTTTAAATGAAAAGGTTTTCTTGATACCTAGTTTCCACTGTTTATATTTCAGCAAATTAATTGCTGTATACCCTGTATAGAATGAAAACCCATTGCAAGGTGCAGCTCATTTATTGGCTCTGGGTACCTAGGATTCTTGATGAACCTACAAGCCCTATATATCACCACATTCAGAAGAGTCCAGCAGAAGTAACGGTATATTGCTTTAAAAAAATATGACCTTGCAGGAAACATTTTCCAGAGTAAAACGTTGAGAAAAATGGCTGGTTTTTTTTACCTCAATTTCAATATTTTTTTAATTTCAGCTGTTATTTTCTGTAGGAAAACCTTGTAGGATCTACACAAATTTTTCCTTACTGAATTTAGACTTTTGTCTACTTTTCAAAAATGTTTACCTTTCTGGGATTCAGCATTGTTTTCTGACACTAACTGGAAGGAGACTGAATCACAAAAAATAGTAAAAAAAGGGGGTATGTCCCAGTAAAATGCCAAAATTGTGTTGAAAATGTAATTTTCTGATTCAAGTCTGCCTGTTCCTGAAAGCTGGGAAGCTTGTGATTTTAGCACTGCAAACCCTTTGTTGATGCCATTTTCAGGGAAAAAAAACACAAGCCTTCTTCTGCAGCCCTTTTTTCACCCCTCTAGAGTCCCCAGGATGGTGGAAAAAAGGACGCAAATTTGGCATGGGTAGCTTATGAGGACAATAAGTTATGAGAGCCTAAGCACGAACTGCCCCAAATAGCCCAAAAAAGGCCTGGCACCTGAGGGGAAAAGGCCTGGCAGCGATGAGGTTAATCTATCAATTTCTTACTTCCATGTAAGATACTCAGCATATCCAGACTGACTATGGTTGTTGACACTGTTGAGGAATCCAAAAATGCCAGGGAAGTCTACTGCAGTGAAGCCCAAAGAAGAACACAGAGGCTATTGGAGTAGGCTTTTTGCCTTCTGAAGGCCAGATTTAAGTGTCTGGACAAGACTGGTGGAACCCTTCTCTACTCACCCGATAAGGTGTGCTGAATCACACTTGCCTGCTGCTCAACATCACCCTGTGATGGAACATCCCAATCATCACAGAGGATGTAGACCGGGAAGAGCCACCGCTTAAGAATGTTGAAATGCCCAATGATGATGACAGTGGTGAAGAGGAAGATATTGACCTACGTCAAGATGTCATTGACCACTGCTTCACCTGAGTGTAACTGTACCCTTACATATTGTAACATCCAATGTCAGAACAACTTGTGACGTACTGAACATAGTCTATGATGACAATTTACTAGGAATAGTCAGCTCAGAAAAGTCCAAGGAAAATATGTTTATTGATCAACGTTTCCATAAGTTGACTACTGTTTTTATTACCATATGGTCCCTTAGCTTGTGCTAAGTATGTGTCCTCCTAACTGACTCTAACTGATCATTTGAGTCTAATGTCTTCGGTGCAACCATTGACATTTCCTTGTTATTCTGCTTTAGTATCTTTTACCATGTTATCTTCATTTGGACATTTCAAAGCTGGTGCATTTGCAGTGATATGTTGCTGTTGGAAAGTACAAAGTGAACATGGGTTGATCCAGGGACAAAAACCTACTTTAAAAATATAAATCTTGTACAGAGCCAACGTGTACAGTAATTGAATGGAAGCTCTTGAGATTGTATCAGACCTGTTTTCTGTTTCATGTGGCCACAAATGTAATATGTGCAGCTAACCTTGCTCAAACCACATACCAAGACATAGAGATCATCCCTCACATTGGCAAAAGCTTCAATTTGTGTTCAGTGGATAAAGTTGTAGAGGTGTCTCATCATAGATTCAAGAATTGTTTTGTGTCACATCACTTAAAGGTGGGTTTGACATGCCTCCAGATACTTCCACAATGTACTTAAATGGTAATGTGTCCTCAAATGGTGTAACTACTATAGTGTGGAGTATTGGTGCTAATGAGTTAGGATTCCTGTTGGGAAGGAAGCATGTCTGTTTCCAGCTGATGACATGAATCACTGATATTTTGCTTATTTAAATAGAATTTTTGAAACTGACATTTTGTCATGGTGTCAAGGTCACAGAGTGTCAAACTCTAAATGGCCCAGACTATTGCATGGTTTGTGAACATCAGCTCCGATTTCACCATTTGCTGTCTACAAATGTATTTTACAAAAAAAATGTGATTTTGATTTGTTATGTTTGAATTAAATGGGTAGCACATTACCTATTTCTCATGTCTAATTTTTTGCAAGTAATTGTTCAATAGATTTCACGAAATGATCGTGGAAAGAAGACATCAAAAAGGATGTACCACAATAAATATAACAACTGTTTTGGAGTATGTGTCATCAGTATTTATTACCATGAAACAAAAAGCATATAAAAAATAATAAACAAAACAAAAAAATCTATCATGGTGGATGAAAGTTTAGTAGTTGAGGCAAAGATCAAAGTGCAAAATACAACTGCCCCCCAAAAGAGGTTGACTGTGTCCCTGAAGTAGTCCATAGAGTGAATGGTGGACACTAACTCAAAGAAGTTAGGATTGGCACATCTTGGAGGTGGTGGTCACGGACTTGCCATCCTCTCATGGTCATCCAGATAACCGTCCCCTCCTGGGAAGAGGAGAGGGCACAGGTGCAGAAACTAGGGTGGGTGGAGCAGTCTCCTGTTGTGGCAGGGCATCCCTGTCTATGGCTGATGGAGGTGTATTTTGTCCAGATATAGAAGGACCACAGACAGGGGCTGATGCTATTGGAAAAGCCCTGCACATTTGATGGTATATATCACAAGCCCCCATTAAGGAGTTCATTTTGTTGTTGCGATTCTGGATTTCCCAATATGATATTCCGCTGCACCTGCTTCATGTCCTGGAGCAAGGATATGACTTAGCCCGTCCTGTTCTCGGACTGTTTTAGTGCTCCCAATCCTTGGTCAATGGTAGTCTGGGTGACAATGATGCAAGTGGCTTCACTTTGCTCGCCCACAAATTCCCTTTCACAACCCCAAAGCCCACTACCCTGTGACCTGGAAGCAGTGTGTCCCATTCTTTTGGGTCCTGGTACAACTGGTGTTAGAAATGGTATCTCTGGTTGGCAGTTAGCTTGTACTCTGTCCAAGCAGGGACCCTCACTCTAGTCATGGCAAAGGAGATACCCCCTTAAGATAACCTCTGCTCAACACCTTGGTAGCTTGGCACAAGCAGCCAGGCTTATCTCAAAGGCAAGCTGTAAAGTATGTGTACCAACACATACAGTAATACACTGAAAACACTGCCAAATTGACACCACACCAGTTTAGGACAATAAGTAATATTTATCTGAATTAATCAAGACCAAAATGCCAAAAATCTAACATACACAAATCAAGATATGAATTTTCAAAAGAATAAGAGTCTTACTCCATAGGAAACAATGGAAACATTGATTTTACACAAAGTACCTGTTTTGAATCAAAATAAAGCCACAAGGGTGATCGTGCATCGAAAAAGTCAACAATGCATCAATTACTTACGCCCAAGTGAGGCTGTGCATCATTTCTTCTCCGGTAGGGTAGGCGAAGTGTTGTTTATTTCCCTCATAAGCGAGCGATGCACCGATTTCTGGATGGGGCACCTCCAATCCGTGCTGATTCATGATGACTTTGATGCTCAGGTACGATGCATTAGAAATCCGGTCGCACGGTTTTAAAGAACCATGATGCGTGGGGTTTGCTTCATTATCAGCAGCAGCAATGCATTGATATCCTAGCCACGATGCAGGTGGAGCATTGATTCTTGCCACGAAGCGTGTGGCACGTCATTTTTCTGACGTGTTGCAAGTACTGCGTCCAAATGTTCCCTGCACGGTGTTCTGAGCATGAATTTCAGACCTTTTTCTGCCAACTTCTCCTTTCAAGGGCCCAAGGACTGGATGGGGCACCACTTAGCAGGGCATGAGTCTTAGCAGAGTCCAGGTGCTGGCAGAGCAAGTCGTTGATGGCCCTGAGACTTCAAAACAGGAGGCAAGCTCATTCCAAGCCCTTGGAGATTTTTCGCAAGCAGGATGCACAACAAAGTCCAGTGTTATTCACATTTCCCAGGCATAAGCAGCAACTGCAGGATAGCCCAACAAAGTACAGTCACAGGCAGCGCTTCTCCTTAGCTCTTCAGCTCTTCTCCTTGGCAGAGGTTCCTCTTGGTTCCAGAAGTGACAAAAAGTCTTGGGTTTTGGGTCAACTACTTATACCCATTTCTGCCTTTGAAGTAGGCAAACTTCAAAGGAAAGTGTCTTCTGTTTACAGGATTCTGCCCTGCCCAGGCCAGGCCCCAGATACACATCGGGGGTTGGAGACTGTATTGTGTGAAGTCAGGTACAGCCCATTCAGGTGTAAGTGACCGCTCTTCCCTCCAATCTAGCTCAGATGGCTTATCAGGATATGCAGGCAACACCCCAGATCCCTTTGTGTTAGTGTCTAGAGCAGATTCACAAACAGCCCAATTGTCAGTCTGACCCAGACAGGGAATCCACAAACAGTCAGAGTCACAGAATAGTTAAAGCAAGAAAATGCCCATTTTCTAAAAGTGGCATTTTCAAACTAGCAATCTAAAAACCAACTTCACTAACAGATGTATTTTTACATTTTGAGTTCAGGGGCCCCAAACTCCATATTTCCATGTGCTCTCAAAGTTAAACTGCACTTTAAGGTAATCAAAGGCAGCCCCCATGTTAACCTATGAGAGAGATAGGCCTTGGAACAGAGAAAAACGAATGTAGCAGTATTCCACTGTTAAGACACGTAAAACACATCAGTACATGCCCCACCTTTAACATACACTGCCCATTAGGCTCCCTAGGGCTTACCTTATGGGTGCCTTACATGTATAAAAAGGGAAGGTTGGGGCCTAGCAAGTGGGTACATTGGCCATGTCGAATTGACAGTGCAAGACTGCACACACAGACACTGCAGTGGCAAACTGAGACATATTTACAGGGCTACTCATGTGGATGGCACAACCAGTGCTGCATGCCCACTATTAGCATTTGATTTGAACACCCTGGGCACCTCTAGTGCACTTTACTAGGGACTTATTAGTAAATCAAATATGCCAATCATGGAAAAGCCAATTAGTCATGTAATTTACACAGCAGCAATTGCACTTTAGCACTGGTCAGCAGTGGTGAAGTGCCCAAAGTATTAAAGACAGCACAAACAGAGTGCAGTACACAGTCATACATGGGAAGAAGAGGCAAAAAAGACAGGGGACACCACACCAAGGATGTCAGGTCTAACAACTGGAGGTGGTGTTCTTGGTGTCTCAACAGCTGCCAGGACTGGGGGGGGGGGCAAGATTGATGAACAGTTCCTCTGGACATGAGAAATGGAGGTATCTTGAGGCTGAGATATGTTTGCAGCTGAAGTGGGAGGTGTAGTTGTGGGGTGTGTGAGACTTACTGGATTTGTCTGCCCAGACACACCAGATGGACCAAGGATCTTCCAATCATCTGCACTTGCAGGAGTGGAGTCTTCATTGATGGCTTGATCGTGGTCTAGAGTAGAGATGTCTTCAGTAGCAGACAGTGGTCCACAGGACCTGGGTGTCGGACCTGAAAAGGATACAGACAATATAAAATTAAGATCTGGATTGCACCTCAAACGTGTCTTCAGCTACAAATGAGGCAAGCTAAAAATGAAAATTCAGTTGAATAGAATGATGAGGCCTTTGTCTGGTTTTCATTACTTTACACATGCGGACTGATTTGCACAGATGCAATCTCCAGTAATGATGTTGAAGATATGTCCTGAAATGCAAAATTTTATTTATGGAGTGCACATTACTTGTACCAGATATTCAACCCAACACAATAACAAAGAGATTTGAGTGCTAAATCATGCCAAGGCCTTGCAGGCTAAAACAATTCAACAAAGTGTAATACAACTTAAAGTAAAAAATGTAATTGGTGATCAAATGGACACTGTAAAGTGAATTGTGTGTCAATACTACTTCTATTCAGCACGCTACATAACATGGTAGTAAATTTAAGAATCTACAGACTATGAATTATTATGTATATAATTACATCAATTCAGTGTATTTGTGAGAAGGTGTCAATATGCTTGTTCGACACAACAACTGACATTTTCATACGTAGCATGACAAGGTGACTGACAAATGCACATCTTTGGGACATGTCTGCATATATTGAAGTTAAGGGAGGTAGATCAACATTAAATTGCACTATTGTTTTACAGATTAAAAAACAGGGCATCATGGTAGTTGTAGTCATTTGTTCAATGACTATAGGGGAGATGACTACACATTTACAACATGTACACATACATATATAATGTGAATAGGTGAAAATACAACTTACAAGCACTATACCTTCATGTGCAACTTTAAACAGTTTTTGAACTGTTCGTTAGAGAAAAACAACATACATTGAAAGAAAGAAAGATACTAGGAAATGCAATGGGTGATCCATGAGAAACAACACACAATCCGACAAAACATATTGCTCATTGATATAAAGAGTGATAAAACCATGATGCTAGTAATTGGTATGAAACATGTTATTATGTAAACTCAAGTTTAGATATATATGTTTTGATAAGGGTGTTGAAACAATCTAAACAGCTAAGTTAAGGGCAAGAACTCCATTTGTGATTGTCAAGCAGTGGTAAGTGGAATTTACTAGTCTTGACTCCATCAGGTATTGGAGTCAAGCCTTCAGGATGTAGAATCTGTGAACCTTTCTCCTCCCAGGGAAAAGTTTGTAAGGGGGAGCTGGGAGAACAACCACCAGTCCTCTGGGCAGTCCTGAAGGTCAGGGAACACACTCCCCCACAGCGCATTCCACTTCTTTCTAATGTCCTCCTGTGTGTGCAGATTGCTAGCTACAGCATTCACTCTGTTGACTATTCCGGTCCACAATTCCCTTTTCTGAGATATGGTTGTATTTTGCACTTCTCCTCCAAACAATTGTGACCCTACTGTGATAATTTCATCCACCATGACAGACAATTCTCCCTCTGTAAAATGAGGGTTCTTTCTCTCCGCCATAATGTAAAGAAAATATTTATATATGTCTATATATGTTCCACATTACACTTCGCTTGACCCCAAGCTCTCACTTTTGCGGCGGCCCACCACGGGGCTGTGATCCCCTGATATCCACTCAATCAGTTACTCCTCACATGGAACCAAATCCATTATCTCAGCAGCAGTAACAGTCATGGACATAAACGTCTTTCAGTTGTGAAGCATTTTATTCTATTATGGCATACAAAACACCCAATGCGTTTCGGAGATAACCTCTCCTTGTTCGCGAGTAAAGACACTTCCCCATTCACCATAATTCAAACAATACCCTTGTGCACATTGTATAAACATTAACAGCAGACTACGTTTTAGTTTTTAGAGAACCTGAATGCAAAACAGTTCTGCCATCTTGGCATCAACATTTGGAGCCACTGATCCATTCTCACTCAATAATTATGTTTATTTCACCTTCACTACTATACAAATTTATACCCTACTCATCAAAAGAATAAAGGGGCATATTTATACTCTGTTTGTAATGGATTTGCATCATTTGTTTGATGCAGATCTGGCGCAAACCCATCTTTATATTTATATTTTGGCCCTTGACATGTCTAGCACAAAAATATTGGAAAACTACCTTCCGTCAATGAGATGCAAGGTAGGCGTTGCCGGGCCAAAAAAATGACGCGAAGAACCAGGCACCTTATTTATCTTCCCATGCAAAAATCACCCACGGGTGGGAGGCGGGCCTAAATAATGGTGCTAAGCTTGCTTAGCTCCATTATTTAACGCCTCGGTCAGGGCAGGCGTTAGGGGACCTGTGTGCCTAATTCCATGGTGGAACACCATGGAATAAGCACACAGGTGCCCTCCCAGGTCCCAGGGACACCCCCACCCACACCAGAGGTCAGTGGAAGATGGGAGACCCCATCCCAGGTAAGTAGAGGTAAGTACAGGTAAGTAATCTTTTTTTTTTTCTAAAGTGCCATAGGGGGCCTAACTTGGGCACTGTGACCAATGGCCATACCCAAAGGACTTAAGCCCCCTGGGCATGCCCATGGGGCTGGGGTGCATGACTCCTGTCTTTACTGAGACAGGAGTCATGTCCATGGGGGTTGTGCACTAGTCAGGTTAGAGTCATTATCTTGACTTTAACCTGACTAGCGCCATTCCTTCACACACAACCTCCAGTTTTCCCTACGCCTCCCCTACCCGGTTAGCGTCAAGTATTGTGACTCAAACGGGCCTTAGTGCCAGCTTGCACCATTCCTTACATATGGCACCTGGCTGGCATCCAGGAATGGTGCTAGCCGGCGCTATACTTTTTGATGCAAACCTGCGCTAACGCTGTTTTGCATCAAAAAGTATAAATATGGGCCTAAATGTCCAACACATTCCTCATTTTTGAATTATGTATCCCTTTCTCCTTATAATTATATGTATGCTTATCAAATTGATCCTGCCCTAGTGGGCTAACCGTATTCTCTGATCTTTAAATGCACTTTAAATGTCTTTACAAATTTAAAGAAACGAAAATTACAGCATTATTTGAACTTTGTTTCAATAATGCCCTAGCGGGCAAAAGGATACAATAGCTCTTTTGCAGAAATCCCCTTCATCATGTAGTTTCTCAACCTGCATGTTCCCTGTTCTCTCTTTGTAGTTTCCATACACCATCCTAAAAAAATATCAAAACCACATTTAAAAAACCTTCATCATGCTAGGAGTTCCTGCAATGCAGCTAACTAACACATTACCATAACATCAACATTTCCATCTTTTCACCCTCTCATCATCATTCCTATTGCTCAACATGGACTGCAGTTCTGTCAGTTGTACTGTATTAAAATAGATAATCATTTTTGGCTACGTTTCCTCAACTCTAATGTTTTATTACCAACTCTTTCTCCAATGGGCCATGGGCCAGATACAGGGACCAAGTTTGGCCATATTAACAAGAGTACCCTAATCCTGGTTGCAGAGGGTTGTGAGAGCCCACGTCGGGGATGTGTCATGCAGGTGATGTGATGCATGGTAGGGAGATGAGTCACACAAAGGAGATTCTCGGAAGTCAGGGTGATGTGATACAAGGTCCTGCAGTCTTCTTGAGGATTCCATTGTCTAGGGGCTTGTGATGCAAAGCCCTGTGTTGAAGATGCATCTACACCACCTAGTTAAAGAAGTTACAGGGCTTGTGACATGGAGTCCTGCATCATTGCCAAGGATGCCATCAACGCAGGCCTTGTGATGCGAGGATCTGTGTCAGTGATGCTTTCTGCACTGGTCCCAATGCAGAGTTTTGTGAGTTGATGAATCATGCTATGGTTCCGCTGTAGAGTTTTGGGAGGTGATGCCTCATGCTGCATCTGTTCTGCTGGGACCACAGCTGGATTAGGAGAGGGCTTTCAGGCCACCTTTGAAGGGTCCTGGACTTGGTTGGCACTACTTGGAAGGACAGGACACACAGCTGGCACGTACAAGGTAATTGAAGTCTGTTCTGTCTCTGGGGCTTTGTTCAGGAGGTCAGAATCATTGGAGTCTCTTCCTGTTTTGCTGGGGTGAAGGTGCAGGTCCAGTCCTTCTCTCTCAGGCAGAAAGGCAGTACTGCAGCATGACAGCACAGCAGGATAGCAATCCTTCTTGAAGCATGGCAGTACAGCAGTCCTTCATCTGAGTCTTCCACAGGTCCAAATGTGTACTGACAAGTTGGGTCTGAGGGTCCAATATTTAGACCTGGTGCTCACTTTGAAGTAGGAGAAGGTTTATTGGTTCCCTCCTCTAGAGGTTTTCGTCATTTTCTGCCTTCTTGCCCTGGCCCTAGATTGCCTGGGGTCACAATAGACCAGTGTCAAGCCCTTTGTGAGTGTGCTCTTGCAAAGTGATTGTGATTTGTAAGTATGGTAATTGACAGCTCCACCCCCTCATAAAGTCAGACATGGGCCTTTCTGCCAACGACTATAGCAATTTGTTTCACTGTCTGGGAGCAATACACTAAGGACAACTGGCAGCTATACCTAGTCATGTGACCCAGGACATAGATAGTAGACAACAAATGGTTGAGACAAGGTAATGCCTACCTTATAAAAGTGGCATTTTCAGAATTGTTACTTAAAATCTGACTTTACCAACTAAGAAATTTTAAGTTAAAATTGTTTATACACTAAACTCATAATCTTTATCTACTTCCAATTGAATGTTATTATGTATTAAAGTTAATATGGTAACCCAATGTTATTCTAAGGGAGTAGTAGGCCTTGCAGTGATGAGAAACATATTTAAGAGCTTTTCACTACCAGGACAAGTAAAACTTAAAAATACATGTCCCAACTTTTTAATGTACTGCACCCAACCCTATGGGAAGTTTAGGGCCTAACCTACGGGTGAATTATAATTGATAACAAGGAAGGTAGAGGTCTGGCAAAAGCTCTATTTGCCCATTTAGAACTGCACAAACAGGCTGCAATGGCAGACTTGAGACCCATATTAAAAGGCTAAACAATTAGGCAACACAATCAGTGCTGCAGGCATACTTGCAGCATTTGATTTACAGGCCCTTGGTACATCTTGTACCACTTTACCAGGGACTTACAAGTAATTTAAATGTGTCATCTGGGTGTAAGCCATTTTTACCATGTTTAAAGGAGAGAGTTAAAGCACCTTAACACTGGTTAGCATCGGTAAAATGCAAAGTCCTAAGGTCAATCAAAAAGGAGATCAGCAAGAATAGAGGAGGAGGGCAAACGTTTCTGTTGAAGACCACCCTTAGGCAATCAGGTCTAACAATGCCTACCTTTAAAACAAAGGCAGGCTTGCTAGTGAAGACTGCCTAAGTTTCTTAAAGAGCCTGGCCTGGGCAAGGCAGGATTTCAGAAACAGGAGAGACTTTCCTTTGAAGTAGCCCTACTTCAAAGGCCAAAATGGGTGTGAGAAGAGCACCCAAACCCCTGAAAAATTAGATCACTTCTGGAAATCAAGAGGAACCTCTGCCTGGAGAAGAGCTGAAGAGCTGAGGAGAAGTGCTGCCCTGCCTATGCCTGGGCTTTGTGGAGCTATTCTGCAGTTACTGCTTCTGCCTGTGCAAGGGGACAAAGACTGGACTTTGTTGTGCATTCCTGCTTGTGAAGAAACGTCCAAGGGCTTGTCCTGAGCTTGCCTCCTGTTGATGAAGTCTAAGGGCCAAAAAAGACTTTCCCTGCCAACACTTGGACTCTCTGCTGAGACTCCTGCCCTGCCATGTATAACCCTATCCAGTTCCTGGGGCCTTGAAAGGTGAAGCTGGCAGACCAAGATTGAAAATCCACACACAGACCGCCGTGCAGGGAACTTTTCGAAGCACCTTCCAAGACGTGGCTGAAACCTACGCTCGTGGCTAAAAGATCGATGCACGCGGCTGGAGAAAGGACGTGCAACACCCACTGATGGAGACTGATAATGTTGCAACCCACATAGCGCAGTTTATCTGATACCCTGTGGCAGGATCCTCAATGCAAACCTTGCTGGGCACAGAAAAACAACACAAAGCCTGCCCGGACCCAAGGTGCCTGTCTGGATCGATGCATCGCTCTCCTGCAGAGAGGAAAAACGGCACACGCCGATCCGACCGGAGGAGGAATGCCGCACGGTCTCGCTTGCGAGTGAGAAATCGATGCATCTCTGACCTTTTCCGATGCACACTCGCTCGTGCAGTGTTATTTTAATGCAACCCAGGTACTTTTTCATGCTAACAGTTTTAGCACTGTTTTCTAAGGATTTCAGATTTTTTTTGCTTTTTAATTGATAACTTGACTTGTGTATGATGGATTTTTGTCATTTTGGTCTTGTTTTGTTTAGATAAATAATACCTATTTTTCTAAAACTGTGCCGTGTCATTTTGTAGTGTTTTCACTGAGTTACTGTGTGTGTTGGTAAAAATACTTTACTCCTACTATGAAGTTAAGCCTGCCTGCTTGTGCCAAGCTACCAAGTGGTTGAGCTGGTGTTATCTGTAGGTGATTCTCCTTCACTCTGACCAAAGTGAGGGTTCTTGCTTGGATGGGGGTAACATGACTGCCAACCAAAGACCCCCTTTCTAACATTGGTGATCAGCGGTTGGGATTGGACTTGTATTTGTACTTCACATACAGTGATTAAATGTTTACTACTGTTTCAGTGCAGACCACTACGTGACCACATCCTACTTGTCTTGTGATTTTTTTGCTGTTTCTCTTTTTTTTATTTTTCCCTACTTCCGTTTTGTGGTAATCGTTAATTGACTTTTGAACTCCATTTGGGAGCTTGTTTTTCTGCCTTTGGAACTTTGCACTTTTAACTCTTTATCATGTCTCAATCTGGGGATGCATCAGCTGGAGATGCTTTTGATTTAGGGAAACTGGAGAGTTACACAGTGGCCTTCAAACAGTTCTGTAAGGATCTTGCCTGCCCCATTAAGAGCTCCACCAGGAAGGAGGAGCTGCAAAAGGCACTGACGGCCTGGGTGGCAGCCGAGGAAGCTGAGGGGCACAGAGAAGATGAGGATAAGGGTGAGGAGATGTAGGAGGTGCAGAGTATTTACAATGGTATTGTGGGTGGGCCTTTTCTATCTGGGGGGAGGACCTCCAGGGCAGGTAGCAGTGTCTCATCTAAGGGTCTAGCTCCTGAAGAGTTGTAGTACAGGCAGGCAGAGAGGGCTTGCCAGTTGGAGTTGGAGAAAATGAGGATGGCCATAGAGGAGAAAAAATTATTGTTGGCTCATGAACTCAGCTTGAGGGAGCTGGATCAGATGAGCCAGTCGAGTAGGGATGATGGCAGCAACATCACAGTGCAGCCTGAGAGGAGGGTGCACATACCGAAGGACCTTGTGAAGGATTACAAGAGGGAGGATGACATACTGTTGTTATTTAAGTGATATGAGTCTGCTCTCCACATGAATCCAGTCCCTGAAGGTTATTGGGGGGCTAGTCTGTGGAAGCACTTTGAGGTAGAGGGAAGGGATACTCTGACATCCTTGGGGGATCCCCAGGGGCTCACTTACCCATTCATTAAGGACACCCTGATCACTAGGTATGGTCTCACCACTAATCAGTATAAGGACAAGTTTAGGTCCTATAAGAAGAAGGAATCCCAAACATAGTTGGAATGTGTTGACTCTTTTTGCAGGTCACTGGATGGTTGGGTTAATGACAGTAAGGTGTCAATTTACAATTTGATTGCTTCGGAGCACTTGTACAGTGTATGTTTTCCAGAGCTGCACCAGCACGGAATTGACAGCAAGCTGACTGACCCCAGGAAGCTTGCGCAGGAAGCGGACCGCTGGGAGAGCACCAGGGTCCAGAAGAGGTATGGGGGAGACCACGCCAAGGGTGGGCAGGGTCCCTCTGAGAAGAAGGTGGTGGGGACAAGAACAACAGGGGAAGTTCTCTAAAAGGCTCAACCTTTTTCCCAGGGTAAGGATTTCCAGCCCCCCAGTGAAAAGAAGCCATGGTTCTCCAAAGGGAGACCTGTGGAAGGGGTCCCCCATGTAAGTGTTATGCATATGACCAGGTGGGTCATGTGAGGGGGGACCCCAAATGCCCCAAGAATACACCAGCACCCACTGGTGTGCAGTCCCAGGGTTTGGCAAGTGTAGCGGTGGGTGGGAAGCTTGTATCAAAATGGGACAGTGTGATGGTCCAGAGAACCCTAGTGCCTGCGAACACTATGAAGTACAGGCAGTGGGTGGCCATTAATGGACAGAGGGTGGAGCCAATGTGACTACAGTACAGAATCACCTGGTTTCTGAAGAGCAGATAGATCCCTGGGTACTTCACCAAGTAGTTGCAGTGGACAACTCAGAGCACATGTGCAGAGTGGCGCAGGTTCCCTTTGAATGGGGGGGGTCTCAGGATCCTTGAAGATAGCTGTGAGTCAAACCATGCCTGTAGATTGTTTGCTTGGCAATGACCTGGAGGATTCCCCTTGGAAGGAGGTGGAACACAGGTCACATTTGGAGATGTTGGGTCTGCCTTGGTGGGTATGCTTATCCACCAGGTCAATGGCAGCCGTCAGGGTGGTCAAGAGCCCCTGGAGCCTGAAATAGTGACCCAGGGGACTGCCAAAAAGAGGGCAGGGGGCACGGGAAACTGGCCCCAGAAGTTCCCACTGTCCGGGAGGAGGTGGAGCCTGAAGGTGACACCCTGGAGCCTACAGGGGAACAGGTGGCTGAACTGGGGGGGGTCCCTGCGCTGTCACAGAGGCAGCAGGAAGGGGGGCCCAACAGGGAGGCATTCTGTGAGGCACAGAAAACATGCCTTACTCTAGAGGGGTTGCAGCAACAGGCTGAAGCCCAGGCGGCTGGCGAGGAGCCAAGATCTCACCTGATCTATTGGAAGATTGGCCTCCTGTTTAGTGAGCCTAAGGTGCCTAGGTCAGCATGGGTGCTGGTGGTACCCCAGTGCTTTAGGACCTTCCTCCTGGGTCTGGCTCATGACATGCCTTTAGCTAGACATTTGGGGCAGGGCAAGACCTTTGACAGGCTCGTCACCCACTTCTGTTGGCCCCAAATGTTCAAGCACTCTGATGCACACTGTAGGTCTTGCCAAACTTGTCAGGCAAGTGGCAAGAGTGGGGGAAAATGTAAGGCACCCCTCCAACCTTTTCTTGTTGTTAGTACCCCCTTTGAAAGGGTTAGTGTTGACATTGTGGGCCTCTGGATCCCAAGACAGAAATGGGCAACAGGTTTGTCCTGGTCTTGGTGGACCATGCCACCTGGTACCCAGAAGCCATTTCTTTAGGATCAATCACTGCCCCTGTGGTGGGCCGTGCCTTGATGGGAGTTTTTACACGCATGAGGTTTCCCAAGGAAGTGGTGTCCGATAGGGGTACCAACTTCATATCAACTTATTCAACACACCTTACCATCCCCAAAGTAATGGTCTGGTTGAGAGATTCAACCGCACCTTGAAAGGCATGATCATGGGCCTGTCAGAGCCCTTGAGGCAGAAGTGGGACGTCCTCTTGCCATGCCTTCTGTTCGCTTACAGGGAGGTGCCTCAGAAGGGACTTGGCATTAGTCCTTTTGAGCTGATCTATGGCCACCCTTTGAGGGGACCGTTAAGTCTGGTGAAGGAGCCTTTGGAAAAAGCTCCTAGCAAACCCCCCAGGATGTTTTCAGTTACATTCTGGCTCTGAGAAACCAGACTGCCTGATTCAGGGGTCTCGCACAGGAGAACCTAGAAGCAAGCCAGGTAGGATATGAAAAGCTGGTATGACCGAAAAGCCACTCTGGTCAAGTTTCAACCTGTTCAAAAAGTGTGGGTGATGGCACCAGTGAAGCCTAGAGCGCTCTAGGACAAGTGGACTGGGCCATTTGAGGTGGTGGAGCGCAACAGTGAAGTCACCTACCTGGTGGACTTGCAGACTCCCAGAAACCCTCTGAGGGTCCTGCATGTGAACCAGCTCAAGCCACACTTTAGCGGACTGAATTGTCCATGCTCCTAGCGATAGATGACGGGATGGAGGAGGAGAGTGAGCCTCTTCCTGACCTCTTGTCTGCAGGATAGGAAGATGGGTTTGTGAAGGAAGTGAATCTCTCCCACTCTCTGACTGCAGAGCATCAGAGAGACTGTCTCCAGGTGTTGGGACAGTTCACCTTGCTTTTTTCCTTGATCCCAGGGGTCACACACTTGTGCACACATGATGTGGACACTAGAGACAGTACACCCATTAAACAAAAGTTATACAGGGTGAGTGACAAGGTCAGGGTTAGCTTTAAGGATAAGGTATCCAAGATGTTAACCCTAGGGATTATGGAGCATTCCAGCAGTCCTTGGGCTAGCCCTACGGTTTTGATCCCAAAGGCCGCTGCACCTGGTGCCACTCCAGAACTCTGGTTCAGCATTGACTACCGGGTTCTCAATGTGGTCAGTAAGACTGATTTTTACCCCATCCCCCAAGCTGATGAGCTCATAGATCAGTTGGGAGATGCCAAATACCTCAGCACAATTGATTTAACGTATGGGTATTGGCAGATTGCTTTTACTGAGGGGGCCAAGGAGAGGTCTACATTTTCTTCCCCAGATGGGTACTTTCAGTTTTAAGTGATGCCATTTGGCATGAAAAATGCCCCTGCCACCTTTCATAGGTTGGTCAACTAGGTGTTGGCTCGGGTGGAGGAGTTCACTGCCGCCTACCTGGATGACAATGCTGTCTTTAGTTCCACGTGGGAGGAACATTTGCAACACCTTTGCAAAGTGTTGGAGTCCCTGCAAAAGGTAGGCCTCACTATTAAGGCAAGCAAGTGCCAAATAGGGCAGGGTTCTGTGGTGTATTTTGGACACCAGGTGGGGTGTGGCCAGGTGAGACCCCTACAGCCAAAGATTGATACCATTCTGGCTTGGTATTCTCCCAAGACCCAGACTGAGGTGAGAGTCTTTTTAGGCCTCACTGGCTACTGCAGGAGGTTTGTCAAAGGGTATGGCACCATTGCTACCCCCTTGACTTAGTTGACTTCCAAGAAACAACCAAAGAAGGTGATCTGGACAGAGACTTGCCAGACCACTTTTGATGCCATGAAGGCTGCCATGGGCACAGCACCTGTGCTGAAGGCACCTGACTATTCCAAGGAGTTTGTTGTGCAAACAGATGCATCAGAGGATGGTATAGGAGCAGAACTATCACAGCTTAATTAAGAGGGCCTAGATCAACCTGTAGCCTTAATTAGCAGGAGGTTACTTCCCAGGGAACGTAGGTGGAGTGCCATAGAGCATGGAGCTTTTGCTGTGGTCTGGGCGCTGAAGAAGCTAAGACCCTACTTGTTTTGGACTCACTTCTGGGTTCAGACCGACCACAGGCCCCTCAGATGGTAAATGCAGATGAGGGGTGAGAATTCAAAACTGTCGAAGTGGTCCATTTCCCTACAGGGGATGCACTTTGCAGTGGAACACCGCCCTGGCACAGAACACACCAATTCTGATGGTCTGTCTGGATTCTTCCGCCTTAGTGATGAGAACTCCCATACGCTCCCCACTTTCAGCTGGGGGAACACGTGTTAGACTTGGCATCCTTGGCGTGGTCTCCCCTAACTCTTTGTCTCTGTTTCCCAGGTTGTTGATGTGTGCTGGACTCTGTTTTTGCTGTTTTTGTTACTCTGGGCACTTTACCACTGCTATCCTGTGCTAAAGTGCAAGTGCTCCTATGTGAAATGTATGTGTAATTGAATTTTCATGATTGGCATATTTGATTTAGTGGTAAGTCCCTAGTACAGAGCACTAGAGGTGCCCAGAGCCTGAAAATCAAATACTACTAGTGGGCCTGCAGCACTGGTTGTGCCACCCATATTAGTAACCCTGTAAACTTGGTTCTGAGCTGCCACTGCATTGTTTGTTTGTGCAATTTTGACTGCCAATTCGACTTGGCAAGTGTACCTAAAACCTTCCCTTTTCTTACATTTAAGACACCCCTAAGGTAGGCCCTAGGTAGCCCCATGGTCAGGGTGCAGTGTATGTTAAATTGGGACATGTACTTATGTGTTTTTATATGTCCTGACAGTGAAATACTGCCAAAATCGTTTTTCACTGTTGCAAGGCCTATCTCTCTCATAGGTTAACATGGAGGCTACCTTTAAATATGATTACATTGTAGATTCCCTTTGGGAGCAGATGTACATGTGGAAATTGGGGTCTCTAAGCTCACAATTTAAAAATACATCTTTTAGTAAAGTTGGTTTTGAGGTTGTGTGTTTGAAAATGGCACTTTTAGAAAGTAGGTATTTTCTTGTTTAAACTATTCTGTCAGTCTGCCTGTTTGTGGATTCCCTGCCTGGGTTAGTTTGGCTGTTGGGCTGTTTGCACCTCTCTCTACACAGTGACATAAAGGGAGCTGGGGTGTAGCCTTCATATCCTGATGAGCCATCTATTCTAGGAGGGAGATGAGGAGTGGTCACTTACACCTGAAAGGGCTGTGCCTGCCTGCACACAATGCAGTCTCTAACCCCCTGGTGAGATTCTGGGGCGTGGCCTGGTTAAGGCAGGATTTCACAAACAAGAGAGACTTTCCTTTGCAGTAGGCCTACTTCAAAGGCTAGAAGAGCACCCAAACCCCTAAAAAATCAGATCACTTCTGGAAATCAAGAGGAACCTCTGCCTGGAGAAGAGCTGAAGAGCTGAGGAGAAGTGCTGGCCTGCCTGTGACTTTGCTTTGTGAAGCTATCCTGCAGTTGCTGATTCTGTATGTTAAAGGGGACAAAGACTGGACTTTGTTGGGCATTCCTGCTTGTAAAGAAATCTCCAAGGGCTTGTCCTGAGCTTTACTCCTGTTGTTGAAGTTTCAGAATCATCAAAGACTTCCCCTGACAGCACCTGGACTCTCTGCTGAGACTCCTGCCCTGCCAAGTAGTGCCCTATTCAGTTTCTGGGGCCTTGAAAGGTGAAGCTGGCAGACCAAGATTGAAAATCCATACACAGACTGCCGTGAGGGGAAATTTTTCGACGCACCTTCGGAGACGCAGCTGAGAAACGACATGCCACCAGCTTTGCAGCTGAAATCTACGCTCCACCTGTAACATGGCTGGAAGATCGATGCACGCGGCTGGAGAAACAATGTGCAACACCTGCTGGTACTTTTTCACGTTAACAGTGTTAGCACTGTTTTCTAAGGATTTACGACTCTTTTTGATTTTTATTTCATAACTTCACTTGTGTATGGTGGATTTTTGTTGTTTTAGTCTTGTTTTGTTTAGATAAATATTACCTATTTTTCTAAACCTGTGTTGTGTCATTTCGTAGTGTTTTCTCTGAGTTACTGTGTGTGTTGGTACAAATACTTTACATCTAGACTCTGAAATTCAGCATGCATGCTTGTGCCAAGCTAAAAAGGGGATGAGCTGGGGTTAACTGAGGGAGATTCTCCTTTACCCTGACTAGAGTGAGGATCCTTGCTTTGACAGGGGGTAACCTGACTGCCAACCAAAGACCCCATTTCTAACGGGTATAAATTAGGGTAGCTCCACCACAGTCATTATCCCAGTCCATCACTTTTTATTGGTACAGCATATAGCAAGTTCGAAAACATAGGACTGGCTGAGATAGGCTCTGGGAACAGCAACAATGAGCCTCCTGCCTCTTTCCATGCCTAAAGCTGACTCAACAATGATGACATGGTCAAGTCTTTCTAGCTGTTTTTGAATGCGGTTGGCAAAGTATCGATCCACCAGCCTTGCCACATCCATAGCAGATAAAATAGAAACTGAAACTTCTGTAGCAGTAAGACTTTCATTGACAGTCAACTGAAGCTAATAAAGGTCAAGGAAGGGCATCAGTCTTCATGCTGTGATTTAACAATGAACAACTCACACATTAGGTGGGTAAACAGTGTTTTATACCAAGTGTACGTTTTACCACTCACGTTGTATCGCTAAAGAACCTGGTCATTCTTAGCAATTCCGTTCATGTACTTGTTGTAATCAATTCTATTGGTGTGAATCTTGTCTAATTGACCTTGAAGTGCTCTCATCATGATTTGTAGTAGGCTTGGGTGTAACTCGCATAATTCAGTGCAGCATAATCATGCAGAATTGCCTTAGAATTGTGCAAGATTATGCAGAATTATACAAGTTTCCAAATGGATCATGGATGCATTTTGTGATAAGAAATAGAGCTAAATGCAACAGAACATGACTAGTGAGCACGAGTAGCTGCTCACGTTTTCTAAGTGTGCAGTTGGGGTAGGATTTTTCCCCAAGTTACTCCCAGCATTTAGCATTATTTCCTCAGCACAAAATGCATCCTCACTTCCCAAATGTACGCAAGGATGTATTATTGCACTAAGAAATAGTGCTAAATGCACAAGCAGACGAATAGCGAGTGAGAGCAGCAGCTCATTGTTAGTGCAGGATTTTTTCCCCAACTTACTCCCACCATGTAGTGCTATACTTCTAAAATGGATGCATCTATGCATTTTTACTCTAAGAAATAGAACAGAATACAAATAGCCATGGCAAACAGCTGCTTGTGCTGGATAAATGTGCACACCCTGAATTTCTTTCCCACAAATAATGCGAGCTGGGGTGTTTGTATAATTAATGCTAATTCCACCTTACTCAGGCCTAATTGTAGTTCCAATTTCCACCCAGACCTTGATTGTAGTGAGCATATAAACATCACATCTATAGGGGAATCTGGCTGCAAGTTGTTCATTGGAAAGCAGCGCAGTTGCCTGGGATTTTCGGGGATTCTTACAAACAAGCACCTGAGGAAACCCTTTGCAGAGACATTAAACTGTGCTGCAGGCAACAGTTTCAGCTTTGTAGAGCTCACATAACAGCTCTACTCTGTTATAGAAGCTTTCCACATAAATGTCATAACCTTTATGAAGGAGTTGTTGGACAAACTCCCATACAGTCTTTGCCATTACTACTAGCATGAAAGAGCAAGCTACAGGGTTTAGAGAAGAGTCCTTTTCTGTATGTACTCTCAAGCTGTATACATAGCCAGTGGAGCTCTGACACAGTATGGCCCTCATTACTACGCTGGCGGTCACGAGACTGCTGGCCTCGCCGTGGCGGTCCTTCTGCTGCGGAGCCGGCGGTAAGGACTGCCACATTACGAGTTGTGGGGCTTGGCAGAAGTCACGCCTCCACAACTCCGCCTGGCCCACTGGTGCGGTCACACCACAGCGGCCGGCGGTGAGCACCTCCAACCTGGCAGCCGGACTCAGCCTGCCTGCTGGATTGCAAGGCTGCAAACCACCAGGCTTTCTGTGGAGGTCACCCCACCTCGAAAACCCTGGCGGTCACGCACCCGGAAACAGGAATCTCCATTCCTGTCACCTGCACACACACATGCACACGTCCCCACACATGTACACATTCCCCCAGCCGTCCACATATAAACACCCCCACCCCTTCACTCATGGATGCATTCACATACACACCCATTCAGCATACGCATACGCCACACAGACACCCCCACTCACTCGCAAACATGCACTCATATACCCCACTCACTTGCATTCATCCACACAGACACCACCATACATGTGCACATTCACATGCACGCACACACATTCACATTCACTCGCATACTCGCACGCATTCACCACCCCCTCTGCAGATATGCGCACATGCACCCACACACACAGGCACCCTCTTCCCCCACACCCACTTTCAGACAGCCACTTACCTTCTCCATCGAGGAGGGGATGGGTCCTGGCGTTATTGCATCGCCAGCATCACCATGCCAGCAAGACTCCTCCAAGCCGTATTACCGCTTGTAATACGGCAGGCGGAGTTCTGGTGGCATGGCAGTGCTGGGGATGCACCCGCCACTTTAGAGTCAGACTTTCGCCTAAAAATAGGCGGAAGTCCTCTAAGGACTGCTAATGTGGTGGGCAAAAGACTGTCAGCACTGGCGGTCTTTTGCCTGCAGCAGCTTCGGCGGTCCTGAAAAAGGAGTTGTAATGAGAGCCTATGTGTAAAATGGTGCCATAATAAGCTATTTTGCTCAGTATGTACCACCTGAACATCCTTTGTACAGGATCAATGACTATATTCTGTCCTGGAGTATAAATCTCTGGAAGTCTGGCAGACAAATGTTTCAAGACAGGACATATGTTGAACAACCAGCCATGGTATGGATTGGTCCAAAGCAATGCATTAGAATTATCATTGAAATGCAGCATAGGATGCAATAGCAAAAAAGAATGTCTACTCACGTATGGAGTAAAGCTTGGTGTTACCAAGATCATGCAAATAGACTGCAAGCTTGGGTTGTGCACTCAACCTATGCCCTAGAATGAGGCCCAAGAGTACTTTAATGCGCCGTCAGAAATTATTCAGTGAATGGAGAAAAATTGGGAGGGCTGTCAAGAGAGCACCCTGTCTGTACTTGCTGCTGTACATGCCTATTCTCTCTCTAATCAGTCTGTGGGTGTGTGTGTCTCTATGAGATGTGTGCAACAGTAAGTAAATATAAAAACACTGAGCTAATTTGATACAGCTGCAGGTTCTGCTAAGACACTAAAAGGCATAATATACAAAGTATTACTTCACCTTGTGACATTCAATCAATCAATCAATCAATCAAAGAGACTTATAGAGCGCGCTACTCACCCGTGAGGGTCTCAAGGTGCTGGGGGGAGGGGGAGGGAAGAAGGAGGTTGCAGGGGGGGAGGGGCGATCACTCTTCGAAAAGCCAGTTCTTAAGGTTCTTCCAGAAGAGCAGGAGGTCTTGGGTCTTGCGGAGGTGGGTGGGGAGGGAGTTCCAGGCCCTGGGGGCTAGGTAGGAGAAAGATTTGCCTCTGGTGGTGGTGTGTTTGATGCGAGGGACAGTGGTGAGAGAGAGGTTGGCGGAGCGGAGGTGGCGAGTGGGAGTGTGGAAGGACACTTTTTCGTTAAGGTAGGTTGGGCCGGTGTTGTGGAGCGATTTATGTGCGTGGAAGAGGATTTTAAAGGTGATCCTTTTTTCTATTGGGAGCCAGTGGACGGATTTGAGGTGTGGTGAGATGTGTTCATGTCTGGGGAGGTCGAGGATGAGTCGTGCTGCTGAGTTCTGGATTCGCTGTAGCTTGCACTTGAGTTTTTGTGTGGTGCCGGCGTAGAGGGCGTTGCCATAGTCTAGCCTGCTGCTGATGAGTGCGTGGGTGACTGTCTTTCTGGTCTCTGTGGGGATCCACTTGAATGTTTTTTTCAGTGTGCGGAGTGTGTTGAAGCATGAGGAGGTGAGGGCATTGATTTGTTGGGTCATCGAGAAGGAGGAGTCCAGAATGATGCAGAGGTTGCGTGCGTGGTTTGCGGGGGTGGGTGCGCGGCCTAGCGTGGTGGGCCACCACAAGGGGTCCCAGGTGTTTTTGTGTGGGCCAAAGATGATTATTTCAGTTTTGTTGGAGTTGATTTTAAGGTGGTTGGCTGTCATCCAGGCAGCGGTGTCAAGGAGTGCGGTGTGTAGGTTGGATTTGGCGGTGTTGGGGTTGCGGGTGAGGGAGATGAGTTGTGTGTCATCAACGTAAGAGAGGATGGTGATGCCGTGGGGTCTGAGGATGTTGGCAAGAGGGGTCATGTAGATGTTAAAAAGTGTGGGGCTGAGGGAGGAGCCTTGTGGGACTCCGCAGGTGATTTTGGTGGCGGGTGGCGGGTGATTGGAAGGGTGGGAGACAGACTTTTTGGGTTCTGTCTGTGAGGAAGGAGGTGAGCCAGTCCAGGGCTTTGTGTCTGATCACAGCATCGTGAAGGCGTGTGCGGAGTGTGTGGTGGCAAACGGTGTCAAAGGCTGCGGAGAGGTCCAGGAGTATGAGTGCTACAGTCTCGCCCATGTCGACTCTGGATCTGATTTCATCGGTGCAGACGATGAGCGCGGTTTCTGTGCTGCAGATTGGGAGGGGTGGAGTGTGTGGTTTGTCTCGAGGAAGTGGGATAGGCGGGAGTTGACTATTTATTCTGTGACCTTGGCTGGGAATGGGAGGAGGGAGATGGGGCGGTAGTTGGAGAGGTCGTCCGGGTCGGCATTGGTTTTTTCTAGGAGCGCAGTGACTTCTGCATGTTTCCAGAGGTCTGGGAAGGTGGCGGTTTCGAATGAGCTGTTGATAACGGCTCAAAGTATGTGGGCGATGGCGGGGCTGGCCCTATTGTATATTCGGTGGGGGCATGGGACGGAAGGGGAGCCAGAGTGAATGGAGTTCATAGTGTTTTCAGTTTCTTCGTTGGTGGTAGGGGCCCAGGTGATGAGTAGGTTGGGGGGTGTGTGTGGTGGGTTAGTGTTGGGTGGGTGGAGGGCACGTGTGGGGGGGGTGTGAGGTGTGAAGCTGTTGTGTATGTCCAGGATTTTGCGATGGAAGTGATTTGAGAGGGAGTTGCAAAGGGTTTGTGTGTGCGTGGGGTCTCGGTTGCTGGCTTTGGGTTTGGAGAGCTCTTTGATGATGGTAAATAGTTATTTGCTGCTATGTGAGTTGTTGTCAATGCGTTCTTTGAAGTGTGCTCTTTTGGTGGTGCGGATGAGTTGGTGGTGGATGCGTGTGGTGGCTTTGAGGGCGGAGAAGTTAGTGGTGGAGGGTTCTTGTCTCCAAGATTTTTCTGCTTTGCGGCATTTGCGTTTGGACTTGTGGAGTTCAGGGGTGAACCATGGCGCGTTCTTGATATTGCGGGTGGGGATGTTTTTCCTGAGGGGCGCGAGAGCGTCGGCACAGGTGTTGATCCATTTGTTGAGGTTGTGTGTGGCGGTGTTGGGGTCGGAGTTGTTGGTGGAGGGGGTTTGTGTCAGATGGGAGTTCAGGAGCTCGGTGGGGATCTTGTCCCACATGCGGTAGGGGGTTGTGTGTTGGTGGTGGTGTGTGGGTGGTTTGTTGTAGGAGAAGTGGACGCAATGGTGATCTGTCCATTGGAGTTTGGAGGTGTGGGTGTAGGTAACGTGTTGGCTTGAGGTGAAAATTGCGTTGAGTGTGTGTCCGGCCGAGTGGGTGGGGGCACTGACCAGTTGTTTGAGTCCCAGGTTGGTGAGGTTGTCAAGGAGGGAGGAAGAGTTGTGGTCGTGAGTGTTTTCTAGGTGGAAGTTGAAGTCGCCGAGGAGTATGTAGTCTGTGGAGGTGAGAGCGTGCGTGCTGATGTTGTCACAGAATGGGGGATGTGGTCCTGGGGGTCTGTAAATGAGTTTGCCTCTGAGGGTGGTGGTGTTGTTGATGTGGATGAGGAAGTGCATGTGTTCTGCGTTGTTGAGGGTGTCGAGGGTGTTGGTGGTGACCTTGATGGTGTCTCTGTGAAGGATGTCGATGCCGCCTCCTGGTTTGTTGAGGTGGTCTTTGCATTGGAGTTTGTAGCCCTCCGGGGTGGCCATGGCTATGTCCGGCTCGGATGTGAGGTTTGTCCATGTTTCAGTGAGGAAGACAATGTCAGGTGAGTGCGATGTGATGAGGTCCCAGAGTTCTATGGCGTGTTTGTGTAGGGACCGTGTGTGAAGTAGCAGGCAGCTGAGATGGTTGCGGGTGGTGTGGTTGTTGTGGTGTGTGATAGTGTTTGCGGGGAGGGCAATACAACAGCATACTTGTGGCATGGCTTTGTCAAAATGTAAGTGTTGGGAGTGCTGCTGAGTCTATTGATAACTTTATTTTGGCTGAAATCCATAAAAGCAATAGCAAAGCAATAAATACATATTATTCATAAAAACCTATTTGAGAAATCATAAAACATGATTGAAATCATAGTCCATGATATCGTTAAACAGATAAGACCTCACTGGCAGTCTCTCTAGTGAGTCCCTTACTGCCTGATATCATACACTGGCTCCAATAAATCACAGTTCCAGCCAGGTATTACTGTAAAAGTTACAAACCAGCCAAGTGTAAACTCCCAATAGATCTCACAGTCCAGGCACATTGAAGGAATCTTGGTACAGTAAACACAACCTTTACACGAGAATCACTTGTCAATATATGGAGTAATTCCCTGTGAGTCCTTACACAGAGAAGTCTGCATAAGGGGATAATCCACTTCCTCCTAGGTATTAAGGTGGTCATTACAACATTGGCGGTAAAAGCCGCTTACCGCTGAGCAGAAGACCGCCAACATACCGCCGCGGCCGCAGAATTCCGCCACAGCTATTATGACCCACATCTCGGAATCCGACAAAATTCAGACACCCACACAAGTCCGCCACACCAAAGGTCAGTGATAAACTGGCGAAAACAAAACCTCCACCGTCATGCCAACAGAAATACACCCACACTATCACAACACACAAATCCACGCGACGGTCTTTCAACCGCGGTATTCCATTGGCGGTACACACCGCCGCGCTCAAAATACACACACTCTTACAAAACACAGCCACATTGGACAATTCCAAATACACACACCTGAGACACATACACACACCACTTCCGCACACCCATTACAATATAAAACACACACCCACATCACCCACAAAACCCTACGACCAAAAATTCTGAAAGAAGGCCAGAGAGAGACACCACCATCCACAAACTAGCATCTACAGGCACTCAACACCATCACCCACACAACTTCCACGTCCAAAACACCACACAAAACACCACACACCACTACATATCACCACACTTATCACCACACACACAACCCCACACATCACCTACACCACCCCATGGCACGGCAAAGACACCCCAGGTTCTCGGAGGAGGAGCTCAGGGTCATGGTGGAGGAAATCGTCCGGGTAGAGCCACAGCTATTTGGAGCACAGGTGCAGCACACCTCAATTGCAAGGAAGATGGAGCTATGGAGAAGAATAGTCGACAGGGTCAACGCAGTGGGACAACACCCAAGAAATCGGGACGACATCAGGAAGAGGTGGAACGACCTATGGGGGAAGGTGCGTTCCGTGGTCTTAAGACACCACTTGGCGGTTCAGCATACTGGCGGCGGACCCCCACCTCCTCCCCCACAACTAACAACATGGGAGGAGCAGGTCTTGGCGATTCTGCATCCTGAGGGCCTCACAGGAGTCAGTGGAGGAATGGACTCTGGTAAGTCAAAGCTTTACTAATATATCCCCCACCCTTCCTGCATGCCATCACAAATTCCTACCCGTACCCTCAGCCTCAGCACTCCACCAACTCACATATACCTCATTATCACAAACCACCCATCCAACACCAAGCCCTGCATGCAGCCCCAACGCATGGACACCCATCACTAAAGCATGCCCACTGCACATACCCATACAACCCCCTAAACCATCATCACATAAGTCCCCACATAGGAATGCAAGCACTGGGGTACACCGGTCACCCACCCATTGCCCACCATGACACACACAGATGCAATAATAAAGCTTTTACACCCCTGCAGGACCACTACCCAACGTCACCAGACAGGAGGGTCCAGACATCTCCACCCCACCCACAGAAGAGGCCCACAGTGATGACAGCAGCTCTGCCCAACTGGATCCAGATGACCAGCCCGGACCATTGTGGGCCTCGGGACAGTCGGTTCCCCTCGCACAGGCACAGGCCACCACAGATCTTCCACCCTCTGGTAACACCAGCACAGCACCCACCTAGCAGGCCCATACCTCCGTACCCAGGACACGTCAATCAGCTGTGTGTCCACCACTACAGGGAACCCAGAATAACCCACCACCCCAACAACAACAGGGACCTGGGGGCAGTGGTAGTGGGCACACGTTCCAGGGGACGGAGGCTCAGGAACACAGGGGAACTGGGAGGGCTGCTGTGCGACAGGGGGCGGACAGGCCAAGGGAACCCACTCTCCACGAGGCCCTCTCCTCCATCATGGGAGCATACCACCACTCCCAGGAAACAATGGCAACGGTCCTGGCCAAGTTTCAGGAGACCCAGCGCATGCAGGAGGAACAGTATCTGGGGTTCAGGGAGGAACTGAGAACCATCAGCTCCGCCCTGGGCACCATCGTAGGGGTGCTGAAGGAAATATTCAACACCAGGAGGGACACTGGGGCACTCCAAGGGGACCCTGACACTAGCATGGACGATGAACTGCCCACCACCTCCGCCAGCGCTAGTGGACAGGAGGCACCGCCACAGGACCACCACAACAGCACCCCACCCCCTGCAGATGGAGAACCACCCCGCAAGCGGTCCATGAGATCCAGGAACAAGACAGAGCACGATGCCAAGACCCCCGCCAAGAAATGAGACCACCCTGATTGTCAACCCACTGTCCCACTTTGTCACCCTGTCCATATTGGAACTGCCCCAGCTCCACTTCTTATGCCCATATGGGCAATGCACCTATGAGACCAATAGACTGGACTCTGCCATGGACACTCCTCCGCCATCACCCCTCACCATTTAACTTCCCCCTCCAATATTTTGCATTTAAAGAAACACACCTAAAGCACCAAGATCTGGAGTCAGTCTGTGATTTTGAAATAGTGTATTTGCAATTACAGTGGCCAAATTTTCAGGAAATAGTAATGCCAACATACCTATGTCACACAGCTCTAGTCCATGAGGAATCTAAGCAGATTACACATGTTGGGACCCACACCTGTGAAACCGTAAGGGAAAGTGACAACTCAGTGACCAAACACTGGGTGAAATCGACAGACAGGATAGAGGTAGAAGTATAAAAGTACTTGTAGTAGGCAGGAATGTTTTCTCACCTGTGTTTCACTTGAAATATTGCTGGATGACTGAGTCCCTGTTGTCAATGTCTTCTTCCTCTGCTTCCTCCTCATCACTGTCCACAGGCTCCACAGCTACCACAACACCGCCATCTGGACCATCCTCCTGCAGAAAAGGGACCTGTCGTCGCAAAGGCAAATTATGAAGCATACAGCAGGCCACGATGATCTGACACACCTTCTTTGGTGAATAGAATAGAGATCCACCTGTCATATGGTGGCACCTAAACCTGGCCTTCAGGAGGCCGAAAGTGCGTTTGATCACCCTCCTAGTCCGCCCGTAGGCCTCATTGTAGCGTTCCTCTGCCCTGGTCCTGAGATTTCTCACTGGGGTCAGTAGCCATGACAGGTTGGGGTAACCAGAGTCCCCTAATAGCCACACCCGGTGCCTCTGTAGTTGACCCATCACATAAGGGATGCTGCTATTCCGCTGGATGTAGGCGTCATGCACTGAGCCTGGGAACATGGCATTCACATGGGAGATGTACTGGTCTGCCTAACACACCATCTGTACATTCATCGAATGATAACTCTTCCGGTTCCTGTATACCTGTTCACTCCTGTGGGGGGGGACCAAAGCCACATGGGTCCCATCAATGGCACCTATGATGTTGGGGATATGTCCAAGGGCATAGAAGTCACCTTTCACTGTAGGCAACTCTTTCACCTGAGGGAAAACGATGTAGCTTTGCATGTGTTTCAGCAGGGCAGACAACACTATGGACAACACGTTGGAAAACATCGGCTGGGACATCCCTGATGCTATGGCCACAGTTGTTTAAAAAGACCCACTTGCAAGGAAATGGAGCACTGATAGCACCTGCACTTGAGGGGGGATTCCTGTGGGATGGTGGATTGCTGACATCAGGTCTGGCTCCAACTGGCTACACAGTTCCTGGATTGTGGCACGGTCAAACCTGTAAGTGAGGATCAAATGTCTTTCCTCCATTGTCGACAGGTCCACCAGCGGTTGGTACACCGGAGGATTCCGCCATCTCCTCACATGTACCAGCGGACGGTGCCTATGAAGGACAACAGCGACCACAGAGTCAAACAACTCAGAGGTATGTACCCACAGTATGCACAGAACACCAATCATACACAAAATGTGGCCTCTATGTGTGTGGAGACTAGGCCTAGGTATGTGTGACGCAGTTGGTAACTAGGCCAGGTGGGCCCCTGAAATGGCGGCTGCCTGACCTCTAAAGCGGGACAATGGGATGTGAGGTAACTGCGCTGGCGTTGTACATCATCGCGGTAGGCGGCCAAAGACCGCGCCGTAATGCTGCATTGGTTAACATTGGACCCTATGAGTCCCAGGAGCCAATGACGATGTACGTCGGCGGTGATGGTACGCACCGCCGCGGACGTGACCGTCGCGGACGTGACCGCCATTTTCTAACTGTTTAATCACTCGATACCTGATCTTCGACAGTAGAGGACCTACACTGCAAGTGCTGCTGTGACCTCGGGCTGGAAGAGACAATGGCTCGTGCGTCTGGGGAAAGGGCCCCTGCCTTCACTGCAGAGGAGTTGGAGAAGCTCGTCGACGGGGTCCTCCCCCAGTACATGCTACTCTACGGTCCTCCAGACCAACAGGTAAGTACACAGGGACCATGTTGTATGGGCTATGCCTGTGTGGAGATGGCTGGTTGTAAGAAGGAAGGGGGCAGAGTTCTGAGTGCATGAAAGACGGTGAATGCATGTGCCACATGGCAAGGGTAGGGATGGGGGCCACTCACTTTGACGGTGTAGTTGGTAATGACTTCTCTTCTTCCCCTGTACATTTCATGTATGTCAGCGCCCACCAGAAGAAGGATATTTGGCGTGCCATCGCCAAGGACGTCCGGATCCTGGGGGTCCACCACAGACGGAGCACCCACTGCCGGAAGAGATGGGAGGACATTCACCACTGGAGCAAGAAGACGGCGGAGGCTCAGCTGGGGATGGCCCCCCTGATGTTCCGTATCCTGGCGGTGGCCTACCCTGAGTTGGATGGGCGCTTGAGGGCATCACAGCAGACACAAGGGGGTGTGTACACTATCATTCAGCTGACTTTGCGCGCAGTGAAGGTGTCTGTGTGGGGGAGGAGGGCTGTGGGTTCCCCTAGGCCAGGGCGAGTTCCGTAGGCTAGGCCCATTAAAAGGCATGGCCCTGTGTCCCCCCACCCCACCTCTGTAGAGTGCCAAGTACAGCTATTCATGCCCCAGGGTCATCTATGTGTGCAGATGTCGTCCATAGCCTTGTAGGCCATTTCCCAGGAATTTCACTGTAGAGCCCAACAGCGCGACGTAGTGCAGGGGGCTGCTTTGTCTGTATTGTCCTCCAACGGTAGCGGTAAGCCATGCACTCAACCTGTCTTTCTTCTGTTTCCACCCCCCCTTTTTGTTGCGGTCTCCCTGTTCTTGTGTGCATTAGCATCATCAGGCGGAGGTACAGTGGCACCGGAGCACGAGGGAGCTGCATCCCACATGGACATGGAGTCCCACACTACAGACTCAGAATACACCAGTGGGACGGAGGGCGAGGGGAGCACCACGGCGGTCACAGGATCTGCAACCAGCGACACGGACTCATCCTCCAATGAGAGCTCCCTTGTGGTGGCGGCAACATCTGTGCCCCCCACTTCAACAGGTACAGCCACCACCCCCCCCTACCAGCACAGCCCTCCCAGCAGCCCCTCAGCGTGTGCCCCGTGCCAGCTCACCCAGGTGGGTGGGCATCACCTTCGCCCCAGGCACCTCAGCCCCTGCCCCTGTCACCTCTGCTGCCCTCAGTGAGGAGGCCATTGACCTCCTCAGGTCCCTCACTGTTGGGCAGTCTACCATTTTGAATGCCATCCAGGGTGTAGAAAGGGAGTTGCAACACACAAATGCATTCCTGGAGTGCATTCATTCTGGTCAGGCTGCACTTCATCGAACCCTTCAAACTCTGGCCTCAGCACTGATGGCAGCCATTGTCCTTGTGTCTAGCGTCCCCGCTCCAACTTCCTCCACCCAGACCCAATCCCCTGTACCTCTGCCTATCCCAAGCACACCTACAGACCAGCCTGCACACACCTTACCACACAAGGGAAGATCAGGCAAACATAAGCACCACACATCCCACAGGCACTCACACAAGCATCACACACATGCAGACACACCAACATCCACTGCCTCCACTGTGTCCCCCTCCTCGTCGTCTCCCTCCTCCCTCCCAGTATCGTCTACACTCACACCTGCATGCACTACCTCTACAGCCACTACGTCCCTCTCCAGCACACCCACCAGCACACCCCGCTCACGTGCATTCACCACCCCCACTTCAATTCACACGTCCCCTGTGTCCTCTCCCAGTGTGTCTGTGACGCCCCCTCCCAAGATACACAAACGCAGGCACACACCCTCCCAACAGCCATCCACCTCACAACAGCCTCCAGCGCATGCACCTTCACCCAAAGTCACCAAACGTGCACCTCCTACAACCCCCACCTCTTCCTCCACTCCCAAACCCCCTCCAGCTACCCGTCCCAGTGTGTCCAAACAACTTTTCCTGTCCCCCCCTTAACCTATTTCCCACCACCCCACCCTCCAACTCATAGGTCCCGTACTAGCACCTCAGCCAAAAAATCTCCGGGACCAGTGGTGCATGTTGTTACAGGTATGTGGAGTGCACCGGCCACCAGGCCAGTCAGTCTGTCACGGAGCCACAGCACAGCCAGTCCCCCCCCCCTGTGAAGCACCAGAAGTTGGACAGTGTCCGGCGGGAGAGGGGGAAGACTCCAGCCAGCCAAGCCGCTCACAGGGGTCCCGGGGGGAGTGTGGACACGGCAGTGACTCCTCCCAAGGTGGGGAAGGGGCAGAAGAAACCTGCAAAGTCAGTGAGGAGCAGCACGGCGGAGAAGACCGCCATCATCCCCGCTGGCCAGGAGGCCAACGCCAGGCCGATCGTCGCTGCCCAGGAGGCCACCGCCAGCCCCATCGTCGCTGCCCAGGAGGGCCCCGCAAGCCACAGCCCAGCTGCCCAGGAGGGCCCCGCAAGCCACAGCCCAGCTGCCCAGGAGGGCCCCGCAAGTCACAGCCCAGCTGCCCAGGAAGGCCCCGCAAGCCACAGCCCAGCTGACCCATGAAGGACCGCCAGCCACAGCCCAGCTGGGCAATGACGGACCGCCATAGCAAGCACCGCTGAACAGGGCAAGGACCGCTGAACAGGGCAAGGACTGCTGAACAGGTCAGAAACTGCCAACTCAAGCAACGCTGAACAGGGCAAGCACCGCTGAACAGGGCAAAGACCGCCATGGCAAGCACCGCTGAACAGGGCAAGGACCGCTGAACAGGTCAGAAACTGCCAACTCAAGCATCGCTGAACAGGGCAAGCACCGCTGAACAGGTCAGAAACTGCCAACTCAAGCACCGCTGAACAGGGCAAAGACCGCCATGACAAACACCGCTGAACAGGGCAAAGACTGCCATGGCAAGCACCGCTAGCCCATTAGCGGGAGGGGCAGTGACGCAACTGGGACCATCACGGGGTGAGTGCTGCACTCTGGGCACCAGTCCCCCTACAGAACCAGTGGAGAAATGCATCCACTACCTCTGTCCTTCACAGGATGAAGCACTCTGGGCACCAGACCCCTCCAGAACCAGTGGAGACATGCATTTACTACCTCTGTCCTTCACAGGATGAAGCACTCTGGGCACCAGTCCCCCTCCAGAACCAGTGGAGACATGCATCCACTCCGTCTGTCCTGCACAGGATGAAGCACTCTGGTCACCAGTCCCCCTCAAGAACCAGTGGAGAAAGTTATCCACTTGAGAGACTGTGGCTTTGCACTCCCCAGGATAAAGCAGTGGGCAGACCACCCACTGTAGAGACTTGAGAGACTGTGGCTTTGGACTCCCCAGGATGGTACAGGGGGCAAAACACCAACTGTAGAGACTTGAGGGACTGTGGCTTTGCACTCCCCAGGATGAAGCAGTCGGCAAACCACCCACTGTAGAGACTTGAGAGACTGTGGCTTTGCACTCCCCAGGTTGAAGCAGTGGGCAAACCACCCACTGTAGAGACTTGAGAGACTGTGGCTATGCACTCCCCAGGTTGAAGCAGTGGGCAAACCACCCACTTGGTAGACTTGAGAAACTGTGGCTTTGCACTCCTCAGGATGAAGCAGTGGGCAAACCATCCACTTGTTAGACTTGAGAGACTGTGACTTTGCACTCCCCAGGATGAAGGAGTGGGCAAACCACCCACTGTAGAGACTTGAGAGACTGTGGCTTGGCACTCACCAGGATGAAGCAGTGGGCATCCCACCCACTGTAGAGACTTGAGAGACTGTGGCTTTGCACTCCCCAGGATTGATCAATGGGCATGGAGCCCCCTCGTGGATCTGGTGTCGTGCACTCATCCGGCTGAGGTGCCCCCCCTTCTCTTCCCCCTGTGGTGCCTGTTGTATTTCTATCTGATGCCCCAGCAGTGTTCTCTCCGTCATGTTCGGGTATCTTGTGTGGGCCTCGCCCATGCATTTTGGGCCCAGTGGTCCACGGAATATGAATGATGCAAAACCTGGACTACTAATCGTGGTATAAATTTTGTTTATAGTGTATGTATATATGTATATTTTGGCTTACTGATTTTTGATATATTACAATAGTTACACTCATTTCCTTGTGTCTTTGCATTCTTCAGGGGGGGTTGGGCGGTGTTACTGTAATGTATAGATATGCATTGGTGTGTGTGTTGTAGTGGTTGAGGGTCGGGTGGGGTTTGGGGTGTTGAGTGTGTGTGTCCCTGTTTTTTGCCTCCCCCCTCCCCTATGTCGTAGGTGCAGTACTCACCGTGGTCTTCGCCGCCGGCGTTGGTGATCCTCGTAGAAGAGCAGGAAGACTAGCGTTGGGAGAATATGAAGTTCCAGCTCCATGCTGTCCTCCTTCCTCGTGGAGTGTGTAGAGGTGAGCGTTTTTCATTAGAAATGCCTGTTTCCGCCGTGTTTTTATCCGCGTTGTATCCGTCCCGGAAAAGGTGGCAGATTGGCCTGTCATAATAGTGTGGGCGGTACATTATCTCCCGCCTGTCTGTTGTCGGTGACCGCCAAGCTGTTTGTCTGTACCGCCGTGGCGGTCGGAGTGTTAAAGTGGCTGTCTTTGTTGGCGGTTTCCTCCACGGTCGGAATTGCAAAATTTTTACCGCCGGCCTGTTGGTGGTCTTACCGCCACTTTAACACCGTCTGCCAGGGTTGTAATGACCCCCTAAATATCTTGGGCAGAAAAATGCAAAGTGAGCCAAAGTCTCGGCTTGCATCGGGCAGTGGTAACAAAAACAGGACACAGTTAGTTTTATTCCACTCCATAGTAAAGGAGCTCAGTGACAGGATTCCCAATCTAAATTTACTAAAAAGGCTTTTGATCTGGGCCGGTTGTATATTGTCCATATAGGCCCTCATCACGACCCTGGCGGTCGGTGATAGAGTGGCGGTAATACCGCCAACAGGCTGGCGGTAACTACCACCAAACTATGACCATGGTGGAAAGATCTCTGAAAGACGACTCACAAAAGTTCCTTTTTTGTGCGTGGATGCAGCCGTGGTATCTGATTTTGTGTTCCTATTAACCTGCCTTAGCCCTGCGCTGATTATTAAATTCTCTAGCGGAGATGCCACTCCCACAGTGTGCTGTATCACTTTCTGCACTAGGCCTGATCTATCCATAGGATCTGCATACGGATGTCCTGGTCGTAAGTGATCTTCCTTAAAACTTAATTGGGTATTGCAATCCCCTGCTACAATTAGGCCTGTTCCCCCGGGCAACTGGATCAACAAATTTGAAAGATAGTTCAGCATAGAAGTTTGTATACTTAGTGACGCAGGTCTGATGTGGAATTACAATAATTATACAGGTGTACCCCCTTTGTTTCTTAATACTTAGTTCTACAGCCAAGATATCGCTGTTATGACTGTATATCTCTTTTGCCTTTGGGAATAAGTCTTGTTTTATCCAGATTACTAAACCTCCTGAGGCTCTCCCAGATGGAGATGGAAGAGCAATCTTATGGAAGGTCAGGTAACCTGTTCGATGGACCACTTGTGTTGCCCACATTTCCTGGAGCAGGACGACTTGGTGCTGGTCTATGAAATTGCACCATTATGGGTCACTTGCTTTTGATCTTAGGCCCACCACATTCCAAGATAAAATGTTTATTGAATTGTCATCATGCCC
Source organism: Pleurodeles waltl (assembly GCF_031143425.1). Lineage (NCBI taxonomy): Eukaryota > Metazoa > Chordata > Amphibia > Caudata > Salamandridae > Pleurodeles > Pleurodeles waltl. The sequence continues at coordinate 1,452,570,972 of NC_090444.1, read as the reverse complement.
TTACAGCCCCAACCCCCATTTCGATTCCTTGCATGAGTTGGTGGTTGCTTCCCTCCTCCTCTGATCCCGATGGACGTAAAAGCGATTCGCATAGATTATTTCCTTCACTCCCTCACTTCTTACTATAAACCTGGTTGTTTCGTAATTCACCAAAGTAGTGCTGGATATAGGGCACGTGTCCGATGAAGTTGGGAGCTGGGCCTTTAGTCAATCAACATCAGATTATTTACCAGTTGATTCCGACTTGGCACAGTTTGGATGTTGGGGAAGTGAGTTTCTTCTATTGTCCCCACAGTCACTATTTCCAAGTAATAAAGGGTTAGTCAACTTGACTCTTATTTGTGACGAAGTGCAAGGTCTTAATCTTTGCTCGAGGGATAATAATCCCTCTACCAGATTTTGATTGGCTAACTTCAAGCCTATGTAGTCCAACCCTGAACCTTCTCCTAAAAATCTCTTGGCATGGCTTATGTCTTCTCGTATAATTGATCTACTTTCCCTTGTTTACCTGATCCAATGAGTTATTTTATTTATGAGTGAGTCCCAAGATTCATTGTTGCCCTGGGTTAACTTAGGGACATTCTTCAGGTACAGATCATACTGTCTTTCACTATTATGAGTCTGGGAGGATTTCCATAATTTGTCTCGGTTCCCAAGGGCCTGCCACTTTGATTTGTGGTTAAGGACTTGCTCATCCTCTCACGCAGATTTAAAGCCACTTGGTCTTGTTGTGGCTACAGCTGGGGCTACGCACCACTTCGGGTTATATTTCTCAAGGTCTCTTGTTGCCGCCATGTTTGCACTCACTCCCCTGCTCCTTACAGAGGTGTGAATTTTGCTAGGTTGGGTTAGAAGTGCAAGGGGCTACACAGGATCAGACACTGGGGGTGATTCCTTAGCTTTTCAATTATAGTGGTTATACCATCCAATTTCTCGTGCAGCATCTTGCTCAGGGCATTCATATAGTCTCAAAGATTCATAATCTCTCCCCTAAGGTGAGTTAATTGTGTCCTGAGATAGTATTCCCCCAATAAATCTACTTGGTTATGTGTCTCCTCCATTTGAGTAACTTTTCAATCGTCATTGCTATTCCTTAAGTCTACAAGTGGTGCAAAACGATTGGGGCACTCTGTAATGGGTCCTATATGCACTAGTGTTATAAACAGCCTTTCTTGAGCATGATCAATAGAAGATACAAGGATTGTAGGGGGAATGCCCTCTGGCTGGTTCCCCTTTTTTGCCTTTTTGTCCATAGTGACCTGGGACTCTCTCTTCAAGGTTTCAAAAAATGACTTAGGCCCTCATTACAAGCCTGGTGGTCGGTGTTAAAGCAGCGGTAATACCGCCAACAGGCCAGCGGGGAAAAAATGTGATTACGCCTGTGGCGGAAACCGCCAATATAGACAGCCACTTTAAAACTCCGACCACCACGGCGGTAGAAACAAACAGCGTGGCGGACACTGCCAACAGACAGACGGGAGACAAAGTACCACCCACTGTATTACAAGAGGCCTATCCGCCACCTTTTCTGGGGCAGAACCAACGGCATCAAAAGCACAGTGGAAACAGTACACAGAGGGAAAATACTCATCTCTCAACATCCAACGAGGAACAAGGACGCCATGGAGCCCGAACTTCATGTGTAACCCATGTTGGATTACCTCCTCTTCTACCAGGAGTACGAATGGCGGTGGCGACCACGGTGAGTACTGCACCTACAACACAGGGGAGGGGGAGGAAAGAGAGTGACACACACATGCAACACGCAACACCCCCACCCTCACCCTCACACACAACAACATACACACAAATAAATGCAGCAACATTACATATACACCCTCCCACCCCTGGAAGAACGCAAGGACAAAAGGAAATGATTGTAACGATTGTAATCAAGAAAAATAAATTAGTCAAAAGTCAAAATTCAGTATATACAAATATGTACACCAACTACACAAGTCCGGATAGTGTACTAATCATTGTCTGTGGACCACTGGGCCCAAAATGCATGGGCGAGGCACACACATGATTCCTGACTGGAAACGGTGAGAACACTGCTGCGGCATCAGATCGAAAATGAACAGGCACATCAGGGGGAGGTGGGGCAGCTCAGCCTGATGAACGCACAACGCCACTGCTGCACGAGGGGGCTCCATGCCCATTGATGTATCCTGGGGAGTGCAAAGCCACAGTCTCTCAAGTCTCTCCAGTGGGTGGGTTGCCCACTTCTTTATCCTGGGGACTGCAAAGCCACAGTCTCTCAAGTCTCTCTAGTGGGTGGTTTGCCCACTGTTCAATCCTGGGGAGTGCAAAGCCACAGTCTCTCAAGTCTCTACAGTGGGTGGTTTGCCCACTGTTCCATCCTGGGGAGTGCAAAGCCACAGTCTCTCAAGTGGATAACAGTCTCCACTGGTTCTGGAGGGGGCATTGTGCCCAGAGTGCTTCATCCTGCCAAGGACAGAGGTAGTGGATGTGATACTCCACTGGTTCTGGAGGGGGCTTTGTGCCCAGAGTGCTTCATCCTGCCAAGGACAGAGGTAGTGGATGTGATACTTCACTGGTTCTGGAGGGGGCTTTGTGCCCAGAGTGCTTCATCCTGCCAAGGACGGAGGTAGTGGATGTCTTTCTCCACTGGTTCTGGAGGGGGCTTTGTGCCCAGAGTGCTTCATCCTGCCAAGGACAGAGGTAGTGGATGGGATACTCCACTGGTTCTGGAGGGGGCTTTGTGCCCAGAGTTCTTCATCCTGCTCGTGATGGACTCAGTAGCATCAGTGCCCTTGGCGCTCATGGGCCAGCGGTGCTTGCTGGGGCGGTGTCATTGGCAGCGGTGCTTGTTGCGGCGGTGTCCTGTTCAGCGGTGCTTGTGGCGGCGGTGCCCTGTTCAGCGGTGCTTGTGGCGGCGGTGCCCTGTTCAGCGGTGCTTGTGACGGAGGGGTCCTTTGCAGTGACTCAGCTGCTGGTGGTCCTGTCTGGCCCAGAGGGCCTGGTGCTGGTGGTCCTGTCTGGCCCAGCGGGGCTGGTGCTGGCAGGGCTGGTGCTGGCGGTCCTGTCTGGCCCAGCAGGGCTGGTGCTGGCGGTCCTTCATGGCCCAGCGGGGCTGGTGCTGGCGGTCCTGTCCTGGGCAGCTGGGCTGGTGCTGGCGGTGGCCTCCTGGGAATCGAGGATGATGGTGGTGACCTCCTGGGCAGCAGGGCTGGTGCTGGCCTCCTGGGCAGCAGGGCTGGTGCAGGCGGTGGCCTCCTGGGCAGCTAGGCTGGTGCTGGTGGTGGCCTCCTGGGCAGCGGGGATGATGGCGGTGGCCTCCTGGGCAGCAGGGATGGTGCTGGCGGTGGCCTCATGGGCAGCTGGGCTGGTGCTGGCGGTGGCCTCCTGGGCAGCTTGGCTGGTGCTGGCGGTGGCCTCCTGGGCAGCGGGGATGATGGCGGTCTTCTCTGCCATGTTGCTCTTCCCAGACTTGCTGACTTTCTTGTGGCCCTTCCCCACCTTAGAAGGTGTCACAGCTGACTCCACACTTCCACCCGTACCCCTGGGAGCGGCTTTGGTGGCTGGAGTCTTCCCCCACGCCCGCCGGGCACTGGCCAACTTTTGATGCTTGACAGGTGGGGGACTGTCCGTGCTGTGGCTCCGTGCCACACTGGCTGCCCTGGTGGCCAGCGCACTCCAGATTCCGGTGACTACAGGCACCACTGGTCCCGGAGATGTTGTGGCTGAGGTGCTAGGTTGGGACCTGGAGAGTCGGGCCCTAGGAGACGGATGGGGTGGGGGAGGTGAGGGAAAGAGGTCAAGGTTGGACAGGAAAAGTTTCTTGGGAACACTGGGACGGGTAGCTGGAGGGGGTTTGGGAGTGGAGGAAGAGGTTGTGGTTGTAGGAGATGTTAATTTGGTGACTTTGGGTGAAGGTGCATGAGGTGGATGGCTGTTGGGTGGGCGTGTGCCTGCTGTTTGTGTATCTTGGGAGGTGGCGTCACAGACACACAGGGAGAGGACACAGGGGACGTGTGAATGGAAGTGGGGGTGGAGACTGCACGTGAGCGGGGTGTGGTGGTGTGTGTGCTGGTGATGGAAGTAGTGGCTGTAGAAGTAGTGCATGCAGGTGTGAGTGGAGACGAGACTGGGAGGGAGGAGGGAGACGAGGAGGCGGGGGACACAGTGGAGGCAGTGGATGTTGGTGTGTCTGCATGTGCGTGATGCTTGCGTGAGTGCCTGAGGGATTTGTGGTGCTTATGTTTGCCTGAGCTTCCCTTGTGTGTTGATGTGTGTGCATGCTGGACTGAAGGTGTGCTTGGGATAGGCTGAGGTAGAGGGGATTGCGTATGGGTGGAGGAAGTTGGAGGGGGGAGGCTAGAGACAGGGACAATGGCTGCCATCAGTGCTGAGGCCAGAGTCTGAAAAGCTCGCTGAAGGGCCGCCTGACCAGAATAAATGCCCTCCAGGAATGTATTTGCTTGTTGCAAATGCCTCTCTACACCCTGGATGGCATTCAAAATGGTAGACTGCCCAACAGTGAGGGACCTGAGGAGGTCAATGGCCTCCCCACTGAGGGCAGCAGGGGTGACTGGGGCAGGGGCAGAGGTGCCTGGGGCGAAGGTGATGCCCACCCTCCTGGGTGAGCGGGCATGGGACAAAGGCTGAGGGGCTACTGGGAGGGTGGTGCTGGTAGGGGGTGTGGCGGCTGTACCTGCAGATGTGGGGGCACAGATGTTGCCGCCACCACAAGGGAGCTCCCATCAGAGGAGGAGTCCATGTCACTGGTGTCAGCACCTGTCCCCGCCGTGGAGCTCCCCTCGCCCTCCGTCCCACTGGTGAACTCCGAGTCCGTTGTCTCGCCCTCCAAGGCCATGTGGGATGCAGCTCCCTCCTGCTAATGCACACAAGAACAGGGAGACCACAAAAAGGGGGGGAAACGACAGAAGAAAGACATGTTGAGTGCATGCATTACCGCTACTGTTGGCGGACACGACAGACATAGAAGCCCCCTGCACTACGCTGTGCACTTGGGCTCCACTGTTCAATCCACAACACTCAAATCCACAATACACAAGTCAAGTTATCACTGAAAATGCAAAAATAGTCTCCATGTAATTTTAAACACACACTAACACTGTTAGCGTGAAAACGTACCTTAGGTGTGTCAAAAAGGACTTGCAAAGCGTAGATTTCACTCACTCACGAGACCTTGAGTTTTGAGTCATTTCTCCTTCCGTCAAGGTTGGGGTGCGTCGTTTCTTCTCTCCGCAGGAGAGCGATACGTCGATCTGGCCAGCACTCTCGGGTCCGGGCAGGCCTTGAGTGCCCAGCTGTGTTTGCGTCAGAAATCCAGCTGCACGATGAACCGAAAACCATGCAGCACGGGTTGCGATCTCACCAGCCTCTGCCACCGATGCTGTGCATTGTTTCTCCAGCCCTGGGCGTCGATCTTCTGGTCACGTTGCAGGTGAGCATTGATTTTCAGCCGCGAAGCCGGCGGCATGACGATTTTCCACCCACAGAATGGAGTTGCATCGATCTTTTCCCCGCACGGCGATCAGTGCATGGATTTCTTCCTCTTAGGCTGTCAGCTTTTCCTTTCAGGGTCCCAGGAACTGGATGGGCACCACCTGGCAGAGTAGGAGTATCTTCAGAGACTCCAGGTGCTGGCAGAGAGAAGTCTTTGCTGTCCCTGAGACTTCAAACAATCGGAGGCAAGCTCTAAATCAAGCCCTTGGAGATCTTCACAAGATGGAAGGCACAAAAAGTCCAGACTGTGCCCTCTTACTCTGGCAGAAACAGCAACTGCAGGATAGCTCCACAAAGCACAGTCACAGGTAGGACAGCTCTTCTTCCTCAGCTCTTCTCCAGGCATAGGTAGCTCTTGGTTTCCAGAAGTGTTCTAAAGTCTGTGGTTTTGGGTGCCCTTATACCCATTTTCTCCTTTGAAGTAGGCCTACTTCAAAGCAAAGTCTCTCTTGAATGTGAAATCCTGCCTTGCCCAGGCCAGGCCCCAGACACACACCAGGGGGTTGGAGACTGCATTGTGTGAGGGCAGGCACGGCCCTTTCAGGGGTGAGTGTCCACTTCTCCCCTCCCTCCTAGCACAGATGGCTCATCAGGATATGCAGGCTACACCCCAGCTGCCTTTGTGTCACTGTTTATTGAGAGGTACAACCAGACCAACTGTTAAAGTGACCCAGACAGGGAATTCACAAACAGGCAGAGTCACAGAAATGGTATAAGCAAGAAAATGCTTACTTTCTAAACATGGCATTTTCAGACACACAGGGGCATATTTATACTCTGTTTGCGCCGAATGTGCGTCAAAATTTTTGACGCACAATCGGCGGAAACCCTGCCCCATATTTATACTTTGACGTCCGACCCCGCGGGCGTCAAAATTCCACCATGTGCATCATTTTTTGGAAGGGGGAACCAGCCTTGCGTTAATTATATGCAAGGTAGGCGTTCCCTTCCAAAAAATGACTTTAAGGCCTGTGCCCCTTATTTATACTCTGACGTCATTTTGACGCACAGGAGGGGGCAGGCCTTAAAAAACGGCGCACAGCCTGATGGGTGCCGTTTTTTAACACCTGGGTCAGGGCAGGCGTTAAGGGACCTGTGGGCTCGGAAGGAGCCCAGAGGTGCCCTCCCCTGCCCCCAGGGACACCCCCTGCCACTGTTCCCACCCCAGGAGGACACCCAAGGATGGATGGACCCATCCCAGGGAAGTAAAGGTAAGTTCGGGTAAGTATTTTTTTCCGATTTGTTTTGTGGCATAGGGGGGCCTGATTTGGGCCCCCCTTCATGCCACTATGCCCAATGACCATGCCCAGGGGACATAAGTACCCATGGAGGTTGGGCGTAAAAAAAAATGGTGCAAATCCGGTTTGAGGCCTGAATTTTGCCTCAGACCTGACTTGCACCGTTTTTTGATGCACAACCCCCATTTTCCCATACGCCGGCGCTGCCTGGTGTGAGTCATTTTTTTTTACGCACACCAGTCCGCAGCGCCGGCTAACGTCATTCCAATAATAAGGCGCCCGCATGGCGCGTTGGAAGGACGTTAGCCGGCGGTAAAATTTTTGACACACAACTGCATTGGCGCAGTTGTGCGTCAAAAAGTATAAATATGGGCCACAATCTTAAAATCAACTTTACTAAAAGATGTATTTTTAAATTGTGAACTTAGGGACCCCAAACTCCACATATCTATCCGCTCCCAAAGGGAATCTACACTTTAATCTTATTTGAAGGTAGCCCCCATGTTAACCTATGAGAGGGACAGGCCTTGCAACAGTGAAAAACGAATTTAGCAGTATTTCACTGTCAGGACATATAAAACACATTACTATATGTTCTACCTTAACCATACACTGCACCCTGCCCTTGGGGCTGCCTAGGACCTACCATAGGGGTGCCTTACATGTAAGAAAAGGAAGGTTTAGGCCTGGCAAGCGGGTACACTTGTCAAGTCGAATTTTCAGTTTAAAAATGCACACACAGACACTGCAGTGGCAGGTCTGAGACATGATTACAGAGCTGCTTATGTGGCTGGCACAACCAGTGCTGCAGGCCCACTAGTAGCATCATTTGATTTACAGGCCCTGGGCACCTCTAGTGAACTATACTATGGGCTTACTAGTAAATCAAATATGCCAATCATGGATAAACCAATCAGCCATACAATTTATAGAGAGAACATATGCACTTTAGCAGTGGTAAGGTGCTCAGAGTTCAAAAGCCAACAGCAACAGGTCAGAATAAATAGGAGGCAGGAGGCCATAAGATTGTGGATGACCCTGCATAAACTAAAAAGTCCAACACTGTTTAATTATCTAATGACAGCCATTCTCTGTTAAAGGTGAGGGAGAGCTTTTTTTTCCTTCTTTGATAATGTTATCAAATATCCTTTTAGGATTTGATTTCTTGTTGAGTTTGTTGGTTTATAAAATATATGTACAAGAACAGGATTTCTACCACATTGGAAGTCCATTATTTTGGATTGCAGAACTTCTTAAATTGATCTGGAAAGAAGCCAGGCAGGTCAATGTCAGAATTACTGTTAATGTATACTGCAAATCTGCATCTTCTCTCAAAGGCTTTTAGGTCTCTCATCATGTTGGCCCTCTTATGGTGCCTAAGTAAATGCCAAAGATAGATGCCTTTGCTCAGAAACTGATTGATATCTGGAAGGTTTGCAGCTGGCTTATGTTGGGCAGCCTTTTTTTTATGTTATAAACCTTCTGTTTGTTTTTATGCTGTTCACTCACAGGACTAACACTGACAAGAGAATATAAAAAAAGAGAATGATTTATGGAGTAGCAAGACAGAAGATGAGGTAGATGAAACCTTACTGTGTCTCTTTTTAGTTTTGCAGATGTAATTTTTAAAACATGCTTGGTTGCCATCTGTTTTACTTCTGTGATCCTCTTTAGTATGTGTGCCAATCAATTCAGAGTCACTTTCTGTGTTCTTTAAATGTTTTAGTTCTTTTTGTACCTTGATTTTAAGCATCTTTTTGAAAAGTTACTTTAACAGATGCTGATGGTAGGTCATTGATGATTTATGCAGTAAAATATTCCATGAAGCAGACCATTCACAGTTAGTTTGTTTACATGGTGGCTTAGACCTTTTATAGATCTGTAAATGTGTTATAATAAATTGGCAGTTACTGATTTTCTCCTAGATCAACAGTTCGTATCTTGGATGTAGATTTGTGATTAACAGAATGGTTGATTCCAGCTTGAGAGTCAGTTCAAAGGAATATATAGGTTTGAAATCCCATAAATAGTACACTAGATGATAAGGGATCACAAAAAAACAACAGCCTACCAGGGACAAAATCCAAGTCCCAAAGGATATAGGGGGTCATTACAACATTGGCGGTAAAAGGCACTTACCGCCGTGCAGAAGACCGCCAAAACACCGCCGCGGCCGCGGAATTCCGCTACAGCTATTATGACCCACATCTCTGAATCCGCCGAAATTCAGACACCCACACAAGACCGCCACACCAAAGGTCAGTGATAAACTGGCGAAAACAAAACCGCAACAAAATACACACACATCTCCAAAACACCACCACATTGGACAATTCAAAATACAAACACCTGATACACATACACACACCACTCCCACACACCCATTGCAATATAAAACACACACCCACATCACCCACAAACCCTTACGACCAAAAATTAGAGACGAAGGCGACAGAGAGAGCACAGCAATAGACAACCCCACCACACAGAGGCACACCACACCATCACCCACACAACATTACACGCACAATACACCACACACCACTACACATCACCACACACATCAACACTTACCTCACCCCACACATTACCCACACCACCTCATGTCACGCCAAAGACACCCCAGGTTTTCCGAGGAGGAGCTCCGGGTCATGGTGGAGGAAATCCTACAGGTAGAGCCACAGCTATTTGGCTCACAGGTGCAGCACACATCCATAGCCAGGAAGAAGGAGCTATTGCAAAGAATCGTGGACAGAGTCAACGCTGTGGGACAGCATCCAAGAAATCGGGAGGACATCAGGAAGAGGTGGAACGACCTATGGGGGAAGGTGCGTTCAGTGGTCTCCAGGTACAACATCGCGGTACAGCGGACTGGCAGCGGACCCCCACCTCCTCCCCCACAACTAACAACATGGGAGGAGCAAGTCTTGACCATTATGCATCCTGAGGGCCTCGGAGGAGTCGGTGGAGGAATGGACACTGGTAAGTTAAATCTCAACTATTATACCCCCCACCCTACCTGCATGCCATCACACACCCCGCCCTCACCCCCTCCCCTATCACTCCAACTCCTCATTAATGTACTCATAACACAAACCATACATCCCAACACCAAGCCCTGCATGACACAACTAAACATGGTCACCCATCACTAAAGCATGCTCACTGCACATACCCATAACAACCCCCTAACCATCATGACACAAGACCCCACACACGAAGGTTTGCACTGGGGTACACGGTCACCCACCCATTGCACACCATGACACACACACATGCAATAATCATGCTTTTACACCCCTGCAGGACCACTACGGAACGTCACAACACCGGAGGGTCCTGACAACTCCACTCCGCCCACAGAAGAGGCCCACAGTGACGACTCGATCCTGATGACCAGCCCGGACCATCGGGGGCCTCAGGATGATCGGTTCCCCTCACACAGGCACCGCCCAACAATGACCTTCCACCCTCTGGTAACACCAGCACAGCACCCACCCAGCGGGCCCATACCTCCGTCCCCAGGACACGTCAATCAGCTGTGTGTCCACCACTACAGGGAACCCAGGATAACCCCCCACCCCAACAACAACAGGGACCTGGGGGCAGTGGTAGTGGGCACACAGTCCAGGGGACGGAGGCACAGGAACACAGGGGAACTGGGAGGGCTGCTGTGCGACAGGGGGCGGACAGGCCAAGGGAACCCACTCTCCACGAGGCCCTCTCCTCCATCATGGGAGCATACCACCACTCCCAGGAGACGATGGCGACGGTCCTGGCCAAGTTTCAGGAGACCCCAGCGCCTGCAGGACGAACTGTATATGGGGTTCAGGGAGGAGCTCAGAACCATCAGATCCGCCCTGGGCACCATCGTTGGGGTGCTGAAGGACATACTGAACACCATGAGGGACAACGTGGCACTCCAAGGGGCCCCTGACACTAGCATGGACGATGAACTGCCCACCACCTCCTCTGGCGCTAGTGGACAGGACGCCCGGCCACAGGACCACCACATCAGCACCCCACCCCCTGCAGACGGACAACCACCCCGCAAGCGGTCCCAGAGATCCAGGAACAGGACAGAGCAAGATGGCAAGACCCCCATAATGGAAATGAGACCACCCTGATTGTCCTCCCCCTGCCCCACTTTGTTACCCTGTCCCGATTGGAACTGACCCAGCTCCACTTCCTATGCCCATATGGGCAATGCACCTGTGAGACTAATAGACTGGACTCTGCCATGGACATTCCTCCACCGTCCCCCATCACCATATCACTACCCCCCTCCATTTTTGAGCACTGCAATAAACACCCTTGAACCACAAAACAATCTGGAGTCAGTTTGTGATTCCGAAAATATGCATAATCAATGACAGTGTCAACATGCTTTCCATTTTTATAGCCAACATACCTATGTCACACATCACAAGTCCTTGAAGGATGCAAGAAGATGACACACGTTGCTAACCACACCTGTGAAACCGTAATAGAAAGGTACAACTCAGTGACCAAATACTGCCAGACAGGATAGAGGTAGAAGTGTGAAAGTGAATGTAATGGTAAAAAGATAACTGTTCTCACCTGTGTGTCATTGGAAATATTGCCGTATGACTGACTCCCTGTTGTCTATGCCTTCTTCCTCAGTGTCCTCCTCATCACTGTCCACAGGCTCCACAGGCTCCACAGCTGCCACAACACCGCCATCTGGACCATCCTCCTGCAGAAAAGGCACCTGGCGTCGCAAAGCAAGATTGTGAAGCATCGAGCAGACGATGATGATCTGGCACACCTTCCTTGGTGAGTAGAATAGGGAACCACCTGTCATATGGAGGCACCTGATCCTGGCCTTCAGGAGGCCGAAGGTGCGTTCGATCACCCTCCTAGTCCGCCCATGGGCCTCATTGTAGCGTTCCTCTGCCCTGGTCCTGGGATTCCTCACTGGGGTCAATAGCCAGGACAGGTTGGGGTAACCAGAGTCCCCCAATAGCCACACACGGTGCCTCTGGAGTTGACCCATCATATAAGGGATGCTGCTATTGCGCAGGATGTAGGCATCATGCACTGAGCCAGGGAACATAGCATTTACCTGCGAGATGTACTGGTCTGCCAAACATACCATCTGTACATTCATCGAATGATAACTCTTCCGGTTCCTGTACACCTGTTCACTCCTGTGGGAGGGGGACCAGAGCTACATGGGTTCCATCAATAGCACCTATGATGTTGGGCATATGTCCAAGGGCATAGAAGTCACCTTTCACTGTTGGCAAATCCTGCACCTGAGGGAAAACGATGTAGCTACTTACGTGTTTCAGCAGGGCAGACAACACTCTGGACAACACGTTGGAAAACATAGGCTGGGACATCCCTGATGCCATGGCCACTGTTGTCTGAAACAATCCACTTGCAAGGAAATGGAGCACTGACAGCACCTGCACTTGAGGGGGATTCCTGTGGGATGACGGATTGGTGACATCAGGTCTGGCTCCAACTGGGTACACAGTTCCTGGATTGTGGCACGGTCAAACCTGTAGGTGATGAGTAAATGTCGCTCCTCCATTGTCAACAGGTCCACCAGCGGTCGGTAGACCGGAGGATTCCGCCATCTTCTCAAATGTCCAAGCTGACGGTGCCTAGGAAGGACAACAGCGACAACAGAGTCAACAAAATCCCAGGTATGTACCCACAGATACACAAGAAAAATCTTCACGTATGTGTGTCGCCTGTAGGCCTAGGTATGTGTGACTCAGTTGCAAATTAAGCCATGTGGGCCCCTGAAATGGCGGCTGCCTGACCTCTAGACTGGGACAGTGGGATGTGAGGTAACTGCGCTGGCGTTGTACACCGTCGCGGTGGGCGGGCGAGGACCACGGCGCAAAGCTGCATTGGTTAACATTGGACCCTATGGGTCCCAGGAGCCAATGATGAAGTGAGCCGGCGGTGATGAGACGCACCACTGCGGACGTGACCACCGCGGACGTGACCGCCATTTTCTATCTGTTCAATCACTTGATACCTGATCTTCGACAGGAGAGGACCTACACTGCAAGTGCTGCTGTGACCTCGGTCTGGAAGAGACAATGGCTGCTGCGTCTGGGGAAAGGGCCCCTGTCTTCACTGCTCAGGAGTTGGAGAAGCTCGTGGACGGGGTCGTCCCCCAGGACACGCTACTCTACGGTCCTCCAGACCAACAGGTAAGTACACAGGGAGCGCGTTGTATGGGCTATGCCTGGGTGGAGAGTGCTGGTTGTAAGAGGGAAGGGGGCAGAGTGCAGTGAACATGAAGGACTGTGAATGCATGTGCCACATGGCAAGGGCAGGGATGGGGGCTACTCACTTCGACGGTGCTCTTGCTAATGACTTCTCTTCTTCCCCTGTGCATGTCATGTAGGTCAGCGCCCACCAGAAGAAGGACATTTGGCGTGCCATCGCCAAGGACGTACGGACCCTGGGGGTCCACCAGAGACGGGGCACCCACTGCCGGAAAAGATGGGAGGACATTCGCCGCTGGAGCAAGAAGATGGCGGAGGCTCAGCTGGGGATGGCCTCCCAACGTGGAAGGGGTGCCCGTCGCACCATCACCCCCCTGATGTTCCGGATCCTGGCGGTGGTCTACCCTGAGTTGGATGGGCACTTGAGGGCATCACAGCAGACACAAGGGGGTGAGTACACAATCATTCTGGGGACTTTGCGCGCAGTTGAGGGGTCTAGGTATGGGAGGAGGGCTGTGGGATTCCCTAGGCCAGGGCGACTTCCACAGGCTAGGCCCCTCCGTAATGCAGGCCATGTGGCACACCACCCCACCGCAGTAGAGTGCCAAGTACAGGTATACATGCCCCTGTGGCATCCATGTGTGCAGATGTCCACCATAGCCATGTAGGCCACATCCCAGGAATTGCATCTGTAGAGGCCAGGAGCACGGCTTAGTGCAGGGGGCTGCTGTGTCTGTATTGTCCGCCAGCGGTAGCGGTATGCCATGCACTCAACCTGTCTTTCTTCTGTCGTCCCCCCCCCCCTTTTTCTGCTCTCCATGTTCTTTTGTGCATCCGCATCATCAGGCGGAGGTACAGTAGCACCGGAGCACGAGGGAGCTGCATCCCACATGGCCATGGAGGGCCACACCACGGACTCAGAATGCACCAGTGGGACGGAGGGCGAGGGGAGCTTCACGTCGGCGCCGGATCCCCAAACAGTGACACGGACTCGTCTGCCGATGGGAGCTCCCTTGTGGTGGCGGCACCATCTGTGCCCCACACTTCTACACGTACAGCCGCCACCTCCCCTACCAGCACCGCCCTCCCAGCAGCCCCTCAGCATTCGCCCCATGGCCACTCACCCAGGAGGGTGGGCATCACCTTCTCCCCAGGCACCTCAGGCCCTGCCCCTGTCACCCCTGCTGCCCTCAGTGAGGAGGCCGTTGACCTCCTCAGGTTACTCACTGTTGGGCAGTCTTCCATTGTGAATGCCATCCAGGGTGTAGAAAGGGAGTTGCAACACAGTAATGCAATTCTGGAGGGCATTCATTCTGGTCAGGCTGCCCTTCATCGCACCCTTCAAACTCTGGCCTCAGCATTGATGGCAGCCATTGTCCCTGTGTCTAGCCTCCCCCCTCCAACTTCCTCCACCCAGACCCAATCCCCTGTACCCCAGCTTATCCCAAGCACACCAACAGACAAGCATGCACACACCTCAACACACAAAAGTAGCTCAAGCAAACATAGGCACCACACATCCCACAGGCACTCACACAAGCATCACCCACATACAGACACAGCAACATCCACTGCCTCCACTGTGTCCCCCTCCTCATCGTCTCCCTCCTCCCTCCCAGTGTCTTCTACACTCTCACCTGCATGCACTACATCTACAGGCACTAGGACCCGCACCAGAACACCCAGCACCACACCCCGCTGACCTGCACTCACCACCCCCACTCCCATTTACACGTCCCCTGTGTCCTCTCCCAGTTTGTCTGTGACGCCCCCTCCCAAAGTACACAAACGCGGGCACCCACACACCCAACATCCATCCACCTCACGACAGCCTCCAGTACCTGCATCTGCACCCAAAACACCTAAAGTGACACCTCCTACAACCACCTCCTCTTCCTCCACTCCCAGACCCCCTCCAGCTACCCATCCCAGTGTTCGTCAGAAACTCACCCTCAGCAACGTTGACCTCTTTGCCCCCATCCCCACCCCTCCAATTCATAAGTCCCGTAGTAGCACCTCAGCCAAAAAGACTCCTGTACCAGTGGTGTGTGTTCAAGGTGTGTGGAGTGCACCGGCCACCAGGGCAGGCAGTGTGACATGGAGTCAAAGCACTGCCAGTCCACCCCCTGTAATGCACCCAAAGTTGGTAAGTGGCCGACGGGACAGGTAGAAGACTCCTGGCAGCAAAACTGGTCACAAGGGTCCCCGGGGGATTGCAGAGTCAGCTGTGACTCCTCCAAAGGTGGTGAAGGGCTGGAGTAAGTCTGCACAGTCTGGTGAGAGCAGCATGGCGGAGAAGGGCGCCATCCTCCCCGGCGGCCGGGACGCCACCGCCAGAACCGTCGTCACTGGTCAGGAGACCACCGCCAGAGTCATTGCCCAGGAGGGCACAAGTATTGTCACTGGTCAGGAGACCACCGACAGAGTTACCGCCAGAGTCAGTGCCCAGGAGGGCCCCGGCTGCCACATCCCCGCTGGAAAATGAAGGACCGTCATGCCACACACCAATGCACAGATCAGAGACCGCCATGGCAAAGCCCCGATGAACAAGGGAATCGCCGCCATGGTGAAGACCACTGAACAGGGCACAGCACCGCTGAACAGGGCAGAGAACCGCTGAACAGATCAGAGACCGCCATGGCAACGCCCCGTTGAACAAGGGAATCACCACCATGGTGAAGCCGCTGAACAGGGCACAGCACCGCTGAACAGGGCAGAGAACCGCTGAACAGATCAGAGACCGCCAAGGCATAGCACCGCAGAACAAGGAAACACCGCCACATCAAGCATCGTTATCCCATGTACAGCTGGGACTGTGACGGTACAGGAACCGTCACGGGGAGCTAAATGCAGTGTGGGCACCATTCCCCCTCCAGAACCGTTGGAGACTGTTATCCACTTGAGAGACTGTGGCTTTGCACTCCCCAGGATGTAACAGTGGGCAAACCACCCACTGTAGAGACTTGAGAGACTGTGGCTTTGCACTCCCCAGGATGTAACAGTGGGCAAAGGATACATCAATGGGCATGGAGCCCCGTCGTGGATCTGGCGTGGTGCTGTAATCCGGCTGAGGTGCCCACCCCTTACCTTCCCCCTGAGGTGCCTGTTGTATTTCTATATGATGCCCCAGCAGTGTTCTCTCCGTTTGAGGACAGGTATCGTGTGTGGGCCTCGCCCATGCATTTTTGGCCCAGTGGTGCATGGATATTGATATGTGCATGCCTGCACTGCTTCTCGTAATGTATATACTTTTGAATATGTATATATTTATCTGTATATATTTGGTATCTGTATTTTGATACATTACAATTTTTCAACTGATTTCCTTTGGTCTTTGCATTCTTCCGGGGGGGTTGTGGGTTGTTACTGTGATGTTTTGACATGCGTAGCTGTGTGTGTTATAATGTGCAAGGGTGGGGGTGGGTGTTTTGCATGTGTGTCCCCCTGACTTTTGCCTCCCCCCTCCCCTATGTCGTAGGTGCAGTACTCACCGTTGTCTTCAGCGCCACTGTTGCTGGTGTTCATAAATGAGCAGGAAGACAAGGGCAGGTAGGATTTGTAATTCTGGCTCCATGGTGTCCTCCTTCCTCGTGGGATGAGTAGAAGGTGAGCGTTTTCGCATTGCAAAAGCTGTTTCCGCCGTGTTTTTATCCACGGTGAATCCGCCCCGGAAAAGGTGGCGGATTGGCAGGTTGTGATACTGTGGGCGGTACATTGTCTTCCGCCTGTCTGTTGGCGGTGACCGCCGCGCTGCTTGTCTGTACCACCTAATTCTCTTTTTTTCGTCCGCCGGCCTGTTTGTGGTATTACCGCACCTTTAACACCGTCCGCCAGGGTTGTAATGACCCCCATAGTCAGTCACAAGAAAATTAAATATCCAAGCAAGATGGGACTCAAACAGCTGGAATCAACAAAGAAAAAAAATATGATTTCACTACAATGTTTCAGCTTTTAGCCTTCCTCCTTCTGGACACAATCATTTTAAATGGTTCATCCAGATGTTTTCTCAAGTTTTGTATGTGGGCAAAACAGTGAATGACCTCTGTACACAACATAGGAACCACACATCAGCAATAATTAATAGGACACCAGCCTGTAGCCAATCATTTTAAGTTTGTGGACTATTTAGAATGAGACTTAGACAATTTCTCCATGGAACATGTCTTAAAGGAAGAACTACCAGGCTCCAGAGAAAACATCTGGAGATACCATTTAAAATCATAGCATGCAGATGGATTGGACATCACTTCACTCATGATACTTTTTGAAATTCCAGCAGTGCAGCCCCTAAGCAAACTAGTGTGTGTGGGGGGGGGAGGGTGGAGAATATATATTTTAGGTATGAGGGTTTAGGACCTAAATCCTCAAAGTTAACATTTTAATCACCAGTATCAACAATTTAGTACATTTCCCTTATGTAAATATGTTTTGATGGTGTCATGCTTAAAAATAAAAAAATATGTATTTTTCTTTCAGTTCCTTACTTAGCCTTTATATATGGCCCACATGAGCTTAAATTTAAATATTTTAAAGTGGATGCATTACTTGTAAAATGTATATCTTGAATGAAAAGAAGGATTCTAGAATAGGAAAATAAGGACACAAATGCTGACAGTTATAAGCATTGTTATTATTCATTGCTATTCTCATAAAAGGAAACAGCCTTTGGCGGCAGTATGTTTTTTATGTTTGAAATGTTGAGCACAGTTTTCACATGACTATATATACTTGCACAAAGTGGCAACATGCATTGTGACCGAGACTGGTTTCCAGCTGAAGTGTGTCAATGCTGTAAATTTGCTGGCAATTAAATTACTGGATTTTTTATCAACATGAGTGCTGTCATCTCCATTTGTTTTTTAGTTGTTTGTGGATTTTGAGGCCCAGATTTATACTTTTTGCCATAAAACTGTGCAAATACAGTTTTGAGGCAAAAAGTATAGCACTAGCTTGCGTCATTCCAAAGCGCCAGCTAGGCGCCAAATTTATGGAATGCCGCAAGCCGGTGCTAAACTTGGGCCAGCGTCAGAAAAAATTATGTTAGCTGGGTGGGGGTGGCAGTATAGGTGAAGGGGGTTTTGCCTCAAAAAAATATGCTAGCCTGGTTAAAGGCAAAAAAATGCCGTAAACCAGCCTGGCGTCATTTCCTGACACAGAACCATCCATAACACATGACTTCTGTCTTGTAAAAGACAAGAGTCATGCCCACCACCTCTGGCCAGCACAGGGGACCAGTGTCCCCTGGGCATGGCCATTGCACCCAGTGCCATAAGGGGGGCCCATGTCAGGGCCCCAAATGACACTTACATTTGTTTGTTTTTTAATACTTGCCTATACTTACCCTACTTACCTGAGATGGGATTCCCCATCATATGGTGTCCCTCTGGTGTGGGTGAGGGTGTTCCTGGGGCTTGCGGTGGGCACCTGTGGGTTCATTCCATGGTGTTTGACCATGGAAATGGGCCCACATGTCCCCTAACGCCTGGTCTGACCAGGTATTAAATAATGGCACTGAGCAGGCTTAGCGCCATTATTTAGGCCCACCCCTGCACCATTGTTGCACAGGAGGATAAATAAAGCGCTATGGGCTTAGAGTCATTTTGTGGATGGGAACGCCTACCTTGCATCTCATTGTTGCAAGTTGGATTCACGCATCCAATAAATGAAGTTAACTTCTAAATTGTGACGCTAGACGAGTCTAGAATCAAAATATAAATATGGAGTTAAGTTTGTGCCGAATTTGCATAAGAAAATGGCGCAAATTCAGCGCAAACTGTATAAATATGCCCCTTATGGTTTAACAATGGTAATGCTGTTTTCCGCACCACCAGTGGGCCAGAACGCAGGCAGCTGGCAGCAGCTACTGTAGTTTGTAGATATATATTTACATTAGCATTCAACATAACAATACTTTCAGTCTGTTTTTTTATGTGTAATACATTAATGCACTTGCTAAATGTTCCCATACTTTAGCATTGGGAGATATCTGCCCGGGTGATGAAGAACTCCGTCTACATGTGAAATATTGCTAAAAGTTATTTTACACTCATAACTTTGGTTCCAACTCCTATTTAAGGAGGTGGAGATTTGTAATTCAACACTTGTTAGACAAAATATACTCAATTGTGAATAACCAAAAATCGTATTTTACTATAAAGTGTAAGATTAGGTTTACGTATGTAGATGTATTTTTGTGTAGATGTAACTCTGTGATTAGGCCCTTGAGTACGCAACCATTGGTCAATATTCCTAATTAGAGGGGGCAGTGCTGAGCCAATATGAATACAACCAGGATGTTATATGACAATTAGGCCTAATCACAAGAAAACATGTTTTGACTTAGAGGATGAGAAACGACTTTTGGAAACTTTTCTCTGTGGGGACAAGTTTTTTCATAAAATTTTGCATGTCCCATGTTTGTAAATTAAGTTACCAGCCTTGGAGCCTTACACAAAAATTGTAGCGGTGACTTAGCTAATGAATAAAAATATTTTTTCTGCATTCAGAAGACTCTGGGGGTCATTCCGAGCCAGGGCCGGGGACCACAGAAGCACCGCCAACAGGCTGGCGGTGCTTCCAGGGCCATTCTGACCGCGGCGGTAAAGCCGCGGTCAGAAAAGGGGAACCGGCGGTTTCCCGCTGGTTTTCCCCTGGCCCAGGGAATCCTCCATGGCGGCGCTGCTTGCAGCGCCACCATGGGGATTCCGACCCCCTTCCCGCCAGCCTGTTTCTGACGGTTTACACCGCCAGAACCAGGATGGCGGGAACGGGTGTCGTGGGGCCCCTGGGGGCCCCTACACTGCCCATGCCACTGGCACTGCCACTGGCATGGGCAGTGCAGGGGCCCCCTAACAGGGCCCCATGAAGATTTTCACTGTCTGCTTTGCAGACAGTGAAAATCGCGACGGGTGCTACTGCACCCGTCGCACCCCTGCAACACCGCCGGCTCCATTCGGAGCCGGCTTCTATGTTGCAGGGGCTTTCCCGCTGGGCCGGCGGGCGGCCTTTTGGCTGTCGCCCGCCGGCCCAGCGGGAAAGCCAGAATGGCATCCGCGGTCTCCTGACCGCGGAGCGGCCATTTGGCGGTGACCGCATGGAGGGCGGCGACCGCCGACCGCCGCGGTCAGAATGACCGCCTCTGTCTCCCCAAACCCCTGATACCAAAATTTCTAAGAAATAGTGTTTTTGCTGCAATTCCATGATACTCCAAAGGGATTGTGGTACAATAAATGGTGGTCACATTTGTTTTTTAAATACATTGGCACGCAGTTGTGCATCATCTTTATTAACGTGAGCTAACCTCATTCCCTAAAGCAATCGAGCGCCATATTTAAAAAAAGATGCGCAATGGCTATAAAGAATGGTTAGCGTCTAAAAAAAAAGACGCTAGCCGGTAATGAAAGCCACTAGGGGAAATGGCGCTAGTGGGTCAAAAATTACAATAGGCTGATTAGTGGCAAAATATCAGCTGCTAGTCAGCCTAGTGTCATTTTTTCATTCATAAGCAACCAAAAAATTACTTTTGTCTGTGTATAGACAGGAATCATTACCACAATCCCAATGCCCACAACAAGGGACAAGTGTCCCCAGGACAAGCACAACATACCTAGTGCCAGCCAGAGGTCCCCATGTAAGAAGCCCCAGTTGCACACCACACAAATACACATACACTTACCTGTGATGGGCTCTCCCCTCCAGTAGTAGCACCCTTAGGTGAGGGTGGTGGTGATGCTGTGGGTTGGGGTGAGCATCTATGTACCCAATCCATGGTGTTTCCCCATGGAAATTGGCCTACCAGCACTTTAACGCATGGTCTGACCAGGCGTTAAATAAGAACGCTAATCGGGTGCAGCTCCATTATATTGGTCTGCCCCCTAGGTGCGCATTGTTTCAGTGTCAGGAAGTAAATATGGTGTTGGGGGTTAATCAACATTTTTAGGAAGGGAACACTTTCTTTGCATCTCATTGTCGCAATGAGACGCAAGGTGAGTTGGCGCTTCCTCAACTGAGTTAAATAAAGTATAAGGCAATGAGATAAGGAAAAGCGCATCCATCCAAGTAGCGCTCCAATGCTAAAGTGAAAACGAAAATCCCCACAGACCATGGATAATCGGACCCCAAAAATAATAACATATAGGAGCAGGTAAATTGCCCCATAAATCAAATTGACAGAGGCATATCCGAAATATTACAAACTATGGGAGCAGAACGTGGTGAGTAACATCAAAGTAACTAAATATCCAAACGATGTAAATAATAATTATGTAGAAGAATTCTGGATACGCGGAAAGGTGAAAAACTTACAGCTCATATTATAATGCAGCATGTTTGCGCTCCAAAGGTGCTTCAAAAACGCATCCCCCTCCTTAATTACGGTCCAGGGACCCCAAACTCCGAGGCCCAACATAGTAATAAAAGGTGAGAGCTGAATGAAAGAACCCTCAGTGAACCTCTAGGCGGCCCAGAGGACTCCATCTCCTGGGGCCAAAAGTGAATAAAGAAGAGAGAGGCACATGGACCCCTACCTATGCCTCAATGAGGCACTGCTGATTCCATTTCCTGGGGTTGAATAGCAAATAATGGAGAAGGAGACATGCAGCCCCCTTCCTTGAGTCACTTCTCGGCCCCAGGAAGCCTATCCACCTGAACACATTTTTTAATAACAGTGAGGAGGCACACAGCCCACCTCCCTCTGCCACTCAAGGGCCCCAGGGCTGAATTTTTTGGAAAGGGGAGTGGGCCGCTCACATCCCTCCCCATGCTGGAATCATGCCATGGAACCCATCGCTCGTGCCAGATACTGAATAGTTTTTCAGGGAGCCAACCCCTGGAACACTGTGCTTTCCTGCCAAGCAGAGTGCAGGCACACACTGGCAATATCCCCCTGAGTAATTAATTTAGCTTTGCTCCTACCCAGCCAAAACAGTTACAAAATGCTGCTACTGCCCAGGCAGGAGGAAAATAAAGGTGCTGACTCCTGCCAGCACTCAGAAAGGTGCTGGGGAGTTCCATATGGCCCCCAGCAACCCCTGCATTGTGTGTGCCCCTGGTAGGCATGGGTCACCCACCCACATAAAAAAAAAAAGCTGGGTACCACCAGGGCAGCTGGCTGGGGCCCGGGCCCCTGTGGCACTCCTCACAGCCCCTAACAAGGCACCTGCCTACATTTAAAAAAAGGTTGGCTGCCACCAGGGTAGCAGGCTGGGCCAGCCAGGGACCTGAAGTTCTTCCTGTGGCTCCCTACAAATATAGGAGCTTTGGGTGTCCTTTATGGGCACTCACTTAATTAAAAACACTTAATAAAAAACACACTGGGTTCTGCTAGTACCCAGCATGAGGGCTAACTGGAGAGCCTGCTGGGGCTTCAAAACACGCTGGCTTCTGCCAGTACCCAGTGTGAGGGCTGACTGGAGAGCTTGCTGGGGCTACAAGAGCCCTGGTGCTCCCCACAGAAACCCCCAGGAAAATATACTATGTGGGTGCCCTTGGTCAGAACTGGGACACCCACAACAACCTTTTTCTTTAAAAAGTGAATAATAAATGAGCCGCAAATGCTGCTCATTTATTATTCATAACTCCTTGAAGGAGTGCCCCATAAGGAAGTGCAAGGGCTATTTACTTTTTTTTCAGCTTGGAGATGTCACTAAATGGGGAGCGGGCACCATTTAAAATGTTTTCAATGCAAAGAGTAGCAGCCCCATTCAGAAACATTGAAAAACTATGGCCCTCATTATGACAATGCCAGTAAATCCTACTTACTGCCTCGTTGACGGCTGCCAACTTACCATTCACCAAATTATGACAAACACAGACCAATCTGACAAAATACAGCCAACAGAACAACATCCATCACATTATGACCCAAGGATCACTACGGCAGACATTCAAAGGCGGTAAACCTTTGGCGGTACATACCGGCGTGCTCAGAATGGACATCCACATACAAAACAACAATACATCGGCCAATACTAAAGACACATACCTGACACTCATGCACACACCACACCCACACACCCACACCACTATAAAACACCCACCCACATTACCCACAACACCTCATGTACAAATGCCACCAGGAGACTGAGAAGGAGAGAACAGAGACATCTAGAAACACACACCACATACACCCATAGACCCCTCGCACACTCCACAACACTGCTCCCCACCACATTACCCAACACACCCTCACCAACACACATCACACAACACCCATGGCACACAAAGGCACCCCTGATTCACTGAGGAGGAGTTAAGGGTCATGGTGGAAGAAATCCTCGGGGTAGAGCCACAGCTCTTTGGAGCACATGTGCAGCAAATATCTATGACAAGGAAGATGGAGCTATGGCGGAGAATCGTGGACAGAATCATCGCCGTGGGACAGCACCCAAGAACAAGGGATGACATGAGGAAGAGGTGGAATGACCTACGGGGGAAGGTACGTTCCATAGCAGCAAGACACCAGCTAGACATCCAGACGACTGGCGGTGGACCCACACCTCCTCCCCCACAGCTCACTGCATGGGAGGAGCAGGTACTGGCAATACTGCATCCTGAGGGACTCACCAGAGTTGGGCGAGGACTGGACACTGGTTAGTCAATTTTCAACAGTTATCACCACCCATACCTGCATGCCATCAAACACCCTCACACTCACTCCCATCACTCCACCACATCCCACACACTCCACCAACACATCTCACTAATCCCAATGCCAGGCCCTGCATGCTGTACCAATGAATGGACACACCTCCCAGCCCTGTATGGACACTCATCACTAAAGCATGTACAGCATAGGGAAACTAACATAACAACAATACACCAACATACACAAGGTAGGGTAACAACAACCATAGAAGGGAAGCTACTGAAGTACAAATGTCATACACTTGAAGCATAATACATCATTTACATTCCCACAGGTACCCCAGCTAATGTCACTGGAGAGGAGGTGCCTCCACTATCCAGTCCCCCAACAGAAGAGGCCCCAAGTGATGACAGTAACTCTGGACTTCTGGATCTGGATGACCTACCTGGCCCATCAGGGAACACTGGACAGCCGGTCAACCAAGTCCACTCACAGACCACCACAGAGCCTCCCTCATCAGGAACCAACACTACAGCACCCACCCAGCGTACCCATGCCTCTGTCCCCAGGACACGTAAATCAGCAGTGTGCCCACCTCTACAGGAACCCCAGGTCACACCTCACACAATAAACAATCAGGGACCTGAGGTCAGTGGCAGTGGGCACACCATTCACGGGACAGAGGCACAGGCCAACAGGGACACTGGGAGGACTGCGTGCACCAGGGGGAGGATAGGAGCAGGGAACCGACTCTCCAGGAGGCACTCTCTGAGATCCTGTGAGGCTATCAACATTCCCAGGACATGATGGACCAGATCCTAGACAACGTGCAGGAGAACAGGCAGCTGCAGGAGGGACAGTATCAGGGGATCAGGGAGGACTCGCAGGCCATTAACAACACCCTGATCTTCATAGCAGGGGTGCTGCAGACATGGCATGGCAGATCATGAGGGAGGCAACAGCACACCAGCGGGCCCCTACCACTAGCCAGTCATCTGAATAGCCCTCTACTTCTGCTGCCATTAGTGGCCAGGAGGCACCCCACAGGACTCACAGGACACCAGCACCCCTCCCCCTGTCGAAGTAAGCCTCAGCAAGGCCTACTAGTGCAAGGGGTTCGCCCTTCTCTGCAAAAAGTCCTCAGACCATATAGGAAGAAGTTGGCACAGAAACTGAAATAAAAGACAAAGTTTATTAAACCTCATGAGGTGGTACTACAGTTCAAACAGAACCCTTCGGTAATGTTTGAAGTAGCACACTGAACTAAGAGAGCATGGTCCTTTTATACCCACGCAGGGGCTAAAAGAAGGTATTACAATTATAGAAGCAAGACTTACATACATATAAGGTCATGTGGAAATGCAGTCGAGAGGTAGGAGGGGCTAACAGTTTTCAAGGACTAGTTGACACATTACTGTCTGTTACTGATTACTAACAGCTGCAGATCTTACTGGGCATGTGCGAAAGTGGGAGATGCTAAATATAACTTGTCACTAGACAGATTTTCAAGAGTAGTTAACAGAAAGGTAGGACAGAGCACATGGCGAGCACATGGCAGAGAAAATGGCTGCCATGAATACAAAATAGATTCCGCGAAATGTTCACAATAGTTGCTAAATACAAGATGTCTTCTGCTAATGCTTAATCTAATCGCTACTGACTTACAACAGACGACCCTTTCAGCATTAGCTGAAGACATTCGTCTTTCTGGGATAATCTAAATATTCATGTTGTATATTTATGCTCATTGTTGGAAAATGGGTTATTGGTAGGGCAGGTAGGTACCTACACCTAGCAACAAGCCACAAACCTCCACAAAAGTACAGTTAGGTCTCAGTAAATTAATCCCAGCTCTACCCTTGGTAGCTTGGCATCGAGCGTCAAGGCTTAACTTAGGAGACAAAGTGTAAAGCATTCAAATATCACAAAACAGTAATTAAATAAAACACAGGAAACAGTTTAAAAATCCAAAACCAATTTATAAAAATAGCTTATATTTTTATCTTTAAAATGACACAAAAACGATTAAAATCGGTTCAGGGGAACCGGAGATATGAATTTTTAAAGTATTATTATTTTCTAGCGCATAGAAACAAAAAGCGCCAATCGGGTCATCTGGTTGCACCAGGACCGGGACAAAGTCAAACTTTCAGGCCGACCGCGATGGAGCCCTGCTCGGATACAGGTCGCGGGAAGCCTCGGTTAAAAAGTTACCTTCTGACTTAGTCTTTATTTTGAAGTTTTTCTTCACCGGGACGAACCTGCCAGTTGGATCCGACCTCCTGGAGCCCTTGTCCGGATACGCGAAGTCGGTTTCCTCGGTGGTGATTTCTACCTTCGGACTTAGTCGTTTTTTCGAGATGAAAATCCTTCGACCGGGGTAAACCTGGATCTTGATCCGACATCCGTGGAGCCCTTCTCGGATACGATGGCTGGAAGGTCCCGGTCAACTTTTTACGTTCGGACTTAGTCTCTTTTTCGGATGTTTTTCTTGACCGGGACGAACCACGAAGCCAGGCCGGGTCGCGGTTGAGGCAAGCCGGCTAGAATTTCCGCGTCGAGTCGGTCACTTTATGGAGCTTTTTTCTAAAATTTCTCCAATCTTTTCCAAACTTCTGGGGCTTCACCCAGATGTTCTTTTAAGGTTCTTTTGGGGTCCACAGCTCACCCCAAGGGTCCAGAAGTTCTGTGATGGTCCTTGGGAAGTGCGGACTTCAACTCCCAGAGTACACCTGGCGCAAACTCCTTTTTGGCCACTGGGCAGTGGTCAGCTGGTCACTTTTTCAGGAGTTGGTGCAGGGGACTCTGGTTAGCAATTTTTCACCTGTAGCAAACAGGGAGTCCCTCCTTGAACCAGTGGAAGCCAGGCAAAGTCCTTCTTGTGGTGAAGCCCAAGTGTGCAGCTGGTGCAGTCTTTCTGAGTGCAGGGTCCAGGTGCAGGCCAGGGGTCCAGCAGGGCAGTCCTTCTTCTTCTTGTAGTTCTTTCTTCTTGAAATTTGGTGGGGATCTGAGGCGTGGGTGCAGGTCTGCCAGTTTTATCCTTGCTCCTGGGTGAAAAGCAGGGGGGCCCTGGTCCTCCAATCAGGGACAGGGTCGTCCCCCTGTGATGACCACTTCCTGGGAAGTGTGGCAAAAATCCATCCCAGAAGGCAATAGTCTCTAAAAATCCAAAATGGATGAATCTGATTTTTGGAGGAGAGATCTGGCTGAGCCCACCCACTGGTGTGGCTAAAAATCATAAACACACCCCTCTCCTGCCCTCTCCTAATCTAATCAAGGGGGCACCTAGCTGTCTGGGGTTGCAGGATGTGGGGGTGTTGCTGGGTGCTCCAGATGTCCTTCTCTGCCTTTGAAGACCAGTTTGGCAGCCCTCCCCCTTCCTGCTTCCCCATCTGCTGAGGGGAGATTCTCTCCCCCAAGCACATTCCTTTGTGTAAAGCCAGGCCACTTCACACCTCATTAAAGTGGCCTGGCAGAAGCTGCTGCAGGCTGGCCAATCAGAGCACAGCAGTAAAAACAATGCAGAGCTGAAATTGGCAACTTTTTAGGTAAAGTCTAAACTTTTTACCTGCACTAGTTATATTAAATCCAACAACTGGAAGTTGTGGGATTTATTATAACAATCAATTTGATACCAAATTCTTGGTATGTAACATTTAAGGAGACTTTAAAATTTAAAATAAAGTCTGCCCATTCTAGCCTATGAAGGCCATTTACTTCAATGAGGGAAAAACGAATTTGGCTGTTTTTACCTCACCAGGGCTTATAAATCTATTTTTATAAAGTCCCTGCTTATAGTTACATGGCACCCAGCCCTAGGGGCACATAGGGCACACCTTAGGGGTGACTTATATGTAAAAATAAGGTAGTTTAAAACTTTGGAAGTACCTTTAATTCCAAAGTCGAATTTGCATATAACTTTAATTTAAAAGCAGCCAGCAAGGCAGGCTTGCTTTTAAAATGACCCTGGGCACCTCAGCAATGCACCTAGGTGTGCACCACCTATTCTGTGGTCCCTAAACCTACATGCCCTACCATATACTAGGGACTTATAGGTAGGTTAACTTAGCCAATTATAATTAGCCTAATTTGCATATCCATTTTACACAGAGCACTGGCCCTGGGACTGGTAAGCAGTACCCAGGGCACAGCCAAGAGTCAGTAACCACCAGTACCTATCCAGAAAGAGTGGGGGTGATCAGGCAAAAAAAAAAGGACTTTCCTACACTGCCCCCCCCCCAGATGAAAGGTGATGGGTACTAACCTACACCCTGGTAGTCCTCATCAG
The DNA here is from genome assembly GCF_031143425.1 of Pleurodeles waltl. Classification (NCBI taxonomy): domain Eukaryota; kingdom Metazoa; phylum Chordata; class Amphibia; order Caudata; family Salamandridae; genus Pleurodeles; species Pleurodeles waltl. The sequence continues at coordinate 1,452,543,153 of NC_090444.1, read as the reverse complement.
CTAAGTGGAAAAACCTGGAAAGGCCATCTGCATTGGCATGAGCAGTCCCAGGTCTGTGCTCCACTGTGAAGTCCATCCCCTGTAGGGAAATGGACCACCTTAACAGTTTTGGGTTCTCCCCCCTCATCTGCATCAACCATCTGAGAGGTCTGTGGTCAGTTTGTACACGGAAGTGAGTGCCAAACAAGTAAGGCCTCAACTTCTTCAGGGACCAAACCACAGCAAAGGCCTCCCTCTCAATGGCACTCCATTTTTTCTCTCTGGGGAGTAGTCGCCTGCTGATGAAGGCAACTGGGTGATCATGGCCCTCTTCATTAACTTGTGCTAACACTGCCCCAATCCCTTCCTCTGAAGCATCTGTTTGCACTACAAATTCCTTGCTATAGTCAGGGGCCAGTAACACTGGTGCTGAACACATAGCCTGTTTTAGGGTGTCAAAAGCTTTCTGACACTCTGGGGTCCAAATGACCTTCTTGGGTTGTTTCTTGGAGGTAAGCTCAGTCAGAGGGGCCACTATGGTCCCAAAATTCTGAACAAACCTCCTGTAATACCCAGTCAGGCCAAGAAAGGCCCTGACCTGAGTCTGGGTTTTTGGAGCCTCCCAATCCAGGATAGTCTGGATCTTGGGCTGGAGAGGTTGTACATGGCCTCCACCAACAAGGTGGCCCAGGTACACAACAGAACTTTGCCCTATCTGGCACTTGCTTGCCTTGATAGTCAGGCCTGCTTGAAGCAGGGCCTGAAGCACTTCCTTCAGGTGGACCAGGTGGTCCCTCCAGGTGGAACTAAATACAGCTATATCATCCAGATAAGCTGCACTAAAAGATTCCAACCCAGATAGGACTCTATTCACCAACCGTTGGAAGGTGGCAGGAGCATTTTTCATCCCAAAGGGCATCACCTCGAACTGAAAGTGGCCCTCTGGTGTGGAAAATGCTGACCTCTCCTTAGCTCTTGGACTTAAGGCAATCTGCCAATATCCTGAGGTCAGATCAAATGTGCTCAGGAATTTGGCAGCCCCCAACCTGTCAATGAGCTCATCAGCTCTAGGTATGGGGTGAGCATCAGTCCTAGTGACTGCATTTAGACCTCTGTAGTCCACACAGAATCTTAATTCTTTCTTCCCACCTTGGGGATTAGCTTTGGGTACCAGTACCACTGGACTGGACCAAGGACTATCAGAGGGCTCAATTACCTTCAGGTCCAACATCTTAGCCACTTCAGCTTTGATGTTGGCCTTGACCTGGTCAGACAGCCTGTACAGCTTGTTCTTGACAGGCAAGCTGTCACCAGTGTCAACATCATGGACACACCAATTGGTGAGTCCAGGGGTCAGGGAGAACAGACTAGCAAACTGTCCCAAGACTTGCTTACAGTCTTGTTGTTGCTGATCTGTCAGTTTGGGAGAGAGTACCACTCCCTCCACTGACCCATCTTTTTCCTTTGAGGACAGGAGGTCTGGCAGAGGTTCACCCTCCTCCTCCTTCCCTTCATCAGTGACCATCAGCATGGTCATGTCTGCCCTGTCCTGGTGGGGTTTCATCCTATTAACATGCAGGATCCTGTGAGGATTCCTGGGGGTGCCAAGGTCCACCAAGTAGGTGACCTCACCTTTTTTTTCTAGGATTGGATAGGGCCCAGTCCATTTGGCCTGTAGTGCCCTAGGAGCCATGGGCTCCAAAACCCACACCAGCTGTCCTGGGTGATACTCAGGCATGGTAGCCTTTTGATCATGCCAGAGCTTCATGAGCTCCTGACTGGCCTCCAGGTTTCTGCTTGCCTTCTTCATATACTCAGCCATGCGAGACCGCAGGCCTAGTACATAATCCAGCACATTCTCCTTGGCTTCCTTGAGAGGCTTTTCCCAAGACTCTCTCACCAAGCACAATGGGCCTCTTACAGGGTGCCCAAACAGTAACTCAAAGGGGCTGAATCCAACCCCCTTCTGTGGCACCTCCCTGTAGGCAAACAGCAGGCATGGGAGGAGGACATCCCATCTCCTCCTGAGTTTGTCAGACAAACCCATGATCATGCCCTTCAGGGTCTTATTGAATCTTTCCACTAGACCATTGGTCTGTGGATGGTAGGGTGTGCTGAACTTATAAGTAACACCACACTCCTCCCACATGGCTTTCAGATAGGCTGACATAAAGTTTGTGCCCCTATCTGAGACCACCTCCTTTGGGAATCCCACTCTGGTGAACACACCAAGTAGGGCCCTAGCCACTGTGGGTGCAGTGATTGTCCAGAGGGGTATTGCCTCAGGGTACCTGGTGGCATGGTCCACTACCACCACAATGTACCTGTTACCTGAAGCAGTTGGTGGGTCTAGGGGACCAACAATGTCAATCCCGACCCTCTCAAAGGGAGTCCCAACCACTGGCAGTGGAATTAAGGGAGCCTTTGGCTTGCCCCCTGTCTTGCCACTGGCTTGACAGGTGACACAGGAGCTGCAAAACTCCCTGACTTTTTCTGACATTTCAGGCCAAAAAAAATGGTTGACCAGCCTGTTCCAGGTCTTGGTCTGTCCCAAATGACCAGCTAAGGGGATATCATGGCTTAAGGTAAGGAGGAATTCTCTATACTTTTGGGGGACCACTACTCTCCTAGTAGCCCCTTCTTTGAGGGTCCTAGCCTCAGTGTAGAGAACTCCATCCTCCCAGTAAACCTTGTGGGTACCACTGGTATCCCCTTGTTCTTGCCTGGCAGCAGTCTGCCTCAGGCCCTCAAGAGTGGGACACTCTCTTTGTCCCTGGCACAAATCTTCTCTGGTGGGCCCACCTGCCCCTTGCAGTTCTGCCAAGTCAGGCAGAGTTTGCAGGGAAGGTGTCCCTCCCTCAGAGTTCAGATCCTCCCCCTCAGGGTTGGATTCTTCCTGACCCTCTGTACTTGTTGGGGCTGGTAAGCCAGACCCAGTGCCCTTTCTCTTCTTCTTGGAGGCTTGGCCCATTGTTCCAGGGTCGAAGTGTCCAGCATTTCCCTGTTGTGCTGCCTGTGACCTGGTCACAGCACACACCCATTCAGGGAGATCCAGCATCTTTGCATGGACCCTTCTCTCCACTTCTGACCATTCAGATGCTTCGAGATCATTTCCCAGCAGACACTCTACTGGGAGGGCAGGAGCTACAGCTACTTTTTTAGGGCCAGTCACACCTCCCCATTCCAGACTCACCATAGCCATGGGATGGAGTTTGGTTCTGCTATCTGCATAAGTCACCTGGTGGAAGACACCAGGTAAGACCTGCTCTGGAGAAACCAGTTTTTCTGTGACCATTGTCACACTGGCTCCTGTATCTCTCAGAGCTTCCACTTCAGTCCCATTGACTTTAGGCCTCTGCCTATACCTCTGCATGATGGGAGGTAAGGTGGCCATAGTTGCAATGTCCACCCCTCCCACGGATACTAAGGTGACTTCAGTGTACCCTGATTCCACCCCTGGGCCAACTTCCACCCCCAACCCTACACTAGCAATCCCCTGGGATTGCCCACCAGTGGGGGGCTTCTTGGTGCAGATAGCATCTCCTCTTTTATGTCCTGGCTGATAACAGTCAAAACACTTGCCGGCCTTAGCAAGCTCCTGAAACTTTCCTGCTTTAGCAGGATCAAAATTCTTTCCCTGATACCCTTTCCCTTTAAAAGTGAATTGGCTCGGGGTTCCCCCTCCCTGAGAAGTTTTTGGGGACTCTTGTGAGGACTCTTTGGGTTTTTTGTCATCTTTCCCCTGGTTCTTCCCCTGAGAAGAACCATGTCCTCCCTTTTTCTGATCACCCCCTGGGGGTCTCTGGTTAACTCTAGTTCTTAACCAGTCATCTGCTGCCTCCCCCAGCTCTCTGGGGTTGGTCAACCTAGAGTCTACTAGATACTGGCGGAGCCTCTCTTGGACACAATTAGTTAGAAGGTGCTCCCTCATAATCAAATTGTACAGCCCCTCAAAGGTACTTACCCTGTTGCCCTGTATCCAGCCCTCCAGTGCTTTTACTGAAATGTCCACAAAGTCCACCCAGGACTGGGTGCTTGTCTTTTGGGTGTCCCTAAACTTAAGCCTATACTGCTCTGGGGTTAGACCAAACTTCTTAGTCAAGCAACTCTTCATACTGGGGTATGAGTCTGCATCCTCCCCACTCATGGTTAGGAGCCTATCCCTCCCAGAGTTGGGAACTAACTCCCAAAGGAGTGAACCCCAGTACTGAGGCTTGACTTTCCTCATCTGGAGGGCCCTCTCAAAGGCCCCCAGCCACTTATCTATGTCATCCCCCTCCACATAGGCAGGAACCACCCCTTTGGGTAATCTGGGGGCAAAACCCCCACCCAGGGACACCTCAGTTTCTTTCTCGCTGCTTCCATCTTTTTTTTCTTTGCTTGCCCACTTTTTCTTTTCTAGGGCAAGCTTCTCTGCCTCCAAAGCTATGTAGGCTAGCTGGGCTTCCAGCTCTCTTTCCCTGATGGATGGGTTCTCTCCTCCTGAAAGGACCCTCTTCCTACCACTAGCTTTGGGTCTGCCCCTAGTGACTGTGTCCAGTGAGGACCGTTCCTCCTCTTCCTCACTTGGGGTCTGATGCCTTTCCTCCCCTGAGTGGTTAGAGTTAGCATCATCCTCTTTTGGTTCCTCCTCTGGAGCTTCCTCTGTCTCTACCTCTTGGGCCTCAGCCCATGCTGTCAGGGATTTAATCAGGATTTCCTTCCTGAGATTAGTGGTTGCAGGCAACCCCCTCTCAATACACAACCCCCTAAGCTGGACTACTGTCAGAGTGGGTAGGCTAGCCAGATCAAGCTCCATGGTTCCCTAGTTTTGTGTCAACAAAAACTTTTTGCAAAAATTGGAAACAAGAATTTAGAAAAATTACAAAAATTCAATAATTGAAATTAATCCAAATTAATTACAAAAAAAAAAAAAAAAAAAAAAATTAAAAACAATTTTTGCACTAGGACAATTTAAAGGATTTTTAATTTGTTTTATCTAAAACTGTAACGTGATATTGAACACAAGTACAGGATCCCGTCGCTGCTTCCAATTATGTTGGAAAATGGGTTATTGGTAGGGCAGGTAGGTACCTACACCTAGCAACAAGCCACAAACCTCCACAAAAGTACAGTTAGGTCTCAGTAAATTAATCCCAGCTCTACCCTTGGTAGCTTGGCATCGAGCGTCAAGGCTTAACTTAGGAGACAAAGTGTAAAGCATTCAAATATCACAAAACAGTAATTAAATAAAACACAGGAAACAGTTTAAAAATCCAAAACCAATTTATAAAAATAGCTTATATTTTTATCTTTAAAATGACACAAAAACGATTAAAATCGGTTCAGGGGAACCGGAGATATGAATTTTTAAAGTATTATTATTTTCTAGCGCATAGAAACAAAAAGCGCCAATCGGGTCATCTGGTTGCACCAGGACCGGGACAAAGTCAAACTTTCAGGCCGACCGCGATGGAGCCCTGCTCGGATACAGGTCGCGGGAAGCCTCGGTTAAAAAGTTACCTTCTGACTTAGTCTTTATTTTGAAGTTTTTCTTCACCGGGACGAACCTGCCAGTTGGATCCGACCTCCTGGAGCCCTTGTCCGGATACGCGAAGTCGGTTTCCTCGGTGGTGATTTCTACCTTCGGACTTAGTCGTTTTTTCGAGATGAAAATCCTTCGACCGGGGTAAACCTGGATCTTGATCCGACGTCCGTGGAGCCCTTCTCGGATACGATGGCTGGAAGGTCCCGGTCAACTTTTTACGTTCGGACTTAGTCTCTTTTTCGGATGTTTTTCTTGACCGGGACGAACCACGAAGCCAGGCCGGGTCGCGGTTGAGGCAAGCCGGCTAGAATTTCCGCGTCGAGTCGGTCACTTTATGGAGCTTTTTTCTAAAATTTCTCCAATCTTTTCCAAACTTCTGGGGCTTCACCCAGATGTTCTTTTAAGGTTCTTTTGGGGTCCACAGCTCACCCCAAGGGTCCAGAAGTTCTGTGATGGTCCTTGGGAAGTGCGGACCTCAACTCCCAGAGTACACCTGGCGCAAACTCCTTTTTGGCCACTGGGCAGTGGTCAGCTGGTCACTTTTTCAGGAGTTGGTGCAGGGGACTCTGGTTAGCAATTTTTCACCTGTAGCAAACAGGGAGTCCCTCCTTGAACCAGTGGAAGCCAGGCAAAGTCCTTCTTGTGGTGAAGCCCAAGTGTGCAGCTGGTGCAGTCTTTCTGAGTGCAGGGTCCAGGTGCAGGCCAGGGGTCCAGCAGGGCAGTCCTTCTTCTTCTTGTAATTCTTTCTTCTTGAAATTTGGTGGGGATCTGAGGCGTGGGTGCAGGTCTGCCAGTTTTATCCTTGCTCCTGGGTGAAAAGCAGGGGGGCCCTGGTCCTCCAATCAGGGACAGGGTCGTCCCCCTGTGATGACCACTTCCTGGGAAGTGTGGCAAAAATCCATCCCAGAAGGCAATAGTCTCTAAAAATCCAAAATGGCTGAATCAGATTTTTGGAGGAGAGATCTGGCTGAGCCCACCCACTGGTGTGGCTAAAAATCATAAACACACCCCTCTCCTGCCCTCTCCTAATCTAATCAAGGGGGCACCTAGCTGTCTGGGGTTGCAGGATGTGGGGGTGTTGCTGGGTGCTCCAGATGTCCTTCTCTGCCTTTGAAGACCAGTTTGGCAGCCCTCCCCCTTCCTGCTTCCCCATCTGCTGAGGGGAGATTCTCTCCCCCAAGCACATTCCTTTGTGTAAAGCCAGGCCACTTCACACCTCATTAAAGTGGCCTGGCAGAAGCTGCTGCAGGCTGGCCAATCAGAGCACAGCAGTAAAAACAATGCAGAGCTGAAATTGGCAACTTTTTAGGTAAAGTCTAAACTTTTTACCTGCACTAGTTATATTAAATCCAACAACTGGAAGTTGTGGGATTTATTATAACAATCAATTTGATACCAAATTCTTGGTATGTAACATTTAAGGAGACTTTAAAATTTAAAATAAAGTCTGCCCATTCTAGCCTATGAAGGCCATTTACTTCAATGAGGGAAAAACAAATTTGGCTGTTTTTACCTCACCAGGGCTTATAAATCTATTTTTATAAAGTCCCTGCTTATAGTTACATGGCACCCAGCTCTAGGGGCACATAGGGCACACCTTAGGGGTGACTTATATGTAAAAATAAGGTAGTTTAAAACTTTGGAAGTACCTTTAATTCCAAAGTCGAATTTGCATATAACTTTAATTTAAAAGCAGCCAGCAAGGCAGGCTTGCTTTTAAAATGACACTGGGCACCTCAGCAATGCACCTAGGTGTGCACCACCTATGCTGTGGTCCCTAAACCTACATGCCCTACCATATACTAGGGACTTATAGGTAGGTTAACTTAGCCAATTATAATTAGCCTAATTTGCATATCCATTTTACACAGAGCACTGGCCCTGGGACTGGTAAGCAGTACCCAGGGCACAGCCAAGAGTCAGTAACCACCAGTACCTATCCAGAAAGAGTGGGGGTGATCAGGCAAAAAAAAAAGGACTTTCCTACACTCATCATTTCAGCTATTTCCTTATCTAACATGTGTTGTGCTTTCATTTCTGTAATATTTCTTTTGGTAGGCATACAAGCAGTAATACACATGGAGCAGAACATTGGACCACACTGAATACAGATACTGCATGTGAAAAATATTGCAATCATTACACACAGGATAGTCAGTAGTTTCCAGCCCCAAGCGGAAACAAGAGCCCAAAACCATACAGCAAAGTCCAAGTACCAGTCTCTGTGTGGATTTCTGCATCAATTTTATGCAATTTAGATATTGCATCATATACTGAAGGTGAGTGATCTGGAATGAAAACTCAGCAACCGATGATGCGACATGTACCACCTCGATCAGCTAATATCACATCTAGTACCATACGATTTTGGAGCGCTACAATCCTCGAAATTTGGAGCTCCTCAGTAATATTCCCAAGTACCAGAGCTGTCTGATTGGTAACAGCTTCCACAACCCTAGTCAATCGTCTCACTTTCCTACTGTTTAATGCAGCACCCACAAAGGAGAACAACCCTATTAAAATCAACATATTGTTGCAGGCTAGTGTCCGTTTGATCTACCTCATTTGTACCTATTGTCCTTTTATATCTATTTTTAATGATGTCATTGAACAGTTTAAAATCTTGGTGATATGATGCAGGGGCCAAAAACACAGGGGGTAATAGAAAAGATACATAACACACACCTGATCACCCAACAGGTAGTTGGTGATATCCATAGTTACCACAAACAAAATATGTAGTATGTGAAGCTGTAAAACTACTATTATTTACACCCTCAATAGTTAAAATCAAGGTACAATCGTTTATCCCCACTGGAATTCGCCCAATGCTATGTATACATAAATCTGCTTTAGTTTTTGTAACAGAAATCACAAATTGTTCTTTCTTGTCAGAGTCTCCTATATTTGTGAAGACATATAGGCCCTCATTCTGACCTCGGCGGTCTTTTCGCAAGACCGCTGAGTTACCGCCGCGGTGAAGACCGCCGACCGCGGCGGTATGCCGCTGTGCGCATTCCGACCGCTGGGAGCGTTCAGCCGGGAAACCGCCGGCAGCCAGACTGGCGGTCGGCGGGAAAGTGGAGACTGGTCAACCTCCACCGCCACGCCAGCAGAACACCGCCCCCAGAATTACGACCCACATTTCTGTGTGGCGGTCTTCTGTTGGCGGTGTGCTGTCGGCGGTCACGTCCCTATGGCTCCCGTCGCCTCCCGGAGGACCAACGCACAAGGTAAGTTGATCGTCCGTGAGGGGGTGGGGGGGTGTTGTGTGATGTGTGCGTGCATGGGGGTGTGCAGATGTGCATGTTGGGGTGCGTGCATGTCGGGGTGCGTGTATGTGCATTTCGGGGTGGGGGTGGGGAGGGGGTTCGTACCACCTCTGGGGGGTGGCAGGGGGGTGGAGGGGGTGGGGGGAGGACTCGGGGGGGCAGTGGGGGGTGGGGGAGGACCCCTATCAGTGCCAGGGAAGGGATTCCCGGGCCCCGATAGTGCCTACCGCCATGGTTCGCATGGCGGTTCCCGACCGCCAGAAACCGCGGCGGTAAGCAGGGTCATGATACGGGTGGTGGTCTTGGTGCGACCGCCGGGCCGGAGTGCGCAAACTCCAGCCCGTCGGTCATGACCGCCGTGGCGGTCGGAGTGGGGAAGTGGCGGTCGATCGCGGCGGTGACCGCCGCGGTCAGAATGCCATTTTTTGGATCGCCGGTCTGTTCGCAGTCCGACCGCCGCCTCTCCGCCGACCGCCAAGGTCAGAATGAGGGCCATAGTATTGAAACATTGTCCGGTTGATACTCTTCCCATTACCATATAGTTCCTTTGGCTTGGGGATACCCATCTTTGTCTTGGTAGCATACTTTATTAAGGCAAAAAAGAAGTCCGCCCTCTGTACGTTTTCCAGATGCAAACAAAAGCGTATACCAAGCTTGACAAGAACCATTGTGTGAAAAAGGAAGATGAATGAAAGGTGTTCCTCCTTTCTTTTGATGCGCAGGTATCATTCCACATACCCAGCAGTTAGTAGTATTTGTAGCATTATGAGTATGATGCAACATATGAATGAAAGTATTATTGAAGTACGATTGACGGTGCTTCTGCTCCTGATAGGGAAGCGTGAAGTAATAGTGATCCTCTGGTACTGGAGTAGTGGCAACAAAAAACTCATGAACAGGAGCCTTATTTTCAAAAAACCAGGTGATTATTGCTATAACCACCAAAACAACAACAAACCCCATAGTACTATTGATCAGTTTGTTATTCATTTTAGCAACAGTGATAATCAACCCTTTCAGAAATTAATTAAAAACAATCGTTGGAGCTCTTATCCCTGGGCAGCCGCTGATTTCTTCACCACGGGCCAAGACGGGTGTCACTACTCTAATGCATGGCTGATCCCCCCCCTTGCCACATTGGCTCTCCGTTTCACTAACCCAGGGCGGTAGCTCAACAAGTTTTCTCCAGCACTACGGGGTCTTTCCTCGGTCTCAAATTATATCGCAACACTCCAGAAATCGGGTGGTCTAGGAAGAACTCCGCAGATTAGTCAGGTGATATAGCACGGCCTTTCTCGGTAATCAAAATCTCTCAATGATCGGTCAGCACAGCAGGTTCCACCAAGGTAGGTAGCACTCTCTTGCAGTGAGTACTATGGACCCAATTCTTTTGTTTCGTCACTCGAACTGCTGTCCTTGACGCAAGGAGCACCTGCTCTGGGCCTCGCCACCTTGGTTCCAAGCTGCTTGATCTTTCAAAGCACTTAATCATCACCTGGTCACCAGTTCGAAGTTCATGGCCTTCACCTGTAGATCTGTCAGGAAGTGCTTCTCGAACCTGTTGATGAATAGAAACCAAATTGCCGGTTAACTGTGCCAAATAATCATTCATCAGGACACATGGTACATCATATACAGAATTTGGCTTAGGAACTCCCCAAATGTTCATTGGCCTTCCAAATACAATTTCATTGGGGGTAAGGGCTATTCGAGAGTGTGCCACTGACCTAATAGACAATAATGCCAACGGTAATGCATCCGGCCAAGTTAAGGATGTGGAAGCCTGTATCTTCACTAACTTCAGCTTCAAAGTAGCATTATACCTTTCCACCAACCCTACTGATTGTGGGTAGAAAACCGCATGGAACTTCTGTTTGATCCCTAATCCTTTTAGGACATACTTAATAACTTCCCCAACAAAATTATGTCTGTTATCATTCCATAAAAGTCTGCAAACACCAAACCTAGGGAAAAATTATTTCAAAAGCACCTTCGCTGTGGTAATGGCAGTATTATCCTTTGTGGGGTACGCCTCTATCCATTTACTGAAGGCACATACCACCACCAAGACATACTTTAAATTGTTGCAGCGTTCAAGCTGAATATAACCCATTTTTAGAACTTCGAAAGGTGCAGTTGGTGTAGCAAACCCTCCCGCAGGAGTTCGTGTCCCTTTTCCAGGATTGTATTGTAAACAGATCAAACAAGACTGTACTACTCTCTTAGCTGTACTGGAAATTTCTGGATGCTCCCAAACTTGCATAAGCAACTTCGTTATTGTTGAAGCTCCAACATGTGCCAGCCCATGTGCCATCTGAACCATAGGTTGTACAAAAGCTATAGGCAATTTCCATTTATCCATCTGCTTATTCCGCCAACAGCCCTCATCATCCAATTCTCCTACTTCAGACCATTGCTCACGTTCTTTCACAGAAGCAGATTTCTGTTTATCTAATACATCTTGTCTAGCATTATGCCAACGTTCAGCTTGTGACTTCACTACATACATAGAAGTAGTACTTCGCTGCATCGCAGTCTTACATGCTACGCGGTCCGCAAGGGCATTACCATGCCCTATCTTATCGGTCACTTTCTTGTGTGCACTACATTTCACAATAGCTAGTTTCTTTGGATATGTCAATGCAGTCAAGAGGTTATGCACTAATTCTTTGTGCATTATCTGCATCCCGTGGGATGTGAGAAAGCCTCTCTCCTTCCAAAGCAAACCAAAATCATGAGCCACTCCAAAAGCATAGCGGCTGTCTGTATAAATGTTCACACATAAGTCAGTACTAAGCTCACATGCTCATGTCAAAGCTATTCTGTGGTATACAAGCTGTCTCCACTACCGTGTGTATTGTGGTGATTGCATATGCAGCTGAGGTCATACCGTCTGGCAACTTCAAACAAGACCCACCAACCAACAATTCCCTGTCTAAATCTGGAAGGGGCGTGTCTTGTGAATCAATACGACCCTTTGTCTGTTCTTCGGTAAGGAATATACAATCATGTGTTTCTTGTGACTGAGGCTGAGTCACCGGATATGGCAACAAAGTGACTGGATTTAGTGTTGCACATCTCTTCAGTGTAATGTGAGGAGCCAGCAATGTCAATTCATACCCTGCCAGGCGAGCGCTAGTTAAATGTTGCGTCTTTGTTTGATTTAAAAGAGCATCAACTGCATGGAGTACTAACACCAACAGCTTATGTGACAAAACTATCCCTTCACTCTGATGTATTGACACAGCTGTTGCCGCAACTGAACGAAAACACCCAGGCAACGCTCAAGCGACAGGATCAAGTACTGCTGAAAAATATGCACAGGGACGCTGCTTATCGCCATGTGTCTGTACTAAACCTGACAATGCACATCCATCTTTCTCATGTACGTAAAGTGCAAAAGGCTTCGTGTAATCTGGAGTACCTAACACTGGTGCTGAACAAAGGGCTTGTCGTAGCTGCCGGAAAGCAGTCTCACATTCATCTGTCCATGGGAGGGGCATTGGAGTATCTTTAGTCAAAAGTGCTAGCAAAGGTTTGACAATATGTGAAAACCCTAATATCCATTGCCTACAAAAAGAAGTAAGACCAAGGAATGCACGAACATCTTTCTGAGTAGAGGGTACTGGTGTGTCTAAAATTGCTTGAATACGATCTGATGTAAGTGCACTGCCCTCCTTAGACAAAAGGTGACCTAAATAGGTTACCTTTGGTCTACAATTTTGCAATTTCTTTCGTGACACTTTATGATGGTGTGAAGCAAGAAAAGAAAGTAAGGACAAAGTGCACTTTTCACATTGCTCAGGGGTATCAGCTGCCAACAAAATATCATTAACATATTGTATGAGAGCCACACCTTCAGGCAAAACAAAAGAATCAAGTTGTCATTTTAACGCTTGACTATAAATACTAGGACTCTCAGTATAGCCTTGAGGAACTCTGCAAAATCTACATAATTGTTTAATCAAGTAAAACCAAACAAATATCAGCTGTCATGATGAATAGGGATCAAAAAGAAAGCATTCTTCAAGTCTATCACAGAGAACGTAGATGCTGTCGGGGGAACCAAAGTAAGAAGTGTTGTGATGTCAGATACCGCAGGATATTGTGGTACCATCATCTTATTGACTTCTTGTAAATCAATAATGAATCGGTAAATCCTAGTATCAGTATCCTTTTTCAGAACAGGAAGAATCGGACTGTTACAACATTACACAGAACTTCCTCAACAACTCCAACTGCAATCAGATCATGCACAATTCGTGTGAGTGTTTCTTCGCCTTCCTGTGAAATTTTGTATTGAGGCAAACGTGGCAATACAGCTCCCTCCTTGACACTAATAGGTACCGGTGGAATAATCATTTGTCCCACATCAGTATTTGAAGTAGCCCACAAAGTACTAGGGAGTGAAGCTAATGCACTATCTTCTTTAACAAGACAAACTCTTTCCATCACAGGATGATTATCATTCAAAATAACATTCACCCCTTCAGGAGAGCATCGTATTGTAGCCCTGAAATACTTGAGCATATCAAGACCCACAATATTGTCTGGTGTATTTGGAGAAAGCAAAAATGGACATGGAGCAGTACATTTATCAACATGGAATGCAAGTGGTTGTGACAATGGGCTAGGGGAAGGTGTTCCATCGAAACCTATTGATGTAATGGTTAAGCCAGACAGGGGAGCCCTTGGAATCAATTGTTTAGACAAGGCGCTACGAGTAGCTCCTGCATCAACCAGAAACTGATCAGTAGAACCCAAAACATGTGCTGTAACATAGGGACCCCTGTGATCTACTGGAACTTCAACTGATTCCTTACCCCATCCTAGGCAATCCTATGCATAAGCAGAATCTTGGAAATCAGGCTGCACATAGTTAGACATCTGGTATCGGTTCTGTCTATCAAAAGTGTTAAACCCATCCTGCCCTCGTACATTAACATCAACCCTAGCATGATCATTCGTGCTTCTTCTAGGCCCTGAATATCCTGAGCGATTTCTCATTTGTCCCCGACCACGTGAACACTGCTGAACACGTAGTGCTGGACCATCGGCAGCCCAATGCCCAAATTTCTTACAATACGCACACTGATCAACAGACAAATTCGAACGAGTGTAAGAAGATCCGTAAGATCCACGTCCACCTCTATCACTACCTCCAAAAGGCAGACCATAAGCTTGAGCCAACATAATCTTCGTCTTTAATTCTTTAATCTTTTTATCCTCACTACCTTTTGTTTCTAATTCCTGACGTTCATAATACTGAGCCATAGTCAAAAGAGAAACCGGAGTAGAGGTAGTCCATGAACTTTCACTAGCTTTTAGACGACTAGCTATTCCTGGTAACAGATTTGTGACATATTTATCGACAAACAAATGTCTGCCCGTATCATGTGACAATAAATGGCCGCTAAAATCATCAAATGCTTCTTCAAAGCGTGTAAAGAAATCAGAGACCGATTCATCTGCCTTTTGCTTACAAGATGCTAAAACAGTCCAATCTATCTTTTTAGGGGGAATAATCGTTTTTAACTTAACTAATATGGCTGCGGGAAGATCTAGATTAAACTGATATGTCTTTTTCGCAGGTTCCCTATCCCCATCCATCTGTTCTAATTCTTTCCATGACGCCCCAAAAACTACACGATCATCAACTTTACGAACAGTTCTCCACATATCTGGCGGTAATATCAATCCAAAAAATAAATCAATGTCAGCCAAGGTCATAGTACAAGAACTAATTGCTCCCTCAACTTCCTCATAAACGGCGGCTGGATTTTTCTGTGGGTCAGGTAATGCTGTTTTAAGTGCCATTACATCTGCCCTATTCCAAGGAGTATACACCCAATTATAAATAAAATAACCCTTAGCATCAACAGAAGTTTTATCATCACTTGCACCCAATCCTTTAGGAGGAACATACACAGGCGCGGCCTCCCGCATTGGTTTTGCGTGAACTATCATAGTCTTATCTGTTCTGAAGATGGAAGCTTGAACCCCGCCGGTCTGAGATGTCCGTGCAACTACGTCCACGGCCCTTTTCTCCTCTTGCAAACAGACTGCCACAACACATAATTTCACCAAACGCCTGATTGCATCAGCCACCTGGGAGAAAACAAAAAGACCATCACACATTTGCTTATGATCAGCTCCTACATCATCGGGCTCTAACTCATCCGAATATTTCCGAAATAGTTCAATAACTTCTGTGCCAAATGCCTCAGTAAAATATAGCTGCTCCTTTTCCGTCCACCCTTTCTTGTTGTCTAAAAGTTCAGAAGCAGAGACAATGCTACGAATTTTTTTACGAGCAATAGATCTAAGCTCAGCCGCACGGTCAGCAGGCAACATAGAGCGACTGTCTCGTATCTTCTGTTGCTCAGAACCGGAGACCTCAGCTAACTCATGAGGGGCAGAAGGAACGACATAAGGTGGTGGAGGGCGATCTAGTAACAAAAAATCATTGTGTGGTTTATTAAGGATAGGATAGAGAGGTTGCCTAACAGGGTATTGGCCAGTTACCTGTAATTTACTTTCTTTCTCTTCTGGCCATTTATTTCTTTCTTTCTTATTTCCAATGCTTTCACATATACATTCTTCCGCTGCTCTTTCTCAAGCAAGGCTTGCTCACGCTTCACTCGTCCACGCACTTCTTTCTCCCACATTCGTACAAAGTCAAACATATCTTGTCTAGACCTTCGCTTACACATACATTGTTCCACATACTCAATCTTTCGAAAATCAAATGACCCATGCATAGGCCAACGTAACTCAGGATCCGCACGAGTGTATTTATTCTATATTGTGCTGCACGTTATAGAAGAAAGACCATGTTTAACATACATATCTCTATTGGGCGTCCCCTCTGGGGGTGCCGGTTGCGATTCTTCCAGTCTCAAATTGGTACCATTACAAAAGCAACACATCCTACGAAGTGCGCTAAAAACAGGCATGCCAAAAATAGTGCAGAATATGCAATATTATAATCAAATTAGCACTTAAGGTGCCGTTCAAATCAAAATTAAATTGGAGAAAATTCTCCTCATTACCTGCCTATATAAATTGCAATTCATATATCAATTCAAAGGACACAAATTGACAAGTCACCCAAAACACAAGAGCCACAGTAAGTGGTGCTAAACTTCATTACCAAACAAAGGCATCAAAATCCACAGCAAGTGCCGTAAAACGGCTCTTACCAATCACAGGGCGTCCAGGTTCCAACTGATAAGTTCTAAAATCGACCAAATGGTCACTGCATGGCGAATGAACAAAAAGGATCTCAGTCGAGGACCAGCGCCACCTGGATGGCCAAATCAGAAAGAAGGGAAAAACGCTGTGGTTGCCAAGACTCGGGTCTCCTCAGGCATTGATCGTCACCAGCGCGATCCCAATCCTTTGTCGCGACCAATCCGTCGGGCGTCTGAGTCGCTGATAAGTCCCTGTTCGGGTGCCAATTTGTCGAAGTAAGCCTCAGCAAGGCCTACTAGTGCAAGGGTTCGCCCTTCTCTGCACAAAGTCCTCAGACCATATAGGAAGAATTTGGCACAGAAACTGACATAAAAGATTATGGGGGTCATTACAACCTCGGCGGTCTGCATGGCAAACCGCCGAGGTTGCGGGCGCCAGAATACCGCCATTGCTGGTGGTATGGCTGGCTCTCTATTTTGACATATCCGCTGGCCCAGCGGAAAAGTCACATCAACATTGCCGCTGGCTCGTAATTGAGCCGGCGGCAATGCTGATGTGCAGCGGGTGCAGTAGCACCCGTTGCTCATTTCACTGCCCGAAATTCGGGCAGTGAAATGCGCGACGGGGCTCTGCCTGGGGGCCCCTGCACTGCCCATGCCATGTGCATGGGCAGTGCAGGGGCCCCCAAGGGCCCCTGAGTCCCCTTACCTCCAGCCTCTTCCTGGCAGTGCAAACCGCCAGAAACAGGCTGGCGGTAGGGGAGTCATAATCCCCAGGGCAGAGCTGCTTGCAGCGCTGCCCTGGCGGATTATCACCACCGGGGCTAAAATGGCGGTATACCGCCGGCCCCGGCTGTGCGACCGCGGCGCTACAGCCGCGTTCCAAATACGCCGGGAGGCACCGCCAGCCTGTTGGCGGTGCTCCCGTCGTTTTGACCGCCAGGGTCATAATGACCCCCAAAGTTTATTAAACTTCATGAGGTTGTACTACACTTCAAACAGCACCCTTCGGTAATGTTTGAAGTAGCACACTGAACTAAGAGAGCATGGTCCTTTTATACCCACGCAGGGGCTAAAAGAAGGTGGTACAATTATAGAAGCAAGACTTACATACATATAAGGTCATATGGAAATGCACAGTCGACAGGTAGGAGGGGATGACAGTTTTCAAGGACTAGTTGACACATTACTGTCTGTTACTGATTACTAACAGCTGCAGATCTTACTGGGCATGTGCGAAAGTGGGAGATGGTAAATATAACTCGTCACTAGACAGATTTTCAAGAGTAGTTAACAGAAAGGTAGGACAGAGCACATGGCGAGCACATGGCAGAGAAAATGGCTGCCATGAATATGAAATGGATTCCACAAAATGTTCATAATAGTTGCTAAATACAAAATGTCTTCTGCTAATGCTTAATCTAATCGCTACTGACTTACAACACCCCTGCAGAAGGTGAACCACCCCGCAAACGTTCCCAGCGACCTCGGCAGAAGCCAGAGACACTTGCTAAGACCACCGCCAGAAAAAGAGACTCTCCTGATTGTCCCCCTCTGTCACCTTGTCCACCTTGAACTGCCATTGCTCCCCCTCCTATGTCCCCATGGACACTGCACCTATGCTACAAACAGACTCAAACAATACCCCAGACTTTCCTCCATTATCACCCCATTCTATCGCACTTTCCCCACCTATATTTTAGAACAACAATAAACACACTTGGATAAAACTAGTATTTCATGTATTGTAAATTTGTATTCATTGAAACAGCTACAACCATTGCAAATGAACTGTACATAGAATGAGCATTGAATGAATGACCTGTTGCTGGCTGTGGTGATCACATCAGGACAATGTTGTCATATCACCAACATCTGTAAAATGAATATCCATAGGTAACAGTAAGTAAGGGAAAGAAGTGGGTAATGCCAGCATGCTAATGTCACACAGAATACACCAATCGTCATAGAAATGTGAAGTTGCACTGTCTCACCTGTGTGTCATTGGAAGTACTGACGTATCACCAATGTTCTGTTGTCCACATCCTCATCCTCTGCTTCCTCATCCTCACTGTCCTCAGGGTCCACTGCTACCACAGGGGCATCTCCAGTCTCTTCCTCCTGCAGAAAAGGTACATGGCGTCTGAGAGCCAGGTTGTGCACCATGCAGAATGCCTCTACTATCTGGAAGACCTTCTCCGGTGAGTAGAACAGGGATCCACCTCTCAGATGGAGGCACCTGATCCTGGCCTTCATGAGGACAAAGGTCCTCTAAATTATCCTTCTGGTTCACCCATGTGCCTTATTAGAACATTCTTCTGCCCTTGTCCTGGCATTCCTCACAGGTTTCAGCAGCCATGATAGGTTTGGGTAACCAGAGTTACCTGCAAATATTGAGGGACAACATTTAGCCATACACTATCCTACATGGCCAACAGCATAAGCATACACCAACATACTGTATACTGGGTGGCAACCAAGGCTCACCTATTATCCACACCCTGTGCCTCTGTAGTTGGGCCATCACATTTGGGATGCTGCTATCCCTTGGGACAAAGGCATCATGCACCGACCCAGGATACTTAGCATTGACGTGGGAGATGTACTGGTCCGCCAGTCACACCATCTGTACATTCATGGTGTGGAAGCTTTTACGATTCCTGAACACCTGTTCATTCTGCCGGGGAGGTGGGACAAATGCATTATGTGTTCCGTCAATCACCCCAATTATATTGGGGGTATGTCGCATTTCATAAAACCCTGCCTTCATTGTGGCCAAATTCTCCACCTGGGGGAAAGCAATGTAGCTATCCATGTGTTTTATGAGGACAGACAAGACTCTTGCCAGCACTGTTGAGAACACTGGATGTGACATTCCTGCTGCCAAGCCCACTGTCACTTGGAAAGAACAAGTTGCCAGGAAATGGAGCACTAATAGAACTTGCACAAGAGGGGGGAATCCCAGTGGGATGACAGATAGCTGAGATCAGGTCAGGTTCCAACTGGGCATACAGCTCTGTGTTTGTGGCCCTGTCCAGTCTATAGGTGAGTGTACTGTGCCTGTCCTCCAGTGTAGCCAAGTCCACCAGGGGCCTGTACACAGGGGTATGTCTCCATCTATTATTCATCCACAGCAGGAGGTATCTAAGGGACCCAGGAATGAGTAGGCTGTCACAATTGGAACAATGAAACCACAACTGCAGTCTATATGGTGCACTTATGTAATGGGACAGTGTTAATGTCAAGGTATGTGCCAATCTAATCTGTGACACCCCTGAGATGGAGACCGCCTGTCCTGTATGTAGGGACAGGTGGAAGTGAGGTAATTCCGCCGACGCTGGGCGTCATGATGGAAGGTGGACTATATCACAACAGCAGTCCAAATCGTGCAACCATGTTTGGGGACAGTGTAATTTAAAACTTTGTGCCTACACATCCTGTGAAGCATGAATAATGAATAGGCCTGTCCCCCCCTCCTGAAATGGCGACCCCCTGTCCTGTGTGGAGGGGCAGGTGGAAGTGAGGCAATTCCGCCGACGTTGGGTGCCATGGCGGTAGGGGGTCATAAACCGCTGTGCAATTCCTCATTGGCTTATATTGGGTCCCATGGGGTACAGTAGCCAATGGGGATCTTCTCTGGCGGTGATGGCATGCACCGCTGCGGACGTGACCACCATTTTCTATCTCAATCCTCACTTGTTTCCTGACCTTCCATAGGAGAGGACCTACACTGCTTGTGCTGCTGTGACCTGTGTCTGGAACCTACCATGGCCTGTGTGACCGGTGAAAGGGCCCCAGCCTTCAATTCTGAGGTGTTGGAGCAACTGGTGGATGGGGTCCTACCCCGGCATGGACTGCTGTATAGGCCTCCAGACCAACAGGTGAGTACACTGTGGGCACAATGCATGTAGCATGAATGCATGGAGTTGTGTGTGAAGGTATTGTGTAAGCGGGGTGGGTAGATGTCCTCCTGGCGGTGTACATGTTGTGCTCTGGGCACAGAAGATCACAGAAGTCCAGCTGGGGATGTCCTCCAAATGAGAAAGGGGTGCCCATCGGACCCTGACCCCTCTGATGGCCCGCATACTGGCGGTGACCTACCCTGAGCTGGATGGGTGCTTGAGGGCATCACAGCAGCCACAAGGGGGTGAGTACAGTGGCTATCATTACAACTTACGGCTGGTGGGGTGATATCCGGGTGGCGGTTGTGTGTTCTTGGGTGCCCCTAGGCCAGGCCAGACATAACAGCATAGGTCGTCTGGTGGCTAAGGGTTTGACTGGAAAATACTGCTTACCTAGCTTGTTAGTATTCCCATCTGGGCAAGGCTGCATAGGTCTCTGGTGTGCTGCAGTTGGCGGTGTGTGCCCCTCCTCATGCCTTGGTGACTAGCCATTTCACTTGTAGGCATGTTCCCTGTGTGTGAGGGTGCTGTTCACGCCAACGGTGGTGTTTGTGCAGTCATTGACCCAGTGTGTCCTTTGTCTCTCTCTCTCCCTTTCTAGTTTTGTCATTCTCTCCTTATGTGCATTAGCATCATCTGGCGGAGGACCAGAGGCACCGGTGACAGAGGGAGCTGCGTACCACAGGACCCTGGAGGCAGAGTCCACTGATGCTGAGGGAACCAGCGGGACAGAGGGCGAGGGGAGCTGTGACCACCCCAGCTACAGGTACAGCCTCCATCCCCGTACCAGCACCACCCTCCCAGTAGCCCCTCAGCGAGTTGCCCGTGCCTGCTCACCCAGGAGGGTGGGCATCTCCTTCGCCCCAGGCACCTCAAGCCCTGCCCCAGTGAGCCATGCTGGCCTGAGTGAGGAAGCTATTAACCTCCTGAGATCCATCTCTGTAGGGCAATCAACCATAGTGAATACCATCCAGGGACTGGCAGTCTAGATGCAGCAATGCTCCCTCCTCCTGCTCCTCCTCCAACTCCCACCCAGTTAGGTCAACGCTTACAACTGCATGCACTACATCAGTATCCACTACCAGCATCATCACCACACCATGCAGAACACACACCTCACTGGCAGACACCTCCACAACATCCATGCATGAGTCCCCTGTGTCCTCTCCCACGGTGTCTCTCTCCCCCCTCCTAACGGATAAAAACGCAAGCACTCAGACACCCAACAGCCATCCACCTCACAACAACATACAGCCCATTCACCTGCACCCAAATCTAACAGACATATACCTCCGATGACAACTCACTCATCCTCCACTCCCATTACTCCTCCCTCCTCAGGCCCCAGCGTCCCTAAAAAGCTTTTTCTTTCCACAATTGACCTCTTCCCTACCCCTACCCCCATCCTGCACATGTGAGGAGGGTAGTAAGGACACAGCCAAGCACCGCAGCCAAACAGTCCACAGGGCCAGTGGTAGCACCACCGACTCATGGTGGTAGGGATACCAGAACAACAACACTGAAGGGGAAGGAGGCAGCACAACCTGGGATGAAAGGGAAGAGTCTGGCACCAACTGTGAGAAAGGGGAAGGAGCCTGCACCAGTTGGGAAGAAGGGGAAGGATCCTGCACCAGCTGGGAAGAAGGGGAAGGAGCCTGCACCACCAGGCAGAGAGAGGAAGAGCTCATCCACCCCTGCCAGGAAGGGTAAGGGATCCCAAGCCCATGACCAGGAGGAGAAGAGGCACTCTACGCCAGCGGAAGCTGTCAGGCAAACACCACCACCAGCTGTCACAGGGCCTCCACCGCCAGCGGTGGATGTGCTTCCATCACAGAGTGCAGGGGCTGCCCAGGAGCTTTCCTCATCCACCACCGCCATGCAGCCATCAGTGAGTGCAGGGGCTGCAGAGGAGCCTTCCTGAACCACCACCAGCATGCATCCATCACAGAATGCAGGGGCTGCCCAGGAGCCTTCCCCAACCACCACCACCATGCAGCACTCACAGAGTGCAGGGGCTGCCCAGGAACTGGTTGTGTGTCTGGTGTGCGTGTGTCTGGTGTGTGTTGTGCGTGTGTGTGTCACTCTCTTTTTCCCCCCACCCTCCCTTGTGTGCGAAGCAGCTGTACTCACCGGAGTCATCTTTGCCAGTATTGGTGTTCCAGGTGGAGCATAACGTACAAGATCATCGGGAAAACTTGCAGTTCGGGTTCCATGGCGGTGTGGTTCTTCCCTGTGTCTACAATAGTGATTCCTTTCACTTTTGTGCTCTGTTTCCATCAGGCATTTGTTAGGATTGGTACCGCCCCGGAAAAGGTGGCAGTTTGCAGGGTCTTAATATGGTGGGCGGAACTTTGGCTTCCTACTGGCTATAGGCTGCTACCGCCGTGGTGGCTGTTGTTTCCACCCCGGCTGTTGGTGTGGTACATTGGCTGTCTATCGGAGATATCACCGCCATGGTCATTATTTGGCGGTACTTACCCGCAGCCTGTTGGCGGTATTACCTCCAATTTATCACCCACCTCCAGGGTCATAATGAGGGCCTATGCCTGGAGATTTATCCACTTCAGTTGCAGATGTTTTTATAATTGTATTTTGTGGGCTGAACAATGTTAGAAGCAAGACTTAGACAGGTTGGTTTTATTTAAAAAACAAATATCTTTGAGGATTTTGATTAAAATTTGTCAGCCCACAAAATGCAATCATAATTTTTTTTTTGTTATATATAAGAAAGACTCACAGACATGATTTAATGAAAACATTATTAAACATGTTTAGAATAATCACTGTTAATAAACATTGCATTGTATGAGTTAATAAAATAGAAATATCATTAAAAATATTGGTAATTTTTGGACGCAGATGTTAGATTTCCTTTATATATATATATATATATATATATATATATATATATATATATACACACACTATTTGATAAAGACAATGGTCCCGCTTTTTATTTTTCAGTCGGTCTGTTTGAGTTTGGCCAGGTCATGTGAAACCAACCACATGCTGAATACAAGAAAACAGTGTGCTGTGGGAGGGAGGGTGCTTGTGGGAGGTTGGGCTTGTAGGGGTTTAGTCCAACTCCACACCGAGCAAAAGCCATGCATGGTGTGGAGTTGCTTGTCTGCAAGGGGTTGAATGCACAGTCTCACCCTGCTCTGGGTACATGCATAGTGTAGTGTGGCCTATACATATAGTAATAAAATATTATTTATCATTAAAAAAGCCCCTGAAATTCACTGGAAAAAACAAAGGTTAAATTGACTCTGTAGTTGAGAATTGTACATTTATCTTGCTTTGCATTTTAAAAAATCTAAAAACTCACTGAAGTAACCAAAGGCTAATGTATCTATAGGAAATCAGGTTATTAGTTGCATGGCCTTCTGAAGTAATAGGTACATAATTTCTCCTTGCTGGGAATCAAGCACTCCATCATAGCACTTGACTCTCTCTGGGTTGTGAAAGGGAGGTGGTATGAGTTAGTAGTCACATTTTACTGGCAAACAATATTAACACTTACAATATGATTGTCCAGTCAGTATCCCTTATTACACATATGCTACTAAATACTATGGAATAATTAACTAATATGTGTTGGAAATGGCCTTTCTGCAGGGTCACCCTCAATCTTTTTGCCTTCCTCCTTCTCTTTTTCTGACTTAAGAACTCTGCACACTTTACTACTGGTAATCAGTGCTAAAGTGCATATGCTCTCTCCTTAAAACATGGTGACGTTGGCTCATACCCAATTGGCTTATTTAATTTACTTGTAAGTCCCTAGTCAAGTATACTACATGTGCCCAGGGCCTGTAAATTAAATGCTACTAGTGGGCTGCAGCACTGGTTGTGCCAACCACAGATGTAGCCCCTTAACCATGTCTCAGGCCTGCCACTGCAGGGCCTGTGTGTGCAGTTTCCCTGCAACTTCGACTTGGCATTTAAAGGTAATTGCCAAGCCTTAAACTAACCCTTTTCTACATATAAGTCACCCCCAAGGTAGGCCCTAGGTAGCCCATAGGGGAGGGTGCTATGTAGGTAAAAGGCAGGACATGAACATGTGTGTTCTATATGTCCTGGTAGTGTAAAACTCCTAAGTTCATTTTTACAGAGCTGTGAGGCCTGCTCCTTTCATAGGATAGCATTGGGGCTACCCTCATATACTGTTTGAGTGGTAGATCCTGACCAGAAAGGAGTAACAAGGTCATATTTAGTATAGCCAGAATGGTAATGGAAAATCCTGCTTAATGGCGAAGCTGGATTTAATATTACTATTCTAGAAATGCCACTTTTAGAAAGTGATCATTTCTCTGCACTCAAATCCATCTGTGCCTTACAGCCTGTCTCTAATCCACCTCTGGCTGGGTTACTTCACAGCTCCCTTGTGCATTTCACTCAGACAACCCCAAACACAGGATGCTCAGTCACACCTGCACACATCTGCATACTGAATGGGTCTTCCTGGGCTGGGAGGGTGGAGGGCTTGACACTTACATTTGAAAGGACAGTGGCCTGCCCTCACTCAATGGACTGCCAAACCCCCTACTGGGACCCTGGCAGACAAGATGGAACTGAAAGGGGACATGGTGCACTTCTAAGCCACTCTTGTCGCCGACTGGATGAGAGGCAGCCAGCTAAAACTAAACTCGGACAAAACGGAGGTCATCATCCTTGGGCCCACCCCCTCTGCCTGGGACAACTCGTGGTGGCCAGCCTCGCTGGGTACCCCTCCAACGCCAACTGACCACGCACGCAACCTTGGCTTCATCCTCGACTCATCCCTATCCATGTCAAAGCAGGTCAACGCCATCTCCTCCTGCTACAACACCCCCCACATGCTTTGCAGAATCTACAAATGGATCCCAACCGAAACAAGAAAAACAGTAACTCAGGCCCTCGTCAGCAGCAGGCTCGACTACAGCAACGTACTCTACGCAGGCATCCCGTCCAAACACCTGCAACACCTCCAACGCATCCAAAACACCTCCGCCCGACTCATCCTCAACATTCCCTGACACAGCCACATCACCCCCCACCTGAGAGACCTGCATTGGCTCCCCGTCGACAAAAGGATCACCTTCAAACTCCTCACCCACGCACACAAAGCACTCCACAACACCAGACCAACCTACCTTAACAACAGACTCAGCTTCTACATCCCCACCCGACAACTCCGCTCCCCCAACCTCGCCCTCACCTCCATCCCCCGCATCCGACGCAAATCCTCCGGCGGCAGATCTTTTTCTTACCTCGCAGCCAAGACCTGGAATACCCTCCCGTCTGACCTAAGACAGATCCAGGACCTGCTCACTTTCAGAAGACACCTCAAGACCTGGCTCTTCAAGCAGTAGCAGTACCCCCCCTTTTCTCTTCCCCAGCGCCTTGAAACCCTCACGAGTATGTGGTGCGCTTTATAAATATATTGATTGATTGATTGATTGATTTGAAGTCTGCCCTACTTCAAAAGCACATTTGGATATTTAAACAGAGCCTGTGACCCTACCAACTTAGACACTTCTTCACACAGCGCCATCATTGCAACCAGAACTTTGATGCATGGCCCACTGGATCAATGCATCGCCGAGCCGGAACAATGCATCCCAACTTTCTGCAAGAAGAATCGTTGCAACGCCTGCCATGCGACAGAAATTGGCCTGCATCGCCCACTGGACCGACGCAGCTCTTATGACTTCGTTCTGCATGCTAAGGATTTCTCCGCATCATCCCCGGGGTGTCCAAATACCCTGCAACCCAAAGAGGATCCAAGTCTTCACGCCAGAAATCTACGCAATGCCCTGACTGTGTGGATATATATCAACGCATCGCCTGTGTGCTCCCGGAGAAACTGACGCACACCTCCCCATTTTCCACGCATCTCCTCCTCTGCAGCCCCTTGTGGATAATTTAGACGCAAACCAGGTACTTTGTGCTTGCAAGAGACACTTGTTGCTTTTTATGAACTGAAGTCTCTTTTTATCATTCTCTAAAGTGATATTTCAACGTGTACAATCAAATCTTGATTGGTTTGACCTGCATTTAACATGCTAAATATTCTTTATTTTCCTAAACACTGTGTGGTGCATTTTTGTGGTTTTGTACTGTGTTATTGCATGATTTTTTGTACAAATAATTAACACATTGCCTTCTAAGTTAAGCCTGACTGCTCAGTGCCAAGCTACCAGAGGGTGGGCACAGGATAATTTGGGTTATGTGTGACTTACCCTGACTAGAGTGAGGGTTCTTGCTTGAACAGGGGTAACCTGACTGCCAACCAAAGACCCCACTTCTAACAATATGTAAATACGCAGATGGAAAATACTATAGATGACATTACATTATCACATTTGACCCCTAAAGCGGTCATGCAAACATATAATGTAAGTCTACTGGCATGGTCAAATGTTCAAGATCAACAAACCACAAGTTCAAAACATAATTTTGTATGTGAATGTAATCATAGATAATAATCATGAGGTGTAAATGTACTCCTCAAATGTTAGGAGCAGTTGAGAGAGCCCCCGCACAGCTAGCACTAGTAGTTTTTCTCTCTGCCTACTTCTGCAGGCAAGGATCTCTTTTCTTCATGGTGAACACCTTCTTCCCCCAGATACGAGCATGGGGTGTGGGGCAGGCATATCAGCACTGGGGGGTATGATGGCATTCCCTGTGTCTTTTCCCAATACATGGTCAGGGATAGGGTCCCTGCCCACTTCCTGGTAAGTACGGCTTGGCAGCAAGAATGACCATGGAAGGGGGGAACACAACCCCTGAGTACAAATAAATAAATGATACTGGCACTGACCCCAGGGCCTAGCCCACCCCATGGGTAAGATAAAAAATGGCAGAGGAGCCCCATGTGCTCAGGGCAGCAAGACATATCAAAGGTTGCCAATCTTTAAGATTCCATACCTTGGACCCTGTGGGCCAATTCTGATAATCTTGTGCTCATTGTACTGGCTGTGAGTCTAGACATCAGGGGTGTTTGCATCAGACCTCCTCACCTCCAAAGTGGTTTAGTCCACAGACAGATGGTTCTCCTTGCTCCCTGCACCAGCCTTTATCCTGGTCTTTGTCTCTGAATTCAGTAGTCCAGGCCTTTCCCTCAAAAGGTCCTCAGAGGGTTATCAGGGGCCAGACTCACTAGCCCTTGGGGAGAACCAGTGGTCCTGGGATCAACTTGGCAGAGCCCTTAATCCTGTCTGGGCATCAGGGGGTTCTTTCTCCAGTTGTCTATAGCAGACTCAGGGTCCGGCAGCAAAACACTGAGAAATCATCAAGCAAGAGAGAGTCTACCCCATTATGCAAGCGTTTTGAAAGGGGAGTGGAAGGTTCCAGGAGCCAGGCACCCCTTGCTATTCCTAAGGTGCCATATCACTTCTCCAACCCTGTGCCAACCCCCCTGTACAGCATGCTCTGACAGCTCAAAATAATGTCATCAAGGAGGTACTAGTCACATCTCCACTAGGTGCTTCAGCTTTTCCCCTCGCTGACATCACTGCCTGTGGAGCTCCACCCCCTTCCTCCTCAGAAGCTGAGAGAAGCACTGACAATTGTTCCCTTT
Source organism: Pleurodeles waltl (assembly GCF_031143425.1). NCBI lineage: Eukaryota > Metazoa > Chordata > Amphibia > Caudata > Salamandridae > Pleurodeles > Pleurodeles waltl. The sequence goes on along the minus strand of NC_090444.1, from coordinate 1,452,515,719 downwards.
GTGTGAGTAAGTCTTTGTTCCTGTTTCTGGAGAAAATGTTAATTAACCTAGCGCAGTAGGGTGACAAAAGACCTGGGCTCTGACCCTGAGCTGTGCCAGAGTAATATGACGATTCTGGATTCCCCATAAATTGTTCATATTTCTCTTTTGGAATGTGCAATTCTGATATTCCTGCACCCATTTCGATACACCACTGGTCTCTGTAGGCCACAGTGAAGAGAAACTGCACTCTAATACAGTTTTACCCCTATATGTATAAAAAGTGTCACTACAGACAAAACAGCACATCAAACTGATTTTGGAATTAGTGTACACCAACATTATAAGGCCTACGCCAGGTCAATATCTAATTCAGCAGAGTCCCTTCTGTGCCAGGTTACCTGTGCACACAACAGTAGTCTCCCATACATAGCACTCACATATGTGCACAAGTGTTCATGTATAACCAGCCAAGTGCCCTTTGCCCTTGCTGCATCACAGAAGCCTTATTTGAATAAACAGACACAGGCGATAAACTTTTGCAGTTCATTTGCCATGTGATTATTCACAGTAAAAACCTCAAAACCCGGCAATCCAAAAAAGCAAAAAAAAATCTTAACGTACTGAAGGACAGAACTCAATTACATCACTAATGTTATAGTTAGGTGAACATTTCAGCAGAAATGTAATATTTTAATCTAAAAAAAACACTGAAATTCAGTAGTTATAATTAATTCATATAACTAATTTGTGCCCTGAAGTAACTATAACTCATACCCTCTCAAAGCACTGCTTCCTTTTTTGCACAACGTATGCAGCACTTGAAGCCTGAAAGAATACTGTGTTCACTTATACGGGGTACTTTCATGTGTCTGGACAAAGCTGTATCTCTCAGATGACCTCTCATACAAGTGAAACACATGTCAGGGGCTGATTTTTTTAATTCAAAGTATGCTCAGATGGAATTTTGCCATTCCAATGCAATGTTAATACATTATTTTTCTGCACCAGATAAACTTCTTGGAAGTTCATCTTATCTTACAGAACGATCTAACCTGTAGAGTTTACTGTGGAATGTATTAGCTATTATGCAGCAAAAGTATACAAAAAGTGAGAGAATAAATATTTTACTTAGACGATAAGTACTATGGGAGTGATTGGAAGTTGCTTGCAGCCAATAATTAATTGCCCTACCTACTAGTGATTTGAAATTACTATAGTATATCCTTGGATGCATGAGTAATCCATATTCCTGAGTGTTTCTTTAGGACTTTTGACTCTCTGATTTTAAAATCTATGGTAGAACATTTACTGGTGTGTGAATCATTTTGCCTCACTCTGAATAATATTGATACAGTAATCTCCCAAGTTTGTAAATTCATTTGCTAGCCCAAACAACTGAGGGATGTTTTCCAGCACAGCTTATTAAAATAATATCATATCATCCACTTATTAGGTTAATTTACCCATTCCTTCTAATGGGGCTCGTACACTTGAAGGTGAGCTGAATTCTATCACAAGTGGATCTACAAATAAATAAAAAAAACATGTGGATAGAAGGCACCCCTGCTGGGTTGCCCTGGTTATTGATACTAAGATAGTCTTTTCATCATTTATGATCAATTCATATTATTCTACTGTTAACTTTGAGAGGAGCAATACAAAACTCATCTGTGTGAACGTTGTAAACATACAATATTACCTAATGAGGTCAAAAGCCTTTTCATCACCAAATGATATAAATGTGGCAGAGATTGTCTGTGCCTGCAACAAATCAAGGGCTTAATATAATGTGTGTTTGTCACTGTCCTCATTTTGAGAATGAAGCCATTCTGATGTGAATGAATTAAAGTGCCTATGACTGCCAAAAGCTTTATATTTAGAAGTATGGCAAAGAGGTTATACCTATAATTTAAAAGTGTTATGTATTGATAAAATGGTATTGTGAGTGGCTTTCCTGGTTTTAGTAAGCTATGACTCCTACTCTGAAGGCAGGTGGAGGCTTACCTGGAGTAAGAATATAGTTTAGAATTATGTTGAGAGGATTAGCTAACTGTGGTGAGAACGTCTTATAGAACTTTAACTACAAATCATTTGGCATTCTCTGGAACAGATATTGTTTGTTTTTTCATTTTCCTCTCTTTAAAAGGCATGATCAATATTTCAAACTGGTCTTCTGAGATCTTCAGAATAGCTTCTTCATTTAAATAATTACTTATTTTCTGACTACTGACCCTCTGACGTGAGCAATGAACCTCATATAATATCAACCATTTCCTTCAGCTTTTAATTAATTTGCCATGTTCTGTAATTTTCATTTTGTATATTTTGTTTGTTTTTTCCCTAGCCCTCTATGCTAATATATTCCCTATTGATTCTTTTTCTTCATGGCTAGTCTGGCCCAAACAAACTGATTTGGCAATATTTTAATGGCTACAATGTTCTTTAAGATCTTGTTTTATTATTCCTGAATGCACTTATCTTCCTCTGTCATACTTTTTATTTCCTGTGCAGTAGCTCTCATCCTGTTTAAGATGTCTCTTTTGTTTGCTTGTTTTAGTTTGAACATATACAAAATAATTTTATCTCGTAGGATTGCTTTCAAGCCTTTTATACTGTTGAAATACCAGCTGTTCCGTTGTCATCTGAAAGTGAGGGATAAACTCTCTATCTGTATTTTTAAATTCTGATTTTTGAAAGTGTTTTTATATAAGATACAGTTATTCTGTTTTAGAGTTTTGCCCTGTGCTGCTATTAATAACACAATTGATGAATCATCAGAAAACTAATTAGTGTTAAGGTATCTCTGCCCCTTCTAATAAATGAAGCTGAAATATCAGTTTAGAAAGCTGACTTGTATTTTGCCTAGCCAAATGTGTATTCCTAATGCTTTTGGATTCTCCATCCTCTAAAAGTCTGTTTGCTGCAATTCTGTTAATAAGGAATTTAGGACCCCATTACGACCCTGACAGTGAGTAATAAAGTGGCGGTAATACCGCCAACAGGCTGGCGGTAATTATCACCAAATTATGACCATTGCGGTGAGAATTCCCATAAACAGCCAATGTACCATACCAACTGTCAGGGCAGAAACAACACTCACCACGGCGGTAGCAACCAACAGCCAAATGGGAGACAAAGTACCGGCCACCATATTAAGGCACTGCAAACCGCCACCTTTTCCGGGGCGGTACCAACGCCATCAAAAGCCTTGTGGAAACACAATCGGAGACACAGGGAAGTATAACACCTCCATGGAACCGGAACTGCAAGTTTTCTCGATGATCTTCTACGTTATGATCCACCTGGAACACACAAACCAATGAAGACGACAACAGTGGTGAGTACAGCTGCGTAGCACACAATGGAGGGAGGAAAACAAGAGTGACATGCACAACACACACCCGACACACACACACCATACACACAACCAGCTGCACACAAAATAATGCAAGGACAACAGGAATGGACGAAAGTGATTGTATTCAAATCAACATCTAAGAACATAATGATTTGTCAATGAAACAGATATGTACACCTGTACACAAAGGGACACTGCCCAGTCCAATGTTCAAAGGGCCCAAATGGCCACAGGGCACAATCTAAAGCCCAACTTGAATCCTGAGTTCACCCGGATAGAACTCTGAAGGGGCATCAGTTTGCAAGTGGGTAGGCACCTCAGGGGATGGGGGGCACCTCAGCCAGATGCAGAAACAAGCCCACTGGTTCTGGATGTGGCTCAATGCCCATTGTTCAATGCAAGGGCACAGTCTCTCAGGTGGGTGACTTTCTCAATGTTTCTGGATGGGGCAACATGCCCTTTGCACTGTCTTGGTGAGTGCAAGGCCACAGTCTCTCAGGTGGGTGAATTTCCCACAGGTTCTGGATTGGGCTCCATGCCCTTTGCTCTGTTCTGGGGAGTGCAAGGCCACAATCTCTCAGGTGGGTGACTTTCCCACTGGTTATGGATGGGGCAACATGCCCATTGCTCTGTCCTGGGGAGTGCAAGACCACAGACTCTCAGGTTGGTGACGTTCCCACTGGTTCTGGATGGGGCTCCATGCCCATTGCTCTGTTCTGGGGAGTGCAAGGCCACAGTCTCTCAAGTGGGTGACTTCCCCACTGGTTCTGGAGTGGGCCCCTCATACAGCAGACCCTGGAGGGTCGCATACATGGTGTCTGCTGGCGGTGACAGCTGCAGAGTGGTTGCCACTGTACTCCATAGAGCCCCATATTATCCAATGAGAAATTGCACAGCGGTGCAAGTCCACCTTCCACCACGACACCCAACGCCAGCGGAATCACCTCACTTCCACCTGTCCCTACATACAGGACAGGCGGTTACCATCTCAGGGGTGGGGGAACAGTAATATCGACAATAGCTGTGTCACAGATTAGATCAGCACATACCTCAACATTAACACTGTCCAATTACATAAGTGCACCATATAGACTGCAGTTGTGGTTTCATTGTTCCAATTGTGACAGCCTACTCACTCTTGTGTCCCTCAGATACCTACTGCTGCAGATGAATAGGAGGTGGAGACATACCCCTGTGTACAGACCCCTGGTGGACTTAGCTACACTGATGGACAGGCACATTATACTCTCCTATAGACTGGACAGGGCCACAATCATAGAGCTGTGTGCCCAATTGGAGCCAGACCTGATCTCATCTGTCCATCATCCAACTGGGATCCCCCCTCTTGTGCATGTGCTATCGGTGCTCCATTTCTTGGCAACTTGTTCCTTCCAAGTGACAGTGGGCTTGGCAGGAGGAATGTCACAGCCAACGTTCTCAATCGTGCTGGCAAGAGTGTTGTCTGCCCTCGTAAAACACATGTGCAGCTACATTGCTTTCCCCCAAGTGGAAGTTTTGCCCATTGTGAAGGCCGTATTCTATGCAATGGGACATATCCCCAATATTATTGGGGTGATTGGCGGTACACATATTGAGTTTGACCCCCCCCCGGCAGAATGAACAAGTGTTCAGGAATCGCAAGAGTTTCCACTCACTGAATGTGCAGATGGTGTGCCTGGCGGTCCAGTACATCTCCTACGTCAATGCTAAGTGTCCTGGGTCGGTGCATGATCCCTTTGTTCTGAGGAATAGCAGCATCCCAAATGTGATGGCCCAACTACAGAGGCACAGGGTATGGCTAATAGATGAGCCTTGGTCTCCACCCACTGTATGTCAGTGTATGCCTCTGGTGTTAACCCTATAGGATTGTGTGAGGCTAAATGTGATCCCTCAATACATGCAGGTGACTCTGGCTACCCAAACCTACCGTGGCTGCTAAACCCTGTGAGAAATGCCAGGATAGGGGCAGAGGAACATTATAATGAGGTATATCGGTGAACTAGACGGATCATCGAAAGGACATTCGGCCTCCTGAAGGCCAGGTTCAGGTGCCTTTATTTATTTTATTTTATTTAATGCGTTTTTATATAGCGCGGACTTTACCCGAAGGTGTCAGAGCGCTTCACAATAGGCAAAGTAAAGATACAAGAGGAGAAGAATTACAAGTGAGCCTGTTACTAAAACAAACGTTACATTACATGAGGCAATAGTGATAATTGTGCAAGTATCAAGAGCAAAAAAAAATAAACGAGGTAGCAAACGATACGTTACGAAAGGAAAAAGTGACGTGTGCAGGTTACAAGAGCAAATAAAGTACGAGTAGAGGTAAAAAAAATTGCAATAAATGGTAGACACTCAAAACACTAAAACAATAGTTACGTTACATGAGGCAGTGGTGGCCGTTGTGCATGTATCAAAAGCAAACAAGATATAAGAGGTAGCAAATGATACGTTGTAAAAGGAAAGGTGCCGTGTGCATGTTACAAAAGAGTACAAAATACAGGTAGAGGTATAATACTGCACTAAATGGCAGACACTCAAAACACAAAAACACCCTGGGAAGGCACTTGTATAGGCATGGAGAACAGAATTTCCTATAATGGAAGGACTTCCTTCAGAAAACAGAGGGCTTGAATTAACTTTGGAAGTGTCTTTGAAGGAGGAGAGCTTTGAGGTCAGTTTTGAAGGCCTGGGAAGAGGTGGTGGTCCGAAGCTGAGGCGGAAGTGAGTTCCAGATTCTTACCGCGTTGCCTGAAAAGGATTGGGCCATCGATCTTTCCTTCTTGAAAATGGGAGGTTCAAGCAATAACTTTTCTGCATTACGTGATGGTCTGGAGCCCCCAGAGAGTTTCAGCTTATTCACCAGGTGGCGAGGGGAGGAGGAGTGCAAGGCTTTGTGGGTGATACATGCAGTTTTGTAGATAGATCTTGCCTCTATGGGAAGCCAACGGAGGGTGGATAAAATGGGTGTGATGTGGTCGCTTCTTTTGGCCCCATATATGAAACGAGCTGCTAAATGGAGAATAGACTTCAGGGGGGAAAGGTGGGTTTTGGGAAGGCCAGTAAGAAGAGAGTTGCAGTAGTCCAATCTAGAGAGAACCACCGATTGGACCAGGGTTTTAAGGTCGTGCTCCGGGAAGAAGCGACGAATCCCCCAAAGAAGGCGCAGTTGGTGTCGAGCAGACTTTGCAATGAAGTCGATGTGGGAGAGTAGATTGAGTTTTTTGTTGAGTATGACACCAAGGGATTTTGCGCTCTCGACAATGATGGGCTTATTGTTCATTAGATTGATCTGATCCATCCATGATTGCACTGGGGGATGAGAAAGTGAGGAGGAGAGGAGGAGGAATTCTGTTTTGGAGGGATTCAGGATCAGTTGATGAGTTAACATCCAGTTTTGAATGGAGTCGAGAGTAGAGCTAAGGAAGGAGAGATTGTGAGTGGAGGCCACCTTAAGGTAGATCTGAGTGTCATCCGCATATAGATGATAGTGGATCCCGGATTTACTCAGGAGATTTCCCAACGGTTCTAAATAGAGATTGAACAGTGTGGGTGCAAGTATGGAACCTTGAGGAACACCTTGACTGACCGCTAAAGGAGCTGAAAGACTGTTCGCTATTTTGATCATTTGGGATCTATCAGAGAGGAAGGAGGCAAACCATTTGAGCACAGTGCCCTCCATGCCCATTCTCTGTTGAAGAGTGTTAAGGAGAGTGTTGTGATTGACAGTGTCAAAGGCTGCAGAAAGGTCAAGAAGAATTAGAAGACAAGACTCCCCTGAATCGAGTATCCGCAGCGCGTCATCAATCACTAGCAGCAGGGCTGTTTCAGTGCTGCAGTTTTGAATGAAGCCGGACTGGAAATTGTCAAGAAGATCATTTTCCTTGATATGGCGAGAGAGTTGTTTCGCTACACATTTTTCTGTGATTTTCGCAAGAAAGGGTAGGTTAGTGATGGGACGGTAGTTGTTGAGGTCGTTCGCATCAGCGGTGGGTTTTTTAAGCAGAGGGGTGACCTGCCCAGTTTTGAAGGAAACAGGAAGGGAGCCTTGACTGAGGGAGAGGTTGACCAGAGTGGTCCAATAGGAAAGAGAATTAGTATAGAAGTCAATGGCAATGGCACTAGGGATGGGGTCAAGAGAATGGTTAGAGGGCTTTGTATCGAGGATGCATTTAAGGAGAGCATCGTCAGAGATGGGGTCAAAGTTTTGCCAAATGGTTAAGGATTTGCACTCCTCTGTAGGGGTAGGATGAATGACCTGATCTACAAGTGATTTTACCTTTTCGTCAAAGAATACAGCGAATTCCGCTGCTTTCTTTGTGGAATCTTCCAATTTGGAGGTTGGGGGAGAGCTGTTTGGGTTCTTGATGAGGTCGAATAGTTTTTTGGGTCTATTTTTGGCTGAGTCAAGGAGGGATTTGTAGTGCGACGCTTTTCCAAGGAAGATGCGCTTGTGGTACTTGGATCTTGCTGAACGAAGCGTGGCCAAATTTTCAGTGGAGGGTGCTTGTCTCCATTGTTTCTCAAGGGATCTTAGGAACTTCCTTTCTTCATAGAGGGATTTGTTGAACCAAGGTGCTGAGGGAGTGGGCCTTTTCTTTTTGCTTTGGAGAGGAGCGACATTATTGATTTCGACTGCAAGGACTGTGAGGCATTGGGAGGTGAGTTCGTTGACATCTAGGTCCGGGTCTAGCCTTGGAAGTGATAGCAAAGCAGAATCACAGAGGGTACTGAGGTCAATATTTTTAGTGTCACGGAACCAGGAAGTAGCCCTCTTAGGCTGGCCAAGAGTTATAGAGTGTGATAGGTGAAGAGAGAATGGGATGAGGAGGTGGTCCGACCAGTCCACATGAATAGGGGTAGCGATAGTCAGCAAGCCTGCTTTAGAGATGGCAAGGTCCAGGATTGAGCCTTTAGAGTGTGTTGTTTCTGTGCAGTGTTGGATAAGATCGTTTGCAGAGAGGAAGGTGGCCAGCAAATTCGCATTGGTGACTTGTGGCGAGCCCCAGTGGACATTGAAGTCACCCACGAAGATCTGATTGTCACTTTGCGTGTATTGGTCGCTGATGCAGTCCGTGAGTTCCTCCATAAACGAAGGGCTGCTACCAGGCGGGTGGTAAATAGCATGGAATCTGAGAGGTGAGCGGTGGTGCAATTGAAGCTCAAGTGATAGGCATTCAAAAGTGTGGAAGGAGCTGTTAGGAAGAGCCTTAAGTTGAAGGGAGTTTCTAAAGATGACCGCAACACCTCCCCCAACTTTGTCAATTCTGTCATTTCTAAGTATAGAATAGCCTGTGGGTACAAGGAGATCAAACATAGAGTGAGAGGTATCGTTGAACCAGTTCTCTGTGAGGAAGAGCATGTCAATATTGTGCAAGTTGATGGTATCGGAGATTTCAAGTTTGTGTTTTATTGCAGATCTGCAGTTGTGGAGCAAACAGCGCAGCTCTGACGCAACTGTTTTGGTGACGGGGGCACTTGGGCTATGAGGGGTGATAGGGATATTGTACTTATATGAGGGCGCTCGGGAGGGTTTAAGTGGGTGAGTGGTTCTGACAGAGGAGATGGTCGGAATAGTGTAGATAACAGGGTTACTGGGAAGTGGAAGTGAAGGAGGGGTGGCGTTCGAGTGCTTGTGTGGATTTGCAGACGACAGGCTATACTTAGCTATAATGGGGTGTGGGGGTGAGGTGCATCTCGTGGAAGGGTGAGTGTTTGCCAAAGGAATTGAGGTGTGTGGAAAAGTCGAGATCTTGGAGCTTAAAACTAAAATGGTAGCTTCAAGTTGGGAGATGGCGGTGATTAGAGAGCCTAGCTTATTTTCCAGAGAGAGTAAAGAAGAGCATGGCATATTGGGTGGCTCGATGGAAACAGGAGGGGTTGCACTAGGCAGTGTACAGCAGGGAGAGGTGGGGGAACGGGAGGGGAGTCGGGGTATAGGGTTCAGAGGTGGGGAAAGGTTTTGGATGAGAGCAGGAGTTGGTGCGCCAGGGGTGAGAGGAGAGTTGTCGTTGTTGGCATTGCAAGAAGGATAGGAATTAAGGGCAGAATTAGGGGGCGATAGGAGAGGAGTGGGGCGGTGGGGCGGTAGGAGAGGGGAGGAGTGTGAGGAGTCATAGGGATTAGGGAGGTATGGAAGGAAGGGAGGGGAGGGGGTTGGATAGGTCCTGGTAGCTAAGTGAGGTGGCTGTGATGGAGCGGGTATCAGGCAGAGTGGGGGGGATTGGGAGAAAGGGAAGTTGAAGAAAGGAAGTGATTCTGCTCGGTCCGAGGGAGGGAAGGGGTTACCAGGGGAGGAAAGGGGGTAGCACAGCATTGCTGGAGGAGAGTGGGGAGGGAGAGAGATGGAATGTATTTGTGGGGAAATCGGGGTACATAGTGAGGGGAGGAGTGGGCGGAAAAGCAGAGAGGAGGAGGGAACAAGGGGAGCGTAGGGAACATAGACAAGGGGAGAGGGCTGGAGGAGAGGTGGTCTAAGGAGGGGGGTGGCCGGAAGGGATAGGGGGGAGGAGATGAGAATGGAGTGCCGGGACGGTGCAGAATGAACGAGGAGCGTGTTAGCTAGAGGTAAGGCTGAAGTGAAGAGGGGAGGGGCAAACTGTGAGGGGGGAAGAATGGGAGGGGAGGTCCGAGGGGAGAGAAGAGGGTCGACTTGTGCCTCCCCAGGGTGCAGCCTATTGGAGAGTGGGGGGGTCAAGGGAGGAGAAAGGGAGTGATTGGTGGAGCTAGATGGAGAGTCAAGGGATAGCCCGGTCGCAGGGGAGGGGAGTAGGGAAGGGAAGAGGCGGTCAAAGAGAGAGAGACAGGTGTCTTTGGCTTGGATCATAACAGTACCGTTGTTATAGAGTGAGATAGTGAGGGAGCCGTTAAAACCCGCAGAGGGGGACATTTTTAGCTGTTTCCCATGAGGGATAGAGGAAGAGGAGGTGACGTTAAAGGAATTGTAAAAGGTGGTAGACCAAGAGGGTATGTCGTGCGTGAAAAAAATTTGATCGTTTTTGAGCCCCCCATATCGACCATTGTAAAACTGATCGACAAAAAGGGAATCGGGGAAACATTCAATGGTGTTATGCTTGAAACGTTTTGCTGCAGCTTTAGTCAGGTTAGAAGGGTAGATGATTTTGTAGCAATTAATTCCAGACTTAATTCGAGCGGTGGCCATGTTGGGAAATTGTGGAGGAGGAGGGTGGTGGGGATAAGGGAAGGGTGTTACTAGGACGGTGGTGGTGAGGAGAAGTATGAGGGCAAGAAGGGGGCACATAATCCAGACGTCGGGTGAAAGAACCTGAGTTATTGTGGAGACAGGAAAGTAAGGCGACTAGGGATAGGTTGTTACTTCAGAACAGGGCTGATTCAACAAGATAGGACTGAAGATGGAGTGGTGTAAGAGGAAAATCACTGTACTTATCATCCTGAGATATAAACCACATAAAGCACTGCATCACAATAGGTATCAAACGCATTGTACGCCCAAAATCTCAACAGTCTAATATTAGACACTTACCTCCTAAGTATCGCCAACATTATGGGCAAAAAGCACAGGGTGGAACATAATTTCACTAGCATAACCCAAAGTATGCAAGACAACCTCAAATCATAAAACACAATTTAGAGGTAGCTAGAACAGGGTCTGAAAATCAAACTACAAGAAATACATTTCCTAGCACCACAAATACACAATGGGGCCTGGCGCCCTACAAACCACCAGGACCCCCTGGTCAACTGGCCAACTCAAAGGGGCTCAAATGCCCTGCGTCCAGAATGTCGGGGCTGCTGCCAATGCAGCGAAAGACCAGCGTGCGTACTTGCGCAAACCTAAACGTTGCAACTGGCACTAAGTGCTGCACAGCTGTGAAGAAATGAAAAGAAAAGAATGAAGTCAAATCAGAGATATTCTGGTGGTGGAGATCCGTCTCCATTCAACCTCCATCTGACAGGTGGATCCCTGTGCTACTCACCCGAGAAGGTCTGCCAGATAGTAGTGGCATGCTGCATGTTGCACAACCTGGCCCTCAGACGCCATGTTCCTTTTCTGCAGGAGGAGGAGACTGGAGATGCCCCTGTGGAAGCAGTAGACCCTGAGGACAGTGAGGATGAAGAGGCTAAGGATGAGGATGAGGACAACAGAACAACAGTTATCCATCAGTACTTCCAATGACACACAGGTGAGACAGTGCAACTTCACATTTCTATGAACATTGGTGTATTCTGTGTGGCTTTAGCATGATGGCATTAACTTCCTTTTATCTCAATTTGCTGTCCCCTATGGGTTGTTATTTTACAGATGTTGATGGTATAACAACTGTGTACTAATGTGCTGACTACAGCCAGCTACAGGTCATTATTTCTATGCTCTCACAGTGTACAGTTCATTTGCAATGGATGTGACTGTTTCCATAAAAACACATCTTCAACACATAACATACTATTAGTCAAGTTGTGTTCAAGGGTGTTTACTGTAGTGCTAATAAATTGAGGGTAAAATGCAATGAAATGGTGTGATGATGAAGGAAAGTCCGGGGTATTGTTCCAGTCTGTTTGTAGCACAGGTGCAGTGTCCAAGGGGCCATTGGAAGGGGAACAATGGCAGTTCAAAGTGGACAAGGTGACTGAGTGGGACACAAGGGGGACAATCAGGAGAGTCTCATTTCCTGGCGGGGGTCTTGTCAAGTGTCATTGGCTTCTGTCTGGGTCGCAGGTAACGTTTGTGGGGTGGTTCTCCTTCTGCAGGGTGAAGGATGCTGGTGGCCTGTCGGTCCTGTGGTGGGGCCTCCTTCCCACTAACGGCATCAGACGTCGAAGGCTGGTCAATGGACTGGCTAGTGGTAGGGGCCCGCTGCTGTGCTGTTTCCTCCCTCATGATGTTGAACATGTCTGCTAGCACCATTGGTATGAAGATCAGGGTGGTGTTAATGGCCTGCAAGTCCTCCGTGATCCCCTGATACTGTCCCTCCTACAACTGCCTGTTCTCCTACACGTTGTCAAGGATCTGGCCCATCGTGTCCTGGGAATGTTGATAGGCTCCTAGGATTTTGGAGAGTGCCTCCTGGAGAGTCATTTTCTTGGGCTTGTCCTCCCCCTGGCACACAGCGTTCCGCCTAGTGTCCCTGTTGGCCCGTGCCTCTGTCCCCTGAACGGTTTGCCCACTGCCACTGACCACAGGTCCCTGATTGTCTTGGGGGTGAGGTGTGGCCTGGGGTCCCTGTACAGGTGGGCACACTGTTGATTGATGTGTCCTGGGGACAGAGGTGTGGGTACACTGAGTGGGTGCTGTGGTGTTGAATACTGAAGGGGTAGGCTTTGTGGTGGGCTGTGAGTGTGCTTGGGTAACCAGCTGTCCAGTGGCCCTGATGGGCCAGTTAGATCATCCAGAAGACCAGAGTTACTGTCATCACTGGGGGCATCTTCTGTAGAGGGACTGAATAGTCATGGCACCTCCTCCTCACTGACATTGGCTGGGGCACCTGTGGGATGTAAGTGATGTATTATGCTTCATGTGTATGACATCTTGTACATCCCTGGCTTCCCTTCTAACGTTGGTGTTGCCCTGCCACCTTTTTCTTGTGTATGGTGATGTATTGTGGGATTGTTAGTTTCCCTATGCTGTGCATGCTTTTGTGATGGGTGTCCATGCAGGGCTGGGAGGGCTTGACATTGGTTTTAGTCATATTTGTAGGTGCAGTATGTGGGATGGGGAGGAGTGATGGGAGTGACGGTGTGAAATGGCATGCAGGTATGGGGGTGATGAGTAGTAAATGTTGACTTATCAGTGCCCAGTCCTCCGGCTACTCCAGCGTGTCCCTCGGGATGCAGTTTTGCCAAGACTTGCTCCTCCCATGCTGTGAGCTGTGGGAGGGGAGGCGGGGTCCACCACTCCTCTGTATGGCAAACTGGTGCCTTGCTGCTATGGAATGAACCTTCCCCCGTTGGTCGTTCCACCTCTCCCAGATGTCGTCCTTTGTTCTTGGGTGCTGTCCTACAGCGTTCACTCTGTCCATGATTCTCCACCATAGCTCCATCTTCCTTGCAATGGATATCTGCTGTACCGGTTCTCCAAACAGCTGTGGCTCTACCCTGACAATTTCCTCCACCATGACTATTAATTCCTCATCAGTGAAACGGGGGTGCCTTTGTGGGGACATGGATGTTGTATGGTGTGTGTTCGTGAGAGTGTGTTGAGTAATGTGGTGGGGTGTGTGATGTGGGGTGAGTGAGGGATGTATGGGTGTAAGTAGTGTGTGTCTAGTTGTCGCAGTGGTCTTGATTTCTGTCTGGTGACAATGATTTGTATTTGTAAAGGGTTGTGGTTAATGTGAGTGTGTGTTTTTATAGTGGTGAGGGTGTGTGGGTATGGTGCGTGTATGAGTGTCAGGTGTGTATTTTTTGTATTGGACAATGTGGTGTTGTTTTGTATGTGGGTGTTAATTCTGATTCATTTAAACAGAGTCTACTGTATGGTTAACAAGAAGCCCTGAGGTGATGGAGTCTTTGTTTGCATGTCTGTCATCTGTTGCTGAAAGACCTTTTCCCATTATCTGAAGTGGCTCCATAGTTATATACAGACTTTTTTTGTCCTTTATTGTTTCTTGCTTTGCTTACTGGCATTTTTGGTTACCTTTTACATTGGCAGAGAAACTTTCTATTTTCTAACTTTCTTGCACCTCCCTGACCTGGCTTACTATAGGTCCTGAGCAACTTGACGAAGTGCAAACCCCTGCAGCACTTGAATCTCAGTGACATTCAGTGGTGCCTAACTTTATAGTACCCTTCACCTAGCAAACAGGAGTTGCTGATTTCTACATGGTGGGAAGAGAGCCCATACTTTTGCAATGGTTCAGACTGAACTAGACATCTCATACTTTGCTCACCATGACCTATGTGAGAAGATCTCCTCTCAGGCTTGTTCCCTCCAGGCGCTTTCCTCCTCCTTAGAGGGTCCAGAGGTCCTGCAAGACAGACAGAATGCTGATGCAACAGGCTAAGGGCAAGTAGTCCTGATTTCCCTTGCCTAACAAGGACACTAATAGGCCCTTGTCCTTAACCCTAATACCAGCAGCTAGAATTATTTGTGATCTTTTTTTACTCTGGTGCACAGCACTGATGAACTCATGCACTTACCTTTATATTCCATATCCAGCTTAAAATGTATGTGCCAGTGTTGACTCCTTTGAAGTGTCCTTTCCTCTTTCCTGTCCTTTGCCAAATGTACAGTCTGCCACAGCAACCAGATATTCTAGGTTGCTGCTTTAAGCTTTTAGGTGCTATTTTTGACTTCCAAAGACTCTAGGTTGGTGCATCAAGCTTGTAGGTGCTATTTTTGACTTCATTATTTAAAAATTCATAACTTATGATTTCATTTTTATCATTGTGGTCTTGTTTTATTTATTATATTTTAAACTATTTTTCTAACCTGCTATGGGATCTTTTTGTGTGGTGTTTTCACTGTTTTAGTGTGCGAACTTTTACACACATACTTTACACATTGCCTCTAAGTTAAGCCTGACTGCTCTGTGCCGAGCTACCAGATTGTTTTTGCTGCTTGATGAGGGCTCACACCCCAGTCAACCAAAAACCCAATATCTAACAAGGAGTTTGCAATCTTCACCCTCAACTAGCCTTTCCAGGCTGTGGGCCTCTAAAATAGAACTTGCAGGCCTCCATGTCCTGTACCATCCATAAAAACACATACTCCCAGCACACACTCAAGCATCACGCGCTGCATGGCACTACATACAGACATCATGCAGATCAAGGGTTCGTAAAGTATACAGCCACAGAATTTTACATCAGCAGGCCTGATAGGCACTACCCTGTGATACATGTACCAAGGACTGTTCACACTACATATTCCTATAGAATACAAAATGCGTATGCTGCCACCACTGAGCTCATGTCACCTAATTTCTGGCAAGGGCTGCGTCCACTACCAAAATGAGGGGTGCACTCGAGGCAGTCCTCCCAGACTAATGAGATATTATTACCGTGAGATAGGTTCTAGGTCATGGGGCATATGCATGATCCATGTATGCCAATCTTCAAACATTAGTACCAGGGGTGCTACTATGCCCCTAGCAAAGTATCCTTAGAGAAGTACATCTAGCAAATTATCCTTAGCAAAGTATCCTTAGAGAAGTTTTGTTCCTATACTTCATTAGCACAAAATTCCTAAACAAGTCTCGCCCGGATAATTTTAAAAATAGGGGCTTGTTTCCTCGGGCACCTGCTTACAACAACCCCCTTACTTACCTCTTCCTCAGAAAAACACCCCTGAGCCAGGATTTCCCAGAGAATCACCTTGCAGCACAATTGAGTCAAGAATTCTGAAGTGCTTCCTCCTCATCTGTCTTCAAATGGAACCTCGTTCCTTCTTGATTTGATGTACCTTATATTTCATCTGATTTCAGAATACAGCCCTTGGTTCAGGGGTCTCTTGATGTTCTGTTGATTCATTATATCTAGAAAGCCTTCCTCCTTCTTCCACTAGTTGTCATCTGAGGTCTTAGAGACAGCGTGATGCTTTTACTTGTCCACAACTTACCTGCAAGTCGCTGACAACGATACATACTTGGTCCCCATGCTCTTCCAATCGTGGTATCATGAGTCCCTGGAGCAGAGCCCAAAATGTTACTCAGCGCATCCTGGAAGCTAACTCCATTACCACTGCATCACTGCATTGTGAAAAGTGAGAGGCAAGGGCTAGATGTAGCATGCCGTTTGCATGGCGCAAACTGCAAAAAACGCAGTTTGCGCCATGCAAACGGCCTCACGCGATGCTCATTCCCAAATTGCGAGTTGGTACCGACTCGCAATTTGGGAATGCGAGTCGCAAATAGGAAGGGGTGTTCCCTTCCTATTTGCGACTCGCATCGCAATTCAGAGTTGCTTGGGGCCAGATGTAGCAAAATTCGTTTTTGCGACTTGCAAATTGTGAGTCTGAGCGACTCGCAATTTGCAAGTCGCAAAAACGGATGCAGAAGGGTGTCTCAGACACCTTCTGCGACTCGCTATAGGGTCGCAAAGACCCACCTCATCAATATTCAGGAGGTGGGTCGCATTTTGCGACCCCATAGCGAGTCCCTGCACTCACAGGGATGGTGGCCTGCTGTACTCAGCAGACCTCCATGTCTGTGACTGCTTTTTAAATAAAGCAGTTTTTTTTTTTTTCATTTTGCAGCCCGTTTTCCTTAAAGGAAAACGAGTTGCAAAATGAAAAAAAATCCGAAACCATTTGGTCCATAGGACCACTGCCTGCTCTGAAAAAATATTTATGTCGACATTCACAAAGGGGAAGGGGTCCCATGGGAACACCCCTTCCTATTTGCGAGTCGCATTCCCAAATTGCGAGTCGGTACCAACTCGCAATTTGGGAATGAGCATCGCGTGAGGCCGTTTGCATGGCGCAAACTGCGTTTTTCGCAGTTTGCGCCATGCAAACGGCGTGCTACATTTGTCCCTTTATCACCGCAAATGCGGTCGCAAACCAACTCGCAGTTACCACCAGTGTCACACTGGTGGTAACACATTCGCTAAAGGGGAGGGGTCCCCAGGACATAAATATTTTTTCAGAGCAGGCAGTGGTCCTATGGAAAACGGGCTGCAAAGTGAAAAAAAAAACTGCTTTATTTAAAAAGCAGTCACAGACATGGAGGTCTGCTGACTACAGCAGGCCACCATCCCTGTGAGTGCAGGGACTCGCTATGATTGATGAGGTGGGTCTTTGCGACCCCATAGTGAGTCGCAGAAGGTGTCTGAGACACCCTTCTGCATCAGTTTTTGCGACTTGCAAATTGCGAGTCGCTCAGACTCGCAATTTGCAAGTCGCAAAAACGGATTTTGCTACATCTGGCCCCATGTTCAGCGTAGCACATTTGCGGTGCCCGGAGACTCATCGCCTCTGTAGTTATAACTTTGATTCGGCTGTTTTGCTAAATTTAACATGAACTTCATGCAACATTTTTCATTCACCATGTGCACTTTATAGTGTTTATTACATGTGTGCTTCGTTATTTCTGCTTTTCGTTTCAATGTCTCATGTCATCTTATTATGCGACATAAATGAATACACATGTAGTTTATCTTCAATAAAATAAAGGATATCCTGAAGGAACAATAGAATAATATGGCATATTTTCGATTAGCCTGCTTTGAAATGCTGTTCATAAATAGTTAATCTAAGTTGATTTTTAGTTTTACATTCCATATAGTTGTAGTCCTGAATTTCTAACGGTACAAGCATGCTCTAACAGGTCCCTAGAAAACAAAGACTATTAAATATGCTACATAATATCTGAAATGAGTTTAGCTGAAATCTCGGACATGGAAAGCCTTGTTCTGCTGAAACAGTTGTTTTACCTTGCACTCAAACTAAAATTTTGGAGAAGTATAAGACTAAACTAGTTTTGAAGAACTTTCCTAAATGATAGCACTCTTAGTTTAAGATTTTATCTATGCTTTCCAAAACTACCTATCGCTACTTGATTGAGAAGACATGCATACCACATGCAGCATTTTGAAATCACACCAGTTCGCAATTTCGGGTTTATAGAACTGGTTCCAGGAGGGTTGAGAAATCCAGGTACACTCTCTTTCTTATACTTGTGGTAGAGTTGTAGATTTAAGGACAACACTTAGTGAAATATATGTGTAGGTAAACAATTCTAAAATAGTTGTGGTAGGGGAGAAGATGATTAATCGGAATTAGAACATTGGAATGTTGGTAGCTCCTTT
Source organism: Pleurodeles waltl (assembly GCF_031143425.1). Lineage (NCBI taxonomy): Eukaryota > Metazoa > Chordata > Amphibia > Caudata > Salamandridae > Pleurodeles > Pleurodeles waltl. Next base: position 1,452,497,652 of record NC_090444.1, on the reverse strand, counting down.
GAAAACAATGGAGTGCTGCGGGCTTTTACTGGCCGGTAAAAGCCCACAGCGCCAACATTCCAATGTTCGCTTTGTTCACAGCAACAGCTGTGAACAAAACCTCACGGAGCCCGAGGGGATTTTAATCCCCTCGGGCTCCGTGAACATTTTTTTTTTTATTAGAACATTCTGCCCTGAGTGGCAGAATGTTCTAGTAGCCTTAGAACCTGCCGTAGCGGGCTCTACCGGCTATTAAAGTCCCTCTCCCTTGTTAAATGCCCTCGCCTTCGGCTCGGGCATTTAACGCGGGGAGCGGGCCTTTAATAGCCGGTAGGGCCCGCTACGGCGGGTTCTAAGGCTATATTAACAATTAGATTTCAATCCATGAAATTTAGTGTATTTGATAGTTTTGAACTACTTGCAAAGGAGTGAAAAAAGATGATAAGAGGTAGTGAAAAGTGGAAATGAGGAACTGTTGTTGTTTACTTTTCCTTCTCGAGAGACCTGGGACTTGTAGTGGTGATTTTCTAATGCGATAAACATGGCTGCAAGTCTCAGAATGCAACTCAAAGCCATTGAATAAATGACCACACACAATTTGTAACGGTAAGATTTCTTGATGATTTCAATTTGTTTTGGCCTCCTATCATTTTTTTAACACCTAAAGTATTTACTCATAAATCCTAGGATGAATAGCAGTGTTGCTAAGAAGTCAGGTACTATTTAAAGTGTGACATATTTCTTGGGGTCCCTTTACACTGTAAAGCTCTTATTATAGAATGTGGACCAGTACAGTGCAATAATGAGTAAAATCCCATGTGATAAGGATTTACCACATTGCACTTTATTTCCATCATAAAAACACTTGCAATTTGCCATTCCATGTGGTTTTCCTATGGTTTTCTCTCCAGACCTAAGAAAACGGCAAATATATGTGAGGGCCTGCTTGGGTTGGGAGTTTAGAATGTACAGGTGGGTTGGGAGGTATAGTTTCTCCCGTAAAAAAAAAAAAAAAAAAACACAAATTACATTTGACCGCTTGTTTTACTGCTGGAAAAAAAAAAGAGCCAGATTCTCCCACACCAAGAAATACTGGAGGTGACAAACCTTGGCCCTGATTTCTACTTTTTTAATGGCTCTAGTCAGGTTAGAGTCAGCAAAATGACTCTAACCTGACTAGCGTAATTTTTTGACGCACAACCCCCATGGACATGGCTCCTGTCGTAGTAAAGACCGGACTCATGCCCCCTGCCCAATGGCCATGCCCAGGGGACTGATGTCCCCTGGGCATGGCCATTGGGCACAGTGCCATGTTTGGGGGCCCAAGTATGGCCCCCCTACGGCACTTAAAAAATTAAAACGTACCTGGTCTTACCTGGGAAGGGTCCCCCCATCCTTAGGTGTCCTCCAGGTGTGGGTGGGGGTGTCCCTGGGTGCAGGGAAGGACACCTGTGGGCTGTTTCCATGGCCTCTGACCATGAAAAATGGCCCTCAGGTCCCCTAATGCCTGCCCTGAACTGGGCGTTAAATAATGGCACTAAACAGGCTTAGCACAATTATTTAAGGCCCTCCTCCTCCCGTGCGTGATTTTTGCATGGGAGGATAGATAAGGCATAAAGGCCGTAGAGTCATTTTTTGCCTGGGTAAGCCTACCTTGCAACTCATTGATGCAAGGTAGTTTTCCGCAGGCAAAAAAAGATGTTAACTCCAATATTTTGATGCTAGTCAAGTCTAGTGTCAAAATATAAATATGGAGTTAAGTTTGCCCCGGATTTGTATAACAAAAAATTATGCAACTTTGGTGCAAACAAAATATAAATATGCTCCCTAAAGTTCTGGAATCAGATGAAATGGATCTCCATTAGGTAATTCCACTTCACCTGACTCATAATCAGGCCCCAAGCGTTTTATTTCTAGTGATAAGAAGTTTGCCAAAGTTACATTAGGTTTAAGGAATTCTAAGATGTATGTCATGAAGATGACAAGGTTTGCGTCCATTACACTATACTAATGGCATTCTTGAGTTAAATTTCGAGTGATAATGCTTGTCAGGTTTTCTTTCTAGGCTTCATTATTACGTGACTATGGGTAGTGTATTTGTATTTATGTCTCTGATGAAGCAGAATCTTTAGAGTATACTGTACCTTGTATATTGAACTGAAAAATAAAAATACACAATGAAAAGTGGTATGCAGGGAACCCGCCCTGCCTCCAGCATTGGCTGCCACACCACTTGGCTTGAGTATGTGTTCCCACTGAACACTGTCTTTTGCTGGTTAAACACAGCCTCCAAATCTGTACTTCTGGCTGTTCACATCAAGCAAGTTATTCTCTACCCCATTTCTAAATGTGAAGTCCAGTCACTGCATGTGAACATGCTACCTAATTGCCTAATTATGATACTCTTACAAATTTAAACTTTAAAGAGTTTCATGAGGGCCGTTGTTTGATGCCAACCAAGATGGAGGTGCCATTCTGAGCTCCGAAAGATGTGAGAGCTTTCAGTGCTTCTGAGACCTTTTTTGCCACAAACCTGATGGAGGAGAATAATATGCATCTCTTCCTGAGGCTTCGGTGAGTCACCGGAGCTATTTCAAAACTCTCTAAATGCTATTTCAATAAGCGGCCGGCCCGAGTGATTTATCTTCAAAGAGGAAGATCACGTCCACCATTTTGAAAGCTGATGGGTAGGTCTTCTCACAAAGTGTTGCATTTGGAGCTCATTTGCCTCAGTAATAATTTTGTAATTTAATTCTGCGATTATCAACAGTTTGGTTCATATTGCAGATCAAGACGATTTCATAAATGTTGACCTTTATTTAACTTGCTTCTGAATAGTGATATAATTACTAAAAGCAGATGTTATATCCTATGTCTTCTTGAGAACTTTATGCCTCTTAGACTTTCTGGTCCCTCAACCTACTTTTTAAAAGAATGTTGTCTTCTTCATGAGAAGATAATTGACAAAGGGCCAGATGTAGGAAATCCATGAATTGCGACTCGCAAATTGCGAGTCAGTGAGACCCGCAATTTGCGAGTCGCAATTCAGGATGCAGAACGGTGTCTCAGACACCGTCTGCGACTCGCTATGGGGTCGCAAAGACCCACCTCATCAATATTCATGAGGTGGGTCGCTTTTTGCGACCCCATAGCGAGTCCCTGCACTCACAGGGATGGTGGCCTGCTGAAGTCAGCAGACCTCCATGTCTGTGACTGCTTTTTAAATAAAGTAGTTTTTTTTTTCATTTTGCAGCCCGTTTTCCTTAAAAAAAAACGAGTTGCAAAATGAAAAAAATACCGAAACCATTTGGTTTTAATTTTTTTCAGAGTAGGCAGTGGTCCATAGGACCACTGCCTGCTCTGAAAAAATATTTTTTTCGACATTCACAAAGGGGAAGGGGTCCCATGGGGACCCCTTCCCTTTTGCGAATGTGTTACCACCAGTGTGACACTGGTGGTAACTGCGAGTTGGTCACAAAGCAACTCTGAATTGCGATGCAAGTCGCAAATAGGAAGGGAACACCCCTTCCTGTTTGCGAGTCGCATTCCCAAATTACGAGTCGGCGCCATGCAAACGGCTTGCTACATCTGGCCCATAGTGCTGTAGATGATTTATGCTTTCACAATTGACTTGGTCATTGTGCCTGTCTTGCAAGTCCTTTAGGTTCCATGTGTTGTCGACGTCATCTCCCAGTGTTGCCACCCTCCCTCTCGTTTCTGTGTTTTTGTAGATATGTTTTTCAGTCATCATTTGTATGACTTGCACTGTCTTTTAATTTTCTATTTTAATTTTTCCTTACTAATGTCTCTTTCTATGGTTCCAGTCTGTCCTCTTTCTTTCCTCCCTCTCATCCTTATCCCTCTCTTTTTCTGTCATTTCTTAATGAACAAAACTTTTATTCTCTTCATTCTTTCATTCACTCATTTGTTAATCATGTTACTGCAGACATACTAGTTGTAGATATTTGTGTTTTAGTAGTTAATTCAGGGTTGTCACATGGAATAGTAATGGGTTAAGTAACCCTATTAAGTGGCAGAGTGTTATCCCATTTAGATAGATCAAAAGTGGATGTTGTATTATTGCAAGAATCACACATTTTCAAGCCGGAGGTTGTCAAATTAAAAGGATGTTGGGTGGGGTAATGTGTTTGCTTCCCCTGCTCTAGGGAAAAAGAATGGAGTAATAATTATTTGCCACAAAAAATATGCATATTACAGTTGTTCACCAAGAATCTTACCAAGAGGGTCATTGGACTGTTGTTAAACGTCTTGTCGATAATATGATTTTAACTCTTTTTAATGTTTATGGCCACATTTTTGTTGATAATACTTATTGGACCAAATTTTCTGAGAAACTGCTTTTATGTGATGATGTTTATATTATGTTTGGCAGACACTGCAATCAAATGCATGACCCTATACTGGATAGAAATTCAACAGTCAAGTTTGTTCACACTAAAATGCTCTCACAATTCAAATTTTCCATTTCGTGGTAAATCATTAGTTGACAGTTGGAGATGATGTCACTCTGACCTCAGAGAATATACATTTTTATTAAGCCAACATCACTCACAATCCCATATAGACTATCTTTGCCTAATCAAACAATTGGCCCAGCATGTCCTTCTTGCTGATATAGGATCAATTTTGATATCAGATCATGCCCCACACACGGACTTTGACTTATACTCTTCTCCCCATGTGCAGGTAGATGGTTCTTTACTTTAACAATTCACTACTTTGAGGGTAACATTTTCACATTTAAATTTGAAGCCTTTGCATCTTAATTTTTCGTTATTAACAATACAACTGCCTCCTCCTTTGATATGATTTGGGATTTGGGAAGCAAGAGGCTTTATAATAAATTATTGGTGTCATTACGACCCCAGCGATCAGTGGTATAGTGGAGGTATTACCGCCAAAAGGCTGGCAGTACCTACCTCCACTATTATGACATTGGCAGTTTGGCCAAAGCCAAACCGCCAATGTATGACACCGACCTCTATGGCAGTAATGACCGCCGGGCTGGAAACTACAGTCTCCAGCCCGGCGGCCGTCACTAGGCCACCCATGCCATTTTGACCCCGCCCAGCGCTATGGTTTTTAGTGATTTCTGTACTGCCACTGAAACTATGGCGGTATGCACTATCAGTGCCAGGGAATTATGGAAGTGTTAAAATCTTTTTACATATTTCTGCACATTCTGAACTCCTGTACCTTGTTTTTAATACAAATCTGACATATTAATCTGATTCCAAAAACTTTTTGCAACAGCTTCTTAGATATGTTTAATTTGGCACTCGGGGCCAGATGTAGGTATATTCCAATTTGCGACTTGCAAATTGTGAGTCAGAGTGAAATTGGAATGTAGGATGGTGTCCCTGACACCATCTGCGACTCGCAAGGGAGTTGCAAAGGCCCACCTCATAAATATTAATGAGGTGGGTCACAATTTGCGACCCCCTTGAGACTTGCGGCACTCACAGGGATGGTGACCTGATGGATACATCTCTTTGATCATTTCAATACTTTAACATTAACCATACTATGGATTATTTGATAGTCAGTTACTATTGATATAATATTCAGTTACTGTATTGTGAAATTTTGGTGAAATAAAGGTGTCATTTTTGGTCTGGCTGTCTGTATGAATTAATGTGTTCTGTCATTTGTTCTTTTTCAATTGTTGTCTTTTTTCTTCAGATATATTTTATTGAATTTTAAATTGTACATTAGAAGTGGCCTTTCAGAATTTGTAATGTCTAAAAATTGTTGCAGTGAAAGGCATGTGCAGCTGAATTAATTTATATGCCCAATAAATTTTAAATAGATGCAAACAAGATATAAAAATAAATTCAAACTAAATGTTTGCCTCAGGCAACCTGAATATTTAGAGCAAAACATTGACTTGCAGTATTTTGATTCAACGGGGCATAAGTAGTGTGTCACTCTAACAACTAGCATTACAAATTAGATAAAACATGATACAAAGCAAAAACAAACATCATTTTTAGCAATAAAAACAACCAAATATGTTTCCAACCAAACTATCCTCACACCATTTCAAATAAAAGATGCATTACAGTGTCATTATTATAAATCAATGTGCTCATACAACTCACTTAAACAAGTCTGCTATTTAGAGCTAACAAAAATATGTATAGTTATTTGATCAGTACTTTTACTACTGAGTAATCTGTAATCAAGCACTATGGGGGTCATTACAACCCTGGCGGTCCAAGACCGCCAGGGCTGTTGTGACGGAAGCACCGCCAACAGGCTGGCGGTGCATTCCGGGTCTTCCGCCGCGGTCACACCGCCGGGGGGACGGTTTTCTGCCACAATGGCCCGGCGGTTCTAATCCGCCAGGGCAGCGCTGCTAGCAGCGCTGCCCAGGGGATTACGAGTCCCCCTACCGCCAGCCTTTTCCTGACAGTTTGAACCGCCAGGAAAAGGCTGGCGGTATGGGGAGTTGCGGGGCCCCTGGGGGCCCCTGCACTGCCCAAGCCACTGGCATGGGCAGTGCAGGGGCCCCCTGACAGGGCCCCGTGCAGCTCTTCCCTATCTTCTATGCAGACAGTGAAAAGCGCTGCTGCAACACCGCCGGCTCCATTTGTAGCCGGCTCCTGTGTTGCAGCCGAGATCCCCGCTGGCCCGGCGGGCGGAAACCAGGTTTCCGCCCGCTGGGCCAGCGGGGATTTCAAAATGACGCTCCGGCAGTGCGGCTGCATTGGCGGCCGCCCGGCGGTCAGATCTTGGCGGGTGGCTGCCTATATCTATCTATAAATATGTATGTATGTGTAGTGTGTGATGCATGTGTTGGCCTTGGCCTTTTCGCCCCCAATAATTCGCAAACTTTTTGCCTTCACTCCTCCACGTTTTGCTAAATTAGTTTTTGTTGCCTTTAGGATTCTGTGCATGTATCCTCTAGTAACCAGTGCTAACGTGCTTGTGCTCTTTCCTTGAAACATAGTAACATTGGCTTATACCCATTTGGTATATTTGACTTACTTGTGAGCTCCTAGTAAAGTGGCACTGTATGGCACAGCAGTACAAATGAGTAACCCCTTGGGCAGGCCCCAGGTAGCCCAGAGGACATGGTGCAATATATTTAAACATTAGGACATGTAATTTTACATTTTACATGTCCTGGTAGTGAAAAGCTCTTTCATTTGTTTTTCATTGCTAATCACTTCATGTTTGCTATCTCTGGAATCTTGATTTTAAGTCTGAACGCATGGTGAAGTCAGATTTTAAATTATTATTCTGAAAATGCTGCTTTTAGAAAATTTGAATTTTCTTACCTTAGCCATTTGGTGCCTACTGTTTGTGTCTGGTTACATGACTGGGTAAAGTTGATAGTTTGGCTTTTCTGTATTCCTCCTAGGTAGTCTCACTCACATAAGGCTGAAGTGTGCATGGATGGACCATAACTGTCAGGATTGGGAGGAAGAAGCTGGGCACAACCCCACTTACAAATGAATAGGTTGTGTCCTGTTCCCACACTAAGGGCTGCATACCCTGTTGTTAGTTTGGAGCCAGGGCACGGAAGGCAAGACATATATGCACTTAAAAGGAATGCCTCTAGAAGCTTCTCCTTACTTCAAATGTACAACTGTTTACAAAATAAGGACCTTAGGGACCAAATCTTCAGTATTGATCTGAACTTGTGAATAGTCTGCCAGGAATAAGTACTGCTGCACTTCTACAAGGACTGCCCCTCTGTTGAACTGCCGCTCAAAAGGAAATGTTGCCATGCTGTGCTGATCTTCACCTTTTGCCCTATTGCCTGGGGAAGAAGGACTGGAGCTGCAACTATATCATGAACCCAGGGCCCCAGAGTGACTAAAAGGGATAGTCTTCTGGCCTACTGAGCTGAGCCTCAGGGCATAAAAGGTACCCCACCAGCCCCTCTTCATCTCTGCAATGAGTTCCTGACCCCTGAGTGGTGACTCTCAGGTCCTAAACCCTTGGTGTGGCTCAAAGGCTCTTTAAGTAAATAATTTGGGATCTTTGCAACAGTGAATGGACTAGTTTGCTCTGCAACAGTGATGCTCACACCAAAATCAGCTTCCGCTGTCACTTATCCATCTCTTTGCACAGTAGCATCAACATTTCATAGGGGACAACCAATGCAAAGCTCCAGTCAGCCTGTCCACAATGCTTGATCTCTTCACACCATGCTGACTGCTGCCCTCACTGCTCTCTGTGCTCTTAACAACCTCTCCAATGCAAATGGAACTCTTGGCTCAAAACATGAGAAGGTAAAACATTTGCAGAACTAATCTTGGACTGTATTCAACCCATGCTCCATTGCAGTCTCCCTGAATGTTTGTCGTTGACCTGGTCCAGAGCAACCAGATAGCTGCAGTTAGAATGTTTTGCTTTTAGGTGATATTTTATAGTTTATTCATTAAAAATTCATTAGTCTACTGATTGGCTTTTTGGTCTTATTTTTATTAAAGTAAGCTCTATTTTTCTAACTTGGTGTGGGATCTTTTTGTGTTGGGCTTTCACTGTTTACTGCTTCAAATGTTACACAAATATTCTACACATTTCCCCTGAGTTAAGTCTGACTGCTCTGTGCCAAGGCACTTGGGTGGAGCAGAGGTTAATTTGGGAGTTGCTTGTGCCTTACCTCTGTGAGGGTTGTGGTTACTGATTGACGATTGATCATACTCAGTTCAATCAGTAACGCAACTCCTAAATTTAGCAGTAATAGTTATACTTATAGTTATACCTATGTTAAGAAACTGTAACTTGTGGCCTAAAGTTATTTACCTGCATGAGTTATAGTTTCTTCAGACAAGTATAACTATCAGCCTAACTATAATTGCTGAATTTCTAATGTTTTTCTAACTATAACGTCCCTGTAGCCTTTTGTTTCCTCAGTGTTTTTTTTTATTTAAATTTTATATTTATCATATGTTAATGCAACCACCACTGTGTATGGCCTGCAGACAGACCCTGCAGTCAACCCCACCCCACCGCATTCACCCAACCCCACTCGGCCATGTGCAGCAGAGGTTTATTGTATGAGTGGGTGTATTTTTTTTAATTGTGCCTCGGACCCACAGATCCATCATCAAATAACACTGTGGGTCAAACTTAGCACTGTGGGTGACCCACAGATCCCTGCGTAGACCAAAGAAATAATTGCTGGCCAATTTCTCAAAAAAGGTTCGGACCCCTCCGTGTGTCATATGAGATGATGATGCACAAATCCTGACCTCTTATGTGTTTTTACACTTTAATTTTCCCTCCCCTCATCCAACTGAAAAGCCAGCCAATCAGGGCCTTGCTTTTCACCCAGTTCTGCAGATCCCCCCCTGAAGGGTGGATCAGCAATGGATCTGTATCCCTAGATATCTAGATATATTTTTCATTCAATAACTCTGAAACTACTAATCAGATTTGCACCAAATAAGGAATTGAGATCTTTCTGCACTAAGATCTAGCTTTCTATCAAATGTGATGTACATCTGTTCAGTGGTTCAGGCTGTAATCATGTTAAAAAAATGCAAAATCCCCATAGACATTGCATGGGGGAAAAGAGTTTTAGAACAGCCCCTTTTTCTCTGCTCCCCCCTCTTGATGAATAACATACTATTTTTGATAATTTTGTCAAGATTCATCAAATGGCGCCAAAGTTATTACAAAAACAAAAACTCTTCATCTATGGGAAAAATTATACCTATAACTTTGGCTTCATTTGACAAATCTTCACAAAATTATCAAAATGTATAATTTGCTTTGGGGTGATATGTCAAGCGGGGGCTGAGAAAAAGGGGGGTCCCAAAACGCATTTTCCCAATTTATTTTTCCTCAGGACATTTAGACACGCCTCCACCCAAACCACTGAACGGAATTACACCAAATTTGGCACGAAGCTAGATTCTGTTATGTAGATCACACTTTTCACAATTTGGTGCAAATCTGTTAAGTAGTGTCTTGGAAATGCAAGGCCACAAAATGCAGATTTATAGGAATGCGGACCGTCCATGGAATCCACTTGTTTCCATGCTGATATCTGGTTGGCTGGCAAGGAAATGTTGGCAGCCATCTTGGGATTCAGCTTCAGCCGAGTCCCAGAAAAAAAAAAAAAAAAAAAAAAAAGGGCCAGGGTAGAGTCATCCTGACCCCTTAGCCCACGTGCCAGGCATAAAAAACATTAATAAGTAATATATCAGATAGACCCGCAGATTTTTCGGAGATTTGAAAAAAAAAAACCCGGTCCCCTGTGCTTTTTTTTTTTTATTTGCCCCTGGAATCATAGGAGGAGGGGATGCACAGGGCCCCCCTCCTTGGGCTTGAATAAGCCCCAGAGACTGCCCCGGAGACTGCCACCTCCCGGGACGAATGTGCAAATAAGAGCAAGGGCCTTCCCTACAGCTCTGGTGACCACCATATCTATTTAAATAATGCAAGGGGTCAGTGGCCACCCCTAGACCCACCACCCCCAGAGCTACATTTTATTTGGAGGCGAGGCCATTCAGACCCCTATCTGCCTGGGGACCACCAGCCCAGGGCTATTCTTGCTGGAGGTAGGCCGTGCAGCCCCCCTCTTGGAGCTACAGATGGCCCTGGGGATGCCCCCCCCCCACAGGGTGGCCTCCTGCTAATCCCGGGAGTGCCAACCCCTGGGACATAGCTGTTTACTGTGGCTTGGCAGAAGCGCTGCAGCCAGGCCAGGCCACAGCAAAGACTCTGATGCTTGACAACAGGACCTTTAAAGCAGGCCCTGCTGTCAAACAGTGAAGCTTCATCCCTGTCTGCTACACACATGCTTCAGCAAGCAAGGAGTTGCTGTCAAAGCTTCCCCTGCAATGCCAGGTAGTCCGTAAAGGGCATTTCATTTAATTTTTTTCTAAAATAAATAAATATCTAAGGAGGGCCCTTGAGGGCTCCCTCGCATACCAGATAACACGTAAAAGGTACCGCAACCGAGGCAATATACCCCTACCCGTAATATGACCCACACATAGAAATCCGCCACTATACAGACACACACACAAGTCCGCCACCCCAAAGGTCAGTGATAAAATGGCAGTAGCAAAGCCCACACTGTTGCGCCAACAGAACTACGCCCACAGCATTATAACCCACGAATCTCCGCGGTGGCCATTCAACCACGGTAAACCATTGGTGGTACATACCGCCGCGCTCAATTCATTGGATAATTCATACTACTCACATCTAACACACATACACACACCACAACCACACACCACCCTAAAAAACACACACATATTACCTACAACCCTTTACCTCTACAAAAAATTTACAACAGAGAGAGAGCCACACCAGGAGCATCCACAGAACCAAAGCCACACAACACCGTCATCCATACACCATCTACGCGCCTCACAGCACACACCCCAACACATCACCCCACACACACTCACAAACACCACACACACTACACCTCGGCACCACAAAGACACCCCAGGTTCTCAGAGGAGGAACTAAGGGTCATGGTGGAGGAAATCATCCAGGTAGAGCCACAGCTGTTCGGATCACAGGTGCAGCAGCCATCCATTGCAAGGAAGATGGAGTTATGGCGGAGAATTGTGGACAGGGTCAACCCCATGGGACAGCACCCCAGAACAAGGGATGACAACATGAAGAGGTGGAACAACCTATGGGGGAAGGTGTGTTCTGTGGTTGCAAGACACCAGATAGCTGTGCAGAGGACTGGCGGTGGACCCCCATCTCCTGCCCCACAACTAACAACATAGGAGGAGCAAGTCTTGGCAATCATGCATCCTGAGGGCCAGGCAGGAGTAGCAGGAGGAATGGACTCTGGTAAGTCAAACTTTACTACTTTCCCCCCCCCCTACCTGTATGCCATCACATACCCCCACCCTCACCCTCACTCCCATCACTCCACCACCTCCCATATACCCCACCATCACAACCCACCCATCCCAATACCAAGCCCTGCATGCAACACCAATGCATGGACACCCATCGCAGGCTTGCATGGACAACCATCACCACAGCATGCACACTATAGACAATCACTTAGCCAACCAAATAACAACTCACACAAGGCAAAGCTGCCATGGTAATAACAACCTTAGAGGGAAACATACCCATGCTCAAGATGACACACGCAGAAACTACAACACTGCATTTACATCCCCACAGGACCCCCACACATTGTCACCGGAGAGGAGGTGCCAGCAACATCCAGTCTCCCCACAGAAGAGGCCCAAAGTGATGACAGCAGCTCTGCACGGCTGGATCAGGATGGCCAACCTGGCCCATCAGGGACCTCTGGACAGTGGGTAACCCAGGCACAGTCTCATCCCACTACAGAGCCTCCCCACGCAAGAAACACCACCACAGCACCCACCCAGCGGGCCCATACCACTGTCCCCAGGACACGTCAATCAGCAGTGTGTCCACCGCCACAGGGACCCCAGGCAACCCCACAAACACCAGACAATCAGGGGCCTGGGGTCAGTGGGCACCCAGTTCAGGGGACAGAGGCACAGGACAACAGGGAAGCTGGGAGGATTGCTGTGCAACAACGGGAGGACAGGCCCAGGGAACCGACTCTCCAAGAGGCACTCACCAACATCCTGGGAGCATACCACCATTACCAGGATACTATGGGCCAGACACTGGCCAAGTTGCAGGAGACCCAGTGGCTGCAGGAGGGACAATACCTGGGGATCTGGGAGGACATGAGGGACATCCACACCACCCTGGTCACCATTGAACGGGTGCTGACAGACATTGCTAACACCATGATGGAGGCAGTGGCACACCAACGGGCCCCTGACACTGGTCACACTGATGAACAGCCTTCCACCTCTGCTGACACTAGTAAACAGGAGGCCCAACCACAGGAACAACAGGCCACCAGCACCCCACCCCCTGCAGAAGGAGAACCACCATGCAAATGGTCCCTGTGATCCAGGAAGAAGCCAGAGAACATTGCCAAGACCCCCGCCAGGAAATAGGACTCTCCTGATTGTCACCCTTGTGTCCCACTCTGTCAACCTGTCCACCTTGAACTGCCATTGCTCCACTTCCCATGCCCCATTGGACAATGCACAGGTGATACCAATAGACTGGACTCTATCTTGGACTTTCCTCCTCCATGACCCAAGCCCATTGCACATCCCCATTTACTTCTCAGTACTGAAATAAACACTCTTGGAAAAAACAAGTATGGAGTATGTCAAATGATGTAAGGATGTAGATGTTTAACAATCTGTAGACATTACAAATAGACTGTACAGTTATGTGTACATAGGTATGACCTGTAATGCACTTCAGTCAATACACCATGAGCCACAGGAGGGCACACATATCTGCAGATAAAGGGTACAATAAGTGGCCATTGTAGTGGGAACAGCAGCCAGCCAGAGAAAATTCACTTCACAAAACAGCAATGGAAGGCAAAGTTACAGTGTCTTACCTGTGTGTCACTGGAAATACTGTTGTATGATAGTTGTTCTGTTGTCCACATCCTCTTCCTCTGCCTCCTTTTCATCACTGTCCACAAGCTCCACCGCTGCCACATTACCATCTCCAGCCTCATCCTCCTGTAGAAAAGGCACCTGGCATCTCAATGCTAGGTTGTGCAACATGCAACAGGCAACGAAGATCTGGCAGACTTTCTTGGGTGAGTCAGATGGAGGCACCTGAACCTGACCTTCAGGAGGCAAAGGTGCGCTCAATGATCCTCCTTGTACGCCCATGTGCCTCATTGTAACGTTTCTCTGCCCTTGTCCTGGAATTCCTCACTGGGGTCAGTGGCCTTGAGAGGTTGGAGTAACCAGAGTCACCTGCAAATATCGAGGGATACCTGTTAGCTAGACACTCACCCTTAGGGCCAACTCCACACCCATATACCAACATGCACTGGGTGGGGACCATCGGCTCACCTATTAGCCACACCTGGTGCCTCTGGAGTTGAGCCATCACATATGGGGTGCTGCTATTCCTCAGGATATAGGCATCATGCAAAGACCCAAGATACCTTGCATTCATAAGGGAGATGTACTGGTCCGCCAGGCACACTATGTGCACATTCATACAGTGTAAGCTCTTTCGATTTCTGTACACCTGTTCATTTTTCCTGGGGGGGGACAAAGGCGATATGTGTACCATCAATAGCACCAATGATCTTGGGGATATGTCCCATTGCATAGAAGTCAGCCTTCACTGTGGCCAAATCCTCCACCTGGGGAAAACGATGTAGCAGGCATGTGTTTCATCAGGGCAGACAACACTCTGGTCAGCATGTTAGAGAACATAGGCTGAGACATCCCTGCTGCCATGGCCTCTGACACTTGGAAGGAGCCACTTGCCAAGAAATGGAGCACTGATAGGACTTGCACAAGAGGGGGGATCCCAGTGGGGAGACGGATAGCTGAGATCAGCTCTGGCTACAATTGGGCAGACAGCTCTTGGATTGTGGCCCTATCAAGTCCATAGGTGTGGATAATGTGCCTGTCCTCCATTGTTTCCAGGTCCACCAGGGGTCTGTACATGGGGGTTTGTCTCCATCTCCTATTCTTCCTCATCAGTTGAATTCTAAGGTGAAAAACTGTGAGTAGCTGGTCATATTCAAACATATCCACAGAGTAAAATGCCTCACATGTTGCGACAGTATGTTAACATGTAGACCCGTAAATGTGCCTATGTCTGCTGTGACACAATTTGTTGCCATGGCCTGCTTCCTCCTGAAATGGCGGCCACCTGACCTGTGTGGAGGGACCAGTGGAAATGAGGTTATTCTGCTGACGTTGTGCGCCGTTGCTGGAGGCGGTCGAGGACCGCTGTGCAACTCCTCATTGGTTATAATTGGGCCCTATAGGTTCCAGTAGCCAATGGTGATGTACGCCGGCAGTGATGGTACACACCGCCGCGGACGTGGATGCCATTTTCTATCTGTTCACTCACTAGCTACCTTACCTTCAACAGGAGAGGACCTACACTGCAAGTGCTGCTGTGACCTGTTTCCGCAAGCGACCATTGCTCGAGTGTCTGGGGAAAGGGCCCCTGCCTACACTTCGGAGGAGTTAGAGAGACTAGTGGATCGGGTCCTACCGCAGTACCATTTACTTTATGGTTCTCCAGACCAACAGGTGAGTACACTGTGAGCACGATGCATGGGGCATGAATGCATGGAGTGGTGTGTGTAAGCCTCGTATAAGGGGGGGGCTGAGGGGTCCTGGGCAGAGTGCTGCATGTATGGTGGTCAATGTCTGTGCGTAAGGGGGATGGGAGGGATATGGTGGGCCATGAGCGTAACAGGCCGGACGGTATGGCTGATACATTTTTCTATGTATCTTTCTCTGCAGGCCAGTGCCTCAATCAGAAAAAGGGTATTTGGCATGCCAACGCCAAGGACGTGCGGACCCTGGGGGTCTTTGACAGGCAGAGCACCCACTGTTGCAAACGGTAGGAGGACCTGCACCGCTGAGCAAGGAAGACGGCGGAGGCTCAGCTGAGGATGGCCTCCTAATGAGGAAGGGGGGCCCGTCGAACCCTGACCCCCTGATGTTCCTCATTCTGGCGGTGGCCTATCTGGAGTTGAATGGGCGCTTGAAGGCATCACAGCAGCCACAAGGGGGTGAGTACAGTTTCAAAATCAGAAAATTGTGCACGGTGGGGTGTTATCTGGCGGTGCCCCTAGGCCAGGATGAGCATGACAGGGTAGGTTGCATGTTGGGCAGGCTCTGATGCACCCCAGCCCCATATAAGCTAGTGGCATCTACTACTGGGCAGGGTCCTGTGGGTTTCAGGTGTGCTGCTATTTGCGTTAGGCATTGTACTCCATGGCCTGGTGACTAGCATTGTAACTGGTAGTGTATGGCCTAGTGCATAGGGCTGTTCCCTGTGTGTTGTATGCCAACGGAGGTGTTGTTGCTGGCATTGACCAAGTGTATCCTCTGTCTCTTCCCCCCCTTGTTTTGTCACCCTGTCCTTGTGTGCATTAGCATCATCTGACGGAGGAGCAAAGGAACCGGGGATGGAGGGAGCTGCATCCCACATGGCCCATGCAACCGAATCCACCAACGGTGAGGGCACCAGTGGGACGGAGGGTGAGGGGAGCAACACAGCGGAGACTGGAGCGGATAGTTCAGACAGTGACACCTCCTCCGATGGAAGCTCCCTGGTAATGGCTGACAGCTCTGTGCCCACCCCAACTACAGGTTCAGCCGCCACCCCACTTACCAGCACTGCCCTCCCAGCAGCCCCTCAGCATGTTTCCTCAGGCTCTGCCCAAGTCAGCCCAGCTGCCTTCAGTGAGGAGTCTATTGATCTCCTGCAATCCATCTCTGTTGGGCAGTGAAGCATAGTGAATGCCATCCAAATGCATTCCTGGAGGGCATTCACTCTGACATGGCGGCCTAACAGAGATCATTCCAGGCTCTAGCCTGCTCCCTGATGGCAGCCATTGTTCCTGTTTCTAGCCTACCCCCTCCAACTTCCTCTACCCAGTCCCATTCCCCTCAACCCCAGCCTATCCCAAGCACACCATCAGACCAGCATGCACCCATATCAACACACAGAAGTGGTGCAGGCAAAAATAAGCACCACACTTCATCACACAGGCACTCACACAAGCACTATCCAGATGCAGACACACCAACATCCACTGCCTCCACTGTGTCCCCCTCCTTCTCATCAACCACCTCCCTCCCAGTAGTGTCTCCACTCACAGCTGCATGCACCACATCCTCTTCCACTACCCCATCAGCATCACACCTATCATTACACGCCCCTCACTGGCCGTTACCACCCCACATCCATGCACATGTCCCCTGTGTCCTCTCCCACTGTGTCTGTGCCCCCTCTTCCTAAAGTACACAAACGCAAGCACTCAGACACCCAACAGCCCTCAACTTCAAAACAGCATCTCACCCATTCACCTGTACCCAAACACAACAGAGAGACACCTCCCTTCCACCACTCCCTCTTCCTCCACTCCCAAACCTTCACCCTCTTCCAGCCCCAGTGTCCCTAAAAAGCTTTTCTTCCCCACCATTGACCTATTCCCTGCCCCTCCCCCGTCCTTTACTTCGGGCCATGGTGGTCAGGACCCAGGCTAGCACCTCAGCCACCCAGTCCATGGCCACTGTAGTTTCTGCAGCCACTGCATTTGTGAGAGGCTCCAATGAGACACCCGTCAGCACAGCCAGTGTTCCTGCACCAGCTGCCAAGGGCAAAAAGGGAGCACCAGCTGGCAAAACCAAAAAGGGAGCACTAGCTGGCAAAGGCAAGGAGGCACCACCAGCTGGCAAAGGCAAGAAGGGGCCACCAGCTGCCAAGGGCAAGAAGAGACCACCAGCTTCCAAGGGCAATGAAAAAGGCACAGACTCAGCAGGCAGGATGGATATGGAGCATGGTGCTGGAGCATCATCTGAGCAAACAACACCAGCCATGGCACTTCAGCCATCTGAGACTTCAGGGGAAGGGCTGTAGCCTCCACCCACCACTGGCAGCACCGCCAGCAGCACTGTCACTTGCACTGCCTCCAGCACCGCTACCTACACCTCCACCATTACCACTGCCAGCAGCAGCAGCCCCAGTGGGCAGCCGCCCGAGGTTGCAGGGGAAGAGCTGGAGCCTCCCCACACCACTAGCAGCACTGTCACCAGCACCGCTGCCGGCACGCCACCTGCACCACCACCAGCACCGCCACCTGCACCGCCGCCAGCACCACCACCAGCACCACCACCAGCAGCACTGCCAGCAGCAGCAGCCCCAGTGGGCAGCCGTCTGAGGCTGCAGGGGATGGCCTGGAGCCTCCCCCACCACTGGCAGCACTGCCACCAGAACCGCCAGTGCCACCACTGAGCCGGCGTCTCCACTGGCGGGCAGTGTGTAGTCGTGCCTCCATGGGCTGTAGTGCTTCCTGGCCCTTGCAAATCCTGTAGGTGTGACACCCAGGTGAGAGACTGTGACCTTGCACTCCCAAAAATCTGCATCACAGGGCACAAAGCCCCCTCCAGAACCAGTGGAAGAAGGCATCCACTCACCCCCTCCTTGCCAGGATGAAGCACATTGGCCACAAAGCCCTCTCCAGAACCAGTGGAAGAAGGCATCCACTCACCCCCTCCTTGCTAGGATGAAACACACTGGGCACAAAGCTCCCTCCAGAACCTGTGGAGAAGCCATCCACTTGAGAGACTGTAGCCTTACACTTCACAGAACCAAGCAGTGGGCAAACTACTCACTAGAGAGGCTGTGGCTTTGCACTCCCCAGGACCAAGCAATGGGCAAACCACCCACTAGAGAGACTGTGGCTTTGCACTCCCCAGGACCAAGCAGTGGGCAGACCACCCACTTGAGAGACTGTGCCTTTGCACTCCCCAGGACCAAGCAGCGGGCAGACCACCCATTAGAGAGACTGTGGCTTTTCACTCTCCAGGACCAAGCTGTGGGCAGACCACCCACTTGAGAGACCTTGGATTTTCACTCCCCAGGACCAAGCAGCGGGCAAACCACCCACTAGAGATACTGTGGCTTTGCACTCCCCAGGACAGAGTGATGAGCATGTGGCCCCCTCCAGGAGCAGTGGCACTGTACCATCTTCTGGCTGAGGTGCCCCTGTTCCCCTTCCCCCTGAGGTGCCTGTGTATTTTTGATCTGATGTCCCAGCAATGTTCTCTCCGTATTGAGGCAGGAGTCAAGTGGGGCCTTGGCCTTTGTGATTTGCCCCTGTGGCCCACAGACATTATGGACTGGGCATTGTCCCTCCATTTGTATATATTGTAGATACTGTTTTGTGCCTTGAGGACGTATTTCTAGAACTTTCTATTATTACACTGACTTTACTCACTTCCTTTTGTCCTTGCATTATTCCTGAGTAGTATGGGGTGGATATTTAATGTTACTGCATCTGTCTGTGTGTATGTTGTTGGGGGTGGGGATGCTGCATGTTGCGTGTGTGTGTCACTCTCTTTTTCCTACCCCCCTCCGTTGTGTGCTAGGGGCGGAACTTAACGTGGTCGTCTTTGCTGCTGTTGGCATTCCTGGTGCAGAAGGAGGTAAACCAGCATGGGTAACACCTGTAGTTCGGGCTCCATGTCGTGGTGGTTCTTCCTTGAGTGTCAATAGGTGAGTCGTTTCCCTTCTGTGTACTGTTTCCGCCATGCTTTTGATGGTGTTGGTACCACCCCGGAAATCTGGAGGATTGGTGTCTTGTAATACAGTGGGCAGAAGCTTGTCTTCCTCCTGGCTGTTGGCGGTTACCGTCGTGGTGATTGTTTCTACCGCCGTGGCGGTCGGTGTGTTGAAGTGGCTGTCTGTGTTGGCAGTTTCCGCAGTGGTCATAATTCCATTTTTTAACCGCTGGCCTGTTGGTGGTATTACCACCACTTTATCAGCGACCGCCAGGGTTTTAATGAGGGTCTAAATACTAAAAAAACTCTCCCTCACATTCTTTCTCTCTGTCTCTCTTTCAGTCAATTTATCCTACTCAGACACCCACTAAAACTCTCCTGCACCCACTCACAGACCCACTCAGACACTCACGCACCCTCACAGCAACAGTCAGGCCCTCATGCACCCACTCACAGACACACTCAGACAGTTACACACTCACACACCTACTCAGTCTGTCACACACCCACTCCAAGTCCATGCTCCAGCCCCCTCGTTCCTGCCCTGCCTGGTCAGATGTGCTTCGACTGCCCTCCATTTAGCTTGATTTCACTGCCCACTCCTCCAGCCCCTCATTGCCCAATTCTAGGCCCCCTCATTACTCTCTTGATTAGCCTCTGTGCTCAGGTTGCTGCCCCTACCCTCCTTCGCTTGCCCTCCAATGTCTTTGTGAATGCCCCTTCTCCTTCCTCTTGTCACTCATGGTACACGGACCTGGAACTGCCCCTCCGATCTACTCTGAGTGTTCTGTTGAGCTGCCAATTCCCCTTCATTCTTCCTAGCTTGGTCTGATGGCTGCCGCCTGTTCCTGCCACCTCTATTCTGCCTGTCTGAGATCCATGTCTTTATCCCTTCCCTCCAGTTATCCATGGTCAATCTTGCTGGAACTCCTGTCTGCTCTCCATGATCTTTTGTGTGGCAGCTGCTCCTCCTGTCTGCCCTGCATGGTCTGTTGTGAAGCCCCTTCCCCTGTCTTCTCTTTTCTGTGTCCAGCCACTACCCCTCCCTTCTGTCCGACATGGTCCTTTGTACATGCCCCTGCCTGCTCCCTCTTGCCCGCCATGGCCATTGTGCTGCCACTACTCCTCCCGCTTGCCATACATGGTCTTCTGTGATGCCCCAGTCCCTCCCACCTGCAATGTGTGGTCATCTTGCTGCCTCTAACCTCCCCCACCTTCCCTCTTTTGTCTTTGTGTATGCCATTGTAGTCTCACTGTTGTCCTTCAAGGTGTGTTGTGTTTCCAGTGCCCATCTACCTGCCCTCCATGGTCAGCTTGCTTCTCCTGCCCCATACCCTCCATTTTCCATGTACCGGCCCTATCCCCTCCCTCCTGCCTTTTCTGGCCCATTGTCTTTCCCATACCCCCTGCCCCCTCCCTCCTGCTCTTCATAGTCCGTTATGCTGCAACTTTGCATCTATCTGTCAGATGTGGCCAGCTTGCTGACCTTGCCTCTTTCTCCTCTGCTCTCTCATGTCCCATCCTTATTGCTTTTCATCGTCTGTTGTGCTGCACTACCATTCCACTTGCCCTATGTTTTGTATTGTACTGCTGTAACACCTGATGACTGCCCTGTAAGGTCAATTTGGTGACCGTGCCCATCTCCCTCCTGTACTCTGTTATCCAAGTTCATGTCCCTACTGTACTTCTCGTGCCCTCAGGGATCCAATGAACACACTTGCCAACACTGTGAACTTGGTAAGAGAGTGATTTTGAAAGAAAATGGGGAATTGATTTTGCCAATTGACGTACATCAAAAAAGATTTTAGACAGGAGACAGGGAAAATAAAACCTTTTTGAGCTTAACATGCTTAAAAGCCTCTCCTGCCTGAATCGGGCACGTATGGTTGTACTGCCACCGCCGCTCCCTTTTGCCCTCAATGATCTTTTGTATTGCCATAGCCTCTCTTGCCTGTCCTGCATGTTTTGTTTGTTGCCCCTGCCCCAGTTTCCCCTGCCCTCCATTGTCCTTTATGCTGCCACTACCCTTCCTGCCTGCCCAGCATGATCAACTTGTTGTCTCTGCACTCTACTCTCAATTATCTGAGTCTGCTACCCTGACCTCTGCCAATATTTATTACCAAAGTGTGGCACACCTGACATCATCTTGATGCAATGAAAACTATAATACCTAAAGAATTTCCTTTAGAAGTATAAAATTTAGAGAGTCTTATTTCCATAAAAATTATGGCTAGTGCTCTAAAAGTTCAAAATTAGGGCATACTGACTGAGTTCTCAGATAGTGACAAAGCACTTTTACATTATTTGCTATATTCATATTTTTGTTATCCAATTGATCACTTGATTACATGTTTCACTTCAGAGTAGAGGACGTGGTGTTACAGCCAGAGTTGCACCAGGTTTGAGTTTCAGCATTATTTAGACATACTGTGATTCTGAGCAAATCACTTAGGTGGTCATTATGACATTGGCAGAGACTGTTAAAGTGGCGGTACTACCGCCAACAGGCTGGCGGTAATTACCGCCAAATTAAGACCATGGCAGTGATAACTCCCATAGACATCCAATGTACCACACCATCAGCCAGGGCGTTAACACCACTCACCACGTCGGTAGCCATCAACATCCAGGTGGAAGAAATGGTACCACGCACCATATCATGACACAGCAAACCACCTCAATTTCTGGGACAGTACCAACGCGATCAAAAGCCTGGCAGAAACACAACACAGAAGACCAAAGACTCACCATCAGAGACATAGAGAAGATCAAAGCCGCCATGGAACCGGAACTGCAAGTCTTCCTGATGCTTTTCTACGCCATGCACCACCTGGAACACCAACTCCGAGGAAGATGACGATGGTGAGTACAACGGCCTCCCACACTTGGGAGGGAAGGAGAAAAAGGAGAGTGACACACATATGCACAACACACACCATTCACACACACACCCCATAAACACAACCAGCTGCAGGTGAAAAACAATGTCATAGGACACACCTCATAATAATGCAAGGACAGCATTAAGGCAGAATTGAAAATGTATTTGCATGCCAACAACCACCATAAGTACTGAAGTGACATAAAATATACATTAACAATTGTCCATAAAGGGCCAATGCCCAGTCCAAAGTACAAAAGGCCCACATAGCCATAGGGCACTGTCCAAGCCCCAAATTGATCCTGACATTCTCTGGACCAAACTGTGCAGGGGCAGCATATTGGAAATGGGCAGGCACCTCAGGTGGAAGGGGGGTGTGGGGCACCTCAGCTGAAGTAGGAACTTGATCACTGGTTTTGGAGGGGGCTCCATGCCCATTTCCCAATGCTGGGGAGTGCGAGGTCACAGTCTCTGAGGTGAGGAACTCGCCCACTGGTTCTGGAGGGGGCTACATACCTATTTCCCAATGCTGGGGAGTGCAAGGTCACACTCTCTGAGGTGGGGAACTCACCCACTGGTTCTGGAGGGGGCTCAATGACCATTTCCCAATGCTGGGGAGTGTAAGGTCACAGTCTCTGAGATGGGGAACTTGCCCACTGGTGCTGAAGTGGGCTCCTTGTACAGCAGTCCCTGGAGAGTGGCCTACATGCCCTCTGCTGGAGGTGCCTGGATGGATGTTGTGGAGGTGTCTGCTAGTGAGGTGTGTGTGCTGCTTGGTGTGGTGTTGGTGGTGCTGACGGGGAGGAAAGGGTAGGAGGGGCAAGGAAAAGCTTCTTAGGGATGGTGGTACAGGGTGAGGGAGGAGGGATGGGAGTGGAGTGGAGGTTGATGGAGTGGTTGTTGAAGGTGTATGTCTGGGGGACAGACAGGGTGGGAGATGACACTGGAGATGCCTGGATGGATGTTGTGGAGGTGTCTGCTAGTGAGGTGTGTGTGCTGCTTGGGGTGGTGTTGGTGGTGCTGGCTGTTGAAGCTCTGCATGAAGGTATGAGTGCGGATGTGACTGTGAGGGAGGAGGAAGAGGGGGAGACAGTGGAGGAAGTAGATGTTTTTGTGTGTGCAACTGCATGATGTTTGCGTGAGTGCTTGTGGCCTGAAGTGTGCTGCCTGTGCTTGACTGTGCTACTCTTGTCTGATGTTTTGTGTGTATGCTTGTCTGAATGTGTGATGGGAAGGGCTGGGGTTTGAGGAGACTGGGACTGGGTAGTGGTAGTTGAAGGGGGGACGTAGCAACAGGGACAATGGCTGCCAACAGATAGGAGGCCAGAGCCTCCAGGAATGCATTGCATTGCTGCATCTGGGATGCCAGCGCCTGGATGTCATTCACTATGGTTGACATCCCTACAGAGATGGTTCTCAGGAGATCAATAGCCTCCTCACTCAGGACAGCAGGGATCATTGGGACAGGGCCTGAGGTGCCTGGGGCGAAGGAGATGCCCACCCTCTTGGGTGATCGGGTACGGGCAACTCAGTGAGGGGCAACTGGGAGGGCAGTGGTGGTATGGGGGTGATAGCTGTACCTGGCGCTGGTGTGGTCCCATAGGCGTTCACCACCACCAGGGAGCTCCAATTGGAGGAGGGATCAGAGTCAGTTTTGTCACCTCCTGTCTCCGGTGTGGTGCTCCCCTTGCACTCCGTCCCACTGGTTTCCTCAGCGTCGGTGGACTCTGCCTCCTGGGTCCTGTGGGATACAGCTCCCTCTGTTGCCCGCGACCCTCCTCCTTTGCCAGATGATGCTAATGCACACATGGACAGAATGAAAGCAGATAAAGGGGGGGAGAGAAAGGGAACACTTGGTCAATTACAGCACCAACACCACAGTTAGCATACACATTACCATTACGCACAGGGTTCAGAGTTGCGCACTATGCACAACACTGGCAATCAATTGGCTAGGTGCGACAGCAAGATGAGGACCAAAGACTGCCAACTGCAGCCCTCCTGGGACCCACTAAGCCCTGTCTGACATGGAATACAACCTGGCTAGGTTACCTGAATTTGCTATTCTCCCATTACCCTTGAGCTGAGTCACGCTGCAATATCTGACCTGGCATTAAGGGGCACCTACTGAATCACACCCACCACGCAGATTCCATGCTACCTACCAATGATTGTAGTTATGTCCACTGTACTCACCCCCTTGTGGCAGTTGTGATGCCCTCAAGCACCACTGCCAGTATGGGGGCCATCAGGGGGGGTGAGGTTCCGACAGGCACCCCTTTCCCGTTGGGAAGCCATCCCCAGCTGGGCCTCCACGGTCTTCCGTGCCCAGCGTCTCAGGTCCTCCCACCTTTTCATCAATGGGTGCTTCGCCTTCTGTAGACCCCCAGGGTCCGCACGTCCTTGGCGATGGCATGCCACAATCCCTTCTTCTGATGGGCGCTGACCTGCAGAGCTAATACAGATGGGAGCACACCATTACACATACAATCCAGCCTGTCACACATATGGCACACAAGTCACATTTCCATCTCCTTTGGCACACACTTCACCCGGCACCCACCATGTACACTACCAACAGACATACCAACCCCCCAAATGACACAATATTTGCACACACATCTCCATGCAACCTTTTCACATGCATCGTGCCCAAGGTGTACTCACCTGTTGGTCTGGAGGCACATACAGCAGTCCATACTGGGATAGGACCCCTTTCACCAAACGCTCCAACTCCTCAGAAGTGAAGGCAGGGGCCCTTTCCCTGGTCACAGGGGCCATGGTTTCAGACACAGGTCACAGCAGCACACGCAGTGTAGGTGTTGTCCTGTGGAAAGTTAGGAATCAAGTGAGGATTTAGATGCAAAATAGCAGTGACGTCCATGCCGGAGTGCACCACCAATGCTGATGCTGATCCCCGTTGGCCACTATACACCATAGAGCCCCATATGAGCTAATGAGGAATTGCACGGCGGTGCGAGACAGCCTACCGCAACAACGCTCAACGTCGGCAGAGTTACCTCTCTTCCGCTTGTCCCTAGATAAGGACAGACGGTCACCATTTAATGGGGGTGGACAACATTCAGATAATCCAAAACTGTGTCATTGCCAAAGATTTCACGTACATTGCCATTCCCACTGTCCCATCACATTAATGCTCTATGTACACTGAGGTGGTGGTTCCATTGTTCAAATTGTGACAGCCTGCTCACTCTTGTGTCCTTCAGATACCTACCACTGTGGAGTAATAGGAGGAGGAGACAAGCCCACCCCGTGTACAGACCCATTGTGGACTCGGCTGCACTGGAGGACAGGCGCATAATACTCACTTAGAGACCAGACAGGACCACAATCACAGAGCTGTGTGCCCAATTGGAACCTGATCTGATAACTGCTATCTGTCATCCCACTGGGATCCCCCCTCTTGTGCAAGTTCTATCAGTGCTCCATTTCTTCGCAAGTGACAGTGGGCTTAGCAGCAGGAATGTCACAGCCAATGTACTCAATTGCGCTGGCAAAGGTTATGTCTGCCTTGGTCAAACACATGTGCAGCTACATTGCTTTCCCCCAGGTGGATGATTTGGCCACTGCAAAGGCAGGATTCTATACTGCAATACGCAGTATTATTGGGGCAATTGACGGAACACATATTGCGTTTGTCCCCCCACCAGAATGAACAGGTGTTCAGGAATCGGAAGAGTTTCCACTCACTCAGTGTGCAAATGGTCCACCTGGCGGACCAGTACATCTCCCACATCACGGTCAAGTTTCCTGGGTGGGTGCATGACACCTTTGTTCTGAGGAATAGCAGCATCCCAAATATGATGGCACAACTACAGAGGCACAGAGTGTGGCTAATAGGTGAGCCTGAGTGCCCACCCAATGTATGTCAGTGTATGTCTTCTGGTGTTAACCCCATACCATTGTGTAAGGCTAATGTTTGTCCCTCAAAACTTGCAGGTGACTCAGGCTACCCAAACCATTCGTGGCTCCTGACCCCTGTGAGGAATGCCAGGACAGAAGCTGAGAATCGTTACAATGATGCACATGGGTGAACCAGGAGAATTATTGAAATGACCTTCGGCCTCCTTAGGCCCAGATCTCTGCACTGGGGGTGAATGTTTGACATTGTTCAGCATTCCATCCATCACTTGTTCTTTTTGCATTTGCTGCCCCAAGTGGGAAGGGTATGCCCAGACGTGGGTCCCATACTCCCCATGCCAATGGAATCAAGCTTGACTGGCTGATGAAGGGTGATACCCTGAAAGTGGTCCTAGGATTTTTTTATCAGTCCAGAGAGGACCTGGCTTGGCAGTTCGGGCTGGACTGTTCCCATGGGGAACAGGGTCAAGACTGATTTGCATATGGCTGTGTCCAAACTGGAATGGCATGGGTAGCAAAACAACGATGGATTTAGGCCCAGATCTCTATACTGGGGGTGATTGTTTGACATTGTTCAGCATTCCATCCATCACTTGTTTTTTTTTGCATTTGCTGCCCCAAGTGGAAAGGGTCTGCCCAGACGTGGGTGCCATGCTCCTCATGCCACTGGAATCACGCTAGCCTGGCTGATGAAAGGTGATACCCTGAAACCAGTCCTAGGACGCTTGTTTCCAGTCCAGGGAGGACCTGGCTTGGCAGTTCGGGCTGGACTGTTCCCATGGGAACAGGGTCAAGACTGATTTGCATATGGCTGGGTCAAAACTGGAATGGCATGGGTAGCACAAAAAAGATGGATTTACGCCCAGATCTCTGTACTGGGGGTGAATGTTTGACATTGTTCAGCATTCCATCCATCACTTGCTCTTTTTACATTTGCTGCCCCAAGTGGGAAGGGTATGCCCAGACGTGGGTCCCATGCTCCCCATGCCACTGGAATCAAGCTAGCCTGGCTGATGAAGGGTGATACCCTGAAACTGGTCCTAGGATGCTTGTTTCCAGTCCAGGGAGGACCTAGCTTTCCAGTTCAGGCTGGACTGTTCCCATGGGGAACAGAGTCAAGAATGATTTGCATATGGCTGTGTCCAAACTGCAATGGCATGGGTAGCAAAAAAACTATGGATTTAGGCCCAGATCTCTGTACTAGGGGTGAATGTTTGACATTTTTCAGCATTCCATCCATCACTTGTTTTTTTTTGCAGGTTCAAATGCCTGCATCTGACAAGTGCATCCCTTTGCTACTCACCGAGAAGGTTTGCCAGATAGTAGTGGCATGCTGCATGTTGCACAACCTAGCACTCAGACAACATGTGCCTTATCTGCAGGAGGAGGAGACTGGAAATGCCCCTGTGGCAGCAGAGGGACCTGTGAACAGTGAGGACGAGGAGGCACAGGATGAGGATGTGGCCAACAGAACATCAGTTATACGTCAATACTTCCAATGACACACAGGTGAGACAGTGTAAGTGACCATTCCTCTGACTATTGTTTTATCTGTGTGGCTGTAGCAGGATGTGGGAAGAGGCTGGCCTGGTTTGTAGTGGGTACCTTGGGTACTTACACCTTATACCAGGTCCAGTTATCCCTTATTAGTGAAATGTAGTAGTGTTCTAGCAGCTTAGGCTGATAGAGGTAGCTATAACAGAGCAGTTTAGACTGAACTAGGAGACATGCAAAGCTCAGGCAATACAACTTATAGTTACACAGTACTTATACGCAAGCAAAGACAATACTCAGTGCTACCAAAAATAAAGGTATTTCTTTGAGTGACACAGTACCAAAAATACCTTAAAGACAATACTCCTTCTGGAGGTAAGTATTATACACAATATAAACACTAGGCACCAAAATTAGACAAGTAAAAAGTCATAGAACAATGCAAACAATAGGAAATGCTATGGGAGAAAATGGATCTAGGGGCAACACAAACCATATACTAAGAAAGTGGTATGTGAATCACTAATTCCCCCCTAGACAAGTGTAGTTTGTGCAGAATCATTGGGAGAGTAAGAATACAGTGAAGGCAAGTAAATTACCCCACCCCAGAGCCCAGAAAAGCAGGAGTAAAGTATTGCAAGTTTCCTTAGGACAAATTACACCTCGTGATTGGAATTTTGAAGCAGCCAACCAAGTCTGCAAAGAGCAACTGCTGGATTCCTGGACCTGAAGCCCTGCAAAGGAAGGGGATCAAGTCCAGAAGTCGAAAGAAGTTCCAGGAAGGACAGGAGCCCCTGCCAACCCAGAAGAGGGTGCAAAAGAAGAGTCCCTGGTTAGTCAAAGACTACATGAATGCACCCTAGGAAGATGCCAGCGGGTTGCTGCATGATGCAAAAGATGTCCTACGACATGAAGATTGTTGCAGATGAGATTCCGTGTTAGAAGTCACCAACAAGCCTTGGCTACGACAAAAGTGCATTTTGTGTCGAAATAGCACTGGATGGACCCAGGAGGGACCTGGGGGCCTCAACTCTGTGTGAGGAGGAAGAGGAGGCTCTCAGCACTTTAAAGAGCCCTCAGGATGCCCGCCAGCATCCCCAGGAAATGTAGGATCCAGGGACAAAGGAGATCCCAAATGCAGATGATGCAGCTCAACAAAAGAAGGTCTCAAGCCGCCGGAGAACAACTCACCGAATTGAGAGTCACAGGATGGAGTACTGGGGACCTGGGCTAGGCTGTGCATGAAGGAATTTTGCAAAGAGTGCACAGAGGCCTCAGGAGCTGAAGAAGATGCAGTACACAGGGGTTCCATTGCTATCGGGGAAGGCAAGGTCTTACCTCCTCCAAATTGGGTCAGCAGGACCTCAGGACAGTCTATGTTGATGATGTCTACCCTCTGTGTCCTTAGGAGCACACTCGTCACTGTAAGAGGAGTCCAAGGGTACCGTTCGTAGTCTTGGAAGGTGGCTGCTTGGAGCAGGGGGGTGACTCCAACACTCCACAGGAGATTTCTTCAGCCCTTCTGGTGCAGAATGAAGACAGGGAGTCCCAAGAGCGTGCTGAAGTTGTTGCAGAGGAGTCCTGAAGAAAACTTGCAAGCAGAATCTGAAGAGAACCCACAGGAGAGACCCTAAATAGCTCTGAGAGGGGGATTGGCTACCTTATCAGGTATGGACCTATCAGGAGGGGTCTCTGATGTCACCTACTGGCACTGGCCACTTAGAGCCCTCCTGAGTGCCCCGCCACCTTGCAAAGCAAGATGGCTGAAGTCTGGGACACACTGGAGGAGCTCTGGACACCACCCCTGGGGTGGTGATAGACAGGGGAATGGTCACTCCCCCTTCCTTTGTCCAGTTTCGTGCCAGAGCAGGGGAGAAGGGGTCCCTGAACCGGTGTTGACTGGTTTATGCAATAAGGGCACCATCTGTGCCCTTCAAATCATTTCCAGGGGCTACCCTACCCCAGCCTGTAACACCTATTTCCAAAGGGAGAGAGTGTAACACCCTGCTCTCAGAGGACATGCTTTGTTCTGCCTTCCTGGGTCTGGGATGCCCAGACCCCAGGAGGGCATAACCCTATCTGTGAGTTGGCACCAGCTGTAGCTGCAGTGCAAGCATCAGAGAGCTGGTTTGGCAGTACTGGGGGTCCATGGTGGAGCCCCCAGGATGCATGGAATTGGCTCCCCAATACCAGATTTGGAAAGAGGGGACAATCCCATGATGAGGGTATTGTTCCATTCTATTTGTAGCACACGTCCAGTGTCCAAGGGGCCAAGACAAGAGGAGCAAAGGCAGTTCAAAGTGAACAAGGTGACAGGGTGGGACACAATGGGGACATTCAGGAGGGTCTTATTTCCTGGCGGTGCTCTTGGCCACTAGCTACAGCAGAAGTGGAGGTCTGGTCAGTAGGCTTGCTAGTGGTAGGGGCCCACTTGAGTGCTGTCCATTCCATCATAATGTTGGCCATGTCTTCAAGCACCCCTGCAATGGAGATTAAGGCGGTGTTGAGGGCCTGAAAATCCTCCCCGATCTCCTGATGGTGTACCTCCTGCAGCCGCTTGTTCTCCTGAATGTTGGTAAGGATCTGGCCCATGGTGTCCTGGGATTGTTGGTATGCCCCCAGGACATTGGTGAGTGCCTCCTAGAGAGTAGATCCCTTGGCCCTGTCCTCCCCCTGGCACACAGTGGTCCTCCCAGTGTCCTTGTTCCCCTGTGCCTCTGTCTCCTGAATGGTGTGCCCACTGCCACTGACCCCAGGTCTCTGATTGTCTTGGGGGTGAGGTGTGGACGGGGGTCCTTGTACAGGGGAGCACACTGCTGAGTGACGTGTCCTGGGGTCAGAGGTGTGGGGATGTTGGGTGGGTGCTGTAGTGTTGGACACTGATGGGGAGGCTCTGTGGTGGACTGTGAGTGGGCTGGGATGGCCAAATGACCAGTGGTCCCTGATGGGCCATGTAGTTCATCCAGATCTAGAAGTCCAGACTTACTGTCGTCACTGGGGCCATCTTCTGTTGGGGGACTGGTTAGACGTGGGGCACCTGTGGGGATGTAAGCGATGTATTATGCTGCATGTCTGTGACAAATTATACATCCCTAACTTCCCCTCTATTGTTGCTGTTGCCCTGCCACCTTTGATTGTGTATGTTGATGTATTGTGGGATTGTTAGTTCTCCATGCTGTGCATGCTTTTGTGATGGGTGTACATGCAGGGCTGGGAGGGCTATCCATGCATTGGTATAGCATGCAGGGCTAGGCATTGGGGTTAGTCATATGTGTAGGTGTAGTGTATGGGATGGAGTGGAGTGATGGGAGTGAGGGTGAGGGAGTGTGATGGCATGCAGGTATGAGGGGTGATAAGTAGTAAATATTGACTCACTAGTGTCCAGTCCTCCGGCTACTCCAGTGAGTCCCTCAGAATGCAGGATTGCCAAGACTTGCTCCTCTCATGCTGTGAGCTGTGGGGGAGGAGGTGGGGGTCCACCACCAGTCCTCTGGATGGCGAGCTGGTGCCTTGCTGCCACAGAATGTACCTTCCCCCGTGGGTCATTCCACCCCTTCCTGATGTCGTACCTTCTTCTTGGATGCAGTCCCACGGCATTTTCCCTGTCCACAATTATCCGCCGTAGCTCCATCTTCCTGGCAATTGATAATTGCTGTACCTGTGCTCCAAACAGCTGTGCCTCTACCCTGACTATTTCCTCCACCATGACCTGTAACTCCTCATCAGTGAAACGGGGGTGCCTTAGTGGAGACATGGGTGTTGTGTGGTGTGTTTTGGTGAGAGGGTGTTGAGTAATGTAGTGGGTTGTGAGATGTGGGGTGCATGACGGATGTATGGGTGTTTGTGGTGTGTGTGTCTAGTTGTCTCAGTGGTTTTGGTTTCAGTCTGGTGGCAATAATTGGTGTTTGTAAAGGATTGTGGATTATGTGTGGGTGTGTGTTTTATAGTGCTGTGGGTGTGTGTGATGTGGGTATCAGTGTCAGGTGTATGATTTTGGTTTTGGCCAATATAGTGTTGCTTTGTATTTGGGTGTCCATTCTGAGCGCGCCGGTGTGTACCGCCAATGGTTTACCGCCGTTTAATGTCCGCCATGGTGATTTCTGGGTCATAATGTGGCGGGCATTGTATTGTTGATGAAACAATATGGGTTTTGGTACCGACACTTTAACACTGATGTCTGGGATGGCGGATTTGTATATGTGGCAGTATTCTGTCGGATTGGTGTGTGTGTGTCATAATATGGAGAACGGATATCCGCCACTGCGGCGGTATGTTGGCGGCCATCAAAGCGGCGATAAGCGGGATTTACCACCAATGTCATGATGAGGGTCTTAATCTCCCCATGCATAAAACCAAAATGAATTTGTCCTTGTGTTATGTGACTGATGCTCATGTGGAGCACTCCAATACCTCCAGGTCAAGTATGCGCTATAAAAAACTGTTTGCATACTTCTATCATTGGGCTATACTTGGGCTACATTTGGGTGTTATTTGTGCTACGTTTGGTTTTTTTTTTCTCTGGTGGCCATCTTTGGGGACTTATTTGTTTTGAACCTTCCTAATTTCCTCATTTAGTGCAGTATCCTCAGTTAAAAATGCTTTTCATTTTTCAACTTCGATTCCATCAAGATGGCGTTCAGATGTGTCACATTTTTGTCATAAGTTCAGAATGTTAGCACTCTACTTGCTCATTAGAACACTTAACTGGCAGTTTTCTGCTGGTGTTGAAAGTGCATTTGTCAGTCTGCATGTCAGAATGTTTTAATGAAATAAAAGAAGAAAATATTTGAGAACTCACTTTAAAAAGTGCCCTACATTTTTTTCTACTGCACTAATCAT
This sequence comes from Pleurodeles waltl, assembly GCF_031143425.1. Taxonomy (NCBI): domain Eukaryota; kingdom Metazoa; phylum Chordata; class Amphibia; order Caudata; family Salamandridae; genus Pleurodeles; species Pleurodeles waltl. The sequence goes on along the minus strand of NC_090444.1, from coordinate 1,452,465,483 downwards.
AATTTCTATAACAAAATGAACTCCCTTGTTTTGTTCCTTTCTAAATTATTGTTTTACAATTAGATTAAATCAAGATGGCTTCAGGTGTGCCACACATTAGTCACAAGTAAGACAATTAGCCCTCTAGTTGTTCTTTAGGACACCCTGGGTGGGTGTTGTTTTACTGAGAATGTCAGACTTCATTCTCACATGCCTGAGAATGATAGCGTGAACTTACAGAAAATATGCTTTCATTTTAGTTTCTGGGACACCCCCATCACCTCTCTAGGAAAATCATGAGAACCCAGTTTTCTCTCAAACATGATTCATAAAATCCCAGTAGGGTAAAATCATCTTAGAACAACCCAAAGGCACAGTTTGAAGCAGGGATGGCCTCAGACTCGGACTCTGGAGATGTGGATGTGGTGGAGGAGACAACAGACATGGGAGAGTCATGATATTAGTTATAGCCAGGGCCCTTGGATATTCCTTTTTGGCTCGCACAGGGTAGGAGACCCCTTCCTTTTTGCTGAGGGATGACATGAGTTTGGTGGCTGAAGTGTGGTGTGTAGATAGCGGGGTTACTGGTCAATTGTGGTTGGTGGTTTGAGATCGGCTCACCTCATGGACAATTGTTGGTGGTCTGTGGGGGACAGTGTGCGGCTTTCTGGGGCTGGCTTGACCTGTGTGCCTCCCCTTTTTTTCTCTGCTCTTCTGTATTTGCTCCTAGGTCTTCCGTGATTGTGTGGTGGAGTGGAGGGTATGAGTAGCTGGATGTGGTGCTCCATGAATGAATGTTACGTGTGTTACTGTTGTGTGACTGGGGCGCACAGGGGCTTGTGTCGCTGGCTGACTCAGTTGCTGGGTTCTGAATCCCCATTATATTGTTTTGGCTGGCAGCTGTTGTGAGATTGTGTGAGTGTTGTCTGAGTGCTGGACTGTTACAGCGAGGTGTATTTGTGATTGGGTGTGTGTAATGGGTTGAGGGCATATGGAAATATTCTGGTTGCTCAGAAGTGTTTACTTGGTAGGTGGGGTGGGTTGTTTTTGTTTGCATTGTAGTTACTGTTGCAGCATGGATGCAGTGGTGGATAGATGGTCGGGCGCTGAGGTCAAGACATTGTTTTTCACAAGGTACAATGGCTACAAATTATAAGTTGTGACATGTAATGTATGGGGGCTAAACTCCTATTCTAAGCAATATAGGGTACACAAATACCTTAGGCGGCAGGGTATACAGTTTACCCTGCTTCAAGAAACTCATCTTCTGGATAATGACGCACAAAAGTTGCAGAGGAAATGAAGGGGGCAATTCTACTCTATTACATATTCTAATTCTGCCTGAGGAGTTTCCATTTGGGTTGCACCTCAGATCCCATTTCAGATACAAAGTTTTAGAGCAAATGTTGAAGGAAGATCCCTTTAGCTATGTGGTACACAAGACACACACAAAGTCTGTTTTCTGAATCTACATGCTCCCGGTGCGCATGATGGGTCGTTCTATTTAGGGTTGGAACATGACCTCTTCTCTTATCTAAGGAACCCTTATTCTTGGCCAGGAACTTCAATTGTATATTACACGTTGCGTTAGAATGTCATCCACCCCGGTCGGGAACAAAGCCCAGCATGGTGGCTGCACTGAGTTTGGTAATGGGTCGATTGGGCTACCTAGATGGCTGGTGGCTAATACAACCAGCTGATTAGAAATATACGTTATGTCCTCGCCCATGATACCTACAGCCACTTAGACAGGTTCCTAGCCACGTTAGACATAGCTACTCTAATGGTACGGTCACAGATATTGGGCAGATTTCTTTCCGATCATGTGCCATTACTACTGGACTGGGAGGTGGGCGGTGGGAGGCCCTTAGTGCCCATATGGTGGCTACCCCCAGAAGCATTTGTAGACCCTCTGTTCCATGAGGAGCTCAGATCATTGATAACAGGCTATTTTACATCCAATTGGTCCACATCGACTTGTAGATGTATAGTGTGGTACACCTGAAGGTAGTGACCCATGGGGAGTGCTTATAACATGTTGGTGGCCACAAAGGTCACTTGGAGGCACAGCTGCTAGATCAGGAAAGACTCCTGGCAGACCTTCAATGTGATGTTCTTGTAATGGGGGCCCAAAATGCACCACAGCTGGAGGCTCGTAGGGCAGTGGTGGGAATTTAGAATGGTTGGATCGATTTGTCTCCTGTGACTACCGTCAGACACTGCACCCAAAGGGGCGACAATTCAGGCCACCTATTGGCATGGCTGCTAAAAAGGGAGAGTCTGCCCCAGTGATCCCTTCCCCGAGATGCCGGGATGGCTGTCTTGCGGGGACACAGTCCAAGATTAACTTCCTTTTTCAAGACTCCCTTAGAGTCATTGCTCAAGTTCATCGCTTGGAGAGAGTACATGAATTCCTGACCCAGCTGCCACTCCTTAGCTTAATGGAAGAGCAGGTGAAACATTTAGAGGGTGAGCTCTCGCTGGAGGAGTTGGGGGAGACAGTGCGAAGGATGGCCTGATGCAAGGTCCCTGGCCCGGATGGGCTACCAGTGGAGTAGTATCAGACATATTTGGAGCTACTCCTCTCTCGCCCATGTGAGATGGTCCTACAGACATGAAGGCGTGGAGAGCTGCTGCAGTGCCTCAGTGAGGTGCAGATAGTCCTGCTTCCCAAGCCAAACAGCGACCCCATGACTCCGGCTCCTACCGCCCTTTGTCCAGGTTGGGAGCATATGTAAAAATCCTCCTAAAGGCCCTTGTGACAAGATTACATGGCATAGTCATCCATCTGGTGCACATCCAGCAGTGTGGCTTTATGCCTGGTCAGGAAATGCTCATGAATTTTCTGTGATTATCCCATGTGCTAAATTTGATTACAGACAGTGAGCTAGATGCAGAAGCGGTTGCCTTGGACATTGAAAAGGCGTTTGATACTCTTGACTGAGAGTATTCATAGGAGGTCCTCTGGAGAATGAGCCTTGGACTGGTATTTTTATCTTGGGTACTGCTGCTTTATAGAAGCCTGATAGCCAGGGTACAGACGGGCCCTCTGGTGTCAGAACAGTTTCCCATTGAAAGGGGTACTAGACAGGGGTGCCCATTGTCACTGCTCCTTTTCACTTTGGCAATGGAGCCACTGGTGATACACCTTCACCAAGATATGGCCATGTGGGGGATCGTAGTAGGGGGTAACAGTCAAATTGTATCTCTCTACACAGACAATATGTGGGGTTTGGGTTTACCAGACCTCAGATTGTTTTACTTTGTCAGCCTTCTTCAGTATGCTGCTCAGTGGAATGCTGAGTGCCCCAATGTGGAGAATTCCTTGTCAGGTATGTGGGTTTTGTAGGCAGACCTTGTGCACTGCCTTATGCTAGGGGCAGTCATCCCCGCTAACTTCCCCTTCATTGTTAGGCAGGTGATGTCAGAGTCACCAGATCCTCGGGGTCCGTGCACGTTCCCAACACTTCCACCACAAGACAGCTCCAATACTCTGATTAGATTAGATTTATCACAGATTCTAAGAGAGTCCAAGTGGGGAAAAGGGGATTAGGACAGGAACAGCTGGGAAGGTGACCTGTAGGAAGCAAAAGGTTAAAACACAACATCAAGATTACATCTCATGAAATCAATACCATGCTAAAACATGAACAACCCTGGAATAATCCTAAAACTGACTAGGCTTTAGATGACCGAATACCTGAGGAGGAAACAGGAAAAGTTAAATAGGACTTTCAGATTCAAGTACTTTCTTTAGCATGAGAATCAGGAAACACTCTGAGCAATTTCTAAACAACCATATGAATCTCCTTTTATGAATACATATCAGGAACACACAGCATTACATCTAGAACTTTGGTATTGTTGTGTTCATCTCAGAAAAAACATTTGGAAGTAAATTACGCACATTGCAGATTTTTATATGAGTATTAAACACCATAAAGGTTTGTGCACCATGAAATCACACAACGTAGATTCAAGGAATAAATCACACGACGTGTCAACTTGAAATGCTACCAAGAAAATGTCTTAGAATGGAAGCGCACAGTAACTTACATTATTTATACACGAGGAAAGAATTGTGCGTCTTGCCGATTCAAATGCCACCATACAAATGCCAAGAAATAGTAGCACACAATGAACAACATGAAAAGCACTCAAGGAAAGAATCGCACGTCTTGTCGATTCAAATGCCAAGAAATAGTAGCACACAGTGAATAGCATGAATTACACACGAGAAGTGAATCGCGTGTTTCGCCGATTCGAATGCCACCATATAAATGTCAAGAAAAGATAGCGCGCAATGAACAACAAAGTTAAATGCTCATGAAACGAGTTGCACGTTTTGCCAACTCGTAAAACATCATGTAAATGTCAAGAAATATCAGAGCGCAATGAACAATAATGTAATAACGAAGTCAAATCTTTATGGAATAAATTGCGCATCCTCCCTATTTGCAAAACACTATACAAATGTCAAAAAATGGCAACACACAAATAATCTGTTATTCATTTCAGAATTAAAAGAATTAAAAGCAAGAATATGAAGATTCTCAATTACGGTGTTGGAAAATGTCCAAACACTGTCTTACCGCCTGGAAACAGTGATCACCAATGAGAGATGAGTGGTGCAGAAGACTGGAAAATCCAAATAGGCCGCTGGGACAGGAGCTCAGGAAGAAGCTGCTGCTCTGCACCGGGACCTCTGAATAGTGAGCACTGGAAGTTGGGCTGACTCTCTTTTATAGAGTCTTGGCCCAGCCTAGAACCACGCCCAGGCATGTTGCAGGGAAGTCTCCAGAAGGCCCTGGAAAGGGACCACACCCTAACACACTCTGAATGTCTGCAGCAATACATTGTAAATGTACAGTATTTATAAGCACCTTAAAAATGAATCTTTTGGATGGAATTCTGCAATGCAAAAGGTTAAATAATAACATATCATCACAATGCATCTTGCAAGTGTTAGGTTTTTGCATTCTAGATGCCTGTAGAGCGCGCACTGTCCTGGTGTTGACAGTACTCCCCTCTCCCAGGCGCGCTCTAGGCCCTGGTTTATCTGGATTGAGACAATGAAAGCATCTCACAAGTACTGGAGCATGAACATCAGATGTGGAAACCCATGAATTGCTTTCAGGGCCATAACCTTTCCGTGAGATTAAGTACCATAGGTTACGCCCTCTCAATTTAGAGTCCAACACTTTCTTGACTTCATATTCTTCTTCCCCCTGTACTAGAACAGGAGCAGGATGAGGGCGGACCTTTTGGACTGCCTTTTTTAAGAGGGAAGTATGGAACACTGGATGAATCCGTAATGATTTTGGCAATTGTAGTTTATAGGTCACAGGATTGATTTGCTGAAGAACAGTGTAAGGACCGTTAAATTTGGGGTTGAACATGTGCTTCATCTTGAAATCTATATGTTTTGTGGAAAGACACACTTTGTCACCAAGTTGATACTGCGGTCCCTCACAATGTTTCTTGTCATAATGCTTTTTGTATTTTTGTTTGGCTTTTTCTAAATGTTGTTGAATCGATTTCGGAGTTTGATGCAAATGTTGAATGATTTCTGACACAGCAGGAGTGAGAGACCTTTCTTGAGGAATTGTGATGGGCAAGGTGTCAGGATGATAGCCAAACAAACCAAAGAAGGGTGTAATGCCAGTAGAAGTGTGGAAGGAGTTGTTGTAGGCTAACTCAGCTAACCAGAGCATTGATGTCCATGAATTAAGTGCTTTTTCAGCGTAAGCACGTAGGTATTGCTTCAAAGTCTGATTTAGTCTCTCCGTTTGACCATCTGTTGGAGGATGGTGGCTAGTAGATAGGGTAGATGTCACTTGGAGTGTTTTACACCATGTCTTCCAAATTGCAATCCCCGATCGGAGAGGATCACTTTTGGCAGTCCATGATAACGAACCACTCTATTCAGTAAGATAGTTGCCAGTTCACTAGAGGTGGGTAATTTCTTACAGGCAATGAAATGTCCATATTTCGTGAGACTATCTATTACCACCAAAATTACTGAATGTTGTTGAACCACTGGCAGACCTGTAATAAAGTCTAAAGAGATGTGTTCCCACGGGCGACTTGGGGTTGGGAGTGGGTGTAACAACCCTTTCGGTTTTGAATGACTTGTTTTAGTGCGAGCACAGACTTCGCAGTTGTTTACCATTGTTTTTACATCCTTTGTTAAGGTAGGCCACCAAAAATAGCGTTGGATTAATTCAAGAGTTTTAGGAGTACCAGGGTGACCTGCTGTAGGTATAACATGCAACCAATGAAACACTATCTTGCGAAGTTTGGTAGTGGACACGAACAAACGAGCATCGTAAAAGGGTAATCCTTGCTTGATTGATCTTTTCGGATCTGCTTGGGCCCATGCCTGCCATTTTTCAACAGTGAATGAATTGCGGATGTCTTCAAAGAAATCTTCTGTTTTTATGATACATAGAACCTTGTCAGGAGCAATGATAGCTCTGGAGGTTTGAACTGCAGGCAATATGGTAGACTCTTGGCGGGACAAGGCGTCAGCTTTGCGATTATCTTTACCAGGCCGGAAGGTTACCACAAAATCAAACTCGGCAAAAAACAGCATCCAGCGAAATTGCCGAGGAGTCAAAAGTCTGGCAGAACTCATGAATTGAAGATTTCGATGATCAGTATATACTGTGACAGTATATTTAGCTCCCAATAAATGATGTCTCCATTCTTTAAAGGCGTCACGAATCGCCAGAAGCTCTTTTTCAGCAATGACATAGTTCTGTTCGGCTTCGTTCAACTTCCGAGACAAGTAAGCTACAGGATGAAGCTGAACAGTGTCTTTGTTTCGTTGTGACAAGACTGCTCCTATCGCCACATCTGAAGCATCAGCTTCCACTATGAAAGGTCAATCCGCATCTGGATGAGTCAACACTGGGGCAGTGGAGAAAGCTTCTTTCAAAGTTGAAAAGGCTTGGTCTGCTTCTGGGGACCATACAAATTTTTCTTTCTTTCTTAATAACTTAGTAATTGAAGTTACTGTCTGGGAGAAATGATTGATGAACCTCCGGTAAAAATTTGCAAAGCCCAGGAAACATTGTACATCACGAACAGTCTTTGGGATGGGCCATTCAGATACGGCTTTTACTTTCCTCTCTGCCATCACCATACCTTGAGGGATAAGGATAACCCCTAAAAACTCAACTGTGGTAATATGAAACTCACACTTGGTTAGCTTACAATATAAATGGTGTTTACGAAGGGCTGTCAAAATTTTCTTGACATGTTGAACATGTTCATTCTCATTGTCTGAGTAGATCAAAATGTCATCAATGTAAACTATGGCAAAGATATCGAGGTACTCTCTAAGAAAGTCATTTAAGAAAAATTGAAATGCTGCTGGAGCATTGAACAGACCAAAAGGCATGATGATGTATTCAAAAAGGCCATATCTTGTTTTGAATGCCGTTTTCCATTCGTCACCCTCTCTCATTCTGACCAAATGGTAAGCACCTCGAAGATCAAGCTTCGTGTAGATTTTTGCTTTCTTTACTTGTTCCAGTAAGACCGGAATTAGAGGCAAAGGATATTTGTTCTTTAATGGTGATTTTATTCAAGCCCCTATAGTCGATACAAGTTCGAAGCTCTCCGTTCGCTTTTGGGACAAAAAACAAAGGAGAAGCTGTGGGAGACTTAGCGGGGCGGATGAAACCATTCTCTAAGAATTTATCCAAGTATTTTCGTAAATGTTGATTTTCAAATTCTGACAGGGCATACACACGACAGTTGGGAAGTATCCCCCCTGGGACTAGATCAATTTGACAGTCATAAGATCTATGAGGAGGTAAGTTCTCTGCTTCCTTCTCATCAAATACATCTTCATAAGACGAATACTGTTTGGGCAACTGAACTTCTTTCTCTGCGGCGGTAGCTATGTAAGAATGGCGAACTTCCGATTCTTGAGTCCTTTGGAGACAATGTTCTTTACATAGCACTGATGAAAACATGATCTTTCGTTCAGCCCAATTAATCTCTGGATTGTGATGAGTTAACCATGGCAAGCCAAGGATGATCCCATACTGGGGAGCATGGATCACGTCAAGGATGAGTTCTTCTTTATGTTTCTTTCTTTGATTTTTACCTTCACAAATTATTGTCAAGGGGACAGTCTGAAGAGTTATCGGACCTCCAGTCAAGAGTTTTCCATTAACTGCCTGGATGGTTTCTGAAGTCTTCTTTTCAATACATGAGATCCCCCATGCACGAACTAATTGGGCGTCAACAAAGTTTCCGGTAGCCCCAGAGTCAACTAGAGCCTTCTTGAAATAGGTCTTTTTCTTGACCTGAACTCTTATTCCCAATTTTAGATGTTTGGATTGTGAAGGATCCACGGTAACACCCAAGAGCAACCCTTCTCTGCAACTTGGGTGCTTTAGATTTTCCAACTCGACTGATGCATTGGTTGCAACTTTCTGAACTGGGCCTCGCTTGCTCTTTGTTTTGATTGGACAATCTTTGGCGAAATGACCTTTCCACCCACAATAGAGACATTGCCCATTTTTTCTGCGTAGGTCCTTTTCGTCTATGGTCAAAGGTCTCCTGATGGTTCCAATTACCATCGGTTCCGGCGTTCTTTCTCTCGGAGTTCTTGAGTCTTTGTTATTATGAGCATGCCAAGAATGTTTTTCAGGCTTTTTACGCATTGCTTTTCATTCATTTAAACGATGATCAAGCCTCAAAACAAGGTTTATTAAATCTTGACAATTTGCAGGTTGTGGGTCGATTTGCGCTATGTCTTTTAGCTCCTCTTTGAGTCCCCTGTAAAACAAGGCCACTTGTTTTTCCTCAGGCCAGGATGTCTCAGTGACCAGCCGATTAAAGTTGGCTAAATATGACACTAAGCCCTGATTCCCTTGGCGTAAGTCTAATAATTCACGATCTGCTGACTGTGTTACAGTTCTACGATCGAAAACTCTCTCAAATTCACAAACACAATTTTTCCAGTTGTACAACAGGGGACTATTTTTACGCACAAGAGGAATAGCCCAGGAAGCTGCATCTTCAGACAGATATGACAACAAGAAAGCTTCTTTAGACTGGGCATCGGGGAAAGTATGTGGTCTGCAGGTGAAGTGAAGTTCCACTTGAACCAGAAACGATTGCGCTTTCAAGGGATCACCTGAGAAGCGTTCTGGGGGAGCTAAAGGAATGGCTGAAGGAACATTGAGGGAAATGTTAGTCGGACTACCTCCAGAAGTCTGAGAAGAAGTACTTGGCCAAGACACACCTGTGGGACTTTGTTCTTTCTTCTCAACCTTATTCTGTAACTGACTCACTCTCCCAGCTAGACTATTTGACAAATCCTTTGATCATACCACTTCTGACTGGAGCTGGGTGATAGCCTTGACTAGCTCGTCCAGTGTGGCCATGCTGAGAACATACACAAACCAGGAGGATAATAATTTGTGGGCTCACTATTCTGTCAGAGTCACCAGATCCTCGGGGTCCGTGCACGTTCCCAACACTTCCACCACAAGACAGCTCCAATACTCTGATTAGATTTATCACAGAGTCTAAGAGAGTCCAAGTGGGGAAAAGGGGATTAGGACAGGAACAGCTGGGAAGGAGACCTGTGGGAAGCAAAAGGTTAAAACACAACATCAAGATTACATCTCATGAAATCAGTACCATGCTAAAACATGAACAACCCTGGAATAATCCTAAAACTGACTAGGCTTTAGATGACCGAATACCTGAGGAGGAAACAGGAAAAGTTAAATAGGACTTTCAGATTCAAGTATTTTCTTTAGCATGAGAATCAGGAAACACTCTGAGCAATTTCTAAACAACCATATGAATCTCCTTTTATGAATACATATCAGGAACACACAGCATTACATCTAGAACTTTGGTATTGTTGTGTTCATCTCAGAAAAAACATTTGGAAGTAAATTGCGCACATTGCAGATTTTTATATGAGTATTAAACACCATAAAGGTTTGTGCACCATGAAATCACACAACGTAGATTCAAGGAATAAATCACGCGACGTGTCAACTTGAAATGCTACCAAGAAAATGTCTTAGAATGGAAGCGCACAGTAACTTACATTATTTATTCACGAGGAAAGAATTGCGCGTCTTGCCGATTCAAATAACACCATACAAATGCCAAGAAATAGTAGCACACAATGAACAACATGAAAAGCACTCAGGGAAAGAATTGCGCGTCTTGTCGATTCAAATGCCAAGAAATAGTAGCACACAGTGAATAGCATGAATTACACACGAGAAGTGAATCGCGCGTTTCGCCGATTCGAATGCCACCATGTAAATGTCAAGAAAAGATAGCGCGCAATGAACAACAAAGTTAAATGCTCATGAAACGAGTTGCACGTTTTGCCAACTCGTAAAACATCATGTAAATGTCAAGAAATATCAGCGTGCAATGAACAATAATGTAATAACTGAGTCAAATCTTTATGGAATACATTGCGCGTCCTCCCTATTTGCAAAACACTATACAAATGTCAAAAAATGGCAGCACACAAATAATCTGTTATTCATTTAAGAATTAAAAGAATTAAAAGCAAGAATATGAAGATTCTCAATTACGGTGTTGGGAAATGTCCAAACACCGTCTTACCGCCTGGAAACAGTGATCACCAATGAGAGATAAGTGCAGAAGACTGGAAAATCCAAATATGCCGCTGGGACCGGAGCTCAGGAAGAAGCTACTGCTCTCCACCGGGACCTCTGAATAGTGAGCACTGGAAGTTGGGCTGACTCTCTTTTATAGAGTCTTGGCCCAGCCTAGAACCACACCCAGGCATGTTGCAGGGAAAGTCTCCAGAAGGCCCTAGAAAGGGACCACACCCTAACACACTCTGAATGTCTGCAGCAATACATTGTAAATGTACAGTATTTATAAGCACCTTAAAAATTAATCTTTTGGATGGAATTCTGCAATGCAAAAGGTTAAACAATAACATATCATCACAATGCATAAATTACTTTATCTTGCAAGTGTTGGGTTTTTGCATTCTAGATGCCCGTAGAGCGCGCACTGTCCTGGTGTTGACAGGTGACCACAGCATGGGAGCAGGTTAGAATATGTGTGTTGCGCCAGGCCCCCTACTCCAAGATGCTACTCCTGCGGTGGCTGAAACCCATATGTGATACTCAGTCGGTGATGGATCTGACACAATGGTATGCAGGCAGTTGTAATACTGTTGGTGACTTATTCCATAACAATGTATTCCTCACAATAGCACAGGAGCATAAAGTATTTAATCTTCATGAGGGGCAGTTCCCCCAATATGCCAAAGTATCATGCACTGTTCATGAGGTTTGTCCGACCTCCTCCGCCAAACCCATTGAGTCCCAGACCTTACAGATGACACTGGACCCTGGATAATCCAAAGGCCTGATATAATGTTTTTAAATAGCCCTCAAGGGAGATCGTCACACTGACAAAACAGCAGTCCAAGATAGGTGAACAGAGGCGCTGATAACAGCCCTCTCAGTGAGTGCATGGAAGAGAACTTTTGCCCAGGTTAGGGAAGTGGCCAGCAATGCGAAGTTCAAAATCACACAGTTTTATTACATACACCAGACATACTTAACACCTCTGCGTATACATAGAATCAACATGGTTCATTTGGTGGCCTCACCTCTCTGGTGGATTACACCGGCGACCTTTCTGCCTATGACTCGTGACTGTGGTGCCCTGAGAGGGTACTGGGAGGAAGTCCTGCTTACATTGCGGGAAGTCACCCAGGTGGTGATACAGTCCTTCTTAGAGTAATATTTGCTTTGGGTGCTCCCAATGCCTCGACATAGGACCTGAATCCGTCATACATTTGCTCTGTTGGGTTTGGTCTTCGCTGAATGTAGAGTGGCTATACACTGGATGCAATCCACAGCCCCAGAGGGTGGTAGGTGGCTAACAGATGCCCTGGAATGGAGAGTGGCGGAGGAGAGATTTCAGAGAGCAGTGTGCACTGACGACAATGCAGAACGGGATTCAGACATATGGGTGGTCATGTTGAATTATTTGTCAGAGATCGCACAGGCGGCACTCACCCCATGCACAGTCTTAGGGAGTCAGTACCCAGTGCTGCCCTGTGCCACTGATTCTGGGATGGGTATACACCTGAGAATGATTGAGCCCTAATCATGGTGTGCTTTCGGGAGTTGGGGTAATACAAGAGGGAAGCGATAGATGGCTCTTCTTCCCCCTTGCTCTCCCCATGGATGATTGTTTATTGTCTATTGTCCTCTGTCCTCTCTTCACAGGAGTAGACCCAGTTAAGCTGCAGTTTTCTCCTCAATAACTTTTCATATATATGGTATAATGTTTGTAGCTGTAGTATTGATGATATGCACATGAGTCCTTGTGCAATGTGTATCACTTTGATAGTTATACTGTGTATGTGTTTGTCCTGCATGGCATATTAGTATACAGGCATTATCTCAATGCCATATTTTTGTCAAAAAAACAATATAACATGTTTAAAGGAAATCTTAGAACACACCACAATTACTAAAATTAATATGGTACTATCAACAAATGATATATTTTGTAATTAAAATTTGTTATCACCCTTTAGACGTTCACCTTTTTGTGACTCTCAAAATCTGTCATTCTCTATAATGCAATTCAGTGGGTTGCTATCAAGCGTATTGGTCCCAAGTTGGCAGCCAGCATTGGCAGCCAGCACTTCCACTTCCTGGTTGAAGTGCTGGCAGCCTATTAGCTGTACCCTGAGATCTGTGCTTAGGCTCCACCGAGATGTGCAAATTTGTTTTTCTTTAACTATTTCAAAAACTTTTTTTTACCCCTCCCCTCCTTTTCTTGTCATCCACTAGACAAATCACCCCAAAACTTTCCATATACAGCAAAACACTAGAGGACACTGTGTTTGGAAAATTTCATGAAGATTTGTCAAATGGTGCTAAAGATATAGCCAGCAGTTATAGTTTTTTTATTATTTCAAGTAATTCTAGCTCGTATCCTAAGGTAACTTTACCTTGTGCCCCTGCCATGCACAGTTTTCTCATCAATAATTTTACTGCAAAAATTATATTGATATTATCAATGATGTTATCAAAGATGTCATGCGTGTTGCGATATGTGGGGTAATTAATAGTGCATAGTGAGGGCGCGAGGTAAAGTTACCTCAGGGCACAAGTTATAATTACTTAAAATACCTTTAACTATAACTGCTGAATTTCTATGTGTTTTTACATTTAAATGTGAACTTAACTATAACGTCCTTGTAACAGTTTTTTTTGTGAATTTCTATGATTTTCTAAATTCTATTTCCCATAACATCCCTGTAGCCTTTGAATTTTTGTCAATGAATTTCTATGTTTTTTCAATGAAAAGGAATTTTAAAGACTATGGCCCTCCTTATGACATGAGCAGTAAACCCTGCTTACTGCCACACTGACGGCCACCAACTTACCGCCACGTGGCGAATATCTGTTCACCATATTATGACATACACATACCAACCCAACAGAATACAGCCACATACACAAATCTGCCAGCCCAAAGGTTAGTGATAAAGTGGTGGTCCCAAAACCCATATCGTTACGTCAACAAAACAAAGCCCACGACATTATGACCCACGAATCACCATGGCGGACATTTAACGGCGGTAAACCATTGGCGGTGCTAAAAATGGACGCCCATATAAAAACAAAACACAACATTGGCCAACACCAAATACACACACCACACCCACACACCCACAGCAATATAAAACGCACACCCACATTAGACACAACTCCTTATGAACAACAATTGCCACCAGGAGACTGAGAAAAAGAGCACAGAGACAACTAGACACACACACCACTTACACCCATACAGCCCTCACTCACTCCACATCACACACCCCACCACATCTCCCAACACACCCTCACCAATACACATCACACAACACCCATGGTACCACAAAGGCACCCCCGTTTCACTGAGGAGGAGTTACGGGTCATGGTGGAGGAAATTGTAAGGGTAGAGCCACAGCTGTTCGGAGCACAGGTACAGCAGATGTCCATTGCAAGGAAGATGGTGCCATGGTGGAGAATCGTTGACAAGGTGAACACCGTGGGACAGCATCCAAGAACAAGGGACGACATCAGGTAGAGGTGGAACGACCTACGGGGGAAGGTACGTTCTATAGTAGCAAGACACCAGCTTGCCATACAGAGGACTGCCGGTGCACCCCCACCTCCTCCACCATAACTCACAGCACTGGAGGAGCAGGTACTGGCTGTTGGAAAATGGGTCATTGATAAGGGCAGGTAAGTACCTACATTTAGCAATAGGCCACTAACCTTCACTTAGGTCCAGTTAGGTCTCAGTAAATTAAACCCAGCTCAACCCTTGGTAGCTTGGCAACGAACGACAAGGCTTAACTTAGGAGACAGAGGGGGTCATTCTGACCCTGGCGGCCGGTGGCCGCCAGGGCCACCGACCACGGGAGCACCGCCAACAGGCTGGCGGTGCTCCCACGAGCATTCTGACCGCGGCGGTTCAGCCGCGGTCAGAAGCGGAAAGTCGGCGGTCTCCCGCCGACTTTCTGCTGCTCGGGGGAATCCTCCATGGCTGCGGAGTGCGCTCCGCAGCCATGGGGATTCTGACACCCCCTACCGCCATCCTGTTCCTGGCGGGTCTCCCGCCAGGAACAGGATGGCAGTAGGGGGTGCCGCGGGGCCCCTGGGGGCCCCTGTGGTGCCCATGCCCATTGCATGGGCACTGCAGGGGCCCCCGCAAGAGGGCCCCGCAAAGTATTTCAGTGTCTGCCATGCAGACACTGAAATACGCGACGGGTGCAAACTGCACCCGTCGCACCCCTGCAACTACGCCGGCTCAATTCTGAGCCGGCGTCCTCGTTGCAGGGGCATTTCCTCTGGGCCGGCGGGCGCTCTTTGGAGAGCGCCCGCCGGCCCAGAGGAAATGTTAGAATGGCCGCTGCGGTCTTGTGACCGCGGTGCGGTCATTTGGCGGCGGAACCTTGGCGGACGGCCTCAGCCGTCCGCCAAGGTTTAAATCAGGCCCAGAGTGTAAAGCATTCGAATATCACAATAATTAAATAAAACACAGGAAACAGTTTAAAAATCCAAAAACAATTTATAAAAAGAGATTATGGGGGTCATTCCTACCCTGGCGGTCCGAGACCGCCAGGGTAGGGGACCGCGGGAGCACCGCCAACAGGCTGGCGGTGCTCCTAAGGGCATTCTGACCGCGGCGGTATGGCCGCGGTCAGAAAGGGAAAACCGGCGGTGTCCCGCCAGTTTTCCGCTGCCCTTAGGAATCCCCCATGGCGGCGCAGCAAGCTGCGCCGCCATGCAGGATGGCGGTGAGGGGTGTCCTGGGGCCCCTGGGGGCCCCTGCAGTGTCCATGCCAATGGCATGGGCACTGCTGGGGCCCCCGTAAGAGGGCCCCACTTTGAATTTCAGTGTCTGCATAGCAGACACTGAAATTTGCGACGGGTGCAACTGCACCCGTCGCACCCCTTCCACTCCGCCGGCTCCATTCGGAGCCGGCTTCCTCGTGGAAGGGTGTTTCCCACTGGGCTGGCGGGTGGCCTTTTGGCGGTCACCCGCCAGCCCAGTGGGAAACCCAGAATGACCGCCGCGGTCTTTTGACCGCGGTACGGTCTTCTGGCGGTTCCCGCTTGGCGGGCGGCTCCCGCCGCCCGCCAAGCTTAGAATCAGGGCCTATATTTTTATCTTTAAGATGACACCAAAATGAATAAAATCGGATAAGGGGAACCGGAGATATGAATTTTTAAAGAATTAATGCTTTCTAGCGCATAGAAGCAATTAGCGCTCAAAGGGTTAAAAAAGGTCACCCTGGAAAGCACCAAAGTCCAGCGTTCAGGCCACCCACGTGGTAACACTGTCACACTTACTTTCAGAAGAGGTCCTTTTTGTGTCCCTGAAGTGTCCACAACTTGATGCAAGGTTCCAGAAGCTCTGAGTTGCTCCTTGGGAGTTGGGACTACAATTCCCAGAATGCACCTGGTCAGAATCCTCAAATGGCCACTGGACGCTGGTCAGCTGGGCTCTGTTTGCAGGACTTGATGCAGGGGACTCAGGGCAGCTCCTTTGTACCTGTAGCAAACAGGAAGTCCCTTCTTGAAGCAGTAGAAGAAATGTAAAGTCCTTTTAGTGGTGAAGCCCAACTGTGCAGCTGGTGCAGTCCTCCAGAGTGAAGTGTCCAGGTGCAGGTCAGGAGTCCAGCAGGGCAGTCCTTCTTCTCCTGTAGTTCTTTCTTGTTGGAATCTGATAGGGATCTGAGGTGTGGGTGCAGGTTTGCCAGTTTTATCCTTGCTCCTGGGTGAAAAACAGGGGGTCCTGGTTCTCCAATCAGGAGCAGGGTCCTTCCCCCTGTGATGACCACTTCCTGGGAAGTGTGGCAAAAATCAATCCCAGGGAGCAACATTCCTCAAAAATCCATCATGGCTGAAAGTGATTTTTGGAGGTTACATCTGGCTGAGTCCACCCACTGGTGTGGCTAAAAATCCTAAACACACCCTTCTCCTGCCATCTCCTAATCTAATCAAGGGGCACCTAATTTTCTGGGTTTGCAGGATGTGAGGGTGTTGCTGGGTTTCTCCAAATGTCCTTCTCTGCCTTTGAAGACCAGTTTGGCAGCCCTCTCCCTTCCTGCTTCACCATCTGCTGAGGGGAGACCTCCTCCCCAGGCACATCGCTTTGTGTGGAGCCAGGTCACTTCACACCTCATCAAGGCAGCCTGGCCAGGCTGCAAGAGGCTGGACAATCAGAGCACAGCAGCAAAAACACTGCAGGGCTGAAATTGGCAACTTTTTAGGTTAAGTTAAAAACCCTTTACCTGAACAAGTTATATTAAATCCAACAAATGGAAGTTGTGGGATTTATTATAACAATTAATTTGATACTAAACGTCTGGTATCTGTTACTTAAGGGGACTTTAAAAATTAAAATAAAGTCTCCCCATTCTAGCCTACGGAGGCCATTCCCTACAATGAGGGAAAAATGAATTTGGCTGTTTTGACCTCACCAGGGCTTATAGAACTATTTGTATAATGTCCCTGCTTATAGTTACATGGCAGCCAGCCCCAGGGGCACATAGGCCACACCTTAGGGGTGACCTATATGTAAAAATAAGGTAGTTTATGACTTTGGAACTACTTTTAATTCCAAAGTCGAATTTGCATATTACTTTAATTTAAAAGCAGCAGCAAGGCAGGCCTGCCTTTAAAATGACACTGGGCATCTCAGCAGTGTACCTATGGGTGCACTACCTATGCTGGGGTCCCTAAACCTATATGCCCTACCATATACTTGGGACTTATAGGTAGGTTGACTTAGCCAATTATAATTAGCCTAATTTGCATACTGATTTTACACAGAGCACAGAGCACAGGCCCTGGGACTGGTTAGCAGGACCCAGGGCACCATCAGAGACAGGAAAACACCATCAAAAAGAGGAAAATGGGGGCAAAAAGATAGGGGGCCTCTGCAATCAGCCCTGTTCTCTCACACTGGCAATACTACATCCTGAGGAAATCACTGGAGTAGCCGGAGGACTGTACACTGGTAAGTCAACATTTAACACTTATCACCCCCTATACCTGCATGCCATCACACACCCTCACCCTCACTCCCATCACTCCACTCCATCCCATACACTGCACCTACACATCTCACTAATCCCAATGCCAGGCCCTGCATGTCATACCAATGCATGGCCACCCCTCTAGGCCCTGCATGGACAGCCATCACCAAAGCATGCACAGCATAGGGTAACTAAGAAACCCACAATACATCACCATATACAAGTAAAAGCTGGCAGGACAACACCAACCATAGAGGGAAAGCTATGGAAGTACTAATGCCATACACATGAAGCATAATACATCATTTACATCCCCACAGGTACCCCAGCCAACGTCAGTGGAGAGGAGATGCCAACACTATCCAGTCCCCCAACAGGGGAGGAACACAGTCTTTACAGTAACTCTGGACTTAAGGATCTGGAGGACCTACCTGGCCCATAAGGGACCACTGGACAGTTGGTCACCCAATCCCACTCACAAACCACCACAGAGCCTCCCACATCAGGAACCAACACCACAGCACCCAACCAGCGTACCCATACCTCTGTCCCCAGGACATATCAATCAGCAGCGTGGCCACCTGTACAAGGACCACAGGCCACATCTCACAGCCAAGACAATCAGGGACCTGGGGTCAGTGGCAGTGGGTACACGGTTCAGGGGACAGAGGCACAGACCAACAGGGGCACTGGGAGGACTGCTGTGCGCCAGGGGGAGGACAGACCAGGGAACCAACTCTCCAGGAGGCACTCACTGAGATCCTGGGAGCCTACCAACATTCCCAGGACATGATGGGCCAGATCCTTGACAACGTGCAAGAGAACAGGCAGCTGCAAGAGGGACAGTATAAGGTGATCAGGTAGGTCATGCAGGCCATCAACACCACCCTTAGCAGGGGTAATGGCATGCATGGCCAACATCATGAGGGAGGCAACAGCGCAGCAGCGGGCCCCTACTACCTGCCAGTCCATCGACCAGCCCTCCACTTCCACTGCCGCCAGTGGCTAGGAGGCTCTGCCACAGGACCCACAGGCCACCAGCATCTCTCCCCCTGCAGAAGGTGAACAATCCCACAAATATTACCTGTGAACCAGACAGAAGCCAGAGATAATTGTCAAGACCACCTCCAGGAAATGAGACTCTCCTGATTGTCCCCCTTGTGTCCCACTCAGTCACCTTGTCCACCTTGAACTGCCATTGTTCCCCTTCCTATGCCCCCCTTGGACACTGTGCCTGTGCTACAAACAGACTGGATCAATATCCTGGACTTTCCTCCATCATCACCCCATTCCATTGCACTTCCCCCTCTATCTTTTAGCACAACAATAAACAATAAACACCCTTGGATAAAACTGGACTACTAGTATGTCATGTATTGCAAATTTGTATTGATTGAAACAGCTACAACAATTGCAAATGAACTGTAAGTAGTGAGAGTATAGGACGAATGACCTCTTGCTGGCTGTTGTGATCACATCAGGACATTGTTGTCATATCATCAACATCTGTAAAATGACAATCCATAGGTAACATTAAGTAGGGGAAACAAGTGGGTAATGCCAGCATGCCAATGCCACACAGAACACAACAATAGTCATAGAAATGTGAAGTTGCATTGTCTCACCTGTGTTTCATTGGATCACTAATGTTCTGTTGTCCATATCCTCATCCTCTGCCTCCTCACCATCACTGTACTCAGGGTCCACTGTTGCCACAGGGGCAGCTCCATTCTCCTCCTCCTGCAGAAAAGGTACATGGCCTCTAAGACCAGGTTGTGCAACATGCAGCATGCCACTACTATCTTGCAGACCTTCTTGGGTGAGTAGCACAGGGATCCACCTGTCAGATGGAGGCACCTGATCCTGGCCTTCAGGAGGCCGAGGGTTCTCTCAATCATCCTTCAGGTTCGCCCATGTGCCTCATTATAACGTTCTTCTGCCCTTGTCCTCCAACTCCTGCCCTTCTTCTGCCCTTATCCTGGCATTCCTCACAGGGGTCAGCAGCCTCAATAGGTTTGGTTAACCAGAGTCACCTGCAAATATTGAGGGACAATATTTAGCCACACACTATCCTATTTGGCCAACAGAATAGGCAGACACCAACATACACTGGTTGGGGACCAAGGCTCACCTATTAGCCACACCCTGTGTCTTTGTAGTTGGGCCATCACATTTGGGATGCTGCTATTCCTCAGGACAAAGGCATCATGTACCGACCCAGGATACTTAGCATTGACGTGGGAGATGTACAGGTCTGTCAGGCACACCATCTGCACATTCATGGAGTGGAAACTCCTATGAGTCCTGTACACCTCTTCATTTGGCCAGGGGAGGACAAACACAATATGAGTCCCGTCATTCTCCCCAATAATATTGGGGATGTGTCCCACTGCATAGAATCTGGCTTTCACAGTGGGCAATTCTTCCACCTAGGGGGAAAGCAATGTAGTAGCACATGTGTTTCATCATGGCAGACAAGACTCTTGCCAGCACTATGGAGAACATTGGCTGTGATATTCCTGCTGCCAAGCCCACTGTCACTTGGAAAGAACCAGTTGCCAGGAAATGGAGCACTGATAGAACTTGCACAAGAGGGGGGATCATAGTCGGATGACGGATAGCTGATATCAGGTCAGGCTCCAACTGGGCACACAGCTCTGTGATTTTGGCCCTGTCCAGTTTATAAGTGAGTATTATGTGCCTGTCCTCTAGTGTAGATAAGTCCACCAGAGGTCTGAATACAGGGGTGTGTCTCCATCTCCTATTCATCCACAGTGGTAGGTATCTAATGGACACAAAAGTGAGACAGCTGTCACAACTTGAACAACTATACCACAACAGCAGTCCACATTGTGCAATCATGTTTTGGGACAGTGGAATAAAAAAATATGTGCTTTTTATGCTGTGATTCAGCAATAATCAATAGGCCTGCCCCTTCCCCAAACTGGTGACCGCCTGTCCTGTGTGGAGGGACAGGTGGAAGTGAGGTAATTCCGCCTACGTTGTGCGCCGTGGCAGTTGGCGGTCTTGAACCGCTGTGCAATTCCTCATTGGATAATATTGGGCCCTATGGGGTACAGTGGCCAATGAAGATCTATGCCGGCGGTGACGGTATACAATACCGCGGACATGACCGCCATTTTATTTCACATTCCTCACTTGTTTCTGGACCTTCCACAGGAGAGGACATACACTGCATGTGCTGCTGTGACCTCTGTCTGGAACCTACCATGGCCCGTGTGACCGGTGAAAGGGCCTCAGCCTTCACTTTGGACGAGTTGGAGCGACTGGTGAATGGGGTCCTACCCCAGTATGGACAGCTGTATGAGCCTCCAGACCAACAGGTGAGTACACTGTGGGCACAATGCATGTTGCATGAATGCATGGAGTTGTGTGTGAAGGCATCAAGTAATTGGATTTCCTCTTGGCGGTGTACATGTTGTGAGCTGGCCTATGTGTTTTGCAATGTTGATGTCATCAGGTATGGTGGGCCATGTGTGACAGGCTGGACAGTTTGTTTAATGGAGTTCTCCTGTATGTATTACCCCTTCATTTCAGCACCCATCATGAGGAGGAATTATTTGGTGCCATTGCCAAGGAGGTCCGGACCCTTGGGGTCTATAGCAGGCAAAGCATCCACTGTCGCAAAAGGTAGAAGGACCTGAGATGCTGGGCACAGAAGACTGTGGAGGCCCAGCTGGGGATGGTCTCCCAAAGAGGAAGGGGTGCACATCAGACCCTGACCCCCCTGATGGCCTGCATACTGGTGGTGACCTACCCTGAGCTGGATGGGCGCTTGAGGGTATCACAGTAGCCACAAGGGGGTGAGTACAGTGGGTATCATTACAACTTATGGCTAGTGGGGTGGTATCCGGGTGTGTTAGTGGGTGCTCCTAAGGCCAGGCCAGACATAGCAGCGTAGGTCCTCTGAAGGGTAAGGGTTGCATGGGAAATACAGGTATTCTAGCTTGTTAGTATTCACTTCTAGGCAGGGCTGCGTGGGTCCCAGTTGTGCTGCAGTTGGAGGTGTGTGCTCCTCCTCATGCCTTGGTGACAAGCCATATCACTGGTAGTGCAATGCATAGTGTGTAGGCCTGTTCCCTGTGTGTGAGGGTGCTGTGTACGCCAACGGTGGTGTTGGTGCAGTGATTGGCCCAGTGTATCCTTTGTCTATCTACCCCTGATCAGTATAGGGAAAGGTGCAGAAGACATTGTGAGGCGAAGGGCTAATTAGCTTGAACAGTGAAGATGAGCTTGATGCCTGCTGAAACCCGAACAAAGTGGAAAAGTTCACAATGTTGATTTCAAGCTTGTTTCCCAACATTCCATAGATAAAATTATTCGCATCTGCATGTGTAAGAAACAGGATGTGTAGGAGCAAAAGACGGAGGTCGTCTCAACCTTGAGAACGGGAGTACAGGAAAAAGATGGAATGAAAACAATGGCTAGGGGATGGCAAAGCAGCCAACAGGCATGTACTGATAACATAGCTAGTAAATGCTAGAAAGGGATAGAATCCAAGCTTCAGGTGATTTAAGCACTGAAGTGCGGGTGAGGGGATTGAAGCTCGCAGGTGGGGTTGTGAAAGCTGCCATTGCCAGGCCCACAGCGCTGCCTCACTATTTTGCTGTTCAGAGACCATGACGCTCGAGGGGGAGAGAGGTCCAATCGGGCGGTTGAGGGCTTCCCAGCATTTCGTGGACCACGTTAAGTTCCGCCCAGGGATGAAAGGCCTTTGTTTCTCTGCTCTATTATTATGATTGATTATTATGCTTGCACTGTGTTTATAATCTGAAGTATTCAGCTCTTTTATATTTTGCTTCCTGAACATCGTGGTGTGATCTTGTATACAGTTAATCAAAGCTTATATCTGTCAATGAACTCTTTGCTCATATATAAATAGATGCTCTTTATTGCTATTTTTATTCTACTTAGTTGATTTGCCAAATGCATACATTTACCTGAAATTCTAGTAAAGTTAAACTGTGTTCATAATTGGCGTGTGTCCTTCATTGAGCGTCCTTATTGATATATCAAACAGATCAGGTGTCAATCAGTCACCTGGATAAGACACCCCCTTTCTTGTTTTGTCATCCTCTCCTTATGTGCATTAGCATCATCTGGCAGAGGAGCAGAGGCACTGGCGATAGAGGGAGCTGCAACCCACAGGACACTGGAGGCAGAGTCCACCAATGCCGAGGTAACCAGTGGGACGGAGGGTGAGGGGAGCACCACGGCAGAGACTGGAGGGGACAACACAGACTCGAATACCTCCTCTGATGGGACCTTCCTGGTGGTGGCGGACACCTCTGTGACCACCCCAGCTGCAGGTACAGCCACCTCCCCCTGTACCAGCACCACCCTCCCAGTAGCACCTCACCGAGTTACCCAGGAGGGTTGTCATCTCTTTTCCCCCAGGCACCTCAAGCCCTGCCTCGGTGAGCCCTGCTGCCCTGAGTGAGGATGCTATTGACCTCCTGAGATCCATCTCTGTAGGGCAATCAACCAATGTGAATGCCATCCAAGGTCTGGCATCCCAGATGCAGCAATGCAATGCATTCCTGGAGGGCGTTCATGGTGGATTGGCGGCCCAACAGAGATCGATTCGGGCTCTGGCCTCCTCTCTGATGGCAGCCGTTGTCCCTGTTTCCACCATCCCCTCCAACTTCCACTTCCCAGTCCCATTCTCCTCAACCTCAACATATCCCAAGCACACAAACAGAAGAGCATGCACACAAGACAACACCCAAGAGTGTCACAGGCAAACACATGCACCACACTTCAGCCCACAGGCACTCACACAAACCCCATGCTGTTGCAGACACAACAACATCCACTGCATCCACTGTCTCCCCCTACTCACCCTCCTCCACCTCCCTCCCATTTCCATCCACACTCACACCTGCATGCACTACATCAATATCTACTACCAGCATCACCATACCCAGCAGAACACACACCTCACTGACACACACCTACACAACATCCATGCACACATCCCCTGTGTTCTCTCCCATCCTGTCTGTCCCCCCCAAAAGACACAAACGCAAGCACTCAGACACCCAACAGTCATCCAACTCACAACAGGATACAGACCCTGCACCTAAATCCAGCAGACATACGCCTCCAACAACCACTCCCTCAACCTCCACTCCCATTACTACTCCCTCCTCCTTCCCCAACGTCCCTAAAAAGCTTTTCCTTTCCCAAAATGACCTCTTCCCTACCCCTCCCCGTCTTGCACATCTGGGCACGGTACCAGGAACACAGCCCAGCACCTCAGCCAAACAGTCCACGGGGACAGTGGTAGAACCACCTACTTGTGGTGGTAAGGATACAAGAGCTACAACACTGAAGGGTAAAGATCCAGCACCACCTGGGATGAAAGAGTCCTGCACCAGCTGTGAGGAAGGGGAAGGAGCCTGCACCAGCTGTGAGGAAGGGGAAGGAGTCTGCACCAGCTGTGAGGAAGGGGAAGGAGCCTGCACCACCAGGCAGAGAGGGGAAGAGCCTTTCCACCCCTGCCAGGAAGGGTAAGGGATCCCCGACCCATGAACAGGAGGACAAGAGGCACTCTACACCAGCGTAAGCTGTCAAGCTAACACCGCCACCACCACCAGCTGTCATGGGGCCCCCACTGCCAGCCATGGATGTGCAGCCATCAGTGAGTGCAGGCGCTGCCCTGGAGCCTCCCCCAAACACCACCACCATGCAGCCATCAGTGATGGCAGAGGCTGCCTAGAAGCCTCCCTCAACCATCACCACCATGCAGCCATCAGTGAGTGCAGGGGCTGCCCAGGAGCCTCCCCCAACCACCACAACCATGCAGCCAACAGTGAGTGCAGGGGCTGCCCAGGAGCCTCCCCCAAACAACACCACCATGCAGCCATCACCGCCAACAGATGCTATGTAGTCCATCCTCTAGGGGCTACCGTGTGGGCTTCCCCCTCCAGAACCAGTGGGCAAGACACCCACTCCAGAGACTGTGGCCCTGCACTCCCCAGGACAAAGCCATTAGCATGTTGCCGCCTACAGAACCAGTGGGCAAGACACTCACCTGAGAGACTGTGGCCTTGCACTCCCCAGGACAAAGCAATGGGCATGTTGCCTCCTCCGCAACCAGTGGGCTTGGTCCCGCATCTGGCTGAGGTGCCCCCTCCCCCTGATGTGCCTGCCTATTTGCAAACTGATGCCCCTGCAGTGCTTTATCCGGATGTGCTCAGGATTCGAGTTGGGCCTTCGACTGTGCCCCGTGGCCATGTGGCCCTTTGAACTTTGGACTGGGCAGTCATACTTGTGTACATATCTGTTTCATTGCCAATTCAACTTATTAGTTTTGAATGTGATCTGATTACAATCACTTTCATCAATTCCTGTTGTCCTTGCATTATTCTGCCAATTTTCTGGGTTAAATAGTTTTTCGTGTGCAGCTGCTTGTGTGTATGGTGCGTGTGTGTGTCAGTGTGTGTTGTGCATGTGTGTGTCACTCTATTTTTCCTCCCTCCCTTCCTTGTGTGCTAGGCGGCTATACTCACCGTCATCGTCTTCTTCGGTGTTGGTGCTCCAGATGGAGCATAATGTAGAAGATCATCAGGAAAAATTGCAGTTCGGGTTCCATGACGGCGTGTTTCTTCCCTGTGTCTCCAATGGTGAGTCCTTTCACTTCTGCTCTCTGTTTCCGCCAGGCTTTTGTTGGCGTTGGTACCACCCTGGAAAAGGTGGTGGTTTCCTGTGTCAATATATGGTGGGTGAAACTTTGTCTTACACCTGGCTGTTGTTGGCTACCACTGTGGTGACTGTTGTTTCCGCCCTGGCGGTTGGTGTGTTACATTAGCAATCTATGGTAGATGTCATCGTCATGGTCATAATTTGGCAGTAATTACCACCATACTGTTGGCGGTATTACCACAACTTTATCACCCATCACCATGGTCATAATGAGGGCCTATATGTTAATTCAGCCACAGCCATGAATGGCCTTCAGCCGTGAATGGTGGGGTGGACTGGCAGGCCCTACAGCTGACTCTCTATAACCACCGAAACTTTTGCCATGCACTGCCTTTGTCCATGTACGCGGGGGTTAGCTGCAGAGGTTGGTCAGAGGCCAATCCCCAGGCCAACCTCCTATAACCATTGAACCCTGCACCACGCACAGCCTTTGGCCATGCATGGCAGGTGTAGCCATAGTTTCTGGCTTGTGGACAGGCCTTGCAACCAACCCCCTATAACTACCCATTGCAGTGGGATTGTCCATTGGGCCAGGTCTGGGGTTGAGTGGTTGTAGTGGGTTGACATCAACCCAAAGATTTTTCTGTGAAAAATATTTCATTGTTCCAACACAAGGAATGCTCAATATTCAAAACACTAGTAAATAAACAAACACACCACCACAAGATAGAAGATTTGAACCATCAACCTACTGACTGTCAGTCCAAAAGCTTTACCAATAGGCCACAACTGACTCTGTCATATTGACTATCAATTCTATAGACAGAGCTTTTTTTTGTTTTTCCAATAACTTTGGTGCCACAACATTTTCAAAACTTATAATTTGGTCAGTTCAGCTGCTGTTTTGGAAGTTTTGGGGTGATTAATCAAGCGGAGACTAAGAAATAGGGTGGTGGGTGGGAAAACACTTTTTCCCTATTCTTCATCAGTGGGATTTTTCATTTTTTTTTTGCACAACTACAGCCCTAACCACTGAACATAATTACACCAAATTTGGCAGAAAGCTAACTGTTGGTCCATAAAGCACGCTTTTTTTGTGATTTGGTGTGAATCCTTTCAGTCCTTTTGGAGATACTAAAGGGCAAAAAATACAGGTATCTGGGCATGCGGATCCTGAATGAATCAGTCTTTGGAGTCAGGAGGAATCAGATTGGCTGGTCGCAAACTTGTTACGGAAGTTGCTGCTGCCATTTTCTTTTATCAATGAACCATCCCTAGGGCCAAAATGGGGGCTGCAATGGAGAAAAAGGTGTCAGGGCAGTTTATTTATATGTGATACAACATTAATTAATAGTCTTAAACAATATTTTTTTGTTGTTTTCCAAAATCCGTGGATCCATCAGCGTGGCCCAGCGAGGCCCTCAGTGTAAATCTGCAAATGGATCTGCAGATTTCACAAAATATAAAAAAAATATATATTTACTTTCACACCCACTCCCACCCACTGTCACATCCAGACACACCCTCTCACACCCACCCTTGCAATTGGACAAATACTCTCACACCCACTCTCACATCCAGAGAGACACTCACACCCAGATATATACTCTCACACTCACTTTCACACTTTCAAAGCATGCCATACCGGGCAATTAGTCCATTTTAGATTCGTTTTATGTTTTCTGTTTCTCATGTTTTTGTTAGTTTTCATGTGTTTTACCAGTACTCTAATTGTTATCAAGGGAGCCTGTATGGGCAAGAGAGAGGTTGCTGGACCCCAAGTTTTTGTTTTAATGTTGCCCCTCTGTTCTGCCACCTTTAAGGCATCTCTGCATTTATTGTGGTTGGCCACAGCCACACTCCCTATGCTGGCCCTTTTAGGGGATGGACGGGCTCATCTGTGCAGCGTTCTCTAAGGAGAGTGATACTAACCCAACTATATTAGCGCTTCTACTTTCCTTGTAACAAGCTGCCATCAGAGCTATCTTGGGAGGTACCTAGCTCCCTGACTTTCTCAGCACATCATAACGGGCAATAAGCCCATTTTAGATTATTTTTGTGTTTTCTGTTTCTCACGTTTTTGTCAGTTTTAATTTGTTTTACCAGTACTCTTACCAACATCAGGGAAGCCTGTCTGGTTGAGAGAGGGTTTGCTGGACCCCAAGTTTGTGTTTTCATTTTGTCTCTTGGTTCTGTTCCTTCAAGTCATCTAAGCATTTGCTGAGCTTGACCACGCCCATGGCCATGCCCACTATACCAGCCCTTTTTAGGGATTTGACTGGCGCAGTGGGTATGACGCTGGTACTCCAAAAGCGGGATTGAGCCAAGTGTCAGGACTCCTGGCTGTTTGTTGACCCGTACCAGGGAAAAATTGTTGGATATTCGGCGTGGAGATGAGTGTCGGGGTGTGAAGTTTTCAATTGCTTAGATATTGCAAATCCATGTAAAACTCACAAATGTGACTATGCCTTAAATCTTAGGCCTAAGGAAACTAGTAAAGAGAAAACTTACTTCCAATCAAAAGGCTAAGCTATCCGGGGGAGACACTTAATTGTGTACTATTGAATGTGAGATCCTTAGTAAAGCACAAAATACAGTTTGCAGAATTTTGGGGGATTTTCTGTCCTGATTTAGTATTCTTTACAGAAACTTGGCCGGATTCCTCATCAGACCCTGATTTAAAGATGTGATTCCTAAAGAGTATGATATACACAGTGTTGATAGGCAAAAGAAACGAGGAGGAGGAGTGGTGGTTGTTTATCGTAATCATCTTAAGGTAACTCTCAACCAAATCTCATATCTGGACAGTGAAGGCATGTTATTTAATTTTACATTCAACAATGCCACCACCTTTAATGGATCATGACTCTACGGGCCACCCGGCCCTAAAGCCAGCTTCATATCTTGCATTTGGACATTTATGGAGTCTAGCAATGGCCTGCTTAGCTTTAATCTTCTAGGTGGTTTTAATTTCTATCTGGAACAATGTGAAAATCCGGAAATTGAGAACCTTATTGGCTGCCTATGCAGTTTTGTCTTATATCAGTTAGTCTCTCAACCTACTTACAGTGCCAACCATATGATAGATGGCATTTTTACGAATAATCCTGCTCTCACTTTTGATAAAGTTATCCTTTGAAATTGGACAAACCATAAAGCATTATTTTTCTCAATCTTATAATGCCTATAAAGAACCATGATGATCTGAATGTGCCAAAAGTTATCAACACGCATCCATGGTCCAGAATTGACAGCCTCGAACTTGATGAGTTGCTGAAGAATAATAGTCCAACCTTAGACGGCAGCATCAAAGAGGCCACAGCTAATTTTACCTGTTTGTTAGATGATGGGCCAAGAAGCTAGCAACTAAAAAAACTCTGAGAAACGTTGGGAAAAATCCTTCTTCCCCATGGTTAGCACTGGAATTAAAACTACTTAATGTAGAGCTCAAAAGAGAAGCTGGAGAATGCCCTATAGTTCTGAGTAAAAAAGTAAATATAAGATAGCTCCTAAACAATATAAAGCACAGATTATTTGGAGGAAATCAAAGTATTTTCTAGATAAAATCTGTGCAGCAAAATGTTCTACTAAAGAGCTTTTTAATAGAGTTACCTTTCTTGTAAAATGAAATACCACGAAATGTTTGTTCCCTTTCAAATATTATGTAACAAGCTAGCTGAGATTTTCCAAGGTCAGGTAAGTAAGGTCTATACAGAATTCAAATGTGCTAAGGATAGACTGGTTAACATATCTCCCCCCTCCCCAGTACCTCAGAAACTACCAAAGGAGGTCAGAGACAGCTAGATGTTGTTGGACAGTTTTGCCCCATTTTGTCCACCCTTGTTCTTCACATGGTCTCTAAGACAGTTGCAAGGCAACTCGCTATCCTCTCGAATAGGATTTTGTTCACAGATCATCCATTCGCCCATTACTTTAAAAACCCTCTTTGGAGTTCCTGAGGATACCAAAAGTTACCGCCCAGTTTCAAGACCACCTTTGTCAGCTAAAATCTTGACGAAGGCTCTTAATCAGTGTCTTATATAATTTTTAGACACTATCATTATCCTTGACCCCTCTCAACATGGCTTAATGCCATTACATTGCACAGAATCTGCATTATTAGTGGCAACTGAAGAGATTCGTAGGCAGGTGGACTTAGGAGGTAGTGTTGCATGCATTCTTCTCGATCTCTCTGCTGCTTCCAACACAGTGAACCACTCTGTGCTTGACAGGCAGTTAAAGAGTATAGGGATAGGGGGTGCAGCTCTTACCATCCTCACTTCATTTTAATCAGAAAGAGAACAGAGGGTGTTTTTTGGAGTTAATGTCTCAGACCCTTTCTATTTACCATGTGGGGTACCTCAAGGCTTCTCATTGTCCTCCAAGGTTTTTGATATCTATGTCAGCCTATTGGCCAAACCTATTAGGTCATTCAACTTTGAGGCTGTGGCCTATGCTGATGATATGCAAATAGTGGTATCTATCTCATCAAATATGACTGAAGTAGCAAATTAAGAAGCTGTCGAGCCAATATTGAGCTGTGGATGCAAAATAACTGTCTAAAACTGAATTCAGAAAAAACAGAGGTTATCTTATTTGGTAATGATACCTTATTTTAGAATAAATCCAGGTGGCCCCCCAAACATCAGATATATTCTGTGGGTGTAGAAAGTAGAACACTTAGAAATATTATTCAATGGAGAGCTCTGCTTTTCCTCCCACAGTATCCTACTGTTTCCATCTACTTGGAATCCTACGGAAAGTGTTCCAGTGTATTCACTTGAAAATGCAAAACAATGTCATTGTAACATTAGTACTATCTAGAGTGAACTATTGCAATGCATCTTTATCTGGGGAACAAAGAACAAGGTCAATTAAAACTCCAATCCCTCCAAAATGCAGCTGCTCATTTGCTGCTTAAAGTACCCAAATACAGCATCATATCCAAAGGACTGCAGGCCCTTCACTGGTTGTCAATCAGTGAACAAGTGAAATTTAAAACCCTTAGTATGGCCCAGAAGGCTCTGCATGGGGAACACCGTTTATATTTTCAAATAATCTTCACCTGGCATGTTCACTCTAAAAAATAAAGAGAGCCAGATGGGGAGGGATACGTTTTTCTTTTCTAACAACCATGCCTCTTGTTCTAAGGTTCCAATCCAATAGAACTTCTTTTAGAAATTTGCTTAAAACATGGCTCTTTTCTAAACTCAGTAATTAGTCAATCTACCTATTTCTTAGAGAATGCTAGCGCTAAGACGGGGTTCTGCAAAGTTGGTCCTGGAGAGCCGGGTCCATGCCAGATTTTTAGCATATCCACATTTATAAAAAAGATGTTTCAGAAATCTACATGTTTCTAAATGTGGATATGCTAAAAATGTGGCATGGACCCGGCTCTCCAGGACCGACTTTGCAGAACCCTGCGCTAAGACATCTCAGCAATTGTGTGCTTTATAAAAACTGTACTTAGTCACTTACTTACACCCATACAGACACTATCACATCCACTCTCACACTAAGAGAGACTCTCTCACACCCACTATCCCACTCACATACTCTTACACCCACTCTCACAATCAGACAGACACTCGCATGTCCACTCTCACACCCAAACACTCTCACATCCACTCTCACACCCAGACAGACACTCTTACATCCACTCTGAGATCTAGTCAAACACTCTCATAGACAGTCTCTCTCCAAGAAAGACTCTCACACACACTTTCACACCTAGACAAACACTCCCAGGATCACTCTCACACCCAAACACTCTCACACCATCTCTCAAAGCAAAAGACAGCCTCTCTCACACCCAGACCAGACATTGGTTCACCCACTTTTACTTGCAGACATACACACACATCACACAGCCTCTTACATCCACAAGTTCTCAAGCATAGTCTCATGCGATAAATGGAATGTGGAATAGATCTGAAGACAAAGATGCAGTTTGATGAACTGGGTTTAAATTGAAATGCACATAGATGGCTGATATTTGTGATGGAAGTTGCAGCCGCCATTTTCTTTTATCTGTGAACGGTCTCTGGAGCCAGAACAGGGGGTGCAATTGAGATAAAGGGGTCAGGGTAGAGGTTCCCTTGCCCCCAGGGGGTTTACCTATATGTGATACAACATTATTAAATGGCTTGAAATTGTCTTAAACAATATTTTTTGTCTGTGGATCCATCCGTGGAGCCTAGGGTGGACTCCGGTGTAAATCCATGAGCAGATCCGCGGATTCTGTGAAATCTAAAAAAATATATAAATACTCACTTTTACACTAACTCTCACATTCAGACACTTCCTCTCACAACCTCTCTCACAATTAGACAGACACTCTCTCATCCACTCTCACACCAATAAATATACTCTCACGCCCACTCTCACACCCAGATAGACACTCTCACACTCACCCTCACACCCAGACACTCACACTCACTGTCACACCCAGAGAGACACTCTCACACCCAGACACAATCTCTCACACCCACTCTCACACCCAGACAGACACTAGTTTGAAAACAATCAAGTACACCTGGTATTTTTCTTTTAGAATGGTTTATGGTGCTGTCCTGAAACTGTTATGAACTTGTGATCTCCTGCTACAACAGAATGTTGCAAAGTATAATACTATGGTAATAGAGCTAGAGGAGCATGGGGAAAGGATAAAAAGACTTTGTAGTTGAAGTTCATGTAAACAAAATATTTAAAAAGTGTTTCACTGTGAATTCATTATTAAGGTAGGAATATACATGATAGTGTTTCACAATATATATTGGGAAAATTAAGTTTGCAGTTTCACACAATTCTGTGTATCTATCTGTGGAGATACAAGGGGGGCCAAGCTGGGTTTTGCAGAGAATTTGCAGAGTTGGCTGAAACTGGTATGGAATTTGGCTATCTTTTCAGGAGTGTTGGAAAGGGTTAAGAGCAAAATCTAATCAGAAGATGCATAGCAAAACCTAGATATGAAAACTACATTTTTTTTTATAAACACATTTTTTATTGCTTTTAAAAGGAACATACAAAGTATATAGGTAACATACAAGCCCTGGTCCGTTGGTCGCCGGCTGAACAGTCAATTCTAATCTGACATTTCTGTACTCGGGATACACAGGATTCTCCAAGATTTCTTAGTTTGAAATGACAGAATATGCACAAAGTCTACTAAGCCCCTTTAGTCTAGCAATCCCGTCCATTTCCCCCAAATCTTCTCAGACTTATGGGGACATCCCCTTGATTTGTACACCACTTTTTCATTGGCTGCACACCAGTCCACCCTGCCTCCATTTCTGAAGGGAGGGGCCCCTGGGGGTCTTCCAAGTGGCGGCAATGTCTCTCTTGGCCACCATCGTCGCTGTTCCGACCAAGGTCTTGTCCGCTCTAGATCCCTCCATGTCATCCATCACCCCCAATAGTACCTGTTTGGGGGTCAATACCTGCGTTACTCCCAAGACACTGTTCAGCTCGTGGTTTACTCCCTCCCAGTACACCCGAACCACGGGGCAGGACCATATCATATGAAAGAAGTCGGCCTGGTTTTCACCGCATCGTGGGCATTGGGCCGAGTTGCGGAAACCCATCTTGTGCAGTCTATCTGGAGACAGATATGCTTTATGTAGAAAATAAAATTGTGTCGCCCTCAGCCTTGCCGACACTGCCAGCGTTTGGGGAGCCATCAATGCTTCCGCCCAGTCCGCCTCCTCAAGTGGACCCACCCAGATCTCCCATCCCTTCCTAAGGTGGTCAAGGTCCCCAGGTGCGTTGGTAACTAACATTTTGTAGATCTGAGAGACGCCTTTCTTCCCCAGACTTCCCATGAGTATTTTAGCCTCCACTGGGTTGAATTCCGGTACGGGAGTCAGCTCTTTTAGGTGCATAGCCAGGGCATGCCGGAGTTGGAGATATCTAAAAAATTGATTCGGGGACAATTGGAACTCTTGTTGAACTTCCTGAAAGGACTTCATCATACCTCCCTTCCGCACATCTCCCACCAAGGATATGCCCAGTGTGTCCCAGTTCCCGAATCCCTTTATTTCGGCTGTCTCTTTCAGCCAGCTACCATGCCACAATGGGGTTTGCCCAGTAACCACTTTGTTCCAACCAGTGTGCCTTAGGGCTGCTCTCTATGCTAAAAAGACCGCCTTGGTGATAGGCTCCAGTTCCCTTGGGATCAGTGCACCGTATAGCACATTCTGGATACGGGAATACCCCAAAGCGTCTAATTCTACCTGGTAAGCTGGGTCCGACCACCCCCCGTTGAACCAATCGTGAGCCACCAGGTGTTGTGTCGTCAAGTAGTATAGGTAAGGGTCGGCCATGCCCAGTCCCCCATCGTATACCCCTCTTCGGCAGTTCCGGGACGCTACTCGGTGCCTTGCCCCTCCCCATATAAAGGAAATGGTAATGCCATCCAGCTTTCTAAACCATGATCGGGGGATCGCGAACGGCAGGTTCTGGACCACATATAGAAGACGTGGTAGGACCATCATCTTGTATAAAGCTACACGGCCCAACAAGTTCAGGGGCAATGATTGCCATCGCTTAAGGTCTTCCCGTATGCGAGACGCAAGTGGAGTCAAGTTCAGGGACCAGGCTAGCTCTGGGAGCAGCGCAACCCATATCCCTAGGTATTTAAAACTTAGCTGATGCAGGGGGATCACCTCTTGCCAGTCAAAGCACTCTCGCGACCGTGCCAGAGGAACCAGTACCGATTTGGCCGGGTTCATTTTGAGCCCTGAAGCCTCCTCAAAACGCCGTAATAGATGGAAACCTCGGGGGCCGGTCACTCCCGAGTTCGGCATGTACAACAGAACATCGTCCACATATAGGGCCACTCGGTCTTCGTACGAAGAGCCCCACTTCCAACCTTGGTAAATCGGGTCTTTCCTTATCATCTCCGCCAATGGTTCAATGGCCAGTGCAAAAATGAGAGGGGAGAGGGGGCATCCCTGTCTGGTTCCACAATGAATCGGAAAGGCCGAGGACAGGACTCCATTGACCTGCACCCGTGCCGTAGGCTTTGTATACAGGGCCCGGACCAGTCGGCGGAACCTTGGTCCAAAACCGGCACGCCAGAGCACCGCAAAAAGGAACCCCCAGTCAACTGAGTCTAACACTTTTTCGAAGTCGATGAACAGGAGGGCTAGGTGTTGGGGCAGTCGGTGTCGCCCCGCAAGGGCCACCTGAAGCCTTCGTATACAGTGACGCGTACTACGTCCGGCCATGAAACCCTGATCCGGGTGCACCAGCAGGGGCATCACCCTCTTGAGACGAGAGGCCAGTATCGCAGCATAGATTTTTACTTCACTGTTAATCAGAGATATGGGCCTGTAGTCCGCGCAGGAGAGGGAGGGGGGTTGAGTCTTAGGCAATACAACAATGGTGGCAACATCTAGCCCCTCTGGAAAAAGGCCTTTCTGGTCAACTTCTGCATAGAGATTCATTAGATGCAGGACCAGGTCATCCCTGAACCTCTTATAATATTCTGGAGGAAAACCGTCAGGCCCGGTAGTTTTCCCCACTCCCATCGCCGCTATAGCCTCCCCAATTTACGTTTCTGTGAACGGTTCCTCCAATGCCCGGACATCCACCTGGGGCAGTTCTGGGAGCGAAGTGTCTGCCAGGAACCCGTCTGGGGAATTCATCTTCTCTGAATTTGTCACTCGGTACAGGACCGTATAGTATTCAGCGAACGTTTCGGCCACCTCCTGGAGTTCAACCAGCCGTTCCCCATGCTTATTGCAAATTTCATGGACGATTCGGGGAGCTTGTTGTTGGGAAATCAACCAATACAGTAGTTTCCCTGTTTTATTACCCCAACCATAAACTCGGGCCGTGGAAGCGCGCCACATGTGTTTGGCCGCTTCTAGGGATATACTACGAATCTCCTCTTGAATCAGCAGGAGTTGTCTGGTTATCCGTTCATTCAGGTGTGTTTCTTGCTCTGCCTCGAGATGAATGGTACAAGCCTCCAGATGGGCAATACGAGAGTCCCGGTCGCGTTCCCACGCACGGATTAGGCCTCTAGCAGTCCCTCTCAGCACCGCCTTGCTCGCCGCCCATAGGTTTCCGGGCGACCTCACCGAGCCCCCATTAATCTTAAAGTATTTGCGTAATGACTTCCTCAAGCTATCGACATAGTCCTCGTCCTGTAGGTACCATGCATTTAGCCTCCACATGGAGCGGATCAGCGGGTTTGCGAGGCCCATCTTGAGGCGGACCGGCACGTGATCTGAGATCCCCCGCGGTAGAATCTCGATTTGGGAGAGGTGACTGCAGTCGTTGGCCGACATGAAAACCAGGTCTATCCTGGATTGTGTGTTGTGAGCTGCAGAGATATGTGTGAATTGCGTGCGCCTTGGTTGCCAAGCTCTCCAGGTGTCGCAGAGCCCCGTTGATGACATCCATCCGGACAGACTAGCGGTCAGGGCCTGTCGGTGGGCTGAGGATCCCCCACTCGTGTCCAGCCCTTGGTTTGGGACTGCATTGAAGTCACCCCCTATTATTGTGTTCCCTGGGGGCAGTTCCGCCAATATTTGTGTCAGATCCCCCAGAGTCTTACGCACCATATTCGGGGGGGCATATACGCTCACGACGCTCATTGTTCGGCCCTCTCTAGTATCTGAGATCGCCACATATCTCCCTTGCGGATCTCTCCATTCTTGTCTCACCACCATTGGTAGTGAGCGATGCAGCATTATTGCCACCCCCCTTGAGCCTCTTGTGAACCCTGCGTGAAACACCCTGTCAAATCCTCTACGGGCTAAGAAGGGACACCGATTTTCCATGAGATGTGTCTCCTGCATCAGGAGTATATTGGGATTATAGGGGTCATTCTGACTTTGGCGGGCGGCGGACCCCGTCTGCCAAAGTAACCCCGTCGAAAGACCGCTCCGTGGTCAAAAGACCGCAGGGGTCATTTCGACTTTCCCGCTGGGCCTGCGGGCGACCGCCAAAAGGGCGCCCGCCGGCCCAGCGGGAAAGACCCTGCAACAATGTAGCCGGCTCCGGAGTTGCAGGGGTGCGACGGGTGCAGTTGCACCCGTCGCGATTTTCACTGTCTGCAAAGCAGACAGTGAAAATCTTTATGGGGCCCTGTTAGGGGGCCCCTGCACTGCCCATGCCAGTGGCATGGGCAGTGCGGTGGCCCCCAGGGGCCCCACGACACCCGTTCCCGCCATCCTGTTTCTGGTGGTGCAAGCAGCGCCGCCATGGAGGATTCTCCGGGCCAGGGGAAATCCGGCGGGAAACCGCCGGATCCCCTTTTCTGACCACGGCTTTATCGCCGCGGTCAGAATGGCCCTGGAAGCACCGCCAGCCTGTTGGCAGTGCTTCCGAGTCCCTCCACCCTGGCGGTCCATGACCACCAGGGTTGGAATGAAGGCCTAGGTCTGTGGACGTGAGCAAGCACCGCTGACCTTTTAACCTTATCGAGGAGCCCATTAACATTCCATGATATTATGTGAGTCGTCCCCATTTTTCCCTCTTGTTTGTCTATGGACTGGCCTCATTGATCTTTCCCCTGGCTCCCTTTGTGTGACCCGGGGCGGATGGGAATCTACTCTACTTGTATGCATTCTTTGCTGGTGTGACCTACTTCCATTATTTCCAGCCGGCAATTGAGACCATAAGCCTGTATTAACTGTGAAGAACAATAACAAACCAAACATACCCCCCAACTCCCCACCCACCCCATACTTCCCCCCAGAAGCATCCGTCGCCCAATACCAACAGCTCACTCCCGAACATAGTGAGCTGATAACTGTAGTGTTCGAGCTATGGTGGACCCTCCATTCTTGCGGATTAAGAAGTGTTACGTTTGAACATAAGCACCATGACCTCGTCCTGGTCACTGGCTCTTTTGGCCCAGCCCTCCCCTTCACAACACTGGGCTTCGAGAAAGGTCAGTATCCTCCGCCGTCACCGGGAGCAGTTCTCCAGAGTCTCCGACTCAGCGGTCATCACCACCGTCCCCTGGTGCCCCTTCCGCCGTCGACCCCGGAGCCGTTTCCCCCGCGGAACCCCGGGGGGAGCCCGACAGAGAGCCCCCCATCTCTTTGCGTCTTCTGGAGCGAGTTCTCCGGTGGGATCCCCCTGGTCGCCGCGATTGGTTGTTCTTCTGTTGACCAGTGAAGGCCCGTCGCCATTCCTCCCCATTAGGGCCCAACAGGACCTCTTCAGTCAGCCATGTCCATGCCTGTTCGGGGGACTCGAAGAAGTAGGTCTTGTTGTTGCAGACCACCCTTAGTTTGGCCGGGAAGAGAAGGCGGTATGACACCTCCATCGCTCTCAACTTTTGTTTAACTTCTATGAATGAGCGGCGTTGCATTTGAACGTCTCTTGTGTAGTCAGGGAACACCATGATTTTGGTTCCATCGCAGTGCAAGTCTCCTTTTGATCTTGCCGTCTGAAGTATCGCATCTCTGTCCTGAAGTTAAAAAGTCTGAGGATCACCGGCCGCGGCGGGGAGCCCGGGGGGGGGTCTGGCCTGCAAGGCCCGATGAGCGCGTTTAATTGTGAACCAGGGTGTTAAAAGATCCCGGGGCATCCAGGACCGGAACCAATCCTCCAGGAATGTAGCCAGGGAGGAGGCCGCTGTATTTTCCGGCAGTCCCACAATTCTGAGGTTATTGCGGCGGGATCTATTTTCGGCATCTTCAGCCCTTCGGTATAGTTCTGCTGTTCGGGCTGTTAGCGTTGATACCTGTGTTTTGAGGGCAGCCAGGTCGTCCTCCTCCGTGGAGATTCTGGACTCCGCTTCCGCGATCCTCGCTGTCGCGTTGTGGAGGTCCTGGCGTACTTGGGCCACATCCACCCTCACCTCTCCGATTTTAGCCTCCACCGCTTCTTGAGATGACTGTATCACTTGGAGGATGGCCGCCAGGTCACTGCTCCCAGTTTGTTTCCCTTCGCCACCTTCCGCCTTTCGGTCATCCTTTGGCGCTCCACTAGGGCCTGTGGCAAATTGGTCGATATGCGTCTATGCTGCGGCAGGCCGGGTTTGTGTGTTCTTCCCCATTACGTCCGCCCTCTGGAGCCTGCTTGCAGGCTGCCTCCATGTAATGCTTCTCGCACCTCCCGACGTCGTTTTTTGGACCGCTATTGTCCAAGAGGGGGGGAGGGGGAAAGAGGGCAATTCTTTCAGTTCTACCGGTGTGTCTTTGATTTCAACTTTTCCACTTCCCCTCCCGTAGCACAGATCACTCGCCTCGGCTCCGAAGTTTCCTGGCCCAGGGTCACTCCTCACCTCTGACCATGGGGGCTCCTCCTCTCCTCCTGCGCCAGGGTCTCCAGCTTGGCCCGCTCCACTGTCCATCCCCCACACACTTCAAATCTCAGAGTTCCATCCGCTCTCCAGAGCCTTGACCTCATTTACTTTTCATTGTCCAGGGGCCCTGGGGGCAACACCCCGGACGGGGGTGGGCCGGGGGAGCAGGGAAGGGCCCCCTCCCGCAGCAGCAGCCACTCAGCGGTGCCTCGCCAGTCCCAGGGGGGAAGTGGGGGGCCACCCCGCTTTGTTTCCACCCACCGGGTGATTTTTGGTGTCTGTCAGGCCGCCGCTCCTGCCCCCGCTCCGGCGCCACCTGCGCCTCTCCTCCGGTCAACGGGAGCACGGGAGGGGGAAAGAGAAAGAGACCCTCGCTTCTCGCAGCCGAGGCTGCTAGGATCCACAGTTTTTTGCAGCTGGAGCACCCGCCATTTTGCACGCGGGGCGCTCCGCTTGAAAATCTCCTTTGCTTGTCGCCGGTTTTGCAGCGCGGACCGGCGCCTACAGTCCCTCGCGCTGCCTCTGCAGTCCCTCCCTTCCCTCGGGAAGGACCGTCTGCAGCCTCAACCTCCGCCTCTTATGTCTTCGGAGCGCCCGCCATGTTGGATGCGGGACACTCTGTACGTTTTTTGCTCCCCCTTTGAGCCGAGAGCTCCGGGACGCAGATCAAAACGTCCCCAGAGCTGCCCCCAGTCTTCCTCGGCTTCTCTTCTCCTCAAGGGAGGGCCGTCGGTGCGTGTATCTTGAGCGGATGACAGAGGGGTCCGGAGCACTGATAAAGTGCGGCCGCCATCTTGACGCTCAAGCCACGCTAATGAAAACTACATTTTGATTCAGTTTGTGATTCTGTAACCTTGAAAACAAAGTTGAAAAGGTTGCTATTCATGGTTCCATTGCCTGAGACTGGTACATCATTCTTTTATGCAGGTTTTGCATTCTTTCAGTGAGAAGAAATTCTAACTGGTTCTGAGAAACACATATACACAATACCAAGGACTCTTAATAGGTATGTGTTTTGGAATCTATTTTAGTTTATAATGTGTTAATAGGAATGGGAAAATATAATGTTCATAACAACTACAAAAGAATTTAAGGGATAGATATGTTATACCAATGATGAAATGTAGAACCATAAGTAAAGAAATATTTCAGTTCTATTTTAACACATAAGACTGAAACCTTAGCCAGCTTATGGGTAAGTTATGGAGTAGAGTAGTTAATTATTAGAAGGTGAAAGAAATTCTTGTCTGTTACAGATTCGTATACTCCAACATATATTGAGGCTGTATGCATACTCCAAGTGTTTTATCTAATAATAGAATGATAAAGGCACTAAAACATCTAGTCAAAGAGTAAGAGAGACAATTATTCATAGATGCAAACACTCAGGCAGCAGTTATATTTCACATAGTACTGGAGTGAGTTATGCAGAGAGATATATACCCCTGTATTCACCAAATTTACTTAGACACTTGCTGGGAAACTCAATCAGATATGCAGGCAATAACTGATGTGACCAACTTTCACTTGTACTTGATTAAATATGGTTGAGGTTCACTACTACAGAAACTGGTTGTACAGTTTTATTGTCACCTTGAGGTGCCATTAGAAAGACTGCTTGTTAATAATTTAACTGTGGTGTAAACTAATGAAAGTTCAGTACTTAGCTAGGCTATAAGTAGATTGCAGAGCAGTGTCCTTTGAAGTTAAAAGGTCAATATGGCCTTCTGAGTTTCACTGAGGTAGATGTGCTCTTGCAGATGTCTACGCTTATCTAGATGCAGTGTACAGGCTATACTACAAATTATATAGCTATTTAGAGAAGGATGGAGCCATTTACACATGCAGTCAAAGACTCAGAGAGGTACTTATGCATTCATGCAGACACACTAACAGTTATGTTTGCAGCAGTATTGCATCTGATTGTACTCTGAGTTACATTCTCTTGCAATCATCTTATTTACTTAAATATGATGGAACACTAATAGATGTACAGCTACACTATCTCAGATATGTAGAGTAATACTGAGACATCCTACTCACCTATCTAAACAAGTACTAGTTTAAACATGGTTTTTGGCAGTTAAGTGCCTACACTTAGCAACAGGCCACTAACTTCCACTTAGGTCCAGTTAGGTCTCAATAAATTAAACCCAGCTCAACCCTTGGTAGCTTGGCATAGAGCGACAAGGCCTAACTTAAGAGATAATTGTGTAAAGCATTTAAAATCACAAAACTGTAAATAATTAAAACACAAAACACAAAAAAAATCCAACACCAATTCATAAAAATAGATTATATTTGTTTCCGTAAAATGACACCAAAATGATCAAAATCGGATAAGGGGAACCAGAGATATGAATTTTTAAAGAATTAATGCTTTTTATTGCTTAGAAACAAATATGTTCGCACCTTGACCAGGGCAAAGTGAAAGTTTAAGGACCACTGCGATGGAGCCCTGCTCGGCTACAGCCCATGGAAGGCCTCGTCAAAATTTTACCTTCAGATTTAGTCATTTTCTTCAGAGGGACCAAGCTGCCAGTCCAATCCGACCTTCTGGAACTCTTACTCGGATACGTGTAGCGGAGCCATCAGTGGAGATTTTTACCTTCGGACTTAGTAGGTTTTTTTAGATGAAAATCCTTCGACCGGGGCAACCCTGAATCTTGATCCAACGTCCTTGGAGCCCTCTTTGGATACACTGCCTGGGAGGTCCCGATCATCTTTCTACGTTTAGACTTAGTCACATTTTCAGAGATTTTATTCACCGGGACGAACCCGCAAGTCAGGCTGGGTCGTGGTTGAGGCAAGACGGCTAGGGTTGCTGCGGCGGGTCGTTACCTTTATGGAGCTTTCTCCAAACTTCTGGATCTTCTCTTAAATGTTCTTTTAATGTTTAATGTTCTTTTGAGGTCCACAGCACACCCCAAGGTTCCAGAAGTGCTGAGATGCTCCTTGAGGGTGCGGACTACAATTCCCAGTGTGCACTTGGTGCAAACGTCAAATTGGCCAGTAGATATTGGTCAGCTTATCAGTTTCTTCAGGAGTTGGCGCAGGGGACTTTGGTTAGCAGCTTTTCACCGGTAGGAAACAGGGAGTCCCTCCTGGAACTAGTTGAAGCCAGGCAAAGTTCTTGCGGTGAAACATAAGTGTGCAGCTGGTGCAGTCCTCCAGAGTGCAGTGTCCAGGTGCAGGTCAGGTGTCCAGAAGGGCAGTCCTTTTTCTCCTGTAGTTCTTCCTTGTAGGGATCTCTTAGGGATCTGAGGTGTGGGTGCAGCTCTGCCATATTTATCCTTGCTCCTGGGAGAAAAACAGGGGGTCCTGGTTATCCAATAAGATGCAGGGTCTTTCCTCCTGTGATGACCACTTCCTGGGAAGTGTGGTAAACATCAATCTCAGGGAGCAACAGTCTTCAAAAATCCATCAGGGCTGAAACTGATTTTTGGAGATTACATCTGTTTGAGCCGACCCACTGGTGTGGCTACAAATCCTAAACACACCCCTCTCCTGCCCTCTCCTAATCTAATGAAGAGAGCACCTAATTGTCAGAGGTTGCAGGATGTGAAGAAGGTGCTGGGTTGCTTCAAATGTCCTTCCCTGCCTTTGAAGACCAGTTATACAGCCCTCCCCCTTCCTGCTTCTCCATCTGTTGAGGGGAGTTCTCCTCCCCAAGGCACATTTCTTTGTGTTCAGCCCAGTCCACTTCACACCTCATCAAGGCAGCTTGGTCAGGCTGCCAGAGGCTGGACAATCAGAGAAGAGCACCACAGGGCTAAAGTTGGCAACTTTTTAGGTAGAGTTTAAAACTCTTTACCTGAACAAGTTATATTAAATCCAACACTTGTAAGTTGTGGGGTGTTTCATAACAATTAATGTGATACAAAACTTGAGGTATCTGACACTTAAGGGGCATTGTTAATTAAAATAAAGTCTCCTCATTCAAGCCTATGGAGCCCATTCACCACAGTGAGGGGAAAACAAAGTTGGCTATTTTACCTCACCAGGGCTTCTAAAACTATGTTAATAAGGTCCCTGCGTATAGTTACATGGCACACAACCCTAGGAGCACATGGGGCACACCTTAGGGATGACTTATATGTAAAACTAAGGTAGTTTAAGACTTTGGAAGTGATTTTAATTCCAAAGTTGAATTTACATTTAACTTTAATTTAAAAGCAGCCAGGAAGGCAGGAGTGTCTTTAAAATGACCCTGGGCACCTCAGCAGTGCACCTATGGGTGCACTACCTATGCTGGGATCCCTAAACCTACATGCCATACCATAAACTAGGGACTTATAGGTAGGTTGACATAGCCAATTATAATTAGCCTAATTTGCATAGTTATTTTATACAGAGCACAGGCCCTGGGACTGGTTAGCAGTACCCAGTACACCATCAGAGTCAGGAAAACACCAGCAAAAAGTTAAAAAACTTGTGGCAAAAAGTTAGGGGAGCCTCTTCAATCAGCCCTGTTTTCCCACAATGGGTCAGACCTACTAATGCAGAATATAAATGGGCCCTTTTACCATAAGGTAGAGCTTCTCTTAAAAAGGGTTCTTGAAAATCATTTTACTACTCAAAACTGGGCACTCAGCTATGGTATAGGTAAGGGTTCTGCAAAGTCGGTCCTATGCCAGATTTTTAGCATATCCACATTTAGAAACATGTAGATTTCTGCAACATCTATTTTCTAAATGTGGATATGCTAAAAACCTGGCATAGACCCGGCTCTCCAGGACAAACTTTGCAGAACCCTGATATAGGTAAATGATACAGCAGGGACATTTTTGTTTACACATTTTACATATCCTTCTAAGTCGCACTCACTAACAGATGCACTTGCAGAGTCCTGTGATCACTTATAAATGAGGTGTTCAGGCTATTGTAGTAATTATACAGCTATTATCAAAAGGGGAGATCCACTGACACAGCCACTTTCACTCCCAGATATACTTTCACATACAGTCTGACACCCAGACATAAAGCCTCACACCCACTGTCACACAAAGGGACATACACTCACACCCACTCTTACATCCAAACAAACACCCATTGTTATAGTTCAAGAAAGATAATAACACTAGTCTCACATCTAGACAGATGATCTTATATACAGTTTCATATTCATACACAGTCTCACACCCACTGTAATACCTAGACACAAACACTTACACCCACTGTCACATCCAGACATACATGTTTATACACATTCTTGCACCTAGATGGACATTCTAATACTGAGTCTCGTACCAAACAGAGTTTTGCACAGTCACACTCATATATTCTTCAGCCACTCTCACACCCAGGTAAACACTCCAATAACCACTCTCATAATAGGACAGACACTCACACGTCCATGCCCACACATAGACACTGTCACACCTGACACTATCAAACCCAGTTTCACATATAGGCCCTCATTATGACATTGGCAGTAAATCCCACTTACCGCCACGCTGACTGCCGCCAACATACCACCGCAGATATCCATTCATCATATAATGACACA
The DNA here is from genome assembly GCF_031143425.1 of Pleurodeles waltl. Taxonomy (NCBI): domain Eukaryota; kingdom Metazoa; phylum Chordata; class Amphibia; order Caudata; family Salamandridae; genus Pleurodeles; species Pleurodeles waltl. The sequence goes on along the minus strand of NC_090444.1, from coordinate 1,452,421,461 downwards.
CACATACCAATCCGTCACTATTTAGCCACATACACAATTCTACCACACCAGAGGTCAGTGTTAAACTGGTGGTATCCAAACCCACACAGTTACTCCAAAAGAACAACGCCCATCACATTATTACCCACGAATCACCACAGAGGACATTCAATGGCGGTAAACCATTGGCAGGACATACCGCCATGCTTAAAATACACACACAAACAAAACAACACCACATAAGGACAATTCAAACAATACACATCTGACACACATCACACTCACACCACTAAAAAACACACACCTACATTACCCACAACCCTTTACAACTACAAACAATTGCCACCAGAGCGAGACAGCAAGACCACTGACACAACCAGAGCCACACAATACTCACACCTATACACCACTCATGTACCCCACATCACACACCCCAACACAGTTACCCAACACACCCTCACCTACATACTTCACACAACACCCATGGCACCACAAAGACACCCTGGGTTCTCAGAGGAGGAGCTAAGGGTCATGGTGCAGGATGCAGCAGATATCGATAGCTAGGAAGATGGACAGGGGATTGCCGGTGGACCCCCACCTCCTCCCCCACAACTAACAGCATGGGAGGAACAAGTCTTGGCAATTATGCATCCCAAGGGCCTGGCCAGAGTAGGAGGAGTACTGGACTCTGGTAATTCATCTCTTTACTACTATCTCCCCCTACCTGCATGCCATCACATACCCTCTGCCTCACCCTCACTACCATCACTCTACTACCTCCCACACACCCCACCATCACATCTCACTCATCCCAATGCCAAGCCCTGCATGCTCTACCAATGCATGGACTTCACTCACAACCCTGCATGGACAACTATCACTAAAGCATACAAACTAGAGAGAATCAGCTAGCCCACCACATACCAACTTACACAAGTGAATGCTGACAGGACAAATACAACCAAAGAGGGCAAGCCACTGATGAACAATATGTCACACACAGAAACAATAACACATCATTTACATCCCCACAGGTATCCCAGCCAATGTCACCGGATAGGAGGTGCCAGCAATATCCAGTCCCCCAACTGAAAAGGCCCACATTGATGACAGCAACTCTGGTTGCCTCGATCTGGATGACAAACCTGTCCCATCAGGGACCTCTGGACAGCCGGTTACCCAGGCCCAGTCACACACCACCACAGAGCCTACCCCATCAGGAAACACCACCACACCACCCACCCAACATACCCACACCTCTGTCCCCAGGATACATCAATCAGCAGCGTGTCTACCTCTACAGGAACCCCAGGACACACCTCATACGTAAGACAATCAGGGGTCAGTGGGCACACGGTTCAGAGGACAGAGGCACAGGACAACAGGTAAACTGGGAGGACTGCTGTGCGTCAGTGGGAGGACAGGCCCAGAGAACCAACTCTCCAGGAGGCACTTGCAGAGATCCTGGGAGCATACCAACATTCCCAGGACACGATGGGCTAGATCCTGCACAACGAGCAGGAGAACAGGCAGCTGCAGGAGGGACAGTACCAGGGGATCATGGAGGACTTGCAGGCCATCAACACCACCCTGGTCTCCATAGCAGGGGTGCTGGCAGACATGTCCAATATTATGAGGGAGGCAGTCACACAACAGCAGGACCCTGCCCATAGCCCGACATCTGAACTGCCTTCCACCTCTGCTGCTGCTAGTGGACAGGACTCACAGCCCACCAGCTCCCCTCCCGCTGCAGAAGGAGAAACACCCCACAAACGTTCCATGCAATCCAGGCAGTAGCCAGAGACAATTGCCAAGACCCCCACCAAGAAATGAGAATCTCATGATCGCACTTCAATAAACACCCTTGGAAAAAAATAGAAGTATGGAATATGTCAATTTTTTTTAAGTGTGTATACGTTCAACCAGGTACAAACATTGTAATTCAACTGTACAGTACATGAGCACTCATGAAAGACCTGTAGTTGGCTGCAGTGATCACACCAGGAGCTATTGTGAGGCACCAACATCTGTAGTAAGTGGGCTTAGAAGTGGGAAATATCAGCATACCAGTGCAACAGAATTTCAAAATAATGACAATGAAATGTGAAGTAAAACTGTTTTATCTGTATGCATTGGAAATATTGTCTGATCACTGCTGTTCTGTTGTCCTCATCCTCATCCTCTGCCTCCTCATCCTCACTGTCCACATGGTCCATTGCTGCCACGCGGGCATCTCCAGCGTCCTCCTCCTGTAGCAAAGGTACATGGCGTCTCCGGGCAAGGTTGAGCAACATGCAGCATGCCACTATTATCTGGCAGACCTTCTTGGGTGAGTAGCACAGGGATCTCTGCTTTGGGGAATTCTTTAGATAACAAATGCAAGAGCTCATCAGAGTTCCTCTGCATCTCTCTCTTCACCTTCTGCCAAAGGATCGACAGCTGACTGCTCAGGACGCCTGCAAAACCGCAACAAAGTAGCAAAGACGACTACTGCAACCTTGTATCGCTGATCCTGCCACCTTCTCAACTGTTTCCTGGTGGTGCATGCTCTGGGGGTAGCCTGCCTCCTCTCTGCACTAGGAGCTTTGAAGAAATCTCCAGTGGGACGACGGAATCTTCCCCCTGCAACCGCAGGCAACAAAAGACTGAATCACTGGTCCTCTGGGTCCACTCTCAGCACGACGAGCGTGGTCCCTGGAACTCAGCAACTCTGTCCAAGTGACTCCCACAGTCCAGTGACTCTTCAGTCCAAGTTTGGTGGAGGTAAGTCCTTGCCTCCCCACGCTAGACTGGATTGCTGGGTACCACATGATTTGCAGCTGCTCCGGCTCCTGTGCACTCTTCCAGGATTTCCTTCGTGCACAGCCAAGCCTGGGTCCCCGACACTCTAACCTGCAGTGCACAACCTGCTGAGTTGTCCTCTGGCATCGTGGGACTCCCTTTTGTGTCTTTGGGTGAGCTCCAGTTCACTCCTCTTCCAAGTGCCTGTTCTGGTACTTCTGCGGGTGATGCCTTCTTCTGTGAGGGCTCCCTGACTTTCTGGGCGCCCCCTCTGTCTCTTCATCCAAGTGTTGACATCCTGGTCCCTCCTGGGCCACAGCAGCATCCAAAAACGCTAACCGCGACCCTTGCAGCTAGCAAGGCTTGTTTGCGGTCTTTCTGCGTGGGAATACCTCTGCAAGCTTCTACACGACGTGGGACATCCATCCTCCCAAGGGGAAATTTCTAGCCCTCTTCTTTCTTGCAGAATCCACAGCTTCTACCATCCGGTGGCAGCTCCTTTGCACCCTCAGCTGGCATTTCGTTGGCATCTGCCCACTCTCGACTTTGTCACAACTCTTGGACTTGGTCCCCTTGTTCCACAGGTACTCTCATCCAGAAATCCATTTTGGTTGCATTGCTGGTGTTGGTCTTCCTTGCAGAATTCCCCTATCACGACTTCTGTGCTCTCTGGGGAATATAGGTGCACTTTACACCTACTTTTCAGGGTCTTGGAATGGGCTATTTTTCTAACCCTCACTGTTTTCTTACAGTCCCAGCGACCCTCTACAAGCTCACATAGGTTTGGGGTCCATTTGTGGTTCGCATTCCACTTTTGGAGTATATGGTTTGTGTTGCCCCTATACCTATGTGCTCCTATTGCAATCTATTGTAACTTTACACTGCTTGCATTACTTCCTTTTGCTATTACTGCATATTTTTGGTATTGTGTACATATATCTTGTGTATATTTGGCATCCTCATACTGAGGGTACTCACTGAGATACTTTTGCCATATTGTCATAAAAATAAAGTACCTTTATTTTTAGTATATCTGTGTATTGTGTTTTCTAATGCTATTGTGCATATGATACCAGTGGTATAGTAGGAGCTTTGCATGGCTCCTAGTTCAGCCTAAGCTGCTCTATTATAGCTACCTTCTATCAGCCTAAGCTGCTAGAAACACCTCTTCTACACTAATAAGGGATAACTGGACCTGGTACAGAGTGTAAGTACCCCTTGGTACCCACTACAAGCCAGGCCAGCCTCCTACATTGGTTGTGCAGCGGTGGGATAAGTACTTGTAACTACTTACCACTTTGTCATTTTGTACTTTTCATAAGAGAAAAATATACAAAACAAGTTCAGTGTATGTACACCTAACCAAAAAGTTTTGCTTTTCTTCTCTTACTCTATTTGCTAAGTGCTGAAAAGTACCTCTAAACTTTCTAAAAGTTTCCAAAAAGTTGAAAAAGTTTTTTCTGTTTCCTTAACCTCTTAAATGCGGGCGTCGGCCACTGGCCGACGCCCACACACCCTCCCTGGTGCGGGTCACGACCAGTGGCCAACACCAGGAAGGGCATTAATAAATCCTCGGGTGCGTCGCACCCGAGGATTTATTTTTTATTTTTTTTCCCCCCCCGGGAGACACGGAAGCTACTGTGTCTCCCCCCGCCCCCCACCCGCCCCTTTGTGACGTCAGCGCGCCGCGAGGCGCGCTGACGTTGCAAAGGTGTTTTCCCCATGAAAGCAGGAAGCAGCCTAGCGGCCGCTTCCTGCTTTCATGGGGAAAACGGCCTTTTTCACGTTCGGGAAGGCCTCGTAAGAAAGGGGAGACACTCCCCTTTCTTACGAGGCCTTCCTGAAAGTGTTTCCTGGCCCCCGGTCGCAGCTGTGCTGCGATCGGGGGCCAGAAACAGTTTCAGAAGGCCTCGTAAGAAAGGGGAGAGTCTCCCCTTTCTTATGAGGCCTTCTGAAACGGTTTCCTGGCCCCCGATCGCAGCACAGCTGCGATCGGGGGCCAGGAAACCCCACTAGACACCAGGGATTTCACTTTTGGGGGGCAGCCCCCCCCCCGGAAAACGGGCCGCCCCACCCCCGGATAATTTTCCTAAAAAAATAAAAAGGTAGGTGCCCCCTGGGGAGGGGGGGGGGGCGCGATCGCGCCCCCCCCCCAGGGGATTTTTTTTTTTTTTTTTAAATAAAATAAAATAAATAAAAAAAATGAAATGACAGGGGGTCGCCCGTGGGCAGGGTGACCCCCTGTGGGGGCAATTTTTTTTTTAGATGTTGTAGGGTTTCCCTGGGGGCCATTTTGGCCCCCAAGGAAACCATACAACAACAAAAAAAAAATATATGTATATATATATATCTATGTAGATAGATATATCTAGGTACATGGATATATCTATAGATATATCTATGTAGATATATATTTATATACATATATATAGGTAGATCTGTATCAAAGAGATTTATAAAGCGCGCTACTCACCTGTGAGGGTCTCAAGGCGCTGGGGGGGGGGACGGGGGGAGGGAAAGGGGCTAGGAGGTTCACTGTTCAAAAAGCCAGGTTTTGAGGCCCTTCCTGAAAAGAAGTAGGTTTTGGGTCTTGCGAATGTGGGTTGTGAGTGCGTTCCATGTTTTGGGTGCAATGTAGGAGAAGGATCTGCCCCCGGTGGTGGTGTGTTTGATGCGGGGGTCAGAGGCGAGAGAGAGGTCAGCTGAACGGACGTTTCGTGTGGGGGTGTGGAAGGTGACTCTCGTTGAGGTAGGCAGGGCCTGTGTTGTGGAGTGATTTGTGTGTGAGGATGAGGATCTTGAAGGTGATCCTTTTGTCAATGGGGAGCCAGTGGAGGGATTTGAGGTGTGGAGAGATGTGTTCGTGTCGGTGGAGGTCGAGGATGAGTCGTGCTGCTGAGTTCTGAATGCGTGTAGTTTGCACTTGAGTTTTAGAGTGGTGCCGGCGTAGAGGGCATTTCTGTAATCAAGCCTGCTGCTGATGAGTGCGTGAGTGACAGTTTTTCTGGTCTCTGTGGGGATCCATTTTAATGTTTTTCAGTATACGGAGTTTGTTGAAGCATGAGGAGGTAAGAGCGTTGATTTGTTGGGTCATAGAGAGGGAGGAGTCTAGGATGATGCTGAGGTTGCGTGCGTAGTTGGCGGGGGTGGGTGCAGGGCCTAGCGTGGTGGGCCACCATGGGGGGTCCCAGGTTTTTTTGGTGAGGGCCAAAGAGGATTATTTCGGTTTTGCTTGAGTTGAGTTTCAGGTGGTTGGCTGTCATATATACATCACTTTTGTCCATATGTGTGTGGTTTCCCTGGGGGGAAAAGGGTCCGACTTGTCTAGTGGCAGTTTTAGTGCCATTAAGAAGCGCAGAAGGTTTATATGCCTACTGCAAAGAGCACATCTGTATTTTATGTAAATAGCTGAGTACATTAGTAAAGTCTATGGAGAGATGAAGGGCACTTTTGCTGGGTGGTAATGAGGGAATCCGAGGAGGAGGGAGTGGGAGCACCAATAATGATTGTTGGACTGGGCGCAGGAGGTGCTAAAGACTGTGACGAATGGTATGTGACAAGGTGTTTTTTGAGTGTCTTGAAAGTACGTGCTGATTGAGGGAAGAAGCGCAGGTAAGGTGGCCTCTACTGTTGCACGTATCTCACACACACCATCGATTTTGTGACTGTCTACGTAGGCTAGTGTTTTAGAGCAACAGTTTAGCCAATAGCAGAGATGGCATCTTGATGGATGACTGCTGCCTGCACTCGGGTTATAGAGGACCGCTCTGACATAGGATCAGAGACTGAGACATCAGATACTGAGACAGCATCTGAGGGATAGGACAATGGCGCAGACTCTGGGAGTGATTTTTCAGTCAGAGGAGTCCCATTCGAAAACTCCTCTTCCAGTACATTATGAGGGAGGTGATGAGGACAGTCCTGCTGTCCCTTCGCAAGCTGTTCGTGCAACTGGGTAATAGTGGGTTAGGCCAACCCAGAGAGCAGGTGAATGCGGCGGCAAGCAGAGAGAGAGTGCTCTCTTGGGAGCTCACCAATTTAGTTCAGCCCCAAATTCCACCACCCAAATCATATTGTGGAGACATCAAAATTGTCTATGGCAAAACAAACTGGTTTTGTAAGGCAGGCACCTGTGTTTTTGGTCCTGGATTCGGCGGCCATATAGAGAAACACACTAAACCCAAACATTTCTGGAAACTAGACATTCGGGGGAGTCCACAGAGGTGTGACTTGTGTGGATTCCCCAAAGTTTTCTTACCCAGAATACCCTGCAAAGCTGAAATGTTGAGAAAAAACTCTATTTTTCTCGCATTTCTGTCACACAAACTACAGGAATATGCTGGGATCCACAACATTCCTACCCCCCAGTGACTCCTCACCTGTCCTGATAAAAACACTACCCCACTTGAGTGCCTACACCTAGTGCCTGTGTCAGGAATGGATCACCCCAGGGTCAACAGCTGCCTCACGTAAGGACCAACATTGACCGTTGTGTGATCTATTCCTGTCGCAGGCACCAGGCCTAACCACACAAGGGAGGTATCATATTTATCGGGAGACTTGGGGGAACGCTGGGTGGAAGGAAATTTGTGGCTCCCCTCAGATTCCAGAACTTTCTGTCACCGAAATGTGTGGAAAACGTGGTATTTTAGCCACATTTTGAGGTTTGCAAAGGATTCTGGGTAACAGAACCTGGTCCGAGCCCCACAAGTCACCTCATCTTTGATTCCCCTGGGTTTCTAGTTTACAAAAATGTGCTGGTTTGCTAGGTTTCCCCAGGTGCCGGCTGAGCTAGAGGCCAAAATCCACAGGTAGGCACTGTTTTCTATGAAAAAATGTGATGTGTCCACGTTACGGTTTTGGGGCATTTCCGGTCGCAGGCGCTAGGCCTACCCACACAAGTGAGGTATCATTTTTATCGGGAGACTTAGGGGAACGCCGGGTGGAAGGAAATTTGTGGCTCCTCTCAGATTCCAGAACTTTCTGTCACCGAAATGTGAGGAAAACTTGTTTTTTTAGCCACTTTTTGAGGTTTGCAAAGGATTGTGGGTAACAGAACCTGGTCCGAGCCCCGCGAGTCACCCCTCCTTGTATTGCCCTAGGTCTCTAGTTTTCAGAAATGCACAGGTTTGGTACGTTTCCCTAGGTGCCGGCTGAGCTAGAGGCCAAAATCTACAGGTAGGCACTTCTCAAAAAACACCTCTGTTTTCTTCCAAAAATTTTGATGTGTCCACGTTGCGCTTTGGGGCGTTTCCTGTCGCGGGCGCTAGGCCTACCCACACAAGTGAGGTATCATTTTTATCGGGAGACTTGGGGAACGCCGGGTGGAAGGAAATTTGTGGCTCCTCTCAGATTCCAGAACTTTCTGTCACCGAAATCTGAGGAAAACTTGTTTTTTTAGCCACTTTTTGAGGTTTGCAAAGGATTCTGGGTAACAGAACCTGGTCCGAGCCCCGCGAGTCACCCCTCCTTGGATTGCCCTAGGTCTCTAGTTTTCAGAAATGCACAGGTTTGGTAGGTTTCCCTAGGTGCCGGCTGAGCTAGAGGCCAAAATCTACAGGTAGGCACTTCTCAAAAAACACCTCTGTTTTCTTCCAAAAATTTTGATGTGTCCACGTTGCGCTTTGGGGCGTTTCCTGTCGCGGGCGCTAGGCCTACCCACACAAGTGAGGTATCATTTTTATCGGGAGACTTGGGGGAACGCCGGGTGGAAGGAAATTTGTGGCTCCTCTCAGATTCCAGAACTTTCTGTCACCGAAATCTGAGGAAAACTTGTTTTTTTAGCCACTTTTTGAGGTTTGCAAAGGATTCTGGGTAACAGAACCTGGTCCGAGCCCCGCGAGTCACCCCTCCTTGGATTGCCCTAGGTCTCTAGTTTTCAGAAATGCACAGGTTTGGTAGGTTTCCCTAGGTGCCGGCTGAGCTAGAGGCCAAAATCTACAGGTAGGCACTTCTCAAAAAACACCTCTGTTTTCTTCCAAAAATTTTGATGTGTCCACGTTGCGCTTTGGGGCGTTTCCTGTCGCGGGCGCTAGGCCTACCCACACAAGTGAGGTATCATTTTTATCGGGAGACTTGGGGGAACGCCGGGTGGAAGGAAATTTGTGGCTCCTCTCAGATTCCAGAACTTTCTGTCACCGAAATCTGAGGAAAACTTGTTTTTTTAGCCACTTTTTGAGGTTTGCAAAGGATTCTGGGTAACAGAACCTGGTCCGAGCCCCGCGAGTCACCCCTCCTTGGATTGCCCTAGGTCTCTAGTTTTCAGAAATGCACAGGTTTGGTAGGTTTCCCTAGGTGCCGGCTGAGCTACAGGCCAAAATCTACAGGTAGGCCCTTCTCAAAAAACACCTCTGTTTTCTTCCAAAAATTTTGATGTGTCCACGTTGCGCTTTGGGGCGTTTCCTGTCGCGGGCGCTAGGCCTACCCACACAAGTGAGGTATCATTTTTATCGGGAGACTTGGGGGAACGCCGGGTGGAAGGAAATTTGTGGCTCCTCTCAGATTCCAGAACTTTCTGTCACCGAAATCTGAGGAAAACTTGTTTTTTTAGCCACTTTTTGAGGTTTGCAAAGGATTCTGGGTAACAGAACCTGGTCCGAGCCCCGCGAGTCACCCCTCCTTGGATTGCCCTAGGTCTCTAGTTTTCAGAAATGCACAGGTTTGGTAGGTTTCCCTAGGTGCCGGCTGAGCTAGAGGCCAAAATCTACAGGTAGGCACTTCTCAAAAAACACCTCTGTTTTCTTCCAAAAATTTTGATGTGTCCACGTTGCGCTTTGGGGCGTTTCCTGTCGCGGGCGCTAGGCCTACCCACACAAGTGAGGTATCATTTTTATCGGGAGACTTGGGGGAACGCCGGGTGGAAGGAAATTTGTGGCTCCTCTCAGATTCCAGAACTTTCTGTCACCGAAATCTGAGGAAAACTTGTTTTTTTAGCCACTTTTTGAGGTTTGCAAAGGATTCTGGGTAACAGAACCTGGTCCGAGCCCCGCGAGTCACCCCTCCTTGGATTGCCCTAGGTCTCTAGTTTTCAGAAATGCACAGGTTTGGTAGGTTTCCCTAGGTGCCGGCTGAGCTACAGGCCAAAATCTACAGGTAGGCACTTCTCAAAAAACACCTCTGTTTTCTTCCAAAAATTTTGATGTGTCCACGTTGCGCTTTGGGGCGTTTCCTGTCGCGGGCGCTAGGCCTACCCACACAAGTGAGGTATCATTTTTATCGGGAGACTTGGGGGAACGCCGGGTGGAAGGAAATTTGTGGCTCCTCTCAGATTCCAGAACTTTCTGTCACCGAAATGTGAGGAAAACTTGTTTTTTTAGCCACTTTTTGAGGTTTGCAAAGGATTCTGGGTAACAGAACCTGGTCCGAGCCCCGCAAGTCACCCCTCCTTGGATTCCCCTAGGTCTCTAGTTTTCAGAAATGCACAGGTTTGGTAGGTTTCCCTATGTGCCGGCTGAGCTAGAGGCCAAAATCTACAGGTAGGCACTTTGGAAAAAACAGCTGTGTTTTCTATAAAAAAAATAGGATGTGTCCATGTTGTGTTTTGGGGAATTTCCTGTCGCGGGCACTAGGCCTACCCACACAAGTGAGGTATCATTTTTATCGGGAGACTTGGGGGAACACAGAATAGCAAAACAAGTGTTATTGCCCCTTATCTTTCTCTACATTTTTTCCTTCCAAATATAAGAGAGTGTGTAAAAAAGACGTCTATTTGAGAAATGCCCTGCAATTCACATGCTAGTATGGGCACCTCGGAATTCAGCGATGTGCAAATAACCACTGCTCTTCAAAACCTTATCTTGATCCCATTTTGGAAATGCAAAGGTTTTCTTGATACCTCTTTTTCACTCTTCATATTTCAGCAAATGAATTGCTGTATACCCAGTATAGAATGAAAACCAACTGCAGGGTGCAGCTTATTTATTGGCTCTGGGTACCTAGGGTTCTTGATGAACCTACAAGCCCTTTATATCCCCGCAACCAGAAGAGACCAGCAGACAAAACGGTATATTGCTTTCAGAAATCTGACATCGCAGGAAAAAGTTACAGAGTAAAACATAAAGAAAAATGGCTGTTGTTTTCAGCTCAATTTCAATATTTTTTTATTTCAGCTGTTATTTTCTGTAGGAAAACCTTGTAGGATCTACACAAATGACCCCTTGCTGAATTCAGAATTTTGTCTAGTTTTCAGAAATGTTTAGCATTCCGGGATCCAGCATTGGTTTCACACCCATTCCTGTCACTAACTGGAAGGAGGCTGAAAGCACAAGAAATATAGTAGAAATGGGGTATGTCCCAGTAAAATGCCAAATTTGTGTTGAAAAATTTGGTTTTCTGATTCAAGTCTGCCCGTTCCTGAAAGGTGGGAAGATAGTGATTTCAGCACCAGAAACCCTTGGTTGATGGCATTTTTAGGGAAAAAACCACAAGCCTTCTTCGGCAGCCCTTTTTTCCCATTTTTTTGGAAAAAACAAAATTTTCACTGTATTTTGGCTATTTTCTTGGTCTCCTCCAGGGGAAACCACCAACTCTGGGTACCATTAGAATCCCTAGGATGTTGGAAAAAAAGGACGCAAATTTGGCGTCGTTAGCTTATGTGGACAAAAAGTTATGAAGCCCTAAGCGCGAACTACCCCAAATAGCCAAAAAAGGGCTCAGCACTGGGGGGGGAAAGGCCCAGCAGCTAAGGGGTTAAAAAGTCCAGAAACTTTTTTCTTTCTTTTATCTGTCCCTAAACCTTTTTCTATCATGTCTGGTACAGGTCCTACTCTTGATCTGGCCAGCACTGCTTATGATAGCCTTAGCTGGAAAGGGTTGAGGAGTCTCTGCATTGATAGAGGTTTAGGGGTAGGGAAGAACCCCTCTAGAGAATTGTTAAATAACATGCTCATTGAAAATGATAAGGCCTTAGCTGGCACATCAGTTGAGAAGTTAGGGGATGGTTTACACTCTGACTCTGGGGCACCCCTAGGGAGAGTGTTAGATGGTATCCTTCCCAACCTGCCCCTTAGCAGACCACCTAGCATAACTGGTACTAATGTGAGTTCTCATCACAGTAGGGATGTCATTCCTGCAGGCCAGGTTGTTAGAGTGCCAACTGTTAGGGACAATTCACCCTCTGTTCATTCACATCATTTTCTGTGTCAAAGCATGCCCAACCCACCCACCCTGGTGACAGAATGTTAGAAAGGGAGCTCAATAGATTGAGAGTGGAAGAGTCCAGGCTGAAGCTTAAACAGCAACAGCTGGCTCTAGACAGGGAATCTTTAGACTTAGAAAAAGAAAGACAGAGGTTGGGGTTTGGACCCCATGGTGGCAGCAGCAGTATTCCAGATAGTAATCCTGTGAAAGAGCATGATTCTAGGAATCTGCACAAGATAGTTCCCCCTTACAAGGAGGGGGAGGACATTAACAAGTGGTTTGCTACACTTCTGAGGGCCTGTGTTGTACAGGGGGTCCCTCAAAGGCAGTGGGCTGCTATCCTATGGCTATCTTTCAGTGGAAAGGGTAGGGATAGGCTCCTTACTGTCAAGGAAAGTGATGCCAATAATTTTACAGTTTTGAAAAATGCACTCTTGGAAGGATTTGGCTTAACCACTGAACAATACAGATTAAGTTCAGAGTAACCAGAAAAGAGTCCTCACAAGACTGGGTAGACTTTGTTGACTATTCAGTGAAGGCCTTGGAGGGGTCGTTACATGGCAGTAAAGTTTCTGACTATGAAAGCCTGTATAATCTGATCGTGAGAGAGCATATTCTGAATAACTGTGTGTCTGATTTGTTACAACAATATCTAGTGGACTCAGATCTGACCTCTCCCCAAGAATTGGGAAAGAAGGCAGACAAATGGGTCAGAACAAGAGTCAACAGAAAAGTTCATACAGGGGGTGACAAGGATGGCAAGAAGAAGGATGGTAAGTCTTCAGACAAGGGTGGGGACAAATCTAAAAATGAGACTTCATCAGGCCCACAAAAATACTCTGGTGGGGGTGGTGGGTCCAAATCCTCTTCTAATCAAGTAAAGAAACCATGGTGCTATTTATGTAAAGTAAAAGGCCATTGGACAACTGATGCCAGTTGTCCAAAGAAAAGCACCAAACCTCCCACTACCACAGCCCCTACTGCTACACCTAGTGCCCCTAGTAATAGCAGTGGTGGTGGGAGCAAACCTACTAATAGCCAATCCAAGGGAGTAGCTGGGCTCACTTTTGGTAATTTAGTTGGGGTTGGTCTTGTTAGGGAGACCACAGAGGCTGTGTTAGTCTCTGAAGGTGCCATTGATTTGGTCACCTTGGTTGCTTGTCCCCTTAATATGGATAAGTACAAGCAACTTCCCCTAATAAATGGTGTTGAGGTTCAGGCCTACAGGGACACAGGTGCCAGTGTTACCATGGTAATAGAGAAACTGGTACACCCTGAACAACACCTACTTGTCACCAGTACCAAGTGACTGATGCTCATAACAATACTCTTAGCCACCCCATGGCTGTTGTAAATCTCAACTGGGGGGGGTTACTGGTCCAAAGAAAGTTGTGGTTGCCTCAGATTTACCTGTAGACTGTCTACTAGGGAACAATTTAAAGACATCAGCTTGGGCAGAAGTGGAGTTGGAGGATCATGCAGCAATGCTGGGAATTCCTGGGCATATTTTTGCTTTAACAAGGGCTCAGGCCAAAAAGCAAAAAGGACAGGGTGACTTGGATACTGGAACAATGGACCAAGTGCTCCCTAAAGCTTGGGTTAGTAAAGGTAAATCCCTACCTACTACCCCTCCCTCTACAGATGATTCAACTTCTGAGGAAGAATAATTTCCCCCCTGTGCAGAACCTTCACCAGAGGAGCTGGAAGCAGACACTGCTGAGCTTTTGGGTGGAGGGGGGCCTGCCAGGGAGGAGCTGAGTGTGGCACAGCAAACCTGTCCCACATTAGTGGGTCTAAGACAGCAAGCTGTCAAACAGCAAAATGGGGATGTCAGTGACTCACATAGAGTTTACTGGGAGGACAACCTCTTGTATACAGAGGCAAGGAACCCTAAACCTGGAGCAGCCAGGAGATTGGTCATTCCCCTGCAATACAGAGAGTTCCTCCTAACTCTAGTCCACGACATTCCCTTGGCTGGACATTTAGGGCAAATTAAAACATGGGAAAGGCTTGTCCCCCTGTTTCATTGGCCTAGAATGTCAGAGGACACAAAAGATTTTTGTAAGTCCTGTGTCACCTGTCAAGCCAGTGGCAAGACTGGTGGCACCCTAAAAGCTCCCCTTATTCCACTGCCTGTGGTTGGGGTTCCCTTTGAAAGGGTAGGGGTTGATATAGTTGGCCCCCATGACCCTCCTACTGCTTCAGGCAATAGGTTTATCTTGGTGGTAGTGGACCATGCCACAAGATATCCTGAAGCAATTCCTCTAAGGACCACTACAGCTCCTGCAGTGGCAAAAGCCCTCCTGGGAATCTTTTCCAGGGTGGGTTTCCCAAAAGAGGTGGTATCAGACAGGGGTAGCAACTTTATGTCTGTATACTTGAAGGCCATGTGGAAGGAATGTGGTGTAACATACAAATTAACCACACCTTATCATCCACAAACAAATGGACTGGTAGGGAGGTTTAACAAAACTCTCAAAGGAATGATAATGGGACTCCCTGAAAAACTCAGGAGGAGATGGGATGTCCTGTTACCTTGCCTCATTTTTGCTTACAGGGAGGTACCCCAGAAAGGAGTGGGCTTCAGCCCCTTTGAACTCCTATTTGGACACCCTGTAAGAGGTCCTCTAACACTTGTAAAGGAGGGTTTGGAACAACCTTTAAAAGCTCCTAAGCAAGACATAGTGGACTATGTACTCGGCCTAAGATCCAGAATAGCTGAGTACATGAAAAAGGCCAGTAAAAACCTTCAGGCCAGCCAAGAGCTCCAAAAGCAATGGCATGACCAGAAGGCTGTTCTGATTCAGTACCAACCAGGACAGAAGGTGTGGGTCTTGGAGCCTGTGGCCCCAAGAGCACTCCAAGACAAATGGAGTGGGCCCCACATCCTTGTTGAAAAGAAGGGAGAAGTCACCTACTTGGTTGACTTAGGCACTGCCAGGAGTCCCCTTAGGGTGCTCCATGTCAATCGCCTAAAACCCTACTATGACAGGGCTGATATCACCCTGCTCATGGCAACAGATGAAGGACAGGAAGAAGAGAGTGACCATCTCCCTGATCTCTTCTCTTCCACAGAACAAGATGCTCTAGTGGAAGGTGTAGTTTTAGCAGACTGTCTTACTGCTGAGCAGAAAGACCACTGCATAAATCTCCTGGGTCAGTTTTCTGAACTCTTTTCTACTGTGCCAGGCACCACTTCTTGGTGTGAGCACACTATAGATACTGGAGACAGCATGCCTGTCAAAAGCAAGATCTATAGGCAGCCTGACCATGTCAGGGACTGCATAAAACAAGACGTTCAGAAAATGCTTGAACTGGGAGTGGTTGAGCACTCTGAAAGCCCATGGGCCTCTCCTGTGGTGCTTGTACCAAAGCCTCACTCTAAAGATGGGAAAAGAGAAATGAGGTTTTGTGTAGATTACAGAGGTCTCAACCAGGTAACAAAAACTGATGCTCACCCTATACCCAGGGCAGATGAGCTCATAGATACACTGGCATCTGCCAAGTATCTAAGCACCTTTGATTTGACTGCAGGGTATTGGCAGATCAAGTTATCAAAGGATGCTAAAGCAAAAACTGCATTTTCGACTATTGGAGGGCACTACCAATTCACAGTAATGCCCTTTGGTTTGAAAAATGCACCTGCCACTTTGCAGAGGTTGGTGAATACAGTCCTGCAAGGGTTGGAGGCTTTTAGTGCAGCATATCTAGATGATATAGCTGTATTTAGCTCCAACTGGGATGATCACCTGGTCCACCTGCGGAAAGTTTTGGAGGCCCTGCAAAAGGCAGGCCTCACTATCAAGGCTTCAAAGTGCCAGATAGGGCAGGGTAAAGTGGTTTATCTGGGACACCTGGTAGGTGGAGATTGCACCACTTCAGTGGAAAATCCAAACTATTGTAGATTGGGTTCCCCCTACAACTCAGACCCAGGTGAGAGCCTTCTTAGGCCTCACTGGGTATTACAGGAGGTTCATAAAGAACTATGGCTCCATAGTAGCCCCTCTTAATGACCTCACCTCTAAGAAAATGCCTAAAAAGGTATTGTGGACAGCTAGCTGTCAGAAAGCTTTTGAGGAGCTGAAACAGGCCATGTGCACTGCACCTGTCCCAAAAAGCCCATGTTACTCCAAGAAATTCATTGTTCAAACTGATGCATCTGAATTAGGGGTAGGGGCAGTCTTATCACAACTCAATTCTGAGGGCCAGGATCAACCTGTTGCTTTTATCAGCAGGAGGTTGACCCCTAGAGAAAAGCGTTGGTCTGCCATAGAGAGGGAGGCCTTTGCTGTGGTCTGGGCACTGAAGAAGTTGAAGCCATACCTGTTTGGCACTCACTTCAGTGTTCAGACAGACCACAAACCTCTACTTTGGCTAAAACAAATGAAATGTGAAAACCCTAAATTGTTGAGGTGGTCCATATCTCTACAGGGAATGGACTATACAGTGAAACATGGACCTGGGAGAACCACTCCAATGTAGATGGACTCTCCAGATATTTCCACTTAGACAATGAAGACTCATCAGGTCATGGCTAGTCTTATTGTCCTTCGTTTGGGGGGGGGAGTGTAGGAAAGTACCATCTTGCCTGGCATGTTACCCCCATATTTCACTGTATATATGTTGTTTTAGTGTATGTGTCACTTGGACCCTGCCAGCCAGGGCCCCAGTGCTCATAAGTGTGCCTTGTATGTGTTCCCTGTGTGATGACTAACTGTCTCACTGAGGCTCTGCTAACCAGAACCTCAGTGGTTATGCTCTCTCTGCTTTCTAAATTGTCACTAACAGGCTAGTGACCAATTTCACCAATTCACATTGGCATACTGGAACACCCCTATAATTCCCTAGTATATGGTACTGAGGTACCCAGGGTATTGGGGTTCCAGGAGATCCCTATGGGCTGCAGCATTTCTTTTGCCACCCATAGGAAGCTCTGACAATTCTTACACAGGCCTGCCACTGCAGCCTGAGTGAAATAACGTTCACGTTATTTCACAGCCATTTACCACTGCACTTAAGTAACTTATAAGTCACCTATATGTCTAACCTTTACCTGGTAAAGGTTGGGTGCTAAGTTACTTAGTGTGTGGGCACCCTTGCACTAGCCAAGGTGCCCCCACATCATTCAGGGCAAATTCCCCAGACTTTGTGAGTGCGGGGACACCATTACACGCGTGCACTGTACATAGGTCATTACCTATGTACAGCGTCACAATGGTAACTCCGAACATGGCCATGTAACAAGTCTAAGATCATAGAATTGTCACCCCAATGCCATCCTGGCATTGGGGAGACAATTTCATGATCCCCCGAGTCTCTAGCACAGACCCGGGTACTGCCAAACTGCCTTTCCTGGGGTTTCACTGCAGCTGCTGCTGCTGCCAACCCCTCAGACAGGTTTCTGCCCTCCTGGGGTCCAGCCAGGCTTGGCCCAGGAAGGCAGAACAAAGAATTCATCAGAGAGAGGGTGTTACACCCTCTCCCTTTGGAAAAAGGTGTCAGGGCTGGGGAGGAGTAGCCTCCCCCAGCCTCTGGAAATGCTTTGATGGTGCCCATCTCTGCATAAGCTAGTCTACACCGGTTCAGGGATCCCCCAGCCCTGCTCTGGCACGAAACTGGACAAAGGAAAGGGGAGTGACCACTCCCCTGACCTGCACCTCCCAGGGGAGGTGCCCAGAGCTCCTCCAGTGTGCTCCAGACCTCTGCCATCTTGGAAACAGAGGTGCTGCTGGCACACTGAACTGCTCTGAGTGGCCAGTGCCAGCAGGTGATGTCAGAGACTCCTCCTGATAGGCTCTTACCTGTGTTGCTAGCCTATCCTCCTTCCTAGGTAGCCAAACCTCCTTTTCTGGCTATTTAGGGTCTCTGCTTTGCGGAATTCTTTAGATAACGAATGCAAGAGCTCATCAGAGTTCCTCTGCATCTCTCTTCACCTTCTGCCAAAGGATCGACCGCTGACTGCTCAGGATGCCTGCAAAACCGCAACAAAGTAGCAAAGACGATTACTGCAACCTTGTATCGCTGATCCTGCCACCTTCTCGACTGTTTCCTGGTGGTGCATGCTCTGGGGGTAGCCTGCCTCCTCTCTGCACTAGGAGCTCTGAAGAAATCTCCCGTGGGACGACGGAATCTTCCCCCTGCAACCACAGGCAACAAAAGACTGCTTCACCGGTCCTCTGGGTCCACTCTCAGCACGACGAGCGTGGTCCCTGGAACTCAGCAACTCTGTCAAAGTGACTCCCACAGTCCAGTGACTCTTCAGTCCAAGTTTGGTGGAGGTAAGTCCTTGCCTCCCCACGCTAGACTGGATTGCTGGGTACTGCGTAATTTGCAGCTGCTCAACCTGCTGAGTTGTCCTCCGGCGTCGTGGGACTCCCTTTTGTGTCTTCGGGTGAGCTCTGGTTCACTCCTCTTCCAAGTGCCTGTTCTGGTACTTCTGCGGGTGCTCTCTGCTTCTGTGAGGGCTCCCTGACTTGCTGGGTGCCCCCTCTGTCTCCTCATCTAAGTGGCGACATCCTGGTCCCTCCTGGGCCACAGCAGCATCCAAAAACCTTAACCGCGACCCTTGCAGCTAGCAAGGCTTGTTTGTGGTCTTTCTGCGTGGGAACACCTCTGCAAGCTTCTACACAACGTGCGACATCCATCCTCCAAAGGGGAAGTTTCTAGCCCTCTTCGTTCTTGCAGAATCCACAGCTTCTACCATCCAGTGGCAGCTCCTTTGCACCCTCAGCTGGCATTTCATGGGCATATGCCCACTCTCGACTTTGTCGCGACTCTTGGACTTGGTCCCCTTGTTCCACAGGTACTCTCGTCCAGAAATCCACTTTGGTTGCATTGCTGGTGTTAGTTTTCCTTGCAGAATTCCCCTATCACGACTTCTGTGCTCTCTGGGGAATATAGGTGCACTTTACACCTACTTTTCAGGGTCTTGGTGTGGGCTATTTTTCTAACCCTCACTGTCTTACAGTCCCAGCGACCCTCTACAAGCTCACATAGGTTTGGGGTCTGTTCGTGGTTCGCATTCCACTTTTGGAGTATATGGTTTGTGTTGCCCCTATGTGCTCCTATTGCAATCTATTGTAACTTTACACTGCTTGCATTACTTCCTTTTGCTATTACTGCATATTTTTGGTATTGTGTACATATATCTTGTGTATATTTGGCATCCTCATACTGAGGGTACTCACTGAGATACTTTATTGTGCATATGACACCAGTGGTATAGCAGGAGCTTTGCATGTCTACTAGTTCAGCCTAAGCTGCTCTGCTATAGCTACCTTCTATCAGCCTAAGCTGCTAGAAACACCTCTTCTACACTAATAAGGGATAACTGGACCTGGTACAGAGTGTAAGTACCCCTTGGTTCCCACTACAAGCCAGGCCAGCCTCCTACAACCGCCCCGGATGTTACCGCCATTTTCTATCTGATTCCTTACTTTCTACCTGACCTTCAACAGGAGAGGACCTACACTGCATGTGCTGCTGTGTCCTGTGTCTGGAACCTACCATGGCCTGTGTGACTGGGGAAAGAGACCCAGCCTTCACTTCCGCGGAGTTGGAGAGACTGGTGGATGGGATCCTACCCCAGTACGGACTGCTGTATGGGCCTCCAAACCAACAGATGAGTACCCTGTTGGCACAATGCATGTGGCATGAATGCATGGAGTGGTGTGTGAAGGCCTTGTGTAAGGGGGTGTGTAGATGTCCCCTGGGGGCTGTACAGGTTGATTGCTGGGCAATGTGTGTGTAAATGGTGATGTGAAAGGGGTATGGTGGGCCATAAGTGTAACAGGCAAGACTGTCTTACTAATACTATTTTCCTGTGTGTATTCCCTATGCAGGTCAGCGCTCATCAAAAGAAGGGTATATTGCGTGCCATCACCAAGGACCTGCGGACCCTGGAGGTCTATGGCAGGCGGAGCAGCCACTGTCGCAAACGGTGGCGGGACTTGAGACGCTGGGTATAGAGGACCATGGAGGCCTAGCTGGGGATGGCTTCCCAATGAGGAAGGGGTGCCCGTCGAACCCTGATCCCCGATGGCCCGCATACTGGCGGTGGCCTATCCTGATCTGGATGGGCACTTGAGGGCATCTCAACAGCCACAAGAGGGTGAGTATAGTGCCCATCATTACAACTTACGCATGGTATGGTGGTATCAGGGTGGAGGATGTGAGTCAGTTGGTGCCCCTAGTCCAGGCCTGATATTGCAGCATAGGTCCCCTGATGGCTAGGGTCCTGAATGGATAATCCTGCTACCTAGCTCATAGGCATCCATTACTGGTCAAGGCTGCGTGGATCCCTGGTGTGCTGGATTTGCCGGTGTGCGCCCCTCCTCATGCCTTGGTGGCTAGCAATATCACTGGTAGTGCAATGCATAGTATGTAGGCCTGTACCCTGTGTGTGAGTGTGCTGTGTACACCAACGGTGGTGTTGGTGCAGCCGTTGATCAAGTGTGTCCTTTGTCTCTCCCCCCTTTTTGTTTTGTCCTTCTGTCCTTCTGTGCATTAGCATCATCTGGCAGAGGAGCAGAGGCACTGGCGATGGAGGGAGCTACATCCCACAGGACACAGGAGGTGGGGTCCTCCGACACTGAGGGCACCAGTGGGATGGAGGGCAAGGGGATCATCACGGCAGAGAATGGAGGGGACAGTTCAGACACAGAAATCTCCTCCGATGGAAGACACCTCTGTGACCAACCCAGCTACAGGTACAGCTGCCAGCCCCTGTACCAGCACCACCCTCCCAGCAGCCCCTCATCGAGTTGCCTGTGCCCGCTCACCCAGGAGGGTGGCATCTCATTCACCCCAGGTACCTCGGTCCCTGCCCCAGTGAGCCCTGCTGCCCTGAGTGAGGAGGCTATTGACCTCTTGTGATCCATCTCTGGAGGGCAGTCAACCATTGTGAATGCCCTCCAGGGGCTGGCAGCCCAGATGCAACAGACTAATGCATTTCTGGAAGGCATTCACATTGGCTTGATGGCCCAACAAAGATTGATCAAGCCTCCTCTCTGATGGCAGCCATTGTCCCTGTTTCCACCCTCCCCCTCCAACTTCCTCTTCCCAATCACATTCCCCTCAACCCCAAGCTATCCCAAACACACAGGCAAATGAGCATGCACACAAGACAACACACAAGAGTGGCACTGGCAAACACCAGCCCCACCCTTCATCCCACATACACTCACACAAAGAGCATCCAGATGAAGACTTACCAGCATCCACTATTTCCACTGTCTCCGTCCTCCTCCTCTTCCACCTCCCTCCCAGTTCTATCTACACTCACACCTGCATGCACTACATCCTCATCCACTACCAGCATCACCATCACACCTAGCTGAACACACACTTCACTGGCTCACACCTCCACAACACCCATGCACACGTCCCCTGTGTCCTCTCCCACTGTGTCTGTCCCCCCTCCTAAAGTACACAAAAGCAAGCACTCAGACACCCAGCAGCCATCCACCTCACAACACATCCAGCCCATGCACCTGCACCCAAAATCAGCAGACACCTCCTACAACCACTTCCTCTTCCTCCAATCCCAAACCTTCATCCTCTTCCTGCCACAATGTCCCTAAAAAGCTTTTCCTATCCACCATTGACCTCTTCCCTACCCCTCCCCCGTCCTGCACATCTGGCTAGGGTGGCAAAAACCCACCCAAGCACCTCAGCCACCCAGTCCATGTGCCCAGTAGTCACCACACCCACTTGTGGTGGGTAAGGATCCAGGGCACATGTTCTGATGGTGAAGGAGACCACACCAGACAGCCTCAAGGGTAAGGTGCTTGAACCAGCTGCTGCCAGGAAGACCAAGGAGCCTGCCCCAGCTGCTGCCAGGAAGACCAAGGAGCCAGCACCAGCAGGCAGGAATGGCAAGGGGCCTGGGGCAGGAACTCTGACGGAGCCCCCATCACCAACCATGGTTATGCAGCCACCTGAGGCTGCAGGGGATGGGCTGGAGCCTCGCCCCACCAGCAGCAGCAGTACCACCACCACCAGTGGGCCGCCATCTGAGGCTGCAGGGTATGGGCTGGGGCCTCCCCTCACCAGCAGCAGCACCACCACCACCTCCATTGAGCAGCTGTCCGAGGCTGCAGGGGATGGGCATGAGCTTCCCCTGACCAGCGGCTGCACCAGCACCACTACCACCACTGAGCAGCCGTCACCACTGGCGGACGGTATGTAGTCCTACCTCCATAGGCTGCTGTGCGGCCTGCCCCATGCAAATCCAGTGGGTATGACACCCTCCGGAGAGATTGTGGCCCCGCACTCACCAGGATCAAGAGCACAGAGCACGATTCCCCCTCCAGAACCAGTGGCTAAGACACCCATCTACCCCAGCCTCCCCAGGATCAAGAGCACAGGGCATGATGCCCCCTCCAGAACCAGTGATCAAGTCACTCACTCGAGAGACTGTGGCCTTGCACTCCCCAGGACCAAGCACAGGGCATGTTTCCCCCTCCAGAGCATGTGGGCAAGTCACCCACTCGAGAGACTGTGGCCTTGCACTCCCCAGGACCAAGCACAGTGCATGTTGCCCCCTCCAGAGCATGTGGGAAAGTCATCCACTCGATAGACTGTGGCCTTGCACTCCCCAAGACCAAGCACAGGGCATGTTGCCTCCTCCAGAACCAGTGGTCTTGTTTCATCTCCCGGCTGAGGAGCCCCGCAGTCCCCCTGAGGTGCCTGCCTATTTACCAACTGATGACCCTGCAGTGTTCTCTCCGTGTTGATGCAGGTGACAATTGGGGCCTTGGAATTTGGCCTGTGGCCATGTGGCCCACGCAAACTGACTGGGCAGTGTCCCTTGAACTATACAATTGTAAATATCTGTTACATTGGTTAAATTATTTATACTGTGTAGATCTTGTAACACTCACTTCTGGTTTACTAGTAAATTTGTTTTGTCCTTGCATTATTCGGCCGATTTAGGGGGAATAGCTTGTTTTCTTGTGCATCTGGTTGTGTGTATGGCGTGTGTATGTCAGGGTGTGTTATCAATGTGTGTGTCACTCTCTTTTTCCTCCCCCCTTGTGTGATAGGCGTCTGTACTCACTGTTCTCATCTTCGCCATCATTTGTGTTCGTGGTGGAGCAGCACGTAGAAGACCATGAGGAAGACATGCAGCTCGGGCTCCATGGCGGCGTGGTTGTTCCCTGTGTCTCTAATGTGTCCTGTAATGTGCTTCCGCCAGGCTTTTGATGTTGTTGGTACTGTCCCGGATTGGCATGTCTTAATACGGGGGGTGGAACTTTGACATCAGCCTGGCTGTAGGCAGATAACGCTGTGGTGCCTGTTGTTTCCGCCCTGGCGGTCGGTGTGGTAAAATGGCTGTCTATCTGAGATCTATCTGCCATGGTCATAATTTGGCGGTGATTACCGCCAGCAGGTTGGCTGTATTACCTCCACTTTTACACCAACCGCCAAGGTTGTAATGAGGGCCATAGTGTCACAGCCAGTGTCACACTGAAACCCGTTCACACACCCAAACCCACAGTCTCACATCCAGTCTTACAACAACACACATAGTTTAATAGTGATGTTAGCGAGATAGTGATTCACTTAAACATCTTTATTTAAAGATCTGCTAGCACACTAATAAGGGACTCATACACTCAGTCAGACTTGTCGGCAGGTCCTGACACAAACTATTTAATCATACAGATAACTACTCCTTAGAGCATGACTTCATCCTACTACTGCAGAGGTTGAGTGTACACTTTTACTCCTACCTTGGTTTGACATTAAAAATACATTTATACATTTTGGAATTCTACTTTTACTAGAAATAATATGTTACACTATTAGATAATCAATGAGACATGTATTTAGTAGTGAACACACTGGAAGAGTTCTTTAAAATGAAACAAAAGGGGGGTCAAGGCGCATCAATACTGCACCTTCTTCTTATGTTCTTTATGTATACTTTACGACACTTTTGGTGCACGGGTCATGAGGGCCAACCCCCTGGACCTCAAATAACCAGAAGGCTCATAACATTGAAAGGGAGACCCAGCACATCCAAGTATCCATTTAATGTCCACAGAACTATTGTCATATATCTTCACAAATCACATGATTCAAAAATAAGTTCTTATGAAATCTTTCTTTTTTATTCATCCACAATGACAATAACTAATCCATAGCCATAGCCAACGCGTTTCATCCTAATGGACGTCTTCAGGGCTATAAAAATATAAACACATAAAATCATATATCAATATAACAACCTTACTTACATCTTCCACCAATTTTAAATATAAAATGTTGTGAAAAAAGTTAAAATCACCTATTGTCATCATCACAATTGTGTCTTATTATTAAGTGAACTAGTGATTTTGTCATACAGACAGACATAAAGAGAAAAAGGATATCAATTTATAGTACAATCTCATAACCATCTGAATTATAAGTCAAATTGTCAATATTGATAAAAATGTTATATAAATCATACTTACAATACTATAGAATTGTTAATTATAACATTTTCCATCAATATCAATTCTCTTATCAATTTCCTCCTCTTTCTTCATCATTTTAAAGGCACCTCAATCATCTTATTATGCATATCTTTTTTAGAGAAATCCAATATTAGAGATATGATTTCTTAACACAATGATAGAATGTATATAGCTTCTTATAGTTTGAAAACTCTATCCTCTTCATGTAAGTTCTGTGGACATTAAATAGATACTTGGATGTGCTAGGTCTCCCTCTCAATGTTATGAGCACACTGGAAGTGTCACGGTTTTCAATGGGCTTACCGTCGAAGCTGAGAGGCGTAGGGGAACGGCCCCGGTTCTGGCAGGTTCTGCTCTGGCCGAGGTAGGGGCGACCCCTTCCGGTAGCCACGGTGCTGTTTGGTAAGAGCAAACCACTACAGTCCGTGCCCTCCAGAAGGAGTCCCGGAGGAAAAACCCCAGTAGGGTAAAAAACCTCCACAGGAACTCCCTGAAACGAAAGGAGGACACCAAGGCATTAGGACTGAAGATCAGGAAGACTGGAGAACAAAGACAGGTCAGGAAACACTGGATACGCAGGAAGAAATCAATCAGAGCGTGACTACCACCAAGGAGTGTTGCAACGCAATGAACAAACAGCTGAATTCCCCTTATATACCCCTAGACAGGAAGTAGGAAACAGGAAGTAGAAATACCACCATCTTGGATTGGGGAAAAGAAAGCAATAGTGAATCAGGTATGTGCGTCTAATAAAGAGAAAACAATGCATGCTGGGCAGAGAGGAAGTGGTCAGCATGCTGGGAAGGAAAAGGCAGGTATAAAGTATCACCATGTGCAAGGGTTCGGTTTTGTTTTGGAGATATCGGTAAGTGGTGAGCAGAGGTAATGAAAAATGCAGGAAACTAAATGTAAAAGCGCATAATGCGCTATATGCGGTCAGGCCTCGGGGTTTCAAGTCCTGCTGCGTCTGCCTTTATGGCAGAACTGAAAGAAAGGGGCGCGGCGAATGCCGCGACCCCTAATCAGGCCCCTAGCACTACCCGCGGGGCCGCGCGCCCGCCACGGCGTCCCCCGCGGGCCGCGCGCCAGCCGCGGTATGAATGACACGCCGCGCTGCGGCGACCTGAGTCTGCGCCCGCGGCCGCAGCATGACAGGAAGAGTTAATTGGTTCCAGTATGTAATGTTAGTCTGTTTTCTGTAGAGGTAAATGTATTTTTCATTTGATGAGAAGATATTTAGTTGTACTGGAAAAAAGAACAATCAACAAATCAGAATGCCTAGTAAGAGAGAAACAAGAAGGAAACAGAGGAATAAATACTACCTATTTGAAACTGACAGTAAAAAGACAGATAAAGTAATGAATGTGGACAAGAAAAAAAGAACAGCTGGTAATAGTACAAAGGATTTTCTTTAAAAAAGTGCAAACTTAAAACAACTAGTCCAATGAAAAGAGGTGTTGTAAATCAAATGAAGAAGAAGGAGGACTACATCCCTGAAAAAGTAGAAAATGTAATACGAAAAGAAATAAGTTGACTTGGAGATAAAGACAGTCTAAGGAGAGAAGAGTAGAAATGTTTCAAACTAGAGCAATACAAAACGTACTAAAAAGATGAAGAAGTATATGAGAAGTGTAATAATTAGGCAAAAGCAAAATATTGAGTGTATAGTGGACAAAGTACTTGTTCTAAAAATGAAACGTTTTATCTTATTATTGTGCAAAATGATGACACTAGACAAAACAGTACTGTGCAAAAGAAAAAAAATAAAGGCTCATTAGCAAAAGTAATTTTTGTAAAACATTAAAAGGTGAATAGCACTGAACCATTTTCAATGAAGAGAGATACTTGCAAGAGAACACATAAGTGCATGCAGTTGACACAAGTAGTCATTGCTATGAAGTGAAGGATGCACTCCCATAGAAAAAGATCAGATAGTTCCTAGGAATGTAGAACAAGTGGCAGCTGAAGAAGTACATGGAGGCATAAACTTGTTCCTGTGTATAAGTGCAAGTGTATCAGTATTTGTACTGTCCAACAGGAATCAGTTGATAAATTGAAACATTTCTAAGAGAATGTTCATGGAGGAGTCTCAAACAGAAAATTCAGATGCTTTAAGAATTAGATCCATGCAAAGTTAGAATATATACTAACTTACAAGGTCATTTATTGGCATGTCTTTCAAAGAAAGTGTGTAGAAGCACTTTAGAATGTTAGTTGTGCATCATTAAAAAATGTGCAATTTAGTTCGGAGACTTTGTTATATATGTTTAGGAAATTTGAATAGAGCTCTGTTACATGGTAGTGTGGCAGAGACTGAGAACGTTTCTGAAGATATTCAGTTCAGTTTCTTTGGGCCTGAAGAAGATAATGGAGAAAATGAGGAGGAGTCTTCGAGACCTGTGGAAGAAGTGGATACATAAATAATAGATAAATACTGAAAAATGTACACAGGAGATAGAAAGATTCAATACACTGTGTTCTGAGAAACCTTAGTATGTTTGTGCTTCTTGTTGCTATACTCTTTACAAACAACACACTTGTAATGTAGTTCTATTTTCTAAAACTGAAGAAAACAGCAATGATGAGTGGACTGAATTTTGTGCATATCTATTTGTAGAAGAACTGTTCAATTTGACAGAAATGAAAGAACATGGAAATATTCTTATAACAAATTAGAGAATGGTACAATGCCAGCTAGAGCAATTCATAAAAGTTTAGAATGTGTGCCAATTCCATAGGGGTGTGCAGAGCTTGTGGAGTCCCATTATGTGCAATTCCGTGAAGTGGTTAAAAAACTCCACAAACTCTGTGGAATTCATCCTGCGGGCAGAGTTGCTTGGCGCACCAGTTTGTACTACCTTTTTCACGTTAGGAAGCACAATTTGCATTCCCACATTGAAAATATCATGCGAACAGCACCATACGGTTCACTGGGCACAGCCATTTTGTTTCCTCTGTCCATGCTAGCAGCAGGTGGCAGGCCAGGGAGTGGTTACGCCCTTCCGGAGTGTCAGTTGCTGTGGGACAGGGTGCATCAGTTGGTTTGCCATGAACAGGACCTGCTCATCCTGCTGGGCATCGAGGAGTCAGGGCTTGGTGAGTAAACGTTATTTTTGTTTTTTGTGTGTGCTTCACCATGCTAATTATTTTTCTAATAACAGTGCTGTCTCTCAGAGGTAAGTTGAGGTTATGTTTATTTAGTATGTGATCTAGTTTGAACTAACAAAACAAGTCAGCATTTCCTAACTGTACTCATGGGTGCACATTTGGGCTGATTATTTAAAAAGCCATGCAGACAGAGACTCCTCCTTTCACCAAAAATAAGATAGTGTTAGTAGTAATATGTAATATCAATGAGTTAACATTCCCTTCTCTGTGACTTTCTTTATGTAGCGTATGCAGTCCCTCCCAATCACAATCTCCCGGTGATGTGAAGTATGATATTGTCATAGTATATATGTATCTATGTGTGAGTACGTGGCTCTGGTATTCTAATCTGCCTGGATTTTTGTCTTTTTAATCACCTAGTTTTTGACCTTTTATGGTGGGAGAGCCTCATAGCTTGGAACTTGCCTACTGTAAACTCATTGTAAAATGAATTCATGTAGTGACCACCAGTGCCTGCCTTTTGAGGCAAGGCTGCTGGGGCGCAGTAAGGATAATAAGCAGCTGGCTTGTTACACGTGGACACATGTGCATACATGTGTGCACATGTGTGAGGGCTGTGCATGGGAGACTCCTGTCATGTGCAGCCTAAGGACTGCTCACACATAGCCTGGCCCAAAAAGGATTATACAGAGTGGGTGGTGACCTGGAATAGATCTTATACTGTGGGTGTACATAGGAAATGGAGAGTAAGTGTGCTTTACTGTCTTGACTGGAGTAGCACCCCATAATATTATCATGGGAAGGGCTGCGTAGGGCACAACTCCAGTTCCCTAGGGGTTACAGACT
The DNA here is from genome assembly GCF_031143425.1 of Pleurodeles waltl. NCBI lineage: Eukaryota > Metazoa > Chordata > Amphibia > Caudata > Salamandridae > Pleurodeles > Pleurodeles waltl. Next base: position 1,452,393,145 of record NC_090444.1, on the reverse strand, counting down.
CCAGGAAAGCACCAATGAATAGTGTAACCTGTATGAAAAGAACACTACTGCAGAGTACAAAAGCATATCTGTACAGCTTATGTGTCATCCATGAATGACATATTTTTCTGACTTAGCTCTGGACCAGAGCTCAGGCCTTTTGTGTCCCTGATGTGCTGGGTTAATTATTTTTCTCACTAGTGGAAGGAACAAAAGCCTCACGCTTTAAAGGAAGCAATTAACAGTGCTAATGTCAGCTCCAAAGGGGAAGGATTTGGGTACAGTGGCTCTGTATCAATCAACCAGCTGTCATCCTGTGCCAGGAAAGGACCTGTCCCAGGCCACTCAACAAAGAAGGGAGTCCAGACCTCTGGAGCCAAGACAGAGGGAGGGCTTCTTTGAAGATTTGCTGGTGGAAGGCTCTGGTTGTGATGTCAGTAAGGGGTAGAGCTAAGACCCCCAAGAGCACATGTGGCAACTTACTCGTGGGTGACACCATTTAGAGCTATCCCAGAAGATTGTGCAGGGAGGAAGAGACAGGGGTGGAGAAGTGATTTGTCACATCAGGATAGGCCAGAGGCACAGCCCACCCCGACTTAAAAGGTCCTGCACAGGGGAGAAAGTTCTCTTTTGGACATGTTGTTGCTGAGGAATCTTGGGACTGGAGGCTGATGCCATGGACAGTTGGGAGGAGCCCACTGTCTGTCCCCAGGACCAAGTACTCTGACTTTGATTGACCCCAGGACCAGTGGGGAGAGACTGGACTCTGCAACGAGTGGTGAGATGTCCGGAAAGAGCAAAGTGGAATCTGGTGCAGGGAGCCTGTGAAACTAGCTCCCTGCTAAATTCATCAACCTTTCAGGACAAGAGGCCTAATAAAGGAGCTCCAGGTGCCTAGGCACAGCTACCAGGAGCAAAATGAGCAAAGGATCATCAACATTGGCCCAACGAGGCCTGAGATATCTTTATTCAAAGGTTGGCAACCTTTGGCCTCTTCTCTGGCCAGCGGTGAAGTGTGTGTGGCTCTGCTTCCAACCTCTAACTTGCTTCCTGGGTAGGCGAGGGCCCAGAGGCTGCCCCAAGATTGTGGCCGATGTGGGGGATCAACGTCATGCTTCCCTTGTGAAAAAGGAGAGCACAGGGAAGTGCCATTTCACTCCCTGTATTATGCCGATGTGGACCCCCCCTGAGGAGACCGACTTGCTGTTAGAAGGCAGGGTATTGTCACGCACCCCCAACAACAATTGTAAACTTGGCCCTGGAACTCATCCAGGGGCCCTGTGTGGCTGAAGACAAGCCGTGGAGAGTCATCTCTCTCCCCTTGAAGATGTGGGAGGGGCCAGAGCCAGAAGCAAAGCCAGGGGACACTGTAGTCCTCCCTATGATAATATCATCCTAGGGTGCTTAGGACCCCATCTTGGTGGCCTGCTCGTAGGCTGCACAGTGAATGGCTGCCTGCCAGAGTGGGCAAGTAGCAGCTAAGTGCCTTCACCCATGCCAGAACTTCAGTGTGCTGACTGGTGGGGAGGAGAGACGGGAGAAGCCGCTCCCAGTGGAACATGTCTAGTGTGGGGGTGTCCGTGTGGCACTGGAGCCCCCGGAAGAGAAGACACTGCTGCACAAGGCCACCAATGAAGTAGACAGTAGAGCAGCTCTCCTCAGCTCAGCCGAAGAGCCACTCATTGCACATGTATGCTGCCAGAGAAGCGCCCCATATTGCCTTGAAAGGCTCCATGATTTGAATGTGAAAGTCACTCATTTTTGGCTTTGGTCACCCCCAGGAAAGCGGGGTCACTTCCAGAAGTATACTAAATGCAAGGGAAGGTGTAGGAGGAGTGCAGCCTCCCCCCTAAAGATTTTCTAATGTCCCCTTCCTCAGTCTCTGGGGACTACAAAGGGATCACCCATCAAGGATACTTATGCTGGAGCCTTTGCTTGGCAGCTGAAGGGGGTTACTTTCACTTGTGGGGGAAGTGCAGCGCTACAAGGCTATGGCCTGCAAAGGGACCATGTGTTTGAAACATATGGAGAAACACCCTCTAGGAGTGAGATTCTGTAATTGCAAGGTCCTTCAGGTACTGAGTAAAATGTACAGTATTTTCCTGTAGAATTGTGCCAATTGAGTGCGATTCACTTTGAGTATGATGAAACAAAGCTAACACTCCCTGGGGGTGAAAGTCTATAATTACCTCAGGAGTGTAATTATGAAGGTGATGCCCTTTAGTGGATTGGTTAAATAGTGTTTCTCAGGTTAACAATGATCTTGATAACCCAGCTCAGTAAAGCATGCCTACAACATACTTTTGCAAATGTTTTGTTTGAATAATGAAACTGGTAACCATTCATTATCAAGGTAGAGATTGCCAGAATTAAATGTTCTCACTGTAAGTCATTGCATATTCAATATTCGTGAATGTTTTCACATATGGTTTGATGGTCTAACGATCACTGTGGTAGAGATATAAAGGACTACGCAATGTCACCCAAAGGTATTTCCATCTGCATTTGTGTATATTTGTAAATTGTTGCATAGTATTGAGTAGTGTGTGGAATAAATGCATGTTTTCTTTTTTTTTAAAGAAAAAGCACATACTGAACAATTAATTATCGAGTGTTATTGTTGCATATTTGTGAATAGTGATTACTAGCCACACCATCTCTCTTGAGTAAGCCTTGGACTGCTCGGTTTTGCTACCCTGTGAGAGTCAAGCACTGCAATAGGGTGTATAGTTCCCAGTGGAGGACAAATGTGGTCCTATTACTGGTGCAGTCTATGTAGGAAAGTACCATCTGGCATGTTACCCCCATTTTCACTGTATGTATGTATGTTTTAGCCCTGTATCACTGGGATCCTGCTAGGCAGGACCCCAGTGCTCATAGTATGTGCTCTGTATGTGTTCCCTGTGTGGTGCCTAACTATATCACTGAGGCTCTCCTAACCAGAACCTCAGTGTTTATGCTCTCTCTGCTTTCTAATTTGTCACGGCAGGCTAGTGACTAACTTTACCAATTCTCATTTGCACACTGCTACACCCATATAATTCCCTTGTATATGGTACTTAGGTACCAAGGGTATTGGGGTTCCAGGAGATCCCTATGGGCTGCAGCATTTCTTTTGCCTCCCCATAGGGAGCTCTGACAATTCTTACAGAGGCCTGCCACTGCAGCCTGAGTGAAATAACGTCCACATTATTTCACAGCCATTTTTCACTGCACAGAAGTAACTTATAAGTCACCTATATGTCTAACCTTCACCTGGTGAAGGTTGGGTGCCACATTACTTAGTGTGTGGGCACCCTGGCACTAGCCAAGGTGCCCCCACATCATTTAGGGCAAATTCCCCGGACTTTGTGAGTGCGGGGACACCATTGCGCGCGTGCTCTATACATAGGTCACAATGGTAACTCCGAACATGGCCATGTAACAAGTCTAAGATCATGGAATTGTCACCTCAATACCATTCTGGTATTATGGGGACAATTCCATGATCCCCCGGGTCTCTAGCACAGAACCCGGGTACTGCCAAACTGCCTTTCCGAGGGTTTCCACTGCAGCTGCTGCTGCTGCCAACCCCTCAGACAGGTTTCTGCCCTCCTGGGGTCCAGGCAGCCCTGGCCCAGGAAGGCAGAACAAAGGATTTCCTCTGAGAGAGGGTGTTACACCCTCTCCCTTTGGAAATAGGTGTGAAGGGCTGGGGAGGTTTAGCCTCCCCCAGCCTCTGGAAATGCTTTGATGGGCACAGATGCTGCCCATCTCTACATAAGCCAGTCTACACCGGTTCAGGGATCCCCCAGCTCTGGTGTGAAACTGAACAAAGAAAAGGGGAGTGACCACTCCCCTGACCAGTACCTCCCAGGGGAGGTGCCCAGAGCTCCTCCAGTGTGTCCCAGACCTCTGACATCTTGGAAATAGAGGTGTTGGGGGCACACTGGACTGCTCTGAGTGGCCAGTGCAAGCAGGTGATGTCAGAGACCCCCTCTGATAGGCTCTTACCTCTCTTGGTAGCCAATCCTCGTTTCTTGGTAGCCAAACCTCCATTTCTGGCTATTTAGGGTCTCTCCTCTTGGGAATTCTTCAGATAACGAATGCAAGAGCTCACCAGAGTTTCTCTGCATCTCCCTCTTCGACTTCTACCAAGGATCGACCACTGACTGCTTCAGGACGCATGCAAAACTGCAACAAAGTAGCAAGACGACTAGCAGCAACATTGTAGCGCCTCATCCTGCTGGCTTTCTCGACTGTTTCCTGGTGGTGCATGCTCTGGGGGTCACCTGCCTTCATCCTGCACTGGAAGCCAAGAAGAAATCTCCCGTGGTTCGACTGAATCTTCCCCCTGCTAATGCAGGCACCGGTCCTCTGGGTCCCCTCTCATCCTGACGAGCGTGGTCCCTGGAACACAGGAACTCTATGCAATTGACTCCCACAGTCCAGTGATCCTTCAGTCCAAGTTTGTTGGAGGTAAGTCCTTGCCTCCCCACGCTAGACTGCAAACCTGTGTACTGCGTGATTTGCAGCTGCTCCGGCTCCTGTGTACTCTTCCAGGATTTCCTTTGTGCACAGCCTAGCCTGGGTCCCCAGCACTTCGTCCTGCAGTGCTCAACCCTCTGAGTTGGCCTCCGGCGTCGTGGGACCCTCCTTTGTGACTCTGAGCCAGGTCCGGTTCACAAATCTTCCAAGTGCCTGTTCGGGTACTTCCGCGGCTGCTGTCTGCTTCTGTGAGGGCTCTCTGAGTTACTGAGCGCCCCCTCTGTCTCCTCCTCCAAGGGGCAACATCCTGGTCCATCCTGGTCCCCAGCAGTACCCAAAAACCTCTGCCGCAACCCTTGCAGCTAGCAAGGCTTGTTTGCGGTATTTCTGCGTGGGAACACTTTTGCAACCTTCATTGCGACGGTGCGCATCTTCCAACCAAAGGAGAAGTTCCTAGTCCTCTTCGTGTCACAGAAATCCAAGCTTCTTCCATCCGAAGGCAGCTTCCTTGCACCTTCATCTGGGGATTTCGGGGCTCCTGCCCCCCTCGGACACTATCGCGACTCTTGGACTTTGTCCTTTGTTTGGGGGGGATTGTGTAGGAAAGTACCATATTGCCTGCCATGTTACCCCCATTTTTACTGTGTGTATGTATGTTTTAGCCCCTGTGTCACTGGGACCCTGCTAGGCAGGACCCCAGTGCTCATAGTATGTGCCCTGTATGTGTTCCCTGTGTAATGCCTAACTGTTTCACTGAGGCTCTGCTAACCAGAACCCCAGTGTTTATGCTCTCTCTGCTTTTTAAATTTGTCACTGCAGGCTAGTGACTAAATTTACCAGTTCTCATTGGCACACTGGTACACCCATATAATTCCCTTGCATATGGTACTTGGGTACCCAGGGTATTGGGGTTCGAGGAGATCATTATGGGCTGCAGCATTTCTTTTGCCACCCATAAGGAGCTCTGACAATTCTTACACAGGCCTGCCACTGCAGCCTGAGTGAAATAGCATCCACGTTATTTTACAGCCACTTTTCACTGCACATAAGTAAGTTATGAGTCACCTATATGTCTAACCTTCACCTGGTGAAGGTTGGGTGCCAAGTTACTTAGTGTGTGGGCACCCTGGCACTAGCCAAGGTGCCCCCACATCATTCAGGGTAAATTCCCCTTACTTTGTGAGTGCAGGGACACCATTACACGCGTGCACTATACATGGGTCACTACCTATGTATAGCGTCACAATGGTAACTCCGAACATGGCCATGTAACATGTCTAAGATCATGGAATTGTCACCCCAATACCATTCTGGTATTGTGGGGACAATTCCATGATCCCTCAGGTCTCTAGCACAGAACCCGGGTACTGCCAAACTGTCTTTCCGGGGTTTCCACTGCAGCTGCTACGGCTGCCAACCCCTCAGACAGGTTTCTGCCCTCCTGGGTCCAGGCACCCCTGTCCCAGGAAGGCAGAACAAAGGATTTCCTCTGAGAGAGGGTGTTACACCCTCTCCCTTTGGAAATAGGTGTGAAGGGCTGGGGAGGAGTAGCCTCCCCCAGCCTCTGGAAATGCTTTGATGGGCACAGAGGCTGCCCATCTCTGCATAAGCCAGTCTACACCGGTTCAGGGATCCCCCAACCCTGCTCTGGCACGAAACTGGACAAAGGAAAGGGGAGTGACCACTCCCCTGACAAGTACCTCTCAGGGGAGGTGCCCAGAGTTCCTCCAGTGTGTCCCAGACCTCTGACATCTTGGAAACAGAGGTGTTGGGGGCACACTGGACTGCTCTGAGTGGCCAGTGCTAGCAGGCGACGTCAGAGACCCCCCTCTGATAGGCTGTTACCTCTTTTGGTAGCCAATCCTCCTTTCTTGGTAGCCAAACCTCCTTTTCTGGCTATTTAGGGTCTCTCCTCTGGGGAATTCTTCAGAGAACGAATGCAAGAGCTCACCAGAGTTCCTCTGCATCTCCCTCTTCGACTTCTACCAAGGATCGACCGCTGACTGCTCCGGGATGCCTGCAAAACCGCAACAAAGTAGCAAGACGGCTACCAGCTACATTGTAGCCCCTCATCCTGCCGGCTTTCTCGACTGTTTCCTGGTGGTGCATGCTCTGGGGGTCACCTGCCTTCACCCTGCACTGGAAGCCAAGAAGAAATCTCCTGTGGGTCGACGGAATCTTCCCCCTGCTAACGCAGGCACCAAAAGACTGCATCACTGGTCCTCTGGGTCCCCTCTCATCCTGACGAGCGTGGTCCCTGGAACACAGGAACTATATGCAATTGACTCCCACAGTCCAGTGATCCTTCAGTCCAAGTTTGGTGGAGGTAAGTCCTTGCCTCTCCACGCTAGACTGCAAACCTGTGTACTGCGTGATTTGCAGCTGCTCCGGCTCCTGTGCACTCTTCAAGGATTTCCTTTGTGCACAGCCTAGCCTGGGTCCCCAGCACTTTGTCCTGCAGTGCTCAACCCTCTGAGTTGGCCTCCGGCGTCATGGGACCCTCCTTTGTGACTCTGAGCCAGCTCCAGTTCACAAATCTTCCAAGTGCCTGTTCAGGTACTTCCACGGGTGCTGTCTGCTTCTGTGAGGACTCTCTGAGTTGCTGAGTACCCCCTCTTTCTCCTCCTCCAAGGGGCGACATCCTGGTCCATCCTGGTCCCCAGCAGTACCCAAAAATCTCTACTGCAACCCTTGCAGCTAGCAAGGCTTGTTTGCAGTATTTCTGCGTAGAAACACTTTTGCAACCTTCATTGTGACGTAGGACATCGTCCAACCAAAGGAGAAGTTCCTAGTGCTCTTCGTGTCACAGAAATCCAAGCTTCTTCCATCTGGAGGCAGCTTCCTTGCACCTTCATCTGGGGATTTCTGGGCTCCTGCCCCCCCTGGACACTATTGCGACTTTTGGACTTTGTCCCCTTGCTTTGCAGGTCCTCAGGTCCAGGAATCTGTCTTCAGTGCTTTGCTGGTGTTTGTGGTTCGTGCAGAATTCCCCTATCACGGCTACTTTTCAGGGTCTTGGGGTGGGTTTCTTGGACACCCTGAGTGTTTTCTTACAGTCCCAGTGACCCTCTCCAAGCTCCCATTGGTCTGGGGTCCATTTGTGATTCGCATTCCACTTTTGGAGTATATGGTTTGTGTTGCCCCTAGACCTATGTTCACCTATTGCATCCTATTGTAATTCTTCACTGTTTGCATTACTTTTCTTACTCTTACTTACCTGTTTTGGGTTTGTGTACATATAACTTGTGTATATTACGTACCTTCTTACTGAGGCTACTCACTGAGATACTTGTGGCATATTGTCATAAAAATAAAGTACCTTTATTTTTAGTATCTCTGAGTATTGTGTTTGATATAAGTGGTATAGTAGGAGCTTTGCATGTCTCCTAGTTCAGCCTAAGTTGCTTTGCCATAGCTACATTCTATCAGCCTAAGCTACTAGAAACACCTCGATTCTACTAATAAGGGATAACTTGACCTGGCACAGGGTGTAAGTACCACAGGGTACCCACCATGAGCCAGGCCAGCCTGCTACAGTCTACACTACCAATGACCCATTTTCTAATACTATGCATTGAAAGAAATGGAGGCTGAGTCGCCCCATCAAAGGTGGTTAAGAAGCAAAGATCACTTGTTGCATTATGAATCAATCCACCACTGTCAACTAGATTGAAAGGAAACAGAGAGTTAGTGGATCATATTGTATCATAACTTTAGGAAGACTGATACTAGACTACCACAATGACAGAATTTGACACACAAAAAGAAGACCTGATATGATAATAAAAACTAGTAGTATTAACTTCTTCTGAGCAATGGAGCTAGTATTTGAAAACTAAATAAAATATCAAATAATGGAGTCAGGAGAAGTGGGCTCAGAGTCAGGAACGGTTGGACGAAGTTGAGCGTTTATGCAACACACAACACAACATGCCTTAATGATGATGATGATGTGGCCTGCGTTGAATATACGTATGTAGTTGTGAATGTAGGCCCATATTTATTTACAGGACCTTTTGTACTACCAGAAGTCATGTTTAGTGTTTAGTCAGTCAGTGCAGACTGCAGGGCCACATTTACAGGACCACATAAATCCACTCTGTGTGGCTCTTCATGACATTGTGAAAGTGGACTGAGTCAACTCACCCTGTGTTAACTCACCCTGTGACAGAAAGGTATGCCATGGTAATTATGGTGGGTGTTCCCATGTAGCACCCATGGCATTTGACACATTCCCACATTTAAAAAGTTTTGTAAACCTGGGAATGTGTCAAAAGCCTACACCTCCCCAGTGGAGGTGGAAAGAGATGCAACAAGGAGAAATACATTTATTTCGCCGCATTTCTTTTCCTTTTTCTATGTGGGCTGCAACATGCAGCCCACATAGAAAAAACAAAACTCCTATTATGATTGTTTTTTGGGAGGAAGGTGTCCCTTCTTGCAGAAAAACAACCATCCCCTAAATGCAGATATCCTTGCAACATGGTTAAGGGGTGTCTGAATTGGCTCACAGAAGCCCATTGTGCGCCAACGCAGGGGATGAAGACAGGAATGTGCCATATCTTGTAGATAAGGCACATTCCTGCCCTTTTTTTTAATGCTGGGCAGCACTGCAAGAAGGCTTCTGGCACTGCCCTGCATCAAAGGTTTGTAAATATAACCCATAGTTTAGGAAATCTGTAATAGGGCTTAGGTGTAGGAATTAGGAAGGTAAAAGTAATAGGTCAACTCGAGTTGAGTTGATCATACTAGGGGATCTGATTTAAAAGTGTACACTGTAACTGTTTTTGCCTCTGCTTGTCAAAATATTTTTAGGGGAATTTTTAAGCTGCTCTTTTTCTTACTTCAGCACGCAATGGGAAGAAGAGGGCAACATTGGAGAAGTGTCCAGGAGGAGTTGAGATTGCCAGTGCTACCATCAGTGCAGATGTTGGTTGATCTGCTGCCCCAATAAGTCTTCCTGTTATAATAATATTATTATTTCTCTAACTTTCACCTCTCCTCATTTTGAATATGTTTTCTTTTAGTTTTACCCTGCCTACCTTTTTTGGTACTGATTTTCATTCTATCTAAGCTTTGTTAAATTTTTGTTATCCCTTCATTTATTTATTTTTCATGTTTCTGTACCTGACTTCCCTCTGTCTGCACTAGCTTTCTTCTGCTTTTTACTAAGCTTAGCTTTCCCTTCTCCCCTTATATATATCTTGTGGCTTGGTTCTTTAATACTAAGAGAACAGTTTTAAGATAGGTACTCTAACAACAAGATTGCACGCCCAAGTCAGCTTTTCTATGCATGTTTGTGGAGGTTTTCTTTGCGTTGCTCATGCTAATTGCATTTGCCAACCAAGACCTTACCATAAGTTCTCCTGGATTGACCAAAGTATTCCACCCTTTTATTGCACTTCAGTGACTTAGCTCTGCCACTCCATTATGAAACATTTGTCGTTGATTTGTTTACTTGGCTTTTCTAACAACCGACTAGGGGGTACATTTATACATTTAGGTGCAAAACTGTACTAATGCAGTGTTGCACCAAAATGTTTAGTACTGGCTTGTGCCATTCCTGAGCACCAGCCGGGCACCATATTTATGGAATATCGCAAGGTGGTGCAAAGGGTGTGCTAGTGTAAAAAAAATGGCGTTAGCCAGATGGGACTGGTGGTATGGGAGAAGGGGGTTTTGCACCAAAAAATGAGGCTGGCTGGAGTAAAAAAAGATGATCTAACCAGCCTAGCATCATTTTCTGATGCAAAACCATCCATACCACATGAGTCCTGTCTTGGAAAAGACAGGAGTCATGCCTACCAACTCATTGGCTAGCACAGGGGATGAGTGTCTCCTGTGCATGGCTATTGCACCCTGTGCCATGCAAGGGGGCCCCCCTCCATAACCAGTGGGCTTGTTCCCCAGCTCAGAGACTGTGACCTTGCACTGCCCAGCACAGACAAATGGGCATGGAACCCCCTCCAGAACCATTGGGCATGTTCCCCAGCTCATAGACTGTGACCTTGCACTCCCCTGCAAAGACAAATGGGCATGGAGCCCCCTCCAGAACCAATGGGCAAGTTCCCATATTCGGCTGAGGTGCACCTCTATCCCCCGGAGGTCCCTGCCCACTTGCAAAATGATGCCCCTGCAGTGTTCTTTCTGGATGACGTAAGGATACAAGTTGGGCCTTGGACTGTGCCCTGTGGCCTTGTGTGCCCTAATTACTTTGTTGTAATTTAGTAGCGATTAGATTAAGCATTATCAGAAGACATCTTGTATTTTGCAACTATTGTGAACATTTTGCGGAATCCATTTGTATTCATGGCAGCCATTATCTCTGCCCCATGCTGCCATATGCTTGCCATGTGCTCTGTCCTACCTTCCTGTTAACTACTCTTGAAAATCTGTCTAGTGGCAAGTTATATTTAGCATCTCCCACTTTTTCACATGCCCAGTAAGATCTGCAGTTGTTAGTAATTAGTAACAGACAGTAATGTGTCTACTAGTCCTTGAAAACTGTTAGCCCCTCCTACCTGTTGACTGTGCATTTCCACATGACCTTATATGTATATAAATCTTGCTTCTATAATTGTACCACCTTCTTTTTAGCCCCTGCATGGGTATAAAAGGACCATGCTCTCTTAGTTCAGTGTGCTACTTCAAACATTGCCAAAGGGTGCTGTTTGAACTGTAGTACCACCTCTTGAGGTTTGATAAACTTTGGGCAGTATTAATACTTTTTGGCGCACAACTGCGCCAACGCAGTTGTGCATCGAAAAATTTAACGCCATTCCAAAGCGCCATGCGGGCGCCTTATTTATGGAATGACGTTAGCCGGCGGAGCTGCTTGGTGTGCGTAAAAAAAAATGACTTACACCAGGCAGCGCCGGCGTTGGGGAAAATGGAGCTTGGACGTCAAAAAATGGGGCAAGTCGGTCTGAGGCAAAAAATCTGCCTCAACCTGAGTTGCGCCATTTTTTTTTACTCCCACCCTCCATTGACATGACTCCTGTCTTAGCAAATACAGGAATCATGCCCCCTTGCCCAATGGCCATGCCCAAGGGACTTATGTCCCCTGGGCATGGTCATTGGGCATAGTGGCATGTAGGGGGGCCCAAATCAGGCCCCCCTATGCCACAAAAAAAAAATATATATACTTACCTGAACTTACCTTAAGTTCCCTAGGATGGGTCCCTCCATCCTTTGGGATTTTAATGTCACTTTCGAACCTAACCCTCTAGTCCAAGGAATATGTAAAGAAGAGGATGCCCATTGGGGCATCCCTCAGCTAGTCTCCAACAAAAGACCAAGGCAGAATAAATCTGCGCGCTTACTGGCCGACATCACACTAGCCCATGGCCTCCGAGCCTGCAACGGTCGCTCACGCTCGGATGTAAATTTACAAGCTACCTTTAGGCGCGGAGGGCTCAGCAGTCGTATTGATTATATACTTCTTGACATCCGACTGTGGAGCCACATGTTTGATATGAGGGTCCAAAAGCAAATTGAGAACGATCACGACCCGTTGATTTTATCGACCAGAGGACTTTTTCCTTCGTTTACTGTGCCCTACTCCAAGAGCCATGCCTCCCAGCTGGCTCTAACTAATAAAAGACGCAACCTAAAATGGGAATCTGTTAATTCTTCCCCTAAACACCTGGCATCTATTTACAACCTGCTTGCCAACCAGATGGAGTGTATGATCCGCCTAAATGAGAACGGGGAGGGTGACAGAGTCTTAGCAGCCCACATTGACTTGTTCCAATCTTTAAAGCATCTTTTTACAAAAAAGTTTCTTAATAATCCTAACAAAAAGCACTGCGCTCCTTGGTTTGACAATTGTTGCAGAGAAGCACAACTGTCTCTCCTGGAAGCAATAAAAGATGGCCATGTTGGGCTGTTAAGAACAGCCAGAAAAGTTTATAAGAAGGAATGTTCTAAGGCACGCAGAAGTTGGGAAGAGGCCAGATGGGTTATTATTTTGGAGACTTCTAAATCTAATGACACATCTAGGTTCTGGAAACTAATAACTGATGACTGTAGCAACTCCCCTGCCACACCTGGCTCCTCAATTCTCTCAGCATCATGGGTAGAGCACTTTGGGCAACTATATGAAGGGCCCTCTGAAGCATCTTTGTGGGCCCCTGATGCCCCAATAAACCATGAGACCACCCCGATCACATTCTCGCTAACCGAAACAAGAGCAGCAATAGACTCATTGAAATAGGGAAAGGCCCCTGGCCCAGACAAGATCCCAGGCGATCTATACAAATCAAGACCAGATATATGGGCACCATATCTCAACCTTATCTGCAATGCTATTGCAGCAGGGGCCCCCGCTCCTCCCACTTGGAAAGGGGCCGAAATAGTACCCATTTTTAAAAAAGGAAATCCGAACATCCCTGCCAATTATCGTCCGATTAGTCTCCTTGATAACTCCCAAAAAATGTATGCAAAGCATCTTTTGCTCCATCTTGAGGAATGGATTATGGAGTTCGAAGCTCTTTCTGACCTACAAGCAGGATTTAGACCTGCAGTGAGTACAGTTGACCAAGCCCTAAGATTCATGTCAATAAAATGGAAGAATGTTGACCTGGGAGGGGTAATCTCTATGTGGTCTTCATAGACCTCAGAGCCGCATTTGATTTGATCCCCAAGAACCTGCTGTGGTCAACATTATCAAACATGGGAGTGCCATCTGGTCTCCTGAAACTCATTGCTCAACTGCATGAAAATACTTTCGCTCAAATTAGATGTGGCCAGGGCGGCGAGTTGACTGACCCCGTAGCTGTTAAAAAAGGAGTTAGACAGGGATGTGTTCTGGCACCCACTCTTTTTTTGCTATATATCAATAATTGCATCCACTACTTAGAGAACTGTATAAATGATTCACCTAAATTGGTTGGGAAAAAAATCCTTTGTCTGCTATATGCAGATGACACAATCTTGATATCTAAATCGCCAATAGGAATCCAAAACCTGATCAACCAATTCTGTGTTTTTTGTAGTGACTATGGTCTGGACGTAAACATTAAGAAAACAAAACTCATGATATATAGTACCTCCAAGAAACGCTCGCGCGTTAGCATAGAAATGAACTCGATTCCATTGGAGAAAGTAGAAGAGTTCGACTACTTGGGTTTCAGACTATCGACCACAGGCAAATGGATGGGAGCCATTGACAAAGGGGCTCTCATTATAAGCCAGAGAGGTGGGGCCCTTGTCCGTAGATCGAGAAAGGCTCCGAGTCCCCCCTTGAACATACTTGCAGAGATTTACAATGTCCAAATCAGAGCAGCGGCCCTCTATGGAGTGGAATTTTGGGGGTCCCACAAAAACCTTGATACTCTGCAAACCAAGGAAAACCATTTCCTTAGACAGATTGCCCGGCTAGGTATGGGCTCACCAATGACCCCTCTAAGGCTAGACCTAGGTCTAAACAGTATCAAAACCACAGCAGCCCTAAGGCCTCTCTCCTATTGGATTCGCTTATGGAAATCTGTTGAACTCGAACCATATAGGCTGGCTATAAGAGAGCTCATAGCCACCCCCCAGGCACTGGAGAAAATCCCATGGCTGAAGGAAATGAAATCTGCCTGGGTCAAAATAGGTTTTCCTTCCTACTGGAACTATCTGGATCAAATCCCCGATAATGCAAAGAAACTTGTCACAAAAAGATATTGGGAGAAAGTTAATGAAGACTCCTTGCACCAAAAAGGGGCGGGCAGGCTAACAATGGAATTTCTCCAATTCAAGCACGAGCCCTGGCCTGAGAACTTCTTGAACCTTCCCATGCCTCCGTACGCCCGTGCTTTATATCTCCAACTAAGATATGGTACACTGCCTATTAATGGTTTTACGGCTCACTGGTCATCTAACATCGCTTCAAATGATAGATGTATCTCTTGCCAAAATTGTAAAGAAACAACAGAGCATATACTATTTTTCTGCCCTCTGTATAAAAGTCCCAGAGGGAGGTGGATCATTCCCCTCTGCAAAAATATGTCATTACATGATAGAGCAAACGCCACCAGAATCTGTACATACGACTCATCCTCCGTGGTAGCTATTACAGTTACCAAATTTTTAGCGGAGGCCTGGTACATCCGGCGTAGGCTTATTGTTTCAAAGGGCATGTGAGCCATCCTGACATTAGTCGACAGAAGGAGTCTCAACTGTTATTTTTTGCCTCTATATGAGGATTGACGAGGGCCAGGTTTTACGGGGAAACAATTGCACACATTTGGTATGTTAGACAGAATTTTATATCCTAGCTTTTATCTTTTTATTCTTAACATTTTAGCCATGTCTTATTTATTGTATTTTTTATCTACAATCAAATACTTAGTCTTGTTGATCTTATTGTTATACTGTCCTGATTACTACTGTTTTTATATTGTTATATTGTTATCTTGTTTTTTCTTTTTTAAACAAATACTATTTTATCATGCATGATTGTTATTTTTGTTACTCAAAATGGCCTAGATTTCTAGACCGAATGAACTTAAATAAAATAAAATAAAATATCATTCACGCAAGGAAGGTGTCCACGCAAAAAAATGACGGAAACTCCAAGATCTTTGGCGCTAGACGGGTCTAACGCCAAAGTATAAATATGGAGTTAGTTTTGCGTCGGATTTGCGTAAAAAAAAACAACGCAATTCCGGCGCAACCAGAGTATAAATATGCCCCTTTGGGCCGTATTTATACTTTTTGGCGCACAACTGCGCAAACGCAGTTGTGCGTAAAAATATTTAACGCCGGCTAACGCCATTCCAAAGCGCCATGCGGGCGCCTTATTTATGGAATGACGTTAGCCGGCGGAGCTGCCTGGTGCAGCGCCGGCGTAGGGGAAAATGGAGCTTGGACATCAAAAAATGGGGCAAGTCGGTCTGAGGCAAAAAAATCTGCCTCAACCCGAGTTGCGCCATTTTTTTTTGACTCCCACCCTCCATTGACATGACTCCTGTCTTAGCAAAGACAGGTGTCATGCCCCCTTGCCCAATGGCCATGCCCAGGGGACTTATGTCCCCTGGGCATGGTCATTGGGCATAGTGGCATGTAGGGGGGCCCAAATCAGGCCCCCCTATGCCACACAAAAAAAAAAAATACTTACCTGAACTTACCTTAAGTTCCCTGGGATGGGTCCCTCCATCCTTGGGTGTCCTCCTGGGGTGGGCAAGGGTGGCAGGGGGTGTCCCTGGGGGCATGGGAGGGCACCTCTGGGCTCCTTCCGAGCCCTCAGGTCCCTTAACGCCTGCCCTGACCAGGCGCTAAAAAATGACGCTAAAGCGGCTGGACGTAATTTTTTTTGACCAGTCCACTCCCGGGCGTCATTTTTGCCCGGGAGTATAAATACGGCGCACATGCCTCAGAGTAATTTTTTAGACGGGAACGCCTACCTTGCATATCATTAACACAAGGAAGGTGTCCACGGAAAAAAATGACGCAAACTCCAAGATCTTTGGCGCTAGACGGGTCTAACGCCAAAGTATAAATATGGAGTTAGTTTTGTGTCGGATTTGCGTAAAAAAAAAGACGCAATTCCGGCGCAACCAGAGTATAAATATGCCCCTTTGTCTTTTATTTCAGTTTCTGTGCCAACTTCTTCCTATATGGTCTGAGGACTTTGTGCAGAGAAGGGCGAACCCCTTGCACTAGTAGGCCTTGCTGAGGCTTACTTCGACAAATTGGCACCCGAACAGGGACTCATCGGTGACTCAGACGCCCGACGGATTGGTTGTGATGAAAGATTGGGATCTCGCTGCGGACGATCAATGCCTGAGGAAACCCTAGTCTTGGCAAACCACAGCATTTTTCCCTTCTTTCTGATTTGACCATCCAGGTGGCGCCGGTCCTCGACTGAGATCCTTTTTGATCATTCGTCGTGCAGTGACCATTTGGACGATTTTAGAACTTGGCAGTTGGAACCTGGCCACCCTGTGATTATTAAGAGCCATTTTACAGCACTTGCTGTGGGTTTTGATGCCTTTGTTTGGAAATGAAGTTTAGCACCACTTACTGTGGCTCTCGTGTTTTTGGTGACTAATAATTTGTGTCCTTTAAATTGATATATAAATTGCAATTTATATAGGCAGGTAATGAGAACATTTTTCTCCAAATATTATTTTGATTTGAACGGCACCTTACGTGCTACTTTGATTATAATACTGAATATTCTCCACTATTTTTGGCATGCCTGTTTTTAGCGCACTTCATAGGATGTGTTGCTTTTGTAATGGTACCAATTTGAGACTGGAAGAATCGCAACCGGCACCCCCAGAGGGGATGCCCAATAGAGATATGTATGTTAAACATGGTCTTTCTTCTATAATGTACAGCACATTATGGAATAAATACACTTGTGCGGATCCTGAGTTACGTTGGCCTATGCATGGGTCATTTGATTTGCGAAAGCTTGAGTATGTGGAACAATGTATGTGTAAGCAAAGGTCTAGGCAAGATATGCTTGACTGTGTACAAATGTGGGAGAAGGAAGTGCGTGGACGAATGAAGCGTGAGCAAGCCTTGCTTGAGAAAGAGCAGCGGAAGAATGTGTATGTGAAAGCATTGGAAATGAGAAAGAAAGAAATAAACGATTTATAGGAGATAGAAGAGAAAGAACGTAAATTACAGGTAATTGGCCAATACACTGTTCGGCAACCTCTCTATCCTATCCTTAATAAACCGCTCAATGATTTTTTGTTACTAGATCGCCCTCCACCTCCGTATGTTGTTCCTTTTGCCCCTCATGAGTTAGCTGAGGACTCTGGTTCGGAGCAACAGAAGTTACGAGACAGTCGCTCTATGTTGCCTGCTGACCATGCGTCTGAGCCTAGATCTATTGCTCGTAAAACAATTTGTAGCGTTGTCTCTGCTTCTGAACTTTTAGACAACATGAAAGGGTGGACGGAAAAGGAGCAGCTATATTTTACTGAGGCATTTGCCACAGAAGTTATTGAACTATTTTGGTAATATTCTGATGAGTTAGAGCCCGATGATGTAGCAGCTGATAGTAAGCAAATGCATGATGGTCTTTTTGTTTTCTCCCAGGTGGCTGATGCAATCAGGCGTTTGATTAAATTATGTGTTGCGGGAGACCGTTCACTAGAGGAGAAAAAGGCCGTGGACGTAGTTGCACGGATATCTCAGACCGGCGGGGTGCAAGTTTTCATCTTCGGAACAGATAAGACAATGATAGTTCATGCGAAACCAATGCGGGAGGCCGCACCTTTGTATGTTCCTCCTAAAGGATCGGGTACAAGTGATGATAAAACTTCTGTTGATGCTAAGGGTTATTTTATTTATAATTGGGTGTATACACCTTGGAATAGGGCAGATGTAATGGCACTTAAAACAGCATTACCTGACCTGCAGAAAAATCCAGCCGCCTTTTATGAGGAAGTTGAGGGAGCAATTAGTTCTTGTACTATGACTTTGGCTGACATTGATTTATTTTTTGGATTGATATTACCGGCAGATATGTGGAGAACTGTTCATAAAGTTGATGATCGTGTAGTTTTTGGGGCGTCATGGAAAGATTTAGAACAGATGGGCAGGGATAGGGAACCTGAGAAAAAGCCGTATCAGTTGATTCTAGATCTTCCCGCAGCCATGTTAGTTAAGTTAAAAACGATTCTTCCCCTAAAAAGATAGATTGGACGGTTTTAGCATCTTGTATGCAAAAGGCAGATGAATCGGTCTCTGATTTCTTTACACGCTTTGAAGAAACATTTCATGATTTTAGCGGCCAGTTATTGTCGATAAATATGTCGCAAATCTGTTACCAGGAATAGTTAGTCGTCTAAAAGCTAGTGAAAGTTCATGGACTACCTCTACTCCAGTTTCTCTTTTGACTATGGATCAGTATTATGAATGTTAGGAATTAGAAGCAAAAGGTAGCGAGGATAAAAAGATTAAAGAATTAAAGACAAAGGTTATGTTGGCTCAAGCTTATGGTCTGCCTTTTAGAGGTAGTGATAGAGGTGGAGGTGGATCTTATGGTTCTTCTTACACTCGTTCGAATTTGTCTGTTGATCAGTGTGCGTATTGTAAGAAATTTGGACATTGGGCTGCCGATTGTCCAGCACTACGTGTTCAGCAGTGTTCACGTGGTCGGGGACAAATGAGAAATCGCTCAGGATATTCAGGGCCTAGAAGGAGCACGAATGATCATGCTAGGTTTGATGCTAATGTATGAAGGCGGGATGGGTTTAACACTTTTGATAGACGGAACCAATACCATATGTCTAACTATGTGCAGCCTGATTTCCACGATTCTGCTTATGCATAGGATTGCCTAGGATGGGGTAAGGAATCAGTTGAAGTTCCAGTAGATCAGAGGGGTCCCTATGTTACAGCACATGTTTTGGGTTCTACTGATCAGTTTCTGGTTGATACAGAAGCTACTCGTAGCGCCTTGTCTAAACAATTGATTCCAAGGGCTCCCCTGTAACCATTACATCAATAGGTTTCGATGGAACACCTTCCCCTAGCCCATTGGCACAACCACTTCCATTCCATGTTGATAAATGTACTGCTCCATGTCCATTTTTGCTTTCTCCAAATACACCAGACAATATTGTGGGTCTTGATATGCTCAAGTATTTCAGGGCTACAATACGATGCTCTCCTGAAGGGGTGCATGTTATTTTGAAAGATAATCATCCTGTTATGGAAAGAGTTTGTCTTGTGAAAGAGGATATTGCATTAGCTTCACTCCCTAGTACTTTGTGGGCTACTTCAGATACTGATGTGGGACAAATGATTATTCCACCAGTACATATTAGTGTCAAGGAGGGAGCTGTATTGCCATGTTTGCCTCAATACAAAATTTCACAGGAGGGCGAAGAAGCACTCAATACGAATTGTGCATGATCTTATTGCAGTTGGAGTTGTTGAGGAAGTTCTGTATAATGTTTGTAACAGTCCGATTCTTCCTATTCTGAAAAAGGATACTGATACTAGGATTTACCGATTCATTATTGATTTACAAGAAGTCAATAAGATGGTGGTACCACAATATCCTGTGGTATCTGACATCACAACACTTCTTACTTTGGTTCCCCCAACAGCAACTACGTTCTCTGTGACAGACTTGAAGAATGCTTTCTTTTCGATCCCTAGTCATCCTGACAGCCGATATTTGTTTGGTTTTACTTTGAATAAACGATCATATAGATTTTGCAGAGTTCCTTAAGGCTATACTGAGAGTCCTAGTATTTATAGTCAAGCGTTAAAACGACAACTTGATTCTTTTGTTTTGCCTGAAGGTGTGGCTCTCATACAATATGTCGATGATATTTTGTTGGCAGCTGATACCCCTGAGCAATGTGAAAAGTGCACTCTGTCCTTACTTTCTTTTCTTGCTTCACACCATCATAAAGTGTCACGAAAGAAATTGCAATATTCTATACCAAAGGTAACCTATTTAGGTCACCTTTTGTCTAAGGAGGGCAGTGCACTTACATCAGATCGTATTCAAGCAATTTTAGACACACCAGTACCCTCTACTCAGAAAGATGTTCGTGCATTCCTTGGTCTTACTTCTTTTTGTAGGCAATGGATATTAGGGTTTTCACACATTGTCAAACCTTTGCTAGCACTTTTGACCAAAGATACTTCCATGCCCGTCCCATGGATAGATGAATGTGAGACTGCTTTCCGGCAGCTACGACAAGCCCTTTGTTCAGCACCAGTGTTAGGTACTCCAGATTAGACGAAGCCTTTTGCACTTTACGTACATGAGAAAGATGGATGTGCATTGTCAGTTTTAGTACAGACACATGGCGATAAGCAGCATCCTTGTGCATATTTTTCAGCAGTACTTGATCATGTCGCTCGAGCGTTTCCTGGATGTTTTCGTTCAGTTGCGGCAACAACTGTGTCAATACGTCAAAGTGAAGAGATAGTTTTGTCACATAAGCTGTTGGTGTTAGTAACCCATGCGGTTGATGTTCTTTTAAATCAAACAAAGACACAACATTTAACAAGCGTTCGCCTGACAGGATATGAATTGACATTGCTGGTTCCTCACAATACACTGAAGAGATGTGCAACACTAAATCCAGCCACTTTTTTGCCATATCCGGTGACTCAGCCTCAGTCACAAGAAAAACATGATTGTATATTCCTTACCGAAAAAACAGACAAAGGGTCGTATTGATTTGCAAGATACACCCCTTCCAGATGTAGACGGGGAATTGTGGGTTGATGGGTCTTGTTTGAAGTTCCCAGACAGTACGACCTCAGCTGCATATGCAATCACCACGATACACACGGTAGTGGAGAGAGCTTGTATACTACAGAAGTCAGCTCAAGCAGCTGAACTAATAGCTTTGACACGAGCATCTGAGCTTAGTACTGACTTATGTGTGAACATTTTTACAGACAGCCGCTATGCTTTTGGAGTGGCTCATGATTTTGGTTTGCTTTGGAAGGAGAGAGGCTTTCTCACATCCCACGGGATGCAGATAATGCACGGAGAATTAGTGAATAACCTCTTGACTGCATTGACATATCCAAAGAAAATAGCTATTGTGAAATGTAGTGCACACAAGAAAGTGACCGATAAGATAGGGCAAGGTAATGCCCTTACGGACCGCGTAGCACGTGAGACTGCGATGCAGCGAAGTACTACTTCTATGTATGTAGTGAAGCCACAAGCTGAACGTTGGCATAATGCTAGACAAGATGTATTAGATATACAGAAATCTGCTTCTGTGAAAGAACGTGAGCAATGGTCTGAAGAAGGAGAATTGGATGATGAGGGCTGTTGGCGGAATAAGCAGGTGGATAAATGGAAATAGCCTATAGCTTTTGAACAACCTATGGTTCAGATGGCACATGGACTGGCACACGTTGGAGCTTCAACAATAACGAAGTTGCTTACGCAAGTTTGGGAGCATCTAGAAATTTCCAGTACAGCTAAGAGAGTAGTACAGTCTTGTTTGATCTGTTTACAATACAATCCTGGAAAAGGGACACGAACTCCTGCGGGAGGGTTTGCTACACCAACTGCACCTTTCGAAGTTCTACAAATGGATTATATTCAGCTTGAATGCTGCAACAATTTAAAGAATGTCTTGGTGGTGGTATGTGCCTTCAGTAAATGGATAGAGGCGTACCCCACAAAGGATAATACTGCCATTACCACAGCGAAGGTGCTTTTGAAAGAATTTTTCCCTAGGTTTGGTGTTTGCAGACTTTTATGGAATGATAACGGACCTCATTTTGTTGGGGAAGTTATTAAGTATGTCCTGAAAGGATTAGGGATCAAACAGAAGTTCCATGCGGTTTTCCACCCACAATCAGAAGGTTTGGTGGAAAGGAATAATGGCACTTTGAAGCTGAAGTTAGGGAAGATACAGGCTTCCACATCTTTAACTTGGCCGGATGCATTACCGTTGGCATTATTGTCTATTAGGTCAGTGCCACACTCTTGAACAGACCTTACCCGCTATGAAATAGTATTTGGAAGGCCAATTAATATTTGGGGAGTTCCTAAGCCAAATTCTGTGTATGATGTACCTTGTGTCCTGATGAATGATTATTTGGCACAGTTAACCGACAATTTGGTTTCTATTCATCAACAGATTCGAGAAGCACTTCCTGACAGATCTACAGGTGAAGGCCATGAACTCCGACCTAGTGAGCAGGTGATGATTAAGTCCTTTGAAAGATCAAGCAGCTTGGAACCAAGGTGGCGAGGCCCAGAGCAGGTGCTTCTTGCGACAAGGACAGCAGTTCGAGTGACAAACCAAAAGAATTGGGTCTATAGTACTCACTGCAAGAGAGTGCTACCTACCTTGGTGGAACCTGCTGTGCTGACCAATCATCGAGAGATTTTGACTACTGAGAAAGGCTGTGCTATATCACCTGACTAATCTGCGGAGTTCTTCCCGGACCATACGATTTCTGGAGTGTCGCAATATAATTTGAGACCGAGGAAAGAATCTGTAGTGATAGAAAAAACTGGTTGAGCTACCGCCCTGGGTTAGTGAAATGGAGAGCCAATGTGGTAAGGGGGGAATCAGCCATGCATTAGAGTAGTGACACCCGTCTTGGCCTGTGGTGAAGAAATCAGCGGCTGCCCAGGGATAAGAGCTCCAACGATTGTTTATAATTAATTTCTGGAAGGGTCAATTATCACTGTTGCTAAAATGAATAACAAAGTGATCATTAGTACTATGGGGTTTGTTGTTGTTTTGGTGGTTATAGCAATAATCACCTGGTTTGTTGAAAAGATGGCTCCTGCTCATGAGTTTTTTGTTGCCACTACTCCAGTACCGGAGGATCACTATTACTTTACGCTTCCCTATCATGAGCAGAAGCACCGTCAATCCTACTTAAATAATACTTTCATTCAGATGTTGCATCATACTCATAATGCTACAAATACTACTAACTGTTGGGTATGTGGAATGATACCTGCGCATCAAAAGAAAGGAGGAACACCTTTCATTCCTCTTTCTTTTTCACACAATGGTTTGCTTTTGTTTGCATCTGGAAAACGTACAGAGGGCGGACTTCTTTTTATCCTTAATAAAGTATGCTACCAAGACAAAGATGGGTATCCCCAAGCCAAAGGAACTAAATGGGAATGGGAAGAGTATCAACCAGACAATGTTTCAATACCATATGTCTTCACAAATATAAGAGACTCTGACAAGAAAGAACAATTTGTGATTTCCATTACAAAAACTAAAGCAGATTTATGTATACGTAGCATTGGACGAATTCCAGTGGGGATAAGTGATTGTACCTTGATTTTAACTATTGAGGGGGTAAATAATCGTAGTTTTACAGCTTCACATAATACATATTTTGTTTGTGGTAACTATGGATATTACCAACTACCTGTTGGGTGGTCAGGTGTGTGTTATGTATCTTTTCTATTACCCCCTGTGTTTTTGGCACCTGCATCTTATCACCCAAATTTTAAACTGTTCAATGACATCATTAAAAATAGATATAAATGGACAATAAGTACAAATGAGGTAGACCAAATGGACACTAGCCTGTAACAATATGTTGATTTTAATTTAGGGTTCTCCTTTGTGGGTGCTGCATTAAAAAGTAGGAAAGTGAGACGATTGACTAAGGTTGTGGAAGCTGTTACCAATCAGGCAGTTCTGGCACAAATTGCGAAGATTGTAGCGCTCCAAAATCGTATGGTACTAGATGTGATATCAGCTGATCGAGGTGGTGCATGTCGCATCATCGGTAGTAGTTGCTGCGTTTTCATTCCAGATCACTCACCTTCAGTATATGATGCAATATCTAAATTGCATAAAATTGCTGAAGAAATTTACACAGAGACTGGTACTTGGACTTTTTCTGGATGGTTTTGGGCTCTTGTTTCCACCTGGGGCTGGAAACTACTGACTATCCTGTGTGCAATGATTGCAATATTTTTCACATGCTGTATCTGCATTCAGTGTGGTCCAATGTTCTGCTCCATGTGTATTACTGCTTGTATGCCTACCAAAAGAAATATTACAGAAATGAAAGCACAACACATGGTAGATAAGGAAATAGCTGAAATGATGAGCATAAATATACAAGATGAATATTTAGATTATCCCAGAAAGACGAATGTCTTCAGCTAATGCTGAAAGGGTCATCTGTTGTAATTTAGTAGCGATTAGATTAAGCCTTAGAAGAAGACACCTTGTATTTAGCAACCATTGTGAACATTTTGCGGAATCCATTTGTATTCATGACAGCCATTATCTCTGCCACATGCTGCCATGTGCTTGCCATGTGCTCTGTCCTACCTTCCTCTTAACTACACTTGAAAATCTGTCTAGTGACAAGTTATATTTAGCATCTCCCACTTTCGCACATGCCCAGTAAGATCTGCAGCTGTTAGTAATTAGTAACAGACAGTAATGTGTCTACTAGTCCTTGAAAACTGTTAGCCCCTCCTACCTGTTGACTGTGCATTTCCACATGACCTTATATGTATAGAAGTCTTGCTTTTATAATTGTACCACCTTCTTTTTAGCCCCTGCGTGGGTATAAAAGGACCATGCTCTCTTAGTTCAGTGTGCTACTTCAAACATTGCCGAAGGGTACTGTTTGAACTGCAGTACCACCTCTGGAGGTTTAATAAACTTTGTCTTTTATTTCAGTTTCTGTGCCAACTTCTTCCTATATGGTCTGAGGACTTTGTGCAGAGAAGGGCGAACCCTTTGCACTAGGCTTACTTCGACAACTTTGGAATGGGCATTGTCCCTTTGTGAAAATGTATATATATTTGGTTTGTGTGTTGTGTTTTGCTCTGCTAACACATTTTCTGTACATCTGTACTCTGGTCCTTGTGTTATTCTGCCGTGTGTTGCGTGCCATTGGTTTACGTATGCAGCTGGTTGTGTGTGTGTGGTGTGTTTGTGTCTGGTGTGTATTGTGCGTGTGTCACTCTCCTTTTCCTCCCTCCCTCCATTGTGTGCTAGGCGACTGTACTCACCGTCAAAGTCTTAGTCGGCATTGATGTTCCAGGTGGAGCATAACATAGAAGTTCATAGGGAAGACTTGCAATTTGGTTTCCATGGCAGCATTGTTTTTCCCTGTGTCTCCGATGGTGAGCCCTTTCTCTTCTGAGCTCTGTTTCTGCCAGGCTTTTGATGGTGTTGGTACCGCCCCAGAAAAGGTGGCGTATTCGTATGTCTTAATATGGTAAGCAGTACATTGTCTTCCGCCTGACTGTTGGCAACTACCACTGTGGTAAGTGTTGTTTCCACCCTGGAGGTTGGTGTGGTACATTGGCTGCCTATTGTAGTTATCACCGCCATGGACACAATTTGGCGGGACTTAGCGCCAGCCTGTTGATGGTATTACCACCACTTTATCACTCGCCGCCAGGGTCGTAATGTAGGCTTTAGTCATGAAAGTCTGCACATAGTATAAAGTAGTAAACTTACCTAATCGTGTAAATTACCTTTGTGATTCAGACTTAGGGCCTCATTTATGAGACCCTAGCAGCACACTGTGCCACCTGAATGTCATTTTCTTCTGTACTCAGGTGGCAGAGTGTGCAAGCCCATAATTATCAGAGGTGTGTTGAGTGGCTTTTCATACCCTTGTAAATATGGTCCAGTTTCAAGCATAACACTGCACGAAAGGGCAGTTCCATGGGTGTTGCTTGGGGTGTTCCCACACAAACTTCCATGGAACCCAAAAGAATCAGACACATTCCCAGATTTACAAGTTGTGGAATGCATCAGATTCCTACGCCACCCCCATGGTGGCAAAAGAATTATGCAACTGGGAAAAAAATCTTGAATTCTCCCAGTTTTTTCCTCTTGTGATTGTTTTTGTGCAGGAAGGTATCCCTTCTTGCACAATAATGTTCAACCCCACAACACAGGCATCATTGCACCATGGTGCAAGGGTACCTGCATTGGTGCTAAGCAACAATTTGTGCACCAGTGCAGGGGGAGAGGACAGAAATGTGCTGTGTCTTGTACTGGGACCAATTGTCTGAATGGGCCCATACTCTCCAATTATGGCTCTGTTCTTGTCACTAACAAGGGGCTGGGGGCATGCTTACAATAAAGTACCTGTCACCCTTACTATACCACGGTATACGAGGGCAGGCTAAACTACACTGCTGCTAGAAAACACCAAGCACCACCCACAGGGTGTTTTTTTTTATCTTTGTAGAAATATGGACTGTAAAACCTCACAATAATTTTTCATTTCCCAAAGTCATGTTTTGAAAGATCCGAGGAAGCATTACACTGTGACTGATAGTGGCAGAAAATAAAAGAGAACTACAATGTAACCAAACCGTTAGTTTGTGATTTCACTTCTTTGAATTTTGGCATTGTTTGTCAGGAATTGAAAAGCAGTGAAGCAGGTAGGAGTCCACTACTCCCCATCTAGCACTCATGCCAACTGGAACTTGGTAATGTGTTCTTTCTGAAGGGAATAATTTCAGCTTAATGAGAGCACCTTGTCATACAGTCACCACCACCACCACCTCCACCGAGCAGCTGTCCGAGGCTGCAGGGTATGGGCAGGAGCTTCCTCTCACCAGCGGCTGCAGCAGCACTACTACCACCACTGAGCAGCCGTCACCGCTGGCGGACGGTATGTTGTCCTACCTCCATGGGCTGCAGTGCGGCCTGCCCCATGCAAATCCAGTGGGTATGACACCCTCCTGAGAGACTGTGACCTTGCACTCGCCAGGATCAAGAGCACAGAGCACGATTCCTCCTCCAGAACCAGTGGGTAAGACACCCACCTACCCCAGCCTCCCCAGGATCAAGAGCAAAGGGCACGATGCCCCCTCCAGAACCAGTGGTCAAGCTACCCACTCGAGAGACTATGGCCTTGCACTCCCCAGGATCAAGCACAGGGCATGTTGCCCCCTCCAGAGCATGTGAGCAAGTCACCCACTCGAGAGACTGTGGCCTTGCACTCCCCAGGGCCAAGCACAGGGCATATTGCCTCCTCCAGAACCAGTGGTCTTGTTTGATCTCCCGGATGAGGAGCCCCCCAGTCACCCTGAGGTGCCTGCCTATTTACCAACTGATGGCCCTGCAGTTTTCTCTCCGTGTTGATGCAGGTGACAAGTGGGGCCTTGGAATTTGGCCAGTGGCCATGTGGCCCACGCAAACTAACTGGTCAGTGTCCCTTGAACTGTACAATTGTAAATATCTGTTACATTGGCTAAATTTTTTATACTGTGTTCATCTTGTTACACTCACTTCAAGTTTGCTAGTAAATTTGTTTTGTCCTTGCATTATTCAGCCGATTTAGGAGGAATAACTTGTTTTCTTCTGCATCTGGTTGTGTGTATGGCGTGTGTATGTCGGATGTGTGTTGTGCGTGTGTGTGTCACTCTCTTTTTCCTCCCCCCCCCTCCGTTGTGTGCTAGGCATCTGTGCTCACTGTCATCATCCTTGCCATCATTTGTGTTCGTGGTGGAGCAGCACGTAGAAGACTATGGGGAAGACATGCAGCTCGGGCTCCATGGCGGCGTAGTTGTTCCCTGTGTCTCCAATGGTGAGTCCTTTCACTTCTGTAAAGTGTTTTTGCCAGGCTTTTGATGTTGTTGGTACTGCCCCGGATTGGCATGTCTTAACACGGTGAGCGGAACTTTGACATCAGCCAGGCTGTAGGCGGATAACGCCGTGGTGCCTGTTGTTTCCACCCTGGCGGTCGGTGTGGTAAAGTGGCTGTCTATCTGAGATCTATCCGCCATGCTCATAATTTGGTGGGAATTACCGCCAGCCTGTTGGCGGTATTACCGCCACTTTTAGACCAACCACCAAGATTATTATGAGGGCCATAGTGTCACAGCCAGTGTCACACTGAAACCCGTTCACACACCCAAACCCACAGTCTCACATCCAGTCTTACAACAACACACATAGTTTAATAGTGATATTAGCGAGATAGTGATTCACCTAAACATCTTTATTTAAAGATCTGATAGCACACTAATAAGGGACTCATACACTCAGTCAGACATGTAGGCAGGTCCTGACACAAACTAGTCAATCAGACAGATAACTACTCCTTAGAGCATTACTTCATCCCACTACTGCAGAGGTTGAGTATACACCTTTACTCCTACCTTGGTTTGACATTAAAAATACATTTATAAATTTTGGAATTCTACTTTTACTAGAAATAATATGTTACTCTATTAGATAATCAATGAGACATGTATTTAGTAGTGAAAACACTGGAAGAGTTAATTGGTTCTAGCATGTAATGTCAGTCTGTTTTCTGTAGCGGTAAATGTACTTTTCATTTGATAAGAGGATATTTAGTTGTACTGGAAAAAAGAATAATCAACAAATCAGAATGCCTAGTAAGAGAGAAACAAGAAGGAAACAGAGGATGGGATGCTACCTATTTGAAACTGACATTAAAAAGACAGATAAAGTAATGAATGTGGACAAGAAAAAAGAATAGCTGGTAATAGTACTAAGGATTTTCTTTAAAAAAGTGCAAACTTAAAACAATTAGTCCAATGAAAAGAGGTGTTGTAAATCAAATGAAGAAGAAGGAGGACTACATGCCTGAAAAAGTAGAAAATAATATAAGAAAATAAATAAGTTGACTTGGAGATAAAGACAGTCTAAGAAGAGAAGAGTAGAAAGGTTTCAAACTAGAGCAATACAAAACTTATTAAAAAGATTAAGAAGTATATGAGAAGTGTAATAATTAGGCAAAAGCTAAATATTGAGTGTATAGTGGACAAAAAATGTGTTCTAAAAATTTAACTTTTTATCTTCTTATTGAGCAAAATGATGACACTAGACAAAACAGTACTGTGCAAGAGAAAAAAATAAGGAAAAGGCTCATTAGCAAAAGTAATGTTTGTAAAACATTAAAAGGTGAATGGATTCACACATTTAGCACTGAACCATGTTCAACGAAGAGAGATACTTGCAAGAGAACACATAAGTGCGTGTAGTTGACACAAGTAGTCATTGCTATGAATTGAAGGATGCACTCCCATAGAAAAAGAACAGATAGTTCCTAGGAATGGAGACCAAGTGGTAGCTGAAGAAGTACATTAAAGGCATAAACATATTCCTGTATATAAGTGCAAGTATATCAGTATTTGTACTGTCCACCAGGAATCAGTTGATACATTGAAACATTTCTAAGAGAATGTTCAAGGAGGAGTCTCAAACAGAAAATTCAGATGCTTCAAGAATTGGATCCATGCAAAGTTAGATAATAAACTAACTTACAAGGTCATTTATTGGCATGTCTTTCGAAGAAAGTGTGTAGAAGCACTTTAGAATGTTAGCTGTGCATCATTCAAAAATGTGCAATTTAGTTAGAAGACTTTGTTATGTATGTTTGGGAAATTTGAATAGAGCTCTTTTACATGGTAGTGTGGCAGAGACTGAGAACGTTTCTGAAGATATTCAGTTCAGTTTCTTTGGGCCTGAAGAAGATAATGGAGAAAATGAGGAGGAACTTTCGAGACCTGTAGAAGAAGTGGATACATAAATAATAGATAAATACTGAAAAATGTACACAGGAGATAGAAAGGTTCAATACACTGTGTTCTGAGAAACCTTAGTATGTTTGTGTTTCTTGTTGCTATACTCTTTACAAACAACAAACTTGTAATGTAGTTCTATTTTCTAAAACTGAAGAAAACAGCAATGATGAGCGGACAGAATTTTGTGCATATCTATTTGTAGAAGAACTGTTCAATTTGACAGAAAGGAAAGAATATGGAATATTTTTATAACAAATTAGAGAATGGTACAATGCCAGCTAGAGCAATTCATAAATGTTTAGAATTTGTGCCAATTCCATAGGGGTGTGCAGAGCTTCTGGAGTCCCATTATGTGCAATTCCTTGAAGTGGTTAAAAAACTCCACGAACTCCGTGGAATTCATCCTGCGGGCAGAGTTGCTTGGCGCACCAGTTTGTACTACCTTTTCAACATTAGGAAGCACAATTTGCATTCCCACATTGAAAATATGATGCGAACATCACCATACGGTTCACATGGGCACAGCCATTTTGTTTTCTCTGTCCATGCTAGCAGCAGATGGCAGGCCAGGGAGTGGTTACGCCCTTCCGGAGTGTCAGTTGCTGTGGGACAGGGTGCGTCAGTTAGTTTGCCATGAACAGGACCTGCTCAACATGCTGGGCATCGAGGAGTCAGGGCTTGGTGAGTAAGCGTTATTTTTGTTTGTGTGTGCTTCACCATGCTAATTATTTTTCTAATAACAGTCCACTCAACAAAGAAGGGAGTCCAGACCTCAGGAGCCAAGACAGAGGGAGGGCTTCTTTGAAGATTTGCTGGGGGAAAGCTCTGGCTGTGATGTCAGTCAGGGGTGGAGCTAGGACCCACCTTACTCGTGGGTGACACCATTTAAAGCTACCCCAGAAGACTGTGCAGGGAGGAAGAGACTGGGGTGGAGAAGTGATTTGGCACATCAGGATAGGCCAGAGGCACAGCCCACCCCGACTTAAAAGGTCCTGCATGTTGTTGCTGAGGAATCCTGGAACTGGAGGGTGATGCCATGGACAGTTGGGAGGAGCCTACTGACTGTCCCCAGGACCAAGGATTTTGACTTTGATTGACCCCAGGACCAGTGGGAAGAGACTGGACTCTGCACCGGGTGGTGAGATACCTGGAGTGAGAGCAAAGTGGAATCTGGTGCAGGGAGCCTGTGAAACTAGCTCCCTGCTAAATTCATCAACCTTTCAGGACAAGAGGGCTAATAAAAGAGCTCCAGGTGCCTAGGTCATGCTACCAGGCGCAAAAAGAGCCAAAGATCAGCAAAATTGGCCTAACGAGACCTGAGATATCTTTATTCAAAGGTTGGCAACCTTTGGCCCCTTCTCTGGCCAGCGATGAAGTGTGTGAGGCTCTGCTGCCAACCTCTAACTTGCTTCTGGGGTGAGCGAGGGCCCAGAGGCTGCTCCAAGATTGTGGCCGATGTGGGGGAGCAATGTCATGCTTCCCCTTGTGAAAAAGGAGAGCACAGGGAAGTTCCATTACACTCCCAGTATTATGCTGATGTGGACCCCCCCTGAGGACACCGAATAGCTGTTAGAAGGCAGGGTGTTGTCATGCACCCCCCACCACAATTGTAAACTTGGCCCTGGAACTCATCCAGGGGCCCTGTGTGGCTGAAGACAAGCCGGGGAGAGTCATCTCCCTCCCCTTGAAGATGTGGGTGGGGCCCTAGCCAGAAGCAACGCCAGGGGACACTGTAGTGCTCCCTATGATGATATCATCCCAGGGGGCTAAGGACTCCATACTGGTGGCCTGCTTGTGGGCTGCACAGTGAATGGCTGCCTGCCAGAGTGGGCAAGCAGCAGCTAAGTGCCTTCATCCATGCCAACCCTTAAGTGTGCTGACTGGTGGAGGGGAGAGACGGGATCAGCCAGGAGTGGGCTTCCTGCACTGCTCCCCAGTGTAACATGTCTAGTGTGGGGGTGTCCGTGTGGCACTGGAGCCCCCAGAAGAGAAGACACTGCTGCACAAAGCCACCTATGAAGTAGACAGTAGAGCAGCTCTCCTCAGCTCAGCCAAAGAGCCACTCATTGCACATGTATGCTGCCAGAGAAGCACCCCATATTGCCTTCAAAGGCTCCATGATTTGAATGTGAAAGTCACTCATTTTGGGCTTTGGTAACCCACAGGAAAGTGGGGTCACTTCAAGAAGTATATTAAATGCAAGGGAAGGTGTAGGAGGAGTGCAGCCTCCCCCCTAAAGATTTTCTAATGTACCCTTCCTCAGTCTCTGGGGACTACAAAGGGATCACCCATCAAGGATCCTTATGCTGGAGCCTTTGCTTGCCACCTGAATGGGGTTACTTTCACTTGTGGTGGGAGTGCAGGGCTACAAGGCTGTGGCCTGCAAAGGGACCATGTGTTTGAAATATATGGAGAAACACCCTCTATGAGTGAGATTCTGTAATTGCGAGGTCCTTCAGGGACTGAGTAAAATGTACAGTATTTTCCTGTTGAATTGTGCTAATTGAGTGTGATTCTCTTTGAGTATGATGAAACACAGCCAACACTCCCTAGGGGTGAAAGTCTATAATTACCTCAGGAGTGTAATTATGAAGGTGATGCCCTTTAGTGGATTGTTTAAATAGTGTTTTTCAGGTTAACAATGATCTTGATAACCCAGGTCAGTAAAGCATGCCTACAACATACTTTTGCAAATGTTTTATTTGAATAATGAAACTGGTAACCATTCATTATCAAGGTAGAGATTGCCAGAATTAAATGTTCTTACTGTAAGTCATTGCATATTCAATATTCGTGAATGTTTTCACATATGGTTTGATGGTCTAAAGCTCACTGAGGGAGAGATATAAAGGATTACGCAATGTCACCCTAAAGTATTTCCATCTGCATTTGTGTATATTTGTAAATTGTTGCATAGTATTGAGTAGTGTGTGGAATAAATGCACGTTTTCCTTTTTTAAAAGAAAAAGCACATAGTGAACAATCAATTATTGAGTGTTATTGTTGCGTATTTGTGAATAGTGATTACTAGCCCACACCACCTCCCCTGAGTAATCCTTGGACTGCTCGGTTTCGCTACCCTGTGAGAGTTAAGCACTGCAATAGGGTGTATAGTTCCCAGTGGAGGACAAATGTGGTTCCGTTACTGGTGCAGGCCACACTACCAATGACCCATTTTTTAATACTATGCATTGAAAGAAATAGAGGCTGAGTCACCCCATCAAAGGTGGTTAAGAAGCAGATATCATTTGTTGCATTATGAATCAATCCACCACTGTCAACTAGATTGAAAGGAAAGGAAAGGGAGTTAGTGGATCATATTGTATCATAACTTTAGGAAGATTGATACTAGACTACCACAGTGACAGAATTTGACACACAAAAAGAAGACCTGATATGATAATAAAAACTATGAGTATTAACTTCTTCTGAGCAATGGAGCTAGTATTTGAAAACTAAACAATAAATCAAATAATGGAGAAGTGGGTTTAGAGTCAGGAACAGTTGGACAAAGTTGAGCGTTTATGCAACACACAACACAACATGCCTTAATGATGATGATGATGTGGCCTGTGTTGAATATCCATACGGAGCTGTAAATGTAGGGCCATATTTATTTACAGGACCCTTTGTACTACCAGAAGTCTTGTTTAGTGTTTAGTGTTTAGTCCGTCAGCACACACTGCAGGGCCACATTTACAAGACCACATAAAGCCACTCTGTGTGGCTCTTCATGGCCTTGTGAAAGTGGACTGAGTCAACTCACCCTGTGCTAACTCACCCTGTGACAGAAAGGTATACCATGGTAGTTATGGTGGGTGCTCCCATGTAGAACCCATGGCATTTGACACATTCCCAAATTTAAAATGTTTTGCAAACCTGGGAATGTGTCAAAAGCCTACGCCTCCCCAGGGGAGGTGTAAAGAGATGCAAAAAGGAGAAATACATTTATTTTGCCTCATTTCTTTTCCTTTTTCTACGTGGGCTGCAACCTGCAGCACACATAGAAAAAAACAAAACTCCTATTATGATTGGTTTTTGGCAGGAAGGTGTCCCTTCTTGCAGAAAAACAACCATCCCCTTAATGCAGACATCCTTGCAGCATGGTTAAGGGGTGTCTGAATTGGCTCACAGAAGCCCATTGTGTGCAAAATGCAGGGGATGAGGACAGGAATGTGCCATATCTTGTAGATAAGGCACATTCCTGCCCTTTCTTTTAATGCTGGGCAGCACTGCAAGAAGGCTTCTGGCACTGCCCTGCATCAAAAGTTTGTACATATAAACCCATAGTTTAGGAAATTTGGAATAGGGCTTAGGTGTAGGAATTAGGAAAGTAAAAGTAATAGGTCAACTCGAGATGAGACGATCATACTAGGGGATCTGATTTAAAAGTGTACACTGCTTGTCAAAATATTTTTAGGGAAATTTTTAAGCTGCTCTATTTCTTACTTCAGCACCCAAGGGGAAGAAGAGGGCAACATTGGAGAAGTGTCCAGGAGGAGCCGAGATTGCCAGTGCTACCATCAGTGCAGATGCTGGTTGATTTGCTGCCCCAGTAAGTCTTCCTGTCATACTAATATTATTATTTCTCTAACTTTCACCTCTCCTCATTTTGAATATGTTTTCTTTTAGTTTTACCCTGCCTACCTTTTTTGGTACTGATTTTCATTCTATCTAAGCTTTGTTAAATTTTTGTTATCCCTTCATTTATTTATTTTTCATGTTTCTGTACCTGACTTCCCTCTGTCTGCACTAGCTTCCTTCTGCTTTTTACCAAGCTTAGCTTTCCCTTCTCCCCTTATATATATCTTGTGGCTTGATTCTTTAATACTAAGAGAACAGATTTTAGGATAGGTACTCTAACTACAAGATTGCACGCCCAAGTCAGCTTTTCTATGCATGTTTGTGTAGGTTTTCTTTGCCGTGCTCATGCTAATTGCATTTACCAACCAGAACTTCCCATAGGTTCTCCTGGATTGATCAATATATTCCACCCCTTTATTGCACTTCAGTGACTTAGCTCTGCAACTGCATTATGAAACATTTGTTGTTGATTTGTTTACCTGGTTTTTCTAACAACCGACTATGGGGCACATTTATACATTTAGGTGCAAAACTGCACTAATGCAGTGTTCCACCAAAATGTTTAGCACTGGCTTGCGCCATTCCTGAGCACCAGCCGGGCACCATATTTATGGAATATCGTAAGGCGGTGCAAAGGGTGAGCTAGCGTAAAAAAAAATTGCTAGCCGGGTGGGACTGGCGGTATGGGAGAAGGGGGTTTTGCACCAAAAAATGACTTTAGGCTGGCTAGAGTAAAAAACAGATGACTCTAACCAGCCTAGCGTCATTTTCTGATGCGAAACCATCCATACCACATGACTCCTGTCTTGGAAAAGACAGGAGTCATGCCTACAACCGCAATGGCTAGCACAGGGGACCAGTGTCTCCTGTGGATGGCCATTGCACCCTGTAGCATGCAAGGGGGCTCCCTCCATAACCAGTGGACATGTTCCCCCAGTTCAGAGACTGTGACCTTGCACTGCCCAGCAAAGACAAATGGGCATGGAGCCCCCTCCACAACCAGTGGGCATGTTCCCCAGCTCAGAGACTGTGACCTTGAACTCCCTTGCAAAGACAAATGGGCATGGAGCCCCCTTCAGAACAGGTGGGCAAGTTCCCATATTCGGTTGAGGTGCCCCTCTATCCCCCTGAGGTGCCTGCCTACTTGCAAAATGATGCCCCTGCAGTGTTCTTTCTGGATGACGTAAGGATACAAGTTGGGCCTTGGACTGTGCCCTGTGGCCTTGTGTGCCCTTATGACTTTAGAATGGGCATTGGCCCTTTTCGAAAATGTATATATATTTGGTTTGTGTGTTGGGTTTTGCTATGCAAATTCATTTTCTGTACATCTGTACTCTGGTCCTTGTGTTATTCTGCCGTGTGTTGCGTGCCATTGATTTACGTATGCAGCTGGTTGTGTGTGTGGTGTGTGTGTGTCTGGTGTGTGTTGTGCGTGTGTCACTCTCGTTTTCCTCCCATCCTCCCTTGTGTGCTAGGTGACTGTACTCACCATCGTAGTCTTCGTCAGCGTTGGTGTTCCAGGTGGAGAATAACATGTAAGGTCATAGGGAAGACTTGCAGTTCGGGTTCCCTGGCGGCGGCGTTCTTCCCTGTGTCTCCGATGGTGGTCCTTTCTCTTCTGAGCTCTGTTTCCGCCAGGCTTTTGATGGTTTGATACCGCTGCAGAAAAGGTGGTGTATTCATATGTCTGAATATGGTGGGTGGTACTTTGTCTTCCGCCTGGCTGTTGGCAGCTACCACCATGGTAAGTGTTGTTTCTGCCCTGGAGGTTGGTGTGGTACATTGGCTGTCTATAAGAGTTATCACCGCCATGGTCACAATTTGCGGGACTTACCTCCAGCCTGTTGACGGTATTACCGCCACTTTATTACTCACCGCCAGGGTCATAATGAAGGCCATAGTCATAAAAGTCTGCACATAGTATAAAGTAGTAAACTTACCTAATAGTGTAAATTACCTTTGTGATTCAGACTTATGTCCTTATTTACGAGACCCAGCGGCACACAGTGCCACCTGAATGTCATTTTCTTCTGTACTCAGGTGGCAGAGTGTTCAAGCCCATAATTATCAGAGGTGTGTTGCGTGGCTTTTCATACCCTTGTAAATATGGTCCAGTTTCAAGCATAACACTGCATGAAAGGGCAGTTCCATGGGTATTGCTTGGGGTGTTCCCACACAACATCCATGGAACCCAAAAGAATCAGACACATTCCCAGATTTCCAAGTTGTGGAATGCGTCAGATTCCTACACCACCTCCGTGGTGGCAAAAGAATGATGCAACTGGGAAATAAATCTTTATTTCACCAATTTTTTTCCTCTTGTGATTGTTTTTGTACAGGAAGGTATCCCTTCCTGCACAAAAATGTTCGTACCCACAACACAGGCATCATTGCACCATGGTGCAAGGGTACCTGCATTGGTGCCAAGCAACAATTTGTGAACCAGTGCAGGGGGAGAGGACAGAAATGTGCTGTATCTTGTACTGGGACCAATCATCTGAATGGGCCCCTACTCCCCAGTTATGGTTCTGTTCTAGTCACTAACAAGGGGCTGGGGGACATTGCTTACAATAAAGTACCCGTCACCCTTACTATAC
Source organism: Pleurodeles waltl (assembly GCF_031143425.1). Taxonomy (NCBI): domain Eukaryota; kingdom Metazoa; phylum Chordata; class Amphibia; order Caudata; family Salamandridae; genus Pleurodeles; species Pleurodeles waltl. The sequence goes on along the minus strand of NC_090444.1, from coordinate 1,452,356,551 downwards.
CACGTTATACAAGGGCAGGCTAAACTACACTGCTACTAGAAAACACCAAGCACCACCCACAGGGTGCTTTTTTTATCTTTATAGAAATATGAACGGTAAAACCTCACAATAATTTTTCATTTCCCGTTTTGAAAGATCCGAGGAAGCATTACGCTGTGACTGATAGTGGCAGAAAATAAAACAGAATATTAAAATGTAACCAAACTGTCAGTTTGAGATTTCACTTCTTTGAATTTTGGCATTGTTTGCGAGGAATTGAAAATCAGTGAAGCAGGTAGGAGTCCACTACTCCCCATCTAGCACACATGCCAACTGGAACTTGGTGATGTGTTCTTTCTGAAGGGAATAATTTCAGCTTAATGAGAGCACCTTGTCATACAGTCTGTTGGTTACAAAGAAGTACTGCACAGCGGCAAATGACAAACAAATCACAGTATTTCCTACACAAAGATGATTTTGTTCCCTGGCTCGAAAATAAACACTGTACAACTGTTAACTACTTTACTGCTTCTAAAATAAAGTCACATGGTAGAACTAGACAACAATGTAATAAATGTACATAAAATAACACACCATTAAAGTTTCACAAAAATGTCCCATATTTTCATATTTTGTGCCACAAATCCTGGGATTCTGCATATATACTTACCTCGATTATAGAGTAGGAGTGATATTTTGGATGTGATATTTTTGTAGGGTGATAGTTTGACCACCATAAAGTGATATACTGAACCCTCCCTTGCTCTGCTTCAAAGGTCTTCGACCAGATCTTGTCACCTTCTAACTGTAGTATTTGTGGTTTGATGCTAGATGACTTTTTGCTGCACAAATGGGGCTCAAATTGACATGGAACAATATTAATTCACTATGAGGCCACTGGCTCAGTTTTGACTGTGTATCACTGTCTCTCCTGCCATCTATCCCTCTCCCCTACAGTTCATAGTGCTCTGGAGATTATACAGATTAGCATATGTAACGTTACAAGTTGATTTACTTAATTAAGCTGCTTAGTAATTGGCTACTTGTTGGACCTGGCCCTTTTACAGGGTCACTCCCCAGACTTTTTGCATTTTGCCTCCTTATTTTTCTGAACTTTTTTGGCTGATGTTATGACTCTGAGCACTTTTTCACTGCTAACCAGTGCTAAAGTGTAACATTGGTATGATTGGCTTATACCTAATTGGCATATTTAATTTACCTATAAATCCTGTGTAAAGTGGCATCCCTATACCCAGGGCCTGTAAATTAAATGCTACTAGTGGATCTGCAGCGCTGCTTGCACCACCCACTGAAATAGACTTTCAAACCTGTCTCAGGCCTGCTAGTGCAGGGCCTGTGTTTGTAGGACATGTGCCAGGTTGTGTGTCCTGTCCTGGTAGTGACAAACAGCCTAACTGGTGTCTCACTGCTGTGAGTGCTGCCTTCTCATAGGATTGCATTAGAAAATATGTGTTAGTGGTATTGTCTGATTTATAAGGGGTAGCGTAGGCATGTTTGGTATGGTTGTGATAGTGATGAGAAATGCTGCTTACTGGTGTAGGTGTATTTTGTATTACTATTACAGTAATGCTACTTCTAGAAAGTGTGCATCTATCTGTGCTTATGACTCAGGTGCTTTTGCAGCTTGCCTCTGATACACGTCTTGGCAGACTGACAGTTGGGGCTTTGTGCATACGTTTTAGGCAGCCTGCACACAGGGAGGGTGGAGGTGTCACAGAGGTTCACCTACATGTTGTATAGTCTGCCTGGGCTTAGAGAAGGGAGAGGCCTGCATTTGTAAAGGCTTTGCCCTGGCCTCACAGAACAGGGTCGTTTACACCCCACTGATGTTTGGAGCCTGTCCTGGAGGAGAGAAGGGGAACTACCAGAACCAGTTGTAGCTGGTTGGAACCCCCTTTCCTCCTCATTGTAAAACACACTGTAAATTTAGTGGAATTAAAGGGGAATTTTCCCCACAATGTAAACATTCTTGGGACTCCAGAAAACTTACCTGGAACTGGACACAGGAAGCTGTTGAGAGGACTCACCAGGACCACCTTGAACTGCTGCTGCTAACCTGTGACCTGCCTGGTCACTAGGAAGAACTGCCACTGCTTGCATTCACGTTTGTGCTGGCCTGTAGCTGGGTTCGCCATCCCTGTGCTCCTTCTTCAATTTTTGTCTCCAGGGGCAGGGCGTTGTGGCCCCTGGCCCCTGTGAAACTATTCCAGCACGAGGAGTGCTGCTTCCCTGACTGAGTGCCTGGAGAGCGCTGGATGTGCCCTTCTGCGCTGTGTAAAAACGCTGACGCTGTGAGGAAATCACTGCCGCAACCAGGGCTCCTGTATGTCTCCACAGCGCTTTGAAAAGCACTTCCTGTCTGCAAAATCACCGCCGCAGCCCGGGCCGAAGCAAAGTGCCTTTGTACTTTGGAAAGTGCTCCTGTGCCAATAATAATCACCGTCGCAGCCCAGGCATCTTATTTTGAAGAAGCGCAAGTGTCTCTCGCTCTCCAGTGCCCCCGAGGCACGAGAAAAAGGTAACCGGAGCAAGAGTGCTCCTATCGGTGCACTGGTGGCACGGCTCACTCCTTAGAGCGCCCCCGGTGCACCAGCCACCCTCCATTTCTGACCAGATCACCACGGCGGCCCGGGAACTAAAGAAAAACACTTGCGCACCACATCGGGTGAAGCGAGTGTGCGGCTGCGGCCCCAGGAGGGAGAGAGACCTCATCGGAGGTCTCCTCCAGGTCCCAGGGCCGCCCCTGAGAAGCAGAACTCAGGGGAGGCGGGGGGAACGTCCCCCCTATCCTTGGTCACTGCCATAGGAGCGTAACGGTCCTATTCTTTGCCAGACATTATTTGTGAAGAACAGGGAAGGGAGGCCTCAACGGAGGCCCCTTCCTCTCGCCCCCATTGCTTTTGTTGGGCTGCCGCCCACTCCCTTAGGTGATAGGGCCCGTGGAGGCCTGGGGGGGCTTGTTCCGCACATCAGATAGGGTGCTGACTGCCCCTCTCCTCTAAGAACTGCGTGTAGCTCCAATTGAGCGCATAGGAGCGCCAGAGGCCCCCACCACGACCTTCCAGGCACTAGGGGTGCCTTAATCTACTAACTAAGGTACTCTTGGGGACACTGGGAGGGTGGGATGTTCCAGGGTTATGTACTTAAACATATGGATTTTATTTATGTCTTGCCATATGTGCTATAATGTTCCTTTTATGGACAAATATGATATTCTTATGACAAGTGCATACATTTATTTACTGTGATTCCTGACTACTGCTTATGTTGCAGAATCCTGAGTACTTACGTGTTCTAATGTGACAACTGCTTATTCGTGGAGAGTATTAGTAACCTGTGCAATGCTCTCACAACTGCTAAGGTAGCAGGGTATTACTGATGTGTAATGTTTGGTCTAATTTTGTTTAGTGTAATACAGTTTATTTTTACATAGCTCAGTGTTGTGTTTACTTTGTGGTGTACATCTTGTGTCACATGCATTGTGTGTGTTGTGCAAACGCTTTACACATTACCTCCAGGTTAGACCTGACTGCTCATACCAAGCTACCAAGGGGGTGAACAGGGGTTATGTTGGACATGTAACTCCCTTGCCCTGACTAGACTGGGTGGGTTCTGCCTGGCTTAGGTGCATATCCTAACCAACCATAAACCCCATTTCTATCACTACTGCTCTGTGACTAACTGCCATAGCAAAAATAGTATTTGTCAGCAGTTCACTCTGGTGATGAGTTGCAGCAGTACACAGAGGGGGTCATAATAAGTTTGGAGGTACTTGGAATGGCATGTCCTCAGCGGCGGTCATACCCCCAACAGTCTGGCAGACAAGACTGCCAAATTATGACCATTGCGGTCTTCTCAACAGAAGACAAACTACCGCCAGTGCGATCATGCGGCCGCGGATGGTGGTAGTCACTTTCAGGCCAGCAAACACCATGTTCCCGCCGGACATAATGTGAGGCAGCACACCCCCAAGGTTTCTGCCTCAGTCGCACCACCATGAAAACCCTGGTGGAAACCAACTCTCTAAAAGGAAACACTCACCTTCTGGAACACAGACCTGTCTGCAGCCACCATGGAACCCAAACTGGAAGTCTTCCCACTGCACCTGTTCACACAATGACTCTGGAACCAGCGACATTGATGAAGACAACAACTGTGAGTACACACACCTAGTTGGCACTGTAGGGAAAACCCAGAGTACACATGCACACACAACATACACATCTGGGACGGTTTGATACGGCGACACACACATGTAACCACACATCCATACACACACACCTACATACACACATGGACACCTATCCTACACACATGTGCACCCGTACTACACACACCACAGCCAACACACATGTGCAATACACACACCAACCCGTAGACACACAGCACCGGCACAGTCTAACACCTAACGGGTGAGTAGTGCACTTTATAAGTATACTGATTGATTGATTGGTTGACAATTTGTCTCCTGGCTAGGCTATATGAGGTAGCAATACACATTTTCTACATCATGTCACAACATGTCACCACTACCCACCCATGTATGCCAACCCTTACACCTACATATACATGCAAGTAAGTCTGAATGACTGGAGTCATCCACATGATCACCACCATAGCCATGTCTGCATGGACATCATGCTCTCCATGAAGTACAAATGTCTCCCTGAATTCACATCATACCACTCCATACTCCTATCACCCATTGGAAGTGCAGCTGGCTGAACCAAACATATCAGGCCTGTATAGCTACAAGAGCTAATCAGTCCATGTTAAATATCCATGACAGTGAATACTACTTCACTCACACACCACACAGAATCTGCCTGTCACATTACATGGCTGACATAACACTCTGTACAGTATTGCCAATTTAGATCTGAAAACTGGTTAAACCACTACAAGTTAGACACCCATAATGGTGACATATGATGTGTACAATACAGGTTTTGGGTACAGGCATGTGATTAGTCTGACCCAATCACAGAGGAAGATCTGGAGACAATAAACACATATGTATCACAACTAATCATACATCTATGTGCATCTACAATGGCCCATATTGCACATATTGCACATCCATACTCAATCACTGAGTGCAGTGTCACAACTGATGAACATCAGGAACACACATATGACATCATGGTCAGAGTACAATATCACCACACACGCAGTTTCATCAGTAGAACTTCACAAAGTGATAACATCACTCTCAGTCACACCATCCCAGATTTGGGAATGCGTGCACCTATGTTCAGACAACACACATCTCAGATGGTAAATACATGTAAACATTATGCATACATATACCAACACCACTTTGCCTTTGCACTGACAACACATCACATTATTACATAGGACGGCTTCAGAAGAGAAAATACAACATTCATTTCACATCAACATCTCATAAGTCATGCAATACCAATACTGTCCTAATCTCCCACTCAAGCAAGTTGCTAGAGCATTGGCATACATGGCATTAAAATTACATATTGTCAATGACGAGATCTGCCTAGGCACTTACCACCTCTAGTACTATCCCACTGAGTTCAAGGTTTTATCCCCACAAGTCTAGCACTTAGAAATGCATGATGATTGCAATCAGACCAAATCAAAGGTACATTTCAAATAAGCCTACTTGAGCAACCTTCACATACCCAATAGATAGCAGATTATCAATATATGGGGATACAACTATCAAGCCATTAGTCCAGTCCTATACTAGCTATATCTGTGGTGGAAATGTAATGGCTGCCTCACATGGAGTCAACAACATAACCAGTACCTGATGTATATAGTCCCAGTGATAACAGCTGAGTCGCACAGTTGCATATACAGGTGTGCTATACAGATGGGAGAGGACTGACACCTGAGAGCCACACATGCCCAATGCTGATGAATGGAGCAGGCCAAGCTCATTAGGTAGGGTGATACACAAGCTCACATTCATAGTAAAGGCAGGATGGAGTCACACATGTGCCAATGTGATTAGACCATCTACACTATGAAGACAAGGAGAATTCTGGATATGGGAGATGTAAATCCACTGACAGTAAATCCTCAAAACACATCTACCACTAATACTCAGGCCGGGTGGTTACTACCTATTCCCCCCAAGTCTATATACATGCTGCATTGACTACATTGCCACATAAGCTACAGTGAGGCAGCTAATTCTATACAACCCAAGCCAAGTCCCAGGATAGAGTCAGTAGTCACCCCCTTGTGGCTGCTGTGCTGCCCTTAAAAACACATCTACCTCAGGGTAAGCCACCACCAAAATGTGGGCCATTAGGGGGGTTCAGCTTTCAACAGGCACCCCTCCCTTATTGGGAGGGCATCCCTAGCTGGGACTCTGAAGTCTTCTGGGCCCAGCGTCTCAGGTCCTCCCACCGCTTGAGACAATGGGTACTCTGCCAGATGTGGACCCCCAAGATCCACACTTCCTTGGTGATGGCGTGCCAGATCCATTTCTTCTGATGGGCGTTCACTTGCATAGATGAGACAAACAAAAAGAGAAAGTCATGTACACCGGCCTCTGTACTAACATGAGTCGCCTATACACATCTGACTCACCACGTGCCCACACATAATCCACTATGCTCACACGCCTTCACTTGACACCCTCTGCATGCATTTATATTCCTTTACCAGTACACCTACCCCATTCACCGTCACACAAACCCCTAACACACATTACTATGGCATGGGGCTCCCCTGCTCCTCTGCTGCCCCATATAGCTGTTCATAGAGAGGTAGGACCCTTCCACAAGCTTCTCCCGCTCTTCTGCGGTGAAGGTTGAGGCCCTATCACCTGCAGTACGTGGCATGATGGCTCCCAGAGACAGTACAGGAGCTCAGGTCATGGAAGTCTTGCTAGCAACAGTGTCAGGAGTCAAGTGAGCAACGCTGCAGAAATTGGCAGTCACGGCTGCCACGTACAGGACCGTCACCACTAGTCCTCACCATTGTCCCCAATCCCCTATAGGCAGCAATGTTAACCAATGACAAGTTGCATGACAGTTATGACTGCCTACCACCATGACGACATACACTGGTGAACTTAAGTCACTTCCATCAGTCCAGTGCTGCAGGACAGGCGGCTGCCATTTTGAGCACCTATCATGCATTGATGTGCCAATATAAGTGCACCATACACATATTCGGCCAAATTGGGGAGTAACCCTATGTTGCATTATCATGGTAGTGCTAACACATGTAAGATGCATGACACATTGACATGATGTGCCAGCATATCTGCTGATGGGCTTGCTTAGATACTCGGTGGTACATAGGTGATGGCACAATATTGGTATATTTCATTACTTTTGTAATGATTAGTGCAGGACAGCACAGTCTGCCACATATGGTACATTACACATGTGGTATGTGTTCCATATGACTTACAGGTTCAGCATTGTGCCGCTAGGCTGGTGTCCAAAGCCCTTCTTCATGTCCATTATAGTATATCTCAGTAGTGCTATGCATGTGTTATTTTTACATGTTCTGCTTACATGTGTCAAGTGCCTTTGTCAATGTATATTCTTTCCTCTCTACCTAGACATCTCCCATGAGGAGATTGAGACAACCACCAGTATGTCATCCACTAGTTAACCTTGCAACCATGGAGGACAGGCATATCATCCAGACCTATCATCTGACTCGTCAGACCATCATGGATCTATGTATACAGTTGGAGCATGATCTCCTACTATACATACGCAATCCCTATGCCATCCCTCCCACAGTGGAAGTCCTGTCTGTGCTACACTTTCTTGCCACAGGCTCCTTTCAGAATACAGTGGGCTTGACATCAGGGATGTCACAGCCCATGGTCAGTCTTGTGTTTAAGGATGTACTGTGTGCATTGTTGAAACACCTGGACAGCTCCATCAGGTTCCCCCAATGAGCGGATTTGGCCTTTGTGAAGGCAGACGTTTATGATATGGGACACATCTCTCATGTGATAGGGGCCATTGATGGCACCGATATAGCCCTGGTCCCTCCCAGGGATGGGGAAGTCCATTTCAACGAAGCCCATGGGAGAAAAAAGCATATAATCAAAAGAACGTTTGCCTCCTGAAGGCCAGATTCAAGTGCCTGGGCTTATCCAGAGGTGTCTTCCTCTACTCATCCCAAAAGGTATGCCAGATAATAGTAGCCTGGTGCATGCTCCACAAGCTAGCCCAGAGATGTCAGATACCACTGCTAGCTGATGAGGGTGAGGCAGCTGGACCAGAGTCTGGTAATGCTAACATGGCAAGTGATGAGGAGGCTGAGGAGGAAGGTGCAGCTGACTCTTTGACTAAGATCATCAATCGGTACTTCCAGTGACATGCAGCTAACATGATTGTCGGTTAGCAAGTGTTGTATATCCACAAAAGTTGCTGACAATAGTCTTCCTGAGTTGACTTCTCAGTGGGGGTCTAATGTGGTCCTATCCTTATGAATGTGTGGGGGGACAAGACTGATTAAATGTAAGGTGCACAGTAAAAGTGTCTCAAATCTAACAAGTGTACCCACTGAAGTTTCCTAGATTTACATCTTCCGTGTACAGACATGTATTGAGCAATGTTCTCCTGTTCTCGTCACCACCCACTGAATTGAGGGTTGTAATTGACAGATGGCAGCTAGAGTATTTATGATGACTACTCTGTGACTGGTGTTGTATAGGTAATCACTGGGAGACCTGGTTAGGAGGTATTCTACACTAGGCATGACATCTATGTGCTGTATATGTGCTTTGTGTGGCTCCATGTCTTCCATCCTGATGGTACTCTCCATCATTGTATTTTTGCAGGTTAGAATACTGGCTATACTCTTGTGTCACCCAGGATTTTGGTACTGTGTCTCCTGCTTAAGATGCAATCCATTACACTGCCTGTTGGATGTGGGGGTGCATAGCCATATCTCATTTAGCAATCATGACCTTTGTTGATGTTGTAATGAAGACATATATACAGTAGCTGTATTACATTAGTGTTTATTGTGCATAAATTGAATTTGTGACAGGAATATATGGTGCATACATTGTCCAAGAGGTGATGAGTGAGGTCATGATAAATGGAATCATCAGAGTAAGTGGTACAGCTGTTGGTTGCACAGGCCAAGTTTCCAATTGCAATGGGAAGATGAAGCTATGTCATTGAATAATCAAGAGGGTGTCTCAGTGGCACACATGGGTGACAAATCAGGTGAGGGTCACTTTCTGCCAGTGGGTGTGGCCTTGGCATCTACTCCCGCCGGGATGTCTGGATGGACATCCACGTTTGCGGGGAGGTGGGTTCTTCAGCTACAGAGGGAGGGGTGTCTGAGGGCTGTGGTTTCCCTGGCAGGGCCTCCATTTCACTAGCTACCCCTGATGTGGATGGGTCTGATGTTATTTTGCTATTGGAAGGGGCCTGCTGGTGGATGGAGGAAGCACACAGGGTGGTGTTAATATCCCTCCAATGGTGGTCATTGTGGCATGGTTAGCCTGCCACTACTGCATGACTTGCTGGAGTTATTCACTCCGCAGTCTTTGGTTTTCCCCCAACATGGATATAATCTGGCCCATTTTGTCCTGGGATTATTGGTATGCTCCTGGGACCTTGGAGATGGTTTCCTGGTCAGTAGAGTCCCTTGGGGGCCCCAACTTCTGGCCCACAGCTTTCCTCCCACACCCCCTGCGCCCATGTGCCTGTTTTCCTGGCATGGTGTGCCCACTCCCAGTGTTAGCAGGGCCTTCATTGTCTGGGGTGTGAGGGGTCAACTCAGGTCCCTGTAATGTGGGGCACACAATAGTTGTATCTATCCTTGGGACCCAGGTTTGAGGATGAAGGATTAGCTGTGATGTTGAAGTCACAGGGTTGGAGGGGATTCATGTGGGCAGGGAGTCATAAACTGACCAGATTTCCCAGATGAGCCAGGTAGGTTGTCAGTGTCCAAAAATCCTGGCATGTGTTCCTCACTGGGGCCTTCATCCTGAGGTGGGCTGGCAGTCTCTGGTATCCTTTTCATGGTGGCACTGGCAGTGGTACCTGTGGATGGAGTGAGAGAGGAAGTTACATATTGAAGTTGTGTTTGGTTATCTCTTTATCCTTTGCATACAGTGGCTTTCCATGATTCCCAGCAATCACAATGACAGATGCTGCACAGCATTCCATTGGTGGTAGATAGTGGTCTGTGACATGTGTGCTATACTCCATTTGGGTTATTGTCATTCAGCACATCTGGCTATCTCTGTACCTCTGACTGTGGGCATGGGTACAGGTACTGACTGATAGTACACATGACTACTCTGCACTGTTAACTAGTGACTATTCAGGCTTGGTAGTTGTGAGTGGAAAATGGCTGGACATAGCAGCACTGTGTCCCAATGGGAGGAGGGTTTGGGAGTAAGCAAGGTTAATTATCCTGTTTGTGCATGCTATGCATGTGCATGGAGTCTGCTATCTTACATTCCATACCTTGGTGGGTCACTTTCCGGGTTGTGGATCCTGATTAGTGGCCAGTTGTATTAGTCGCAGTGCTGTAGGTGTGTTTAGACTTGTTTGGCATTGTGTTGTGCTATAGCATTGCTATCATTGCCATGTAGTGGTCCTCAGTCGTACCATCTAGTTGGTATAGCTAGTCTACTAGTCATACATGCAAGTGATGTGATATGCACATTCCAGGTATTCATGTAAATGGGCTTGTGCATTCTGGGATTTGTAGTGTTAGTAATAGTCAATGCAATCCATGCCTTTGCCAAGGGCTGTGTGGGCATTTGGGCTGGGTAGAGTTGTGGCAATGCAGGAGAAGGACATTAGGTGGATAGATGGGATGTGTAGTGAGACATGCAGTATATTGGGGAGTGTTTGGGTGGTGATGAAGCATGCAGTACAAGACAATTGTGTCAGTCCGCTAGGTATTCCAGTCAGTTCCTCTGGATGCAGCATGTCCAAGACTTTCTCCTCCCAAGATATGAACTGTGGGGGAGGAGGTGGGGGGCCACCACCAGTCTTGTGCACGGTGATCTGGGGTTGTGATGCCATGGAATGGACCTTCCCCCTAAGGTCGTTCCACCTCTTCCTGATGTCCTCCCTTGTGCATGAATGGCTGCCTACTGAGTTGACCCTGTCGAATACTCTCTGATGCAACTCCATTTTCCTAGCTATCGAAGTTTGCTGGACCTGTGCTCCAAACAGTTGTGTCTCTAGCCTGACGATTTCATTCACCATAACCCTGAACTCATCGTTTGTACACGTGGGCACTTTTGTGGGGCATGGTAGTGGTTGTGTTTGTGGGTGAAGGGGTGTTGTGTGCGTAAGGGTGCAGTATTGGGTGATTGATGGTGTGGGGTGGGGTGGTGCATAGTGGATGATGGACTCTTGTGGTGTGTGTGCTCATTATTTGTGTTTTATATTGGTAGTGTAGTTGTGTTGTGTGTGCTGGGTGAGATGTGCCTCTGTGCCTATGGCGTAATGGTGCTATATGAATGTATTTGCCTGCTCTCTGTGTATGTGTAATTCAAGGTTTGAGCAAAGGATTGTAACTTGTGTGTGTAGGAAAGTAGCCTCTTTCTAGCATGGTTACCCCCACTTTTGGCCTGTTTGTGAGTGTGTGTCAGTGTGTTTTTACTGTGTCAATGGGATCCTGCTAGCCAGGACCCCAGTGCTCATAGGTAAAAACCTATATGTCAGTTTGTTTTTGCCTCTCTCACTGGGATCCTGCTAGCCAGGACCCCAGTGCTCATAGTTTGTGGCCTAATGTGTGTGCCTGTGCAGTGCCTAACTGTGTCACTGAGGCTCTGCTAATCAGAACCTCAGTGTTTATGCTCTCTCTGCTTTTAAATTTGTCAGTCTAGGCCAGTGACCAAATTTACCAATTTCAATTGGCATACTGGACCACCCCCTTTTAAGTTCCTAGTATATGGTACCTAGGCACCCAGAACATTGGGGTCCCAAGAGATCCAGATGGGCTGCAGCATTTCTTTTGCCACCCATAGGGAACTCAGACAAACCCTTGCACAGGCCTGCCATTGCAGCCTGCATGAAATAACGCACACATTATTTCACAACCATTTTCGCTGCACTTAAGTAACTTATAAGTCACCTATACGTCTAACCTTCACTTGCTGAAGGTTAGGTGCAAAGTTACTAAGTGTGAGGGCACCCTTGTACTAGCAAAGGTGCCCCCACATAGTTCAGGGCCATTTCCCCAGACTTTGTGAGTGCGGGGACGCCATTACACGCGTTCAGTATATATAGGTCAATATCTATATGTAGCTTCATAATGATAACTCCGAATGTGGCCATGTAACATGTCTAAGATCATTGAATCATCCCCCATTCCAAATCTAGTATTGGGGAGCCAATTCCATGCATCCTGGGGGCTCAACGATGGACCCCCAGTACTGCCAAACCAGCTATCTGAGGCTTGCACTGCAGCTACAGCTGCTGCCACCCCACAGACAGGGTTCTGCCCTCCTGGGGTCTGGGCAGCCCAGTCCCAGGAAGGCAGAACAAAGCATTTCCTCTGAGAGTAGGGTATTACACCCTCTCCCTATGGAAATAGGTATTAAAGGCTGGGGAGGGGTAGCCTCTGGAAATGCTTTGAAGGGCATAGATGGTGCCCTCCTTGCATAAGCCAGTCAACACCGATTCAGGGATGCCTTCTTCCCTGCTCTGGCGGGAAACTGGACAAAGGAAAGGGGAGTGACCTCTCCCCTGTCCATCACAACCCCAGGGGTGGTGCCCAGAGCTTCTCCAGTGTGTCTCAGACTTCAGCCATCTTGCTTTGCAAGGTGTGGGGGCACTCTGGAGGGCTCTGAGTGGCCAGTGCCAGCAGGTGACGTCAGAGACCCCTCCTGATAGGTCCATACTTGATAAGGTAGCCAATCCCCTTCTCAGGGCTCTTTAGGGTCTCTCCTGTGGGTTCTCTTCAGATTCTGCTTGCAAGTTTCCTTCAGGAATCCTCTGCCACAACTTCAGACCTTGGATCAACAGTAGACTGCTCCAAGAAACACTGTAACTGCAACAAAGTGTCTACAAAAGCAACCTTAGCTCCAAGTCAGCAACTCCAACAGTTTCCATGGTGTGCATGCTCTGGGGACTCCCTGTCTTCATCCTGCACCAGAAGGACCGAAGAAATCTCCCGTGGAGTGATGGAGTCACTCCCCTGCTCCAAGCAGGCACCTTCCACAGCGATGACCGGTACCCTGGGACTCCTCTCACGGCAACGAGCATGCTCCTAAGGACACCGAGGGTAGACATCTTAAACACAGTCTGTCCTGAGGTCCTGCTGATGCAATTTAGATGAGGTAAGACCTTGCCTTCCCTGAGAATGACGGTACCCCTGTGTATTATGTCTTCTTCATCTCCTGAGGCCTCTGTGCACTTTTTGCAAAATTCCTTTGTGCACAGCCTGGCCCAGGCCCCCAGCACTCCACTTTGCAATGCTCATCTCGCTGAGTTGTTCTCTGGTGGCGTGTGATGTTCTTTTGTTGTGCTGCATCAACTGTGTTTTGCACCTCCTTTGAACCTAGATCCTGCAGCTTCTGGGGGTGCTGGCTGGCCTTCTGAGGTCTCTGTAATGTGCTGTGTACCCCCTCTTCCTCCTCACACAGAGTTGAGGCCCCCAGGTCGTTCCTGGGTCCATCCAGTGCCATTTTGATAAAAAATGCACTTTTGTCGTAGCCAAGGCTCGTTGGCTCCTTCCAACATGAAATCTCATCTGCAACAATCTTCACACCGTGGGACATCTTCTGCATTATACACGAATCCACTGGCATCTTCCTAGGGTGCATTTCTGCAGTGTTCTACTAACTGGGGACTCTTCTTTTGCACCCTCTTCTGGGTTGGCAGGGGCTCCTGTCCTTCCTGCAATTTCTTTCGACTTCTGGACTTGGTCCCCTTCCTTTGCAGGTCTTCGGGTCCAATAATCCAGCAGTTGTTCTTTGCAGAATTAATTGTCTGCTATCCCCAAACAACGAGGTGTAGTGTGTCCTAAGGAAACTTGCAGTACTTTACTCCTGCTTTTTTGGGCTCTGGGGTGGGGTAATTTACTTACCTTTATTGTATTCTTACTCTCTCAGCGATTCTGCACACACTACACTTGGCTAGGGAGGAATTTTGATTCACATTCCACTTTTTAGTATATGGTTTGTGTTGCCCCTAGACCTATTTTCTCCCATTGCATTCTGTAGGATTTCATACTGTTTGCATTGTTCTATGACTATTTACTTCTCTAATTTTGGTGTCTAGTATATATGTTTTGTATAATACTTACCTCCAGAAGGAGTATTGTCTCTAAGATATTTTTGGTACTGTGTCACCCGAATAAATACCTTTATTTTTGGTAACAATGAGTATTGTCTTTATTTGTGTATAAGTACTGTGTAACTATAAGTGGTATTGCATGAGCTTTGCATGTCTCCCAGTTCAGCCTAAGCTGCTCTGCTATAGCTACCTCTATCAGCCTAAGCTGCTAGAACACTACTACATTCACAAACAAGGGACAACTGGACCTGGTTTAAGGTGTTCTGACAGTGATGGGTTCTGAGTGCGGCAGTTTGCACCGCCAATGGTTTTCCACTGTGAAAGAACCACTGTGGTGATTTGTGGCTCATATTGTGGTGGGTGGAATTGTGTTGGCGTGGAGGTGCTGAAGAATGAACCACCTCTTTCCCACCCTCCTGTCTCCTGGTGGTATCAGATTTATGGCTGTTTTTGGTGGTCTTCACAGTGTGAGGCATAATACAATATCTAGTTTACAGTCAACATAGCGGTCTTTTGGCAGCTGCCACCGTGGTGGTCTTCTGTGAAGAAGGCCAAAGTCGTAATGAGGCCCAGAGCTCTTCAAGTTGAAATGTTTGTAAAATATGGTATTTCGTAAATCTGACCTTGTAAAATCCCCCTCCCAAGAAGAGCATAGAGCAGTACAAATGGGCACTGGCCAGTGGTAGGCACAGCACAGTTCCAGAGGCTCTTTTCCTTCTGCAGTAGCTATCATTGCTGTAAGGGCTGGCCACACCCACCTCTTGGCCATGGTATCACCATGGATGCCAATTGACAAAAATGCCAGGGGTAGCGGAAGGGACATCACATGCCCTTTGACCTCCACTTTCAGTCACACAGACATACTTACACATACACACAAAATCACACTTGCATTCACTGTCTCTCACATAAAAACATTCTTACCCACAAGCACGCACACAACTTACACTGAAAAGAATTTCTTAGTAACCTCAGCTGACATAGAAGGGTATATTTCAGCTAATTGTACTCCATTTATATTACACTAATAGTACATACTATATTATTATTATTCACTAATAGTATAAAACATATTGACAGAAAGCAAAGGGAGTGGAGCCCAAACTGACGTCCTTAAGGACGAGGTGTCATTGTGTTCCTGACACTGAATGTGCCACCTCTGAGGCCATGGGTCTTAAAGGCAGTGCCAGGGGTGCCACTGCACACACGGTGCTTTCTGTAGTTATGTCCAAGGGTCCAAATGGTTTTTAACATATTTTTTTTAATCCTTGCTTAGATTCTGATGCTATTATGGACTCCTATGAAGATATTACATTTATTCTGAATATGAAACCAAATATTTTCCCATTCGCCAATATAATGAAAACAGTGTTTACCTAAGTAAAAGTAAAACAACTGAACTGAAGGCTTGTATTCTAATACAATGATTTGAAACAATATAGAATTCGATTCTGCATTTGTAGTGTTTAAACTATGAATGAAAGAAGCGAATTGCTTGCATACTGCAGTGAAAGATTAAAAGCAATGAACATTACAGTTTGCTACAATATGAGAGAGATGGTAATTTTGCACAATAAATGAAGTATGACAAAACATCAGGCACATTAGAGAAACGCACTCCTCAATTCCGATAGCTGGGAAGGGCACTCTTTAGGTCAAAAAAGATAGTTAAACATTTTGCAGAAATTATCAAGCACGCTGCTTGCAAGGTAATTGTAAGGTACAAAATGATACAGTTCAGCGATTCCAGTACGGCTTAATGATAATGATCCTTTTGTATCACCCACCTTGGGAATATCCACCATTATTGAGTACTAGGAATGGTAATGACTTTCTGCACCGGAGAGGGAAGCAAAACAGGTTTGCATAGTCGTTACTTAAAAATGTCTCCACTTTGCAAATGCAAGTAAGCAGGCTTCTTAAAAACAAGCCTTAATAAGTTGAACTGCACACATTGCCACTCCACGTGTAGACTGTGATTATTGAATTGTTTTTAGACCAGTGTGACCAATAGGTACATTTTACATATTCATTTAAACATTATTTGAGGTTGTTTTCGCTCGTAGGAAATTGAACAACATTTTATATGGTACCCTGTCATGCATTTGATCATTTCGATATCGCAGGCTGATTTGTGTGATCAACCCAACCATGCATTTATTTTCCATTGATACTATTTTATAATGCTGCAGAATTAATTAATTGCTATGGACTTGCACCGTTAATACATATGTAGTGACACATTAATGCAAAGCTTTGGGGAATAGGAAGGGATGACTACCTAGTAATAGCTTAGAGTGTGGAGAGTATAGATCCAAAACCGCTGAGGTGGACAGGCAAACTAGCTTAGTGGTTTATTGTTCTGCAAGCCTGTCACTTCTGATTGGTATTCCACTTAACCATCTCCACCCCAGACTGGACCGACCACCGCTGCATACACTTCACAATCAACGCAACCAGCAGCCGCACCCGCACCCTCAGGACCCCCACAGGAAATGAACGAAATCACCAACAAGCAACTCACCTCATCACTCGACGAATACCTCCCTCCTCCCTCCGATGACACCAACACAGCAGCACACAATCTCAACGCATGGATCACTGAATGCACCACCACTCTAGCCCCCCTCCGCTGCCATTGGCCAAACGTGTACCTAAGAAAGCCAGCTGGTTCACCACCGAACTCCAAGAATCAAAGTGTACCCACAAGCGTGTAGAGAAAAAAATGGAGGAACAGCCAAACCAGCAAAGACCTGGCCTCATTCAGAGCCCCAACCACCCCCCAGCACCGAAAAATCAAGAAGAAAAGGAAGGATGCACTCTGGGTGCGCATTAACTCCTCTGCACACAATTCTAAGGAACTCTTCTCAGTCATCAACGAGTATACATATCCCCCCTCCGAAGCCACCAGCATCCCCCGTCACAGGACCGTTGCAACAAACTTACCACCTTTTTCCACCACAAGATCCAGGAAATCTACAGCAGATTCCTCCTGTAATATCCTAGCACTGGAACCTATGACCGACCCACCGCCCCCAGAACCTACCCAGACCATCCCAACTGGTCCACGCTCGCCACAAAGGAAATAGTAAGCATCATGAACAGCACCCTTGCCGGCACCACATATACATCAGAGTCAGCGCATCCATCGCCCCCGAGCTCCGGAGCTCCGGAACTGCTCCATCCATCAACACTGGCACCTTCCCCGAGGTCTGGAAACATGCCGAAATATGCCCTCCCCTGAAGAAACCTTTGGCCGATCCATCACACTAAAGAATTTCCAGCCCATCTCGCTGCTACCCTACCCTGCCAAAATAGTGGAGAAAGCAATCAACGTACAACTACAGAATTTCATTGAGGCCAACATCTCCCTGGACAGCTCTCAATCCACTTCAGCAGCAACCAAAGCAGGGAGGCAGCCCTCCTGGCAGCCAGCGATGACATTCAATTACTCATAGACCGGGGCCACACCACAGCACTCTTACTCCTCGACCTCCAAGCAGCTTTCGACATGGTCTCCCACAGCACTCTGCACACTAGACTCCAAGACATAGGAATCCACAGAAGAGACCTGGAATGGATCCACTCCTTCCTCTCCAGGAGGACGCAGAGTGTCAGACTCCCGCTCTACACTTCCAGACCCACAGGATTCAACTGCATAGTCCCCCAAGGATCCTCACTGAGTCCCACACTGTTCACCATTGTCAGAAGCCATGGGATGAATATCATGTCAAATGCTAATGACACAAACTCATAATTTCCCTCACGAAGACCCGGACACGGCCAAAAGGAACTTTCACTCAGGAATGGAAGCCTTCGCCACCTTGATGAGAGAAAGCTGCCTCGAGGTCAACTCTGACAAGACTGAGCTCATCATCTTCAGAAACGCCACCTCAGCTTGGGATGACTCCTGCTGGCCCACCTCCCTCAGTGTCCTCCCTGCACCGACTGAGCATGCCTGCAACCTAGGAATCATCATTGACTCCTCCCTATCCATTATTCGCCAGGTAAACCCAGTCGCCTCCTCCTGCTGGCACACACTCCGCAAACTTCAGAAGAACTTCAGATGGATCCCAGCAGACTGTTGCAGGACAGCCACCCACACCTTAGTCACTAGCAAGCTGGACTATGGCAAAGCCGTCTACGCGGCCACCTCAACTAGAAACATAAAAAAACTACAACTCATCCAGAATGCTTCCACCAGACTCTTTCTAGACCTCCCTCGCCAAGAACATATTTCCTAACACCTGAGGACCATCCACTGGCTACCGGTCGGGAAGCGAATCACCTTCAAGCTACTCATCCATATGTACAAGGCCATACACAGTGCAGGACCAGACTACGTGAACCACCGCATCTTCTTCCACACCCCCACCAGATCCCTCTGCCCCACCCAGATGGCCCTTGCCACCATCTCTTGCATCCACAAAAACACCATTGGAGTACCATCCTTCACCTACATTGCAGCATAGAGCAGGAATAACCTCACCCTGCACCTCAGCAAAGCCATCTTCAGGAAGTACCTCAAGACGTGGCTCTTTGGATGAAGCCCTTCCACTCCCCCCAGTGCCTTGAGACCCTCACGGGTGAGTAGTCATGCTTTACAAAAACTGATTGATTGATTGATTGAGCTGCTTTAGCGTCCCTCCACTTTACCTAGAGAGAGGGATCCTTGGTCTCCCGCTAAATAGATGAGAATGTAGGCATAGTACACAAACACTTCAGCCCAGATTCTGAAACCTGTGAGGCAATGCAGATCAGCAGCCAAAAATGCTGTGCTACGTTCATCATAGGGAGAGAGAAGGAGAGTGTCATATTCACAGAGATATGGCACTCCCCTCCCGTCTTCCTGATTTTAGCTGCTGTGCGCCACACACGGACTTCTGCACCATAGTGCAAGGGTGTCTGCATGAAACTACCTTTGGTTTTGTTTGTACTGAAAGGATACCCTTCCAGTACAAAATCCTGTGCTTATACTCACTTTAAACTTTTACCACTTTGTATGTAATGTTGCAAACGGGCAAGGTCTATTCATGCTTCCGGCATATCTTGCACATTGCACCTAAGTGACTACAGATGTGGTCTACTGTGTGGTCCCTTACGGTCATAATCACGCATTACAATTTGCTTTTATATTCTTAAATTTTTCTGTTTCATATTTGGTACTGGAAGCTGTTTAGTATTTCTAAAACATGCCTTTGTTTAAAATTATTTCCTTACACGTGCACCTTTTAAATTGTGTTGCTTGGTCCTGCATCGGGTTAGTCAGGCAGCAAGACAATATTGTGATATGTCTTTTTCTTGTATTGATTGTGGGTCTGCTGGCCCAATAATGGGATCTGGCCCCGTGTACTTTGCACATAGTCTTTCTAACTGAGTCTAAGTTTTGTTCAGTTTTATGTAGCATCAACCAAAAAAAATGCACTTAGCACTTTTTTATCTTTCAAATAATGGCTCACTTGAATCTGGCCAGGCCTAATTCACCATTGTTGTTTTTTATAATGTGGTGTTTTTATTTCTGTAATTGCTTTGCTTGTTTGTGAAGGTTTTAAGTAACTATATGATAAATTGACGTGATACTTTGTGTGCTGTACAGTTGAGCACACATGCAAAGTCTGAAAAGCAAGGGAAAATGAGGTGTTACATTTTTGGCGCAAAACCTCTCTACTAATGTTGGTAGATAGGCTTTCATGTCAAAAAGCAGGCGTGGTTGCATGGGAAGGTCCATGTACCACCCATGAAATGTCCAGTTGCAAAGAAGCATTTTGCTCTCATTTGCATTACTTTTTCATGCAAACCAACGCAAATACCAATTTGAGTTGGTTTGTTAATCCCCAAAACGTTTTTGAATCAGGTTTGCATTATAAAAGTAACACAAACCCGACACAAAACCTTTGTGAATCTTGGGCTGATACTTTTCTCGTGGACATGTTATAAGAATACCACCAAAGGCTGAGTATAAAGATATAATATGGTGTAAACATAGCACCGAACAAAGCTGAAAAGTGAATATAAAATTACCCAGGCACACTCTGTAAACGATCAGATTAGTGAGTCGAACAAAATCCCTTACATTTGAATGATTGTTTAGAAGTCTTATTTAGTAGTTAACAGAAAAAAATGTATAACATTCTATTTTAATAAAGTCAACAAACCTGATAATTATAAAAATGTGAATCAGAGCAGAAGTTTATGCCTTTATTTCATTATGAACACGTTTGTTTTTAATGAACTGCATAGTAATGTGAGTATCATATGCACTGACACCAAGTGCTTTCAATCCATTATCCATAATTACCTTGGCAAAAAGTCAGGAAAGGCAAAACACAATGAAACAGCTGTCTTGAACTTTCATCAGTGAGAGTAGTAGGAGGGGATACCTTCCATCAAAATTTTGACACGTGCCCCTCCCCGTGATGATGTAGGCAATGACATAGGTGGTGACGTGGGTGCCCACCCCGTGCTGACGGAGGTGTAGGTGTAGGTGAGTCATGTGGGTTGTGACTTCGGGGGGTCACGTGTTAGTCATGTGCATGGGTCCTAGCCCCTTTGTCTATACCTATGGGCTGTGTAAAATGAGGGCTGTGCTGATGTGCAACCTGTTTCATGGCCTAAGAGGCCAGGTCTGGACATGTCAGACATTGAGGCCGAAGTGGCTGCTTGGGAGCCTCCTCTCAGGGCGGCTAATTGGGAGTGTAATGCTGCTAATCCATAAAGAGGGCTGGGCTGCAATGTGCCTCCTCAGAAGGAGGACCGGTGGTAGTACAGAGCCCCCATCCACCCTCCCCAGAGCCTTGCATAACCTAGAGGGAATCTACGATGGTGACCTTAAAAAAAAAATAATAATAATAATAATAAACTTGAAGCCCCCAGGCACAGAAAGGGCCAAGCAGGGTGTATATGTACATAGAGCATGACCTTTAAAAACACATGTCACAGTTACCTAAGGGGGTTAGCTGTGTGTAAGGGGAAGATAAGTGTGGCCTAACTGGCCCGCGGGGGTCTTCAGGCCGATAAGTAGTTTGTAGAGGAGGTGCTGACCACCACCCTTGGTATCTTATCTGGCCCAGTTGTTACTGCTTACGTCAAAAAGCAAACTTTCAACCTATATTTTTGGACGTCAGGGTGACCCACAACTGTCCTCAGACAGATTTGTGCTTTTCTAGAGGAGTTGTAGTCCACCACCCATAGTATCCTATCTGACCTGCTTGTTACTGCTTACGTCAAACAGTGAACTTTTAACCTGTGTTTTTGCAAGTCAGAGTGACCCATACATGCTAACAGCTGTCAATGTGGAAAATGGTAGCCCCCTGGTGTAGTGGTATGAAAGTGTAACCATAAAGCATATTATATTTTTTTGCCCGCCCCTCAACAATACCTATGCATAATTAGCTTAGCACAGCAAGTATAAAAAGCCCCCATAGGGACCATACACACAAGTATCTCACAAGACTCTTTTTGTGTGCGGTGAATTGAGGATTGCAGAGAGCAGGGCTACCCCAGACCATTAAGGAGGAAAATATGAAGGGCAGAGTGCAAACTGGTAGTGCAAACCAGCTTCTACTGAAGGTAAATAATTATGGGTTGTTTCTATATTTTGTAATGTAATCCCAAATTGCTGCTGTCTCTAGCCCCCCTTTCCCTAGGACACACAGAGCGTAATATGTGCTATGTACTTGAATACTATTATCTAAGGGTGTGTTTTCTATTAAATGTATTTATTATTATTATTATATTTTACTTTTTATGGTCTGCACAATGGGGGTCATTCTGACCCGTCACCGACCACGGGAGCACCGCCAACAGGCTGGCGGTGCTCCCAAGGGCATTCTGACCGCGGCGGTTCAGCCGCGGCCAGAAAGGGTAAACCGGCGGTCTCCCGCCGGTTTACCACTGCCCTTGTGAATCCTCCATGGCGGCGGAGCGCGCTCCGCCGCCATGGGGATTCTGACACCCCCTACCGCCATCCTGTTCCTGGCGGGTCTCCCGCCAGGAACAGGATGGCGGTAGGGGGTGCCGCGGGGCCCCTGGGGGCCCCTGCAGTGCCCATGCCAATGGCATGGGCACTGCAGGGGCCCCCGTAAGAGGGCCCCACAAAGTATTTCAGTGTCTGCAAAGCAGACACTGAAATACGCGACGGGTGCAACTGCACCCGTCGCACCTTCCCACTACGCCGGCTCCATTCGGAGCCGGCGTCCTCGTGGGAAGGTCGATTTGTCCTGGGCTGGCGGGCGGCCTTTTGGCGGCCGCCCGCCAGCCCAGGGCAAATCTCAAAATACCCTCAGCGGTCTTGTGACCGCGGAGCGGTATTTTGACGGGGGAACATTGGCGGGTGGCCTCCGCCGCCCGCCAATGTTAGAATGACCCCCAATGTGTTCTAATTATGATAAAATGGGCTAGGGGTGCCCATCCTGAACCCTTGCACCCCCAGCACCCCAATTGGCAGGTACCTAAAAGGTTGGGGTATAGGGGTGTCCTGCGTTTTGAGCACTTTGGGAGTCATCACAGACCCAGTACCCCAGAGGACAGGGGCAGCCTAAGGGGCTGTGTGAGGGTTAACTGAGGAAGCAATCTATTTATGGTGAAACGTTTTGTGTGCATGCAGTCTTCTGGAAATAATAAAAATTGTCAAGATACCTCTCATTTGCATGTATTTTTGAGGGGCTCAACTTATTTTGGGGGTGGAGGCGATGCTTAATTTGTACATGCTTGTTCTGGTGCTGAGCATTTGCACATATTTTTGAGGGTCTGCACTTATTTTTTAGGGTAGAGGCAATGCTTAATTTGTACTTGGTGGTTCTGGTGTTGAGCATTTGCATGTATTTTTGAGGGGCTGCACTTATTTAGGGGTGGAGGCAATGCTTAATTTGTACTTGCTGGTTATGGTGCAGGGCATTTGCACATATTTGTGAGGGTCTGCACTTATTTTTGAGAGTAGAGGCAACGCTTCATTCGTACTTGGCGATTCTGGTGCTGAGCATTTGCATGTATTTTTGAGGGGCTGCACTTATTTTTGGGGTGGAGGCAATGCTTAATTTGTACATGCTGGTTCTGGTGCTGAGCATTTGTATGTAGTTTTGAGGGGTTGCACTTATTTGGGGGTAGAGGCAATGCTTAATTTGTACTTGCAGATTCTGGTGCTGAGCATTTGCATGTATTTTTGAGGGTCTGCAAGTATTTTGGGGGGGTGGAGGCCATGCTTAATTTGTACTTGCTGGTTCTGGGGCTAAGCATTTGCACCTATTTTTTTTTTCTTTTTGAGGGTCTGCACTTATTCTTATGCCTCAAAGGTTTATTGCTAGCAAAAGACACATATAGGAAAGACAGGTGAAGAGAAAAACGAAAAAGTATTGCAATGGGACAAAGCAGACAGCTGCAGGAGTGAGCTGTAGGTGGATGGGGTGGCTTTAAGTGGAATGAAGAGGTCTTAGATGGCCTCAATGTTCAGTGTTTGCACATTTAATAGCAGCAGCCGTGTGTTTAGGAGGGCGGCTTTGGGCACCAGCACGTTTTTATTTATAAATTAAGCACAGGGGTCCCTGAGGCACACAACGCTGGGGAACCCCAATTATTAACTTTACAACCATGCTCTCAGAGACCACGTGGACTCTGAGAGCATATGTGTTAAGTTAATAACCGGGGTTCCCCGAGCGATGTGCGCCTCGGGGACCCCCGTTATCAACTTAACAGCCATGGTCTGAGAGACCCCGTGGTCTCTGAGAGCTGAGATGATAAGTTAATAACGAGGGTCTACTCCGTTACCAGCTGAACAGATAAGTTCTCAGAGGCCGCGCAGCCTCTGAGAACAGCTCTGTTCTAGCTATTAACTTATCATCTTGGCTCTCAGAGGCCTCGGGGGACACTCAGCGGCTTCTGAGAACCAGTTGAACGGTTTAATAACAGAGACTGCCAAGTGTGTTGCAGCCCGGCAATCTCTGTTATTAAACCTTCAGACATGCTCTCAGAAGCCATGAGGTTTCCCCTGTAGCCTCTGAGAGCAGGCCTCGCACCGTATTAGACCCTCTCCAGCCCACCCCCTCCAGCCCCGCCCTTGGGATTAGAGGGGGTCTTGGGCTGTGTGAGGCCTCCTGCCACATTATGGTGGCTGAAAAGACACAGATGGCATGAGGTGCGGGCCTGGGGGCCGAGCCTTGTGCGCTTGGGCCCTCAAGCCCTCATAGTATCAAATAAGGTTGTTGCCCAAGCACGAGGCTTGGGTCCCCAGGGGCCAATCTGGCAGCATTTTTATTTTTTTATTTTATTTAAACAAAATAAAATTAAATTAAATTAAAAAAAAAAAAACAATAATGACAAAAAGAAATACCTAACTAAACAAACAATTATGGGGGGTTACAGGGCAGAGGACACAGAGCACACTGTCTGTGTGTGTGTGTTTCCTCATGTCCTCTGTAACCCCCAGACCCAACCATACAATGTATCAATGGTGGGAGCATTGAGCAGCATGCTCAAGCCCACAAACCCCCAACCACTCACCTTAGGTCAGGGCCCTGTTGCCCTGGGGTGTTGCTGAGAAGGATGCCAGGACCCCACATGCTGCCTCCACAGCCTGTAATTATCCAAAAAGACTGTTTCTAGGGTGTTGGAGCTAGCTCAGCCTATCTGATCCACCCTGTAGAATGGAGTTTAGCTTGAGCTCCGCCCACACAGGGTTCAGAGCACTGGAGAGCTAGGACGAAAACATTGTGTGGATCCTAGGATCCGGCTTCCATTCGATTGTACATGTATATATTCAATGAACTGTAATGTTTTTAAATTGTGTGGTGGTATAAATGTTTATAATTAGTGTAATTATACAACGTTATAAAGACCATAGGCAGCATTGTAATATGAGTAAAATAAGGCTGTGGAGCTCTTGGAATGCTATAAATAATGACTTATAGACTGAATCCTAGAGCTTATGTTGCGCTGCAGCGCCACCTTGTGGTCTTTTTCATTAAAAAGTGTATGGTTTTTGAGTAAATGTGAACAATTGGCTTTGTGTATTGTACCTTCAGAGCATGGGGACGTAACAGATTGCATCTTCAGAGACTTTTGTTTTTTTTTACAACCTGTTGCATGATTTTATGTAGGGGTTATGCATGTAACATTAAATGAGTTATGCTTAAAGTCAATTTTGTCTCTTTTGTATGTAGGATCCCCAAGAGGAAATGGAGGCAATGCAACAAGGTAAAACAGAGATATGGGGCATCTGCCATTCTAAACAAAGATGTAATGATTGTTATTTTCTTTTATTTTACCATTAATGGTTTCCTATGTGTTTGTGTGCTTTTACAGGTTATGATGCGGAACTACAGCTTGCGGTTGGGACTCTGCAACAAATCCTCCAGGTTCAAGAGGGTCCAAGCACAATGTCTCAGGATGCATCTTGTATAGTCTGTGTATTATATTGTGAATGTAACCTTTTTTTTTTTATCCAGGCCCCCCTGCAGTACCAGCGACTCCCATGGTAACGACCCTGAATGTGGTAGGAGACATTAAAAAGACAGACTGCAAAAGGAAGTCCCCAGCATCTAAGGAAGGTCCACCTATTAAGAAAGGTACCTCACAACAGAACACCACAGATGAGTTTTTAGAAACTGTTGAGCCAGATGAATTCAATCCTTAGTGTGTCTCAAACCTCTTTCATCACCGGAGTATAGCGGCTATAACAACACCTAATATGTATTTTGTTATCTTTACATCCTAGAGTCATCGCAAAAGAGCTCTGGAGGAGTCGGCCATCAGGCTAAGTGGACGGCAGCGTCTTTAAATTAAAGGTCAACAGTGTGATCCTCCAAAACCCCATGGCACCAGCCACATCCGTGAATATTGCAGGACACGAGCACAAACTGTGCATCGGCTCTACAGACAGCGGTCATGGCCCAGGTACAGCTCTTAACTACACTGCATCAACAGTAATTAAGGCTATGCCCAGCACCCCAAAGAGTTCTACAGTAACTACCTATGTGCATGGGCTTGGACACTCTGACATCGTAACGCTTACAGCCTCAGACACTCACCATCCTGTACCATGTAAAACCTCTGGAGGGGGCCCTAAGCAGTGCAACAATCCTAAAATAAATCAGTTGTCCTTAAAGAACCGCAAGAAGAAGTTGTAGAACCATGAGCTACAAGCCGTGCCTCTAGACCTGTCTTTTAAAAATGTTTTTAAGGTTCAGCCTGTGCCACCTATCTCCCAGCTTTTTAATTGTTCAACGATTGAGGCATCCAATATAGTTGGGTCTGTCAGCACCCTAATACCGGCAGTTTGTATAACTAGCCCTCCCCGTTTACATGACACACGCATGGAAACAGATATCCCCATAGAGGATCCATATTCTGGATGTATAGGACTTCTAAAGGCACTAGATGGTTTGGTACAGAATCCTGAAGCCACAGCAACGCCATGTGCTTCTACTAATGCAACACCCGAAGGGTTGCAATCACAAGGGCCTCAATCACCCGCACCCAGCCACAGTGCTTAAGATGTATCCGAGCCCTTAAATTATTATAACCAACATTTAACCTCCCCATGTCTGATGTCCCCAATTAAACCCCCAGGAGCGTACAACCCCACCAGCCCATCACCAAGTGCCTGTGAGCAATGTGCTTCACCATCCTCCTCAAAATACCCTGATAGCAGTACAGAATGTAGCGGTTCACAAGATCAGAGCTTTGGAATGCCATCTAGCAATGATCAGGTCTCCCAAGCACTGGGGTGTTCACACTGGGACCCTGTTCTTTTGACCTGTCCCAACCCATCCATTCAAAAAGGGCTTATTGCTGTTAACAGTGATCAAACCCCCGGGGTGGAATGTAGGAGGCTGGCCTGGTTTTTAGTGGGTACCTTCGATACTTACACCTTACACCAGGTCCAGTATCCATTGTTAGTGAATGTAGTAGTGTTCTAGCAGCTTAGGCTGATAGAGTTAGCTATAGCAGAGCAGCTTAGGCTGAACTAGGAGACATGCAAAGCTCATGCAATACCACTTATAGTTGCACAATTCTTATACACAAGTAATGACAATACTCAGTGTTACCAAAAATAAAGGTATTTATTTGGGTGACACACTACCAAAAATATCTTAGAGACGATACTCCTTCTGGAGGTAAGTATTATACACAATATATACACTAGACACCAAAATTAGACAAGTAAATAGTCATAGAACAATGCAAACAGTAGGAAATCCTACGGAATGCAATGGGAGAAAATAGGTCTAGGGGCAACACAAACCATATACTAAAAAAGCGGAATGTGAATCACAAATTCCCCCCTAGACAAGTGTAGTGTGTGCAGAATCGCTGGGAGAGTAAGAACACAGTAAAGGTAAGTAAATTACCCCACCCCAGAGCCCAGAAAAGCAGGCGTAAAGTACTGCAAGTTTCCTTAGGACACACTACACCTCCTTTTTGAGATTTTCCAGCAGCCAACCAAGTCTGCAAAGAACAACTGCTGGATTATTGGACCTGAAGACCTGCAAAGGAAGGGGACCAAGTCCAGAAGTTGAAAGAACTTCCAGGAAGGACAGGAGCCCCTGCCAACCCAGAAGAGGGTGCAAAAGAAGAGTCACTGGTTAGTTGAAGACCTCAGAAATGCACCCAAGGAAGATGCCAGCGGGTTTCTGCATGATGTAGAAGATGTTCCATGGCGTGAAAATCGTTGCAGATGAGATTTCATGTTGGAAGGCACCAACAAGCCTTGGCTCACGCAGAAGTGCGTTTTCAATCAAACTGGCACTGGATGGACCGAGGAGGGACCTGGGGGCCTCAACTCTGTGTGAGGAGGAAGAGGGAGCTCTCAGCACTTTAAAGACCCCTCAGGACGCCAGTCAGCACGCCCAGAAGCCACAGGATCTGGGTTCAAAAGAAGTGCAAAATACAGTTGATGCAGCACAACAAAAGAAGGTCCCACGCTGCCGGGGAACAACTCAGCGAGTTGAGCATCACAGGGTAGAGTGCTGGGGACCTGGGCCAGGCTGTGTATGAAGGAATTTTGCTAAGAGTGAACACAGGCCTCAGGAGGCGAAGAAGACACAAAACACAGGGGTACCATTGTTCTCAGGGAAGGCAAGGTCTTACCTAAGCCAAATTGCATCAGCAGGACCTCAGGATAGTCTACCCTCTGTGTCGTTAGGAGCATGGTTGTAGCCATGAGAGGAGTCCCAGGGTACTGGTCGTCACCTTGGAAGGTGCCTGCTTGGAGCGGGGAAGTGACTCTGTCACTCCACAGGAGATTTCTTCGGTCTTTCTGGTGCAGGATGAAGACAGGGAGTCCCCAGACATGCACACCTTGGAAACTGTTGCAGTTGCTGACTTGGAGCTGAGGTTGCTGAAGAAAAGTGTCTCTTGTAGACACTTTGTTGTAGTTACAGCATTTCTTGGAGCAGGGTGAGGTTGATCCGAGGTCAGAGGATGCTGAAGTTGTTGCAGAGGATTCCTGAAGGAAACCTGCAAGCAGAATCTGAAGAGAACCCACAGGAGAGAACCTAAATAGCCCTAAGAGGAGGACTGGCTACCTTCTCAGGTATGGACCAATCAGCAGGGGTGTCTGATGTCACCTGCTGGCACTGGCCACTCAGAGCCCTCCAGAGTGCCCCCACACCTTGCAAAGCAAGATGGCTGAAGTCTGGGACACACTTGAGGATCTCTGGGCACCACCCCTGGTGTGGTGATGGACAGGGGAGTGGTCACTCTCCTTTCCTTTGTCCAGTTTCTCACTAGAGAAGGGGAGAAAGGGTCCCTGAACTGGTGTTGACTGGTTTTGCAAGGAGGGCACCATCTGTGCCCTTAAAAGCATTTCCAAAGGCTGGGGGAGGCTACCCCTCCCCACCCTGTAACACCTATTTCCAAAGGGAGAGGATGTAACACCCTGCTCTCAGAGGAAATGCATTGTTCTGCCTTCCTGGTACTAGGCTGCCCAGACCCCAGGAGGGCAGAACCCTGTCTGTGAGGTGGCCACAGCAGTAGCTGCAGTGCAAGCCTCACAGAGCTGGTTTGGCGGTACTGGGGGTCCATGGTGGAACCCCAAGGATACATGGAATTGGCTCCCCAGTACCAGATTTGGAATGGGGGGGACAATTCCTTGTTCTTGGACATGTTACATGGCCATATTCGGAGTTACCATTGTGAAGCTACATATAGGTATTGACCTATATGTAGTGCACGCGTGTAATGGCATCCCCGCACTCACAAAGTCTGAGGAAATGGCTCTGAGCTAAGTGGGGGCACCTTTGCTAGTGCAAGGGTGCCCTCCCACTTAGAAACTTTCCACCTAACTCTCGGCAAATGAAGGTTAGACATATAGGTGACTTATAAGTTACTGTGTGTGCACTATTTCAGCCAGGCTGCAGTGGCAGAACGCAATGACAAAAGGAAATGATTGTAACGATTGTAATCAATAAAAATCAGATAGTGCAATTTCAAAAATCAGTATATACAAATATGTACACCAGCTACACAAGTCTGGATAGTGTAATAATCATTGTCCGTGGACCACTGTGCACAAAATGCATGGGCGAGGCCTACACATGATACCTGACTCAAAACGGAGAGAACATTGCTGGGGGATCAGATCGAAAATATACAGCCACCTCAGGGGGAGGGGGGCACCTCAGCCGGATGAACGCACAACGCCACTGCTCCACGAGGGGGCTCCATGCCCACTGCTTTATCCTGGGGAGTGCAAAGCCACAGTCTCTCAGGTCTTTCCAGTGGGTGGTTTGCCCACTGCTTTATCCTGGGGAGTGCAAAGACACAGTCTCTCAAGTGGATTATCATTCTCCACTGGTTCTGGAGGGGGCCTGGTGCCCAGAGTGCTTCGTCCTGCCAAGGACAGAGGTAGTGGATGCATCTCTCCACTGGTTATTGAGGGGGCCTGGTGCCCAGAGTGAATTTTGTAGATTCCTGCAGATTCCGGAAGGTTCCATCACAAAAACAAGGGAAAAATATGTGATATCTAGCAAAGTTGGAAGTTTGTAGGAGATTGTGGGTACAAAAATGGTGCGGGTGCATGTGAAACACACCACCCTGGAATCACCCAGATGTTTAGTTTTCAGATGTGCCTAGGTCTTGTGGATTTTTCTATATGGCAGCGTCCCAAAGTCCATAAAGTGCAGCCCTCACCATTCCAAGTGGGACGATTTTGAGAGTTAGCCAAGCTCTTATGGCACAAATGTAAAACTAAAACCCAAAATAATCAAATGTCTTCTTGCTTGCTGTGGGATAAGATGTTTTAGAGTGCGGGGGAGAGCTGAAAGACTGTTACCCCCTTCAGTTGGGATGGGGGCGTAACCAGGCCCATACTGGTTGGTAGCCACCAACCCAATAATGTTTTTTTTTTTTTTAAATTCCCTGGCATCTAGTAGACCTCTGCCCACCCGGGGTGTGGATCAGGGGGAATTCCCACATCTGGCCACTGGTGGGCAGAACAACTTTGGCCACATTGGGGTGGGGGTATGGCCACCCTCTGATGTTTGTAAAAATAACATCCCTTTCCTCTGGTGGGCTTTCTGCCCCCCTTGGGGGCAGATGGGCCTTCCAAAAATAGGTCGATATGGTCTAAATACAATTTGCCCCCCCCAGGGGAGCGACCCTTGTCTAAGGGGTCGCTCCCCACCTCTAAAAAACAAAACAAACAAAACAAAAAACAAATTATTTGAATCCCTGGCACCTAGAGGTTTCTGCCACACCTGGGGGTAGATTGGCCTAATAACAATAGCCCGATCTGCCCCCGGGGAGCGACCCTTTCCTAAGGGGTCGCTCCCCACCTCATAAAAACAAGAAAAAAAAATAGACCTGGCACCTAGAGACTTCTGCCCCCCCGGGGGCAGATCGGCCTAATAACAATAGGCCGATCTGCCCCCAGGGGGGCAGAAATGGCCTAAAATAAATGTGCCCCCCCTCCCCGGGGTCGCTCCCCACCTCTAAAAAAAATAATAAAAAAAATATATATCTCTTGCTCCTAGAGGCTTCTGGCCCCCCTGGGGAGGCAGAAATGGCCTAAAATAATTTTGCCCCCTAACCCCCCTCCTTGCGTGACATTGGTGCAAAAAAAAAAGATCTGCGGTGCCTAGTGGTTTCTGCCCCCCTTGGGGGCAGATTGCCTAACAAAAAATCTGCCGGTCTGCCCCCAAGGGGGGCAGAAATTGTCTAAATACAATGTGCCCCCCAGGGGAGCAACCCTTGGCTAAGGGGTCGCTCCCCACGTCTAAAAAAAAGGAAAAAAAAAATATGTATATCCATGGCGCCTAGAGGCTTCTGCCTTCCCGGGGGCAGATCAGCCTAATAACAGTAGGCGGATCTGCCCCCAGGGGGGCAGAAATGGCCTAAAATAAATTTTGCCCCCCCAGCCCCCTGGGGAGCAACCCTTGGCTAAGGGGTCGCTCCCCACCTCTAAAAAACAAACAAACAAAAAAAATTATCCCTGTGAGAGGCTTCTGCCCCCCTGGGGGCAGATTGGCCTAGTAACAATAGGGGAGCAACTCTTGCCTAAGGGGTCACTCCATTTGCGTGACATTGGCGCAAAAACAAAGATCCCTAGTGCCAAGTGGTTTCTGCCGTCCTTGGGGGCAGATTGACCTAACCTAAATCATCCGTTAGAAATAGTCTAAAAACAATTTGCCCCCCAGGGGAGCGACCCTTGCCTAAGGGGTCTCTCCCCAGCTGTAAAAAAAAAAAAAAACACAAAGAAAATTACCACTGGCGCCTAGAGGTTTCTACCCCCCCCGGGGAGTGACCCTTGCCTAAGGGGTCGCTCCCCTTCCGTGAATTTGGCGTAAAAAAAAACTCCCTGGTGTCTAGTGTTTTCTGCCCCCTAGGGAGCGACCCTTGCCTCATCAAAAAAAAAAAAAAAAAGAAACACACACAAAAAAAGATCCCTGGCGCCTAGTGGATTCTGCCCTCCCTGGAGGCAGAAAAGGCCTTGAAAAATATTGCCCCACCCCTGGGGAGTGACCCTTGCCCAAGGGGTCTCTCCCGTTATGCCAATTTCAAATAAAAAATAAATCCCTGGTGTCTAGTGGGCATTTGAAAAGCCGGATTGCTTTACAATCCGGCTTTTGAAATGCTCTGAGAGACTTCAAAGAGAAGGAAATTCCTTACCTTCCCTTTGAAGCCTCTCAGGGCCACATCACATGATCGGAAGAGAAATGCTCTGCATTTCTCGTCCGATCGCGCTGGAAGCTGAGCTTCCAGCCCGATGGGGAAGAGGCCTCTGATGAGGTCAGCGCGCATTTGTGCGCTGACGTCATCAGACGTCACTGGGTGGGTCAGGGGGGTCGGGGTGGAAGGGGAAGGGCTTCCCCTTCCATCCCTGCCTTGGTGGGGTGGGAGGGAAGCCCACAGAGGGAGCGCTAGCGCTCCCTCTGAGCTCAGTGCCCAGGACGTAATGGTTGCGTCCTCTGCACATGAGCACTGTGCCGCAGGACGTAACCATTACGTCAGCAGCACAGAAGGGGTTAACGCTACAGAGCACTATGAGGAGTTTAGGTTTGTTAACCTAGACCGTTTAAACTCCTTCGATCATGGTGTTATAGATTTACACCAGCCTTTGCAAACACTCATAGAACGATTGTTACACAATGTGGGGCCTAACAATTTCTTTCAACTGTCTTTTCAGGGGCAGGGTCTCAACAGTCCTCTGTTCACCAGACAGTCGTCTTGAGATGTATTTGATGCTGTGACATTTCTAGAAAACCTGTCTAAGCTTTTACAGAGTAAAGTTGAATTACTGGTGTACAGGACCTTTATAATCATCGCCCTCGTTGTTAGGGGTCGTGAGGTTAGTGCTTCCAGAACCTTAAAGAGCGTCATGTACAGTAAAATCATCAGCAAGAAAGATCGATGGTTGCTCAACTTGAACACAGGTGCTACCAATATGTGTCTGGCGGCAAGCATTGCGGGGTTGTTGGTGGACAGCGCTACCCCAGACAACGTCATTATGTCTATGGTGGCGGCAGCCCATGAGGCGCTTCAACTACTGCCCGACAGACTGGCTGGTTTCGGGGACCTGGGCCTTTTTGAGAACTATTTTGCCATTACCGAAAAAGTTCTATACCACAGCGGTTCTTGGAAGTACTTCACTACCGATGAGCGTGTGAAAAACAAGACTGTTTGTGTGCTACATCATGAAAAATGCTTTTAGGGTATCTTGAACCTGAAGGGTTTTCTAGGTACCAAGTACGTGTGTGAGCATTGTGAGCACACATACAACAACTGGACCAGACACCAGTGTGAAATGCACTGTAAAATGTGTCAGAGGGACAGGTGTGTCACAATGAGACTCAGAAAGTTAACTGCTCCACGAATAAGATGTTTTGTGGGTCGCAGGACTGCTTGAATGTACACATAAGTCTTGCACAGTGCATCCGTAAATCAGACTGTGGGGCTTGCGGGCGCCACAGGGCCAACGACCACGATTGTAAAAATGCAATGTCCCAGGTGTAAAGCATATTTTATAGCCCGAATAGCATACAAGTGTTACATGCTCAAAGGATTCCCCCAGAAAAAAACTGAAGATTATATTGTATCCGATATAGAGTGTATGCAATAGACGGGTGTGCACCAGCCTAACTACATTTACGCCCATCATCTAACAGCCAATGAAAACTGGGAGTTTAAAGGCCGGTCATGCGTGAACGATTTCCACTTCACGTTCATGCAACCGAAATACTGCGAGTATACAATGCTGGCTCACAACTCAAAAGTGTACAACTCGTTCTTTATTCTCCGGGACCTGATTCATGAAAAGCTGGCCATGGAGCTAATCACCCAGGGTTACAAACTGATGCTGTTAAAGGTTGTGCCTTTTGAAATTAGGTTCATAGACACCTTGAATTTTCTGCCAATGAAGTTGATCAAGTTGCCAAAAGCCTCTATTTTTGAAGGCTGTAAAGGTTATTTCCCTCATTTTTTTAACACATGGGCTAATCAGAATTACAGCAGTCCTATGCTTCCACCCGACAGTTACGGCTTCAAGTACAGGATGCCATCTGAAAAAGAGAGCTTTCTCCAGTGGTATGATGAAAACTGTGAAAATTGGTTTCTTTTTCAAACAAAGTTGAAAGCTTACTGTCAGGCTGATGTCATGATCTTGAAAAAAGTGTGCAACCTTTTAAGAGACATTGTGGTGGAGATGACGAAATGGGTCAGGATTATTAAAACCAAAGCCCGTAAGAGAAAAAAAATAATCGAATACCTAGACCCATTTAAGAACATTACTCTGACTTCAATGTGCATGTCTATTTATCAGCACATGTTTTTAAAACCTGAAATCATAGCTCTAGTACCGCCTGACCTCCATAACGGTAAACAGAAATGTTACTCCACCCCGTCCATTCAGTGGCTCATGTACGTTTCAGAAAAATAGAACATCTTCATTCAACATGCGTTGCAGGGCGGTGAATACCCCCTGGGCAGCTACTACAAAGACGGTTATGCGTTAATTAACGGGGTACCAACTGCCGTGAGTTCAACGGTTGCTTTTACCACGGGTGTCCGCATTGTTACAAACCCCACGAATTTAATAGACTGCAGGGCACCACATTTGAACATCTGCACCGTCGTATTCTGGAGAAGGCATAGTATAATAAAAGCAGTGGCTTTGCCTTCAGATCCCTCTGGGAACATGAGTGGTTAGACAAACTAGCAAAAGATGCTGACCTGGGAACTTTTATTAAGAGCCGGCAGTTACCAGCACCGTTGGAACCCCACAACGCCTTATTCGCAGTCGTACAAATGCCATACAGTTGTACCAGGTCACTGGTGAGGGTGAGAAAATACACTACTATGACTTCACCAGTCTGTATCCATTTGTGAACAAAGTGAAGTTGTACCCGGTGGGGCATCCTAGGATCATATATAGAAACTTTAAGTCCCTCAGCAAATACTTTGGGCTCATTAAGTGTCAAATTTACCCTCCGCATAAGCTTTACTTCCCGGTGCTTCCATACAGAGTCGACGGCAAGATAATGTTCCCCCTACGTCGAACCTGCACTGAAAGAAAACCGACTAGCGAGTGTAGACATAGTGATGAGAAAAGGCTGCTGGAGGGGACATGGTGTACCATCAAGGTACAAATGGCCCTCGAGAAAGGGTACCACCTCAGTAAAATACTGGAAATTTGCCACTTTCCACACACCACACCCCGACTCTTTTCTGAGTACATCTACTTGTTTCTCAGAGACAAACATGAGGCATCTGGGTATCTCGACTAGTGCGTCGATGAACCCTCAAAATCACTGATTACCATGCTCTCGAGGGTATTACGCTGAGACTTGAGTCCATTAAGGTTAACCCCGCCAGACGTCAGTTAGCTAAGTTCTGTCTCAATTCCTTGTGGGGAAAATTTGCACAGAGTCCCAATTTGTCAAACACATCCATCGTCACAGATCCGGATGACCTTTTTAAGTATCTATTTGCCCCATCTTACACCGTGTCCAGTTGTGAATTTATAGACGATGAGACAGCTGTTCTATGAAGGAAATATGCCAAAGAGTACCCCACAGAGTGTAACAATATAAACATCTTCATAACATGTTTCACAACCACTCATGCTCGTCTAGAGCTTTACAGGCTGTTGGATAAGCTTCAGGATCATTGTTTGTACCACAACACTGACTCTGTTATTTTTGTGAGTAAAGAGAGTGATGAAGATCCTCCGCTGGGTGATTATCTAGGGGATTTGACCAGCAAGCTCGAAAAGGATGAGTACATACTCAAATACACTTCCTCCAGACCCAAAACCTATAGTTACAAAACCTCTAACAACAGGGTTTGCATGAAAGTCAAAAGTATCACTTTAAACATTATTAATACAGTTAAAAAAAAATTGACAGTCTGAAGGGTCTGGTGCACGAGCAGTACACAGAGAATGATCACGAAAATAGCAAGGCAATAGTCATAAACCATCCTAGCATTGTCAGGTAAAAAAAAAGGTGGGAAATTGCAACATAGCCATTGTATAAAACACTGCACGTGGTGTTTGATAAACGGGTCCTCACCGAGGACTACAAAACACTGCTGTGCAGTTATTAAAAGACATTAGAGTGGCGAACCGCATCTGCTATGGAAACCAGGCTGCAACACCCATTCTCCTGCATTTAGCAGGTCCCTCAAACAGCGGTAAAAGTTATTTTAGAAAGAAACTGTTAGAAAACGCTCCTGGTGTTTTATCTCAGACCCCTAACAACATCGCATGGCTTTATTCTTGCTAGCAAGATCTTTACACAGAATTCTCCCTAAAGTTCCCACACATCTGATTTAAAGAAGGTATCCCTAGTAATCTTAACGACGACGACTTGTTACCTAAACACCTTGTAAACATGGTTGTTGTGGACGATCTCATGCGCGAAGGCAGGTACCACCCTGAGATCGAGAGGGCTTTTTCTCAATATTCCCATCATCGTAATCTGATCATTTGCTACACCGTGCAGAACTTGTTTTACACTGGTAAAAGCAGTTGTTCTATAACTCTCAAAGCCTCATACTTGGTCTTATTTAAAAACTCCTGCAACAAGCTTCAGATATCAATTATAGCTAAACAGATGTACCCTTGAAACACATCGTTTTTCATGGAAGCGTGTAACGATGCCACCGCAAAAACCCATGGCTACTTACTGGTAGATTTAAAACCCAATACTCTAGAAGACTACAGACTACACTCTGGTGTTTTATCCCCTGACTTCCCAATTGCTTACACAATTAAAACAGTCCCCAAAGCCTATAAAAAGACCCCTTAAGAAGACTTTTATAACATTTACACTCTAAAAATTGTAATATAGGATCACCACAATATCTGCGCGGCTACGGTGAAATTTAGACCTCCTAAAAATGCTGGTCACAGGCAGCCCCCTGAAAAGAAAGGCTATCCTGTGTGCTGCTTTGTACCATTTAGTGACGGCCATTTTAGAAATAGCTCTAACCACCCTAAAAGGTAATGTCCTGATATCAACGAGCCAGTTCCGCATGCTGGAGAAGAAGCAACACATTATTAAGAAGCTCAGCAATAAAAGGGTGTTGCTTCTTTCTAAAAGGAAACTGGTCAAACAGTCTGGAGGTTTAATAGGGGCGCTGCTAGTTATAGCTATACTCCTAATAACAGGTCTCCTGTCGAGGAGAATGATGGAGCACTCCCAAAAAATGCACCTTGTGCCCCGCCACAAGCTGAAACAGTTGGGCCCGTCTACCACCGACATCTGGGACATACGCAGGAATAAAACGCAGCGTCTCAGTGCTGAGATCAAAGCCATTTTGAACCGAACCAATTTAAAACCACACAACAAAGCGGGGCTTTACTCAGGAGCCCTTCAAAACTTTTTACGGTATTACAAACAATGAGCATGTGAAAAAAACAAATTGACTCTGTATACCCCACCACGGAACAGCCAGCAGCAGACCCCTTAACCCCTCAAGACCCGGGATCCCCAGTCCCTGTGGATGCTGTTGTCGAAGACCTTTTAAGAAATATAAGCCAAAGGTATAGAGGGGCAGCACAAATGCTGCTCGGTAAAATGACTACAAATATAGATCTGACCGCTTGGAACGACCGGGGTGAATTTATTTACAAGGGACAACCGGTTGTTGGATCACACATGTACGGACTGGTCAGAGGTCTCACGTATAGTAAAACCCTATTGACACAAAATGCTCCTAGAGGATGGGGGCAGTTCATATTCGCCTCCAGGGAACTCAACATCCCCTCCACCATCGTTGGTAATGCTGACCACCGGCGAAGGCTTGAAAGTTTGAAAGATCTGATCCCTGGTGTTTTTACCATGAGTCCCACCGTGCCGACATCACCTTTCTTTCCTTAGCTAACACGGTCTAGGAGCAGCGACGCTCTGTATATGGATCCTAAAAAGAGACTGTTCAAAATGAACACATGGTTACCGCTCTAATACAACCCAAAAATTTGAACCATTGTACAGTATTGTTAAAAAGGTTCACGTCTCGAAAGATTTATACTTCATTTATTTCTTTACCTGTGTACATGTTTGTGCTGAAAACTGTTTGTAATAAACACTTTTAACCTTTCAACAGTCATCAGTCATCTTTTTTAGAATGGTTTAAAAAAATATGTGGTGGGTGAATAAAAATGCATATTCTGAATTTATGTTTCAAATGTTTTTTATTGTGGACAGACATCAGTACAAATAGAAGCTTTACAAGGCCTTACACTTTTGACAAACACCATATTCTGTTTGAACAAATGCTCGACATGGGCCTAGTGTTTTTATTCACATATTTCATAACAATACCATTGTTGTTTACTAGATCTGTGGAATACAAATAAAAAAAAATTGTAAATGTCATACCCTCAGACATTTTACTAATGAAATATATATAATGTTCTCCGCATGTGATGGATAGAGAATCCTGTACACGTTGTTTGTTATACTCAACCATGGGCGATGTTTTTTTTTTTTACATATTTGAATATCAGTTTTGTATAAATGATATGCTCGAGGAACTCTGGTAAACTGTCAAACACTATAACCTTGTCTACATCCAGAAACATGGCTGCCCAATGTGTACCACCCTTCTAATGCGGGTCGATTTTAAAGACTAGGGTGTGGGGTGTTTCTCGGTCTATCTTTTCAGACCGTCACTAGGAAATACACCTAAAAAGGAAATACACCCAAAAAGTATTTCTTAGCGTATAAATGCCTGCTTAAGAAGTCACGTATTTCCACAGTGTCCATTTTACAATCTTTTAATGGTAGTCAAACATAAGCTGTCGGGCGTGATTGCCCTGGATAACGCTGTCGAATACCAAGAGTACAACCATATTCACGTTGATAGCCAGCGCCTGTGTAAAGCGTGTTTCAGCTTTTAGATTTCCGTTTTTGATCAAGTTGTAGCGGTCACCATCTTCCAGGTCAGGAGACAGGTCGAACGCAAACAACGTGTAGCCTGCCCCATACCCCTCTCTTGAAACAACGACTCCTGAGTCCCGCAGATGTTTCCCCATTATTGAGTCCAGACCGAGATATTCCCTGACAAAATTGGATGTTCCAAAACTTGGAGTGAACGGTTTTGCAGGGATAACAGCTCCCTCGTGGACCAAAGTGGCGTAGTTGATCTCGTAGTGTTTGAAGTTGAAAGGGTTAGAGGTATAGAGTCCACTAAAAGCTGTATTTTCCACAAACCCTATGATGATGAGTTTTGGTAGTTGCCCCAGAAATAGATTCTGCTGCTGCATTTATCTAGTACCGGCTGGGATGCTGAATATCTTCAGAGCCACTCTTTCAATGGTGTACTTGGTGTTTGATAGTTGTAAAGCTTCAGCGTGGGCCAGTCTGATGCTCTGTGACACTTTGACTCTCTTTACAAATGGGCTCATGGACAATATAACCAGTTTATACTGCTCCGCATCACCGCTAATTAGACAGAATGCGTCCTTGTTGCGGTTGAGTATGATCTTAAGATCTATACTGATGACTAGAAGCTTATGTTGGAAGAAAAGGTCTGAATGTATGCGTCCCAGAAGGTCAAACTGCCTACTACGGGTGGCCTAGCTGGCTCTTTTTTTTAAACCACTGTTGCCACCGTCCAACGCCATGTCCTCAAATTGCGCTTCAGTATCTTTGTAGAAGAGTCCCACTGAAAGCTGTGTGTCCAGGGCTTCACAACTGTAATTTAAAATACTCTTGATGTAGGCCCTGTAGGCGTACATGTTATCACTCTGCTTGATGAGTTGATCACCCAGGTTAATGTCCACCTGATTAAACATGGTTGCGACGGGGTATGCGATCGGTGCCACTTTAGCATCAGCCTCGATATTGTTGCCTTTCGCTTTAGTTATTTTGCAGATGAGGTGTAGCAGAGTGTTATTGAGATCCAAATACATATCTGTGGACCCCGACACATTAAACTCTATCGGCGCCAGATGCGTCAGAGCTGCTAGAGGCGATACTTCCATGAAAAAACTGTTCTCAATGCTGGTCTGTGTGGGTTTAGGATAACACAAATCTAACTCAGATTTGGCGCATTCACCCGTGTACAAAGGCCATGACAGCGGATGTAAGAAATATTTACAGTTGAGCGTGGTCTCTTCTTCTTCTTGGAAGATCTCCTCCATCTCATGACTTTTCTTTTGTGTGGGCCTTTTGAAGAAGTCCTCAGTTTTTTTGGTGGGCTCCTACGTCTCAAAGCCCTTTGCTTCCTTTTAACACCCGCACACACCTTGTACAACAACCAAGCTCATGGGCAATGTTCGTAGCAGCCGCTTTAACATGAGGCTTTACAATTTCCTATCCTCTTCTCAAAAAATGGCATGGCTCTTCTAAACGAAACTCCGAAAGAAGCCCCCAATCCGGCCCTTTGAAAGTAGGGTGGTGGTCCTCCATAAACGGCTGGAACTCTATAATAGTCCCTGTACATAGAGGGATCCCCATATGTTTTCATAATGACCATCGATTTCCCTAATAGTCACCATCGTGCTGTGGCCCTAAATGAAGCTTAACAATAACTTTCCCGTATTTAAATGCCACCAGCTCTGACTGATCATCACAGATCATGATGGTTATAGTGTCAAAATGCTTTTGGGAAATTGCCACGTAGTCAGGTTTGTGATGTTGTATATTAACCATTGTGTTATTTGTTTGCCCTTCACAGGGATCCATCTCAACAACAGCGAATAACTATCCCCTATCCTCTGAGGTTCTACAATGCCCCTATAAGTGTAGAGCATATAAAATCCGCTGTTAATGTCGGGGCATGTAGGGTCTGGATCCAACTGTCTTTTCACATGTTGTACGGTCCCTAAAACTCTTTGTAATTTACTAGTAC
The DNA here is from genome assembly GCF_031143425.1 of Pleurodeles waltl. Classification (NCBI taxonomy): domain Eukaryota; kingdom Metazoa; phylum Chordata; class Amphibia; order Caudata; family Salamandridae; genus Pleurodeles; species Pleurodeles waltl. Next base: position 1,452,315,521 of record NC_090444.1, on the reverse strand, counting down.
AGGTAAACCTGCTATCGAGTTCGGGGGCTTTAGGAAACACTTTTCTTCTAACGTTATCTGACACCAACTGTATATTTGCATACTCTTTAACGACAGCTATGGCTCTGTTGATGGCATCGACCACCGCTGCTACAGTGGTGTAATACCCGTATGGGAAAATCACGGCGAAGCTCAAGAAGTCCTGAGAGTGCTTCATATGAAATTTAGCCTTGTGCTTTGTAAATTTATTCCATGTTCTAGGGTACTGTATCTCCGTTAGGGCCACCTCCCAGGAGCCTTTCAGGTCCACCGGTTTAGCCAGTTTCACCGTATATTTAGAAATTTGATTGTCGGGGAACATGTCCTTCGAGGCGTTAGACGGTGGTGTAATATAAAAAGGTGAAGTCTCCATCTCTGCGCTTACAGCGCGACCTCACACACCATGCAGCGAGCTGTACAAAAACCAACTGTTAAATTTCTCAGGCCACCCCGCCATTTTCCACCGCCTGTCTCATGGCTCCTCTGCTTTCCTATTCAGAACCTTTTCAACCCTGTGCACCCTGTTCAGATTGTAGGGCACATTTTCTAACGTTGTAAAAGACACCCGTAACCCTTTCATGGTCGTAGTCCTTAAACTTGTAAACATATACCCCTTCTTTTAGCTCTGCACTTTCCACTATGAATATCTCATCGCTAAGTGTCTGTTGGTAGCCCTTGGTGAAGACGCCATTCAACTTTGAAACCCGGACATGATCCCCGTCTTTTAAAGCTGGTTTCTTGACCTTTGCCTCGAGACGACTCCCATACACAGTTCTCCACATCATTAACAAATTATCCGCTGTTACCTCCACAGGCGACATTTTGATAGTCCTATGGTAACTAGTGTTATAAACATCTATAAAAGCCTGTAGAACATCCACGTATCTGTAGGTATTGTTGGCTGTGAAATATCGCCACACCTTTGATTTTAAAGTTGTGTTAAAACACTCTACAACCGCCACTTTTACCTCGGTGTGCATTACAAAATGCTGAACAGTGTGATGCTTTCATAATTTCGGAAAAGGTTTGTTTAAAAATTCCTTTCCAGTGTCTGTTTGTAGATTCTCGCGAAAATGTCTTTAAAGGTGGCGGTTATGCTGGTATCATTTTTATCATTTAACGCCTCTGCATAGGCGTACTTGCACAATGTGTCTATGACTGTTTATATATACCTTACGCCGTTGTTATGTTTTGCTAGATCTTGAAGACTGATTATGTCCACCTGCCACTGCTAATCTAGCTGCGTGCTAACAACTGTGGCCCTCCTCTTAAAACGTCTCCTGGCTGGTTTGTGGAGTGCATACACCTCTTCCCCCGCTAACCAAAGCTTCACCCTGGATCGGTTTACAGATTGATTTTCAACTCGAGCCCTTCTAAATAGAGCTTCGGAGCCTCCGAAGCTTTCAACCCCATGTGTGTCGTAATAAAGCTTCCTAAAGCACACCCCGTCATGCTGCCACATCCCGCAACCAAGAAATGAAAGACATTTGTTTTGTGTAAGGTCATTTTATTAAACATAAAAAACAATAAATAAAAGTGGGTTAGCACTACATAAACACTGTGTACTTTACATTTCGCTGTACATAGCTTATAGCGGTCGCCGCTGCTGGACACCTTGAGGCCTTTTGACGATGTATACATAGTGTGATACATGTTACACATATTACTCAGAGCAGTTCCTTTTACTAGGTCTCAGCATCACAAGCTTTGATATTTTTGAAGCTATACACTCAATAGTGCTAGACATGACTTTGCGCTCCCCTCGCCTATAACTCTGGATGTTCAGGAAGCTGACAGCATTTACCAGTTTATACAGTTCTAGGTCGGACCTTTATTTGTGAAATAATCTTCAGTCAGGAGTTCCAAAGCACGGTGTAGCCCAGTCCGTGGTGAAAGTCTTAACTCATGCGCACTGTCTTGGGCCGCACTCCAGTATTTATTCGCTGCGGGTAGCCACGCGTTGATACACCAGTTGGCGATACACACAGGGCTGTCGCACTGCAACGTAGGTGGAGGTTCCGTAATGTTCAGATACCGCAGAGTCACAGGGTTTATTTCAGCTATTCTCACTTTAATCAGCTCAGATATCAGCCTCCCAATACAGATGTAGCCTGGGTGTAACTCATAGACATCTTGCACCGCAACACTCTGATTCTCGCACTAAAAGTGAGTAAGTATGTAGCGTTAAGTAACACCGTTATGGTTTGCTATCCACGACATCTGTTCTTTTTTTAAAACAACTTTCGTGCGGCTAAAGACCTAATTCTTCTATTTTTATAATAAATATCACACATTTGTCTTTCTATGACCCTTTCTATCAAGCTTTTGTCAAAATAGGTACACAGCCACTGCATATGTTTGAGTTTTGAGCAGGGCTCAGCAGCGCATCTGATATCATTGACCGATGCTGCCAAGACCTTAATCATATCGAAGTGGAAACCTTTCTTTACAGCTGACAACCCGTACACCACCCTTAACAACTTATATACCGTGTGTGGGTCTAACCAGCTACATATGTGTTGAATTGTTCTTGCAGTGTAAGACTTGTATAGACAGTTGTGAGCCCCTTGCTGTGGCTCATTAATTGTATGCCCCTAACACAGGTTATAATAGTTAGGTTTAACACATGTGTTCACAACGGTCGCCACAAAACCTTTAACAGGCCATATGGCATCGTAGGGTAGGCCCCGCGTTTCCTTTTCAAAATCGGTGCTATTGTAAGTGCTGACACATTTCTTACGCTGCTCTTTGTTCTGGCATGTAATACTTTCAGTCTGTCTGGAACAGCATAAGCAGTGAAAATTTACGTTGTTGACCTTTGGCGTAGACCCCTCTAGAGCATCTCTTTCTGCAGTTGTTTTCAATGGTTCAAACAAAAAAGCAAAAGACATACTATTAGTTAAAAGTATGATATCTGCGCATACATGATCATTGTCTATAGAGTTTTTACTAACCTCAGCATTTTCACTACACTCAGCGGCTGCTCTGAAATCTTGTGCATCGCACAGGTCCATTGGAGTATAGACGACTTTGGATTTTACATATGTCGGCTGTACCATGACTGCCTCTGGATCAGGGTATCCTGAAAGCCCATGTATTCATAGATCGGCGACTTCAGAGGTGCTACACCTTCTTCATCTTCAGTGTCATTGAAGTTGACTTCATCATTTAATTAATCTTTTGAGGCTTCGCTGTCGCTGCTATCAACTTTGATTGGGTATACCAGCTGCGGCAAGTCCTTGAGGCTGAGCTTTTCAAGCCGCTGTCAGAGTTCCTCTTGAACCCCAGTAACAGCGGAACCCCCATCTTTAGGGGCAGTCTGCAGTGCATTCTCATCCAACACCAAAGGTGCTAGGGTCCGAAAATATCTATTGATAGGGTTCTGGGCTCCTGGGACGCTGGCTTTTCTGGTGAGTGGATTGTATCTCTTCATATTGCCTAGACAATCTATTTCAGCAGTGGTCCACAATTTGGCATGCTGCTCTAACCGACTCCTTATACGTATTCTATGGTTCAAAAAGGGCGCACGCCTCTACAACACATAGTGGTCACACACTCTCCTTGATGGCTCTAATACGCTGCTGGGGTTACACGTGGTGCTAATCACATGTCACAGCTTTTGCAGCATTTGCCCAGCCCCTCTTTTTGGATTAGCCAGCAGTGTGGAGGTTTGGCCTTACACTCCCAATGTGCCGCCCTGAGAGGAGGCCCCCAAGCAGCCACTTGGGCCTGAATGTCTGACCGGTCCAGACCTGTCCTCTTAGGCCATGAAACAGGTTGCATACCAGCACAGCCCTCATTTCACACAGCCCATATATCTAGACACCGGGGCTAGGACCCTGATACATGACTATCACGTGACCCCTGATGTCACATCCCACATGACTCACCTACACCTACGTCAGTGCCTACGTCAGCACGGGGCAGGGGCACTCACGTCACTACATACATCATTGTGTACGTCATTGCCTACGTCATCGCGGAGAGGGGCACCTGTCAAAAGTTTGATGAAAGGTATCCCTTCCAACTACTAGTGAGGCTTCAGACTTTGTTAAGGCATAGAATAAGTGCTGGCAGAAATCAGAGAAAACCGCCTTGAGAACATTGATGAAGGCTAGCGAGCAGTCCTACTTGACTTCAGTAATGGGTGCAATATGAGTATCACAGAATCCTACAGAACCGGCTTACAGAATGAGTCAGCTACCAGAAACGTTCCTCAAGAGGACTTGATCATTACTTCACAAATTGCTGCCCTGTATTTGAATGTAATGATCTGTCTTATTCTCTCGTAAACTGTTGTTTTTTTTCTTTTACCCTTAGCACATTTGATCTTTGATGTCTATATTGTCCTTCTGAAAAAATAATTGATGTTGTCATGTTAAATTTCTTATATACAGAATTGTTGCCCTGATACCCAAAGACCTTGAGAAGATGTAACTTAAGAGATAGCAAAGTGCATGACTAATTTTGGATGAGGGAAAGGTTGCTGAAGTACATAGACTCTGGGGCATATTTAAAATGAATTGGCATAGGGCAGCGCAACAACTATTTTTGCTGCGCTGCCCTATGTCAATTCGAAAGGGCAAGAATGCAATGTACTTATCAGATTCTTTGTTTTTGTAACTCACATGTACAAAAATATTCCCAGCATAGTTTTCAGTCTTATTATGTAACATTACATAAATGTCATATTTATATCTCCAAAAGGCACTGATGAGTTTTTCCTATACTGTAAACTATTGTACATTTATTTTTAAGGTGTGTGATCGCTCTCACATAAGGCTAGTGTGATATTTTATCCTAATCTGCCATACAGAGTTGTTTTCATCTGGTCAGTTGTTATTAATAAAGTCAGTACAATATGTATATTGTAATAATTATTTTGACTACATACTTATGGCTCTTGCAAAATAATCACAGGAGTCAAATACACAACCCCTGCATGCAGTAGGAGGGGTGCTGTACTTCCTGTCTGGCTCTCACAATCTGCCCCTGGATTGACATTTGGAATTAAGTTCATAACACTTTATTTTTGCAGATCTGAAGAAAGTAAGACATCAGAAGTGTTGTTTAAAGTACAAAATATTTTATGTATTGTGGTATTTGAGATTTAAACCACTTCTCTATTTTGTATGATCTTGTGGGCCTCTTGAAAGACGTCCATGTGAAAAAGTAGCCTCTTTCTAGGTTGGTTACCCCCATTTGTTTTTCAGTGTTTGTCAGTGTGTTTCTACCATTTCACTGGGATCCTGCTAGCCAGGACCCCTGTGGTCATAGTTTGAGATCTATTTGTCAGTGTGTTTTTACTGTCTCACTGGGATCCTGCTAGCCAGGACCCCAGAGCTCATAGTTTGTGGCCCATGTGTGTTGTCAGTATGCTTGACTGTGTCACTGGAGGTCTACTAACCAGAACTCCAGTGATTATGTTCTTTCTGTTTACCAAATGTGTCACTATAGTTTAGGGATTAAATATACCAATTCTAATTGGCACACTGGTACCTCCTTATAAGTCCTGGTATATGGTAACTAGGTACCCAGGGCATTGGAGTTCCAAGAGTTCCATATGGATTGCAGCATTTCTTTTGCCACCCGTAAGGAGCTCATACAAACACTCCTTCAGGACTGCCACTGCAGCCTGAGTGAAATAGTACACACACTATTTCACAGCCATTTTCACTGCAGCAGGTAACTTTTTGTAATTCTAATTGTAACAGTATTTATATAGCGCTTACTACCCGAAGCGCTTTTTGGAGAGTAGCACGCTACTCTAGAACCCAAGAGGAATTAGTGGTGTATTAGTATAGGGAAATATGAGTTCAGTTTTAGTATTTGTCTGAGCTAATTTGAGCAGAGGATTTGTGGGTTTATTAGTTGGATTGACTAGAGTTATGGAGGGATAGAGAAGGGAAGAATCCAAATGTGTTAATTGGAAGTTTATAGTAATATGATGAGGTTTGGGATGAGTAAGGGAGAGAGGGAGGAGGGAAGAGTCTGTGGAAAGGGTTAGGGAGATCATAGTAGCATGGGGGGTTTTGGATGAGTCAAGGTGTGTTAAATGAGGGAGAATTTATTAGGATTGTTTGGGAGATCATGGTAGTAAGGTGAGGTTTGGGTGAGCTAGATGTGGAAGAGGAGGAATGAGCTTAGGCAGGGTTATTTTGAAGATGAGTGTAGTAGAATGGGTTTGGGATGAGTCAAAGTGGGGATGGAGGATTAATTGATAGAGACATGACATATGGTGATGGGTATTGTAGGAGGCTGGACTGGCTTGTAGTGAGTACCTAGGGGTACTTGCACCTTGCACCAGGCCCAGTTATCCCTTATTAGTGTATAGGGTGTCTAGCAGCATGGGCTGATAGATAATGGTAGCTTAGCAGAGCAGCTTAGGCTGAACTAGGAGACGAGTGAAGCTCCTACAGTACCACTAGTGTCATATGCACAATATCATAAGAAAACACAATACACAGATATACTAAAAATAAAGGTACTTTATTTTTATGACAATATGCCAAAAGTATCTCAGTGAGTACCCTCAGTATGAGGATAGCAAATATACACAAGATATATGTACACAATACCAAAATATGCAGTAATAGTATTAGAAAACAGTGCAAACAATGTATAGTTACAATAGGATGCAATGGAGACACATAGGGATAGGGGCAACACAAACCATATACTCCAAAAGTGGAATGCGAACCACAAATGGACCCCAAACCTATGTGACCTTGTAGAGGGTCGCTGAGACTATTAGAAAATAGTAAGGGTTAGAAAAATAGCCCACCCCAAGACCCTGAAAAGTGAGTGCAAAGTGCACTAAAGTTCCCCAAAGGACATAGAAGTCGTGATGGGGGAATTCTGCAGGAAAGACACAAACCAGCAATGCAACAACAATGGATTTCCAGTCGAGGGTACATGTGGAACAAGGGGACCAAGTCCAAAAGTCACAAGCAAGTCGGAGATTGGCAGATGCCCAGGAAATGCCAGCTGTGGGTGCAAAGAAGCTGCTACTGGACAGTAGAAGCTTAGGTTTCTGCAGGAACGACAAGGGCTAGAGACTTCTCCTTTGGAGGACGGATCCCTCACGCCGTGGAGAGTCGTGCAGAAGTGTTTTCCTGCCAAAAGACTGCCAACAAGCCTTGCTAGCTGCAAATTGTGCGGTTAGTGTTTTTGGGTGCTGCTGTGGCCCAGGAGGGACCAGGATGTCGCAAATTGTGTCAGGAGACAGAGGGGGCGTCGAGCAAGACAAGGAGCCCTCTCTACAGCAGGCAGCACCTGCAGAAGTGCCAGAAACAGGCACTATGAGGATGCGTGAAACAGTGCTCACCCGAAGTCACACAAAGGAGTCCCACGTCGCCGGAGAACAACCTAGGAGGTTGTGCAATGCAGGTTAGAGTGCCGTGGACCCAGGCTGGACTGTGCACAAAGGATTTCCACCGGAAGTGCACGGAGGCCGGAGTAGCTGCAAAGGTCGCGGTTCCCAGCAATGTAGTCTGGTGTGGGGAGGCAAGGACTTACCTCCACTAAACTTGGACTGAAGAGTCACTGGACTGTGGGAGTCACTTGGACAGAGTTGCTGGATTCAAGGGACCTCGCTCGTCATGCTGAGAGGAGACCCAGGGGACTGGTGATGCAGTTCTTTGGTGCCTGCGGTTGCAGGGGGACGATTCTGTTGACCCACAGGAGATTTCTTCTGAGCTTCTAGTGCAGAGAGGAGGCAGACTACCCCCGCAGCATGCACCACCAGGAAAACAGTCGAGAAGGCGGCAGGATCAGCGTTACAGAGTTGCAGTAGTCGTCTTTGCTACTATGTTACAGTTTTGCAGGCTTCCAGCGCGGTCAGCAGTCGATTCCTTGGCAGAAGGTGAAGAGAGAGATGCAGAGGAACTCGGCTGAGCTCTTGCATTCGTTATCTAAAGTTTCCCCAGAGACAGAGACCCTAAATAGCCAGAAAAGAGGGTTTGGCTACCTAGGAGAGAGGATAGGCTAGCAACACCTGAAGGAGCCTATCAGAAGGAGTCTCTGATGTCACCTGGTGGCACTGGCCACTCAGAGCAGTCCAGTGTGCCAGCAGCACCTCTGTTTCCAAGATGGCAGAGGTCTGGAGCACACTGGAGGAGCTCTGGACACCTCCCAGGGGAGGTGCAGGTCAGGGGAGTGGTCACTCCCCTTTCCTTTGTCCAGTTTCACGCCAGAGCAGGGCTAAGGGGTCCCTGAACCGGTGTAGACTGGATTATGCAGAAATGGGCACCAAATGTGCCCATGAAAGCATTTCCAGAGGCTGTGGGAGGCTACTCCTCCACTGCCTTCACACCATTTTCAAAGGGAGAGGGTGTAACACCCTCTCTCTGAGGAAGTCCTTTGTTCTGCCATCCTGGGCCAGGCCTGGCTGGACCCCAGGAGGGCAGAAGCCTGTCTGAGGGGTTGGCAGCAGCAGCAGCTGCAGTGAAACCCCTGAAAAGGCAGTTTGGCAGTACCAGGGTCTGTGCTACAGACCACTGGGATCATGGGATTGTGCCAACTATGCCAGGATGGCATAGAGGGGGCAATTCCATGATCATAGACATGTTACATGGCCATATTCGGAGTTACCATTGTGAAGCTACATGTAGGTAGTGACCTATATGTAGTGCACGCGTGTAATGGTATCCCCGCACTCACAAAGTCCGGGGAATTGGCCCTGAACAATGTGGGGGCGCCTTGGCTAGTGCCAGGGTGCCCTCACATTAAGTAACTTTGCACTTTACCTTTACCAGGTAAAGGTTAGACATATAGGTGACTTATAAGTTACTTAAGTGCAGTGTAAAAAGGCTGTGAAATAACGTGGACTTTATTTCACTCAGGCTGCAGTGGCAGGCCTGTGTAAGAATTGTCAGAGCTCCCTATGGGTGGCAAAAGAAATGCTGCAGCCCATAGGGATCTCCTGGAACCCCTATACCCTGGGTACCTCAGTACCATATACTAGGGAATTATAAGGGTGTTCCAGTAAGCCAATGTAAATTGGTAAAATTGGTCACTAGCCTGTTAGTGACAATTTGAAAGAAATGAGAGAGCATAATCACTGAGCTTCTGCTTAGCAGAGCCTCAGTGAGACAGTTAGGCATCACACAGGGAACACATACCTATAGGTCACAAACTTATGAGCACTGGGGTCCTGACTAGCAGGGTCCCAGTGACACATAACAAACATACTGAAAACATAGGGTTTTCACTATGAGCACTGGGCCCTGGCTAGCAGGATACCAGTGAGACAGTGAAAACACCCTGACATACACTCACAAACAGGCCAACAGTGGGGGTAACAAGTCTAGAAAGAGGCTACTTTCTCACACAACGCCCCCCCAAACGAAGGACAATAAGGCTAACCTTGGCCAGTTGAGACTGAACTGAACTGTTCCTTGGTGGCGTTGGGTCCCTCTGTGTAGTGCTGCGATGACCACATTTTGTAACTCCTTTGTCCCAGTGTCCTGGTACTCCCATGGGTGATTCCTGGTCTTCTGAGGGCTCTCTGAAGTGCTGACAGCCCCTCTGTCTCCTCAGTCTGAGTTGAGACCCCAGGTTCCTCCTGGGTCCGGGCAGCCGCTCTTTGATACAAAACACATTCTTGTGCGAACCAAGGCTTTTTGGCAGAATCCAGCGATGCAAACAGCCTGCGTCCAACGACTCGACGTTTGACATCTCTTGCACCAAGGAGAAACCTGCAGCTATCTTCTTTGGTGCATTTCTGTACTTTTCTGCCAACCGGAGAATCCACTTTTGCACCTTCTTCCAGTTTTGCAGGGGCTCCTGTTCTTCCTGGACTCTTCATCGACTTCTGGACTTGGTCTCCTCTCTCCACAGGTCTTCAGGTCCAGGAATCCTTTGTTGGTTGCTTGCAGTCTTGCTTGGTTCTTGCATAATCCTTCACCATGACCTGTAATGCGTCCTGAGGAAACTTGCTGCACTTTACTCCGTTTTCCCAGGCTCTGGGGTGGGGTACTTTACTTACCTTTGGTGTTTTCCTACACTCTCAGCACCACTCTACACACTGCACTTGCCTAGGGGGGAATCCGACGTTCGCATTTCACTATTTTAGTATATGGTTTGTGTTGCCCCTAGGACCATTGCAATCTATTGTTTTTCACTGTTTGCACTATTCTATGACTGTTTACTTACCTCATTGTTGTAATTAGTGTATATATTGTATATAATACTTACCTCCAGAAGGAGTATTGCTTCTAAGATATTTTTGGCCTTGTTTTTGGTTACACTGAGTATTGTCTTTTCTTGTGTATAAGTACTGTGTGGCTATAGTAGTGTTGCAAGAGCTTTGCATGTCTCATAGTTCAGCCTAGGCTGCTCTGCTACAGCTACCCGTAGACAGCCTAATCTGCTAGACACTGCCTACATTTCACTAATAAGGGATAACTGGAGCTGGTATAAGGTGTAAGTACCTTAGGTACCCACTACAAACCGGGCCAGCCTCCTACAATCCGCAAAATGCCCGGGAGAGGAAAGGCAACCCAGGGAAAGATTTTGATTAGTTCATACAGATGTCTTTATTTAGCAAAGAATGATTCCTTCCTTGTTGCATCATTTGCCTACTGCATTTTCCTGTGATTACGAATGTTTGGCTACCTCTCTGACTTTGCTGGTTTTCTGTTATCAGAATGTCATCATCATATTCAGATGAGAACTCTACTCCTCTTCCTGCAAGTCAGCCACCTCAGCAAGCCAAGGAGTCCTTGGTCTGGCAATTTTGTTCTGATGAGGCCTGGTGGGAATAAAGTATCTGCTAAATATGTAATTTCTAAGATATGCAAAAATGAGTGCAGTAGGGGAAGCTGGAACAAGCAATATTCCATGAGCCCCAGTAGGGTGTGGTGACATTTCAGAGCTATGCACCCTCAATGCCTTGCTCGATCTGAGGTAGCCTGTGCTGCAGAGCTTGAAAACTCATAACGTGCATCCACATATTTTCAACCTGGTAACACTGTGCCTGCCCAGGTACTCACCGCTCAAGCAGATAACAACCCTGCATAACTGATCAAAGCCCTTTTTTCTGCTTATGCAAGCAGATTATTTTTCCATCTGAGACAACCAGCACAACACAGCACAGGCTTGTCCATGAGGCAGTAGTTTGTTTTTTTAATACTTTTTTCTGCATTTTTCTCCCCTTTATTTTGAAGGAGATGTTGTTTTTTAACTCCTGCTGTCTTGTTTTTGTTCTGGGATAAATCCAAAGTTCAGGCCAGTCATGATGGAGGTCAGGCCGGCTACAGAACCCATGCAAGGTCTACCTTGGATGGAAGAAGCGTCAATGACTAGGGTTCAATGCGTGGAGCAAAGGAGGAGATGTGCCGTCGTTCATTGAGGCGATATAGGCAATTAATTGGTTCTGAGCTGTGCAGTGCCGAGGCAAAGTTCAGGCAGTGCTAGGCTTTGAGGTGAAGTGTCATCATCGAACTGCTGAGTTGGAGCAATGCATCGGTGCTCAGCCACTCAGGGTCGAAGAGGCATCGGAATTTGTGGACGATGTGTTGCTCACTCGGCACTGCAGTGTCTGTGATTCAGACAGCAGCAGCAGTGCATCACCGCAAAGTTGTTGATGCAGGGATTTTCTTGGGTTGCAGCATGCTTACTTCCAAGAGCATAGGACTGGATTGGCACCACTTGGCCGCGCAGGACCCTCAGAAGAAAGAGTCAAGTGCTTATTGCAGGCAGTCCCTGAGATGGCAGGAGAACTGGGTGCAAGCCAACAAGACCCTGAGTCACTCTGAGTTCCGATGAGAGGGGTCCAGTCCTTCCTCAGATGGGCAGGGATCAGCAGGTATTAGGGTATTTCATCAAAGCAGAGAGCAGTCTGTGAGAGGGCGGTTCTGACTATCTGGTCTGCCCTGATTTTTCGCTTTTTGATCACCTGGTTTTTGACCTTTTACTGTGTGCGAGCCTCATAGACAGAGACCTACCCACAGTAAATTTGTGGTAATAAGGACTGTGTGTGTTTCCTGCCAGTGCAGCCTTGCTAAGAAAAGGTTGCTGTGGCACAGCAAGAGTAGGAGGCCTCAAGCTGGTTACACATGATCACGTGTGCATACGCATTTGCACACATGTGAGGGCTGCGCAGGGAAGATTCCCGGCATGCGCAGCCCATGAACTGCACTTAGGTAGCATGGTACAGAAGGAACTATGCAGAATGGGTGGTGACCTGGAGTAGGCCGCATGAGATGGGCGTACAAATGTGAGAGATAGTCAGTGTGCTTACTTTCTTTCACTGTAGGGTCACTCCATTAAATGTCAATGGGAAAGAATGGCCCACTGTGCAACTAAGAACCCCTAGGGTCCACTGTGACTAGAGTCCCAGAGTCACACCAATGTGATTTATTACCTGTATGAAAAGTATAATGTAGTGGGTTACAAAGGTATAATTGCACAACTTATGGGTCATCCAGGAATGTCAGCTTTCTCTGACTCTCTCAGGATTAGGGCCAATTACTGCTCTGTCCAGCTTCCTGAACAGGACCTTGCATCAATCAGCCAGATGTCAACCTGTGCCAGGAAATGGGTGGAGAGACCCTGAAAGGAATGTCAGGGAGGAGGGGATGGGAGTTTCAGAGCACATGTGGCACTAGCTCCTGGTTGACATCATTTTGAGCTATCCCAGAAGACTGTGCAGGAAGGCGGGGACAGGGGCAAGCAAGTAATGTGGCACATCTGGATTGGCCAGAGGTGCAGGCCTGCTGGACACTTCTACCCCCACATAAAAAAGGTCTTGCAGAGGGAAGAGCTCTCTCTCTTGGATGTGGTTCACTGCAGGACACTGGAACTGAGGACGGACATCATGGACAACTGGAAAGAAGAACGTCCTGACTGTCCCCTGGGGCATGGACTCTCACCCTGAAGGACTTCAGGCCCAGTGAGGTGCATGCAAGGGTCAGGGAAGTTGGCCCTGTTACCCCCGTTGAGGACCAGGTGGGGGAAAGACTGGGCTGGCGCAAGGAGATCATGCTGCCCAGAAGAAAAGGAAGGCACCCAGAGGAAAGGCTGGCGTGGGGAGTCAGTGGGACTGGCTCCCTACAATCTGGGAACAATCTATGCCAGGATCTTAGACCCTTCTAGGCCAGACTTTGATTAGTTCATATAGATGTCTTTATTTAGCAAAGAAAGATTCCTTCCTTGTTGCATCATTTGCCTATTGCGTTTTTCTGTGATTACAAATGTTTGGCTACCTCTCTGACTTTGCTGGTTTTCTGTTATCAGAATGTCATCATCATATTCAGATGAGAACTCTACTCCTCTTCCTGCAAGTCAGCCACCTCAGCAAGCCAAGGAGTCCTTGGTCTGGCAATTCTTTTCTGATGAGGCCTGGTGGGAATAAAGTATCTGCTAAATATGCAATTTCTAAGATATGCAAAAATGAGTCCAGTAGGGGCAGCTGGAACAAGCAATATTCCATGAGCCCCAGTAGGGTGTGGTGACATTTCAGAGCTATGCACCCTCAATGCCTTGCTCGATCTGAGGTAGCTTGTGCTGCAGAGCTTGAAAACTCATACTGTGCATCCACATATTTTCACCCTGGTAACACTGTGCCTGCCCAGGTACTCACCGCTCAAGCAGATAACAACCCTGCATATCTGATCAAAGCCCTTTTTTCTGCTTATGCAAGCAAATTATATTTCCATCTGAGACAACCAGCACAACACAGCACAGGCTTGTCAATGAGGCAGTAGGTTTTTTTTTTAAAAAAAATTTCTGCATTTTTCTCCCCTTTATTTTGAAGGAGATGTTGTTTTTTTAACTCCTGCTGTCTTGTTTTTGTTCTGGGATAAATCCAAAGTTCAGGCCAGCCGTGATGGAGGGCAGGCTGGCTACAGAACCCAAGCAAGGTCTACCTTGGATGGAAGAAGCGTCAATGACTAAGGTTCACTGCGCGGAGCAAAGGAGGAGATGTGCTGTCGTTCATTGAGGCGATATAGGCAATGAATTGGTTCTGAGCTGTGCAGTGCCGAAGCAAAGTTCAGGCAGTGCTAGGCTTTGAGGTGAAGTGTCATCATCGAACTGCTGAGTTGGAGCAATGCATCAATGCTCAGCCACTCAGGGTCGAAGAGGCATTGGAATTTGTGGAAGATGTGTTGCTCAGTCGACACTGCAGTGTCTGTGATTCGGACAGCAGCAGCAGTGCATCACCGCAAAGTTGCTGATGCAGGGATTTTCTTGGGTTGCAGCATGCTTACTTCCAAGAGCCTAGAACTGGATTGGCACCACTTGGCAGCGCAGGACCCTCAGAAGAAAGAGTCAAGTGCTTATTGCAGGCAGTCCCTGAGACTGTAGGAGAACTGGGTGCAAGCCAACAAGACCCTGAGTCACTCAGTTCCGATGAGAGGGGTCCAGTCCTTCCTCAGATGGGCAGGGATCAGCAGGTAGCAGGGTATTTCATCAAAGCAGAGAGCAGTCTGTGAGAGGGCGGTTCTGACTATCTGGTCTGCCCTGAAAATTCACTTTTTGATCACCTGGTTTTTGACCTTTTACTGTGAGCAAGCCTCATAGACAGGGACCTACCCACAGTAAATTTGTGGTAATAAGGACTGTGTGTGTTTACTGCCAGTGCAGCCTTGCTAAGGAAAGGTTGCTGTGGCACAGCAAGAGTAGGAGGCCTCAAGCTGGTTACACATGATCACGTGTGCATACGCATTTGCACACATGTGAGGGCTGCGCAGGGAAGATTCCCGCCATGCGCAGCCCAAGAACTGCACTTAGGTAGCCTGGTACAGAAGGAACTATGCAGAATGGGTGGTGACCTGGAGTAGGCCGCATGAGATGGGCGTACAAATGTGAGAGATAGTCAGTGTGCTTACTTTCTTTCACTGTAGGGTCACTCCATCAAATGTCAATGGGAAAGAATGGCCCATGGTGCAACTCAGACCCCCTAGGGTCCACTGTGACTAGAGTCCCAGAGTCACACCAATGTGATTTATAACCTGTATGAAAAGTATAATGTAGTGGGTTACAAAGGTATAATTGCACAACTTATGGGTCATCCAGGAATGTCAGCTTTGTCTGACTCGCTCAGGGTTAGGGCCAATTACTGCTCTGTCCAGCTTCCTGAACAGGACCTTGCATCAATCAGCCAGATGTCAACCTGTGCCAGGAAATGGGTGGAGAGACCCTGAAAGGAATGTCAGGGAGGAGGGAATGGGAGTTTCAGAGCACATGTGGCACTAGCTCCTGGTTGACATCATTTTGAGCTATCCCAGAAGACTGTGCAGGAAGGCGGGGACAGGGGCAAACAAGTGATGTGGCACATCTGGATTGGCCAGAGGTGCAGGCCTGCTGGACACTTCTGCCCCCACATAAAAAAGGTCTTACACAGGGGAGAGCTCTCTCTTTTGGATGTGGGTCACTGCAGGACACAGCAACTGAGGACGGACATCACGGACAACTGGAAAGAAGAACATCCTGACTGTCCCATGGGGCAGGGACTCTCACCCTGAAGGACTTCAGGCCCAGTGAGGTGCATGCAAGGGTCAGATAAGTTGGCCCCGTTACCCCCTTTGAAGACCAGGTGGGGGAAAGACTGGGCTGGCGCAAGGAGATCATGCTACCCAGAAGAAAAGGAAGGTACCCAGAGGAAATGCTGGTGTGGGGAGTCAGTGGGACTGGCTCCCTACAATGTGGGACCCGTCTAGGCCAGGAGGCCTAAAAAAAGTGCTCCTGGTGGCAAGGGCTTGTCACCAGGTGCTAAAAAAAACCAGGATCATCAAAATCGGCCCTTGGAGACCTGAGATATCCCAAGGAGAAGGTCTATGATCTCTGACCAATTTCCGAGTCAGCAGTGATGTGCATGGGTCTCCACTGCTGCTTCAGTCAATGCCCCCAGGGTGGGCCAGGGACAGGGGGCTGCCCCAAGAGGAAGAGGAGCTAGGGGTGCCATCGCACTCCCTCTGTTGCAGAAGAGGGGGTCCCGGACCCTATCTCAGGCCCCCATGAATTCTGGTCCCTTCATGGAGACAAGTGGAGCGCTGTCACACACACCCCTCGCCGCAGTGGTTAAGGGGCCCCATGTGGCCAAAATAATGTCGGGGAGCTCCGTTGTGCGCCAGTGAACCGAAGTAAAGTCAGAGAGCACCACCGCGCCCCCCTGTGAAAATGGAGGATAGGGGCACCGGACCCCATCCTAGGGCCAAGTCAAGAATGATGGCCCTTTCACACCCCCCAGTGAAGATGGCTGCTGGCTGTCGAAGGGGCTGATGAAGCAGGCAGGGAGCGCAGTTGCGCTCCTTATGAAGATCGCCCTGGCACCCCAGACTCCAGCACAGGGCCCCACCCAGAAGTTGGGGCACCGTTGCACCCCTGTGAAAATGGCCCAGGGCCCCCAGATCCCATCTCAGGGCCCCATGAATAGAGGGTGCTCCCCACGAAGGTGAGGATGGGCCCTGGACCCCTCCCTGGGATCTTGAGGATGCAGAGGAGGAGGGGAAGTGAGTCGCACCCACCAGGCAGCCCGGCCGGCCGCACCCACTGCACTCTTCTGCCCGCAAAAGCGGGCAGACACCAAATGAAGGGGCGGCCCCTGCTGCAGCACCTGGATGTGCTGGCCATATGGGGAGCCAGTGGGGGCAGTCAGGGGTGGCCTACCTGCACTGCCCTTGACAAGGAACTTCTTAGCTTGTATTGAGCGGTGTCCAGTTGGGACTGGGCACCCCCAAGAGGTGCACATCCGCCTGGTGTACATCCAATCCGGCTGCATCACAGCTCTTCCCAGCGCAGCAGGAGAGCTTCTCATCTTGTATGCACCATGCCCCACATTGCTTTGCGGAACACAACTATTGATTTTGGCTCCTAGCCAGCTTGTGGTGGCTCCAGGAAGACAAGGTCACCACCAACGGAAAGTAAATGTATGGGGGAGCTGCAGGAGCAACGCAGCCTTCTCCCAAGTTTTGGAGGAAGATAACCCCCCAAGGGTTCTAGTGTACGTTTAAACACACCTGTGCTGAAACCTTTGTTTCTTGCTGGTGGAATCTACATCCTTTAGGGCTGAAAATCTGCAATTGCAAGTGCTTTTACTTCAATATATGGAAGTGATAGCATGTTATGCTAAATGTATTGCGAAAGTGTGTTGTCCCAGTATTGGGGCCAATGGTATACCTTGAGAAAGGTAATAGGACAAGGCACCTTCTGGGGGTGCAGGATGGTTTTACAAAATGTTATCAAAAGTAATCTGATAGTAATCTGGAAGTAATCTAATAGTAATCCTAACCACACTTCAACATGCACATACAGGTTCTTGTTCATGCTTATTTGAGTAATAAGACAGACAGCCTCCTCTTATCAAAGTAGATGTACTTTATTGAAAGATTTGGGTGTTTGCATTTCAACTTACAGTCAAATATTGCATTGGAATACAAGGAAATAATTTGCCAGGTGTGTTGTTGGGTTATGTTTCCCCTCGGGGGAGACAAGAATGATTACACAATGTCATCTAAGAGCAATTCCATCAATTTGTGTATATTTTTTAATTGTTACGTAGTATTGAGTAGTGTGTGTGTAAAAAATGTACTTTCGCTTTATCAAAAGAAAAGCACAGACTGAACAATCAATTATTGAGTGTCATGCTTGTGTGCTGGAGAATGGGGATTAATAGCCAACACCACCTCCACTGAGTAAGCCTTGGACTGCTCGGCAACACTACCCTATGAGAGTCAAGCACTGCAATGGGGTGTTTGGTTCCTAGCGGTGGTCGGGTGCGAACCCATTACTCATGCAGGCCACATAACTAATGACCCATCTTCCAAAACAGTCCTTCTTGGAAAGACATCCAGCAGAGTAGCACTTCTTGTAGCACAGCAGTCCTTACTCCTGGCAGAATTCTTCAAATGTCCGGTAGTGTACTGCTTAGGTAGAGTCAGAGACCCACTCCTTATACCCACATGGGCTTTGAAAAGAGGTTACTGTAAAGAAGGGTCTTTGGAGTACGCGTAGGTCCCTTTTTCTTCAGCCCTAGCTCTAGACTATCAGTAGGGGATACCCAGCCCTTTATTTGGAGACAGGCACTCCCTATTCAGATGTAAGTGTCAGCTGTCCTATACCCTTTCTGCCCAGAAAAAGCCATCAGAATGCAGATGAACGCAGATGAGTGCTCAGACACACCTCACATTCCTGTGTTTGGGCTGGCTGAAGGAAATACACAAAGTGTAGCTGTCACCCACCCCAGGCGTTTATTGGTGACAGGCTGCAGGCACACAGAGCTATAAGAGCTGAGAAATTGCCACTTTCTAAAAGTGGCATTTCTAAATAGCAATTTTAAATTTGACTTCTCCAGTAAAGAGGGTTTATCCTTACAATGTTATTTATATAAAATGTGATGAATCTACTCTTATCAGGAATTACATCTTACATCTTAAAAGTAAATTAAAGAGTTCCCAATACTAGCCTATGAGAGGAGTAGTCCTCAAAGAAGTGAAAAATGACTTTCTATATTTTACTTACATAGCACCCTACCCTATGGGATACATAGAGCCTACCTTAGGGGTAACATATGCAATAAAAGGAGAATTTAAGGCTTGCCAAGGGTTTTTAAATGCCAAGTCGAAGTGGCAATGAAACTGCCCATTTATAGTCTTCAGTGGCAGGCCTGAAACATACTTAAAGTGCTACTTAGGTGGGTGGCACAATCAGTTGTGCAGTCCCACTAGTAGCATTTAATTTACAGGCCCTGGGTATATGACACACAACTTAACAAGGGACCTACAAGTAAATTAAATATACCAATTGTGGGTACACCAATGTCATCATTTTTAGGGGAGAAGCACATGCACTTTTGCACTGGTCAGCAGTGGTGAAGTGCTCAGAGTGCTAAGGACAACAAAAAGATAAAGCAGAAATGTGAGGCAAACAGGCAACATGGTTTAGGAAGACCACCCTAAGGCTGACAGGTCTAACAGCAGCGCTGTGTAAATCCTGATTTCTGATATGTAAGGAAGCATTGTCTTCTGCAATAAAACCCATTTCCAGGATATCTTGGATTTACAGTATGGTGTAGTGAACCAGTGGCATCTGTCATCATACCTCTCCTTAGAACAACAAGGATATGTAGTGCTGCTTGTAAAATGATTCAAGTCTCTGCTAGCATATCTTAACAGGGTAAGAACTGTCACTAATAGGGTTTGAGAGAAATGTATCTCTCTTCTAGTACCTATTCACATGCTCACGGGTATGCATAGTAGACTGGACAAAAAGGCTTTCAGGATAAGCACAAATGCTGAACCACATATGAAATGCTGCAGAGTGAGCACTGCCTGTGGGCACATTTGAGAGAGGGCATGAGACTTGGATGGTCCCTGGAATCCATTTACATGGAGACCCAGTCACGCACTCCAGCCACCTGAGGGGTTGTACCTGGAATTTCTCCATAGTTTGCCCAGTCCAACAGCATTGAAAGACCGGACTGTGGAATCTCCATTCTGTCTTTCTGTCTTTCACTTCTGAAATCTGTAGCACATCCCGGCCACCCCCACCGCCCCCCATTTTGACGTGTGCCATTTCTGTAATACTACAACTCACTGTAGGATATAAAAGAGGATGGCTAAAGGATAGGATATCTGTCATAATTTGATTGAATACACAAGAGCAATGGTATGAAAGCAAAAAACGTGTCTTTAAAACCGGTGATGTGGGATAACAGTCACATGACATGAAAAACAGTTACTCGTATGCATTTGAAGCCAACTGGCAAGTGAAAAAAAAGCGAATGACTAAAAGGTGATTGAATGAAATTTCATTAAAGACGTGGTCAAATCAGGTTTGTATTCCTGCTGAAATGCGACGAATAGTGAAGAAAACCTTTGAAGCTCATTTCTTCACTGCATGCTTGGTGATATACACAGAAGACAATTATTTTGTGAACTCACAGATAAAGCGACAGAATTTGCTCTGGTATTTTGCTTTCTTTGAAATGCAATCTTCTGCTCAGTTTTAGTGCTGCCATCTGTGACATTTAAAGGCATCACTAGAGGGGATGCACACAATGAGACACAGCGCAGCCTTTGAAGAAATATTATTGGAAATTAAAAACACATTTTAAACAGGTTTGTGTTCAGTAAAATCACTGTAATAATGTTAATTAGCATTTGCTAGGATGTGTACAACGTAGATGGTCATAGTAATTGTATCTCGAAAAAATTAAGATCGAAGCTTTTTTTAATTCTTTTATGTGAGAGAGTATTTGAACAACAAAGCTTCATTGATGGTTCTTTAAATAATAACTTAAAATGCTGACGTTGAGGCCGTTTTTCTGATTTGTTATTCTGATGCCATTATGAATACTCAATGTTATTTCATCCTCACAGGGGTATTTGTTATTATAATTATACAGCATTATTATTAAATATAATTAAAATGTACACTGGAGATGGACAAGTACACATGAATGATCAGGGAAAGCTGCATATGCTAAAGAACGCATGTCCAAAGGGGAATCCTCTATGGCAAATATTTATACTTTTTGAAGCAAGCCAGCACCAGCGCTGGTTTGCTTGAAAAAATGTACCGCTGGCTAACACCATTCCAACACGCCAGGCGGGCGCCTTATTTATGGATTGACATTAGTCAGCACTGAAGCCTGGTTAGAGTAAAAAAAAAATACTCTAACTGGGCAACGCAGGCGTAGGGAAGAATGGGGTTGTGTGTTCAAAAATGGTGCAAGTCAGGTTAGAGTCAAAAATCATGGCTCTAACCGGACGTGCGCCATTTTTTGACGCACAACCCCCATTGAAATGACTCCTGTCTTAGGAAAGACAGGAGTCATGCCCCCTGACTAATGGCCATGCCAAGGGGACTTCCATTCCCTGGGCATGGTCATTGGGTAGTGGCATGTTGGGGGGCCCAAGTTAGGCCCCCCTATGGCACTTAAAAAATAAAATACTTACCTCTACTTACCTGCACTTACCTGGGATGGGTCCCCCCATCCATGGGTGTCCTCCAGTGGTGGGCGAGGATGGCAAGGGGTGTCCCTGGGGGCAGGGAAGGGTACCTGTGGACTGCTTCCATGGTCAGAGACCATGGAAATGAGCCCACAGGTCCCTTAATGCCCGCCCTCACCCAGGCGTTAAAAAACGGCGCAAATCAGGCTGTGCGCCATTTTTTAAGGCCCGCCCTCTCCTGTGCATCATAATTACACCAGAGTATAAATAAGGCGCTCCTGCCCTAAAGTCATTTTTTTGGACGGGAACGCCTACCTTGCATGTCATTACCGCAAGCTGGTTTCAGGCATCCAGAAAATGACGCACACTGCTGAATTTTGAGGTTCGCGGGGTCAGGCGTCAAAGTATAAATATGGTGTTAGGTTTGCCCCACATTTGCATCAAAAATGTTGATGTAAATTCGGTTGAAACAGAGTATAAATATACCCCTATGTTTTTTTAGATGCTTTTGAAGACGGAGATTACTG
The DNA here is from genome assembly GCF_031143425.1 of Pleurodeles waltl. NCBI lineage: Eukaryota > Metazoa > Chordata > Amphibia > Caudata > Salamandridae > Pleurodeles > Pleurodeles waltl. The sequence continues at coordinate 1,452,294,079 of NC_090444.1, read as the reverse complement.
CATATCAAATAGAATTTTGATCACCGCATTTAGTAACGTTTCTATTTAAGCTCGTCGACTATTTAATAATGTTGGACGAGCATATCACACTTTAAGGCTAAAATATAATGATAAAAAACAGCAGGTTTGACAAGTACAACTCAATCAGTTACAAAGGTGTATTACAGAGATAAGTGACATTACATATTGGAGGTGGTTATAATATCGCAGTAGATCATCGGTATTGTTGAATTGTGTGTATAAAGCTGCAGTGCATGTTGTCATACCGATAGAAAATTACAAGGTAATTGTCCTCCTTGAGTCTTATATTATTGATGCATGGTAGTCTCATTACAATTATGAACCTCACTAATAAAAGTGACCACCTACACCTTCATTTATGATTAATCTATAATTGATTGAATGTACATTATCTACTATTGTTGTTCTTGGTTTTAGAGGCACAAGGGGGTTTATTTACAAGCCCCATGCGGCGTTAAATTTTTTTACGCTGTGGCAGTGCAAGCAGTCCCCTGCACTGCCCCACATTACAAGCTGACCGAATAGGACCATTGCGCTAGTTTGTAAAGTCCTGCACCACACTATACTTGCACCAGGAATAATGTATGTAGGGAAATTTACTACATTTCACTGTGTGGTCCTGCGATTTCAATGTGTCAAAAATGTAACACCTGCTCAAAGCAGGTGCTAAACTGACTCAGAGCTTTTTAACATAGGAGCCTTACATGCATTGCTCGAGCAATGCGTCAGTTTAGTGCCACAGATGCATCAGAATGTGTGATGCATTTGTGGAAACGTGCGCCATGGAGACCTTTTCATAAATACAGCACTACCATGGTGTTATTAAAGGCTCCAAGGCTAGCGCAAGAAAACTGGTGTATTGATTCCGATGCACCAGTTACTTGTAAATTGGGCTCAATGTGTTTTATGATAATTGGAATAGAAATAGTACACATGGTAGACACAACAATGGTTGTCATAAAATCGGACTGAAATGTACAAGATAATGTAGAATTTTCACACATTTAAGCCACACTCATTTATAAGAATTAATGGCACTCCATAAGCTTAGCTTGATATTTGCATTACAGTGTTTTAACATTCCAATGGCCCATTGCAGACACCTTCATCAAGATTAAAATCTTCAGGTCTAAGTAAAATTATTTTTAATAGATTTAACTAGGGTTTGTGTATGGGTACATGGCTGGTCTAGTATGTGGCCAAGGTTTTTTTGTAATTAGATTGCCACAGAGAATCTAGATTTATTTACTACAAGCCTAAGGTCGGTCCGAAACAGTCCATAAGGCAGAATGCATTGTAATTAAAATGTTGGACGTGCACTTTTAAGGTTTACATGTCCTGGTAGTGAAAACCCCCTAAATTTGTTCTTTTCCTACTGTGAGGAATACCTCTTCCATAGGATAATATTGTGTTACCTTATTGTGAGAAAAAAGGCTTGTTGGTTCAGCAGGGTTGTTACTCCTGCTTCTGCAACAGTCACATTCTTTGTCAGGTTGAACCACTAAATTCACTAAATAAACCTGTGGTTAACCCTCTGGTAGCTGGGCACAAAAGCAGTTAGGCCTAACATAGAGGCAACACAAGTAGTTATGCAGCACAAAGTTATAAAACACAACTCAATAAAAATCTCACACATTTTAGAAAAACAGAGTACATTTTAATAAGTTATTTGACAACAAAATGACACAAACAATTAGGAAAACTGGGGATATACACTTTTAAGAATTTAAGTAAAAATAGTGAACAAACACACAAAGCACCAACTGTGGTTATCTGGTCTCGCTGGAGTTCGGGTGAACTGCGATGAAGCGTGGGCCAAATACAGAGACCTAGTTATCCCAGATGAACATATTACCTTGATTTCTGGTTGCTGAACATTGCACTATCTCACATTGTGGATGTGTTGCACAGCAGCGATTCAAGGAAGCTTAGGCTGTGATGCAAATTTCTTCATTGGGGATCCATTGCACACTGGTGGTTCTGATGCGGAGTTGCGAGGGGATTCATTGCGCTGCAAAGGTTCTACCTGAAAGACCACATCTGGGTTGGAAAAGTACTTTCAGGCATTCTTCCTAGGGTCCACAACTGGGCTGGCAACACTTGGGGGCAGGACTCACAGCAGGCAGATTCTAGATGCAAGGTCCAAGGTAGTTGGAGCCTCTTCTATCTCTGAGGCTTGAATTAAGAGGAGAGCAAACTAGCCCATGGAGTCCCTCTAGTAGTCCTGGGATCACAAACAGGAATAAGGTTCCAGTAGCTGGGCAGGCCTCTGAGGCTTTCTGGCAAGCTTCAGGCAGTTAAGCAGTCCAGCTTCCAGGTGCAGCAAATCAGTCTTGTGAAGTACACAGAAGTTTTTAAAAGTGGCATTTTCAAAATTGTAAATTAAAATCCAACTTTACTGTTAGACTTGTCAAACTTAGGGTAGTTGTTAGACTTTTCATCCTTGGTGTGGTCTCCCTTAACTTTTTGCCTCTGTTTCCCAGAATGCTGATGTGAGCTGGACTCTGATTTTGCTGTTTTTGTAACTCTGGGCACTTTACCACTGCTAGCGAGTGCTAAAGTGCAGATGCTCCTTTACAAAATGTGTATGTAATTGGCTTATCCATGATTGGTATGCTTTATTTATTAGTAAGTCCCTAGTACAGTGCACTAGAGGTGCCCAGGTCCTGTAAATCAAATGCTACTACTGGGTCTGCAGCACTGGTTCTGCCACTCACATAAGTAGCTCTGTAATCATGTCATACACCTGCCACTGCAGTGTCTGTGTGTGCAGTTTTAATGGTAAATTCGACTTGACAAGTGCATCCACTTGACAGGCCTAAACCTTCCTTTTCTTGCATGTCAGACACCTCTAAGGTAGGCATTAGGTAGCCCCCAGGGCAGGGTGCAGTGTATGGTCAAGGTAGGACATATAGGTGGTCATTCTGACCTCGGCGGTAAAAGGCGCCTACCGCCGGTCAGAAATCCTCCATAATTCCGCCGCGGTCGCGGTAACCCGCCACGGTCATTCTGACCCGCAGCAGCCAAACCTCCGAAAATCCGACAGCCACAACAGACCGCCAGACCAGCGGCCGGCGGAAAAGTGGAGGTGACCAAACCTTCACCGTCACGCCAACAGAAATACGCCCATGCCATTACGACCCACGAATCCACGCGGCGGTCTTTCAAACGCGGTTTTCCATTGGCGGGACACACCGCCGCGGTCAGAATACACACAAACGAACAAAACTCAGCCACATTGGCCGATTTGAATTCCACACACCTGATACACACACCACTCCCACACACACAATACAATATAAAACACACACCCACATCACCCACAAACCCCTACGACAAAAAATTCAGAAAGAAGCACTGAGAGACACATCAGCGATCACAGAATACCATCACACAGAGGCACACTACACCATCACCCACACAATATCCACACACTAAACAACACACACCACCACACTCAACACACTTAACTACACATACTCCACCCCACACATCATACACACCACTCCATGGCACCCCAAAGACACCCCCGCTTCTCAGACGAAGAACTCAGGGTCATGGTGGAGGAAATCGTTCGGGTAGAGCCCCAGCTCTTCGGCACACAGGTCCAATACACCAGCATTGCCCGGAGGACGGAGCTATGGCAGAGGATTGTCGACAGGGTCAACGCTGTGGGACAGCACCCCAGAAATCGGGAAGACATCAGGAAGCGATGGAACGACCTACGGGGGAAGGTGCGTTCCATGGTATCCAGGCACAACATCGCCGTGCAGAAGACTGGCGGAGGACCCCCACCTCAACCCCCACAATTTACAACATGGGAGGAGGAAGTCTTGAACATCCTGCATCCTGACGGCCTCGCAGGAGTCGGCGGAGGAATGGACACTGGTAAGTTGAAGCTTCACTACTGCTTCCCCCCCACCTGCATGCCAAATCATACCCCAACCCTCACCCCCATCCTCGAACCCCACCCTCACCCCCACCCCCATCCTCACCCCAACCCTCACCCTCACCCCCACCACCATCCTCACCCCCACCACCATCCTCACCCCCACCCCCAGCACACCTATTCCCTGCCAATGTCTCACCATCACAACCCACACATCCCAAAACCTAGGCCTGCATGCGTCCACTAAGCATGGACACCCATCACCAAAGCATGCCCAATGCATATACACATCCCCCCCACAAGCCACCCTCACCAAAGCCCCCACACACGAATGCCAGCACTTGGGGACACGGGAACCCACAGATACACCCATATGCCACACATTGAAACTATAACCATACCTCTATACCCCTGCAGGACCCGACCGTCAACACACCGCCACGGAGGGCCCAGAATTCTCCACACCCCCCACCCAAGAGGCCGTCAGCGATGACAGCAGCTCTGTCGACCTGGACACCGATGACCAGCCCGGACCATCGGGGACCTCTGGACAGTCGGTTCCCCTCACACAGGCACAGGCCACTACAGACCCAAACCCCTCTGGGAACACCAGCACAGCTCCCACCCAGCGGGCCCATGCCTCTGTCTCCAGGGCGCGTCAATCTGCGGTGTGTCTACCACTACAGGGCACCCAGGATAACCCACCACCCCAACAACAACAGGGACCTGGGGGCAGTGGTAGTGGGCACACCGGCCAGGGGGCAGAGGCCCAGGGAAACAGGGCAACTCGGAGGGCAGCTGTGCGACAGGGGGGGGACGGGCCCAGGGAACCCACTCTCCACGAGGCCCTCACCACCATCATGGGAGCATACAACCGCTCCCAGGAGACGATGGCGACGGTACTGGCCCGGTTCCAGGAGATCCAGGTACTGCAGGAGGAACACTATCGGGGGTACAGGGAGGACATCAGAGCCCTCACCTCCACCCTGGTTACCATGGTAGGGCTGCTGCAGGACCTCATCAACACCCGGACGGACACTCAACAACAACAAAGGGCCCCTGCCACTAGCCTGGACCAAGAACAGCCAACCACCTCCGCCGGCGCTAGTGGACAGGAGGCCCCCGCACAACAGCAGCCCACCAGACCCCCACCTCCTGCAGGAGAAGAACCACCCCGCAAGAGGGCCCTGAGATCTCGCAAGAAGACAGAGTAGGATGTCAAGACCCCCGCCAGCAAAGGATACCACCTGATGTCATCCCACTGTCCCACATTGTCACCCTGTCCATCCTTGAACTGCCCATGCTCCATCTCTCCACAGGCCTATGGACAATGCACCTGTGTGACTGTTACTCTGGACTCTGCCATGGACATTCCTTCACCATAGCCCCCCCCCACTTGAAACCACCCATCCCATTTTGAGCACTGAAATAAACACCTATTTTGCACAAAACTATCTGGAGTCTGGAGAGTAGTTAACATTTACTAAATTATGTTTGAATTGTTACCTGTGTCCTATTGGAAGTACTGTTCAATGATTCTGTCCCTGTTGTCTGTTTCAGCCCCGTCATCTTCCTCCTCGTCACTCTCCACAGGTTCCACAGCTGCCACAACACCACCGTCTCGACCATCCTCCTGCAGGAAAGGCACCTGGCGGCGCAAAGCTAGGTTGTGAAGCATGCAGCAGGCCACGATGATGTGACACACCTTCTTAGGTGAGTACATTAGGGATCCACCTGTCATATGCAGGCACCGAAACCTGGCCATTAGGAGGCCAAAGGTGCGTTCGATCACCCTCCTAGTACGCCCATGGGCCTCATTGTACCGTTCCTCTGCCCTGGTCCGGGGATTCCTTACTGGGGTCAGTAGCCACGACAGGTTGGGGTACCCAGAGTCCCCCAATAGCCATACACGGTGTCTCTCTAGCTGTTCCATCACGTAAGGGATGCTGCTATTCCTCAGGATGTAGGCGTCATGCACTGACCCTGGGAATTTGGCATTTACATGCGAGATGTACTGGTCAGCCAAACACACCACCTGGATGTTCATGGAATGGTAACTTTTTCTGTTCCTGTACACCTGCTCCCTGTCTCTTGGGGGAACCAAAGCCACATGGGTCCCATCAATGGCACCAATGACGTTGGGAATATGTCCAAGGGCGTAGAAATCACCCTTCACTGTAGCCAATTCGCCCACCTCAGGGAAAATGATGTAGCTCCTCACGTATTTCAGCAGGGCAGACAACACTCTGGATAACACCTTCGAAAACATGGGCTGAGACATCCCAGAAGCAATTCCCACTGTTGTCTGAAATGACCCACTTGCCAGGAAATGGAGTACTGACAGGACCTGCACCAGAGGGGGAATCCCTGTGGGTTGGCGGATGGGGGACATCAGGTCGGGCTCCAGCTGGGCACACAGTTCATGTATAGTGGCACGGTCAAGCCGGTAGGTCAGGATAATGTGGCGTTCTTCCATTGTCGACAGGTCCACCAGCGGTCGGTACACGCGAGGATTCATCCGTCTCCTCGCCAAACCCAGCGGACGGTGCCTAGGAAGGACAACATGGAGCACAGAGTCAAGCAACCCACAGGTACGTACTCACAGCTTGCACAGTAAAAGATTCTCTATGCAGTGAATGGCATGTCTGAGTGGCTATGCAAGGCCTAGGCCTGTGTGACGCAGTTGAAATTGAGCCATGTGGACCCTCGAAATGGCGGCTGCCTGACCTGTGAAGTGTGACAATGGGATGTGAGGTCAATGCGCTGGCGTGGCACACCGCGGCGGTCGGCGGTCGAAGACCGCGGCGCGAAGCCGCATTGGTTAACATTGAAGCCTATGGGTTTTAGGAGCCAATGGCGAAGGGCGCCGGCGGTGGCGGTACGCACCGCCGCGGTACGCACCGCCGCGGACGTGACCGCCATTTCCTATCTACTTATCCACTTGCGACTTGAACTTTCACAGGAGAGGACCTATACTGCAAGTGTTGCTCTGACCTCGGTCTGGAAGGGACAATGGCTGCTGCGACTGGGGAAAGGGCCGCTGCCTTCACTGGAGAGGAGTTGAAGAAACTTGTGGATGGGGTCCTCCCCCAGTATGCGCTACTCTACGGTCCTCCAGACCAACAAGTGAGTTTAATTCAATATGGATTTGGGGCCACTGGCTGGCTTGGGGGCCTGGCGGGGGGCCTGGCGGGGATGGGGGGCATGTTGGGGCTGGCGGGGGGCCTGGTGGGGGGCCTGGCGGGGATGGGGGGCATGTTGGGCCTGGCGGGGGGCCTGGCGGGGATGGGGGGCATGTTGGGCCTGGCGGGGGGCCTGGCGGGGGGCCTGGCGGGGATGGGGGGCATGTTGGGCCTGGCGGGGGGCCTGGCGGGGGGCCTGGTGGGGATGGGGGGCATGTTGGGCCTGGCGGGGGGCCTGGCGGGGGGCCTGGCGGGGATGGGGGGCATGTTGGGCCTGGCGGGGGGCCTGGCGGGGATGGGGGGCATGTTGGGCCTGGCGGGGGCCTGGCGGGGATGGGGGGCATGTTGGGCCTGGCGGGGGGCCTGGCGGGGATGGGGGGCATGTTGGGCCTGGCGGGGGCCTGGCGGGGATGGGGGGCATGTTGGGCCTGGCGGGGGGCCTGGCGGGGGGCCTGACGGGGATGGGGGGCGTTGGGCCACTGGCAACGAAAATGCAGACAAACTTGAACGTAGTATTTCTCCCTTTCTGTACGTGTCACATAGGTCCGCGCCCATGAGAAGATCGGGATTTGGTGTGCCATCGCCAAGGAAGTCCGGACCCTGGGGGTCCACCATCGACGGGGCACCCACTGCCGCAAGAGGTGGGAGGACATCCGCCGCGGGACCAAGAAGACCGCCGAGTCTCTGCTGGGGATGGCCTCCCAACGTAGGCGGGGTGCCTGCCGTCAACTGACCCCCCTGATGTTCCGGATCCTGGCGGTGGCCTACCCTGATTTGGATGGGCGCGTGAGGGCAGCACAGCAGACACAACGGGGTGAGTACAAGCATTATCTACTCTGTTGTCGCGCAGTGGAGGTGTCTGGGTGGGGGAGGAGGGCTGTGGGTCCCCCTAGGCCAGGGCGATATCTGTAGGCTGGGCACCCCCGTAAGCCCCTGTGTCCCCAGCCACCACCCTCAGTAGTGTGTCAGTACAGCCATCCCTGGGCCGTGTCATCCATGGGTGCAGTTGTCAACTCTAGGCGTGTAGGGCATGTTCCACGGAATGCGTAGCGGACCCCAAGTGCGCAACTTAGTGCAGGGGGCATCTGTGTCTGTCATGTCCGCTAACTGTACTGGTGATCCATGTACTCAAAATCTCTTTATTTCTCTCTCCCCCCCCCTTTTTGTTTGTCTTTCTGTGCTTGTGTGCATCAGCATCATCAGGCGGAGGAGAAGTGCCATCGGGGCAGGAGGGAGCTGCATCTCACATGGCCCAGGAGGGCCATGCCACAGAGTCTGACTGGACCAGTGAGACGGAGGGCGAGGGGAGCTCCACAACGGGGACAACTGGACCCTGCAGCGACACGGACACGTCCTCGGAAGGGAGCTCCCTTGCGGGGGTGGCACCATCCGTGCCCCCTGCCATTACAGGTACAGCCGCCACCCAGCGCACCATCTCCGCCCTCCCAGCAGCCCCTCAGCGTTCGCCCCGTGCCCGCTCTGCCAGGAAGCCGGGCATCTCCTTCGCCCCAGGCACCTCAGGCCCTGCCCCTGTTACCCCCGCTGCCCTCAGTGAGGAAGTCATTGACCTCCTCCTAACGCTCATTGTTGGGCAGACTACCCTTTTGAATGCCATCCAGGGGGTGGAGAGGGAGGTTCATCGCAGCAATGCGTACCTGGAGGGCATTCATTCGGGTCAGGCTGCCCATCAGCGATCGTTCCAGGCTCTGGCCTCAGCACTGACGGCAGCCATTGTCCCTGTCTCCTGCCTCCCTCTACTAACTCCCTCCTCCCAGTCTCCTGTTCCTCTGCCTGTCCCACCCACACCATCAGACCAGCCTGCACACACCTCAACACCCAAGAGCAGCTCATCCAAACATAAGCACCACAGATCACGCAGACATTCACACAAGCAACATTCCGATGCAGACATGCCAACAGTCACTACCACCTCTGTGACCCCCACCTCCTCGTCTCCCTCCTCCCTCCCTGTGACGTCTACACTCACACCTTCATTCACCTCACCATCAGCCAGTGTTTCCATCACCAGCATACCCTCCACTCCAGTCCGCACACGTGCAGTCACCACCCCCACTGCCATTTACACGTCCCCTGTGTCCTCTCCCACTGTGTCTGTCACCCCCTCTTCCACACCACACAAACGCAGCCACCCACCCACCCAACAGCCATCCACCTCACGACAGCCTCCCGCTCCTGCACCTGCACCCAAAGACAGCAAACTTGTCTCGCCTACAACCACATCCTCTCCCTCCACTCCCATACCCACTGTACCTACCACTCTCCATTGTCCCAAGAAAATCTATCTCTCTACTGCTACCTTCTTTCCTGACCCTGAGCCCCCCCCTCCTTCTCGTCGGGGTAAAAAGAGCACCTCAGCCACCACCAGCCCTGCAGCCCCCTTGACAAGGGTGCAGGGGTATTGGAGCCCACCAGCCCGCAGGTCTGGATCTTCGCCCAGCAGCAAGGGGACAGCCAGCCCACCCCCTGGGAAGAGGAGCAGAAGGCGGAAGGGCCGCCGCCGGAGCCCGGATTCGATATCCCCCCAGGACACTAGCCAGCCACCGTCAACAGCCACAGCTCCAAAGGGAGGAAAGGGCCACAGACTCCAGACTAAGGAGGGCAAGGGCAGCAAGGCGGAGAAGTCAGGCAGCAGGCCTGCTGCCCATGGAGGACCCGTCACAGCTGCCCAGGAGGAGCCCGCAACCCCCATAGCCGCTGCCCCGGGAGGAACCGGCACAGCTGCCCCGGGAGAGCCCACCACCCCCATAGCCGCTGCCCAGGGAGGACCCAGCCCAGCTGGCCAGGAGGGCCCCACCACCCACAGCCCAGGTGGGCATTGAAGGAGCACCATCCCCGCTGCCCAGGAGGGCACCACCAGGCAATGAGCAGTTGGCCATAGAATGGCCGCCGTCTCCAGCACCGCTCCGCTGGGGACCGCTGTCTCAAGAACCGCTGAACTGGGCCCTTCAAGGCAAGAACCGCTGAACTGGGCCCCGCCGTCCCCAGCACCGCTCCGCTGGGGACCGCCGTCTCAAGAACCGCTGAACTGGGCCCTTCAAGGCAAGAACCGCTGAACTGGGCCCCGCCGTCTCCAGCACCGCTCCGCTGGGGACCGCCATCTCAAGAACCGCTGAACTGGGCCCCGCCGTCTCCAGCACCGCTCCGCTGGGGACCGCCGTCTCAAGAACCGCTGAACTGGGCCCCGCCGTCTCCAGCACCGCTCCGCTGGGGACCGCCGTCTCAAGAACCGCTGAACTGGGCCCTTCAAGGCAAGAACCGCTGAACTGGGCCCCGCCGTCTCCAGCACCGCTCCGCTGGGGACCGCCGTCTCAAGAACCGCTGAACTGGGCCCTTCAAGGCAAGAACCGCTGAACTGGGCCCCGCCGTCTCCAGCACCGTTCCGCTGGGGACCGCCGTCTCAAGAACCGCTGAACTGGGCCCTTCAAGGCAAGAACCGCTGAACTGGGCCCTTCCAGGCAGGAACCGCTGGCCCTTTGGCAGACGTGGCAGGGCAGGATCTGTCTCGGGCAGGGCTGCAGGATGTCCTCTGGCCAACATGCCTCCTCCAGTGGCAGTGGAGTCTGTTATGGACTGTATGGACTGTGGCTTTGCTCTCCCCAGGATGCCCAGTGGGAAGGTCACCCACTGTATGGACTGTTTGGACTGTGGCTTTGCTCTCCCCAGGATGGCCCAGTGGGCAGGCCACCCACTGTATGGACTGTATGGACTGTGGCTTTGCTCTCCCCAGGATGGCCCAGTGGGCAGGCCACCCACTGTATGGACTGTTTGGACTGTGGCTTTGCTCTCCCCAGGATGGGCCAGTGGTCATGGAGTCCCCTCGTGGATCTGGCGTCGTGTACTCAAGTGGCTGAGGTGCCCCCCCTTCCCTTCCCCCTGAGGTGCCTGTCCTTTTTTCTTTCTGATGCCCCTGCAGTGTTCTCTCCGTGGAGTTCTTGTCGTGGGACTGGGCCTTGCCCCTTTGCTCAGGACCCCTGTGGTCCACGGACAGTGGTTGGACTACATTTAGTAGCTGTATATATTTTGTACATAGTTTATTTATTTATTTGGATTACTGCTGTCCATTTTTCAATATATCTGCCTGTTTGCGATCTCTTCTTTTGGTCTTTGCATTATTTCGGAAGGGGGGGGTTTGTGGGTTGTGACAGTGATCTGTGGGAATGCATTGATGTGTGTGTTGTAGTGGGTGTGGGTGGGTGGGTGTGTGCCGGTAATCTTTTCCCTCCCCTGTGTCGTAGGTGCAGTACTCACCGATGTCTTCCGCGCCGCCTGACAGTGAAATATTGCCAAATTCATTTTTCACTGTTGCCAGGCCTGTCCCTCTCATAGGTTAACATGGGGGCTACCTTTAAATCTGATTACATTGTAGATTCCCTTTGGGAGCGGATGGACATGTGGAGTTTGGGGTCTCTGAACTCACAATTTAAAAATACATCTTTAAGTAAAGTTGATTTTAAGATTGTGTGTTTGAAAATGCCACTTTTGGAAAGTGAACATTGTCTTGCTTATACCATTTCTGTGACTCTGCCTGTTTGTGGATTCCCTGTCTGGGTCAGTTTGACAGTTGGGCTGGTTGCACCTCACACTAGACAGTGACACAAAGGGAGCTGGGGTGTAGTCTGTATTTCCTGATGAGCCATCTGTGCTAGGAGGGAGGGGAGGAGTAGTCACTCACACCTGAAAGGGCTTTGCCTGCCCTCACACAATGCAGTCTCCAACCCCCTGGTGAGTGTCTGGGGCCTGGCCTGGGCAAGGCAGGATTTCACACTCAAGAGAGACTTTGCTTTGAAGTAGGCCTACTTCAAAGGAGAAATTGGGAATAAGAAGGGTATCCAGAACCACAGATTTTAGAACACTTCTGGAAACCAAGGGGAACCTCAGCCTGGAGAAGAGCTGAAGAGCTGCCCTGCTTGTGATTGTGCTTTGTGGAGCTATCCTACAGTTGCTGCTTCTTCCAGAGTAAGAGGGCAAAGACGGGACTTTGTGTGCCTTCCATCTTGTGAAGATCTCCAAGGGCTTGATTTAGAGCTTGCCTCCTGGTGTTTGAAGTCTCAGGGACAGCAAAGACTTCTCTCTGCCAGCACCTGGAGTCTCTGGAGAGACTCCTACTCTGCCCTGTGGTACACATCGAGTTCCTAGGACCCTAAAAGGGGAATCTGGCAGCCTAAGAGGAAGAAATCCATGCACAGAACGCCGTGCGGAGAAAAGATCGGCACGACTCCGATCTGCGGCTGAAAAATCAACACTCTGACATCTTTGCAGCTGAAAATTGACAATCGCCTGCAACGTGACAGAAAAATTGACGCACAGAACTGGAGAAACGACACGCAGCATCGCTGACGGAGGCTGGTGAGATCACAACCCGCGCTGCGTGGTTTTCGGATCATCGTGCTGCTAGAATTCCAAAGTAAACTCCGCTGGGTGTGTAAAAACAACGCAAAGCCTGCCTGGGCCCGAGAGTGCTGACCAGATTGACACATCACTCTCCTGGGGAAAAAAGAAATGATGTGGCCTGACCAGAGGAAAAGAGAAACAACGCAAGGTCTCGCTCGTGAGAAAAATCGATGCATCGCAAGCCCTTTTTAACGCACACTCACCTGTGCGGCTTTATTTTTGTTGCAACCAAGGTACATTTTCATCCTAACAGTGTTAGTCCCTCATTACAACCCTGGCGGCCGATGGTTAAGCGGCGGTAAGACCGCCAACAGGCCGGCGGAAAAAATTGAATCACAACCGTGGCGGAAACCGCCAACAGAGACAGCCACTTTAACACTCATACCGCCACGGCGGTACAAACAAACAGCATGGTGGTCACCGCCAACAGACAGGCGGAAGACAATGTACCGCCCACACCATTATGAGAGGCCAATCCGCCACCTTTTCCGTGGAGGATTCAACGTGAACAAAAACACGTCGGAAAAAGGTCTTGGAAGGGAAAACGCTCACCTCTACACACCCCACGAGGAACCAGGACGCCACGGAGCCGGAACTCCAAATTCTACCTGCCATTGTCTTCCTGCTCCTCTACCAGGAGCACGACCGACGGCGGCGACCACTACGGTGAGTACTGCACCTATAACACAGGGGAGGGGGGAGGGAAAAGAGAGTGACACACACACGCAACACGCAACACCCCCACTCCCACCCTCACCCACAACACCATACACACAAATACATGTTAAAACATTACATTTACACCCCCCTAACCCCCCCTTGAAGAACGCAAGGACAAAAGGAAATTATTTGAACAATTGTAATCAGGAAAAATCCATTAGTCAAAAATATATATACACTATTAACAAATATGTACACCAAGATTTCAAGTCCATGTACTGCACCAACATCGTCCGTGGACCACTGGGCCCAAAATGAATGGGCGAGGCCCACACTCAATACCCGATCCAAACGGAGAGAACACTGCAGGGGCATCAGATCGAAATAAAACAGGCACCTCAGGGGTAAGGGAAGGGAGGGCACCTCAACCGGATGACTGCACGACGCCAGCTCCACGAAGGGGCTCCACGCTCATTGATGTATCCTGGGGAGTGCAAAGCCACAGTCTCTCAAGTCTCTCCAGTGGGTGGTTTGCCCGCTGCTTTATCCTGGGGAGTGCAAAGCCACAGTCTCTCCAGTCTCTCCAGTGGGTGGTTTGCCCACTGCTTTATCCTGGGGAGTGCAAAGCCACAGTCTCTCAAGTGGATAACAGTTTCCACTGGTTCTGGAGGGGGCTTTGTGCCCAGAGTGCTTCATCCTGCCAAGGACTGAGGTAGTGGGTGCCTTTCTCCACTGGTTCTGGAGGGGGCTTTGTGCCCAGAGTGCTTCATCCTGCCAAGGACTGAGGTAGTGGATGCCTTTCTCCTCTGGTTCTGGAGGGGGCTTTGTGCCCAGAGTGCTTCATCCTGCCAAGGACTGAGGTAGTGGATGTGATACTCCACTGACGGTGGGCCAACATGGAAGCTGTCCAGGCCCCTGGAACTGACCACCAGCCACGTACGACTGACCACTGGGGATGGCAGCCATGTCTGAGGTGGTGCCACTGGCACAGGATGTGGCGTGGCCGCTGGCGGTGCTGGCGGCGGCCTCAGTAGCGGCGGTGCTTGCGCGCTTATTGGGCAGCGGTGCTGGTGGGTGGCTCAGTGAGCGTGCTGCTGGCCGCGGTGTCCTGGGCAGTGGTGCTGGTGAGAGGCTCAGTGAGCGTGCTGCTGGCGGTGGTGTCCTGAGCGGTGGTGCCAGTGGTGTCGGTGCCGGTGGCGGTCTTGTCCGACGTACCGGTTGGCGGCGACTTCCCTTTCTTTCTCTGGCCCTTCCCCACCTTGGATGGTGGCGCAGCTGTATTGCCACTCCCAACTATAGTCCTGCCAGAGCCCTTGGTGGCAGGTGCTATGGCCTTCTCCCTCCGGGCTGTGGCCAACTTCTTTAGTTTTTGAGGTGGGGGAATGTCCTTGGCCTAGCTCCTTGGCACACTGGCTGCCCTGCTGCTTGGCACACTCCAGAAGCCAGTTACTGCTGGCACCACTGTTCCCGGTGATGTGGTGGCTGAGGTGCTGGGATGGGACCTGGAATGGCGGGCCTTAGGGGAAGGAAGGGGTGGGGGAGGTGTAGGGAAGAGGTCAAGGTTTGACAGGAAAAGTTTTTTAGACACACTGGGATGGGTAGATGGAGGGGGTTTGGGAGTGTAGGAAGAGGTAGTGATTGTAGGAGGTGTTCGTTTGCTGACTTTGGGTGAAGGTGCATGGGCTGGAGGCTGTCGTGAGGTGGATGGCTGTTGGGTGGGTGTGTGACTGTGTTTGTGTAGTTTGGGAGGTGGGCTCACAGACACACTGGGAGCGGACACAGGGGATGTGTGAATGGTAGTGGGGTGGTGAGTGCACGGGAGTGGTGTGTGGTGATGGGCGTGCTGGAGATGGACGTAGTGACTGAAGATGTAGTGCATGCAGGTGTGAGTGGAGACGTAACAGGGAGGGAGGAGGGAGATGTGGAGGAGGGGGACACAGTGGAGGCAGTGGCTGTTGGTATGTCTGCATGGGTATGATGCTTGTGTGAGTGCCTGTGGGATGTGTGGTGCTTATGTTTGCCACAGCAACCCTTGTGTGTTGAGGTGTGTGCATGCTGGTCTGATGGTGTGCTTGGGATAGGCTGAGGTACTGGGGATTGGATATGGGTGGAGGAAGTTGGAGGGGGAGGCTGGACACAGGGACAATGGCTGCCATCAGTGCTGAGGCCAAAGTCTGAAAAGCTCGCTGTTGGGCTGCCTGACCAGAATGAATGCCCTCCAGGTATGCATTTGTCTGTTGAAACTGCCTCTCTACACCCTGGATGGCATTCAGAATGGTAGACTGCTTAAAAGTGAGGGATCTAAGGAGGTCAATGGCCTTCTCACTGAGGGCAGCAGGGCTGACAGGGGCAGGGGCTGAGGTGCCTGGGACGAAGGAGATGCCCACCCTCCTGGGTAAGCGGCCATGGGACACACGCTGAGGGGCTGCTGGGAGGGCAGTGCTGGTAGGAGGGGTGGCGGCTGTACCTGTAGATGCGGTGGGCACAGAGGGGCACGACACAGCAAGGGAGCTCCCATCAGAGGAGGAGTCGGTGTCGCTGGTCTCAGCTCCTGTCCCCGCTGTGGATCTCCCCTCGCCCTCAATCCCACTGGTGAATTCGGAGTCCGTAGTCACGCCCTCCAGGGCCACGTGGGATGCAGCTCCCTCCTGCTCGGGTGGCACTGCTCCTCCGCGTGATGATGCTAATGCACACAAGAACAGGGAGACCACAAAAAGTGGGGGAAAGAAAGTAGAAAGACATGTTCAGTGCATGCAATACCGCTGCTGTTGGCGGACACTACAGACACAGCAGTCCTCTGCACTACGCCATGCACTTAGAGTTCCCTAATTAATCACAGGGCCATGGGGTACAAGGCCTATGCCCGGTTGCTGCACACATGGAAGTCACAGGAGCCTGACTAGGGGTAGATGGCTCTTAACAGTGGTGGGGTGTGGTGCCACATAGCCTGCCTCACGAAGGGACCTTGCCTGCAAAACTCGCCCTGGCCTAGGGGAACCCACTGCCCACTTCCAGCACCCAGACACCTCCCATGCACGCTGAATCAGATGAATGTGACTGTACTCACCCCCTTGTGGCTGCTGTGATGCCCTCAAGCGCCGATCCAACTCTGGATATGCCACCGCCAGGATCCGAAACATCAGGTGGGTCATGGTGCGACGGGCACCCCTCCCACGTTGGGAGGCCATCCCCAGCTGGGCCGCCGCCGTCTTCTTGCTCCAGCGGCGAATGTCCTCCCATCTTTTCCAGCAGTGGGAGCTCCATCTGTGGTGGACCCCCAGGGTCCGGACTTTCTTGGCGATGGCACGCCAAACATCCTTCTTCTGGTGGGCGCTGACCTACAGGAATAGTACAGGGGAAAAGGAGAAAATATAACCGTCCGGACCATCACAGTCTTTGGCCCACGTTCCCACCCTTGCCCTGATGCACATACACTCACCGTCATTTCATGCACGCCTCATTTCCCCCCAATCTCCCATCCACACCACTCCAAACAGGCATTGCCCATACAGCATGCTCACAGTGAACTCACCTGTTTGTCTGGAGGACCATAGAGTAGCATGTACTGGGGGAGGACCCCATCCACTAGTTTCTCCAACTCCTCCGATGTGAAGGCAGGGGCCCTTTCCCCAGACACTGTAGCCATTGTCGCTTCCAGACTGAGGTCACAGCAGCATTTGCAGTGTATGTCCTCTCCTGTCGAAGATCAGGTATCAAGTGAGTGAACAGACAGAAAATGTCTGTCACGTCCGCGGCGGTGCGTACCGTCACCGCCGGGGTACATCGTCATTGGCTCCTGGGACCCAAAGGGTCCAATGTTAACCAATGCAGGATTGTGCCATGGTCTTCGAGCGCCTACCACAACGGTGTACAACGCCAGCGCAGTTACCTCATATCCCATTGTCCCACCTTACAGGTCAGGTAGCCGCCATTTCAGGGGGCCACATGGCATTAATTTTAAATGTGTCACACATATCTAGGCCTTGCATACAAACTAAGACAGGCACATAGCGGATTGACAAATGTGTGCAATAAAGTTGTGTTTTCGTTCCTAAGTGTTGGCTGACTCTGTGCTCTCTGTTCTCGTCCATAGGGCACGTCCGCTGGGGCAGGTGAGGAGATGGCGGCATTCTCCGGTGTACAGACCACTGGTGGACCTGTCGACAATGGAAGAGAGACATGTAATTGTCACCTACAGACTTGATCGTGCCACAATCCAGGAACTGTGTGCCCAGTTGGAGCCAGACCTGATGTCAGCTATCCGCCATCCCACAGGAATCCCCCCTCTAGTGCAGGTCCTGTCAGTACTCAATTTCCTGGCAAGTGGGTCCTTTCAAACAACAGTGGCCATTGCATCAGGGATGTCCCAGCCAATGTTCTCTAATGTGTTGTCCAGAGTGTTGTCTGCCCTGCTGAAACACATGCTAAGCTACATAATTTTCCTTCAGGTGGAGGATTCGCCTACAGTGAAAGGTGACTTCTATGCCCTGGGACATATCCCCAACATCATAGGTGCCATTGATGGGACACATGTGGCCTTGGTACCCCCCGCAGGAGTGAACAGGTGAACAGAAACCGGAAGAGTTACCATTCAATGAATGTGCAGATGGTGTGTTTGGCAGACGAGTACATCTCCCATGTGAACGCCAAGTTTCCTGGCTCAGTGCATGACGCTTACATTCTAAGGAATAGCAGCATCCCTTGTGTGATGGGGCAACCCCAGAGGCACAGTGTATAGCTATTAGGTGAGGACAGGGACCCTATACAGTGTCAATAGTTGTCTGGGTCTGGGGTTGTCCCTAAGGGTTAGTGTGAGTCTAACAGTTGTCCCTCGACATTTGCAGGTGACTCTGGCTACCCCAACCTGTCATGGCTACTGACCACAGTGAGGAATCCCAGGACAAGGGCAGAGGAACGCTACAATGAGGCACATGGGTGAACTAGGAGGGTTATAGAGAGGACCTTCAGCCTCCTGAAGGCCAGGTTCAGGTGCCTCCATATGACAGTTGGTTCCCTATACTACTCACCAAAGAAGGTGTGCCAGATCATCGTGGCCTGCTGTATGCTGCACAACTTGGCTTTGCGACAACAGGTGCCTTTTCTGCAGGAGGATGGTCCTGAAGGAGGTGTTGTGGCAGCTGTGGAGCCTGTGGACAGTGAAGAAGAGGAGACAGAAGAAGAGGACATAGACAACAGAAACACCGTGATCCATCAATACTTCCAGGGAGACACAGGTAAGAAGACATCACTGCTTCCTACATCTGATACACTTGTCCTACCTCTCATCTGTCTGTCACTTTCACCCAGTGTATGGACCCTGATTTGTCACTTTCCCTTTCAATTTCACAGATGTGGGTCCCACTGTGTGACCTCTGCTATGTTTCCTCATGGACTAGAGCTGTGTGACATAGGTATGTTGACAATAGAATGGACATTGCTATTTCCCTCAGTTATTGCAAATTCACTTTTGTGAAAGCACAGACTGACTCCAGATTGTTTTGTGATTTGAGGGTGTTTATTGAAGTGCTAAATAGTGGAGGGTGTTATAAAATGGTCAGGGGTGATGGTGGAGGAATGTCCATGGCAGAGTCCAGTCTATTAGTCTCACAGGTGCATTGTCCAAAGGGGCATAGGAAGTGGAGCTGGGGCAGTTTAAGGATGGACAGGGTGACAAAGTGGGACAGAAGGATGAGAATCAGGGTGGTCTCATTTCTTGGCGGGGGTCTTGGCATTGTTCTCTGTCTTTGTCCTGCATCTCAGGGACCGCTTGCGGGGTGGTTCTCCATCTGCAGGGGGTGGGGTGCCGGTGTCATGGTCCTGTGGTGGTGCCTCCTGTCCACTAGCGCCGGCGGAGGTGGTGGGCAGTTCATTGTCCAGGCTAGTGTCAGGGGCCCCTTGTTGTCCCACAGTGTCCCTCCTGGTGTTCACGAGTTCCTTCAGCACCCCTACAATGGTGCCCAGGGTGGTATTGATGGATTTTAGTTCCTCCCTGAACCCCAAATACTGTTCCTCCTGCAGCCGCTGGGTCTCCTGAAACTTGGCCAGTACCGCTGCCATCGTGTCTTGGGAATGATGGTAGGCTCTCATGATGTTGGAGAGGGCCTTGTGGAGAGTGGGTTCCCTGGGCCTGTCCTTCTCATGTCGCACAGCATCCCTCCCAGTTCCCCTTTTTTCCTGGGCCTCTGTCCCCTGAACCGTGTGCCCACTACCACTGCCACCAGGTCCCTGCTGTTCTTGGATTAGCCTGGGTTCCCGGTAGTAGTGGACATACTGCTTCTTGACATGTCCTGGGGACAGAGGTATGGGCCTGCTGGGTGAATGCTGTGCTGGTGTTTCCTGAGGGGGGAGGCTCTGTGGTGGCCGGTGCCAGTGTGAGGGGAACCGACTGTCCCGAGGTCTCAGATGGGCCGGGCTGGTCATCTAGATCCAGTTAGACAGAGCTGCTGTCATCACTGTGGGCCTCTTCTGTGGGTGGAGTGGACATGTCTGGAATGTCCTGTCCGGTGACGTTGGGTAGGGGTCCTACAGGGATGTAAAGGCATGGTTATTGCATCTGTGTGTGCCATTGTGTGCAATGGGTGGGCGACCCTGTACCCCAGTGCTTCCATTCATGTGTAGGACCTTGTGTGATAATTGTTTAGGGGTCTGTGTGGGTATGTGTAGTGGCCATGCATTGGTGATGGGTGTCCATGCTTTGTTGTTGCATACAGGGCCTGGTGTTGGGATGTGTGCTTTGTGATAGTGGAACATCTGTGAGGAGTTGGAATGATGGGGTGAGGGCGAGGGTGGGGGTACGTGATAGCATGCAGGTAGGGTGAGGGATGTAATAGTTAAGATTTGACTTACCAGAGTCCATTCCTCCTGCTACTCCTGCGAGGCCCTCAGGATGCAGTATAGCCAAGACCTGCTCCTCCCATGTTGTTAGTTGTGGGGGAGGAGGTGGGGGTCCGCCGCCAGTCCTCTGAACCGCGATATGGTATCTTGAGACCACAGAAATCACCTTCTCCGTAGGTCGTTCCACCTCTTCCTGATATCATCCCGTGTTCTTGGATGCTGTCCCACTGTGTTGACCCTGTCCACGATTCTGCGCCATAGCTTCATTTTCCTAGCTATGGTGGTGTGCTGCACCTGTGATCCGAATAGCTGTGGCTCTACCCAGATGATTTCATTCATCATGACCCTGAGCTCTTCCTCAGAAAACCTGGGGTGTCTTTGCAGTGCCATGGGGTGGTGTGGGTGATGTGTGAGGTGGTGTGTGTTGTGATGTGTGGGGTGATGTTTAGGGGTGTGTGGTGTTTTGTGCGTGGATGTGTATGTGTGATGGTGTTGTGTGCCTCTGTATCCTGGTGTTGTCATTGCTGTGCTGTCTCTCTGGCCTTCGTCAAAGTTTTTGGTAGTAAGGGTTCGTGGGTAATGTGGGTGTGTGTTTTATATTTTATTGGGTGTGTGGGAGTGGTGTGTGTATGTGTATCAGGTGTGTGTATTTGGAATTGTCCAATGTGGTAGTGTTTTGTAAATGTGTGTGTATTTTGAGCGCGGCGATGTGTACCGCCAATGGAATACCGTGGTTGAAAGACTGCCTCGTGGATTCGTGGGTCGTGATAGTGTGGGCATATTCCTGTTGGCCTGACGGTGTTGGTTTTGTTATTGCCAGTTTATCGCTGACCTTTGGTGTGGCGGACTTGTGTGCGTGTCTAGATTTTGTCGGATTCCGAGCTGTGGGTTGTAAAACCTGTGGCTGAATTCCGCGACCGTGGCGGTGTGTTGGCGGTCTTCTGCACGGCGGTAAATGGCATTTACCGCCAAAGTTGTAATAAGGGCCTTAGTGTGTGTTTAAAACTACATGAAGACTATTTTTGCTTTTTAATTGATAACTTGACTTGTGTATTGTGGATTTTTGTCATTTTGGTTTTGTTTTGTTTAGATAAATGTTCTCTATTTTTCTAAACCTGTGTTGTGTCATTTTGTAGTGTTTTCATTAAGTTATTGTGTGCGTTGGTATAAATACTTTACACCTAGAACTCTGAAGTTAAGCCTACCGCTCGTGCCAAGCCACCAAGGGGGTAAGCAGGGGTTAGCTGAGGGTGATTCTCTTTTACTCTGAGTGGAGTGAGGGTCCTTGCTTGGGCAGGGGGTAACCTGACTGCCAACCAAAGACCCCATTTCTAACATTGGTGATCACAGGTTGGGATTTGAACTTGTATTGTACTTGACAGACAGTGATTAAGTGTACACTACTGTTTTGAGTTCAGACCACTACGTGATCACATACTGCTTGTCTTGTGATTTTGTTTTTTCTCTTTGGGACTGTTTTTTGGTCTACTTCTATTTTTGCTGATCCCTTGATTGACTTCTCTTAAACTTAATTTGGGAACTTGTTTTCTGCCTTTGGAACGTTACACTTTTTAACGCTTCATCATGTCTCAATCTGGAGATGCATCAGCTGGAGCTGCTTTTGATTTGGAAAAAATGGAGAGCTATACAGTAGCTCAATTGAAGCAGTTTTGTAGAGATTTGGCCTGTCCCATTAAGTGCTCTTCCAAGAAGGAGGAGCTGCAAAAGGCGCTGAGGGCCTGGGTAACAGCCAAAGAAGCTGAGGGGCACACAGAGGAGGAGCAGGCTGAGGAGGAAGGTCACTCACAATGATGTAGTGGATGGGCCTGATATGCCTAGGGAGAGAGTCTCCAGGGCAAGTAGCAGTGTCTCCTCCAAGGGTCTGATACCTGAAGAGTTACACGAAAGACAGGCAGAGAGGGAATACCAATTGGAGCTGAAAAATGTCAGTCTGAAGATGGAGATGGAGAGGGAGATGGAGCAGAGAAGGTTGGCCATTGAGGAAAGGAAGCTGCAGCTGGCACATGAGCTTAGCTTGAAGGAGTTAGACCAGAGGAGCCAGTGTAGTAGAGATGGAGGCAGCAGTCCCACAGTGCAGACTGAAAGGAGGGTGCACATTCCGAAAGATCTTGTGAAGGATTATAAAAGAGAAGATGACATATTCTTGTGGTTTGAGGGGTATAAGTCTGCTCTCCATATTAATCTGGTCCCTGAATCTCAGTGGGGGAGGGCGGGTCGGTGGAAGCACTTTGAAGTAGACGGGAGGGATACAATGACAGCCCTAGGGGATGCTCAGAATCTCACCTACTCTAGCATGAAGGATGCCCTACTCACAAGGTATGGTCTCAACCCTGAGCAGTACAAGGATACGTTTAGATCCTACAAGAAGAAGGAATCGCAAACATGGTTGGAATGTGTTGATTCTTATTGCAGGTCACTGAACGGTTGAGTGAAGGGCAGTAAGGTAACTATGTATGAGGGGCTTTACAATCTGATTGCTTGGGAGCACTTGTACTGTTTATGTTTTCCAGAGCTCTGCAGCACCTGATTGACAGCAAGCTTAAGGATCCCAGGAAGCTTGTGCTGGAAGCAGACCGCTGGGAGAGCACCAGGGTATGGGGGAGACCACGCCAAGGGTGGGCAGGGTCCCTCTCAGAAGAAAGGGGGAGTAAGGGTAAACAGGGGGGTTCTCTAAAGGGCCCCAAACGGATTCCCAGGGTAAGGATTCCCAACCCCCCAGTGAGAAGAAGCCCTGGTTCTCAAAAGGGAAGCCAGTGGCAGGTGGTCCCCCACGTAAGTGCTATGCATGTGACCAGGTTGGTCATGTGAGGGGAGACCCTAAATGCCCCAAAAGTACACAGGCACCAACTTGTGCGCCGTCCCAGGGTTTGGCCAGTGTAGCAGGACAAGACCTTTGAAAGGCTTGTCACCCACTTTTACTGGCCCCTAATGCGCAGGCACTCAGATACACATTGCAGCTCTTGTCAGACTTGCCAGGCAAGTGGCAAGAGTGGGAGGAAATGTAAGGATCCCCTCCAACCTTTTCATGTGGTTAGTACTCCCTTTAAGAGGGGAGGTATTGATATTGTGGGGCCTCCAAGACAGACTTGGGTAACAGGTTCATCCTGGTCTTGGTGGACCATGCCACACAGTACCCAGAAGCCATTCCTCTGAGGTCAGTCACTTCCCCTGTGGTGAGTCGTGCACTGATGGGGGGTTTTACCCACATGGGGTTCCCCAAGGAAGTGGTATCTGATAGAGGTACCAACTTCATATCCACGTATAAGAAGTCTCTGTGGAAAGTGTGTGGGGTGACCTACAAGTTCACCACACCTTACCATCCCCAAAGTAATTGTCTGGTTGAGAGATTCAACCGCACGTTGAAAGGCATGGTTCAGGGCCTGTCAGAGCCCTTGAGGTGGGAGTGGGACGTCCTCTTGCCATGCCTTCAGTTCGCTTGCAGGGAGGTGCCTCACAAAGCACTTGGGTTTAGTCCCTTTGAGCTGATTTATGGCCACCCTGTGAGGGGACCTTTGAGTCTGGTGAAGGAGGCTTTAGAGAAAGCTCCTAGTAAACCCCCCCAGGATGTAATTAGCTACATGCTGTCTTTGAGAAACCAGACTGCCCGCTTCAGGACTCTCTCTCAGGAAAACCTGGAAGCAAGCCAGGATGAAATGAAATGGTGGTATGACCGGAATGCCACTATGGTCGAGTTTCAACCTGGTCAGAAAGTGTGGCTGATGATGCCAGTGGAGCCTAGGGTGCTCCAGGATAAGTGAACTGGGCCATTTGAGGTGGTGGAGTGCAAGAGTGAAGTCACCTACCTGGTGGACTTGCGGTCTCCAAGGAACCCTTTATGGGTCCTGTATGTCAACCAACTCAAGCCTCACTTTGAGCGGACTGAACTGTCCATGCTCCTTGCAACAGATGATGGGGTAGAGGAGAGCAAGCCTCTTCCTGACCTCCTGTCCTGTTTCCACAGCCCCTCCACGTGCTCCTAAAAAACTTTTCCTTTACCTCAGTGACCTGTTCGAACCTCCTGGCCCATCCTGTCTTGTCCCTATGTGTTCCCTTCACCTCCCCCAACCCAGTCCCTCCACTTCACAATCCTCCTAACACCTTACTTCCGGTTCTGATGTCCCTTTCCCCACTAGGAAAAAAATAGTTAAGAAGCCTGATCCCACTCCTATCTACTGGTCTAAACCCACTCCCCCTCCATCCAAAGCTAAGACCAAGCCCCCACCTGTTCCCAAGCCTAAGTCCAAGCCGCCCCAATCAAACCTCAGTCCCTACCACCACTCCCTCCCTCTCCCCCTGCACCCTGAGGTGCCCCTGCCCTATGGAGACCATGTTCGTGTTAGGAGTCAAGTTGGGGCCTTGTTGGCACTGTTGTGCCGTATGACATGGACCTTTTGACTTCCCAATAGGCATCTATTGTACAGAGATTATTTTTTCTCTTTTGCTTTTTCATTGAAGATATATGGTCAACCTTCCCAGTTGGTGCAATTTGATTCAGTGGTCCTGGTTTGACTATGGCTGCCTCTTGTACACAGATATGTGGATTGTTTTCCTCATCTGTGCATGTGTACTGTGATTGTGTAGAACATCACTTCTGTTTCTAACTTTGACTCTATCTGTACTGGTGTGTGAAATGGTGCATGTGTGATGGTGAGTTTAGGAGTTGGTGTGGATTGTGTGTGTGGGTGATTGTGATGTGTGTTTAGTTGTTGTGCATGGTGCGGGTAGAGTGAGTGGTATGGACGATGACATCATGGTATGGTACCAGTGTGTGTGTGGATGGCACTTGTGGTTGTGTGCCTGTAGGAAATACCATCTTGCCTGGCATGTTACCCCAATATTTCACTGTATATATGTTGTTTTAGTCTATGTGTCACTGGGATCCTGCCAGGCAGGGCCCCAGTGCTCATAGGTATATGCCCTGTATGTGTTCCCTGTGTGATGACTAACTGTCTCACTGAGGCTCTGCTAACCAGAACCTCAGTGGTTATGCTCTCTCTGCTTTCCAAATTGTCACTAACAGGCTAGTGACCAATTTCACCAATTCACATTGGCATACTGGAACACCCTTATAATTCCCTAGTATATGGTACTGAGGTACCCAGGGTATTGGGGTTCCAGGAGATCCCTATGGGCTGCAGCATTTCTTTTGCCATCCATAGGGAGATCTGACAATTCTTACACAGGCCTGCCAGTGCAGCCTGAGTGAAATAACATCCAAGTTATTTCACAGCCATTTAACACTGCACTTTAGTAACTTATAAGTCACCTATATGTCTAACCTTCACCTGGTGAAGGTTGGGTGCAAAGTTACTTACCAAGGTGCCCCCACATTGTTCAGGGCAAATTCCCCGGACTTTGTGAGTGCGGGGACACCATTACACCCGTGCACTATACATAGGTCACTACCTATGTATAGCGTCACAATGGTAACTCCGAACATGGCCATGTAACATGTCTAAGATCATGGAATTGTCACCCCAATGCCATTCTGGCATTGGGGAGACAATTCCATGATCCCCCGGGTCTCTAGCACAGAACCCAGGTACTGCCAAACTGCCTTTCCGGGGTCTCCACTGCAGCTGGTGCAGACCCCCTCAGACAGGTTTCTGCCCTCCTGGGGTCCAGGCAGCCCTGGCCCAGGAAGGCAGAACAAAGGATTTCCTCTGAGAGAGGGTGTGACACACTCTCCCTTTGGAAATAGGTGTGATGGCTGGGGAGGAGTAGCCTCCCCCAGCCTCTGGAAATGCTTTGATGGGCACAGATGCTGCCCATCTCTGCATAAGCCAGTCTACACCGGTTAGGGATCCCCCAGCCCTGCTCTGGCGCGAAACTGGACAAAGGAAAGCGGAGTGACCACTCCCCTGACCTGCACCTCCCAGGGGAGATGCCCAGAGCTCCTCCAGTGTGCCCCAGACCTCTGCCATCTTGGAAACAGAGGTGTTGCTGACACACTGGACTGCTCTGAGTGGCCAGTGCCAGCAGGTGATGTCAGAGACTCCTTCTGATAGGCTCTTACCTCTCTTAGTAGCCAATCCTCCTTCCTAGGTAGCCAAACCTCCTTTTCTGGCTATTTAGGGTCTCTGCTTTGGGGAATTCTTCAGATACCGAATGCAAGAGCTCACCAGAGTTCCTCTGCATCTCCCTCTTTACCTTCTGCCAAAGGATCGACTGCTGACTGCTCAGGACGCCTACAAAACCGCAACAAAGTAGCAAAGACGAATACTGCAACCTTGTATTGCTTCATCCTGCCGGCCTTCTCGACTGTTTCCTGGTGCTGCATGCTCTGGGGGTAGCCTGCCTCCTTCTTGCACCAGGAGCTCTGAAGAAATCTCCTGTTGGTCGAAGGAATCTTCCCCCTGCAACCACAGGCAACTAAAGACTGCATCACCGGTCCTCTGTGTCCCCTCTCAGCACGACGAGCGTAGTCCCTGGAACTCAGCAACTCTGTCCAAGTGACTCCCACAGTCCAGAGACTATTCAATCCAAGTTTGGTGGAGGTAAGTCCTTGCCTCCCCACGCTAGACTGCATTGCTGGGTACTGCGTGATTTGCAGCTGCTCCGGCTCCTGTGCACTCTTCCAGGATTTCCTTCATGCACAGCCAAGCCTGGGTCCCCGACACTCTAACCTGCACAACCTTCTGAGTTGTCCTCCGGCGTCGTGGGACTCTCTTTTGTGACTTCGCGTGGACTCAGGTTCACTCCTCTTCTAAGTGCCTGTTCTGGTACTTCTGCGGGTGCTGTCTGCTTCTGTGAGGGCTCCCTGACTTGGTGGGCGCCCCCCTGTCTTCTCATCCAAGTGGCGACATCCTGGTCCCTTCTGGGCCACACCAGCATCCAAAAACCCTAACCGCGACCCTTGCAGCTAGCAAGGCTTGTTTGCAGTCTTTCTGCGTGGGAACACCTCTGCAAGCTTCTTCACGACGTGTGACATCCATCCTCCAAAGGGGAAGTTCCTAGTCCTCTTCGTTCTTGCAATACACCAAGCTTTTTCCATCTGGTGGCAGCTTCCTTGCACCCTCAGCTGGCATTTCCTGGGCTCCTGCCCACTCTCGACACTGTCGCGACTTTTGGACTTGGTCCCCTTGTCTTACAGGTACTCAGGTCCAGAAATCCACTGTTGTTGCATTGCTGGTGATGGTTTCCTTGCAGAATCCCCCTATCACAACTTCTGTGCTCTCTGGGGGTTGTAGGTGCACTTTACACCTACCTTACAGGGTCTTGGGGTGGGCTATTTTTCTAACCCTCACTGTTTTCTTACAGTCCCAGCGACCCTCTACAAGCTGGCATAGGTTTGGGGTCCATTCGTGGTTCGCATTCGACTTTTGGAGTATATGGTTTGTGTTGCCCCTATACCTATGTACTCCTATTGCAATCTATTGTAACTTTACACTGCTTGCATTACTTCCTTTTGCTATTACTGCCTATTTTTGGTATTGTGTACATATATCTTGTGTATATTTCTCATCCTCATACTGAGGGTACTCACTGAGATACTTTTGGCATATTGTCATAAAAATAAAGTACCTTTATTTTTAGTATATCTGTGTATTGTGTTTTCTTATGATATTGTGCATATGACACCAGTGGTATAGTAGGAGCTTTACATGTCTCCTAGTTCAGTCTAAGGTGCTTTGCTATAGCTACCTTCTATCAGCCTTAGCTGCTAGAAAGACCTCTTCTACACTAATAAGGGATAACTGGACCTGGCACAAGGTGTAAGTACCTTCTGGTACCCACTACAAGCCAGGCCAGCCTCCTACAGTGCCGTATGTGTGTCTGGTGTGCCTGTCTGCTTGCTGATGTCTGTGTCAGCTGTGGTTTTGGGATCAATTTGTGCATGGCTGGGTATGAGTGTTGTGCCAAGTTTAGGTATAGTATTGTTTTCTGTGTGAGTGACCTGTGTGTTGAGCGTGGTGTGTGTTCTAGATGTGTGTGAGTGTAGTGTGAGTGCACATGTGTGTATGTGTTTGTTTACATGGGTAGGGATGTTGCTGTGCATGCGTTTTTGTGTGCAGTATGGGAATGTAATTGTCCCCTTCCCTCCCATGCGTGGTAGGCAGGGTACTCACCGTTATTGTCTTCTGCGGCGCAGCAGGTCCTGAAGATGGATTGAAAGTACAGGCATAGGGAAGATCTTCAGTTCACGCTCCATGTCGTCGGCGGCCTCCTCTGTGTACCTACTGTGAGTGTTTCCTTATATACTGTTCCTTTCCACCAGGCTTTGGGTGGCGGTTGGACAGCCCCTGAAATTGTGGCAGCGTGCTGAGCTGTAATACGGTTGGCAGTAAGGTCCTTTTTGCCGGCCTGGAGATGGCAAACGCCATTGGCGACGGTCGGACTGCACTGGCGGTACAGGCAGTGAACTGGCTGTGTTACAGCCAGTTCCCACCATAGTCATAATACGCCGTGGCGGTCCTAACACCGCTGAACTCATAATGACCACCATTGTATCCACCATAATGAAGGTGCATGAAATAGGTGAACAGTGCAATACAGACCTCAAACTTGAACGACTTGAGAATAATCCACCCATTACGAAGTTTCAGGACAAAATGAAAATGAACAACCTAAAAATCTTCACTAACATGCCTAAGAAGAAGGCGGTGAACAACAATGGCAGGACTATCATCATGAAAGCAAAGAACGCCTGTTTTGGTTGAATCATTGCAACAGCACAGAATCGGAACATTCAAATGAATCAATACTCTCTCATCCCTTAGGATCTTTATCAAGGGATTTAGCAACTCCAGAAGGTCTGTTGCAAAAGTCATAGAAAGCTGTTTTAGCAACATACCCCTGCTGAGGAAATACCTGTAAATTCAGCCACGCAGCTTGGTGGTATGGTTCTTGTTTAGAGAATAAAAGAAGAAGAATCAAACTTTGGTGAGGTGGCTATGTCTGTCTCATCCATAGCTTTGCGGCAAGGAAATAGGAGTCAAATAATTGATTCTTTGTTTGATACATACAATGAGTTGTCCATTCAGAACAGCAAAAGGACAATCAACGGGGAAGAACTTGAGCACCAGTTAGCATCTCACCTTCCCAGATTGTCAGACTGTGGAGGAAATTCCCAATCCACATAAGGAATAAAACAACTCTCATCATATTTCTTATTAAAAAGTAGAGGAGGCCAGATTATTGTGTAAAACTTGAGATTGAAACACTGTTTGCGAACTGTGAAGATAAATGCTACAAAATCACATCTGAAGGAAGACATGAAGTGCCTGATCTCAACAGTACAAACGAAGAAGCAGATGGCCATTTTTTGCTGCATCCTGCTAATGAGGGTTATGAGGCAGTAATGATGAGCTTAGATGACACCGATGTGTTTATTATGTATTTGAGATTCCATGACAGAATCATGGCTAAATTGTTTCTGAAATGTGGTACTAAAAAATCCATTGAGTCCTTGATATTGAGAAAATAGCTTCAACTCTTGGTGAAAATGTTTGTCGAGCTATGATAGGTCTCCATACATTTACCATAAGTGACACAGTTAGCACATTTGTGGGAAAAGGAAAAGTAAGTGCATTCAAAATCCTATCTGCCGACAAACATACACAGGAAACGTTTTCACAGCTTGGAAAAAAATGGGATCTCTCTGAAGAACTAATTTACAAATTGGAGCAATTCTCATGCTTGCAGTATGCATCTAAATCTTTGGTTCAACACATGAATGACTTGAGATATGACCTATTCTGCGCAAAGAAGGATGAAATACACAGTCATCAACTTCCGCCTTTCAGGACTGTCTGGGGAAACATACCAAACATGAAAACTATCAAGCCACTTTAAGCAAGAGATGTCTTCTGAGTGATCCACAGATCAACTGGTCCAATTGGAAGAGGATGAAATTTGGAAGAATGGAGGGAGCCGAGCAACTGGTAGTGATCTGAATTGAGGGACAGCCAGCACCTCAGGCTATGTTAGCTTTACTAAGAGCATTAGGAGCTACAAACTGTCAACATGTCTGCTGTCTAAATAACCTCAAGTGCACTGAAATGTGCAAGCTTCTTACCTGTAAAAATCAAACAGACACAGAGAATGATGACATCTATTCAGAAGAAGAAGATGATGGCGACGAATGTGAATAATAAAATTGTGTTTATGTTCACTCATGACAGACATTGCCTATGTAAGGTGTGACAACTATTATAATTTAAAATTGTTACTGAAAATGATGCATATGATCTATATCAATATTTGAGGAACACAATGAAGTTTTATTATTAAAACTTTTAGGGACTATAGTGTTATTATTACAATTAATAATTATTTTTAAATGATATTGAATTCAACCAATCTGGTGGAATAAGATTTTTTTTACACATATTATGAAAAAAGTTGTATGCTATTTATCAAAGATATGAAAACCATTGTTAGACCTGGCATCCTTAGCATGGTTTCCCATGTCTTTTTGCCTCTGCGTCCTGTGTTTTTGACTGTGTGCTGGACTTTGTTTTTGCTGGTTTTAGTACTCTGGCACTATACCATTGCTGACCAGTGCTAAAGTGCAAGTACACTCTGTGTAAACTGAATGGGTAATTGGCTTTTCCATTATTGGCATGTTTGATTTATTAGTAAGTCCCTAGTGAAGTGCTCTAGAGGTGGCCAGGGCCTGTAAATCAAATGCTACTAGTGGGCCTGCAGCACTCATTGTTCCACACATACTAGTAACCCTGTAAATATAGCTCAGACCTTCCACTTGCATGTCTGTGTTATAAACTGCCAATTCGACCTGGCAAGAGTACCCACTTGCCAGGCCCAAACCTTCCCTTTTTGTACATGTAAGGCACCCCTAAGCTAGGCCGTAGGTAGTCCCATAGGCAGGGTGTAGTCTATGTCAAAGGTAGGACATGTACTGATGTGTTTTACATGTCCTGATAGTTAAATACTGTCAAATTCATTTTTCACTATTGCAAGGCCTATCTGTCTCATGGGTTAACAGGAGGACTACCTTTAAATATCATTTACGTTCAGTGTCCCTTTGGGAGCAGAGAAAGATGTGGAGTTTGGGGCCAATGAACTCACAATTTAAAAGTACATCTTTTGGTAAAATTGTTTTTTAAATTGTCAATTTGAAAATGTCACTTTTAGAAAGTGGGCATTTTCTTGCTTAACCATTCTGTGCCATTGCCTGCCTCTGGAATCCATGACTGGGTCAGCAAACAGTTGGGCTGTTGGTGAATTCCATCTAGACAGGGAAACAGAGGCAGCTGCATATCCTGATGAGTGTCCTGGGCTAGAGTTGGGAGGGAGGAGCTGACACTTACACCTGAAACTATTGTGCCTGTCCTCACACAATGCAGTCTTTAACCCACTGGTGTGTGTCTGGGGCCAGGCCTGGGCCAGGCAGGATCTTGTGAGCAATAGAGCCTTTCCTTTGATATTTGCCTACTTCAAAGTCAGAACGGAGTATAAGTACTGCACCCAAAACCCCAGATTTTTGGATTACTCCTGGATCAAGAGGAACCTCTGCCAAGGAGAAGATCTGAAGAGCTGGAGTAGGAGTACTGCCCCTTTGCCTGTGAGTGTGCTTTGCTGGGTTGACCTGCAGTTGCTGCTTCTGCCGATGAGAGGACAACGTTTGGAATTTGCTGTGTTTTCCTGCTTGTGCAGTACCTTCAAGTGCTTGGACTGAGCATGCTCCCTGTTTTGAAGTCTCAGGGTCATCAAAGATGTCCTCTGCCAGCACCTGGACTCTCTTGCTGAGACTCCTACCCTGCCAAGAGGTGCCGAATACAGTCCCTGGGCCCTTGAAAGGAGATGCTGGAGGAACCAAGACTGAAAATTTGATGCGGCTGAGAAATTGATGCACCCCCTACATAGCGGCTGGGTAATCAACACAACACTTGTGTGTGGCTGCCAAAATCGATACATCACCAATGCAGGGCAGCTCTTTACCACTGCGCCCTGGACTTTCGCATGCGTCGTCACTGGGCATCAAAACCACAGTGAGGACTCTAGGCTTTATTTTTGTGCTTATGTTAGTCTATTATGGTAGACAAATGATTAACCTGGCATCCTTGTCATGTTTTCCCCTGACTTTTTGCCGTTTGATCTCCTGTTTTGCTGACTTCATTTTTGCTGGCTTTAGGACTCTGGGCACTTTACCATTGCTGACCAGTGGTAAGATGCATGCCCTCTTTCCCTAAAACATGATAACATTGGCTTATCTATTATTGGCACATTTAATTTACCTATAGGTCAATAGTAGAGTGCACTAGGTGTGCCAAGGGCTGGTAAATCCAATGCTACTAGTGGGACTGCAGCACTGACTGTGCCACCCACTGCAGTAGCTCTTCCAACATGGCTCAGGACTGCTATTGAAAAACCTGTGTGTGAAGTTTTAAGCTGCCATGTTGACCTGGCAAGTTAACCCTCTTGCCAGGTGCAAACCTTCCTTTTGAAATCATATAAGTCACCCCTAGGGTAGGCCCTGGACAGCTTCAAGGGCAGGGTGCAGTGTATGTAAACAGTTGGGCTTTTATCTTTTCGTTTTATGTCCAGGTCCAGGTAGTTAAAAACCCCTAAATTTGTTTTTCACTACTGCGATGCCTGCTTTCCCCCTAGGTTAAGACTGGGAGTACCTTATTACATTTTATAAGTGTAATTTCCAATTGGGAAAAGATAAATATTTGGGGTTTGGTGTTTCTGGACTCACAATCTAAAATCACAACTTATAGTAAAGTTGGATTTTTAGTATCAAGCCTGAAAATACCACTTGAGCAAGTTAGCATTTCCTTACCATAAACATTCTGTGTCTCTACCTGTCATTGAATACACACCTGGGGTACCCAGCTGGGCTTTGTGCATTCACTCCAGACAGTTTCACACAAAGGAAGATTAGGTGTCCCTAACGGCCCATCCTCATTCTGATGGGCCACTAACATCCTGATGGGTCATTCTGGGCAAGATGGGAGGGGGAATCTGACTCTTGCACCTGAGTATGTTGTGTCTGTCACTGTGATAAAGTCATCATGTTAGCCCTGTAAACCCCAATTTGTTCTGACTGATACTGGTGGCAACTGACTCTGACTGTGCTCTGGGATCTGCTAACCAGGCCCATGGCCAGTGCTCTGATGAAAAGGTATATGGTAATTAGGCATAATTACAATTTGAAATGACAGATGCCTGTAAATCCCTAGTATATAGTAAGGAAAGAGATACTCAAACTATCTCTAAGTCCCTACTATATAATAGGCAGGGAGGTTTAGAGGCTCAGTAGATTCCTGAACTGGAATGTGGAGTGTGGCTTTGCCTACTGTATCTTTTCAAGGCAGCCCTGCTTTGCAGACTGTTTTTAAAAGTAAAAACATCTGCACATTCGACTTTGGAATTAAAGGTCCTTCCGAAGTGATAATCTACCTTATTATTACATATAAGTCATCCCCAATGTCTCCCTTGGGTGCTCCAGGGGTGGGGTGCCACGTAACTATAAGCAGGGACATTATAAGAAAGATCTTTTATAACTCTGGTGAGGGAAAAACTGTTAATTTTGTTTTCCCCCATTGTAAATACTCCATAGGATAATATTGGAATATTTTATTTAAGTATTAATATTACTAGTAAGGAGCTAGAAACGTCATTCAAGGACTCAAACAAACATTTGGTAATGATAAATCAAACAATATGCCACTGTTGAATTCATCATAACTATTGCAGATTTCTTTTTACAAGACTTTCTTTCTGTGAACCAAAATGCATCCTCTCCTGATTGGAAAGCCTCAACAGGCTTAGCCAGGATGCTTTGATGAGGTGATAGGTGGCCTGCATAGAGCAGAAGTTATATGGTGGGGGAAGCTCTGCAGGTGCAGAGCACAGGCCAGAAAGGAGGCTGTGTGAATCAAACTGGGCTTCAAAGAGAGCAGGACAGAAAGGAATGCCAGATAGGCCTAACCCCTATCCCTGTACCCCACAGACAGATGGCGGGCCAAGGAATGGAATTTGCAGATGGTCTGGAGAGGAAGTGTTAATGGAAATGAGCCACACCAGTAGGTCTTATTCCTCTGGAGTGGTATCCTCCATTTTGGATTTTTAAAGTGCAGTGCTTTTGTGGGATACGAATATGCCACACTTTGGAGGAAGCTCTCCTGCTTTGGGGTGGTACCCTCCATTTCATTGATCAGGGGTGCTCCCCCCTGCTTGTCCCTCCAGACAACTGAATAAATATGTGAGAGCTGCATAACTCAGAGCTGCAGGAAGAAGGACTGCCCTGATGGAAACCTGGTCAGCACCATAAAGGACTGCTCTCTGAAGGACTCCTCCTGCTGCACACTGGGAACTAGAACCATGAGGACATTTTCTTGCTTCTAAAAGTATTAAGGAGTGGACTCCCTGAAAGCAACAGGTTAACAGAGCTGTCCTGCACCATCTCCATCAAGAAGACCCAAGCCTGGAGTGTGTCAATAGGCTTTTAAGGATTGCATTGTGAGAATTGTAATCAAAACTTGGATTTGTGTTTTGGACACTGTGAAACCTCAGGGGAACTTGTGGAAGAACTGCAACCCAGCGTAAATTTCAAGTTCATCACGCTAAAATCTCCGGAACTCCAGACTTCCAGGATTTGACTGGGACCTCACAAAAAAGCACTCTGATGATGTTGCATTGAAATCAGCTTGCTGGAGACGACCACACGACATCGGGAGAAAATCGTCCAGAAACGTTTCCAAGTCCGAAGGTAAAATTTTGACCCAGGCCTCACGCTTAGTGCAGGACTCAATCGTGGTCTGCTTCAAATTGTGATGTGGTCCCAGTCTAGCATGACCAGATGTCCCCAGTTGGCGTTATAGGCTTCTAAGCACTAAAAAGCACATTTTTTATTTAATCTTTAAAATTTCATATATCAAGGTCCCTATACTGAATTTTTGTCATTTAGGTGTCATTTTAAAGATACAAAATACTTGCTATTTTTATAAATTGGTGTTGGATTTTTTTGTGTATTATGTCTTCATTATTTAATGTATTGATGTATTTAAATGCTTTACATACCTGTCTCCTGAGTAGCTTGAGCTACCAATAGTTCAGCCAGGGACTAATGTTTTGAGACCTTGACTGGAACTTATGTTGATGTGGTGGCCTTATTGCTAGTGGTAGGTGCATGCTTATCCCTTCTAATAATTCATCCTCCAACACACATAAAGACCTGAATCCCCCCCTGTAGTGAGTCTGGAGCCACAGTAGGAAGGGCAGGAACTTTGTGCACTTCAAAGATCTCTCTTTGATGTCTCCCCAGCCTCAAAGGCACAACTTGGTATAAGTATTGGACCTCAGACACCACCACTTCAATACACTTCTGGACCAGTGGACATTCTACCAGGAAGAAGGATTACTGGGCTCCTGAAGGGTTTGCCACTCTGCTGGACTCTGCTGGAATTTACTGGACTCCTGCTCTGTTGTGCCTGCTGCTGGTTACCCTCCTTGACTGCGAGTGGGAATGGCTGGATCTGCATCTCTACATCATCAGAACTAAAGTGGCTCCAAGGGCTTGCCTACTCTCCTCCTGTTATGAAGTCACAGGGAAATCAAGGCCTTCTCTTCAGCCTGCAACAGCAACTGGACTTTGATTGCTGTAAGTCTTGCCCTGCCAAGTAGTACCGATCCAGTCCTGGGCTCTTGGAAGTCAGTATGATGTGCTGCAAATGTAAAATCCACACATCGCTGTCATTGCACCATGTGGAACCAATGCACCTGCTTCGATGCCGATGCATCGCTGCTTCAGGACACATTGCATGACTGGCTTCATGGCACAACAGCGCATCACCTACACATAAGGAGTTTGGCAGCCACTCATCTCTGATTGTGCAGTTCAGAACTAATTCATTGACACAGCTGCTCTTACCATCCCTTCTTGCATCGTTCGTTGACGCCAATTCAACCCCGAACCAAGGCACTGATTTCAGTGGGCTAGGGCTGGTCCCTACATCTGACCCACACTCCATTTTGGTTGACCTGACTTCTCAGATTTGACCCGGTCTAGTGTGACCAGATATCCCCGATTAAAGCATTACATTTCTAAGCACTACAGTTTCATTTATTCTTCAAAGATTCATATTTCATCTTCTACTTATTGGATTTTGTCATTTTGTAATTTTTAATTTTCTTTTGCTCACTAAAATGCAATCTATTTTTCTAACCTTGCGTGCTATATTTTTGTGTGGTGTTTTCTGTGTTTTACTGTTTTCAGCATTGCACAAATACTTTACATATTGCCTCCTAAATTAATCCTTCCTACTCTGTGCCAAGCTATCAGAGGGTGAGCACAGGATAATTTATGGAGTGTAGCTGACTTACCCTAACTAAGGTTGTGGTACCTACTTGGCCAGGGCGAATACCTTTGCCATCTAGAGACACAATTTCTGAAAACAAATAGAGGGTCTAGGTTGCCATACATACCATATAGCTCCCATACCCTAAAAGAAAGTATCAAGCCAATTCAAAATTAGTCTATTGGATTTGAGAGATCCAGAGTTCTACCCTGTAGGCAGGTTGCTCAATGTGTACACGTTTGTTATGTCTTATAGTTAGTATCTGCTATCACACTACAATTACTGAATCTCCAAAATTTCAACCCACCGGCCTCCATCATACTTTTGAAGTCTCTCTATGATTGCAGTCAATCACAATACACTGAGATTTGAAAAGTTCCTTAGGACGCCTCACCATGCCTAGAAGAGATCCACATGTGCTGCAACATCTTAGGTTAGGGGCTACAAAGGTTATGCATTTTGCCATATAGGGTTTTGTAACTCCTTGTTTGCAGCACCATAAATGGCTGGACCAAGCTGCCAACTTTGCTAATTCCCAATTTTTGTATCAGCAGCACCGCAGGTTTGGTGCTCCTGATAGTGACCCTGGCTGTAAGAATCTCACCTGATTTTCTGCATGAGTGAATGGAGGTCGCGATGCTAGGTCCCGACCTCCCTATCAATCGAGATGACCCAACAGAAGCCAAAGCCAATCTCGATTGAAGGGAAAGAGGGGAAGGGAAAATAAAATAAACGTCCACTGATGACTGCGCAGCAAGGTTGCATCTATAAGGACCATCGGGCTCTTCCTGTGTGAAGAAACAAAGTGCATACGGAACAACACTTAACAGGGAAGCAATGGTGTTGCTCAATCTTTTATACTATGCACTTCTGCCTGTGTTAAACCCCTCTTTCGGTCAATGTAAGATATATTGAGGTCAACTGATAAGATTGTGCATCTAATGAAGGGTAAGAAAAGAAAAACAGAAATGTGTGCACAGATCAGAACAGACTTAGAGTGTTTCCTTAACTATTACATAACAACTAAAATAGCATGCATCCCATACTCCTTTTATCCTTTTAAATGTAGGGTTTGTGTGGCATGTCTAGAGAGTTCACAGAAAGAACAAACATGTTACTAGATATCTGCATATAGTTAGCACATTATTTCATGCACTGAGCATGTTAGTCATAACAATAAAACAAAATTAAGCCTAGTCACAAATTCAGAGGTGCATTAGGTATTCAAATTGCACAATTTGCAGCAGGTAATACTTTACTTGTTTTTTTTTCCCTTGTAGGAAGATCAGAAAAGACCATAACATCCAGGAGAGGAAAGAGAGCATAAGTCAAATAAGTACTATATTGCACAAAACAAGATGGAAGGTTTGCACAAATCAGCAGGCTTGTGCATTACCAGGATTGTATGCTGACTCAATACTTTTACTTGACTTGTCTTGTTTTCTTTTGCAGGAGTGTTGTAAAAAAACACTAGAATTCCAGAGGCAGGAAGATTCCAAATGGAATTCCAAACAATGCCCTAACAAGATCCAACGTGATGAGGGAAGGCGAGTGCAGGTAGCCAGAAGCACAGTGCTTAATTTGTAAATAAAAAAGTGCCGTGCCCAAAGCCCTCCTCTTAAACACACGGCTGCTGCAACTAAATGTCTGAACACGGAGTACAGAGGCAGCGTAATCCTGAAGCCATCTCGGGCCTCTCAATCCATATAAAGCCACTCCCTGCCCCTTCAGGTCACTCTGCTGCAGAGAACAACTAGAATGACAAGCAGCTTACCGCACATCGTGCGCTTCAGATATTCTGGTGAAGATCCACCCCTGCCTCGCTCAGCCAGCCCCACAAGAGACTGCAGGCATGACATTTGCAGAGTTCCTATAATCATGAAGCAGAAAGGACTTCTACTATTTTTGTGGCAATGTTGTTCCCACCCCATATTATGTCAGGTCCTAGCTGTGCTCTAGATATACAGGGAGTCTCCAAAGTATTTTCTGCTGAAGGCCCCATAAATCTTTAAGATGGTCCTTATCATAGGTCTAGTAATCAAAATCAAATATTTTTCTACTTCGTTATAGGTCTGCAAGAGGAAGTTCTTTTATAAAGTTGGCCTCCGAAGTGTCCTGGATAGCATAGGATGTGGTATAAAGGTTGAGTAGTGGTACAATCGAGGTACAGTACAACACAATTGTCGAAGGTGAAATAATGATGAGAATGTCCAGCAAGAGCTGTTTTTATTTAAATAACACAGTTTAACTAATGACTATTACAGATGCATAACTGTATAATAAAAACAAGCAACTAAATAATAAAAATACACACAAATCAGGTATCGAAATAACATAAATTCAGTAAAACATTGAGCATCAATATTCATTCAATATACACAGTTTGTGATTATTATCTGATCACAGATGGACTGCCACTGATAAAAACAAATGGAATTCAAAGGATTGCAATTCCCCCAACAAAACACAGTAACTCTTAAAATAATATTAATGGTTGCTAGCTGAACTGAATTCCAGACAACATACAAAAACAAAGAACATAAAATGTACGGTGTGCGAAAGCCCTCCTTTTTTCCCTAGTCACTTCGAAAGGTTTTGGCCAGATACTGGTGGTTAGTGACTCTTGGCTGTGCCCTGGGTACTGCTAACCAGTCCAAGGGCCAGTGCTCTGTGTAAGGGGGATAGGCAAATTAGGCTAATTATAATTGGCAGTATCATCCTACCTATAAGTTCCTAATATATGGTAGGGTATTTAGGTTCAGGGACCCTAGCATAGGTAGTGCACCCATAGGTGCACTGCTGAGGTTCCCATTGTCATTTTAAAGGCAGGCCTGCCTTAGTGGCTTCTTTTAAATTAAAGTTACCCCCAAATTCAACTTTGGAATTAAAAGTACTTCCTGAAACTGCCTTATTTTAACATATAGATCACCCATAAGGTGTGCCTTAGGTGCCTCCAGGGTTGGTGGTAGTGTAATTATAAGCAGGGACCTTATAAAAGATGTTTTATAGGCCACAGTGAAGACAACTAGACAAATTTGTTTTTCCTTCATCGTAGTGAAGGGG
Organism: Pleurodeles waltl; assembly: GCF_031143425.1. Lineage (NCBI taxonomy): Eukaryota > Metazoa > Chordata > Amphibia > Caudata > Salamandridae > Pleurodeles > Pleurodeles waltl. The sequence continues at coordinate 1,452,254,729 of NC_090444.1, read as the reverse complement.
CTCCATAGGCTAATATGGGGAGACTTTATTTTTAATTACGTCCCAAAAGGAGCTAGATATTTCAAGTTTGGGATCAAACTGTTATAATAACTCCAACAACTTGCCACTGTTAAATTTAATATAACTAGTTCAGGAAAAGAGTTTTAGAATTCTACCTGAAAGTTTCCAACTTCTCCAGTGCCCTTCTGTTATCAGCCAGCCTCTAGCAGCCTGGCCAAGCTGCCTTGACGAGGTGTGAAGTGGTCTGGGCTGAAGACAAAGGATGTGCCTGGGGGAGGATATCTACCTAAGCAGATGGTGAAACAGGATGGGGAGAGCAGTCTAACAGGTCTTCAAAGGAGGGAAGGGCATTTGGAGCAGGTCAGGACCTCCGGCATTTCATGCAAACCCAGGCAACCAGGCCCCCATTAATTAGATTAAGAGAGGGCAGGGAAGGGGTGTGTGAATTTTTGCCACACCTGGGGGTAGACTCAGCCAGATCTAACCTCCAAAATGTTGTTCCCTAGGATTGATTTTTGCCACACCTCCCAGGAAGTGGTCATCAGAGAGGGTGCTGATCTGCCTGTGATTGGACAGTCGCCATCCACTTTCCACCCAAGGTGCAAGGATACACATGGCGGAGCAGCACTCACACCTCAGATCGCTACCAGGAACAAGTCAAGAAAAGAACAATTGCCCTGTTGAACCCCTAGCCTGCACCTGGACACTGCACTCTGAAGGACTGCACCAAGTTGGGCTTTACCACAAGAAGGACTTTGCTTGACTTCAACTGGTTCAAGGAGCAACTCCCTGTTTGCTCCAGGTAAATAAATTGCTAACCAGAGTGCCCTGTCTGAGATCCTGAAGAAACTGACCAGCTGACAACTGTCCAGTAGTCATTTTTGACTTTCAGCCAGGTGCTTTCTGAGAGTTGGAGACCTAACCCTCAAGGAGCAACTCAGAGCTTCTGGAACCTTGGTGTGAGCTGTGGCCTCCTAGAGGACCTTCAAAGACCTTTTGGTAGAAGATCAAGAAGTTTGGAGAAGATAGGAAAACGTTTGTTAAAAGCTCCATAAAGGGACCGGTCATGAGTCAAGCTGGCTTACAGCGACCATGACCCGGCCTGACTTGCAGGTTCGTCTCACTGAGAAGCTCCAGAGTCCCAAACTCCCAGGATTTCACCAGGGGCTCATGGAAAGGCAATCCGACAACGTTGACTCGCAATCGGCTTGCTGTGGAGGGTCATCCAAAGTTGGAGAGAAAAAGCTAAAAAAATATGACAAAGTTTGAATGTAAAAATTTCACTGGGACTTCTCGTGCAGCGTATCCAAGGAGGGCTCCAGGGACATTGGATCCAATTTCAACTTAAGCCTGGATGAAGATTTCATCCCAAAAAATCAACTAAGTCAGTAGGTGGAATTCTTTACTGAGGTCTTCTGCAACGCGTATCCGAAGAAGGCTGCATGGAGGTCAGATCCCATCTGCGAATTCGTACCAGTGAGAAAAATATTCAAGAAAACGACTAAGTCTGAAGGTAAACCTTTGACGGAGACCTCTCGCTTGTTGTAACCTAGCAGGGCTCCATTGCAGTTCACCTCACATTTTGACTTTGATTGGCCAGGGTGCAACCAGATATCCCGAGTGGCACTTTTAGTTTCTCTGCGCTAAAACACATTAATTTAAAATTCATATCTCTGGTTCCCTGTATTCGCTTTTATTAGCTTTGGTGTCAAATTAAAGATAAAAATATTTCCTATTTTTATAAAGTGGTTTTGGATATTTAAACTTTTTTCTGTGTTTTATTTTATTACTGTATTGTGATATTTGAATGCTTTACACACTTTGGGCCTCATTACAACTTCGGTGGTCTTCATAGAAGTCCGCCAAAGCCTCTGCAGCAAGCATACCGCCAGTGCTGGGGGTGTGCTTGCTGCCCTATTATGAGTGTTCTGCTGGGCCAGCGGGCAAAAACAGCGTTTCCGCCCGCTGGCCCAATGGAAAACTCACCACAACTCACCACAACATTGATGCTGGTTCGTAATCGAGCTGGCAGTAATGTTGTGCGACATCCTTACCACACTGTAGGTTCCTTTCCAGACTTCTGTAAAATGCAGCCAAATTGCCTTGTCCCAAACGTACACTCTTCTTTCTAGAAGTGAGGTTGGCCTAAATTTACTAGTGTCCAACATGAAAAATGGCTGCCATGTGTTGCACAAATGCCATAAAACAGTGCAGCGGCATACTTTCAAAGAGTTACTTTCTGAAGTTGCTCTCAACGCTATTCATACTAAAAATGGCTGTGTTAAACAATTCATGCCCTTTCAGTATGCTGCACAGGCAAGTCTATGGGTGTTTTTTCAAAGTCTTTGTACTATAAGTAAGCCCTCAAGTACAAACTCAGTGCAACCAGCAGCAGGCATGTAAGATGTATATGTTAGGGTATAGCACGTGTTACATGCAGCATTATATGTAGGTCTATGAGGTGATCGGTCCCAGAGGCTGTGTGGGGGGCACGTGGCCCCACACTCAATATGATAAAAGCCCTGGGGGTGGTGGTCCCAGGGGCAGCAGGGGGACCGGGTGGCCCCCGCATTAAATTAGCAATGCCCCTGGGAGTTGCCCCACCAGGGAGCTTCAGAATAAAGAAGCGCAGGAGCCCACACTTCATTTGTTTTTTCATAAAGTGTCACTGGATCCGTGGATCTGCCATGAATCACAGCAAAAAAATAAAAAAAATGCAATTAGCTTTTGGAGGGGGTGGGGGTCCCTCCTGGAGCCCAGCACCAAAGCTGAGAGGTCAGGGCATGCCTACTGTATCTCCTTTTGTTTTTTTGTTATGTTTTATTTATGGGACTCTGCTGAAGCCGAGTCCCAAGATGGCTGCCACACTTCCTGGTTGAAGTGTTGAAAGCGAATCAGAGCTGTGCATTTCCCTGCACAAACTTGTCATTATTCACAAAGTTGTTGCGGGGATCCACATCCCTAGATAAATACATTTATTTTCCCTTCAACATCTTAAAAACTACTGAAGGGATTTACACCAAATAAGCACAATCCGCATATCGAAAGTTAGCTTTCTCCCAAATTTAGTGTACTTCCATCCAGTGGTTTGGGCTGTAGTTGTGTTCAAAGGTCTTATGGGAATTAACATGGGAAACACAACTTTTTGACCCCCCCTTTTCTTGGACCCTGCTTGGCAGATCACACTGAAGCATTGCATGTGCAACAAGAATCACTGGAGCACTTTTTTGGGAACATTTTGTGAAGATTCACCAAATGGTGCCAAAGAAATAGGCAAGTCCAAAAATGCTTATTCTTTGGAAACAGAGTCCTAAGTATAACTACATAGTGTCGACCACCACTAGGTAATATACATAAAATTCAGCTGTTAGAGTTATTTCAAGTAACTATAACTTGTTCCCTAAAGTAACTATCACTCTAGCCATCACCATGCACAGTTTCTCATCAATAATTTTCCTGAAAATGTTACAGTGATATTATCAATGATGTAATAGAAAATGTCATAAGTGATGTAATATACATATTTCCTACTGGTGGTCGTCAGTAAGTAGTTACAGTTAGGACCATGTTTTCACAGGAAAATGATGTTTTGTCTTGCTTATATATTTGGTGTTGTTTGACGAATCTTCATGAAATTTTCCAAATAAGTGTGCCGGTGATCTTTGTTGCGCATGGAAAGTTTAGGGGTGATCGGTCAACATCTGTTGAATGAGGGCCTATTAAAATGGGGGTCAATAAAAGTGTGTTTCCAATGTTGATTCCATTATGAGTTTTGAACACGACTACAGCCCTAACCACTGAACAGAATTAGACCAAATTTGGCAGAAAGCTAGATTGTGTTCCACAGATTGTCCTTTTTGTAATTTGGTGTACATGTTTCAGTAATTGTTGAGAAATAAAAGGAAATCCAAATTTGTATATATAGGGCAGTGGATGTTTCTCAACAACTTTATGGTTATTGCATCAATTTTGCGAATGCACACACCAACATGAATGCCATGATTGGCTGGCTAAACCTGTAGCAGAGAGCTGTGGCTGCCGTTTTTAGTTAATCAGAACTGTCCCCAGGGCTCAAATGAAATGGCAGAAAGTCACATAGGGGTCTTTGAGGGACCTCAGATGCATAGAACATGTAACAAAAAAGTGTTCTTTTTCTTCAAGCATGATATTTGCGAAATCGCCATCCTCTGCAGCATGGCCCCCCAGGTAACGCTGTGACAAATTTGCAAATAACACCAAATTTTTTTTAAAACATCCACAGAGTCATTCAGACACTAATTTATTAATTTATAGATGCACTCAGAGACTCGTGCACCTACCCACACACCCACTCACGACTCATGCACCCGCTCACACAACCACTGATACACTCATGCACCCACTCACAGACCCAGTCCGAGACTCACACATCCATTTTCAGACCCAGACACTCATGCACCCACTCACAGACACACTCAGCCACTCACACACACACTCAGAGAGCCACTCAGACACATACAACCACTCACAGACCTACTCAGAGACTCACACACCCATTCGCAGACCCACTCAAAAACTCATGCACCCACTCACGGACCCACTCAGACACTCCTGCATCCACTCATATACCTACTGAGACACTCTTGCACCAACTTACAGACCCACTCAGACCCTCATTCACCCACTCACAGACCTTCTCAGATACTCATGCACCAACTCACAGATCCACTCAGACCCTAATGAACGAGTTACTTACCTTCGGTAACGACTTTTCTGGTGGATACATTAGCTACCTGTGGATTCCTCACCTCATGAATACTCCCATGGCGCCAGCATTCGACGGAAATCTTCTTACTAGTCTCTGCACGTCGACGAGGACGTCACTGTCTTGCACGCGACGCCGTCTGACGTCATACAGGCAATAAGAGGTCCTCGACGACGTGCAGACGTCAGTACCAATCATTTTTTACGTGCATGAGAACAACCAGGCAATGCAATGAAAGAGCAAGGCAACATCCATTATATTGTAAAATACACCACATTGTATGAATAACTGTAAATCTTTTTATGTACATATATATATATATAAAACTCTCTCTTTTAAAATATATACACACACCAAGTATATACCATATACACATATATATATACAAATATATTATATATATACATCTATTGCACCCGCAAGGACCAAGAGGAGCGCACTCAAGGATTACTTGGCAAGACCATAAAGGCAACGGGGAGGCGGGTGGGACCGTGAGGAATCCACAGGTAGCTAATGTATCCACCAGAAAAGTCGTTACCGAAGGTAAGTAACTCGTTCTTCTGATGGATACAACTACCTGTGGATTCCTCACCTCATGAATAGAGTCCCAAAGCAGTACCACGCCCGGCGGTGGGTGCCTAAATGGTCAAACCAAGAAATCCTGCAGCACTGACCGTGCAAAATGACCGTCCCTTCTAACCTCAGAATCTAAACAGTAATGTTTTGCAAAAGTGTGAAGGGACGACCAAGTTGCGGCCTTGCAGATGTCGACCACAGGAACACCTCTGGCTAAGGCCGAAGTGGCCGACTTAGCTCTGGTGGAATGAGCTCTAATGCCCTCAGGAGGATCCTTCTTTGCCAAAGAGTAACATATTTTAATGCAAAGAACAACCCACCTGGATAGTGTTCTCTTGTGGACTGCCTTTCCTCTCCTCTTGCCCACGTATCCAATAAACAGCTGATCCTCCAGCCTGAAATCCCTTGTTCTATCGATAAAGAAGCTCAACGCTCTCTTTGGGTCCAGACGGTGCAGTCTTTCTTCCTCTTTGGAAGGATGAGGCGGAGGATAGAACGTGGACAAAGTAATTGCCTGAGCCAAATGGAAGGGTGAAACAACCTTCGGGAGGAAAGCAGCCTTGGTCCTCAACACCACCTTATCCCCATAAAAAGTTGTATAAGGGGGTTTTACTGATAAGGCCTGCAACTCACTCACTCTCCTTGCTGATGTTATAGCTATCAGGAAGACTGTTTTTAAAACCAAATACCTCAAGGGGCAAGAATGCATAGGTTCAAAAGGGGACCCCATAAGGAAAGTCAGGACTAAGGACAAATCCCATTGCGGCATAACGAATGGCTTTGGAGGATATTGATTTAGAAGACCTTTCAAGAATCTGATAACAATAGGGGATTTAAATAAAGATGGTTGGTCTGGAAGACATATGAAGGCTGACAAGGCCGATAAATAACCTTTAATGGTAGCCACTGCACAACCTTTCTGCGCCAGAGATAGAGCAAAAGACAAAACGTCCGATAGATGAGCATGTAAAGGATCAATCTGCCTCTCTCCACACCACGCAACAAATTTAGACCACCTATTAGCGTAGATAGATTTAGTGGAGTGTCGCCTGGCCGCTAATATAATATCCACTACCTCAGGCGGGAGAGAGAAGGAACTCAGGTTGCCCCGTTCAATCTCCAGGCATGTAGGTGCAGACTCTGGAGGTTGGGGTGTAGAACCTGCCCCTGCGACTGTGAGAGGAGGTCTGCCATGAAAGGGAGACGGAGCGGCGGGCACGTTGAGAGTTGGAGAAGGTCGGAGTACCACACCCTCCTTGGCCAATCCGGAGCTATTAAGATTACTAGAGCCCGGTCTTGGCGAATCTTCCTCAATACTCGAGGAATCAAGGGTATGGGAGGAAACGCGTAAAGCAACTGGCCGCACCAGGTCATTTGAAACGCGTCCCCCAACGCTTCCTGCATCGGATACTGAAGGCTGCAGAACAACGGACAATGCGCGTTCTCTCGAGTGGCGAACAGATCTACCCGAGGAAACCCCCACTTCTGGAAGATTAAACGGACTTGATCTGGATGGAGACGCCACTCGTGGTCTGCCGAGAAGTGGCGACTGAGACTGTCCGCACGCACGTTCAAAACTCCGGCCAGATGGTTTGCTATCAAGCAAATCCGATGGTCCTTTGCCCAGGACCATAGTCGAAGAGCTTCTCTGCAGAGAAGGTACGACCTCACTCCTCCCTGCTTGTTTATGTACCACATCGTGGTAGTATTGTCCGTTAGGACCTGTACCGACTGACCACGAAGGGAAGGGAGGAAGGCCTTGAGAGCCAGACGTACAGCCCGTAACTCTAACAGATTGATGTGAAAAATCTGTTCCTCTGGAGACCAAAGACCTTTGATCTCCAGATCCCCCAGATGAGCTCCCCACCCTAGAGTGGAAGCATCCGTTATGACTGTTGTCACTGGTGGCGACTGCTGGAACGGCTTTCCTTGTGAAAGATTGTTGCTTGCAATCCACCACTTCAAATCCACAGCAGCATCTCTGGAGATCTTGACAGTACCCTCTAGATCCCCTCTGTGTTGAGACCACTGCCTTCGGAGGCACCACTGAAGAGCCCTCATGTGCCAGCGAGCATGCGTGACCAACAGAATGCAGGAGGCAAAAAGACCGAGCAGACGAAGGACCTTGAGGACTGGAACTACCGCTCCATTTCGAAACATTGGAACCAAATCCTGAATATCTTGAATCCGCTGAGGCGGAGGAAAGGCCCGACCCAATGTTGTATCCAGTACTGCCCCTATGAACAGGAGGCGCTGAGAGGGCTCTAGGTGAGATTTGGGCTCGTTCACCGAAAAGCCCAGGTCGAACAACAACTGGGTTGTTGACTGCAGATGACGCAACACAAGCTCCGGGGACTTGGCTTTGATTAACCAATCGTCCAAGTAAGGGAATACTGCTATCCCCTTCCTTCTGAGCTCTGCCGCAACCACCGACATCACCTTCGTGAAGACTCGAGGTGCTGAAGTAAGACCAAACGGAAGGACCGCAAACTGGTAGTGTTGCGATCCCACCACAAACCGGAGATACTTCCTGTGTGACTTGAGTATCGGGATATGAAAGTAAGCATCCTGCAAGTCGACAGACACCATCCAGTCTTCCATGTTCAACGCCAAAAGCACCTGTGCTAGGGTCAGCATCTTGAACTTTTCCTGCTTGAGGAACCAATTCAAGATCCTCAGGTCCAGAATTGGTCTCAAACGACCATCCTTCTTGGGAATCAGGAAATACCTTGAGTAAACTCCTTGACCCCTTTCCTGCTCCGGGACCAACTCCACCGCGCCCTTTAAAAGGAGGACTTCTACCTCCTGTTCTAGCAACAGGAGGTGTTCTTGTGAACAATACGAAGGGCGGGGCGGGATGAGGGGCGGAAACTCCCGAAAGGGAAGGGTGTAGCCTTTTCCCACAACACTGAGAACCCAAGTGTCCGACGTAACAGTCTCCCATTTGGTGAGAAAATGCTGTAATCTTCCCCCTACAGGAGAGGAGTGAGTGGGAAATGGTGGAAGCCTAAGGCTGCTTCCCCTGCTGCACCCCGCCAGAGGATGAGGAAGAGGCAGAGTGCTGCTGAGAAGCTCCCCTGGTGCGGACCCTACCCCTCCCCCTAAAAGATCTATAGGGATGGGAAGAGGCAGGTTGCTGATATCTTCCCCGAAAGGAAGAGGAGGAAGAGCCACGCCCAAATCCACGAAACCTCCTGAAGAATCTGGAAGAGGCCGTGGAAGAAGGAGCTTGGAGTCCCAGCGACTTAGCCGTGGCCCTGCTCTCCTTAAACCGTTCCAAGGCCGAATCAGCCTTAGCCCCAAACAGTTTGTCCCCATCAAACGGGAGATCCAACAATGTGGACTGTACATCTGCCGAAAAGCCCGAGTTACGGAGCCAGGCCTGTCTCCTTTCCACCACAGTTGTGCCCATTGCACTGGCTACCGAGTCGGTGGTATCCAGTCCCGTCTGGATAATTTGGGTCGCAGCAGCCTGAGCATCAGAGACAAGATCCAAAAGACCCTGGGGAAGCTCTGTAAACGAAGAGGAGATGTCATCCATCAGAGCATGAATATACCTCCCCAGGATACAGGTTGCATTGGTGGCTTTTAAAGCCAGACTGCAGGACGAAAAAATCTTCTTCGACTGCGCCTCCAGCTTTTTTGAATCTCTGTCCCCCGGCACCGTCGGAAAAGAACCAGGCGCTGACTTGGACGAACAGGAGGCCTGCACAACCAAGCTCTCCGGCGTAGGGTGCCTAGATAGGAAACCAGGATCAGTTGGAGCCGTCCGATACCTCCTGGCCACGGCTCTGTGAACTGCTGGGGAAGATGCCGGCTTCTTCCACACCTCTAAAACCGGATCCAGCAGAGCGTCATTAAAAGGTAATAGAGGCTCCGCCGCGGCTGAGGCCGGATGCAACACCTCTGTCAAAAGGTTTTGTTTCGCCTCCACCACCGGCAAAGGCAGGGCCAAAAAACTAGCTGCCTTCCGTACCACTGTATGAAAGGAAGCAGCTTCCTCGGTATATTCCCCCGGGGACGAAAGGTCCCACTCAGGGGAAGTGTCCAGCCCACTGGCCGACTCCAGTCCACGCAGCCCATCACCCGAGTCCTCTAGCTCTCCTTCCTCTAGGGCTCGTTGGTACTCCTGCTCCTCTAGTACCCGGAGAGCACGCCTCCTTGAATGCAGTCGTTGCTCAATCCGCGGAGTCGACAATACCTCCGCCGAAGTCGGAGATCGGCGCCGATCTTCCGAAGCCACCGACGCCGCATCCGGCGCCACAGGTAACTTCGGCGCCGACTGAAGAGCAGATGAAACGGATGGACCCACCGGAGTCACAGGCCGAAATCTCGACGTCGACGGGATGGAAATCCCTGGGGCCAATCCGTCCGAAGCCATCGGAGCGGCCACCGGCGCCGACACTGGCGCCGAGCCCACGTTCCCAAACGGGAGAAAGGGCATAAAGGGTGCCGGCCGAAGAGGCGCAGGATCACCCAAAGAAAAGGCCAAAGGCCCAGCCGGAGCACCCCCTGGAGCCATCTGTTGGAAGATGGCATACATCGCATTCAAGAATGCGGAACTATCGGCTCCAGGGGTGGGAAAAGCCGGATACTGGGGTGCCTGACTCGGAGGCGACCCCGACGCCGGCCTCGGCGTCTGCGCCGGAGAAAACACTTGAGGCTCCAATACCTCAATCACCGACGCCTGTCCAGGCGAAGTTGGAGACGCCGGAGAGAGCAACGGCGTCGAAGGATGCGGCGTCACCGTGGGGCTGACCTCCCATGTCCTCCGGCGCCGATCCGGAGACCTGGAACGAGCCTCCCTTGAATGACGCCGAGATTCTCTACGGCGCCGGGAGTCTCGATGACGCCGATGTCTTGGAGAAGACTTTTTCTTGTGATGCTTCTCCTTTGACTTGGCCATAAACAGCTTCGCCTCGCGTTCTTTAAGGGCCTTCGGATTCATGTGCTGACACGAATCACAAGTCGAGATGTCGTGGTCGGAGCTCAAACACCAAAGGTAATCGGAATGAGGATCCGTCACCGACATCTTGCCTCCACACTCACGACAAGGCTTAAATCCAGACTTTCTCTGCGACATTATTTCCACAGAGAAAGAGTACGCAGCAAGATATACACTGTAACCGCAAGAGTAACAGTTGCTCCCTCGAAGATAACCGTTTCGAATGCACGGAAAAAAGGGAACTGACGTCTGCACGTCGTCGAGGACCTCTTATTGCCTGTATGACGTCAGACGGCGTCGCGTGCGAGACAGTGACGTCCTCGTCGACGTGCAGAGACTAGTAAGAAGATTTCCGTCGAATGCTGGCGCCATGGGAGTATTCATGAGGTGAGGAATCCACAGGTAGTTGTATCCATCAGAAGCACCCATTCACGCACCCACTCAGACACTCATGCACCCACTCACAGACCCACTCAGACAGTCATGCATTCACTCAAAAACCCATGCAAAGAGTCATGCCTGCACTTACACATTCACTCACTCAGAGATCCACTCAGTCACCCATGCACCGACTGATAACTCAGGTATTATACACACACTAATTGAACCGCTCAGAGACTTATGCATGTGGGGTGAGGTGGTTGGTTATAGGGGGTTGGCTAACTGTGGCCAACCCCCACGCACACGGCCAAAGGCCTTCCGTGTTGTGGGTTTGGGTGGTTATGGGAGTTGGCCACAAGGCCTGTCTGCAGTACTTGTTTCTTGAAATTGAATGAGCATTCTTCAGTAGGCAATCTAAAGAATGCTTTTGTTTTTTGGAGGTGGTATGAGTATGTGCAGCAGGATGGTTAGTAATGTCCATTGAAGTCACAGGTGGTATGTCATTGTTGATATTGTTAACCGTTGCAATCCAGAGAATGTGTTATTTTTGTTTTTGTTCATCCAGAGGTATTACTCCTTTCACAGGAATATTGTGCATAAGGCACTATGGTCTTCAAGACAACTTTTGCATTAATGAGTCACGTTCCACCAGGCACCTTGAGGCAAAGAAACTGTGAATTAGGATCCCCAATGTCCTTTTTATGATGGATTTTGTTTTCAAAGTGCCAAATCCACTGCAGGATTCTTGGAGTTAACAAATGGCATCACTAACCGTGGTGGTACGGCGTACACCAGGCCAGCTATTGTGGAAAATGAGTGCATGTTAAGTTTGTTTCACAGCAACAGATTGATGTGCTTATGCCTATCTGCCATCTAGGGGGGGGGGGGGGGGAACAGAAAGTCCATGAGTCACCTTAGAAAATAATATAAAAAAGAAATGGTACAGATGGCCTCAATCCAAAATGAACGATGAGCCAGAATGCCGACACTACACCCGGGAATATTTATGAAAAACAAGGGATGGAAAGGTGTGCTCAGGCATTGGTCCATGCCTCGACCCATTAACAGGTCCAACGGTCTTTCTGCCCCAGTTAATGGGCGGAATGGTGAGGAGTACATCCAATTTATCTTCAGAAAGCCCACTAGACCCACAGATGTTTTTTTTAAAACAAAAGGGGGCTGTCTGCTTAGTTAATTGCCCAAAAGCCACAACCATGTTTCAGTCTGTGGAATGATTGAAAAATGTCCCACCCAATCAGTATTGAGTGGGAAGAATGTTCACCAGATGCCAGTGATATTTTTCTGAAAAAGAAATTCGGGCGGGGACTGGCCTGTCCTAATGGCATGCTGAACAACCACCCCTAAAAAACCCTTGAATCCCAGAAGCTTCCGTATCTCCATGTGAGTGGACAATTTGATTCTTTTTTGCATACGTTTGACATGTAGGTCAGCACTGCAGAGGAATTAGTACCAATTTCCTTCTAGGTGCCATAGAGAATCGTTGCCTTATTTGGGCCCTGGTCAGAAGGCAAAGAGAGAACCCTACAAACCAAGGCACTTCTAAAACCTGAAGACCCTGGAAATTTAAGGAAGGTGTGGCTTGAGTGGATCTTACTGTGGTGTACTCAGAATGCCCTCCAAATCCAAACTGTGCTTACATTCACTAATTTTCCTCACATTTCTTTGAGGGAAAGTTCTGGAATCTGCTGGTATCCACACATTTCCTATAACCCAGCAATCCTACACTACTTCCAATAAAAACCATACACCACTTGTGAGGCTCTACTAGTAACTTCTATGGTATTTTGCTTATGTAGATAAAGAGAGACATTAAGAAGACATTCCCAGCTCTAAAGCTTCAACAAAAAATGTCCCCACAGAGGGATGTTTATTCTGAAGTGTCATATTCCAATTGTGGCACTAAAAACCTGTAAACATTTGAACCCTCTCACATTTCATAACATGTATCTTCACTTTCACACTTCACATCCTTTCATTTTGTATCCTGCCCTTTTAAATAGAATCTCAATTATATGCTGTTAACCACAATCACTTTGGAAGCGCTAAGGTGAACAAAATAAAAATAAAATAGAAAATAGAATAAAATAGAAACAAGGACCGTAATGTCAGGTAATACATATGAGAGCAGATCATATGTAATGGGTGCTATCACTCAGTCTAGTGAGACCATCCAGTTTGGACAGCAGAACTGTTAAGCCACTCATAGAGGCTTGGCGAAGCTGTAGTGATTATAACTTACAGCTCCAAATATGTATTTGGAGTGGAATTATTTCATGAGAAAATATTGGTTAATGTTGTCAAGTTATGACAATGCATGCATGTTGCTGTCTCTGCTAGATTTCAATCCTTTCAAATATAAACAATTTCACAAAAGAATAGCTTAGAATTCCTAATTTAAAAAATGCTCTGAAATACCTATGTTTCATAATAAAAATATGTCAGGTTCTGAAAATAATAGTTTGTTATTTTAACAACAGAAGTGTGCACTTCTACTTTGCCATAAAAGGGCCCCCATTATGCCAAGGTTGGTGATCTTCATCTCAAGTATCATCACAATCTTCTATGGCTATCCTTGAACTTGAGTCTGCGGTCCATGGTGCCATGAATGCATGCAATAGGCCAGGAACTGAAGCCAGCATTATACCAATACGGGTGCTACTCTGCTATGGTGTCCAACAATAGGACAAAATATACTACAATTAGTGAGGGCCAGCATTGTACTATGGATGGCCACTATAATGTCATGAATGCCCATAATATGCCATGAATGACCACTGTCTGCCAGGCCATGTTAAATCATTGATATGTCTTCTTTCTAAACTGAGTTTTTCTTGTTTTACCCTGTTTATTTCCTAAAAGTAACATTGTTTTGCGATGTTGCTAACGTTGTACCACGTGTAATGCTTTATGGTAGACTTTCCTGCTTACATTAAGCTGCAAAACTAAACTTGAATTTCTTGACACATTATTGGCCTCGTGACAAGGCTGGCAGTCTTCAGACCAACCAGCCCAGCGAAGGCGTTCAGGACCAGACTCTGGTGGTCAGGCTGCCAGGGTTCTGCCAGCACCACTGGGATTGGTGATCTTGACAGTCTGGAAGTGGCAGAGATTGTAACCCGCCAGGGCAGTACTGCATGCATGAAAAAGCTGGGGGAGAACAAGTGCAGGGGGCCACAGGGGGACCACAGCGGGGCCCCTGCACTGCCCATGCATGTGGCATGGGCAGTGCAGGGGTCCCCCTGTCCAGCACTGTTTCAATGTTCACTGTCTGAATAGGATGGTTGTTAATATGACAGCGGCCACCCTGTTGGGTGTTTGGCAGATGGGCCTTCTTGTTTGCCAAACTCACAATGAGGGCCCAAAAGTGAGACTGAATGGCTCTCATTGAGCGTCTCTATCATAAATAACAGATTCATTCAAACTCTTGTTGCTCACTGATATGATGTAGCAAAACTGGTAAACGAAATTTGATTAGTATGTATCATCATGGGCACCTTAGTGATCACTTTTGCAATTAGGAAGGATTTCTTGGCTTACGAGCAGAAATGATCAAATTTTATTAAAAGAAAATGCATGATAAACTTCCATTTTTCTTGTGCATTCTTGTGTAAATTACATTTTAAAATATATTTTTATTTATTTTCCAATTACCCAGGGCAGTGCTTGCTTCTTCTTTAAACGCATTTACCAAGGTAAAGCAGTACTCCAGTAATACTGTTTTACCTGTGTTAATATGCCTTTTTGAATTAGGCCTAAATTGTTGTTTGTGGATCAACCTCTATATGTTTAAAATTACAATCCACTGACCAAGAATATACATTATTAGTGCTCCATGGGAAAACGGAGTGGAAACGCAAAGAACATCTTTATAAAAAGGTTTTAAGTTTGCATCGACGCTGTGGCGTGTTGACCCTCAATTCTATAATACTGTGGAGAGTGTCAGAAAACTACTTTATATATATTTTTATGCGTCAGAAGAAGAAGCACAATATATTCAAGATATAAGGAATTAGAAAAAACATTCATCCGAAGCGAGCCACCTTAGCAAATCAATTATTCAATGTGCTTATTATTGCGTTCACAGTTAATGAGAGGAACACTGTGGACATTATACATTCAGTGAAGGTACAAATCTTCTGTATGTAGATTTTAATGAAAACACTGCTCCTTTGTACACGTTTTCTTCTTAATTAGAAACAGCAATGAAATGAGTAGTCCAATTATAAGAGAATCAGACGGCTGCTATATTTAACGTTTGTTTAACATGTGTGTTTCAAACTTAAAATTATCTTTGTTACATCTTATTATATATTTGAAAATTCTATTGTTCAACGTAACACGTGGGGTTTACCGTCTTATGCATCTTATTGCTTTTTTTCACGAAACCCATCCTATATTTAAACCTAGCAGCTTTTACAACTTATTTTAGGTAGGAGTCCATCTTTAGAATTAAAATCTTCCTAGCCAAAACAATGAATATAAAAATTAACTCAATTTTAATATGAAAATTGCATTAATAGTGTTCGCAGTTTGTAGTGAAAGATTAGAGTCGATGTCAACAGATATACATTGGCAGCAATTGAGAATAAACTTCATTTGGTTAGAAATAAGAATTCACTCTATTAAGAGTAGAGCTGAAAGGAAAAACAATAAAAACAAAATCTTGCTCTTAGAAGAACAATATATAATTATGCTGTGTCAATCTCTTATCATGGAATAATATTCGAAGCTGCTGTTTCTACTGAATGGGTGTTATGGTGAGTGTTCCCAAGTAACGCCGACAGAATTTGACACATTTCCAAATTCCCTAAGGGACCCCATCCCCTTTGAGAATGGCAGTAAAAACATTTTTTTTGCCTGCTCGTTTCATTTTTTGTTTTTGAAATGTATCTCGTTTTCCTTTAAGGAAAACGGGATGCAAAGCTTAAAAAAAAAACAACCTTGGGAGGGCGGCCATTCCAAAGGGGGTTGCAAATTGCGACCTACCTCATGCAAATTCATGAGGTATGGCATTTGCGACCCCCTTACGAATCGCAAACAGTGTCATTGACACAGTTCAACATAAGGTTTTGCAACTCGCAAATTGCAAGTCGCTCTTACTCGCAATTTGCGAGTCACAAAACAATTCTTTCGCACATATAGCCCTATGTTTCCTTGTTTTTTTCCTCTTTCTATGTGGGCAGCACAATGCAGCACATCTGCTGCACACGTAGAAAGAGGAAAAAGCCTCCTTTTTGTGCAGGGAGGTGTCTCGTCCTGCAGAAAATCAATCATCAGTACAATGCAGACACCCTTCCACCATGGTGCCAGGGTGCCTGGGTTGGCGCATGGCAGCCCATTGAGCACCAACATATGGGGAAAGGGCAGGAATGTACTGTGTCTCATAGATATGACACATTACTACCCTTTCCATTTAAAGCACTACAGCGCAGCACGATCCCTTGTGGCGCTGCTTTGCAACAAAATCTTCCAAATGAGGCCATCTCATTCCACTCAGAAGAGATTAGTCCACCTCATTGGAGGTAACACCAGAGCAAGGCTCGGTCAAAATAATGATTACTCCTGAACAAAATACAATATAATAATAATCTGTTATTTGGCATCTATCCTTTTTGTTATTACCGTTGTGCTTAAGTTTGAAACTCTTTTTCTTTTTTTTTAAACATCTTTTTTATTGATTCTGCACATCAAACAACAGCAATTACAATTTGTCATGTTAGATTTTAGTTGATCCAACATAACATAGAACATGCATAACAATAACAGCGCAGGTCTAGTCTCCTTCCATTTTACATGTCTTGCATCTTACAGTTAAATCACATGGCATCTCTAATGTCATAATTAGCAGCTGGTGAATACCCTCCTATTTTTACATTTATTTCTCAGGTGAGTCGGGGCTTGGACCGGAAGTCGCTTCTTTGTGTATGTGTGCTCCACTTATGTATGTTACGTCCATGTGAGGTATCCTTGTTCCGTGCGGGGTTATATGTGGCCTGTGTCCTGTCTGCTTTTCTGAGTTAATATCAGTTTTCATGGTGGGCGCTTGTCGTTTTTAACCTCCAGTTTGGCCACAAATGTTTCCCAAGCGTCGGACCCAGTATGTTTCTGGCCTTCATCTACTAACTTACGTAGTATCTGATACTCTGTGCGTGCCCAGCGCAATGTCAAGGCACGCCATGGTTTCAAGTCCAGTGGTTTAAGGGCTTTCCAATTCATAGCAATGAACCTTTTATACATTACAAAAGCTATATCTGCACACCTATGTATGTGTTTATGCTTTTTATCCCTCTTCCTGACACCCAGCAGGCAGGAGCTAGGATCTAGTTTGAATATAAGGTCTGTAATATCTGATATGTCAGCCACTACCACCCACCATTCCGATTCCAGGGGACCACACTCCTAGACCATATGGTAAAAGTTGACCGATGGGGAATTACATCGAGGGCATTGAAAGTCCGCCCCAGGAAACATGCGCTTCAGCCGTGCAGGTGTGAGGTATGTTTGATGTGTGTAATTAAATTGAGTGTATCTACACCTGGGGTTTCTTGACACACTGCGAGTATGAATTAAAGCCTGGGACCGATCCTCAGCTGTCAATTGATTCGGTAACACAGTATTCCATCGAGTTCTAACATTTTCTAATCCGTTTAAGGGGAATGTGTTTAAGGCTTTGTATGCATTTGTTATAACTTTGTTCTGGTTATCGTATGTTAGCATGTGGTGTAACAAAGGGGAGGTAATAGGTTCCTGATCCCCTGACGTCCACGCCTTCTTGATTAAATGGCAAATAGAGTAATATGCCATAAATTGGCGTATTCCTACTGAGGTGAGTTCTCTCATAGATCCAAACGACATTAGCTTTCCTTCCTCAAAGCAGTCTCCGACCGTTAGTATACCTGCCTCTGCCCAGGTTGCAGCAGAGTACATGCCCGCTGTGATCCCCTTTCCTGGGATTTGCCCCAGTGGGTTAAGGTGGGAGTATGGGGTCCCTTTTTGACCCCTTTGGACGTATTTTGTCCAGCATTCGTGTGCGGCTATCATTAATAAGTTACTGGTTGCCCCTTTTGCCAGGGCATTGAACAGCCACGCCAGCAATGGTTTGCCATGTAGCTGCTTCATGATTCATGTAGTTTCAGCCGATTCGGGTCTGTGTATCTAGTTTAGGATCCACTGCAACTGTGCCAAGGCAAAGTACAGTTCAAAGCTTGGGGCTCCCAGTCCTCCCTCACTTAGCGGACGCTGCAGTGTGGCGAGGGCAACTCGAGTCCTACCGCTCCCCCATATGAGTCTTAGTAGGGCTGCGTTTAATTCTCTGAAAAAGCTTTTTGGTATTATCACCGGTAATGCCGCAAAGAGATATAGAAGTCGGGGGAGTAGCAGCATATTCGCTATCGCCACTCTGCCTAGTGGCGATGGTGGCAGTGCACACCAGAACCGTAGAGACCCCTTTATAGAGTTCAGTGTGCGTCCCAAGTTGCCATCCCTCAAGTCATCAGGCTTGTGGTATATATGAACTCCCAGGTATTTGAAGGTGTCAAAGCACCATCTCAAGCCCCCCTCTTGTACTGACTCCCTGTTCTCAGTAGGCCATTCGGTCAATGGGAACAAACATGATTTATCCCAGTTCACCTTTAGTCCTGATATTTTCCCAAATTCCTCTAATAGGGATATCACCAACGGCATAGTTTAATTTCCTTTTCTCACATATATCAGGGCATCATCTGCATATAGCGAAACTATATGGCGAGTTCCTGCGGTAATCACTCCCCATCGCTCCTCCTCCATACGTAACCTGGTCCCCATTGGTTCCATCGCTAAGGCAAACAATAAAGGGGATAGTGGGCAACCCTGCCTGATGCCCCTTTCAATAGGAAAACTGTCAGATATAATGCCTCCTGTCTTTACTCTGGCCCTGGGTTCTGCATATAGTGTCTGCACCCAGCCTAAATAGTTGGGCCCAAACCCCATATTTTGCATTGTTGCAAATAAGTAGTTCCACCCCAGTGTGTCGAATGCTTTCTCGATGTCCAATGACATTGCCACGTTATCGTATGCCTCTAGTAGAGTAGCACCTATTATACTCAGCAGTCTGCGAATGTTCAAGAATGTGTTGCGTTTTGGGATAAAACCATTCTGGTCCTCATGTACTAGGGTGTGTATTATGGGGGCTAATCTGTTCGCCAGTATTTTGCCCAGTATTTTGCAGTCTAGATTTAGTAGCAAGAGTGGTCTGTATGACTTAACATCTGTGGGCTTGCGGCCTTGTTTAGGCAGGACCACAATTAATGTTTCTCGCTGCGAGCACAGGAGTAATTTATGTGACCATGCTTCTTCAAACAGCTCCAGCAAATGTGATTTCAGATGTTTGGAGTACATATTATAATATTCTATTGGTAAGCCATCTATTCCAGGTGCTTTATTCCTAGACATCTGTGCCATGGTCGCTTCTAGTTCTGCCATTGTTAGGGGGGCCTCTAATATCTCTTTATCTGCTTGTGACAGTTGTGTTAAGTTCACTCCCCTTAAAAAGGACCCAAGTTGCTGGCTAGTGCATGCTTCCCGTCCCTTGTATAAGCTTGTATAATACTTTTCAAACGCTTTATTGATTGCTTCTTGGCTAGTGGCCATAGTTCCATCTGCTTGTCTTATAGCCCCTATCGGAGCTTGCTGGCGGTCCTCTCGGAGTAACCACGCCAGTAGTCTCCCTGATCCATCACCTTCTGTCTGCAGACCCATTAGATAATAATTATAGTTGTGGCGACGGAGTCTCAAATCCGCCTCTTTATATTTTAAGCGGGTGTTCCCTAATTCTCCCTGTGATGCCCCATTCTGTGCGTCTGCAATTTCTAGCCTTCTCAGCTCTTTCTCCAATGTGGTGACTTCGACGTGTAGTGAGCGCCTGACCCCCCAGCTGGCAGACAGACAATGCCCCGAACAATGACTTTGTGTGTGTCCCACTCTGTCGCTTTTGTATCTGTGGAGCCCTTGTTAATTTCCCAATAATTTTTTATTGTGTTTAATTCTTCCCTGAAAGCCTGGTCTAGGAGAGCCTCCCCTTGCAGGCCCCACGTAGGTATCGCAGATCTTCTCCTTCCCCACTGCAGCGTTAGCCGCAGCGGAGAGTGATCAGATAACATTTTAGCCAGGGATACCACATCTTTGACTAGTGAGCATATTTATTGTGGGTGCCCCATATGATGTCTATCCTAGTGTGCACTTTGTGGGGTATGGAATAAAACGAATATTCACGTTGTGTGGGGTGGCTTGTATGCCAAATATCATGTAGTCTTAGATCCCCTGCCCATGCCACCAATGGACCGGTAGCGGTTCTATGTGGCAATCCACACGGAGGTGGGGCGGACGATCGGGTATGTTATTTGGTGTGCTATTAAAATCCCCACCCCACACCGCTGGTGCCTCAGTGTTGACTAGCAGGGCCGGCGTAAAGGTTACCAAAAATTCAGGTAATGCACTATTAGGGGCATAGATCCCTAACAGTGTGAGTTGTCTGCCATCTAATTGCCCCTCCAGCGCCACATATCTGCCCCCTTGATCTATTTTGTGTGTGTGATGCACATATGGTACTCCCTGGGCTATCCATATAAGTATGATGTGCCTATAATCTGTCCTCCCCAACACCCCCATAATCCTTTTAGATCAGCCTCTAGTAAGTGTGTCTCTTGCAGGATGGCATTGTGTATCCCCTGGCGCTTAAGACGGGCGTGCACACAATATCTTTTACCCTGAGACGCCATTCCCCGCACGTTCCACGTGATTATGTTGTATTCATGCATGACACGAATTGTAATCTGCCCCGTGTGCTTTGTGCCATCTTTGCTTACGTACTTCGGCCCGGGCCACCAGCACACCCACCATTATTTCCCCCTGCTCTGTATTTGTAACATCAACTGCCGACTGTACCAAATTATTTAGTTGTTTGGAAAGACCTGAGAAACACAACTTCCTGCAAACCCCCCCACCCCAACTAAGCCCCCACAGCAATGCTGAACGTGAAGAAACAACATATACAAAGCACTTCTAACAAAAACCGTATCCATGCGGATACCTTCTGGGGAGGAATAATAGCAATTGGAGGTGACCCTTATAGGGGGTCTCCACCTTTGGTCAAGTTATAAATATCAGAAAACAGTTTACGGATGTCGATGCCTCCGGTGCCCGCCGGCCCCAACAGTGACTCGAATGCAGTGGTGTTTCTTCTTCGGCTATCCCCCTGGGCGAGACAGCACGCCGTTCCTTATAAGTTAAGACCATGTCACATTTGTGTTGGCCTGAGCTTCCGCACCCGTACTCTGTGAAAGTCCTGCTGTTGCCGATGAGTGATGAGATCTCTTTAACCCCTCCTTTTACTGCAATCACAGTGCATCTGCTGATCTGGGAGTTACCTTCGGACCTCTTAGCGCCTCTAGTAGTGTCGAGTCAGAGCTCACTGAGTCTGTATGGTCACTTACTTTGGTCTGCAGTGCACTGAAGGAGTTTTGTGTGTGTAAGGACGTCTCTTGCAATACCTTTGCCCTCTCAGCCGCCGCTTGTTTTACAGAGGGTTGTGATTTAGAGCGTTTCCTGGTTTCCTTCGATCCGGTGGTGTAGTCCATTCCTCGTCCTTTCCTGTGCCTTGTCGGGGTTGTGCCAGCCCCTTGGCAAGCAGCCATATCCACGCGTCTTCCGGAGAGGGAAAAATATGTGTCTTATCTTCTGATATTACTCGGAGTTTAGCAGGGAACATTAGAGCATACTTAATATTGTGTTCTCTAAAACATTGTTTGATCCTCACAAAGGGGTTATGTTGTTTCTGTACTTCTTGAGTAAAGTCCGGGTAAGCAGTGATAGATGAACCCTCATACTGGATGGGGCCTTTATTGCGGAAGTGTTGCAGTATGGCGTCTCTGTAATTCAGAAATCTGGCTATTAGTGGCCAAGGCTGCATCCCCAGCTCCGGTTGTCTCCCCGGTACCCTGTGTGCTCTCCCCACTGAGAAAAACTTTGACGGGTTACCCAGCATAACTTAATTGATTAAATATTATTCCAGGAATAGTTCTGAGTTTTGGCCTTCTGACCTTTCGGGGAACCCCAGGAAGTCGGGATCTGCCCTCCGCCTCCTCCGTCCTGCGCCACGGGTCCTTTACCTCAAATTCCAAGGCACAAATCTGTTTTTGATGTTCTTGTACTAGTGGGTTGAGTCCGCTTAGTGTGTCTTCCACCATGCCCACTCTTTCTGCCAAGTTACGATGATCCACTCTTAACAGGTTAAGATCTTGGGACACTATCAATTCTATTTTCTAGTGAGGATTGAGTATCCAATATTGCCTGCAGGATTTTCTCGAATTGAGTTGAGTGGGTTTGCAGTGTGGATTCTAAAGAGGACAGGCTGGGCATTGTTTGCTGATCAGCTAATGTTGTCCCGAGCGTGGGATGCTCTTGGGCTTTGGCTGCTTTCGATTTCCTTGCCATAGTCACTATTTTGCGGTGCTCCACTGTACTTATTTAAGTGTCTTACTGTGGTTAATGATTTCCAAAGGGGGGCCTGTTTCTTCAGGTTTACTTGGGGACACTCCCTGCGCTGGTCAACTGGGCGGCCAATAAGCAAAGTCTCTACAAGTTTGGGAAGTTCCCGCTGCTGTAACACTCCTGTTGAACCTTCCTGCCTTTGCTTATCCACCCACGCAGCAGAGGCCGCTAAAGCAGAGGTTAACAGCCCCGGCAGGCTGTACGCTTGCATACTCGATTCAACACTTGCCGAGGTCATGTCAGCAGTCCATTGCAGCTCCGCACACCATCTTTGATTCCGTGCCCCCGGGACATGGCTCTTTTCTCATGGGGTGTGTTGAAAGAGGGACCCCACCTCCATTAACTCGCTGCTGTGCCTCCCTACCCCTCCGCACTTCAGGAAGGACGGGGGGGCTTCTATGTACCCACGGCGTGGGCCCACTTTATTTAACTAACTTGGGCCCTAGTCACCATCTTGTGGAGGTGGTCCTCCGCTCTTGTCTGAGCCTGGTACCTCTCTGCTATCAGTTACTGTGCTTCCACTCGCGCTGGGGGCCTTCCTGCTGCCTTTGGCCGTCTCAAGCGCGGTAGGAGTCCACCTATTGGCCTCCGAGGCTCGTTGTCCCAGGTGCCGGGTCTTTTACAGGAAGTCACGCAGCTCCTCCAGGAGCAACGTGCAGTAGTTGTGCCGGAGGGTGGGGGAGGGGGAGAAGAGGGAACGAGAGACCAACCAGAGGGGGTCGGCAAAGCAGTGCCAGCCCCCGGCGAGTCCCCCCTCCCACTTACCACACTTCTCTGAGACGTGCAGGGGCTCAGCAGCTGCGCGAGAGCAGGAGGTCCTTTGTTGTAGAGGCTGCACGCGTCCTGCAAGCCTCCGGGAGCTGCTCGCCTCACTTTGAGTCCTCCGTGAGGCACTGCCGGTACTCGGGGAGACAGCCCCTGCCCCTCAGCAGCGCCCCTGGAGGCGCCAACCAGGATTTTAGGTGGGCCCCAGATGGAGCCTACGTATCAGGCATCCGTAGCAGCCGCCATCTTGGCCACTTCCTGTGCTTAAGTTTGAAACTCACCTACTTATTCCCTTAGTGATCTCTTGAACCATCTTTCTACATATTTGATATCTGCTAACAAACATTACAGCTGTCCCATGATACATTTTGGTGTTTCAAAGGGGCCACATGGATTTAGACCATCATAAGACATGCACAGTTTACCCAGTTTACATGCAAAATAAATCACCCGCAATGCGATTTAAAGACTTTTTGCCCAATTCACTATAACAAGCCACATGGTGGTGCAAAAGCGTCAATTTGAAATGATTGTTTATGTGCAGGAAGGGACACCTTCCATCACATAAACAATAATTTATGGCATTTTGCTCTTTCTATGCATACTGCAGATTGCAGCACACATAGAAAAAGCCAAAAACAAGAAGGAATAATAGTATTCCTCCTTGTTGCACCTGGGTGGCATTAGATTTGGGCGCTGCCTTAGGTTTACGAAAACACGTAAATCTGAGGCAGCATCAAAATGCAATGGGTGTTGCTGTGGCACGTCCACAGCAACACCCATTGCACGCCCCTTCCACACAAAGTGCTGCATGTGAACGGGTTGTTAAGCCTCAAAAAGTGGCACTAGGGGCCCATACATATGCACCAAATTGTGTGGTATATTAATCCCACTCCATATTATCCACTACTTAAAAGGCTAACAAATGCTTCAGTTTTAAATGCAATACATGTTGGGATTTTTTTGTTTTTTGTATGCTTCCCATTATTATTTATACAAAAAAAGAATGAAACATATAAACATTCCGGATTTACTGTCTCCTTGGGCCAGACCTATCCTCTACCTGGGCTCTCTCCTTGTGGGGATGTCTTGCACAGTCCCTCCACAGCCCAAAAGAAAAATACCCTCCCTGCTGCATTCCTCAGGTCCCATAACATCCTGGCTTCTTTTAGGGCATATACTTGTCAATGGACTTAATGGCCAGTCCACAGAAGTAGAAAAGAAGCCCTCCAGGCCCCCCCAGCATGTTGATTCCCTCAATGTTTTTGAGGTGGAATAGGGAAGCCAGCACCACTGGCTATGGGGAGGCCCATTCTAGTCTTCAGGGTCAGTTGGAGTCAAAATTGTTCAGCTCCCCTTTGCAGTGGCATCACGTGGCTTTTCCTTCCAGTTAGGCCTCCTTTTGCTTTTGCAGTGTCTTCTTATCTGTTTCAGCTTTGTGTAGGAATTATTTAGTAGGGGTGGACATTTCTGAAAGTCTGACACCACTACCAGTCCTAGGATGCTACATCATCCCTCCACCCCATCCCAATCTTCCTGCACAGCATTTTGGGGCATTCCAGTATAGTAACTTAAAGTAGTCTGTGGAAAAAGCTTCTCTAAAAGCCTTCACTCCACCTTCAGGTGACACAGATGCCTGACCCCCTTCCACCAAAACGTCAAAGGCAAGGTCCTCTATTTTGGGCAGCAGACATATGGCCCTCCTGCTCCGTTTCTGTGAACCTGGGCTGTCGTAGCTGTGGACAAAATGCTTAACAGATGCATAATTCTTCCTCATTCCTTTCTTCCCCCCAAGAACAGAATCAATTCAAATATTAGGTAGTCAAATGCAAAAAATCCAAGGGGATGAAATGGGCTGAATCTATATGCTAGAGTAACTGAGTGACTTGTATAATGATGTTGAAGATGGACAATGATTGAGGGTCAGCTAGGTGACTAGGTTAGGAGGTTCGTGGTCAAGGATACTGGCTTAGGAATCTAAGAATTAATTCTGAAAAGACAAGAGTTTAATGTTACCAGTGCTGCATATACCAGGATTGACAATTTGTGCAGCAGATTGGAATTTAAGATCTTGCTTATTTTCCAGTGATTGGTGTCTCAACCTAGAGTTGTTTGGGAGGAGCAATGATTGGCAGAGTTAGTCCAGAGTAGACTAATATGTGAAGAGGCTAAAAAGTGAGTTTCCTCATGTTTTTAGTTGGCATGTGAATCCAGAGGCAGAAAGACCCAACATGTATGGCAGAACAGATATCAGAGTGTATCAGTTTCCTCTATTTGCTAAGGTACTGAGGGCCATATTTATACTTTTTGACGCAAAACTGCGCTAACGCAGTTTTGCGTCAAAAAAATTAGCGCCGACTAACGCCATTCTGAAGCGCCATGCGGGCGCCGTATTTAATCAATGACGTTAGCCAGCGTTAGCCGGCGGCGCTGCCTGGTGTGTGTGGAAAAAAACGACGTACACCAGGCAGCGCCGGCGTAGGGGGATATGGAGCTTGGGCGCCAAAAAATGGGGCAAGTCAGGCTGAGGCAAATTTTTCGCCTAAACCCGATTTGCGCCATTTTTTTCCACTCCCAACCCCCATAGAAATGACTCCTGTCTTAGCAAAGACAGGAGTCATGCCCCCTTGCCCAATGGCCATGCCCAGGGGACTTCTGTCCCCTGGGCATGGTCATTGGGCATAGTTGCATGTAGGGGGGCACAAATCAGGCCCCCCTATGCCACAAAAAAAAATTAAAAAAATACTTACCGGAACTTACCTTAATGTCCCTGGGATGGGTCCCTCCAGCCTTGGGTGTCCTCCTGGGGTGGGCAAGGGTGACAGGGGTTGTCCCTGGGGGCATGGGAGGGCACCTCTGGGCTCCTTCCGAGCCCACAGGTCCCTTAACGCCTGTCCAGGCGCTAAAAAACGGCGCAAAAGCGGCCGTACGTCATTT
The DNA here is from genome assembly GCF_031143425.1 of Pleurodeles waltl. Taxonomy (NCBI): domain Eukaryota; kingdom Metazoa; phylum Chordata; class Amphibia; order Caudata; family Salamandridae; genus Pleurodeles; species Pleurodeles waltl. Next base: position 1,452,228,834 of record NC_090444.1, on the reverse strand, counting down.
TTTGGGACCCGCCCACTCCCGGGTGTGAATTTTGCCCGGGAGTGTAAATACGGCGCACATGCCTCGGAGTCAATTTTTTAGACGTGAACGCCTACCTTGCATATCATTAACGCAAAGTAGGTGTCCACGCAAAAAAATGATGCAAACTCCATGGACTTTGGCGCTCGACGCGTCTAACGCCAAAGTATAAATATGGAGTTAGTTTTGCGTCGGAATTGCGTCAAAAAAAACGACGCAATTCTGGCGCAAACAGAGTATAAATATGCCCCTGAGAGTTTTGCTTTGGCTCAGAAGCAATCAGGAGACACTGGTATTGGGAACACCATTTTGGTACTCGTAGCTGTGGCTACCCTTAGTAAAGGAAATTTCAGCGAATTGCCCAGTATTATTAGTTATGTTACCAGCTATGGTGGGAGGGCTTGAAGGTGAAATTCATAATTTAGTATTAGATAATCTTCAGTGGGTGGTTTGGAAGATATCCAAAGTTTTCTATATTACAAGGTCTTTCTATGGAGCCAACAAAGCTTGTTTCATTAAAAACTTGTAGATCTGCATTGGAAAATGGCTTTATAGGTGTCTGGAAAAGAGTAATGACCCCATTTCTGCTGATGTGGTTCATGTTTTGAATTTCTTGGTGGAAGAATTTGAACAGGGCCTAGTTGAATGTGAATTTTTGTCATTAATCAATTTAAGAGGGACATGTGTTGCTGGATGGATAGCCAATATGAAAGGATGCGTTGGTGCAGAGGTGGAAAATTGAAGTTGCTGTTGTGCTTAGTGTTTACAGTAGTATTTTGAACATAAGGGGACTGGAATCAACAATTAGAATTTTTCAGCTAGAGGGTGTCTTTATTTCCATTCAATTACATCAAAGCTAATGTCTGAGTATTTTATTATGTTTATTCCATGTTGATAACAATATATGTGTGGTGAGATGTTTTACAAAGCATAAGAGGAGGAGTACTCATTACGAGTGTGGGGGTCTTAAGACCGCCACACTCACGGTGGCGGTTGGACCGCTGCCATAGTGGTGGTCCGACCACCACATTGTGACCATGGTGGAGCCGACACAGTTCAACCGCCGGCACCACCAGTTTGCCGCCAGTCGACAGCCTTCCACCAACCTTTGAATGGCAGTCAGACAGGGCAGTGAAGGGGCCCCCATGGAAAGCCCTGTCGTCCTTTTCACTGCCCAAATTGCGAGCAGTGAAAAGCGCAATGGGTGCTATCACACCTGACGCACTGCAACAATGCTGGCAGCTCATTACAAAATAGGGCCCGCAGAAGGAAGGCCAAATAGGTGGTCATCCTGACTCAGGACTTTGGCAGGCTGCCTCTGCCACCCGCCAAAGTCATAATGAGCCCCTAAATGTAAGGAAGTGGCAGATGGCTTGCTGTTTGCTTTCTTTCAGGAAGCCAAGTAGTCAGTTTGTTACCCCTTCCTTGGTGAGATGATTGAGAAAACTGATGTAGGAGGGTGGCGAGAATGAGTTGTTTTTTTTGGGGCACACTCAACAATGATCACAAAGGCTACTAAATCATTTGCTGTTGCTGGAAGACTGTATGACATTTTGTTTTCTGCAGATTGGTTAAAAGTTAGCATTTTTAACTCAATTTCATTAAACACATTGGAGCAGATTCTATACCACTCTCCATTTCCCACTGTTTCATCATTTTAATATGTGTGCTTTAGTCACAAGATCTTCCTGGGGGTTACTTATGTGAGAAGTCAATAAGAGTTTTAATTAGGAAGAGAAATGTTTAAACAAGTATGCAAGTTTATATCTTGACACAAGCATATGCAAGGTATCATATTTAGTCGATTTGGAGCTATTGGCATTGTAAATGCATAACTGGATTTTTTTTTGCAACACTAATTGGTCAACCCTGGCGCATATTTTTTCCCTTTCTGCCACATAATTCCAGTGGCCCTGCATATAACTAAAGGGCTAGTAGGTCTACTGGAATATTTTTTTAAACAAGGCCCTTAAAACACAAACTACTCCCAAGTGAAAAACATATTTACTTGGCAGTTGGTACATGCGACATTGCCCACGGAGCAACGAATAAATAATCGCACTCAAAGAATGCATGTTTATTGGATCACTGTCCCTGTAATGCAGTCTGGGGAGTTGAACAAAACACCTATGATATTTTATACACTTGAGGAGTGCCACCTCACATGATATTAATGATCTTCAGTCAGTCTTGAACTGAAATATTAGTTGTAAAATATTGTAAAGCATAATCAACTGTAAGCTCTCCTTGAGGTTAGTTTTATAGAGACACAAACCCACAGCTCAAGTTTCATAGACACAAACAACACAAACAGGTGTACTTCATCTAGTCAAGTTTCTACTTTGCATTTGCAGCAGCTATCATGATATAAAAATAAAACTTCAAGACCCAGCAAAGCTGAAACATAAACTAAATGAGCGATTCATGCATTGAACTAAGAAGCTTGACAGCTTTACGAATAGTAATCCAAGGGTTAGTTTCCAGCTTGTATCACTTTACAAAATAAAACTACAAATCCCAGGGTGAATATGTATGCTGCAAAGAATGTGTACTACGCAGATCAGAGTGCATATAATGTAAAAATGCTAAATGAACTCTGGTGGTTAATTTTCTTTTTGGAGAGAGAGCATACTGTTGTCTATTGGAAGTATGGACTCATTATAAGGTAGCACAGAGGGTGAATGTTCTTTCTGGAGAGAGAAATTACTTTTGTCTAGTGGAACATTGGGCTCATTACAAGGTAGTGCAAAGGGTGCCTGTCGCAAAGAATGTACTGTATACGAGGCAAATCTTAAAGTGCATATAATGTAAAAATTTTAAAATAATTCTGGCAAATTATGTTCTTTCTGGAGAGAGAACATACTTTTGTCTAGTGGAAGCTTGGAGTCATCATAAGGTAGTGCAGAGGTTTAAGGTTCCTGCTGTAATCAACATGTACTAGGCAAATCACAAAGTGCATGTAATGTAAAAATGACAAAATAATGGTGGATATTTATGTTCTTTCTGAGGAGAGAACATGCCCTTGTATGTTGGAAGCTTGGAGTCATCATAAAGAAGTGCACAGAGTTATTATGCCTGCACAGACAATGTGTACTAAGCAGATCAGAGTGCATATAATGTAAGCACGATACCGATGACCGAGTTTCCACTCTGGAATGCTGTGAGAGCCATGGCAGCCAAGACAACGTACCTTTGTCTAGTAGAAGCTTAGAATCATCCTAAGGTAGCACACAATGTTAATATGTCTGCTGCAAAGAACGTGTACTAAGCAGATTAGAGTGCATATAATGTAAAAACGATGCCGCTGATTGAGTTTGTGCTCTAAGGGCTGTAGGTTCCATGGCAGCCAAGAGAATGTACTTTTGTCTGGTGGAAGCTTGGAGTCATTATAAGGTAGCACACAGGGTTATTTTGCATGTTGCAAAGAATGTGTGCTAGGCAAATCACAAAGTGCATGTAATGTGAAATTTTCAAAATTAATCTGACAATTTATGTTCTTTCTGGAGAGAGGGCATACTTTTGACCAGTGGAAGCTTGGAGTCATCATAAGGTAGCACACAGGGTTAATATGCCTGCTGCAAAGACCCTATACCAAGCAGATCAGAGTGCATATAATGCAAAAATGATACCACCAAAAGAGTTTGGTCTCTGATCCTTGTGAGTGACATGCAAGCCAAGAGAATTTACTTTTATCTAGTGGAAGGTTGGAGTCATCATAATGTAGCCCACAGGGTTAATGTGCCTGCTCCAAAGAAGGTGTACCAGGTAAATCACAAAGTGCATGTAATGTAAAAATGTCAAAATGACTATTGTGATTTATGTTTTGTCTGCAGTGAGAGCGTACTTTGGTCTAGTGGAAGCTTGGAGTCATCATAACGTAGCACACAAGATTAATGTGTCTCCTGAAAGGAACTGTCCTAGGGAAATCACAAAGTGCATGTAATGTAAAAATTTCAAAATAACTCTGGTCATTTATGTTTTCCTGGAGAAAGAATGTACTTTTGTCTAGTGGAAGCTTGGAGTCATCCTAAGGTAGAGCACAGGATAAACGTGCCTGCTGCAAAGAACTTGTACTAGGCAACTCAAAAAGTGCTGATTTAATGTAAAAATGTCAAAATAACTGGCAATTTATGTTCCTTCTGGAGAGAGAACGTACTTTTGTCTAGTGGAAGCTTGGAGTCATCATAAGGTCTCGTACAGGGTTAATATACCTTCTGCAAAGAATGTGTGCTAAGCAGGTCAGAGTGCATATAATGTAAAAACTATACAGCTGATCAAGTTCGTGTTCTGAGCACTGTGGGTGCCATGGCAGCGAAGAGAATGTACTTTTGTCTAGTGGAAGCTTAGAGTCATTATAAGGTAGCACACAGGGTTATTGTGCATGCTGCAAAGAATGTGTGCTAGGCAAATCACAAAGTGCATGTAATGTGAAATTGTCAAAATAACTCTGGCAATTTATGTTCTTACTGGAGAGAGGGCATACATTTGACCAGTGGAAGCTTGGAGTCATCATAAGATAGCACACAGGGTTAATATGCCTGCTGCAAAGTCTGCATACCAAGCAGATCAGAGTGCATATAATGTTAAAATGATACCACAAAAGAGTTTGCTCTCTGAGCATTGTGAGTGACATGCAAGCCAAGAGAATTTACTTTTATCTAGTGGAAGGTTGGAGTCATCATAAGGTAGCCCACAGGGCTAATGTGCCTGCTGCAAATAAGGTGTACCAGGTAAATCACAAAGTGCATGTAATGTAAAAATGTCAAAATGACTATTGCAATTTATGTTTTGCCTGCAGTGAGAGCGTACTTTGGTCTAGTGGAAGCTTGGAGTTATCATAATGTAGCACACATGTTTAATGTGTCTCCTGAAAGGAACTGCCCTAGGGAAATCACAAAGTGCATGTAATGTCAAAATGTCAAAATAACTCTGGTCATTTATGTTTTCCTGGAGAGAGAATGTACTTTTGTCTAGTGGAAGCTTGGAGTCATCATAAGGTAGCGCACAGGGTTAATGTACCTCTTGCAAATAACTTGTACTAGGCAACTCAAAAAGTGCTGAATTAATGTAAAAATGTCAAAATAACTCTGGCAATTTATTTTCCTTCTGGAGAGAGAACGTACTTTTGTCTAGTGGAAGCTTGGAGACATCATAAGGTCTCACACAGGGTTAATATACCTGCTGCAAAGAATGTGTGCTAAGCAGATCAGAGTGCATATAATGTAAAAACCATACCACAGATCAAGTTTGTGCTCTGAGCACTGTGAGTGCCATGGCAGCCAAGAGAATGTACTTTTGGCTGGTGGAAGCTTGGAGACATCATGAGATAGTTGTTAGAAATGAGGTCTCTAGTTGGCAGAGGTATACACCCTTGTCCAAGTAGGGAACCCAATCCTAGTCAGGGTAAGTCACACATAGTCCAAATTATCCTGTGCCCACCCTCTGGTAGCTTGGCACTGAGCAGTCAAGCTTAACATAGAAGCAGAAAACCACTTGTCAATGACATCTCCCACCACATACCTTGGCACCACATCTTTGGGTATGCAAACCTTTTTGTCTCCAGCAGGTCCTGTATGCATGCTGCCACCATCACTGAGGGACTCAGACTGCCTAGATTTGAGCTCCAGCTCTTTCAGACTCAGTTCATGAGTCAGAAGTAGTTTCTTTTCAGCCAAGGCCAAATCAGCTGCAGCCTCAGCTTGTTTGGCTTCTTTCTCAGGTGGTTGGGCTTCATTTTTTAATCTTGCCAACTGCATTTGAAACTCTCTCTTCTCCCTCATTTCCTCTGTGGTCAGGCCATGACTTGAGTCACTGCTTCATGGTTTAGCAGGGGGCAAAGATCCAGGGGTGGCATCTGCCATTGCTGTTAGCAAATCCTCTGGAGAGCACTCCTCTTGCTCTCCCAACTCAACATGCTCTTGTGAACGGGCTTCTGTCCAGGCCCTCAGTGCCTTTTGGTCCTCCTTTTTCTTGGAGGCTTCTCGGGTAGGGACTATATGCCCTTGCAGAACCCTTTCAGCTGGCTGACAGTGTATGCCTCCAGCTTAGCTAGGTCAAACTCTCCATCTCCTGCTTGAGACCCAGCCAGAGACATGTTGTATGGGATTATAGTTAAATGTCAAGCAGGAAAACTGCAGCAAAACAGAAAATAAAACAAATTGACCTTTACCTGTGGATAGGTAGTGTACACATAGCTATTGCATGTGACTTCACAAACACAAGTTCTATCCTCACTGCTGATCACCAATGTTAGATTTGGGGTCTCTAGTTGGCAGAGGTATACATCCTTGTCCAAGTAGGAACCACAATCCTAGTAAGGGTAAGTCACACACAATCCAAATTATCCTGTGCCCACCCTCTGGCAGCCTGGCACTGAGTAGGTAGGCTTAATTTAGAAGGCAGTCACAGATCTGGCTTTAATCCATCACTCTTTTCCTCACCATGCCACCCGCAGTTTGGACCTAGCCACAAGCAAATCAGTCTTGACCCTGTTCCTTATGGGAACAGTCCAACCCAAACTGTCACGCCAGAGCCTCCCTGGACCGGAAACAAGCATCTTGGGAACAGTTCCAGGCTAGCTTGAATCCAATGGCACAGTGAGCATGGGACCCACATCTGGGCACACCCTTCCCACTTAGGGCAACTTTAGCAACACAAAAGGATGATGGACGGAGCTTACAAAGTTGAAACTAGCTCTTGAGGAGAAGAAATCAGTCCAAGAGCTCAGTTTGAAGGAGATAGACATAAGAGCCCTGTTAGACCTGACAGCCTTAGCGTGGTCACTGCTAACTTTTTTCCTGCCTCCCTTTAGTTTTGCACACTGTTTTTGCTGGTTTTAGGACTCTGTGTACTTTACCACTGCTAAACAGTGCTAAGGTGCATATGCTCTCTCCCTTAAAACACAGTGATATTGGTTCATACCCAATTGGCTTATTTAATCTACTTATAAGTCACCAGTAAAGTGCCCTACATGTGCCCAGGGCCCGTAGATTAAATGCTACTAGTGGGCCTGCTGCATTGATTGTACCACTCACATATGTGGCCCCTTCACCATGCCTGAAGCTTGCCATTGCGAGGCCTGTGTGCAGTTTCACTGCCACTTCGACTTGGCCTTTAAAAGTACCTGCCAAGCCTTAAACCCTCCTTTTTCTACATATAGGTCACCCCTAAGGTAGGCCCTTGGTAACCCATAGGGCAGGGTGCTATGTAGGTGAAAGGCAGGACATATAACTGTGTAGTTTATATGTCCTGGTAGTGTAGAACTCCTAAATTCATTTTACATTGCTGTGAGGCCTGTTCCTTTCATAGGCTAACATTAGGGCTGCCCTCATATACTGTTTGAGTGGTAGATTTTGATCTGAAAGGAGCAACAAGGTCATATTTAGTATGGCCAGAAAGGTAATACAAAATCCTACTGACTGGTGAAATTGGATTTGATATTACTATTTTAGAAATGCCAATTTTAGAAAGTGAGTATTTCTCTGCACTTAAATCCGTCTGTGCCTTACAATCCACGTCTGGCTAGGCTACTTGACAGCTCCCTTGTGCGTTTGACTCAGACAACCCCAAACACAGGATGCTCAGTCACATCGGCACACATCTGCATACTGAATGGGTCTTCCTGGGTTGGGAGGGTGGCAGGCCTGACACTTACATTTGAAAGGACAGTGGCCTGCCCTCACACAATGGACTGCCAAACCCCCTACTGGGACCCTGGCAGACAGGCTGGAACTGAAAGGGGACCTGGTGCATTTCTAAGCCACTCTTTGAAGTCTCCCCCACTTCAAATGCACATTTGGGTATTTAAACTGGGCCTCTGACCCTACCAACTCAGACACTTCTGGACAAGATACCACTAATGAAGAAACTCCGAACCAGACCCTGCAACCTGCCAAGAGGAACCGCCTGGCTGCCCAAAGGTTTCACCTGACTGCTTTTCTGCAAACAACTGCTGCCATGCTGTTGCCATACTGTTTTGCTGCCTTCTGACTCTGCTGAGAAGTGCTCTCCAAGGGTTTGGATAGAGCTTGCCTCTTATTCCTTGAAGTCTCAGGACCAAAAAGACTTCCACCTGAAAGACCTCCTTGTGCGGTGACAATTAGACGCACAGCCTGCCAGAAACAATGCACAGCCTCCATTGTGGTGAGAAAATCACTGCACACTGAACCAGAACGATGCAGCCTGGCTCCCCGAGAGTAGATCGACGCAGCACCAGAAATTTCCCTGCATCGCCCACCGGAGAGACGCAGCTCCTGTGACTTCGTCCTGCACGCTCAGGATTTCTCTGCATCGTCCACGGGGCCTCCAAATACCCCAGAACCTGAAGAGGATCCAAGTCTGTGCGCCGGAAATCGATGCAAGGCCTTGGCTGCATGGAAAATATTGACGCATCGACTGTGTGCGCCCGGAGAAAACAACACACACCTCCCCGTTTTCCACCCATCTCCTCCTCTGCGGCCCCTTGATGATAATTTAGATGCAAACCAGGTACTTTGGGCTTGCAAGAGACACTTGTTGCTTTTAAAGACTAAAGACTCCTTTTATCAATCTCTAAAGTGATGTTTTAATGTGTACTTTGACCTGCATTTAACCAGATAAATATTATATATTTGTCTAAACAGTGTGTGGTGTATTTTTGTGGTGTTATACTGTGTTATTGCAAGAATGTATTGCACAAATACTTTACACATTGCCTTCTAAGTTAAGCCTGACTGCTCAGTGCCAAGCTACCAGAGGGTGGGCACAGGATGATTTGGATTATGTGTGACTTACCCTGACTAGAATGAGGGTCCTTGCTTGGACAGGGGCTACCCTGACTGCCAACCAAAGACCCCATTTCTAACAAGCCCTGGAAGTAGGGTCTAACAACAGTACTGGTGGCAGAATACCAGCAGTGTCTACTGGTGAATCAGAAGTCTGGACACCCCAGGATTTGGTGCCCAGTCATGTGGTGGGGAGTGACCTAGACAAATGATTTGATTAAGTGTCTCTAAGAGTTTCCAAGGACCCAGAGGAGTTCTGGGTTGGTAACGTGTGGAAGTACATGCCCACAGTGTGGAGGGATACAATTCTAACATTAAAGGTGGGGGGCAGCACACTGCACTGCTATGAAGGTCATACTAGTCAACAAGCTTGAGCTGACACCTAAGAAATACCAACAAAGATTCAGGGCCAGTCCCAAGATTACACCACAGATCTGAGTGGGCTGCTTAAACTATGCTAGCAGGCACTGAATGGATGTGAGAGGGACAGCAAAGGAGAAAAATATACAGGGTTATGCAACTTAATTTTGAAGGGGCACATGCTTAATCTTTGTTTTACAAAGCTGCGCTAACACCTGGTGGCTAGTAAGCTTTCTGACCCCAGGTAGTTTGCTGAGGAGACAACATCTGGGTCAGTGCCAGAGTGTCCAATAAGTTATCTGGGGGACTCCCAAAAGGTTAGACAGTGTTCCTACCAGAAGAAATGGGATAAAAGGAAAGAGTTTTCTAAATGCTCCCAAAACAGCTCACTGGGGAAAAGATCTGGTTTTTATTCCCAATCTGGCCACAAGAAGAAAAGTTTCCCTGACAAAAGCATTCAACTCAAATCTCCCAAGTGCTGCAAGTGCTTTGAATATGGACACTACAAGGGGATCCCAAGTTTTCAAAAAGAGCACCACCTCCCACTAGAGTAATGGTTGAAGGGGTGGCAAGTATAGTGCTGGTGGGGGGGGCGGTTTGCCTTGTTACTGGAGGGGAGTTCAGTGAGATTTTCCTAGTGCCCCTGGGTGATAGTGATATCGTTCCTAAAATCCTAGTGCCCTGTAATACCACAAAGTATAGTCAGTGAGTCACCATCAATGGGCAAGGTGTTGAGGCTCTGAGGGATACAGGTACCCTCATGACTATGGTAAGGAGTCAGATGGTGTCCTCACAACAGGTGATACCCAATGCATTCCACCAAGTTGTGCTGGCTGACAACAGAGAGAAGTGCTATCCTCTGTCTCTTGTTCCATTTGGATGGGGGTGGGGATTCAGGTCTTCTAAAAGTTGCAGTGAGCCTTTCCAGGCTTGTACACTGTTTGCTCGGTAATGATCTTGAACACACTACCTGGAAGGAAGTGGAGCTCAAGGTTCTCGTGGAGATGTTGGGGTTACCTGAGTGAATCTGTGCCACAACAAGGTGCATGGCTGCCCAGGATGGGAATGAAAAAGGGCTGGAGCATGTAAAAATGGCCCAGCCGACCCCTAAGAAGGGGAAAGGCAGAGGGTGTGGGAGACCAGCCCCTGAATGCTCTCTCATAGTGAGGTAGACAGAGCACCTGCGCTGGCTGGCCCAGACTCCCCTAAGGAAGACTTTGTTCCCCTTTGTGACCTGCCAGATCTTGTTGGATGGCATGTGGAAGGATAACCCACCAATGAGGAGTTCTGTAAGGCACAGAGGGAGTGCCCAACCCTTGAAAACATGAGGCAACAGGCTAAAGCCCAAGCATTCATCAACTTTAATCTGGTAGTCAGCAAATTTGCTGGGAGGGGAACCTCTTTTACAGTGAGCCTAAGGCTCCTGTGTACGGGTAAAAGGACCCTGGTAGGCCCCCAATGCTACAGGGCCTTCCTACTGGAGCTGGATAATTAAATTCCCCAGGCAGGATACCTGTGCCAAGAAAAGACCTTTGCTAAACTTGCCTCCCACTTTTATTGGCCCAGGATCAAGAATGCCTCAGGTGTATTCTGTAGAACTTGTGGGACCTGCTAGGCCAGTGGGAAGAGATGGCAGAGGCTTAAAGAACCCTGTATACCCCATACTTTTGTTGGCACACAGTTTGAGATGGTAAGCAACACCATTGTTAGGCCTATGGATACCCCAGATTGCTTCAAGCAACAAGTTTATCCTGGCATGGTGGATCATGTCACTATGTGCCCAGCAGCAATCCCTCTGAGGACCATGACTGCACCTGCAGTGGCAAAGGCCCTGATAGGGATTTTCACCTGAGACGATTTCCCCAATAAAGTGGTGTCTGACATGGGCACAAACTTCACGTCTGCTTAGGTTCAGTCTATGTGGAAGGTGTGTAGTGTAACCTACACGTTGTCCACCACTTACAGTCCACAAATAAATGGGCTTGTTCAGAGATTCAACAAGACTCTGAAGGGCATGAGTAGAGGCTTGCTTGAGGCCTTGTGGAAAAAGTGGGATAACTTCTTGCCATGCCTTCTGTTTGCATACAGAGAGGTGCCACAGAAGCAAGTGGGCTTCAGCCCATTTGAGCTTCTGTATTGGCACCCAGTCAGAGAACCTCTGAGTTTGGTCAAGGAAGACTTTCCCATGAAATAGTGAGCTATATGCTGGCCTTCAGAAGTCAACTGGCTGCGTTATGGAAGCTAGCTTGAGACAACTTAGAAGCCAGGCTGTGATGAAAGAGTGTTATGAGACCAAAATTCTACCACTGTGAAATTTGCAGCCTGGGCAGAAAGTATTGGTTAAGGATCCTGTGGAACCTAGGGCTCCCTAGGACGTCTGGATTGGGGGTTATGAAATGATTAAGAGAAATGGGGAGACCACATACCTGACGGACCTCAAAACACCTAGGCAACACCACAGGATGCTACATGTCAATCTCCTCAAGACCCAATTTGAGAGGTCTGAGCTACACTGCTGTTGGTGGCAAATGGAGAAGAGGAAGAGGAGAGTGAACCTCTCCCTGACCTCTTGGACTGCAAGGAGAAAGATCAGTCATTGGAGGAAGTAAGCCTTGCCCCTAGTCTGACTCCTGAACAGCAGAGGAACTGCTGCCAGGTGCTGGGGCAGTATGCCTTGTTAATATGCCTAAAAATGATGTCAATGAATGCCATGATATGTACCAGTATAGCAATGAACTTGCATCATTATTGTCAAATCCACCCAACATGATCGTCCCATCAACCCCGAGTCAGAAATACGTGGTCAGGGAAGCCCTGCGACCTAGGCCTGAAGCTACAGTTTGACAGATCGCAGGTGGGGGGTGTCACATAGCCCGTAGACAAATGCTTGAACAGGACAAACCCAGAGTGATCCCCCAGATAGGTAACCACACCACAATAGTTGTAGGAGATTGGACTCCAATAAAACACATTTTGCTGTAGGTGCGCGCATTCCCAAAACACTATAAAAGTTAGATGCCACGTGAAGTTCAGCCAATCAGCACATAACATATACAACATGCAGTGATCACGTGCCCCTCATGATGAAAATACGAATACGTTACCTACTGGCCATCATTTTATCCATGTAAGGTCAAGACCCACCTGAGCACCTTATCAGATAATCAGATTTACAGCTCCATGACTAGGACTGGACTCCTTTCCACAAAGAATGTATAGAATTGTTGTATAATCCTTCAAGAATTGTATAAAAGGGCACTCAGAACTCTGTAACTTTGAGAGACAGTCATCAGACCCTGACTCTTGACTACATTTTCCAGATGCTGCATTTAATTGAATCAACTGTTCCTGTTTTGCCAAACGCCTCTTGTGTTTCATTTCTTTAAGGTAAATCCACATTAGAGCAACATTTTGGTGAGCCATAGAGGAGAGAATGGTCCTCTGAGCCTGGACTGCAGCCAAATAAAGGGGACCCCACCAGTATGGATTCACAATCTGTGTAAACAAAGAGGGGTGAGCAGATGCCACAGTTGTTTGAAAGTTCTGCTGAATATGTGGGTCCAACCTGAAGCTGCTGTCAGTGGGTAAGAGACTACTTCTAATCCTTAGTCCCAGCATTTGGTGAATGACAATCTAGGGCTCCACTTGGATCACTGGCTGAGACAAAGATAGCCTGCCTGACCCTGGGTGTGATATAGCGCTCAGCTTGAACCACTGGGGTAGATACTGATGGTACACCTGACCCTCGGTGTGATATAGGGCTCTCCTTGTTCCGCTGGGCAAGGTACAGATGGTACACCTGACCCTGGGTGTGATATAGGGCTCCACTTGGACTGCTGGGTGAGATACAGATAGTACACTTGACCCCTGAGTGTAACATAGGAATGAGGCCTCACTGCTTGGACTGCTGGGCATGACATAGATGGTACACATGTACTCTGGGTGTGATACAGGGCCAACATCTCAATCTTATTTTTAAGTCTAAAATGTTTTTTCTCTGCAGGACCAGTCTCTTAAACACTGGTGAATTCTGAAAGAAATGAGAGGTGTTATTCATTTCCACCACTGAGTGTGACACACTATACACTAACCCCCGGGTGTGAAACAGGGTGCAAGTCGGACATTCGGGAAAGATTTGGATCTTGGAAATTAGGAGTAACATCTGCTTAGCCAAGGACAGCCAGCAGTTGTCGAGTTCTTCCTTTTTCTTCGTGTAAATTGTTGCTATCTTTGTCCCCGAGCCAATGTTGACAGACTATCAAGCTCACTTATTCTGATGTACCGTGCAGAGCCTCCCCTCAGCATCAAGCAGCTTGCACTAGAAGCAGGCTAATTGTTTTTTTTTTACAAAGTCATTGTTGTTTTTGTCCTTTTTTCCTCTCTTTTCTATTTCAATTGCAGCTTTCAATTGATGCATTGTTGATGTTGTGGTACTGATACTCTATTGCAACTATATTTCACTAATGTGCTTATGAAGGAATCACAAACTTTCTCTCACAGACTGCTATTCCATATCTACTACTTCGCTGCTAAAAATTGGTTCATGTTGAAATGTTCTGTTTCATAATGTTTTGAAACTGACCATTGCACCTTCTTTCAGGTCTGATTTTTTCATATGTGATGTTTTATTTATTGTAAAAAGTCTGTTTGAATAATTTCTCTCTAAAGTTGGGCTCATAGCTAGTAGGTATTTCCAGCATCATCCTGTGTGCATATTTTCCTATGATCAGAGCAGAATTTAGTGGCCGTTGTTAAGCCGCATGCAAACTAGATTCTCCACGCAGGCTAAAAAGCTAAATAAATACTGCTGTTAATGGCACACACATAATACAGCACATGTGTTCCCCTGGCCAGAGGGGTGAACCTTTGACATCAACACAATAGAGCACACACTGACACACATTCAGACCAAATTTATGGGGTGAAACAAGGCTAAAAGAGAAGCACTGTTAGAACTATGGAACATATTCGAGGTGGCCCAGTCCTGCAACCACCCAGAACCCACAAGCATTATATGTAGGAACGGAGGTGCTCACTCTGATGCCTGAAATTCCTGCACCAAGCTATACCAATCTACCTGTTGTGGGACCTGGACGCCCCCCCGATGACTAGCAAGCTGCTGGATCCAGGCTGGAGAGATTCCAGCCCAGTTGGTACTAGGGTTCCCCCAACCTCAACCCCCCCGCCACAACCTGTCATGCAAACCCAAGCATTGCAGGGAGGATGCACACTGAACCATCCAGTAGAATGCTCTCAGGTGATTGAGAGGTCCATTGCGGTGCTCGACAGAGACACCACCAGTGGAGGAGAAAAAAAGTTCCCAGCCTTCCAGGGTTTGACTTCAGAAAAGGAGCAACAGGGTACACTCCCCCAAAGTATGCTCAAACAATGGAAGAGACAACAGGAGGTGAGCTTCAGGATACGTTCCTACCAAGGAGAAATGCATGCAGCACCGAGCAAAGGATGCAGCCCAGGTAGGAGTTAGAAAAAAGGCACAGGTTTAGGAGAGAGACAAAGAGCGAGCTCTCACCTGTGAAGTGCAAAGGGAGAAGAGAGCAGTGTGCCCTCCCCTGGAGCAGAGCAGAACCAGGCCCCATGCTCCATGTGAAAAGGAGTCGGAAGTAGAACCAGAAGGGAGGCCCCCATCAAGAACCTACACCCCACCAGACTGCCAGCTCAGGAGAGGGGCCGACCAACAAATAAGGGATCAGAGTAGCCTAGTCCAACCCCAATTAAGGCACAGAAGAAGCAAAATGGCACCTTTACACATGTGCGGGGAGAGCAAATAAGAAGACGTCCGCCGCTCCCTCGAACACGCAGATCAGACGGACTGATCCCTAGAGAGATGGTGTTTAGAGAACAAAGCAAGGCCTTTGACTGACCATTTTGCCACCTGCTGGCCCTTTGGGCCGAAAGGGAAGGCCAGCATGTTGAACCATGGCTGGAGGAGGGATCCTTCAAACCAGACGGCATGGCTGTTGCGGAAGACTGCATCTGGCATGAAGGGGGAGATCCCAAAGTGAACTTCCCCTATGCAGGAATGCCTGAGAAGTTGGGAGCACTACAATGAGGAAAAACCCACAAAAATACTCAAGACAAAATATCCCCATTGTTACAGAAGGGCACGCCAAGGGCCATCTATGTGCCATGGGCTCAGAGGGACAAAGAAGGGCTCAGGACCAAACTACCCCCATTGATGGACAAGACAGGAAAATGGATCACATGTTTTGAGAAAAACACCAAGGAATAAGCCTAACAATAGGTGATATCAAGATTCTGCTTAGCAGCATAATCAGAGAACAGACTAGCACAGTGTTTTCCTAAGCCTGCTTCTCAACAGTCATGCTGACTAATACTGAGCATGACAGGGCACATTCAATTTATTCAGATACCAGATATAGATGGCCCTGAGGGAAATGTACTCTGACTGCCCTGATATAGGAGGATTAAAGGTGGAGATCATGAAGCCTGGGGAACTGACTTTCTAGACAAAATGAGGGAATGATGGGGACAAGACTCAGGACAGCATTGGACTGATATTGGGCCCCGGGTTGGATTCTTTTTTAACATCCTCAAAAAGGGGCTGCCCACTGAAATACAGAGTGGGCTGGACAGCGTAGTAGGGTTGGACACCAATCCATGGTGGGAAATATAGGCTCACATATTACAATACTACAGGTAGGAGCAGGAAAATGACAGGAAAAAACAGAAGTAAGCCCAGAGAGACATCTGAAACTGTACATAAGTTAAAAAAGACCGTTCTCAAGAGAGCTGCATTGGCTGCGATAGCTGCAAGCGTGCAAATGGTACAAGTCTTGAAGGGAGCTCTGCCTCAGGACCTCAGAGGGTTTCCACCCAGTCATAGCAGCAGAGATCAGGGAAGCTAGCAACAGCCAGACCTGAGAATGTGCTACTGTTGATGCAGAATGTGCCACATGGCCGACAAATGTCAACTAAAGGCATATTGTGAACAAAGAGTGATAAGCCTAGGACAGTCCTCGCAAAATCCCCATCCACCGAACCAAGCCCAGGACTATCCAAGTGCATCCTACATTCAGCCACAGGGAAATCAGGTAGCCACCTCATAACTCCAACAGGGACTGAGTGGTTCGCCAAACACATGGCAACATCAGATAGGGAACCCAACCCAGAAAGGACCGGTGCCATAGCCACTGCAGAGAGGGTAAATGTGTGGGAAGGCAGTGCCTTTGCACAATCGCAAAATCCAAGTACACAGTTGGTCAGAAATCCCAAAAAAGTTTACATTCACAGCATACCCACTGCAAAACTCATCTAAAAAAAAAAGACTAGTGACAACCCATACCTTTACTTGCACTCAGGAATGGCTGTGTTATGTTTTGTCAATAGGGAATCTACACTAGAGTCTACCATTCCGGTGCCTGCAGGAGACCTACGCCCCACCCCACTGCTTGTCCCACAGGATGAGGTTGTCTGGCCACACCACAAAGGGAGGGCAGTCCGACAAGGGGGCAGGGCTGCCCTCCAACTGTCCAAAAAAGCAGGCACCCAGGTCCCCGCATCCAAGTCCTTGACAGCAGGCTTCGGGTTGAAAGGATGCCATTCTTCAAAAATAGCCCTCCAGCCAATGGAGGTCCCCTTTCAGTTCCAAAATCAAGTGATGTTCCAGTATCAGGAGCCAGGTTCTCTGCCCTCCTGGGATAATGATGTCCCCATAAAAACTTTGAAGTCAGGAAAATTCGACAGGTTGCGAAGCAATAACATGGCACCAAGACAGTAGGGAAATTCACCAGAGCAATCAGCCGTCAAAGTTCATTACTCGTATCAGGCAGATCTTGATGAGTCCTGGCTGTGCACATGACTCCTACCATAAGCAAATTATATGTCTTCTTTCTCCAAAAGGCTTCCAAACATCAAAGTCTGCTCGTTGGATCATGTCCCTCCAAAACAAACGAGAATAGCATGTTGCTGGTTAGAAGTCCCTGGCCAAAGCCAGGGGCCGCCGGCCCAAAACATCCTGAATCTGTGGAGCAGGGGAGTGCCGGGAGAAAAATGGACTCTGTAAATGATCATCAGAGCCCCATGCGAGGCACACAGATACAGTCGCTGCAGCGTCTGGCGGTCAGATCACATTAGGCCACCCACAAATACACTGTTCAAGGAAGCAACAGGCCTGATCCCATTCATTGCCTTATGAAACTTATACAGAGGTCAGGGAGGATCTCTCTGACCCACTTTGATATAACACAATAAAAAAGCATTGCATGGAGATCTAGGGACATGCCCAGTGACCCCAAAAAGAGGACCAAAAGGTAGCCCAAAATGAAGTTTTCATTAACCTGACAGTTAGGGAGAACCTCATTTCACCTGACAGTTAGGGAGAACCTCATTTCATGCCGTGTGCAGGAACTAGAGGGGCATACTATGCCCCCAGATCAAACTGAAATCAGCAGCAACACCCAAATTGTGACACGCCTCCTTCCTTGCACACCACACCATGCACATGTAGGTAAAAAGGTTCCAACCACATCAGTAAAGCACGCACACACACGTTGGGGAAAAATTGTTGGGAAAAAAGGAAACTCCTATGAAGATCACACCACAAAAACACTCTCCTTCGTCATGGCAAGAGGGGAGGGTAAAATGACTCACAGAACAAAACTCAGGCAACCCTTGACTAAAATGCTCAACTCTCCCTAAAATAGTTGCCCTGTTGTATAGCTATTTTAGCCATGTTTTAGACACATTGACCCTGGCGATGAGTGATAACAGGCTGGTGGTAATTACTGCCAAATTATGACCATGGCGTAGAGAACTCCCATAGACGGGCAATGTACCACACCATCCGCCAGGGTGGAAACACCATGCACGCCAGTGGTCGCCATCAACAGCCAGGTGGGAGAAAAAGTACTGCCCACCATATTAACACCCTACAATCTGCCATGTTTTCTGGGGCGGTACCAACGCCATCAAAAGCCTGGCAGAAACACATCACAGGAAAGAAAAGTCTCACCATCAGAGTCACAGGGAAGAACAACGCTGCCATGGAACCCGAACTGCAAGTTTTTTTGATGATCTTCTATGTTATGCTCCACCTGGAACACCAACACCGACGAGCAATCTAGCAAACAAGGGAGGGAGGAAAACAAGAGTGACACACACATGCACCACACTCACCAGACACACACACACCATACACACCTCCAGCTACACATGAAAAAAAATGTTCACCCGATACATGGCAGAATAATGCAAGGACAACAGGAATGCACCAAGGTGAATGTATTAATAGCAACTGCTAATAAATAAACCAATTGTCCATGAAACAGATATGTACACATGTACACAAAGAGACACTGCCCAGTCTAATGTTCAAAGTGCCCACATGGCCACAGGGCACAGTCCAAGGCTCAACTCGAATCCTGAATTAATCCGAATAGAACTCTGCAGGGGCATCAGTTTGCAAGTGGGCAGGCACCTCAGGGGGATAAGGGGCACCTCAGCCGAAGTCGGGAACAAGCCCACTGGTTCTGGATGGAGCTCCATGCCCATTTCTCTATGCTGGGCAGTGCAATGCCACAGTCTCTGGAGTGAGTGACTTTCCCACTGGTTTTGGAGGGGGCTTCAGCTGGTGGTGATGGCTGCAGGGTGATGGCAGATGGAGGTGCCTCCTGGGCAGCCTCTGCAGGTGGTGTTGGCTGCAGTGTGGTGGCAGATGGAGTTGCCTCCTGGGCAGCCTCTGCAGGTGGTGATGGCTGCAGTGTAGTGACAGATAGAGGTGTCTCGTGGGCATCCTCTGCAGGGGGTGATGGCTGTACTTCCTCAGCTGGCCGTGGGGGCCCGTGACCGCTAGTGGTGGTGGAGGGGTCACCCTGACAGCCTCCGCTGGAGTAGAGGGCTTCGTCCTCTCAATGACATAGGGTGTGGAATCCTTCCCCTTCCTGGCAGGGGTTGATGGCTTCTTCCCCTTCATGGCACATTCCTTAGCCTTCCGGGCAGGAGTCGAGGACTTCTTCCCCTTCAAAGCAGGAGGTGCAGGCTTCTCCTCCTTCTTGGCTGGAGGTGTGGGATCCTTCCCCTTCATGGCTGGTGGAGTGGGATCCTTCAATGACTTCCTACTATGACTAGGTGGTGCCACCACTGGCCGCGTGGACTGTTTGGCTGAGGTGCTGGGCTGGGTCGTTGGGACCCTGCTCTTACAGGCAGGACTGGGGAAGGGGAGGGAAGAGGACAAGTTGGGCAAGGAAAAGCTTCTTAGGGACTGTGGAGCGGGAGGAGGGGGGAGTGATGGGAGTGGAGGTTGAGGGAGTGGTTGGAGGTGCATGTCTGCTGGATTTGGGTGCAGATGCATGGGCAGCATGCTGATGTGAGGTGGATGGCTGTTGGGCATGCGAGTGCTTGCGTTTGTGTCCTTTAAGAGGGGGGACAGACAGAGAGAAGACACGTGCATGGATGTTGTGGAGGTGTCTGCTAGTGAGGTGTGTGTGCTACTTGGTGTGGGGATGCTGCTGGTGGATGTTGGTGCAGTGCATAAAGGTGTGAGTGTGCACGTGACTGGGAAGGAGGTGGAGGAGGAAGAGGAGGGGGAGACAGTGGAGGCAATGGACATTGTTGTATCTGTAACTCACTGGTGTTTGCGTGAGTCCTTGTGGGATGAAGTGTGGTGCCTGTGTTTGCCTGTGCCACTCTTGGATGTTCTCTTCTGTGCATGCTCTTCAGTATGTGTGCTTGGGATGGGTGGGGTTGAGGAGACTGGGACTGGGAAGTGGTAGTTGGAGGAGTGACAGTAGAAACAGGGACAATGGCTGCCATCAGAGAGGAGGCAAGAGCCTGCATCGATCTCTGTTGGTCTGTCGTAGTTTGGACTCTTGCTCCAGGCAAGACTGCTGGTTTGAGGATGACAGTACTTTTGTCTGTAGACGACTGTGCCTATCCTATAACAAGTTGCAACTGTTGTCCCAACTTTACCGGCTCACTATCAGCACCTCACCTGAATCATAATAGTAAAAGGTGATTTGTGGCAGCCTTTATGCATGGACTCGAGAATCAGACGTCTCAGGGAGTGTCATGGTTAAATGGAGATTACCCCTTTCTCACAGATATATCACGTCTCATACAAAGACAGGCAATGACAAAGATGCAGTAAAGTTCCAATAGTTTTTATTTAACACAACTGCAGTTTGTGATATGTTGCATGGGCTGCAATGATTAGGATAATGAATAATGCAAGAAACAGAATTGTGAAGACGAGAGTCATTATTAAAAAGACCCCCACAAACTGCAATGCATGTAAAAGACATACAAGATGTAATATGCCCTAATACCCTAATGTGAGAGGCCTAACCTCCTACCTAAAGGACAGCTTGGTTTGCTAAACCTAATTTGCCAATGCCATGTCCATGAGAGGAGCCCCCAACCCTTGTTACCTTGGAATGAGGTCTCTATCTCAGACTCCGTAGGGACACGAAGACTGGGTCAGCGTCAAGACGACGTGCAGCATCGATGTCAGCGATGGTGGCGATGCCCTCTGGTCGGAATCCCTCTGATTATCTGTCTAAAGTGTGATGTATTTATACAGATCTACCAGGACCCCTGACGTAGGTGTGTTCCCAAACAATAGATAACAGACGTGCTTGGGACGGCAATTAATATAAACAATCCCTTGAAAGTATAGAGAGGGAAAATCCCTAAGTGTAAACACCTACTGTTTGTCTTTGTTGCTTGATCTTGACGCCTTAGCGCAGTGGCACTGATAATGCAAAGCATAACAAGTGGCCTAACTATAAACAAGGCAGCCATCTTAGAACAATTAAATAATTAAATGGGCTAAGACAGAGCAAGCTAAGTAGGTTAAAAGTCACTAGGTGACGGGGGCACGAGTCTGCAAGCCAGAGGCTAAGCTAACTCCTGTTATCCTATTAAAACAGACTAGGATTCACTACAGGTCGGCCAATCCACCGTGAATGCCCTCCAGGAATACATTTCATTGCTGCATCTGGGATGCCAGCCCCTGGATGGCATTCACAATGGTTGATTGCCCTACAGAGATGGATCGCAGGAGGTCAATAGCCTCCTCACTCAGGGCAGCAGGCCTAATTTGGGCAGGGCCTGAGGTGCCTGGGGCGAAGGAGATGCCCACCCACCTAGATGAGCAGGCATGGGCAACTTGCTGAGGGGCTACTGGGAGGGCGGTGCTGGTACAGGGGTGGTGGCTGTACCTGCAGCTGGGGTGGTCACAGAGGTGTCCACCACCAGCAGGGAGCTTCTATCGGAGGAGGTTTCTGAGTCTGTGTTGTCACCTCCTGTCTCCGCTGTGGTGCTCCCCTCGCCATCCGTCCCACTGGTTCCTTCGGCGTAGGTGGACTCTACCTCGTGGGTCCTGTGGGATGCAGCTCCCTCTGTTGCTGGTGTCCCTGCTCCTCTGCCAGATGATGCTAATGCACACAAGGACAGGATGGCAGAACTAAAAAGGGGGGAGAGAGACAATGAAAACACTGGGTCATTGACTGCACCAACACCACAGTCGGCATACACAGCACCATCACACACAGGGATCAGGTATGAGCACTATGCATTGCACTGGCAGTGATATGGCTAGATGCTAAGGCAACATGAGGGCCACACACCGCCACCTGCACCCCTCCTGGTAGCCACAAAGCCCTGCCTAAAATGGAATGCTAACAAGCTAGGTTACCTGCATTTGCTAAACACCCATTACCTTAGAGTTGACCCATGCTCCAATGTCTGGCCTGGCCTCAGGAGCACCCACTAACTCACACCCGGATCCCAACCCACCTGCCAAATTTTGGAATGATACCCACTGTACTCACCCACTTGTGGCTGCTGTGATTCCCTCAAGCACCCATTCAGCTCAGGGTAGGCCATCGCCAGTATGCGGGCCATCAGGTGGGCCAGGTTTAGACAGGCACCCCTTCCTCGTTGGGAGGCCATCCCCAGCTGGGCCTCTGAGGTCTTCCGTGCCCAGCGTCTCAGGTCCTCCCACTGTTTCTGAGAGTGGGTGCTCCGGCTGCCATAGACCCCCAGGGTCCGCACATCCTTGGCAATAGCACACCATAATCCCTTCTTTTAATGGGCGCTGACCTGCAGAGGCAATACAGATAGGGGAACACCACAAGACAGTCCCCCTGCCCCCCAATGACACGATGCTTGCACAAACATCTCCATGCATCCTTCCCACATGCATTGTGCCCAATGTGTACTCACCTGTTGGTCTTCAGATCCATACAGCAGTCTGTACTTGGGTAGGACCCCATCCACCAGACGCTCCAACTGCTCCGGAAAGAAGGCAGTGGCCCTTTCCGTGGTCACAAGTGCCATGGTAGGTTCCAGACACAGGTCACAGCAGCATACACAGTGTACCTGTTCTCCTGTTGAAGGTCAGGAAGTGAGGAATCAGATAGAAAATGGCAGTCACTATCACAGTGGTGTACACCATCACCGCCAGAACACATCTCAATTGGCCACTGTACTCCATAGAGTCCCATATTATCCAATTAGGAATTGCATGGCAGTGCAAGACCCCCTTCCACCACAACGCACACCATCGGCAGAATTACCTAACTTCCAACTTTCCCTAAATACACGACAGACGTCACCATTTCAGGGGGGTACAAGGGTCATATAAACATTCACTGCATCACAGATTAGATTGGCACATACCTCGCCATTAACACAGTCCCATTACAATATGTGCACCAAGTACACTGAAGTTGTGGTTCCATTGTTCCAATTGTGACAGCCGACTCACTCTTGTGCCCCTTAGATACTTACCGCTGCGGATGAATAGGAGGTGGAGACATACCCCCGTGTACAGACCAGTTGTGGACTTGGCTACACTGGAGGACAGGCACATTATCCTCGCCTATACCGTAGACTGGACAGGGCCACAATCACAGAGCTGTGTGCCCAATTGGAGCCAGACCTGGCTCATCTATCCGTCATCCGATTGGGATCCCCCAAGCAAGTGGAGCAAGTGCTATCAGTGCTCCATTTCTTGGCAACTGGTTCTTTTCAAGTGACAGTGGGCTTGGCAGCAGGAATGTCAAAGCCAATGTTCTCGATCGTGCTGGCAAGAGTCTAATCTGCCCTGGTAAAACATATGTGCAGCTACATTTCTTTCCCACAAGTGGAAGATTTGGCCACTGTGAAGGCCGGATTCTATGCAATGGGACATATCACCAGTATTATTGGGGCGATTGACTGGACACATATTACATTTGTCCCCCCTGCCAGAATGAACAGGTGTTCAGGAATCCTAAGAGTTTCCACTCACTGAATGTTCTGATAGTGTGCATGGCGGAACACCCCATCTCCCACATCAATGCTAAATATCCTGGGTCGGTGCATGATGCCTTTGTTCTGAGGAATAGCAGCATCCCAAATGTGATGCCCAACTACAGAGGCACAGGGTGTGGCTAATAGGTGAGCATTGGTCCCCACCCACTGTATGTTACTGTATGCCTAAAGGTGTTCCCCCCCATAGGATTGTGTGAGGCTAAATGTGGTCCCTCAATACTTGCAGGTAACTCTGGCTACCCAAACCTATCGTGGCTGCTGACCCCTGTGAGGAATGCCAGGACAGGGGCTGAGGAACATTATAATGAGGCAACTGGGCGACCCAGAC
Source organism: Pleurodeles waltl (assembly GCF_031143425.1). Taxonomy (NCBI): domain Eukaryota; kingdom Metazoa; phylum Chordata; class Amphibia; order Caudata; family Salamandridae; genus Pleurodeles; species Pleurodeles waltl. Next base: position 1,452,205,071 of record NC_090444.1, on the reverse strand, counting down.
GGATCATCAATAGGACCTTCAGCCTCCTGAAGGCCAGGTTCAGGTGCCTCCATCTGACAGGTGGATCCCTGTCCTACTCTTCGAGAAGGTCTGCCAGATAGTAATGGCATGCTGCATGTTGCACAACCTGGCCCTCAGACACTATGTACCTTTTCTGCAGGAGGAGGAGACTGGAGATGCCCCTGTGGCAGCAGTAGATCCTGAGGACAGTGAGGATGATGAGGCTGAGGATGAGGATGAGGACAACAGAACATCAGTTATCCATCAATACTTCCAATGACACACAGGTGAGACAAAGCAACTGCACAATCTTATGACTATTGGTGTATTCTGTGTGGCTGTAGCATGATGGCATTAACTTCCTTTGCATCTCAACTTACTGTCACCTATGGCTTGTCATTTTACAGATGTTGGTGATATAACAACTGTGTACTGATGGGCTGACTACAGCCAGCTACAGGTCATTATGTCTATGCTGTCACAGTGTACAGTTCACTTGCACTATATAATGACTGTTTCCAGAAATGCACATTTTCAATACAGAAAACACTAGTAGTCAAGTTTTGTTCAAGGGTGTTTATTGTAGTGCTATGAAATTGAGGGGAAAGTACAAAGGAATGGGGTGATGATGGAGGAAAGTCCTGAGTATTGTTCCAGTCTGTTTGTAGCACAGGTGTAGTGTCCAAGTGGCCATAGGAAGGGAGCAAAGGGAGTTCAAAGTGGACAAGGTGGCAGTGTGGGACACAAGGGGGACAATCAAGAGAGTCTCATTGCCTGGCGGTGGTCTTGGCAAGTGCCTCTGGCTTTTGTCTGGCTCACAAGGAATATTTGCGGGGTGGTTCACCTTCTGCAAGGGGAGGGTGCAGGTGGCCTGTGGGTCCTGTGGCTAGGCCTCCTGCCCACTAGCGGCAGTGGAAGTGGATGGATGGTCAATGGACTGGTGAGTGGTAGGGGCCCACTGCTATGCTGTTTCCTCCTTCATGATGTTGGCCATGTCTGCCAGCACCCCTGTATGGAAATCAGGGTGGTGTTAATGGCCTGAAAGTCCTCCCTGATCTCCTGATACTGTCCCTCCTGCAGATGCCTATTCTCCTGCACATTTTCAAGGATCCAGCCCATCGTGTCCTGGGTATGTTGGTAGGCTCGCAGGATCTCGGAGAGTGCCTCCAGGAGACTCGGTTCACTGGTCCTATCCTCCCCTGGGTGCACAGCAGGCCTCCCAGTGTCCCTATTGGCCTGTGCCTGTGCCCCATGAATGGTGTGCCCACTGACTCCATGTCTATGACTGTCTTGGGTATGAAGTGTGGACTGAGGTGCCTGTACAGGTGGGCACACTATTGATTGATGTGTTTTGGGGACAGAGGTGTGGGTACACTGGGTGGGTGCTGTGGTGTTGGATAATGATGGGGGAGGCTCTGTGGTGGACTATGAGAGGACTGTGAGTGGGCTTGGGTGACCGGCTGTCCAATGGTCCCTGATGGGTCAGGTAGGTCATCCAGATCATGAAGTCCAAAGTTACTGTCATCACTGGGGGCATCTTCTGTTCGGGGACTGGATAGTTGTGGCACCCCCTCTCACCCGACATTGGCTGGGATACCTGTGGGGTTGTAAGTGATGTATTATTGGCTTTGTGGTTAGTCATATCGGTAGGTGCAGTATGTGGGATGTAGTGGAGTGATGTGAGTGAGGATGTGAGATGGCATTCAGGAATGGGGGTGAGAAGTGGTAAATATTGACTTACCAGTGTCCAGTCCTCCGGCTGCTGCAGTGAGTGCCTCAGGATGCAGTAATACCAAGACTTGCTTCTCTCATGCTGTGAGCTGCGGGTGAGGAGGTGGGGGTCCACCACTAGGTCTCTGTATGGCAAGCTGGTGCCTTGCTGCTATCGAACGTACCTTTCCCCATTGGTCGTTCCACCTCTTCCTGATGTCGTCCATTGTTCTTGGATGTTGTCCCATGGCGTTGACCCTGTCCACGATTCTCCATCATAGCTCCATCTTCCTGGCAATGGATAGCTGCTGTACCTGTGCTCCAAACAGCTGAGGCTCTACTTTTGCGTCATTTTTTGATGCAAAATCGGTGCAAACTTACAAAATACAATTGTATTTTGTAAATTTGTGCCAATTTTGCGTAAATAAATAATGCAAATGCGGCGCTAAAAAAGTATAAATATGGGCATTAGTATCCACAATCCATGTGATCCTGTCTCCCAAATCCAGTAGCCTCATTAGCATATTGAGAACCTACGTGACAGACCGAACTGGGGCCCCCTCCAAAATAAATGTACAGAACGTAAGTAAAAAAACAAGAAAGGAACAGGAATATCCAAAGACTAAATAATGATGTGTGTTTTTCTAAAGCTAACCTACAGCCCACAGCTCTTATCCAACAAGTCTGTGACCAAACCATGAGTGCACCACCTTTACTGTGTACCATCACCTCTTCAGCAACAACTTCCATAACTTTGACAAGACCCAAGTGTGCAAAGCCAAAGACCACTGTCCATTTTTTGATTGTATTTTTATGGATACTCCTCTATGAACTCTTTTGCTAAAGTAAAGACACCCCCGGTACCACAGCATTTGTCAGAACAAAAACATCCCCAATTTTCAGAAGACCGCTGATGTCTACCCAGAAACACATCCCAAGACCTGCAAAATTCCAAAGGTTCTCTATTCTTGCATCATTGTATACCCCCTTTTTGTTGTGGGTGTGAACGCATCCATCCATAGTCAGAATTCTGCCTAGTCACACAGAGTCCACCTCAACATTACTACAGCACTTGCATAAGGGCCTTTCCCACATCACTTACAATTATTCTAAATCTAATGTTAGTGTTCCACACACACTACACAGTGCACTCTTACTCTGCACATGGTATCAGCATGACTGCTGTGGGCACCCAGACATCAGCCAGTCCGTGCTACATCTGTGCACTGATACCACACGCTGTAGGCACAGATAGGGTTTATTTATCCCAGTAGATAGCTCCTGAGAAAGCAAAATGCTTAATTCATCTGTACCTATGTAGGATCAGGGCAAAATTACAACCTAGTAGAGTAGAATCCCATAGGCTGGCAGTAAATTACACTCAATATAAGACCAATACCACTGCACTGTGCCATAACACTTAGCCTAGTCATATTCAAACTGAGCGAGACAGAATACGCAGGCGAGGCACTAGAAGGGAGGACACTGCTTGCCCCCAAGACATTCCAGAAAAGAGGCTTTTGGAAGTAGGAAAACTACTGCCCCAGTATACAAACAAGTCTCCTCCTGCTTCCGTTTGTGGCCCCAGGGTGGCCCTTAGCATGTCTGAGGCAGTCTTCTTTAATAACAAATGGAACCCAGACATGAAGTTCCGGTGTGAGGCCATCTACCTTAATGACACAAGGGGAAATGTGTCTCATAGTGGAGGATTAAATAACAGAATAGATACCTTATGTCCGAAAATCTGGGATAGATAGGTACATGTGTGTAATGCTATTTGAATTTGACCACCAATTCCATCTTGACCACTGACTCGGTTTTTTGCTTAGCTTCAGGTGCCATCACAAAGGCGGTGCAGGGTTTTTCCACAAAGAGCTTGTTTTCCACACTGAATGTGTTTTCACTCTTCTCACCAGAGCAGGGATTATATTGTGGGAGATGTGGAGTTGATAAGAATGTACCAATGTGAGAATGTTTTCAGCAGAGCAGAGTACAGCTCTGTCTCAGGAATGCGCATTGGGCCTGGCCAGTTGTTTCGCGTGTTTTTGTTACAGACCAATTACAGCCAGCATTTGAAGTCAATAACGGAAGGGTGTTAATTTAAGGTATATAAAGGGGGGAACACTTAGCACTGACACAGAGGAGCTTGTTTTTGGGAGTGGATGCACTACCAATGAGATTCTATTGGGGAAGTTCTCCTGTCTCAGCCATTCAGGGTTCCCTGGCTTGATGCTGGCAAGGATGATGATGGATTCAATCCATTCTAACTTTTAATTATTTAGCTTCCTACATGTGTATGCTTTGTTGATGCACTGCAGTTCTTTCTCTGCAATTACTGTTGTATACACATGTGTTCTATCCTTTTGAGTTAAATGCTTATTTTCATGTATTTGTATGCTTTTATTTGATATCTGGGAAGTGCCTTAATATATTCAATACTCAAATGAGGAGTGCTTGTCAACATTTCCTCTTAGTGTAAAGCAGAGCAGAACAATGTCTTGGAGGGGAAGGGGAAACCCAGAAGTTTACACTGTATTCCTTGCTTTTCAGAGGAAAAGGGACAATCCCCCACAGCACAAATAAGAACTGTGAAACAATACCACACATACTAGACATGCACTGGGGCACATCCATGCTGACTGACTTCTACTGGCAGTGTGGAGAATTTGCCTACATTCAGTTGGTCCCCTGATGGAGGGCCTCTGCTCCCTCATGACCATACACACCCTGACCCTGGTCATCGCTAGAAAAGACCTGTCTGAGTTGTTCCAAAAGAACTCCATTGCATCAGGCTCAGGAAAAAGGATCTGCTTATTATTTTGGCCGGGCTCAGTACAAGGACATTCTGGAAGAATTCAGATTATTCAATGATGATCAATTAAGGGTCGATAACCTTCTTTCACCTACAGACAAAAGCAAGCACCTGCTGGTTGGAGGTAACCAGGTGGGAAATGTTGAAAATGATCAACAATACTGAGCTTGGCTTAAAAGCTACCAGGAAAGTACTAGAAGCAATCTGCCTCATGGTGATGCAACATCAGTATGTGTTGGCTTGATGACCGCAGTATACTGTAGGTTGGGTTATGCACCAAGATTGGTGCATTCTGTTGGTCATTTATCCTCGGTAACAACCTAAACAATGGGACACTAACTTCTACCATCCAAGCAATCCATTGTCTACAAGCTGACATGAAGAACGAGGGAAGTGCACCTTAGCAGGACTGGTTATTTGATTTGTTTTCCGGGCTCCCCCGATGGGTGACCAGACTGTGCATGTCATTGCTTCCAATCCTCATTCTTGTGCTTTTTTGTGTTTTGACATAAAAGTGTGGGTTCCCTGCTGTAAAAACACAGGCCCTCATTACAACCCTGGCGGTCGGTAGGGAACTGGCAGTAATACTGCAAACAGGCCGGCAGTAAAAAAAAAAAATTAAAGCATGGCGGTGACCGTCATGCCAAACCGGCAATTCTCCACTCCGACCGCCAGGGTCCTAACAACCGCTGGGCTGGAGAATTCTGTCTCCAGTCCGGCGGCGATCACTACACCGCCGGTGGTATCACAACCCTGCATACCGCCATAGATTTCGTGGGGTTCTGTATCGCCACGAAATCCATGGTGGTAGGCACTATCAGTGCCAGGGAATTCGTTCCCTAACACTGATAGGGGTCTCCCCCACCCCTGCCCCTCCCAGAGTCCTCCCCACACACACCCGACATTGACACACAAACACACCCACACGCTCACATAAACGTACACATACACATACACACAGACATACACAGACATACACTAACACATTTTCCATACACACAACACAACCCCGCATGCATACGCGCACTCACACACCCGTCTACATACTCACATGCACACCCCCATGCACGCACACAACAACCCCACACCCCCCTCTCCTAACGTACGATCACCTTACCTGGTCCGGTGATCCTCCGGGAGGGAACGGGATCCATTGAGGATGCTCCGCCGCCAGCTCCCCGTCACCATAACACCTCCACACCGAATCCTAGGATGTGATTCGGTGGGCGGTGTTCTGATGACGTGGCGGTGGAGGTGGAGCAGCCTCCACTTCACCGACAACCGCCAGTATAGCTGCTGGTGGCTCTCTGTCCGGAAAAGGGTAGAGGGCTACCAGCAGTCATAATAAGCTGTGCGAAAAACTGCCTGCACTGGCGGTCTTCAGCACGGCGGTACCTCAGAGGTCTTGCAAAAAGACCACTGAGGTCCAAATGAGACCCACAGTCCTCAAATTAGGTAGAATGCAAGTAACTAGGGAAATACCAGTGGGCACAACAGAAAAATGTCAAAACTCAAATATTGTGACTGCCATTTAGTGTGGGGTGAATAAAGTAGTTGAAAATTCAACAAGGGGGGAATGTTAATATGCCTAAAAATGATGTCAGTGTATGCCATGCTATGTGCCAGCATAACAATGAACTTGCATCATTGTTGTCAAATCCACCTGACATGACCCCCATCAACCCCAAGTCAAAAATATGTCATCAGGCAAGACCGGCAACCTAGGCCTAAAGCTATGGATTGACAGATCACAGGTGGGGTGGCTTTTAGCCTGTAGCCACACCCTTGAACAGGAAAAACCCAGATCGATTCCCCAGAGAGACAGCAACACCCCAATAGCCATAGGGTATTGGCTACCAATTAAACACATTTGGCTGGAGGGGCTGGCATTCCCAAAACACCATAAAAGTTAGATACCACATGAAGTTAGGAACACTCAGCCAATCAATACACAACACACAGTGATCACGAGCTCCTCATGCTGGACATCTGGACATGTTACTTACTGGCCCATATTTTGTCCACGCAAGGTTAAGAGCCACCTGAGCACTTTATCAGATGGTCAGATTTGTGACTCCATGAATAAGCCCAGATTCCTTTCTGCAAAGAATGTATAGCGCTGTTTTATGCAACATCACAAAACAAAATAAAATGATAGAGGGAATGTTGAAACATTTCAAACACTCAGCCCCAGTCACAGAAATGGGTTTAATCCATTGTTATTTTGCTCGCCACGTCACCCCAGTTTGGACCCAGCCATATGCAATCAGTCTTTACCCTGTTCCCCAGGGGAACAGTCCAGCCCGAACTGCTAGGTCAGGTCCTCCCTGGACAGGAAACAAGCATCCTGGGACCAGTTTCAGGGCATCACCCTTCATCAGCCAGGCTAGCTTGAATCCAGTAACTCAGCAAGCAAGGGACCCATGTCTGGGCATACCCCTGCCACTGAGGGCGCACAAAGCAACATCACAAAACAAGATAAAATGATGGACGGCGTGTTGAAACTTTTAAAACACTCACCCCCAGTCACAGATCTGGGTTTAATCCATTGTTATTTTGCTCGCCACGTCACCCCAGTTTGGACCAAGCCATATGCAAATCAGTCTTGACCCTGTTGCCCATGGGAACTTTCCAACCCGAAATGCTAGGTCAGATCATCCCTGGACAGGAAACAAGCATCCTGGGACCAGTTTCACCACATCACCCTTCATCAGCCAGGCTAGCTTTTATCCAGTGGTGCAGCGAGCAAGGGACCCACGTCTGGGAATACCCCTGATACTATGGCGCACAAAGCAACATCACAAAACAAAATAAAATGATTGAAGGCGTGTTGAAACTTTTCAAACACTCAGCCCCAGTCACAGATCTGGGTTTAATCCATCGTTATTTTGCTCGCCAGGTCACCCCAGTTTGGACCCAGCCATATGCAAATCAGTCTTGATCCTGTTCCCCATGGGAACAGTCCAACCCAAACTGCTAGGTCAGGTCCTCCCTGGACAGGAAACAGGCATCCTGGGACTGGTTTCAGGGTATCACCCTTCATCAGCCAGGCTTCTTGAATCCAGTGGCGCAGCGAGCAAGGGACCCACGTCTGGGCACACCCCTGCCACTTAGGGCACACAAAGCAACATCACAAAACAAAATAAAATGATGGACAGAGTGTTGAAACTTTTAAAACACTCAACCCCAGTCACAGAATTGTTTCATAACTGTTCAAGATTTGTATGACGCTCAGAACTCTGTAACTTTGACCCTAACTCTGTACTACACTCTCCCAGCCACTGTCTTTAATTAAACCAACTCTTCCTGTTCTGCCAAATAACCCTTGTATTTAAGTTATTTTAGGTAAATCCACATTTGAGCATCAGCCTCTCTGTTTCCCTCACCCTTGGGACTACCTACCCATGTACCCAAGATATGAACACAGGAGACAACTTTGTTGCCAAGAATACATCTTACAGGTTGTCTAGAAATGTGAGGACCAACATTAAGAAAGAGGTTTCCAAACTGCTAGATATGGGGGTGATAGAACCCTCCAGTAGCCCCTGGTCCAGTCCTGTTGTTCTGGTACCAAAAACTTGCCCACTGAGCACCGTACCTGAACTCAGGTTCTGTATGGATTATAGAGGGCTAAACAAAGCCACAAAGAGATATGTTCAATTCATCCCTGGGTTGGTGAGCTTATTGACAGATTAGGGGCTGCTCAGTACTTAAATACCTTTGATCTTACAGTGTCAGCACTGGCAGATCACCCTAACAGAAGGTACAAAAGAAAGGACAGCCTTTTTCACTGCAAAGAACCACTATCAGTTTAGAATGATGCCTTTTGGACTCAAAATGCCCCTGCCACCTCTCAGAGGTTTGTGAACCAGGTCCTTGCTGGTATAGAGGCCTTCTCTGCTGCTCTGTATGACATAACTGTCTTCAGTAGCAGCTGGGAATACCACGTCTTTCACCTCCAGGAATTGCGTCAGGCTCTGCACCAGGCAGTCCTGACTATCAAGGTCACTAAGTGCCAAATAGGATAGAGGTCTGTGGTGTACTTGGGACATCTGGGGGGCAGGGGTAAGGTGCAGCTCCTCCAGTCCAAGAAAGAAACTATAATGGTCTGGGAGCTCCCAAAACCCATACCAAAATCTAGACCACCAGGACCAACATCCCAATCTAATTGTGTATGAGGCACCAAAGTTTTAAGGATAATTGAAATCATACCCCAAAGACATGGAAAATGGTCTAAAATGTACCACCTTGGTGGGGCAAATGATGGGATAGGTCACATGTGCAATGTCATTCTGGCTCCCTCTTCATTTAAAACACCAGTGAGAGCTTCCTTTGCCGCTCATGTTGGGTCTTTGCATTTGGCCTAATATGGTCAGTCTCCTAACTTAAAGGTACATTTTAGACCAGTTTTCATGTGTTTGGGGTATGATCACAATTATACTTTACACTTTTGTCGCCCCATTCACAAGTAGATTAGGATGATTTTGGTCCTGATGAAACGCCTTGATCAGAATGACATTAAAAAGACAAGAAACATGCCAACCTTTTCTTTGTATGTCAGTCTTTGAGCCAGTTTGGATCATTGTACCTGCTTCTGGCCAATGTCATTTTAATCATAACAAGGGTTCTGTATATTAAATAGGATTAGGATATCCCTTAGGTATTTCTAACTTTCACCTTACACCAGTCTATTCACAACACCACACAGAACGCTGCACCTCACTCTTCACATCGACAAAAATTACAATACAAAAGAACGCCCAACAAGGCGCTGTCCAATGATTAAGCATGACACCCTTTTGACTGCGTGTGGGCTCTGGCTCCTGAGCAATCAGATCACTGGAAGTGCACCTAGATACTTGCACAAGTGAAATTGAGTATCTCCTGTCTGTTGGAAGAGGCAACTGACACTTCGACCCCCATTTTGGGAGTGAAAATCAGCGAATTGCACTTGAGGTACAATCAGCATCTCCAGAACTGCTGCATCGACCAATGCATCCCTGCGTGTTTGCATCGATGCAGCACTGAAACCACCACATTGCCGCCATCGCTGGAAGACTATTGATGCATCCCTTGAACATGGTGGAGAAATCTGCCACATTGCTTTGGGATCAATGCATCATGGCCTCAACGCATGTCTTCGGACAACAAAGGATCTTCATCAATGTGTGTGAAAAATCAACACATCCCTCGACAGCAGGGGTGGCATAGACACATCTACCTATCCATTGCCCCTGCACCTTGTGCTTGCCACCAGGATCAAAGTACTCTTTTCTCCTGGCCTGTGTGGCTTCTGTACCCGGCCACACATTCCTTGCTGTCAGCTTGAACTGTAGACTGTGCCCTGGTCCAGTGTGAGCTCAAGTAACCCCAACGCACTATTTGCATCTAAACGTATATATTAACTTTTTCTTCTAAAATTCATAACTAGACTTCTACTCATTAGATTTTTGTTGTTTTGGTCTTGATTTATTTATAACATTATTGAAAAATGTTCTAAACCTATATTGAGTCATTTTGGGGTGTTTTTACTGTGTTACTGTGTGGGTGTGTTGCACACATTCTTTACATATTGCCTCTGTAGGTAAGCCTAACTGCTCTGTGCCAAGCTACCAGGGGGTGAGCACAAGTTATCTTTTAGTGACTTACCCTGACTAAAATGGTGTTCCCTACTTGGACTGGGTGCCTTCCCCTGTTAGCTAGAGATCCAATTTCTAGCAGTGATGGATCTTCCATTTCATCCAACTGAAAGTATCCTTGTTTATAAGACCCTCTAAGGGAACCTCATAACTCTCCAAAGGGGTCTTATAAACATTCTGAGGGGAAAGGCACTTTATCGCCCCTTTCTTGGTCAGATGTTATAACACCTATTCCCCTACTGAGAAAAACATTACAATTTTCTAGGATCAAATTTACATTAACTTTGGAATTGAAGGTGACCCAAATATTTTCTCAGTCTTCATTATTTGAACTGTTACAATGTCACTGCTCTTAATTAACCTTAAATGGCCTATTTCCGACATACACTTTATATATAACAAAAGATTCAAATGCAGAAATACATTATCAAGTATGGTAATAAAGTCTAGGGCCAGTGGAGGATTTTTCATTTCAAGGGCAGCCCCAAGGGCATCAAGGTTAGAATGCTCACTAGACAGTCCAATAAGGATAGTAGAAATAAAAAGAATAATCAGGTTCAAAGTTGAATGAAGAGAGGCCCACTTTTTGACAGGACAGAACAGAAAGTTCTGTTTTTGTGTACAAGCTCCTTCCCCTCCATCCAAGACAATATCTGGAGGACAGGTGCCATCATTGAAGAGGGTCGAGTGAAATATGAAGACGCTGCCAGCGTTATGCAGTAGTCCATAGACTAAGCCAGTGTTAACGCGTCCCTGTATGATTAATTTACTCACTTTGGGACTCGTTTTAGGCCAATGAATCTTTTGACCCTGATTTAAGACACCTTAGGATGAGATAGCTAATCAACATGTCAATCAATACGTCAATAATGTCATCAAGATTTATTACAACAATGCAATTCACCTTAGTCAATGACATTTAATGAGACTCAGAAACCACCATGACCTTTCAGTCATGAATAACCACACCAGTTTAGTATGAATTTTGTGATATTTATTCCCTATTGATTACAATTCTACTAGTAAGTTTATTAGTCTCAAAACCAAGAAACACATTAACATAGTCACAATATGGCAACTCTGATAAGATTTCATCAAAGCAAGAACCACAAACATCAGAACATAACACAGCGTCAGCATAGGTTATCTTTAGCAGAGTATCATCATCAAGTTATTCAACAAAGCATAGATCCAGTCATTTGTCTATTTGCGTCAGTTTAGTGAACCCCTCTCCTAACCTCGAATTAGCATTGGCATGTTGGGCTTCATGCAAAACAATTTAATAACACCAATTTGGAAAACATCTAGCTATGGTCTCTGTCAAAAGAAGCAGTTGGTACCTAGAAAGGAAAAGCAAACAGACAGTCACAATTTCATTGTCATATAGTTACCCTCCGTATTTGGGTCAGCACTCAGGTTCGGTCTTCGTCCTCAGGACATCAGTTGGTTTCCCATCAGCCAGGAATTCAGCAACCAGGTAAAAGGGGCACTTCCCTCATAAGGAGGTAAAGTATAATCGGGCAAAATAAGGCAAGAATGGTTTTAAGAACCAAACAGCAAAGTCTCTATGCAGAGTGACAACGTGTCTGGGTCATAGCAAATCACATCAGCATCTCCCCTAACTCTCTCCTATCTCTCCTGTTCTAATTTACTTCCTGGTGTCAGGAGTTTCTGATCCCCTTTTCGTTGTACGTTCCTCTAAAATTTGGTTGGACAAGGGGTTACACCCCACTATCTTTAACCAATTGCCTTTACATTAGCTCATCGAATTTGTCACCCCATAACAGTTCTCACGTATTTTATTGGTCCTTATGATTGACGTCTTTAGCGGGTAGAATGTCCGGTATGATTTCATAGTCTTGTGGTCCTTTTCACATCTTCGGTCAGTGGCTCCATTGTCTGTACCGGTTCAGGCGACCTTGTACCTACGAGTGGTCTACAGTGTTGCATTCGGCTAAAATGTTTCTACAAGGAAGTCGAATTTCATGAGAACGGATCTACTACAGTTACATTCAGCTTCTAGTTTGGAGAAAAACAAGAGTTCATGTCCTTCAGCAAGTCAGCACACTGCATGTTAGAAAAACACATTTAATATGAGAGCCACGCAGTTAGGCCTCGACTCATGCTAACTAAGGCCTAGTGATTTATTAGCAAAACCTTTACATATATCTATTATTATTAGTGTAAAATCATATCATAACATAATAATTCATCAACATTAGTCATTTTCATTAGTCTTCGTATACATTGATGGCCACTCCCTGTGGGCACATTTCAAGCGCACGTTTTAGCACAATACATTATTACACATTAGTTCATAAACATTTCATGTTAATATAGATTATATAAGCTACGCTCTCTCAGTCCCTCCTCTGATGACACTTGTCATCACACGAACCTTTCGCTTCTTAACCTCTCACTTTCCGCATTACGCGCATTTCAACATCCTGTCCTTTGTGTGAGCTTTCCCAAATATCATTAAATATTTTCTCCCTTTCATTTTCTTCATTTCTTTTGTTTCGTTTGATCAAATTTCTTTTAATTCTTTCACTAACTTTACATGATAACCATAATCCCAATTAACAAATCAGAACAATCAGTAGACCCCTTAATATTTTTGCAAGAACCCCATTCCAAATATTACTAAACCAATGTCCTACTCTGGTAATTACTTTCCCAATCTTTTCCCAAACTCCAGGTTCCTTCAGCTCCTTCAAATCTGCACTATCTCTTGTTAGGTTAGTAAGCATGCCTCTAATCTTTTTGCTGTTATCTGGTATGAACGCACAACAATGGTGCTCATTAAGCATCTTACAGACTCCGCCACTCTTTGCTAAAATAATGTCTAAAGCAAGCCGGTTTTGAAGAGTCATAGCTCTTTCCACAGCAAGTTCAGTATCCATCAGGAGTATAGCCCTTGTGAAGTTTGTCAGCATGTTATCCACAATAGTAGACAACTTTCCAATCTTTATGGAGTTTAAGATAACCCCTTCTGAAGGAATTATGGCTCCAAATATGTCACCAACGACAGCAGCCACTGTCTCTCTCTTTTGTCTAGTATGTTGTAATTCAGACATTTTAGGAATTTGCTTTAAGTCATCAATCTGGTAAATCTTTGGGAAAACTATTCCTAAATAACATGTCCCATACCATCCCTTTGGAAGACGGTAATAAGCATTAAGTCCACATATATAATAGATCCCAAGGATCGCTGGATCCTGTCCATTTAACATGAATGCCCATTTACTCTGAAACAAAAACACATGCCTGCATTCACTCGTTCCCACAAATAAAGTGTCATGCTCAGATTTTGGCCTATATATACAAAGCCTACCTACATGTAATGCATCAATAGCTAACTTGCCCTGTGTCTTTATTGCAGTGTAAGCATAATAATTTGCAAGCATGCGTTTTTCTAATCCCTTTTCTAATCTTTCCTTTCATGCCTTTCGTCTATCATCAGTGTGATCTGAGAAGCTCTTCTCTACAGGTTTTAGTAAGCAGATTAAGTTATTGCGATGCGCATAAGCTGTCCCAAATGTCAGTGTCGGCTCAAAGAAACCCCTAGCTAATTTTATGCTGTGTTCTTTAGCTAATTTGTTTAGAAACTCAATCACTGGCACAAAAGAAAACACTACATCTAAGTTAGAGTAGAAGTATTGCACATGCTCTTCATCATAGAATCTTGTTAACAGCAAACTACAGCTTGTCCCGTAAGTTAGCGGCAAGCTATGGTAAGTAACCCCTTCTTGCACCGATGAAGGAATCTTTGTGCACACATAACAATTCTTTGCATCCATTGTGTCAACATACTCATTCAACAAGCGATAGAAGACATTAGTAGATAGTTCCCCTTTTGAATTAGTTTCCTCATGCAAGTATTTTGCGTCCTGCTCAAACTTCTCCCATTTAGTTAGTGTAGCAGTCTCAGGTTTTGAAGCATTATTAGTCACTTTCTTATCTATCCATGGCATTCCCACAATCACACCTATAATTATTATTGCACATACACTACCTAGAATAACACTCAACCAACCACACATCCTACCCTTTTTACTCTTACTTTTAGTGTAACTCGTGATCTGTAAAGAATCAGATAGCAGAATAATATAAAGCAAACAATCAACTTGAGGACGATATAAAAGCTCTTTTCTTTTCTTTTCTTCTTGTGCAAAAATCTCTCTCTCTCTGCGAGTATTTACAGTGTTTCACTCATTCCAGGACCCCTTTGTCAAATCAGGTTTAGCAGCTTGTCATAATCGGTTTTCAGAGTCAATTCAGGTTATCAGTGTCATATCCGGTAATTTATCAGTCTCTTTTCTCAGCTTCTCAGCTTTCAATTTCAATTTCAATATTTTAACAAAGTCTCTTTCTAGAGTTGAATTCAGGTGCCATAGTATTGGCCTGGTATCTCTCGATCAAAACAGAACGCCAAGAATTCCTGTTGCCATTCAGCTGTTGTTGCATATGCCCATTCAGGACCTGCAGACCTTCTGTTTGCGACTCTCTTTCTTTTCAGTTTGCGTTCACTTTGTAACTCTCCTTCACTGAGATCCTCTTTTCTGGTTGTGTCAACTTCTTCCTCTATTGTATCAAACGGGACCACTTTCTCTCCTGCAGCTTGTTGCTTCGGCCAGTTATCTCCTTTATGTGTTTTCTTCTTGCTTGGCCTTTCAGAACATTGAAGAGCGCCCTCCTCTTGTGCTATGGTGTTTTCTCTTGATGGACCTGCAATCGGCTCAGGAGGAGTCAGTTCACTTTGGCTTCCCTCTGCTTCTTCCCTCTCGCCTTCAGGGTCTGTTACGGGCTCAACTTCAAACCTGTTTCTGTCTGCTTCTGGGAGAACCTCTCTTTGTGTCGGTTCCCCTGTTACCTCAGCTGAGATAGGTTCACTGTCACCCCTCTGGAACTCACTTTAAGTGACTATGCCGTACTCAGTGGGCTCTCCTTCAGTCTCAGTTTCCCTTTGAATACTCTCCGGCCCTGAGACTTCCTTTTCTGCAGCTATTGTTTTGGACACTTCAAGTTCCTCATCAGTCGGACACGTCACTTTCTTTGCCTGACTGGCATGTATCCAATTCAGAACGCCTGCACATTTCACAGCAGTAGTGGTTGTCAGTATTACTTGATATGGCCCCTTCCAACGCGGCTCCAAAACGACTTCCTCACGTGTTTCTTGACAACAACCCAGTCACTGGCTTTCAGGGTGTGAGCTGGATCACTGATCGGTGGCAATGTGTTAGCCTCCACCTGGTGAGAAAAAGAGCGGACCACATCAGCCAGACCCTTGCAGTAGTCCAACACCATGTCATTCGTGATACTCACAAGAGCATTTGCAGGTACTGCGGGTAATCGCATGGCTCGACCCATCAGAATCTCATGATGAGATAGTCTTGTTTTCTTGTCAGGTGTATTTCTCATTGACATCAGTACTAAGGGCAATGCATCTGGCCATTTCAGATTGGTAGCTGTGCACGTTTTTGCCATTCACGACTTCAAGGTACCATTCATCTGTTCCACTAGTCCTGATGCTTCAGGGCGATAGCTACAATGCAGCTTCTGCTCAATGTTCAATGCGGCACACCTCATTTTCGAAGTGTCTGCCCCTACCTGATTCTAAACAGATCGGGAATCCAAAATGTGGTATTAATTCCCTAAGCAGCAGCTTTGCTACTGTGAGACTGTCATTCCTACGTGTAGGATAAGCTTCAATCCAGTGACTGAAAACACACACAATCACCAACACATATCTCAGTCCTCCACACACAGGCATCTCGATGAAGTCCATCTGCATCCTGCTAAATGGACCGCCAGCTCTCCCAACGTGGCTCATATTTACCACCATCCCTTTTCCTGCATTCATCTGTTGACAGATGATGCACCTGTGACAGATAATCTGTGCAGCTTGTCTGAATTTTGTATTGAACCAAACGATTTTGAACAACCTAATCATGGCGTCTTTCCCTATATGGGCTTGGCCATGATAGAACCTCGCAAACTGTGACAGAAGACTGTTTGGCAAAACCATTTTCCCCGCCTCTGAGACCCATAAGTCATCAGCTCTTTGTACACTGTGCATTCTCTGCCAGGAGCGTTTCTCTTCTTTGCCAGCATGTCCCTGCATTAATTTTAGCTCATCTAATGTGTCAACCACCCTTAATGCAAAATTTAAACATGTTTCATTCTCAGTTTCAGGTAACAATTCCCACTGATCTCGGAACGATATACAGTTCAATGCGCAAAACCTTGCGACTTGATCTGCATAGCCGTTTCCCATTGACACTAAGGGGGTTATTACAACTTTGGAGGAGGTGTTAATCCGTCCCAAAAGTGACGGTAAAGTGACGGATATACCACCAGCCGTATTACGAGTTCCATAGGATTTAATGGACTCGTAATACGGCTGGTGGTATATCCGTCACTTTACCGTCACTTTTGGGACAGATTAACACCTCCTCCAAAGTTGTAATAACCCCCTAAGTCCTGTGACTTAACATGAGCATTGCATTTCACCATGGCAATTTCAAGAGGTAACTGAATCGCATGCAACAAATCCTTAATCTTTTCGCCATTTTTCACTGGTGAACCAGAAGAGGTCATGAAACCCCCTCTGTGACCATAGTTGGCCAAAATCATGTACAATTCCGAATCCGTACCTCCTGTCAGTATAGATAGTGACTTTCAGGTTTTCAGCTGCGTGGCATGCCTTAGTAAGGGCAATTAATTCAGCCATTTGAGCAGAGTACACTCTTTCGAGCCAGGATGGTTCTAAATTACCGGTGATTGTACACACGGCATACCCAGCACTCAGTGCTTCTACTGAATCTCTCAAGCATGAACATCAACAAACATAATATAATCATTTTCTTCTAACTGGGTATCTTTGATGTCAGGTCTTGGTTTGGTGCACAGTTCTGTTACCTCAAGACAATCATGTTCCACTTCCTCAGCATCATTAATATCTGCATTTTCAATAAGTTGCTGGGTTCAATACAGTACATCTCTTTTGGGACACATTTGGAGACCCCAGTATAATGGTCTCATACTTAGTTAACCTAGCATTTGTCATATGCTGTGTCTTGGTTCGGGTTAACAGAATTCCAACTGAATGTGGTACCATTACTGTTAAGGGATGTCCCATCACTATGCCTTCACACTGTGTGAGGCTTTAACCAACTGCTGCAACTGCACGCAAACAACCCGGTAAGGCTGCTGCGACTGGGTCCAAAATAGCTGAGAAATATGCTACTGGGCAGTTTGCCGCTCCATGGACCTGTGTTAAAACAGACAAAGAACATGCATCATGTTCATGACAAAACAGTAGAAAAGGCTTTGTGTAATCAGGCATACCTAAAGCTGGTGCCCTGCACATACATTCTCTCAATTCCATGAATGCCTTCATCTCTTTTTTGGACAAGATTATGTTACCCGGGTCATCCTGAACTTCCTCGCCTGTCAGTTTCACTAATGGTTTAGAGATAATCAAGAAATTGGGAATCCACTGGCGACAGTAGCCCACCATTCCCAAAAACATTCTGACATCTCTTTTGGTTGTCGGGGGATTCATCTGCAGTATGGCTGTCACTCTCTCTTTGGATATTTTTCTCGACCCTTTCTCAATCAGGTGACCTAAGTACTTCACCTCTCTCTGACAATATTGCAGCTTCTTTGGGGACACTTTATGTCCGTTCTTTCCCAAATGGTTCAGTAAGGAAATTGTGTCGTACTTGCAGTCATCTTTTGTTCTGGACGCAATTACCAAATCATCAATGTACTGTACTAGAGTCGAACTGAAAGGCAGTTCTAATGACTCCAAGTCCTTCTTTAATATCTGATTGAAGATGGAAGGTGACTCATAAAACCCTTTAGGAATTCTGCACCAACTGTACACTTTATCCAGGAATTTGAAACTGAAGAGAAATTGGCTAACCTCATGAAGAGGCACCGAAAAGAATGCTTGAGACAGGTCCACAACTGTGAACCACTCTGCATCACACGGAACCTGAAACATGATCACAGCTGGATTTGGCACTATGGGGCCGCATTTTACCACAATCTTGTTTATTTTCCTCAAGTCCTGCACAATTCGAACCTTCCCACAAGGCTTTTTGAGACAGATTGTTGGTGAATTACACGGGCTGCTCATCACTTCTTTCAGAACCCCTTGCTTGACAAAGTCTGCAATTATCTGCGCTGCCTAAATGAGGACATCTTGTGTCATGTGGTACTGCCGTACCTGCGGAAACACTGCATTCGGCTTTACCTGTACTTTGACCGGTTCTACTCCTTTTATCAGTCCTACTTATTTTCCTGTCAGGTCCCAGACTTTCTCTTTGACTGTTCCCTGCAACTCGTGTGGCAAGTCAAGTACTGTAAGCATGGAGAATAAGGTTATCAGAGGGTATTCTTCATTTTCGGTCTCTGTCTCTGACTCTGAAAACTGGCCATCTTCCCCTTCATCATCACTGTTTGTCTGAACCTCAATCCCTTCATTGGAACAGGCAATTGAACACCTCGTTTTGCACAGCAAGTCTCTTCCCAGTAGGAATACTGGACTAGAATCACAGACTACAAATTTGTGCAGTCCCTGGAAGTTGCCAGTCTCAATTTGGACTAGGTCTGTAATCGGATTTTCAGAAACTGATTTGCTACTCCTACCACCCTTATGGTACGCCCAGAAAGTGGTAATTTCAGAACCTCTCCGCTTCTGTCTGTAGAGCGTGTAGCTCCTGTATCAACTAGGAATGAAACCTTATGACCCATTACCTTCCCCTCTACATAGAGTCCTCTATGATCTACCTCTAGGGACGCTGCAAGCCTGCACTCCTCACTGTCTGAACAATCATCTGACCATTCATCGTTTATTCCATCCTCATCACGCAATGGGAACTGCTGTACTGTGTTATTTTGACTCATCGTCTGGCCTGTGACCTGTTGAGGAAGCATCACCTGTTGCTGACCCATTGGAGCTAATTGTATTTGCATTTGCTGTCTGGGTACCATGGGAACCTGCTGTTGTACTTGCTGCATTTGTGCTGGTTGAACACGCGGCATTTGCATTTGCTGCATGGGCTGTAACTCCTGCATTTGTACCATGTTATTCTGGAAGTTCTGATTTTGACCCCTCAATTTTGGACCCCTCACATTTTGAAAGGTACCGACATCATTGCTTTGTTGAACAACACCATCCTGCACCACCATTGGGCATTTCCGCTTCCAATGCCCCACACCCCAGCACACGTGACATGGTGACACCTTTTTCATCCCCTGCACATCGTTTTGAACCACCACAGTATTTAGGTCTGGACCACGGTTCACAAAACCTCGACCTCGACCTCTCGGTTGTGCCTGAAACATGCCATTTCCCTGCGGTTGCTGCTGTATCACCTGCTGTACTCCATTTGCCTGCATTCCTGCTTGCGCTGCCTTAATCTGCATCACCATCACCTTCTCTTTCAATTTTCTCTGCTTCAATTCAATCTCGTCACTACAGTATTTCGCATACTGCAACACCTCATCAATCGGCTTTGCTTGCCAACAGATCAAATGATTCTTAATCATCTGGCTAATCTCTGGTCTCAGCCCTTCGACAAACCTGAACACAAGGTGATTCATGTCTTTCAGCTCAATGACCTCAGTGCCGCTGTAATGTTTGAATGCCTTCAACAATCTCTCTTAGTAGGCATGAATCGACTCTTTGGTCTCCTGTGAGGTTCGATCGATTTTCTGCCAATCAGTCACTTTCGGCGACACTTTCTGCTTCAAAAACTCAGTCACTTTATGATAATACTTCATCACCTCCTCAGATGGTGCTCCAGTCACCTTATCCCTTGCCGTTTCCTTTGTCGGATAGTCCACACCTCTCTTGCACTCAAGCCATAAGTCAGGTGGAACTATAATCTCAAACAGGGTATTCAAGTCCTCCCAGAGACATTTTTCCAGCTTCACAAATCTGTCCGTCTGCTGGTAACATTCTATTGGCTTCTCCCTCAACCTCGGATAATCATTTGTGAATGACAAGATGTCTCCCCTAGACCACGGTACATGGACTAGCACCCCTCCGGCTGTCTCTCTCATTGGTAACATTTTTATTGTCCCCGTGTCCGGTGCGGCTTTAGACTGCTTTGGTTCCGGACCTTTGCTTTTCTCTTTATCTCTTTTCTTTGCCCATCTGTCTTCCCATTTCTCTAAGGCTCCCCAAATTTGCACACTTTGCAGTATTTCTTTGAGATGCGCTTTCATCCAGTGGATCTCATACGATCAAAATCTTTACAATTGAAGTCTAATCTGTAGCTTCTTTTCAAATGTTTAGTATTCTCAATATCTATTCTGTATTTGTCCGCCAGGTTTGCCAACCTCTGATGCACCTTGCTCACTTCTTTAGTGATTTTGGGGCACAGATACCTCAATTCTGCTTCTGTGTATGACTCTAATCTGTTCACTCCCATTGTTTCTTCCACTAGTTCCGGTGCTTCTACACCCAGTCTTACAAAATGCAGGTATTCTTCCCTTTCTGACTTCTCTGCGGTCACTGTAGTACTTTGTGAAGTGTTGATCTTTTCTAACCACTCATTCAACTGTTGCGCGGAAAAGCCTTGCAATGAAATGTTTCCTGGCTGCATCAATGGTGTCTGTGTCGCATATGTACTCAGTGTCTGTGGGGCTAGCACACTTAGCACTGCTTGTCTCATTGTCTCTAAAGGAGCCCCAATTGGACTGAGGTCTAGCAAAGACCTGAGTCCTTCTGCTGCTTGTTCTCTTGGTGTCATTATTTGGGGAGTTCCTGTGAACCCTCCTCTTATTGCCTCTTGGGTCATCACTCCCTGATCACACACGCCAGGCTTACCCTGCACATACAGTTGTACTGGTGGACCAACAGAAACTGGTAATGATATGGCAGCTGGTGTCTGACCAGGTCCTAAACCCTGGGGAACATTAACTCCCATAGCTTGACCCATCATGGGTGCTGTAGGTGCTGACTGCGGTCTTGCAACTGGAGTGTAACCCGGAACCAGCTGTTGCTGCGGCTGGGGCAGCTATTGCGGAGTTGGCTCAATCTGCACTAGCTTTGATCTCATATATATCGGATCAGGCGCACCATCAGACTCGTATTTGTCTCTAGTACTGGGACCTCTGGATAAATCCTTTGAATCTGTGGCGGAGCTTGCAACTGTATCTGCGTGTCTGGTGCAGTGGGTACACTGACACCATTTTGTGTCAAGACTGTATCACTTGTCTGCACTGTATTTGTAATTCCCTTACTCTGTGCCGGATCCTCAGGACCTGCACTAGTGCTCGGAGCAGTGTCATTTATAGCGGACGATCATGTAACAATTGATTAAGAAATTCTTCATCATCTGAATCATCTTCATCTACCCAAGACCTCTGAGTCTCTTTTGACTTGCTAGAGCCCCTGTCTGTCTTACAGGTGGCTTTCTTTCCCTGTGTCTCATCTTCCTGAGTTATTGCCGGAAACAGTTTAAGTCTGTCAACTATTCCCCTTCTCCACATCCTACTCTCATTGTCCCATCTAGCCTCTGCTAAAGTTTTCTCTGCCCTTTTTATTCTCCTTTCAAGTTTTTGCTGTCTTTGTCGTATGGCCATTAAATCCCAGACTGCTAATGCCTCATACTGAGCTGGTCTCGGAGGCGGCTTTTGCACACTTAACATCCACCTCAAGTTCTCTAAGATTCTAGTATTGAACGTTCCATGCTCCGGAAACGCTAAACATCCCTCCTTCTCTGTTAATTTGCGCCACTGCTTCATCCAAAGACATGGCGCGACTCCCTTTTCCTCCATTACAATATAAGCTGGAGTACCCTCAGGCGGTGGAGGCTCCCCTTCACTCGCCCTAATATATGCATCTCCCTTCCAGGCACTCTTTAAAGCCTGGAAAAACCTAATTTATGCATTTTTTATTTTGTTTAGAATCTAATCAGGAAGTTACTTTTATTCCCAGAACACCCTTCACCCACCTGTCTCAACCTATTGCCTCTCACGGACGGCTGCGAATCCGTGCGCGACCCCTCTCAGCAACTGACCTATCCCAGCGCGGCACTACTGACGTCACACTCACACACACTGCAACTGACAAAGTCTTGCGGCTTGTCCCCTTCACACATAAACTAATGCAATATATTCTGAGCACCTTTTAACAACAAAACCAAAATTTGCCGGTTTACTACAGGAAGGGTAACGCAACCGCTTCAGAACTTTACAGAGATTTCACTTGAAGCCTCAGCCGCTACTCTCTCCTTCTCAGTTCCCGCATACGGAAGCAGAATTCGACCTGCAAATCCTACTCTCGACTTGTCGATGGTTTGCTCTAGTGCACTTTAGAACTTGCCAAATCTCAATTGAAGGTTTCATTCACACAATTTGACTCAAACTCGACTTGTCAACCATGCCCGATTGACCTACTAAACCGCACAAATAACAACATAAACCCAAGTGTCTTCTACACTTGTCAATATACTCCGGAGTCTTAGTCCACGACGGGTCCGTACATCACCAACAACAACCATGTGGATAATTTTGAGCACAAAGCGCCACACTCATATGAAGTTCGCCGACTTCCCTACTCTCATACTGCGGAGTACGCCCACTCCTACTAAAACAACATTACCTGACCTAAATCCACACAAACTTCACAAATCACCTGCAATATGCATAAGCTTAGCAAGCGCAAATTCTAAACCACACATACTAAAACGCCGAGAACATACCCAACTCACTTAGGCAGGCTCCGAGATTCCAGAAAAGTCATGGGGAATTTAGAAACACATCAGACCTCTGATTTGCATTATCTCGAAAAACTATTTAAGCAATAGTCCTCCGTCCTAGGGCCCCAAAGGGCCTAAACCGTCGCTCTGCTACCAGAACTGTTAACGCTTCCCTGTATGATTAATTTACTCACTTTGGGACTTGTTTTAGGCCAATGAATCTTTTGACCCTGATTGAAGACAACTTAGGACGAGATAGCTAATCAACATGTCAATTAGTACGTCAATAATGTCATCAATATTTCTTACAACAATGCAATTCACCTTAGTCAATGACATTTAATGAGACTCAGAAACCACCATGACCTTTCAGTCATGAATAACCACACCAGTTTAGAATGAATTTTGTGATATGTATTCCCTATAGATTACAATTCTACTAGTAAGTTTATTAGTCTCAAAACCAAGAAACACTGTAACATAGTCACAATATGGGAACTCTGATAAGATTTCATCAAAGCAAGAACCACAAACATCAGAACATAACACAGCAACAGCATAGGTTATCTTTAGCAGAGTATCATCATCAAGTTATTCAACAAAGCATAGATCAAGTCATTTGTCTATTTGCGTCAGTTTAGCGAACCCCTCTCCTAACCTCGAATTAGCATTGTCATGTTAGGCTTCATGCAAAACAATTTAATAACACCAATTTGGAAAACATCTAGCTATGGTCTCTGTCAAAAGAAGCAGTTGGTACCTAGAAAGGAAAAGCAAACAGACAATCACAATTTCATTGTCATATAGTTACCCTCCGTATTTGGGTCAGCACTCAGGTTCGGTCTTCGCCCTCAGGACATCAGTTGGTTCGCCATCAGCCAGGAATTCAGCAACCGGATAAAAGGGGCACTTCCCTCATTACTAGGTAAAGTGTAATCGGGCAAAATAAGGCAAGAATGGTTTTAAGAACCAAACAGCAAAGTCTCTATGCAGAGTGACAAAGTGTCTGGGTCATAGCAAATCGCATCAGCATCTCCCCTAACTCTCTCCTATCTCTCCTGTTCTAATTTACTTCCTGGTGTCAAGGGTTATCCCCTTTTCGTTGTACATTCCCCTAAAATTTGGTTGGACAAGGGGTTGCACCCCACTATCTTTAACCAATTGCCTTTACATTAGCTCATCGAATTTGTCACCCGATAACAGTTCTCACATATTTTATTGGTCCTTATGATTGACGTCTTTAGCGGGTGGAACGTCCGGCATGATTTTATAGTCTTGTGGTCCTTTGCAAATCTTCGGTCAGTGGCTCCATTGTCTGTACCGGTTCAGGCGACCTTGTACCTACGAGTGGTCTACAGTAAAATGTTTCTACAAGCAAGTCAAATTTCATGAGAACGGATCTACTACAGTTACATTCAGCATCTAGTTTGGAGAAAAATAAGAGATCATGGGCCAGATGTAGGAAACTGTTTGCGACTCGCAAACAGTCGTTTGCGAGTCGCAAAACGCAGTTTCCTATGCAGAAATGCATTTTGCGAGTCGGAATCGACTCGCAAAATGCATTTCCGACTCGCAAATAGGAAGGGGTGTTCCCTTCCTATTTGCGACTCGCAGTGGGATGCAATACCATTTGCGACCGCGTACGCGGTCGCAAATGGCATCGCAGTTACCATCCACTTCAAGTGGATGGTAAACCACTCGCAAATTGGAAGGGGTCCCCATGGGACCCCTTCCAGTTTGTGACTGGACCCACAAATATTTTTTCATATGCTGTGTCGGTTTCGGTATTTTTTAAGTGCAGCTCGTTTTCCTGTAAGGAAAACGGGCTACACTTAAAAAAAAAAAAAAAACTGCTTTATTTAAAAGCAGTCACGAACATGGAGGTCTGCTGACGACAGCAGGCCTCCATGTTTGCGAGTGCCTATACTCGCTATTGGGCCGCAATTTGAGACCCACCTCATGAATATTCATGAGGTGGGTCATTGCGACCCCATAGCGAGTCGCAGTCGGTGTCTAAGACACCGTACTGCATACCAAATTGCGAGTTGCAATTTGCGAGTCAGATGGACTCGCAAATTGCAACTCGCAATTTGGTTTGTTGCTACATCTGGCCCCATGTCCTTCAGCAAGTCAGCACACTGTACGTTAGAAAAACACATTTAATATGAGAGCCAGGCAGTTAGGCCTCGACTCATGCTAACTAAGGCCTAGTGATTTATTAGCAAAACCTTTACATATATCTATTATTATTATTAGTGTAAAATCACATCATAACATAATAATTCATCAACATTAGTCATTTTCATTGGTCTTCGTATACATTGATGGCCACTCCCGGTGGGCACATTTCAAGCGCACGTTTTAGCACAATACATTATTACACATTAGTTCATAAACATTTCATATTAATATAGATTATATAAGCTACGCTCTCTCACCAGTATAGATACATCATAATCAAATCTTATTTTCTCACACCTTTGTAATTATCCTTCGATGTTTCCCTTTAGCTCTTTGCTTCTTGCTCTTTTTTTTTAAATGTTAGGACCACTGCGAGATATGGTTGCATAAAGCTTTTTTTTTTAAATGTATTGAAAAGGGGGAATTAAACTCATTGGAGATTCGAGGGGTGCCTACTGTGCTCTATATCAGGATCTTCTGGGATTTAAAATTTGTCTTCAAAGAGGAGGAAATCCGTGGGGATTTATGATCACTATGGGAGCCCTTTACAAGAGGTCAGCAAACTTGGATACTCACCTCTTTTAGGCCATGTACAGTAGCATCAAACTGTCTTTCACTTCATCAAACGTCTATCTGTTAAGAATGGACCAATTCAGTAAAGTTAACAAGCGGTTTATTTTCCAAAGAAGAGGCCCCGACAAAAGTAAGCGGCACAACGCTCATTGCACCTCCCGTCCCGAGTTTCTCCCAACGCCCCTCTCCGAACCTGGAATGCCTTCTGCCCGTTGCTATGCTCGGAACAGTGACACGTAAGGCAAATGCCCGTGTCACTGAGCACGAGCATCGCAACACTATCTTAATAGGTAGTTCGTCTAAAATCACTTTCAAAACGATGAGTATATGGTTTGAGTTTTATGATGTTTTTGTAAAGCAAATTCAAAATAGAAGACAAAATACATAAGAGACAGTATAAGGCTTCAGAATATTGAGTATAATCTCCAGGGAAATAAATCTACGTATTCAAGAGGACTGAAAGTAAAGATTTACTTGGTGTTGCAAAATAATGACCTTGAAATTTTGTTCACCGGAGAAATCGGAGTTGTCGATATCTATGGCATATCAATTCTGACAGTGGATAAAATGACTGGGGCGGTATGGGGGAGCGTGTAATCTAGCATTAAGGATTCGGAAGTCACGATGATTTCAAAGGCTTCTGTATCTGAATTTCTTCCCTTATTTCTTAAAGAGAAGACGAATTTTGTTCTGAGTAGCCTATACTTCCAGGGACAATGTAGTATCGAGCTCTGCCATCTTATTAGACTCAAATGAGTTGAAGAAAAATGCTGATATGGAGCCCCCTATATATCCCGATGTTATTAGATATTGCTTCTCGGAGGGTTTGATTTCGTCTTATGGCAAGTCCAGACATAAATTAGCTTCCCTGAATTTTTTTTTTTTTGCTATCATGCCAAAAAAGGGTGATTAGTGGTTAAACAATAAAGCACAATTTAAGGTTCAGTCCTTCAGGTTTAATCTGAGTCTTTAGGAGACCCATATGTACCCTAGTGTCTCCTAGTCACAGATCTGACCGTGTACTATCACCAAGAGAGGGACTGCATTTCCCGACACCTCTTAGTCCTTCCAAAGGCAGATCTCTAATGCACAATAGCGCAAGAAAGGGGCCCAAGAGAAATTTGTGGAGCCAGTTCATTGCGAAAGCCCACTCTGCATCCCACTTGGGGAAGAAGGTTAGATTGCTGTGAATTAACCCAATAGGGGTTGTGCTTTTACTCTCCTGTGTTTTCCTACGCTCACCTCTGGTCCAAAATCGAGGGCAAATACTCCAGTATTTTTTTGTGAGAAAAGCAGGAAAAGGCCAACTAGTCTTCTTATTTCTGTGAACGACATGTAGTATATTTTGGGAAGTGTTGGGGGCACCAAAGGCAGTGATTGTGCTCAGGTCGGCACAGAATAGAGCAAGGCGGAGCAGGGAATCGTTGTGGACTTAAGCCGCACTCACATCTAAATCGGCTGCTTCTGCTCCTGAGTCAGCCTCAAAATTACGCCATCAGTGCCTAAGGCACTGAGCTCTTGCTATCCCAACATGCAGAATCAAACAAGTGCGTCCATGGTGCTTCTGGAGTGTGTGGGGGTAAAAGCACTTTGATCCGTTGTAACCCTTCAAAGCGTGACAGCTCCAACGCAGAACCTGCGTGGAGCCCTTCTTTGCTCTCTGTTTCCTTCTCCCTCTGCCTTCGATCAAAGATCCCCTAGGAATGCCTTGCATTGTTGCTCTTCTCTGCTTGGTGAAAGGCCGAGACACTTACGTCAGATGCACTGGTGAGGTAGTGCAAAGGACGTGGACTTATTGTCGTTGGCAGCCAATCAGTTAATAGATCTGCACTTACCCCTTCTTAGAAGGCACATACAACAATGAGCTTTAGTCCTTTACCGAATCTGATGATGATAGCCGAGATTCTACAAAAATAGAGCATCTTTCAATTAGCATGTGCCAAAAGGGTATGGTTAAATTATAATATGAGCTGTGATTTGGAGCTAGCCCGGAAACCAAATATTTGTTAACTAAATCAATGGAGAACTGCTGATGTACTGGGTTGAGAGCTTTCAGCTGCATAAACACTACTTGATATCTAACAAGCTAAATGTACTGTACACCTTTTCATTCTGCTTGTGGTTGCATAGCTTAATTGGGATTGTAGGAACAACCTTATCATAGAAAGGCTGCCTTAAGAAGATCATAACAAATACAATTGAGTGTAAGGGAAGAAAAGAAAAAATGTATCTATAATTATTCTTTAGTCAGTTGTAACACATCGAGATGTCTACACAGTTTTCATGGGTTGGAAGTATCAAATATGGCAAACATGTGCTTCATGTATAGTTGTGTTTTGCAGTCTATTTGAAGGGAAGCTACCTAAACAAGACATCAGTATACTGAAACATTACTAAATCTCATTTGAGGAAGTCGTTATTTCTGCAAAGAAACATAGGGCTAGATTTAAGAAAAGTGGCCCTGCAATTAGTGCAGCACCACTTTTCTTGCGCTCCTTAGAGTCCCCCTAATGCCACTATATGTACGCTGCATCTAAGATATGGCGCACCATAGTGGTAGTTAGGGAATTAGCGTCAACATTTTCTATACTAGTTCGGAGCTTTGCAGGATAAGCATAAAAAAATGTTGACACTAATCCTGCAAAGCTCATTGTAAACAATGGTGTGCCTCCTTTTAACGCCTACTCTGAGCAGATGAAAGTTTTGGATTTTGACAGGGGGACCTGCTTTACAGTTCCTGCTGTCAAAGCCTAAAGTGTTTGCTGTGGCTTGGCTGCAGCAAACAGCTCAGTCCCCAGGGTAGGCACCCTGGACATAGCAGGAGCTGGCCCTGGGGGGTGGCGGTCCCCAGGACCATCAGAGTCTCCATGCGGGGAGCCGCATGACCCCCCTCCAACATCTACATAGCCTGGGGGTTGTAGTCCCCTGGATGCAGTGGTCCCAAAGGGACCCCATTTTTTTTTTTTAAACTTTGCCCCAGGGGTGGTAGTTTAACTTGAAGTCCGCAAATAAAAAAAATGAAAGCTCTTGGGAGGTGGTGAACTCAGGAGTCCCCCCACACAAAAGTTTAAATGCCCCCGGGACATGGCCTACCTGGGGGCCTATAATAAACATGCATGCTTGGTTTTTTAAACATTTGGGGCAAGATGTATGAAAAAGGCCTTCTGCAAATCGGAAATAGCGATTTTTAAGAAATCGCTATTTCTGATTCGCAAAATGCAATGTATCACATTTGCGATTCGGTAATAGCGATTTCTTAAAAATCGTAAATGCTATTACCGAATCACAAATTGCGATACCGGCCCCCATTCGCACCTATGGGCCTGTAAGCCCATATTTGCAAATTTTTTGCATTTCCAAAATTGCTAATTCCTATCTGGAATTTGCAATTTTTGGAAATGCAAAGTCCAGGGTGCTGGGGGCCTTAGGCCCCCTCTCCTGCACACTAAAATATTTTTTACAACATGTAAGGTGCACACATGCCAAAAGGGCATGTGTGCTTTACATGTAAATTTTAAAAATACATTTTAAATGCATTTTTAAAATTTGCACATGGTTACCACCAAGTTCAACTTGGTGGTAAATAGCGATTCCTTAATGCCCAATTCGCATTAAGGAATTGCTTGTTACATGTGCTTAAGAAATCGCAAATAAGGATTCCTTATTTGCGATTTCCTATTTAGAGAGTCGCAATTGGCGACCCCCTAAACAGGGTCGCAATTTTAAGGAATCGCTATTTTAGCGATTCCTTAAAATTGCATTCAGAATGCCTTTGATACATTCTGAAATGGCTTTTTGCATTCGCAAACGGGCATTCGCACCGTTTGCGAATGCAAAAAGCTTTGATACATCTGGCCCTTGTTTTTTAAATTGTCGCAAATTTGTGAATATCGACTGAAGCCAAGTCACAAAATGACTGCCAAAACTTACTGGTTTGAAAGGTTGACAGCCAATCAAAGTTGGGCATTTCCCTTCACAGGCTCGTCTTTATTCGCAAATACTTCACAGCCAGGGATATACAAATTTGAATTTCCCTAAATTTCTCAAAAACTTCGGAATGAATTTACACCAACTAACAAAAAGCAATGAGCCTTTAGAAATCTTTTATTTCGGCCACCAGGATCATAAAAAGTACAAATAAAATATGAAATACAGAATAATAATTAAAACAATACTTTTCAGGACAAGAAGAGTGAATGTGCAACAAGGCAGTACAGTAAAACCTTGAAAATGACACAATTAAAATGCACAGAAGGACAAAAATAGTGCTTTTGGTCAAAATGTAAACACAGAGGTACAGCACAAGGTTCAGCTTAAAAACGCCTTTTGATGAAGTATCCACGTAGCACCCAAGAACTTAGTTACAGAAATTGCATGGCTACAACTACCTGCAACCCAATGGAGCGGCTCCTTCTAGAGCCTGTAGCATCAGGCTTCCATTAAATAAAAAAACAATGTTGTGCACACCATGAGACCAGATACAAAAGGCACCAAGAATCAGGGTTTGTATCAGCCTGCCGCCCACTTCATTAAGCACCATATCTTGCATAAAAAGCTAGAGACAGAAAAAGATTATAAACTGGGCAACGTTTATACTCAGTCCTCTTATTGCCTCAGAGCAACTAGAGAATCTTAGATTACAACAGACTGGAATTATCCAAACATGTAGATTGGACAAAAGAAGAGACAATGCACCTCTGTCTCTTCCCCCTGACCACATGATGGGCACAGACTATCCATCAACAATTGTCCCTCCCGACTTCACTTACTTGTGAAGGAACCAATAGGAAGGGTGCCATGCCTAAACTGGAGGCATAGCTTTCTCGACAGGGGTGAATGTATTATGTCAAGGCAACTTTCCAGACAATAGGAATCCTTGAAACACAGGAATTGTGAGGACAGATTGCCTTGAGAATTTGACCTAGACAATATGGAAAGTTTGTAGTCCCTGTAGCATTTGGTGAGTTCCCCTCGTGAGATGGAATGACAAGCTTCACCTGGATTGTCCCAGAAATGGCACTTCCCCATCCATTCCAGAGTAATCTTGACGTAACTCAGCCAAGGTAATCTATTTGCCTCGCTATCCTAGAACGTCCTCAAGGGCAGATATGTAAGAATTTAACTCCGGAGTTGCCCAAATTCTCTGCCAAAAGGCCTAATTCTGATATCCTCTTCGAGAGGTCCCAACCCCAGATCCAAGCGAAAGGACAGCAATGGGATGCTGGCTTGGAGGCTCAACAACTGTCTCAAAAACTTGTCCTCAATACTCATAAACTCGGCCAGAGGCTTGTGTCCCCCAAAGCTCAGCTCCATATGTGGTCACACCTACATCCTGCTGTTTATAAATCTCCATTATGGGGCTAACTGACTTGAATGATGACCCCCTATGCATCATTGTAAGCCCACCCACAAACTGGCCCAACCTCAATCTTTGCCTTTCCATATGAATAAGCCAGTCCATGCGCTCACTGAGAGTAGTGAGTGTAGTCCCTAGGTTATCAAAGGTTGAAACCCTCTCTAAAGTAAACCTGCTCAAATTGGGAAACGAGCGTGCGGTCTTTGTGGGGGTCAAAATCATAAATTCTTTCTTGCTCCCATTCATTTTTAGTCCCCTTTCCCTACAAAAGAAGTTGAAGATATCAAGTACCCGTTGAATTCCCATGGGGGACTTTGAAATTAAAAGGGTATCATCCACGAACATAAGAGCAGGTACCTTAGCGTCCGGTAACTTAGGGGCATCATTCTGTTTTGCTGACAGACAGTTAACTAACCCGTCAATGTACAAGGAAAATAACTTAGGTGCAAGCAAACAGCCCTGTCATGCCCCTTTTAAAATGGGGAATAGATCTGAGAGATCTCCTTGTTGGCCACAGTGAACCTGAGCAAATTTCCCTTTATGGAGTCTTTGAAAAATGAGGCACAGAAAAGGGAATCCCCTAGGCCAGTCAAAAACACCAGAGCTTGTCCCTAGGGATCAAATCAAAAGTGAAGCTTTGATTCACAAAGATCAGATACAAGATGCCCCCCAAGAACAACGTACATCCCGTACAATAGCTGAAACCTAATTATTTGATCAATGGTCGAGGTACACTTGTAAAAGCCTGCTTGAAGTGGGCTAAGAACATCCAGGACCACCATCCAGTAGTGCAGTCTCTCTAGAAGCACTTTAGAATTATTATTTTTTGCTGGACATCAATGAGGCTAATAGGCCTGTAGTTGCAAAGTAGCAGGGGTGAACCTTTTTTAAAAAGGGAGATAATCTCCACACCTAACCAAGTGTATGGAATCGACATCCCTTCCATGATGGAACTAAACACAATGGCTAGATACCAAACTTCAGGTGCTGCCTGAAAGAGATCCCCTGGTATTTTATCCAAACCTGGTGCCTTCCCTGTGGCAATAGAACTGATGGCCCTCTCAATTTCCTCCAGGGTTATGGGGTTGGAGTCCTTCTGGCTCTGGCAAGAGGGGACCCTCTCATATCTTGCTATTTTGGGGTCTCTCCCCCCACAGTCTTCCTACACATTACCCTCTCCATATAAGGAGCAACATGTTCTTTCCACATGTCCGCTGAGATGTTCTTGATTTGGGGCATACCTCTGGGTGGCCCGTAGCTACAATGTGCCAGAATGTTTTGATTTTTTTTTTTTTTTATAAGCTTTGAGCAGAGACTCACACTTGTCTTGCTCCCAATCTATTTTGGCACTCTTGAGTATATTCATAGTCTGTCCTGGCTATTTGGATCGGGCCACTATCTTTGGATCTTAAAGCCTTAAGGAGAGAGCGCTTGGCTACACAACACTGGCTGTTAAACTAGGTCGAGTTGCTTCCTCTCCCAAACCTGGGGCGATACTCAGCCACAAAAAAGTTGGCCAGAGTGCCTACCAACTTCTGGGGGACAATGGCAACTTTTGCCCCTTGGCCCGTATCACCTATATGGCCTCCCACAAATCATCCAGCGCAACTCCTACTGAATTCTACAGTGCCTTGATAGTAACAGATGATTTTTCAAATTCTCTCCATTTGACTCTCCGCTGGTTAGGGACCAGTGTGAGCCGACCATCCACTGTGGCTGATAGCACACCTGTGGCCTTATTGAAGGGAAGCCCAACCTCTGGAGTGCAAATAGTGTGATCACTCTCTTGGCTAGTTTTGACCTCCATGTCCTCTATACAAGGCCACAGCCTTATGTGCACCAATATGTAATCTATCAAGGAGGTCTGCCCTACACAATTAAAAGTATGTGACCCCTGGCGGTCAGACTTGGTATGTCCATTGCAGGCATGAAGTGCGCAGTTTAGTGTATGCACATTCATTTGTAGGGCCAATTGAGTCCACTTTTTGATTGGGGAGATCAGGAGCCTTAGGATAGCCCAGGTCCGATCTTCCATACCCGATATGTTGTCTCTGTCTATACCCAGAGGTTCAAATTGGCAATTAAAGTCACCAGAGACCAACTTATAAGCACTCACAGGGAGAGTAGTAAGAAGTTCTTCTAGCTGTTCCATCACATCAGACATACAATTCAGCCTAACCGGTCTCGAGTAGGCATTAATCAAATACAATACGAAACTTGGGTGAAAATTAAGTAGAAGACATAGAATATCTTTGGAACATATTTCCACTGGGACAACCTTAAAACCCAGATGGGTGGCCACCAAGATAGAAATACCCCCTGACGGTATACCTCTGCTTTCCCCTGTTGCCACTATAAGGAATACCACAAATCCCGGGTGCTGAAATTCCTGTATCATTCAGGTTTCTTGTAAAAAGCAGATTTCATACTGATCTATAAAATTACCCCAGTTTGGCAGGTCAGATTATACCTCAGGCCTGCAACATTCAATGAAGCTATTTTGAGAGGCATTGTTTTTTTTCCGGATCATCCAGACCAAATCAATGGAGGGCCCTTGGTCCTGAGGCAGTCCCTCCGCCTCCTGATTCTTTGGTGGGAGCCCCTGGGGAAAGCTTTTTCTCCATGTCCAACTTATCTCCTGCCACCAATTTGGAGGCCATAGTTCTGTTGGAGGCAGATACGCCCAAATTTGGGCACCCAGCTAAATCTGCAACAACAATGTTGGAAGCCAGAATCGGAATACCAGGCCACTTCTTGCCCTTATTCTGAGGGGTACTGTAGTTAGGCAAATCTGGCCCTTCCTTGAGTCTTCCCAACTTAGCACTTTCTTTTGGCTTGGGGCCAATAGGGAAACTAATACCCTCAAGTCAATCCACCTCATCCAAAACCACATACCGTTTAGAGGATGGAATCAAAGTTTTGGCCATGCTGGCGGAGAGAGGATTCTCTCGTAAACTCTGCCTATGTAAGTATTCCAAAGGAAGAACTCTACTCTTGCACCCTGCAACCAACTGTAGGAATTTTATGGACCAGCCCTGGATCGCTTAAGTTTATAATTGCACAGACTCCTCTCCCCCTGACCATTGTTTTCTAAAATTCAGTGGCAAACAACCAAACCCTCCCTCATCCCCCTTCCCCTTTGCCTTAGTCGTCTGGCACTTAGGCCCTTCCATAGTTGTAACAGAGGTGAGAACTACCTGTGTCCCCATGACCTTTTTATCCCACCGTCTCCTCAGAGCAAGTTTAGTTTCAATCCTGCTTGCAGTTTCCAATGATGATATCCGTTCCACCAATGGCAGTAACTCAGCCGCCAAAATAACCTTGACTTTGGCCAAAATGTATATATACACACACACACACACACACACACATATATATATATATATATATATATATATATATATATACTAGTGGCAGTGGCAGCAGTAGTTTCCATAGAAAAAGTGTTTTTGCCTACATATTTGGCACTGCTTGACGAATCTTCACAAAATTTTCCATAAAAATTTGCTAGTCATGTCTGCTGTCTGGAAAGTTTTGGGGTGATCTGTTCATCGGGGGTGGGAAACAGGGGGGTCTCAAAACGCATTTCCTCAATTAATTTTTCCATACGGATTTTGAACAGCGATAGTGCCAAAACTACTGGACAGAATTAAACAAAATTTGCCAGAAAGGTAGATCCTGATCCAGAAAATTGCCTTTTTTGTTATGGTATGAATTCAATCAGTAGTTGTAGAGAAATTAAAGAAAATCCAAATTTGTATATCTGGGGACACAAAGGATTCATAACCCCTCCCGATCTCTTGCTGAGGTCTGATTGGCTGCCAACACTTCAACAAGGAAGCCCTTGAAGTGTTGGCAGCCATCTTGGTGCTCATCTGAAGCCGAGACCCTGAAAAAAAGAATAAAAAATACAAAAGGAGCCAGGGTGCGAATACCTTGACCCCTTAGCCTTGGTGCTGGGGTCCCAAAGAGCCCTCCCCCGGGCCAAAAGCAATTTTAAAAACTTATGTTGAATTTGCGATAAGGTCGCAAATCCACAATAAAAACGGAAGAAAAAAAAACAAGTGCGAACTCCTGCACTTGTTTTTAAGTACGCCCCTGGGCAATCCAAGTTTCGGGGGCACTTTTTTGTTTTTATTAAGGGGGGCTCCCAGCCCCTCCCCCACAGACCCAGGGACCACCACCTCCACGAGGTGAATAATGTAATAAGAGCAGGGGGGCACATCCCCTGTGCCCGGAGAACACCACCACCCGGGGCAAACATGTTTTTTTTTACGTGGGGAGACTTGATGGCCTCCCCCACAGCCCAGGGGACCATCACCTCCACAGAACAATTAACAAAGTGGGTGTGTGGGCCGCTCAGGTCCCTCTGCAGCACCAGGGACCACTACCAGCAGGGCAATTTAGAAATTGGGTGCGGAAGGCCACCTGGGCCCCCCCTTGCAGCCGCAGGAATCACCACTTCCCTGGGATGAATACTAAATAGTGTAAAGTGGGTCCATTTTGGACTCCTAAGCCATGGGGACCACCACCTTCCAGGGGCTTATTAAATGATGGAGGGGGGCCAGGTGGCCCTCCACATGGAGCCACTGATGGCCCTGGGGACTGCCAACTCCCAGGGCGGGCTCCTGCTGTGTCCCGGGGTGCCCACCCCTGGGATGTAGATGTTTTTGTTCTTCTATTATCTTTGTGGGCACTCTATTTTCATAATGAATCACAATGACAGGGGGAAGAAATCCCCATTTCACAGAGGGAGAGTTATCTGCCATGTTGGATAAAATCATTAGAGTAGAGCCACAATTGTTTAAAATATTACTATTTCCCAGAAAAGGCAAATGTTGTCCAGAATAGTGGATATGGTGAATGCAGTAACCAACAGTCCGTGCATACAGGACGAGAGTAGGAAGAAATGGAACAACCTGCAGGGGAAGGTTCATTCACTATCCACCAAGCATCACCTGGAGGCCCAGAGGACTTTGGTACCTTTGGTATTACACGCTCTGAATGGGTTGCTATTGAGTTTTTAAATGCTACAATCGTCTAATAATGTGTGAGGTCAGGTCACCAGGTAGTTTTGAGTTAATGTTTTTACTATTGTGCAGGTCTGTGGTTTGAAAGCTGTGCATTTGACTTCGGATGTTGAGCTGACATTGGGATTTTAGGGGGGTGTTGTCAAATGGTTTGCTATTTTGAAAATGCCCTCTGGGATAGCTGGTTGTAAACCTATTTATAATGTTGGGTAAGACATTAGTTGCTGTGACAGAGAAAGAGCTCCGATTATGTTTTGGTTAATTAGTTCTACTGTGGGTGCAAAAAAGGTTAACAATCATTTAAATGTATCATTAAACGTTCTGTGGTCAGATTGTGTTGCACAAAGTTTGCTACCTCTCCGATCATTGGAAAATAATCTTCTGTGTGGTAGGATGGATCTTGTGTGGTGGTGGGGAACTGACAGCATCAGTTATCTTGTAAAATAATTTTAAAAAGATAGCATGGATCAAATATTTCCACATTTCTAAATATTAACAAGATAGATGTCCATTTGACTGTTCCGTGAAGCAAAAAGTTTTAAACGTGATAAGTACATATTTTGAGTAGTTCAGGTCTGTGTCTGAGGGTTTACACAGGTAAAGTCTAACAGTGTTGAACTCGTCCAGAGTTTTTATCAGATGTGTATGTGGTGTAGATAGTGTGTACTTGTAGGTGATTATCCTTCACATAGTGTTGGAGTTTTGATTCAGGTATCAGAAAATAATTGTAAATGCATTGAAAGATGTGTGATTTTAGCAAATATATTTTATTATAGCACAACTGAATGATAGCTACACAATATTCAGTTTGCATCTGCGATATTTGGAGAGCTACATAGGCTGAGGGGTGGTTACCCTGATATAGTGAAATGCGGCTGGAATTGTAAAGGCGTATAACGCTCTAGTGACGTAAATTGTGGAAGTCCAGTTTCCTAAAACAACAACACTGTAAAATGACTGTGAAAGGAATGTGTACTATGAAGACGTCGTTTATTGACTATCATGAATTTTAATTGTATTTTTGTCACTGTAAATGTGAGGTTACCAATTTCGCACACAAAAAGAATTACTCCTTTCTTCGGCAGGATTTATCTTACTAGGCATTCAGTCCACGTGGGTTATTGATAAATTGCAGTAGGAATTATGATGTGAAAATGCAGTCAGTTCGTCCATTTGTATAAGGTTACAAAATGAGAAGGACAAACGAAATATGGAGAACAGACTGGTAATCTGTCGCAGTAGAAAAAACGAAATTCAGACTAACCACCTGTTCCCACTAAAACCTCCGAGCACTCTGGGTGCTGAGCTGCAAGTCATGCATCTCACTCACTGTAAAGGTCACCTTGATCCACAAGATATATTCAACTTGAGTTCTACATTAGCACTAAAAGATATTTAAGGTTAATAAAGATATCCAAAGAACATGATGAAGAAGCTGTTAAAAACTTGAAATGCACCTTGCACATTGATTTTCCAGACCTGGCAAATTATTGCAGGAATTATAAATCATAATAATTATTTGTTAAATCCCAACGACATGATTCATTTTTCTATAAATTGCTTTCCTTGGTCTACTACGGACTGAAAAAATATCTTGGCAACCTTGTGATCTTTTAACTTCCATTAAATATTATATTTTTCATATCCTGGTGAGATTCTTGACCTTTTGCAACCCTCCATGTTGAAAGATTATTTAACTATAATTCCTTTTAGAAGCCTCAGTGATTTACCTGTTAGTAATACTTTCATTAACATTTCATCTAGCAGTTCATTAGATATTTCTCAAGAAGCAAATGATGCCAGCATTCCAAAGAATGTTTAAATTTCGAATTGATACGCTAAATCTGCCCTTGATAGCACTACATTTGAATACATTTTGTGTGTGGTAATGCCTTTTTTCGGAATAAATTTTACCATCAAACACGAAACATTAATTTTAGATGAAATTTTCAAGTAAAGCGTAATTTTGTGCTTCTGCGTAAATAATCGGATAGATTGAAACGGGTAAAACATCTACATTTGAAGCGAGAAAAGGACAATTTAAATGTCTTCAAAGGCAAATATGAGCAGTATTAACATAATTGCGTATGTCGACATCGAGGTCACCAAAAACGCCCATGGATCAATTGTTGCAAATTGTTAATCATTTGAACCAAGCAGGTAAATCACAGTGTGCAGAGGGGGCAGACATTTCGTGTGCAGGAGTGGTCAAGCAGATCTACTAAGCATGAGGGAAGCACATACCACAGTTGCCAAACACATTGTGTGCATACTGATTTAGAAATACTGAGAAACATATTTGCTCTGAAATGTTCTCTTTTGGAACTGCTCAGACAGAATACAGAGGCTACGCACTTTAATTACCCAACTTGCAAGGAATAGATATAAAACATGGGGGACTCAATGGATTGAGTGCTTTCGTAACGTGGTAGAGGAGGAGGAGAAATTGAGAAAAATACCACTGTTTTTACAAAGAATCATGTTATTTACATTGAGAGCTGGGAGGTATTGAAGAAGGATTCACTTAATATCGTTTTTCAGATAATGCTCAGGAAGTATCATGTGTGCTCACTACCTGCTAGCTTGCAGGTACTGCTAGCACCTAAGAAACTCCTACCGACCCTCCATGGTTTTCCTACTGTAGCATTCCACCGCTCATCTTGAATATTACAGAAATGTCCCCGCCACCACAAATCGTAATTCACATAAAGGGCCTGATTCAGAAAGGCAGACTGAGACCTTTGCTTAAGTGTAAGCTTATTTGCCAAAGGTATTTTACTAGTTGTACCTTCACAACTTTGGAGTCTCCGCACATGCAAAGATAGGGGAGTCCTATCTTTTATGACCAAACACTCCACAGTCATAAAGATCATGCTAGTAAATGTGAATAGCAATCATAAACTTACACAAAAGTGTAAATCTGCCTTTGTGATTCAGGAATCCTTAATTTGGAGTGCCCATTGTATGTAAGAGTGACAGCATGTCTGTGTATGTATACATTATAGTAAGACACATAATTTAATTTTATGACAATTTTATGTAATAGGCTAAATATGCTTTTGGAGAGAAAGATATGGGATGGAGTGATGGAAATGGAAGGTGGAGACTAGCATCACCTGTACTACATATGAACCTCACGCAAGTCTTTGCTTTTTACTAAAAGTACAACTGAAAATGTTGCATAAAAACTCTACAAAATGATGAAATGCCATATTATACAAACAAGACATATATCATAGAAATACATCAGTCATTGTGTGCTGTGGACCAATAGCTAAATAACTAGCACAGTGAACTAATCATTACCTCACATATATCAAGGATAACATTGCATTTGTGTCCTAGTGCTGTCCTTTCTCACAAATCCTTTGTTCCAAAAACCTGTTCTGCATGCCATTAGGCGCATGTGCACTGGAACCTAGGTGAGGGCTATGTGAAAGAAATCACACTATTAAATGGGCCAGGTGACTGTCCACCTTAAGGAATAATCACAACTCTCTTAATTTTGAGCCTTGAAGGCCCATATTTATCCATTACATGCAAATCTGCGTTAGCGCAGTTTTACGTATAAAAGTATAGCGCCGGCTAGCACCATTCCTGGACGTCAGCCGGGCACCATATTTATGGAATTACATTAGCCGGCGGTAATGCCTGGTTAGCGTCATTGTAAATTAAGTTAACCGGGTGGGGGAGGCGTAGGAGGAACCGGAGGTTGTGCGCCAAATTATGGCGCTTCACTGTTTAGAGGCAAAAAATGCCTCTAAGGAGAGTAACACCATTTCCTGGCACACAACCCCCATGGACATGGCTCCTGTCTTAGTAAAGACAGGAGTCATGCCCACCACCCCAATGTCCCCTGGGCATGGCCATTTGGGCAGATGCCATGCAGGGGAACCCCAGGTTAGGGCAACCAAGAGGGGAAAGAAATATATATATATATATATATATATATATATATATATATATATATATATATATATATATATATATATATATATATATATATATACATATACTATATATATATATATATACTTACTGGTACCTACCTGGGAGGGGTCCCCCATCCTGTGGTGTCGCTCTGGTGTGGGTGGGTGTGTCTCCGGGGCCAGGGAAGGGCAACTGTGGGCTCTTTCCAAGGTCTCTGACCATGGAAACATGCCCACAGATCCCCTAATGCCTGCCCATACCCAGGTGATCAATAATGGCGCTAAGCAAGCTTAGTGCCATTATTTAAGGCCCCCTTGAATTTAGCACAGGGGAATAACTATGTGTTAGGCCATATCATAATTTTCTGCACGGGAATGCCTACCTTGCATCTCATTGACACAAGGTAGGTTTCCACGCCCAGAAAATGACGGAAACTCCATAACTTTGGCACTAGATGTGTCTAGCACCAAAGTATAAATATGGAGTTAGGTTTGTGCTCAATTAGTGTAGAAAAAAAAATGATGCTAATTCAGTGCAAACCAAGTATAAATATGCCCCTAAGTCTTTAAATTAACATGGACTCAATCCCCTGGTAGATACAGCACAGATCAGAAAGGCACAACATCTGACAATAAGTATAGTATTTATCCAGTTTTCAAAAAGTAATAAAGTCAAAACACCAAACATTAAAAATCTCATTCTGAATTAGAAAAATAGAGAAAGATTTAATGACCAAAATGACCCGTAAAACAACAAAAGTCCAAAAGGGAGAAAATGTTAGAAATGGGATCTCTACTTGGCAGTGGTTTGCACTGTGTCCAAGTGGGGACCCTCACTCTGGTCAGGGTAAGGGAGCCACACAGCTAAGATAACCCTGCTCACCCCCTTAGTAGCTTTGCACGAGCAGTCAGGCTTATCGCAGAGGCAATGTGTAAAGTATTTGTACACACACAGTAGTACAGTGAAAACACTAGAAAAGGATTCCACACCAGTTTAGGCAAATAACCAATATGTATCTGAATAGAACAAGACCAACACAACAAGAATTCG
This sequence comes from Pleurodeles waltl, assembly GCF_031143425.1. Lineage (NCBI taxonomy): Eukaryota > Metazoa > Chordata > Amphibia > Caudata > Salamandridae > Pleurodeles > Pleurodeles waltl. Next base: position 1,452,164,068 of record NC_090444.1, on the reverse strand, counting down.
ACATACACAAGCAAAGATATCACTTTTAGAAGATTAAGGGGGTTATTCTAACTTTGGAGGAGTGTTAATCCGTCCCAAAAGTGACGGTAAAGTGACGGATATACCATATTACGAGTTCCATAGGATATAATGGACTCGTAATACGGCTGGTGGTAAATCGGTCACTTTTCCGTCACTTTTGGGACGGATTAACACCTCCTCCAAAGTTAGAATAACCCCCTAAATATAATTGTAATTCCTTGAAATCAATGAAGCTTTTTACTGAACAAAGTACCTGAGATGCGTCAAAAACAAAGAGATGTGGACTGTAGGGGAGAACAAGAACAGAACAAGAGTTTTAGTGCATGGTATTCCGCTACCGTTGGCAGACAAGACAGATGCAGCAGCCACCTGCATTACGCCGTGCTCTGCACTCTGCACACGCAATTTTTGGGTTATGGCCTACATGGCAATGGTGGACATCTGTGCACATGGATGCCACAGGGGCAAATATACCTCGACTTGGCACTCTGCTGAGGTGGGGTTGAGTGCCACATGGCCTACATAATGGAGGGGCCTTGCCTACCGAACTCGCCCTGGCCTAGGGACACCCACAGCCCACCTCCCCCACCCAGACACCTCCACTGCACGCAAAGTCCACAGAATGAGGTTGTACTCACCCCCTTGTGCCTGCTGTGATGTCCTCAAGCACCCATCCAACTCCGGGTAGGCCACCGCCAGGATCCGGAACATCAGGGGGGTCATGGTGCGACGGGCAACCCTCCCACATTGGGAGGCCATCCCCAGCTGAGCCTCCGCCGTCTTCTTGCTGCAGCGGCGAATGTCCTCCCATCTCTTCCGGCAGTGGGTGCCCCGTCTGTGGTGGGCCCCCAGGGTCCGGACCTCCTTGGCGTTGGCACGCCAGATGTCCCTCTTCTGGTGGGCGCTGACCTACATGACATGCACAAGGGAAGAGGAACAGTCATTACCAACTGCACCGTCGTTGTGAGTGACCCCCTCCCTACTCTGGCCATGTGGCCCATTCATTCGCATGCATTAATGTTCAATCAACTCTGCCCACTTCCCTCTTCCACCCAGCCCTCTCCACCCAGGTATCTAGTGATTGAACAGTTAGAAAATGGCGGTGACGCCAGCGGCAGTGACGTCCGCGGCGGTGCGCATCATCACCGCCGGCGCACCTGTTCATTGGCTCCTGGGACCCATAGGGTCCACTGTTAACCAATGCAGCATTGCGCCGCGGTCTACGACCGCCTACCGCGACGGTGTGCAACGCCAGCGCAGTTACCCCACAATCCCATTGTCCCAGTTTAGAGGTCAGGCAGCCGCCATTTCAGGGGCCCACATGGCTTCATTTACTACTGCGTCACACATAGCTAGGCCTACACTCAACACACATACAGGAAGGGTTTCGTGAGTGGTGTAGTCTTGTGTGTAACTGTGGGTACATACCTGGAGGAATAGTGACTGGTTCTTCGCTGGTGTCCTTCGTAGGCACCGTCAGCTGGGACATATGAGAAGATGGCGGAATCCTCCGGTGTACCAACCGCTGGTGGACCTGTTGACAATGGAAGAAAGACATATCATCGTCACCTACCGGTTTGACCGTGCCACTATCCAGGAACTATGTACCCAGTTGGAGCCAGACCTGATGTCACCGATCTGCCATCCGACTGGAATCCCTGCTGACGTGCAGGTGCTGTCAGTGCTCCATTTCTTTGCAAGTGGGTCTTTTCAGACAACAGTGGCCATGTCATCAGGGATGTCCCAGCCTATGTTTTCCAACGTGCTGTCCAGAGTGTTGTCTGCCCTGCTGAAACACGTAAGGAGCTACATCATTTTCCCTCAGGTGGAGGATTTGCCTACAGTGAAGGGTGACTTCTATGCCCTTGGACATATCCCCAACGTCATAGGTGCCATTGATGGGACCCATGTAGCTCTGGTCCCCCCCCGCAGGAGTGAACAGGTGTACAAGAACAAGAAGAGTTATCATTCCATGAATGTCCAGATGGTCTGTTTGGCAGACCAGTACATCTCGCAGGTAAATGCCATGTTCACTGGCTCAGTGCATGACGCCTACATCCTGCGGAATAGTAGCATCCCTGATATGATGGGTCAACTCCAGAGGCACCGGGTATGGCTATTGGGGGACTCTGGTTACCCCAACCTGTCCTGGCTATTGACCCCAGTGAGGAATCCCAGGACCAGGGCAGAGGAACAGTACAATGATGCCCATGGGCGGACTAGGAGGGTGATCGAACGCACCTTCGGCCTCCTGAAGGCCAGGTTCAGGTGCCTCCATCTGACAGGTGGATCCCTATTCTACTCACCGAAGAAGGTGGGCGACATCCTCATTGCCTGCTCCATGCACCATAATTTGGCTTTGCGACGCCAGGTGCCTTTTCTGCAGGAGGATGATCCAGATGACGTTGTTGTAGCAGCTGTGGAGTCTGTGGAGCCTGTGGACAGTGATGAGGATGAAGCTGAGGAAGAAGAAAACGACAACAGGGAGTCAGTCATACAGCAATATTTCCAGTGACACACAGGTGAGAACATTTTCAGATTTTACATTACATTCACTGTCACACATCTACCTCTATCATGTTTGTCTATTTCAATCACAATTTGTTAACTGAGTTGTACCCTTCCATTACGGTTTCACAGGTGTGGTAACCTACGTGTCAACTGCTTGCATCCCTCAAGGGCTTGTGATTTGTGACATAGGTATGTTACCCTTACAATGGTACAGCCATTATGACACTGTCATTGATAATACAAAGTACGAAATCATAGACTGACTCCAGATTGTTTTGTGTTTCAAGGGTGTTTATTTAAGTGCTAATTATTGGAGGGGGTGGTAAAATGGAGAGGGGGGATGGTGGAGGAATGTCCATGGCAGAGTCCAGTCTATTAGTCTCACAGGTGCACTGCCCATCTGGGCATACGAAGTGGAGCTGGGGCAGTTCGAATATGGACAGGGTAACAAATTGGGACAGTGGGAGAACAATCAGGGTGGTCTCATTTCCTGGCAGGGGTCTTGCCATCTTGCTCTGTCCTGTTCCTGGATCTCAGGGACCGCTTGCGTGGTGGTTGTCCGTCTGCAGGGGGTGGGGTGCTGGTGTGGTTGTCCTGTGGCGGGGCGTCCTGTCCACTAGCGCCGGCAGAGGTGGTGGGCAGTTCATCGTCCTGGCTAGTGTCAGGGGCCCCTTGGAGTGCCACGGTGTCCCTCAAAGTCTGCTGTATGTCCTTCAGCACCCCTATGATGGTGCCCAGGGCGGAGCTGATGGTTCTGAGCTCCTCCCTGAACCCCAAATACTGCTCCTCCTGCAGCCGCAGGGTCTCCTGCAACTTGTCCAGGAAGGTCACCATCGTCTCCTGTGAGTGGTGGTACGCTCCCATGATGGAGGAGAGGGCCTCGTGGAGAGTTGGTTCCCTTGGCCTGTCCTCCCCCTGTCGCACAGCAGCCCTCCCAGTTCCCCTGTGTTCCTGGGCCTCCGTCCCCTGGACCGTGTGCCCACTACCACTGCCCCCAGGTCCCTGTTGTTGTTGGGAGGGTGGGTTACCCTGGGTGCCCTGTAGTGGTGGACACACCGCTGATTGACCTGTCCTGGGTAGGGAGGTTTGGGCCCGCTGGGTGGGTGCTGTGCTGGTGTTACCAGAGGGTGGAAGGTCGGTGTTGGGCTGTGCCTGTGCCTGTGCAAGGGGAACCGACTGTCCTGAGGCCCACGATGGTCCGGGCTGGTCATCAAGATCCAGTAGGGCAGAGCTGCTCTCGTCACTGTGGGCCTCTTCTGGGGAAGGAGTGGTGTTGTCTGGACCCTCTGGTGTGGTGACGGTCCTTCGTGTTCCTGCAGGGGCATAAGATCATGATTATTGCATGTGTGTTTGTAATGGTGTGCAATGGGTGGCTGTGCGTGAACCCCAGTGCAAGCATTCCTGTGTGGGGGCTTGTGTGATGATGGTTGGGGGGTGTTCTGGGTATGTGCAGTGAGCATGCTTTGGAGAGGGGTGACCATGCTTAGTTGTGTCATGCAGGGCTTGGTGTTGGGATGTGTGGTTTGTGTTATGGGTACATTAGTGATGAGTTGTAGTGATAGGGGAGGGTGTGAGGGTGGGGGTGTGTGATAGCATGCAGGTAGGGTGTGAGATCTGATAGTTGAGATTTGACTTACCAGTGTCCCATCCTCCACCGACTCCTCCGAGGCCCTCAGGATGCAGGATGGTCAAGACTTGCTCCTCCCATGTTGTTAGTTGTGGGGGAGGAGGTGGGGGTCCGCCGCCAGTCCACTGTACCGCAATGTTGTGCCTGGAGACCGTGGAATGCACCTTCCCCCGTAGGTCGTTCCACCTCTTCCTGATGTCCTCCCGATTTCTTGGGTGCTGTCCCACAGCGTTGACCCTGTCAACTATTCTGCGCCATAACTCCATCTTCCCGGCTATTGATGTGTGCTGTACCTGTGAGCCAAATAGCTGTGGGTCTACCCGTACGATTTTCTCCACCATGACCCTGAGCTCCTCCTCGGAGAAGCGGGGGTGTCTTTGGCGTGCCATGGGGTGGTGTGTGTGATGTGTGGGGTGGTGTATGTGTTGATGAGTGTGGTGAGTGTAGTGGTGTGTGGTGTTTTGTGCATGGAAGTTGTGTGGGTGATGGTGTTGTGTGACTCTGTGTGATGGGGTTGTCAATCGCTGTGCTGTCTCTCTGGCCTTCTTTCAGAATTTGTGGTCGTAGGGGTTTGTGGGTGATGTGGGTGTGTGTTTTATGTGGTGTTGGGTGTGTGGGAGTGTTGTTTGTATGTGTATCAGGTGTGTATATTTTGAATTGTCCAATGTGGCGGTGTTTTGGAGATGTGTGTGTATTTTGAGCGCACGGGTGTGTACCGCCAATGGAATACCGCGGTTGAAAGACCGCTGCGTGGATTCGTGGGTCATAATAGCATGGGCGTGTTTCTGTTGGCGTGGAGGTGGAGGATTTGTTTCCGCATGTTTATCGCTGACCTTTGGTGTGGCGGTGTTGTGTGGGTGTCTGAATTTCGGCGGATTCCGAGATGTGTGTCATAATAGCTGTGGCGGTCTACCGCGGCCACGGCGGTGTATTGGCGGTCTTCTGCACAGCGGTAAGCGCCTTTTACCGCCAATGTTGTAATGACCACCTATATATCCCCACACCAGATTTGCAAAATACCATCTTGCATTGGGGACATGATTCAACCCTAGCTGGCTATTTGAGTGAGAAAAAGACGTTAGATAGCTGTAAAAGATGGTTTTGGTGGCCATCTCTAACATAAGATGTCATGACTTACACCCGAAACTGTCCTATCTGCATCCAAGCCAAGACTCCTCTTACTCCCCCAGTAGGGTTGCTTCAATCCTTACCCATCCCAGCTGCTCCATGGCACACAATAAGCATGGATTGTATTACTGATGGGTACTCTGGGTGGTCGTAGATTATTTGACCAAAATGGTCCATTTTACTCCCTTGAAGAGGGTTCCCAGTGCTTCCATTCTTGCAAGCTTGTTTATTCAGCACATATTAAGGTTGCATTGTTTGCCTTCCGCAGTAGTATCTGATCGCAGTCCCCAATTTGTCTCCCGATTTTGGCAAAGTTTTTGCTCAACCTTGGGGATCGATGTGCATTTGTTCTCTACTTATCATCCTCAATCTGATGGTCAAAAAGAATGAGTTAATCAATCCCTGGAGCAGACGTTAAGATGTTTTGTGTCCTCATGGACTAGCAAATGGGAAAAAGCATTACCCCTGGTAGAGTTTTTGTACAAAAATAGCATCCAAGCAGCCACAGGAGAGACCTCATTTTATTGTATATCTGGTCGACATCCTAGAATGCTTCCCATTTTAGATCCAAATAATCCCTCCAAGGTATCTTCAATACAAGAGCATCATGTTCAGTCCTTGAAATGCACTCACAGGCCCTCAAACACATACAACTGAACTGTACGCATATGAAAAGGCAGGCTGCTAAACATAGGCAACCAGCCCCTGTTTATCGGAAAGGTAACCAGGTTTGGTTATCCACAAAGAATCTCCAGCTACCAGGATCACGAAAGTTATAATCCTGTTTCATTGGCCCATTCCTCATCACAAGAACCATTAATCCAGTATCTGTTGAATTAGCCCTAACCTCAGACTATAAAATGCAACCTGTATTCCATGTGTCCTTAATCCCTCCTTATTCCCCAGACACTTGCCCTTTACTGCCACCTCCCACCTTAAAGGTAGCTATGAAGTCGATAAAACTGTTGGATTCCATACGCCTTCATGGAGTATTACACCATCTGTTGGCCTGGAAGGGGTGTGGCCCAGAGGATAATTCCTGGAAACCAGCTAGTTTGGTCCATGCCCCCCGATTCATCTGTCAATTCCATCTCCAGAGTTCGACTAAGCCCTGTCCGGTTGTTTTTTTCTTTTTTTTGCTGGGGGCGACTGTTGTGATTCCCCCACCTTTATCTGCTTCTTTTAATGTGTGTAATAAACTACCATCGGGTTGTTGGCCTGATCATGTTCAGATGGGGTAGTTATGTTAAGGTGTAGTGTTTACAATTATTTGGCCAAAGCTTGCTGCCTTTGTAGATTGAAAAGTATGTACACCATGTTTTTACCAAGGCTTGTTTACCCAGTGTTGCTTAATTTGCTCAAGGCTTGTTTACTTAACCTTCACAAGGTTCTTTGGAGCATCTACACAGTTAATTAGAAACACCTGAGCCCCTTCACATTGTTGGGCAGGTGCCTTTTCTGATTGTTAGGCAGCACTCATGTTTTCAAGAGCCATGTGCTAATCATGACTCATTAGTCATGACTTATGTTTCAAGAGTTATGTGCTAATCATGACTCATCACTCATTACTCATTTCTGCACAAACTATAAAAAGCCTTACAGGTATTAATCAGCTCTTGGCTTTGTTCTGGTTCTTCTTGAAGCTGACATCAAGAGCCTGCTCCTAGGAATTCTCTGCAAAGCTTCTGTATTCTTGCTGGGCAACAAGAGAGGAAGTAACTTTTTCAGCCTCTGCGTGCTGACTGCTGTTTACACGAGCTAAGGGGAGGAAGCTCACTCTGTTGAGCAACATTTTTTTTATGGGATTATCAACCTCTGTGTGTTACTAAATGACTTTATTTTCAAGAAAGAATAAAAGATTTAAGTTTGTTTAAGAGAGTGTACGGACAGACTTAAAGCTTTGACATTTATTGTGCAGCTGTATCCTGCCTTGTTGATTCATTTTAAAATCGGAAAAGACATTAGCACGCAAATTGAGTGTTGTGAGATGAACTACCTTAATATGTGTGTGACTTTGATAATTACGTGTGTGTCACTTGTTACGATAACGATCCTCATTTTGCAGGAACTCTTTTAGTATTGTCTAGAATTGATATTAGTGATTCCTCAACAACAGAAAAAGCAGGTTTTCACTTGACTATATAAATCATTGTACTTTTATTCCTTTTTGGAAAGAGTTTTTGTTGTGTGTTTGTGTGCTATACGATTTCAGTGTGAACAACTATACCAAGAGTGATTACTCTAAGCAGTGTGAGAAAGAGACAAGATCCAGGCAATGATGGCGCATTCCTGTAAGCCCAATTGAGTGGAGAGGAAGTGCAAGGAATGTGTTGAGTGACAGCTCTGGATGCTCAACAACTAACGTTGACAGCGATTACCTGCAGCCCAAATCATTGGGAGCCCGGCTAGACCAAGCATCAAAGACAATATATTTTTTCTCTCTCTCTTGCTCATCCAATCCCCCCACCCTTTTGAGGACACTTGCCGGGACTCCCATATTAGGTCGGCAGTGCTGAGAGGTGTCCTGGAAGGACGGGGGGGACAGTCATCGCCCCTGAAGACAACCTGCTTTCAGATGAGTGGTCAAGCTCTTACAGGGGTGGGTGATTGAGTAACACTCAACAAGTACCGAACCCTAGAGCTAGTCATTGCTGCAAATGTGGGGTTGGCATCCGCACATGCTGGTGTGGCAGCACCTGTTTCTCTACTTCAGAAATGCTATTGGTGTCATGGTCTTTACAAGCAGATGAAACAATATGTCCTCAGTTGTGACATTTGCCAACTAAACAAAAGTTCCACTACTGCACGCCCACCACAGACATCCCTCTTAGTTTCAAACAAATCCTTGCAATACATATATTTAGATCATTGCAGACCTTAAAATCCTGATGGTGCATTGAAATACATTGTACTTGTTGGTGATTCATGTTCTAGATTCGTATGGGAGAGGCAACAGCAATCGGATGATGCTTGAACTGTTTTTAATGATTTGCAAGTCTTTGTGGGGACATTTACAGTAGCAACATTCCACTCAGATCAGGGACCTATGTTTTCCTAAAAGGATGTGAAATACTCCTATCATTAAGAGGAAAATTTGATGATAATGGAAAGGAAGAACTATGACTTAAGCCAGTGCTTAACAGCTAGAGTATTAGGTTCAGGTCAAAGTTGGATCCATTATCTATGTGAAGTCCAGAGAGCCTTAAATTATCTGCCTAGAATATCTTTGAGAGGGTGGACCACCTATGAGATTTTTTTCAGCATCCAGATGTATTTTCCAGAAATAGATATTTCTGGCACAGTGGCAGCGGACTTTTTATTTTTATTTACATAAATGAATGTTTCACTGTCTTAAAGGAATTACAAGACTTCCTGGACGAGCACTCAAATGCAAATGACAACAGTTCTGCTAATGATGAAGTGAAGGAGCAATCAGCATCTACCAGCTGATTACAAATGTTGGGATTCTAGCCTGTGAGAAGATTGTTGACAAGAAAGAGTTTGGTCCATTACAGTGAGCACTGGTGCTCGTCCTAGGCATTCAATTGACAAGAACTGCAATTTTACCTCCACTTGATGGTTGACAAAATAAACACTTTGGCCCTCATTATAACTTTGGCGGTAAAAACCGCCTACCCCCGGGCGAGAGCCGCCAAAAGACAATCAATGCGGCTACCAGCCGTCCACCATATTATGACCACAGCTGGATTTCCGCCACAAAAATGGCAGAAATCCAGCTGTGGCCATGCCGGCAGATGGCGGTAAGGTGGCGCTGCTACCACCTGCATTGCTACGCCAGTAGACCGCTGCCAGCCATATTCTGACCAATAATATGGCCTGGCGGTGTTCTGTTGGCGGCCCATGCTGTCTTCTGCCAGAGGACCCCCTGGATCCAGGTTAATTGGGTCTCCGACAGGGGAGGAGGTGTTGTGTGTGTGTGTGTGGGGGTGTGTGAATGAATGTGTGTGCGTGAATGCGGATGTGTGTTGAATGCATGTGTGCATGTACAGACGTGTGAGTGCATGTATGTTGTGAAATGTTAATGGTTGTCTGCGTGTGTGTTTGGAAGTGTGTGCGGATGCGTGTGATTGGATGTATGCATGCATGTAAGCATGTAGGAATGGGTGTGTGTATGCATGTATGTGTGTGTGAATGGGGCGTGAATGTAGGGGGGTTTTGAGAGGTAAGGGGGTGGGAGTATAACTGGAGAGGAAGGGGGGAGACCCCTACCAGTGACAAGGAAGGAATTCCCTGTCACTGATATGGCCTACCGCCATGGTTTTCGTGGCCTTACGAACACCACAAAAAACATGGCAGTAGGTGTGGTCATATTCACGCAGGCGACACAATGGCGGCTGCCGGGCTGGAGATGGAAACCAAACCCGCCAATGTCATAATGTGGTGGTAAGTACCGCCAGCCTATAGGCGGTACTTACCGCCACATTGTCGCTGACCGCCGGGGTCATAATGACCCCCTTTGTGTCAATAGATTGGATAAAGATCCACCATGTGGCCAATCCTACACAGTGTGCCACAAGGGCTCCAGAGTAGTTACCTGCCTGGCGACTATAGATGCTGAAGTTCCATTGGTCCCTATTACTACCGCCAATACAAAACAAGCTCCAGATAGACTGAATCCCCCCCTACATTGCAATGAATTCCACAGTGCATGGCAGGCCACTATCTTACCTCAACTGGTCTATTCCAACTTAATTATCTACACATTCTGCACTCTTAATTAGAGCAGGTGAATGCCGTTCTATAGTTAGAAGCCAAGCATATCATTGAAACTAGAAAGTATTGTCAAATATCAAGAGTACTAAAATACCACCAATGGCTTCTACATCGAGGCAGAATACATTTTAAACTGGTTTGCATCATGTTTGAGACCATAATAGACCATCAACCCACTGAGGCCTTGGAACGTCTCTCAAAATCTCAGGTTGCAACACAAACTTAAGAAGCATTGCTAAGTAAGAGAAGGAAAACCAAAAGACTATGGTGGTCATTATGACCCTGGTGGTCTTCTGACCACCAGGGTTAATGTGGCGGTAGCCACCTACAGGCAGGCAGAAGACAAGGATCCACCCACCATAATATGACATCACACACTACCAGGATTTCTGAGACAGGAGCAAAAACAGCCAAATCCTGGCGGAAACACATCATTTAAAAGGAGACACTCACCTCCAGGGACACACAGGAGTCCGCAGCTGCCATGGAACCCGAACTGCAAGTCTTCCCGATGCTTTACCACGCCATGGCCGTCCTGGAGCACCAACATAAATGAAGACAACGATGGTGAGTACGTCCGCCTAGCACACAAGGGAGGAACAGAGGGAGGGGAGAGTGAGACATACACACGCAAAACACACACCAAACACACTCCACACACCCAAAACCAGCTGTAGACTAAAACAACAGTAACAGAACCCCAGAGCCAAGAAAGACAGGACACATACCTCTGTTCCAACCATTGTAATCCGGTTGAATGAATATTCAAAATGCAAAAACATACACAACAGCAGATATACAAGGGGCCTCCTTGGACACTGTTTTGTGAGTGGCCTCCTTGGGCACAGTTGTGTGAGGGGCCTCATTGGGCACAGTTGTGTGAGGTTTCTTCTTAGGCACAGTTGTGCGAGGGGCCTCCTTCGGCACAGTTTTGTGAGGGGCCTCCTTGGCCTTGGATTTGGGTGGGGTCTCCTTGGCCTTGGTTTTGGGTGGGGCCACCTTAGCCGTGGATTTGATTGGGGCCTCCTTGGCCCTAGGTATTGGAGGTGGCTCCACGGTCTTGGTAGTCTGTTTGGGAGGGGTGGCACCTTAGCCCTCCATTTTGGGGGGAGGAGTGTCATTGGGGCATTGGGCCGGCATTGCACTCATGAGCCCCTTAGTGGCAGCTGGAGACTTTGAGGGCGGAGCAGTGTCAGACTGGGTGCTTGAGGCACTGGGCTGGGGAGGTGGGACCTTCCACTTATGTGCAGGATGGGAGGAGGGGGAGGGAAGAGGTCATGGTGGGAAAGGAAAAGCTTCTAAGGGCCAATGGGGCGGGATGTGGGAGGAGGGATGGGAGTGGAGGTAGAGGGACTGGTTGTGGGAGGAGGAGGTGTGTTGGACTTGGGTGCAGGTACATGGATAGTGTGTGTGTGGGAGGTAGATGGCTGTTGGGGGTCTGAGTGTGAGCATTTGTGTGTCTGTGAAGGGGAAGCACACAGGGTGGGGGAGGACAAACAGTACGTGTGGTTTGATGTTGTGGTGGTGTCTGCAAGTGAGATGGGTGTGATGCTTGATGTGGTGATGGTGGTGACTGCGCATGTGGTGTGTGAGGTGCATGTCTGCAGCTCTGCTGTTGTGGTTACTGTGGGCAAGGCTGTGCAGGCGGCAGGTTCTGGGACTGTTGATGCAGTGCATGCAGGGGAGAGTGAGGATGTGAGGGAGGAGGGGGAGACAGTGGCGGCAGTGGATGATGTTGTGTGTGCATCTGTCTATTGGCTGTGTGAGTGCTTGTGGACTGAAGTGTGCTGCCTCTGTTTGTTCCTGTGAGTCTTGTGTGATGTTTTGGGTGCATGCTTGTATGAATGTGAGTGTGGGAAGGATTGGGGGTGAGGAGACTGGGACTGGGAAGTGGTAGTTGGAGGGGGACAGAAGAAATAGGGACACTGACTGCCATCAGTAAAGAGGCCAGGGCCTGAAACAATCTCTTTAGGGCTGCCAATCCACTGTGAGTGTCCTCCCGGAAGGCATTGAATTGCTGCATCTCCGATGCCAGCCCCTGGATTGCATTCACTATGGTTGACTGCCCTACAGAGATGGATCTCAGGAGGTCAATAGCCTCCTCACTGAGGGCAGAAGGGCTGACTGGGGTAAGGCCTAAGGTGTGAAGGAGATACCCACCCTCCTGGGTGAGCTGGCACAAGCAACTCGGTGGGGGGCTACTGGGAGGGCGGCGCTGCTATGGGGTGGCAGTAGAACCTGTAGCTGGGGTGGTCCCAGAGGGGTCCGCCATTACCAGGGAGCTCCCATTGGAGGAGGAATCAGTCAGTCATATCAGTTCCTGTCCTTGCCGTGGTGCTTCCCTCGCCCGCTGCCCCACTGGTCCTCTTGGCGTTGGTGGAATCTGCCTCCTGGGTCCCGTGGGCTGCAGCTCCCTCACTCATCGGTGCCCCTGCTTCTTCACCAGATGATGCTAATGCACACGTGGACAGGATGACAAAAGTAAAAAGGGGGGGAGAAAGAAAGGAAGCACAGGGTCAATCACAGCACCAAGAGCACAAATGGCATACACATCACTGTCACACACTGAGACTGAGAATGTGCAGTATGGACCACACTGGCATACCATTGGCTAACTAACACAACAGGTAGGAGCCAAACACTGACAGCTACAAATCAACTGGAACCAGCTAAGCCCTGTCTGAAAGGGGAAGCCAGCTACCTAGCTATCAAAAACATGCATTTCACCCTACTAACCTAAGCTGGACCATGCAGCAATGTCTAAACGGGCATATTGGGGCATCCACTGACTAGTATCCTGCACCCATTAACCAGACAATCCAGCCTGTCACACATATGGCCTACAAAATGCATTATCCCCACATCAGGCACACACATGACCCATACCCTACAATAGTGCTGCCACCAGCCCCAATATGACACACTGCCAGTACACACACACACATCACTATGCAGCCATGTCACATGCAATGTACCCATGGTGTACTCACCTGTTGGTCTGGAGGCCCAAACAACTGCCCATACAGGGGTAGGATACCTTCCATGAGCCTCTCCAACTCCTCTAATGTGAAGGCTGGGGCTCTTTCCCCTGTTGCACGTGCCATGGCAGGTTCCCGACACAGGTCACAGCAGCACAAACAGTGGAGATTTCGTTCTGTGGAAAGTCAGGAATCTAGTGAAAAGGTAGTAATAAAATAAACGTCACTTCCACAGCGGTGAACACCATCACCACCAGCGTTGATCATCATTGCTTCCCATACTCCATAAAGGCCCATGTTAGCAAATGAGGAATTGCACTGCGGTGCCGACCGCCTCCCGCCATGACCCGAACGCAGGTTTAGTAAGGTCACTTCCACCTGTCCCTGAATGCAGGACAGTCAGTTGCCATTTTCTATCACTGGTACACATGTACAAATTGATAAGTGCATCATTGTAGACAAATGTATTCACCTAGACAATTCCAGTGTCCAACATACAAGCATGCTCTGTGTACACTGCTGTAGTGTGTTCCTGGTTCCTGTTGTCCCTCCCTTCTTACTTTTGGGTCCCTTACATACCAACCACTGTGGAGGAATAGGAGGAGGAGGCAAGCACCCGTGTACAGACCCATTGAGGACATGGCTACACTGGAGGACAGGCACATCATACTCACCTATCGTCTGGTCAGGGCCACAATCACAGAGCTGTGCACACAATTGGAGCCTGATCTGCTACTTGCTATCCGTTGCACCACAATAATACCTCCTCTTGTACAGGTACTCTCAGTGCTCCATTGCCTGGCAACTGGCTCTTTCCAGGTGACAGTAGGCTTGACTGCAGGAATGTCTCAGCCAATGTTCTCTATTGTGCTTGCAAGGGTTTTGGCAGCCTTGCTCAAACACATGTGAAGCTACATCGCATTCCCCCAAGTAGATGATTTACCCACTGTGAAGGCTGGATTCTGTGCAATGGAACATATACAACATGTTATTGAGGCCATTGACGGGACCCATATTACCTTAGTACCCCCCTGGGCCAATGAACAGGTGTACAGGAATAGGAAGAGCTTACACTCACTCAATGTCCAGATGGTGTGTCTGGCAGACCAGAACATCTCCCACGCCAATGCCAAGTGTCCAGGGTTGCATGATGCATTTGTCCTGAGGAATAGTAGTGTCCCACAGCTGATGGCACAACTACAGAGGCACAGAGTGTGGCTCATAGGTGAGTCTGAGTACCCACACAATGTATGTCAGTTTATGCCTTCAGGAGTCGTAGCCCATGCCATTGTGCAGAGCAAATGTGTGACCCTTACTTTCTTGAAGGTGATTTGGGCTACCCAAACCTGTCCTGGCTCCTGACCCCTGTTAGAAATCCAAGAACAGGGGCTGAGAGTAGGTACAATGATGTTCATGGGCATACCAGGAGAATTTTTTAAAGGACCTTCGGGCTCCTGAAGTCTAGGTTCCGGTGCCTCCATCTGACAGGTGGATCCCTCTGATACTCCAGTGAGAATTGTTGTTGTGTGCTGCACGTTGCACAATTTGGCCCTCAGACTGCATGTATCCTATCTGCAGTAGGAAGGGGGTGACAATACAGCTGGGCAGCTGTGGACAGTGAGGACAGTGAGGAGGAGGAAGAAGAGGAGGATGTGGACAACAGGACAAATTTGATCCAGCAGTACTTCCAATGACGCTTAGGTAAGACTGTTGAACTAAACATTTCTAATTTTCAGTGTTGTGCTGTGTGACTGTAGCATAATGCCAGCCATTTTGTGTGCATCCCACCTGACTGTCACCTATGCCTTCCTTTATTGCGGATGTTGGTGTTGTTCCAACAGTGTACTGATGTGATGTGTACAGACTGCTGAGACACATTTGTAGGATGGATCAACATATTACTGGACATTTATACAGGATCATGCAGTTCATTACAGTTCAATAAATTGTACATTACATTCAGATAAAGCACTATTACTCAAGTTGTGTCCAAGGGTGTTGATTGAAAAGTGGTATGCAATGGGAACTGCATTAGAGTGATGGTTGGGAATAGTTCAGTGTGGTGAGCCAGTCTGTTTGTAGCACTTGTCCAGTATCCAAGGGGCCATAGGAAGGGGAGCAATGGCAGTTTGAAATAGCAAGTTGACACAGTGGAACACAAGGTGGACATTCAGGAGGGTCTCATTTCCTGGCGGTGGTCTTGGCAAGTGTCTCTGGCGTCTGTCTGGGTCGCAGGGACCGCTTGCATGGTGGTTCACCTTCTGCAGGGGGAGGGTTGCTGGTGGCCGGTGGGTCCTGTGGCAGGGCCTCCTGTCCACTAGCTGCAACAGATGTGGAGGGCTGGTCAATACACTGGCTAGTGTAAGGGACCCGCTGGTGTGCTGTGTAGTCCCTAATGTTGTTGGCCATATCACCCAGCACCCCTGCAAGGGCCTGCAATTTTTGCTCGATCTCCTGGTGGTGTTCCCCCTGCAGCCGCTGGTCCTCCTGCATGATGTTTATCACCTGACCCATTTTGTCCTGGGATTGTTGATAAGCCCCCAGGGCATTAGTGAGTGCCTCCTGGGCAGTTGGTTCCCTGGGCCTATCCTTCCCCATCTGACCGTCCCTGGCCTCCTGTGTATGTGTCCCCCGAACGGTGTGCCCACTGCTACTGACCCCAGGACCCTCATTGTCACTGTGGTGGGACAGAGATCTGGGGACATTGGGTGGCTTCTGTGGTGTTGGATACTGAGGGGGGAGGCTCTGTGGTGGACTGAGTGTGGGATGGGGTAGCCGACTGACCAGTGGTCCCTGATGTACCAGGGAGTTCATCCAGATCCAGAATTCCAGAGTTGCTATCATCACTGGGGGCATCTTCTGGTGAGGGGCTGGGTAGCCATGACACCTCCTCGCAGCTGAGTTTGGCTGGGGCACCTGTGGAAATGTAAATGATGTATTACATGCCTGTGACATATTCTGCAACCCTAGCTTCCCCTATATTATTGCTGTTGCCCTGCCACCTTTGTTTGTGTATGGTGGGATTGTTAGATCCCCATGCTGTGCATGCATTGGGGGTAGGTGTACGTGCAGGGCTGGAAGGGATGTGTATGCAGTGGGTATGGCATACAGAGCTTGGCATTTAGGTTTGTTAATTGTCGTGGTGTACTGTGTGGAATGGAGTAGGGTGAGGTGATGGGTGTCAGGGTGAAGGTTGATGGTGGCATGCAGGTATTGGGGGGTGATAGGTAGTAAATGTTGACTCACCAGTGTCCAGTCCTCCTGCAACTCCAGTGAGTCCCACAGGATGCAGGATTGCCAAGACTTGCTCCTCCCATGCTATCAGCTGTGGAGGAGGAGGTGGGGGTCCGCCGACAGTCCTCTGAATGGCAAGCTGGTGCCTTGCTGCTATGGAATGCACCTTCCCCGTAGGTCGTTCCACCTCTTCCTTATGTTGTCCCTTGTTCGTGAATGTTATCCCATGGCGTTCACCTTGTCCACAATCCTCCACCGTAGCTCCATTTTCCTGGCTATGGATATCTGCTGTACCTGTGTTCCAAACAGCTGTGGCTCTACCCTATTTCCTCAACCATGACACGCAACTCCTCATTGGTGAAACGGGGGTGCCTTTGTGGGAACATGGGTGTACTGTGGTGTGTGTAGGTTGTGCAGGTGAGATGTGTGATGTGGTGGGGTGTGTGGTGTGTGGTGTGTGGTGTGTGGTGCGTGTCAGCGGAATTTGTAGTTTTGATGTGTGTGTAGTTCTCTTTTGGATTGTCCCTGCAAAGTGTAGCCATCTTGTTTTGTTTCCAAAGGTTTGTAGATGATATGGGTGTGTGTTTTATAGTGCTGTTGGTGGGTGTGTGGGGTGTGTGTATTTGTGTCAGGTGTGAGTTTTTTGTTCTGGCTAATATTGTCTTGTTTTGTATTTGGGTAACCACAGTGGTATTCACCACCAATGTTTTACTATTGTTGAATGTCCTCTGTGGTGATTTGTGGGTAATTATTTGGAGGGTGTAGTATTGGTGGCATAATGGAATGGGTGGTCGTTCCGTCAGTTTATCACTTTCAGTGGGTCTAGCAGATTTAAGATTGTGGCTGTTTTCTGTTGATTTTTGTGTCTGTGTCATAATCTGGCAGACGGATGTTCGCCTCTGCAGCGGTATGTTGGTAGCAGTCACTTCGGCGGAATTAGGAATTTACCGCCAATGTCATAATGAGGGCCTATATTTGTGCACAGCTGCCAAAAAATATTTATTTAGATTTGAATGGCCAAGTCCCAAACTAACTCTTGATTTTGAAGTAAAACTAAATAGAGCAATGAACTCACGTTGTTACATTGCATCCAGGTACCAAACATTAATTTGTGGCTGCCAGTCAGGAACAGAAAAGACTAAAGAGAAGGAAACAGAGAGAAAAGGAAGATAAAAAAGAATGGCGTGAAACATCAAGACATTCTATAGCAGCAGACAAAGAAAAGGTTGTTAAGCAATTGCTTACAGGTGTAAACAATAAATCAGGGACATCAACTTTTTTTAAATACTTTTATTTGCTGGCTCAGGAAAATTAGTGGCTAGGTAAGTGAAAGTGTTAAAAGACTTGGACGTCTTTCACATGACTACAGACCAACTAAAAATACATTGGAGGAAAGGGAAAGCTAGGAGGGTAATACGGTCCAATGTTATTTGTCAGAAAGAACACTTTCAGATTCAACTTTTGCATTAGTGCTTCAGAATGTCAGGATTCCCAAAATGGGAGTACATTTCGGCCCTCATTACAACCCTGGCGGTTGGTGGAGAAATGGCAGTAATACCGGCAACAGGCCAGCGGAAAAAAATGGCATTACAAGCATGGCAGTGACCGCCATGCTAAACCGCCACTTCTCCACTCCGACCGCCAGGGTGGTAACAACCGCTGGGCTGGAGACTTTGGTCTCCAGACCAGCGGCTGTCACAACACCGCAGGCGGTATCACGACCCCGCATACCACCATGGATTTCGTAGGGTTTTGAACCGCCACAAAATCCATGGCGGTAGGCACTGTCAGTGCCAGGGAATTCCTTGTCTGGCACTGATAGAGGTCTCCCCCACGCTCCTCCCCCAACCCGAGTCCTCCCCCCATGCCCGAATCTCCTACAATTCCCCCAAGGTGGCAGGGCCCCCTTCCCCACCCCCCAACATCGACACACACACCCCGAAACGCACACAGACACTACCACTACACATACCCGCACACATACTAACAAACATTCCAACAGAGACACAGTCATACACGCACACATACATACAGACATGTATGAACACATACTCACAGACATACAAACAGACAGACACGCACACATTTTCAAAAACACAACACCCCCCGCATGCATACACGCACTCACACACGCCCTCTACACATTCACACTCACCCCCCCATGCACGCACACAACACACAACAGCCCCCCATCCCCCTCCCCTAACGGACGATCACCTTACCTGGTCCGGTGATCCTCTGGGAGGGAACGGGATCCATGGGGGATGCTCCGCCTCCAGCACCCCTTCACCAGAACACCACCACACCAAATCATGGGACGTGATTCGATGGGCGGTGTTCTGATGATGTGGCGGTGGAGGTGGAGGTGGAGCAGCCTCCACTTCCCCACCGACCGCCAGTATGGTGCTGGCAGCTCTCCATCCGGAAAAAGGACGGAGGGCTGCCAGCAGTCATAATACGCTGTGCGGAAAACCGCCTGCACTGGCGGTCTTCAGCACAGCGGTACCTCGGCGGTCTTTAAAAAAGACCGTTGAGGTCAAAATGAGGGCCTACATTCTGTGTCCACTCCCCCACATGGTGTGTCTCATATTTCACATTGTTTTTTCGAGTTACTTTGATATTACCACTTCCATCGCAAGTTTAAGATGATAGAATGTTGAAAAAGAATAAATAGGTGATATGTCCAATTCAATTTGAATGGTTAGAGATATGGATGTACTGTTTCTTTACAAAATGAGATGGTTAGAGATTTGTGAATGGTATTCCTCATGACGATCAAGTCAAGAATTGTGCTCTTACTGTAGTTGGGAAAAGTGCTGCATTGGATGAGGTCTCCTATTGATTGGAAGGATGTGAATCAGAATGTATGGGTCTTATTATCTTTTTTCTCAGTGTCAGCTGAAATCTTCTTTCTAAAACCGATTACCAGTAGAGGTAAGCCGTTTATTGATATAGTCAAACTAAGCATTAATACATCCCTTTTTTGCTTCCAGGTGGGTGACATAAAATGTGCAGTTTAAATTGATTATGTGTTGTGTTTGTAATCACTGAAATGAGCTATTAACCCTTGTGTGTGCCTGACAGCTTGAAATCATCTGTGCACATGGTGGTCGTACGCTGTGGATGACTCAAAGCCATTCTTGCACCCACCCACGGGGTTAGTGCTGGCACTCTTCCTGTTGGCTGCCGCTCAATATGCTCCCCAGGGATGGCAATGGAATTGTTTTTGCAGCCATCCATGCCCCCTCCTCGGTGATCTGAAGACATCAGTGTGTGCCCGCTTCATCAGACCAGGCCATAGGTAGTGGAAGCCATTTGCTTCCATTGCCATGGAGAGAAAGAGGTACATTTTCTTCCTGGTAGGGGACGGGGAGTGCAATGAGGCACCAGCAGGAAAGGACAGAGTTTTTCCTTTTCCCCAATGTCTCTTTGCAGTGCATTCATGCTGCACGATCATTGGTGGGTTTGCGATTGTGCAGCAAGTATGCACCTGCTAGCACCAAGGATTTTATTTTGTGAAGGGTCACTCCCAATATCAGGCTCATTGTTTTGGCCCTGATCTGCCTCCCCCGGGGGTAGATCGGCCATTGTTTTATGCCCATCTGCCAACAAGAGGGGTGCAGAAAGCCACTAGGCACCAGAGATTTGATTTATGTATATGTTGGAGAGCAACCCTTTTGCTAGGGCCGCTCCTGATAATATGTGCAATATTTTTGCCATTTTACTGTCTCCCTTGGTGGCAAATTAGCCATATTTCAGGCCCATCTTCTCCTAAAGGGGGCAGAAAACCCCTAGACACCAGGGAAAGATGCTCTGTGTTTGTGTGAGAACTGGAGTTCAGCTGACGGTCTGGTGTAGTGGCGTTTGACTGGCTCTGTGTGTACTGGCATTAAGCTGGCAGTGTGGATTTAGCTGATGGTGTGTGGACTGGCTTCTGCCTGGCGATTTGTGCGGCTGGCATTTAGATGGTGGTGTGTGTAATGTGGTGTTTGGCTGGGGTAAGGTTCACTCCCCATTAGGGTGGCAATTTCTTGCTTGTGCATTGTGCCCCCTTTAGGGCAGATTGGATGTTTGGGACACTTTTCTGCCCTCAAGATCAGACTTCATAGTTTTTTATAAAGATAACTGTTTTATTTCAATTT
Source organism: Pleurodeles waltl (assembly GCF_031143425.1). Classification (NCBI taxonomy): domain Eukaryota; kingdom Metazoa; phylum Chordata; class Amphibia; order Caudata; family Salamandridae; genus Pleurodeles; species Pleurodeles waltl. The sequence goes on along the minus strand of NC_090444.1, from coordinate 1,452,143,693 downwards.
GTCATTTGCATTTGTGATCACAAGTTTTTATTTCTCCTTTTTGTTCTAGTGTAAACCTTTTGATTTCCTTTGCTGTGACTCTCGCTTGCAGTTGTGGCATTGGTACAATTGCAGCCTGTGCAGTGGCATGTGTTTGGTATGAAAACGTTTTTGTACTGTTTATTCCAAATGAGTATCACTGCCATGAATCAAAGAGTTTTATGCAGCTGGTGTAATAATAGAGCATATTTAGCTTCTGTTTTATTGTGTGTGAAATGTTCTGTGGATTTGTGCAAAATGTGTATTGTGTTTGTCTTGTGTGTAATTTCCCTTTCTTTTTCCATTTTAGTGGGATATTGTTAGTGCTTGATGTGTAGGTACAGGTGATCTTGAGTCTAGCTGTCTCTAGCAAGTGAGTGGTATTGTTTTTGAGTATATAGATCTTTGTGTGCTTTGTACTGACTGACATTTCCTTCCAGGTTACTATATGAAAGTAGTTTTACTTTCTGTTTGATACAGCCACACTCACTGTTGACTACTTATTTTACACAGTGTTGATTATTGTTGACTTATTTGTTGTGTTACTTTTATTATTAAGTATTACTGCTAACCGCAGCATTACCGCTCAGCAGGTTGATAGTTTGTTTTTTACATCTTCCTCTGACCATGTTTCTGAGACTGACTCTGCATTTGAGGCAGAGGACTAAGTCCAAGATTCTGGCAGTGTATTTTCTAAGAGGAATCATCTGATGATGAAGCCACTCTTTGTGCGGAGGAAGTGCCTCTTTTAGCGGAGGACAATGGTGTGCCGATAGTGCAGCAATTGGCATCTGGTTTGCACCCATTGGAAGTTCTGAACTCTGCGTTACGGTGCAGCCTTTGTGACCTGTGTTTGCTAGTGTCGCAGGGTGTTGAGTGAATACTGAAAACGCTTTGGCTGAGATTGTTGACTAGACTAATTTATATGCTGAACAGTATTTTGAGGCACAACAGTGCCAGACTTAATTCCTACTCTAGAGCTAGCGGATGGACTCCCACAAACCTGAAAGTGTTGTAGAAGTTCTTGGGTTCAACTTTTTTGATGGGCTTGATAAGGAAGCCGCCCCTGTCATCATATTGGTCGACTAGTCCTTTGATGGCAATGGCTATATTTCCCCCAACCATGAGTCAAAATCAGTATATGTTTCTGCTTTGGATGCTGCATTTTGTTGATAATGCTTCAGCTTTGCCACAAGATCACCCTGATTGTGACCATCTCTTCAAGATTTGGACTGTCTTTGATCACGTTGTAGATCACTTTTCAGAGATCTATGTTCCAGGGAAAAACTAGCTGTGGATGAGTCTTTGGTCCTGTTCAAGGCCTGTTTGGTTTTTAGGCAGTACTTTCCTAACAAGAAGGCACGTTATGGAATTAAGTTGTATATGCTGCCTGAGAGTAGTTGCGGCTATGTCTATAATTTCAGGGTGTACACTGGTAGGGATTCCACTATTGACCCCCCTGGTTGTCCATCTACTTTTGGAGTCAGCAAGAAAATTGTGTGTTAACTTCAGAAAGGAATTTTTAACAAAGGGCACCCTTTATACATAGATAACTTAGATACTGGTGTGCAGTTATGCAAGGAATTTTTCAAAGTGGACACTAATGCATCTGACATAATGCACTCTAACTGTATAGGTTACCCTGAAGAGCTTGTTTATAAAAAAAACTGCAGAAGGGGCCGTGAAGTGCTTCACTTAGAAATAAACTTCTAACTGTGAAATTTTCAGACAGAAGAGGTGTCGACATGCTGACACCATTCATGATGAAAGTACTTCACATGACTGTTTGGGGTCAGGTTGTTGTAGTGCATTAACTTGTGTGCATTTTAGACCAGTGGTTGCCAACCTTTTGACTTTCCGTGGACCTCCACTTCATCATTACTGGAATCCAGGGACCGCCACTGAATCATTATTGGAATCCGAGGACACCCCACTGAGTTATTATTAGAAGTCATGGATTCTGACCTAAAAGTTGTTGATGACTTGAATTGCAAGACAAAACACAGAATCTACAGAAACAAGCATTCAATAAACACATGCACAAATTCTAACACATTTTATTTGATTTGCAAACAATTGTAAATAAAAAAAAATAACCATTTAATTTCAATAGGAAGGTTGGAACTTTTCTAAATTCAAATGAAGCCACACATTGTCCATGCTATATTCTGTTTGATGCACCTGCACTGCTCTGGCAAATAAATCTGATGATACTAATTTAATTTTTACCTTCCAATTTTGAATTCCTTGACAATTACAGTACATTTAAAAATATGCAAATGCAAATGTATCCACTTTATTTACATACACTTTTTAAATCTGTCAATATTGTTTAATTTTTAAAGCTGTCATGGTCCTCCTGAGGACCTCCAGAGGTCTCAGGACCACCGGTTGGGAATCACTGATTTAGACTACAATAAGCACATTGGTGGTGTCGATCAGAGGATGGAGCCTTAGAGGCATATTTATACTCTGTTTGCGCCGGATTAGTGTCATTTTTTAACGCAAATCCAGCGCAAACTTAACTCCATATTTATATTTTGGCGCTAGACATGTCTAGTACCAAAATATTGGACTTAAAGTCATTTTTTTTGCATGCGGAAAACTACCATGCGTCAATGAGATGCAAGGTAGGTGTTCCCAGGCAAAAAATGACTCAAAGGCCCTAGCGCATTATTTATCCTCCCATGCAAAAATCATGCACAGGCGGAGGAGGGCCTTAAATAATGGCGCTAAGCCTGCTTAGCACCATTATTTAACACCTGGGTCAGGGCAGGCATTAAGGGGCCTGTGTGCGCATTTCCATTGTCAGAGACCACGGAAACAGTCCACAGGTGCCCTTCACTCCCCCCCTGGACACCCCCACCCACTCGGCACCCACACCTGGATGACACCTAATGATGGGGGACCCATCCAGGTAATTCCAGGTAAGTATTTTTATTTTATTTTCAAAGTGCCATAGGAGGGCCTAACTTGAGCCCCCCTACATGGCACTGTGCCCAATGGGTATGCCCAGGGGACTTAAGTCCCCTGGGAATGGCCACTGGGCTGGGGAGCATGACTTCTGTCTTTGCTTAGACAGGATCATGTCCATGGGGATTGTGCGTGGAAATAATGAAGCTAATCAGGTTAGAGTCATTTTTTTTTATTCTAACCAGACTAGCTCCATTCTTTCATGCACAATCTCCAGTTTCCCCTATGCCTCCCCCACCCGGTTAGCGTCAATAATTTTGACGCTAACTGGGCCTTACCGCTGGCTCGCGTCATAGCTTAAATATGACACCTAGCTGGCATCCAGGTATGGTGCTAGCCAGCGGTATACTTTTTGACACAAACTTGCGCTAACGCAGGTTTGCGTCAAAATGTATAAGTCAGGGCCTTAGAGTGCTGTTTGTAAGTCATGCAGTTGGTAGTATAAGAAGTTCGCTGTCTATTTGTTTCATTTGGCAATCTTCAATGCCTTTGTTGTATTCAAGGATTGTTCTCCAGAATCAAAGATGACTTTTGTTCATTTTCAGCAGTATGCAATAGGCAGCCTTGTTTTAGTAGAACAGGAAATTTGTAATGCTGGAGAATGTGGTTAGATTTAAAGATCACTACTTTCCTGATTACATATCTACCACGCCCCAAAAAGGTTTCCCTCTAGGAGATGCAGAGTCTGTGTTGGAGTGTCATAAGTACTGCCCTAAGTGTCCCTCTATTTCTGGGTTATGTGTGGCTGCATGTTTTAAATTGTACCACAAGCAACAGAATTATTGGGAGCAACAGTGAGCATAAGTGTAAAACTGAACAGACTGGTCTGCATTGTTTTATAGTTTTTGTTCAGATTTCAAGGTTTACATTAGTATCATGTATTTAGATAGAGCTGTTCTGATTGTAGTTGTAGTTTTCCATCTACTTCAAATTTGTTTGTGTATTCAATTGGTTTGTGTTTTCTTTTCTGTTAAAAGAATATGATGGTGATGTATTTGGCCTGGAGCTTGGCTGGTGGTGTGTGTGAACTGGTGCTTCGGTGGCTGTGTGTGTGGACTAGTGCTTGGCTGACTGTGTATGTGGACTGGTGGCTTGCTGGGGGTGTGCATGGATGGGCACTTGGCTGGCAGCGTGCATGAACTGGTGCTTGCCTGGTGTGTGCGAACTGGCATTTGACTGGTGGTGCCTGAGTAGTGACTTGCAGTTGGTCACTTTACACACTTCTAGCCAATCTAGGTGCCGGCTGAGCTAGGGCCCAAAATCCACAGCTAGGCGTATTGCAAAAAATGGGTCAGTTTTCAGTGGAAAAATGTGATGTGTCCTTCTTGCAGTTTGGGCTGTTTCCTGGTACGGGCATAAATCCTAACCACACATGTAAGGCACCATTTTTATCAGGGTAAATGGAAACTTGTGCCTACCTAGAGATTCCAGAACTATCCATCATAGAAATGTGAGGTAGAAGTGTTTTTTTAGACAAAGTTTGAGGTTTGCAAAGGATTCTGGGTAACACAACCTTGTGAAAGCCACACAAGTCACCCCATCATGGAATCTTCTAAGTGTCTAATTTTCAAAAATGTGTAGGTGTGCTTGGTTTCTCTAGGTGCCAGCTGAGCTAGGGCTTAAAATCCAAAGCTAGGCATATTGCAAAAAAAGGGTCTGCTTTTAGTGGAAAAATGTGATGTGTTCAATGTTGGGTTTTGGGCCGTTTCCTGTTGCAGGCACTAAGCTTACCCACACAAACAAGGTACCATTTTTATTAGAAGACTTGGGGGAATGCTGAGTGGGAGGACGTTTGTGGCTCCTTGCAGATTCCAGAGCTTGCCATCACAGAAATAAGAGGAAAACATTTTTGTTTAATCAAATTTTGAGGATTACAAATTATTCTGGGTAACACAACCTAGTGAGAGCCATGCAAGTCACCCCATCCTGGATTCCTCTAGGTGTATAGGTTTAAAAAAATGTATAGATGTGCTAGGTTTTTGTAGGTGCCGGCTGCGCTAGAGCCCGAAATCCACAGCTAGGCACATTGTTAAAAAACGGTCAGGGGAAAAATGTGATGTGACCACGTTGCATTTTGGGCCGTTTCCTGTCACAGACACTAGGCTTACCTACACAAGTGAGGTACCATTTTTTTAAGACTTATGGGAATACAGATAGTAGAACAAGTGTTATTACCAATAGAATTTCTCTACATTTGCACCTTCCAAATGTAAGACAGTGTGTAAAAAAGAAGTGATTTAGAGAAATGTTCTCATGTTAGTATGGGTACCCACCAATTCAGAGATGTGCAAATAACCACAAGATGTCACATTAGGTGTAAAAGGTTGGCAGCAGACTGTTCTCACATTTGCTCAACAGGAAATTGAGGTCAAAAGTCTCCCTTGGTGCAACATCAGTATGAACAAGATTCTGAAGTTTACCTCCTCATAATCATATGTATACCTTTCAATGGCTAGAGTACAACTTTGATAAGGTTTTCCACTGGTAGGGATCAGTACATTTCACATTACAATAGACACTTGGCTAAGGATGGTGAATTTAGAGAGTTGGATTAGTGGCTTTAGATTGTGTACAACTCCCAGAATCATATTATGGGCCACAGTGTTGACAATGCATCAGAGCAAGTGTTGAAAAGTTGAGAAGGGCATAGAAGGGAAACATGAGTATATAAAAATAGGTTCACTGGCCCTGCTTCTCTTAAAACCAGAGCTCCCATTAGCCGGAAGTCAGATCATTACTGGACTTGAAGCAGATAAAAGGAGAAGACGATGTAAGCTCCTGTCAGCAGGAACATTCACCTGTGAATGACTGGGAACTTCTATTAACTTTCTCTTGGACTAAAGCTCTGAAGCTAATTTTCAAGGGTCAGGAATAAATAGAGGAAAAAAGACAACAGGGCATCTTTGAAGGACCAGCAGAAAAGTTCAGAATGGACCTTGGCTGGACTCTGTGGTTTATCTTGCTTCTTGTTGCTATGTGCTCTACTATCTTGCAGCAATTCTTCTGTAGGTTGGCTGCTCCTAGATCCTGTGAAGTTGGCATCTAGAACATATTGACTCCTAGAACACTGTGCTAAAGCTACTTGATAAATGTACATTGCAGGTGGGTAAGATTTTGAGGGTTGCTCTAATCCAATATGTTTGGAGTTACATCCCAGACTACCCACCAACTGCAATAAAAATAAATACTGCCTCATGGAGACCTGGCTGGCCTTAGCATCCAATGGAGAATTTAAAACTCTAAAAGAGCATAAGAATGAGAATAGGCAGCAAACTGAACCTAGGGGCAAGAGGATATTGGCATCTATGTGATGTTAGAAGTTGGCTTTAATTATGTTAAACCAGTTTAATCTTACCCAAGCTGTCAGTAGGACTACAAATTTGAGCCTCCAAGAACTGGTCTCAGACATCAAGTACTGCCTTGAATTGCTGGAGGATTGTAATGCCCATTATAAACCTCAAGTAAGAAAGTGAAATTGGTGACTGGGTCAATTAAATGGACAGACACATGTCTTGACTCCATCTTGTGACCTATGTGCCCTGGGTTTTCTTTGCCAGGCTCATGTCACCCTTCCCTTGTGGTATCACCCTCTCCTGAGCACTACAAGTAATCCTTCCTTTGTGGCATCCTCTTGTCTCGAGCACTCCATGGTCCCCCCCCCAATTAATGCTGAACCATTGACCCTCCTGTTCTGTTGCTAAGCAAGATTAGTCTGTTTGCACCTCTATATTATCGCATGCCTTTTAGGACAAGTTATGTTTTCCACTGTGACAAATTGAATTGTACCATCAAGCACGTGGGTTCCCTTATACTTGTAAATTATTGCCAAATATTATTTATACCTGCCACCTGGAAGGCTTCATATCCGTTGTATGTAACACGTTATCTTCCCCAGGTTCACTGGAAGATTACATGCTTCCACTTGGGACACATGCCTTATGGAACACTCTTTTCTTCCAACATAAGTACCCCCCTATGAAACTGAAACAGCTTTGGCCTTATTCCAGTCCTGTGCAAGCATTATCCCTGCACTCACCTCTTGGGTCACCTGGAACTTCCAAGCCTTCCTGATGATTCAGTGATCCTGTGTCTGTGACGCTTCCAGTGCCTTCCTTTATGATCTACAATTCTACCTCCACTTGAGCTTCTTGCACCAAGTCTCCTGTCATCTTCAGATTCTAGTTAAAGTACTAGTCATGGCTGAGAACTTTCCATAGGTTAGTGAATAATTCACATTTTGGGCCTTTGGACATTGTTTGAGTATTAACCCCCCTGAGGCCAGCGCTCTGGATTTTGTTCTTTGCAGCACTCTGAACTCCACCTTAACTGAAAGATTGTCACAATGATTCTGGACAAGTTGCATCTAGTATTTTGGGAGAAACTTCTAGAGCTTGAAGCTGTATTTGATTTTGAATCTGAACCATGCATGTTCCTGAGTGCCAGAAAATCTCCAGTTTATTCTTGAAATAGTTGCTGCTCTCTCATGCAATATTTATGATGACGTCTGCAACTGTACATATGGTCTAAACAATTGATAGATCATTTTTTGTTGGGGATTTGTGGGTAACATTGCCTCTTGTTGTTTTTAGTTTATCACCCCTGCACTGAAGATAACGACTTCAAGGGAGTCCTGATCATACTAGGTAGTGCACAAGACAGAAGAGCAGTCACTTCAGTGATGCATGTTCACATTTTCCTTTCCCCTCTGGAGGCAGTTTATGGAACCAGACACTTGTTACTTGTTTCACTAAGCTGCCGCAGCTGGGATTGCAGGTCCGGCATTGTCTCTGCGGTTGGAACCAGGTGAGTGCATGACAACACAAATGACCTTGATGTATTGTTTTTCTTTGATAATTTAAAAAATATTAACTTCTGATCATCTGTTCTAATTTATTTTTCAGTTTGTACCATTTTAAATTAAACATTACATTTTTTGTCTTCTTACTAAATTGGTTTGGAAATAAGTCTACTTTTTATATTTCATTCTTAATGTTGAGCTGATAAACTCTCTATACTCATTTTCTCTAAAGTATGGCTTTTGCTTTTGGCCACAGCTACTGAGAGCATGCACAAAAGTAACTCCCAACCTATTGGTAAAGGCATCAAAACATTGTTTTCCTATCATTTTATGGACCTTTGTTAAGTCGATATGTGTCAGGAAACCCCAAGGTGCCTCCTGCATTATCTGTCAGCAACCCCAGGGATTAGGGTTAAATCATATCTCTCTTCTTGGTTAAACCTTCATGTTTCTAAGTAAACATAATGTGCTGTGTTCCACAATTGGTTTTATCAATGCTTGTTTGCTAATGTGAGCAGGAGTCGACATGTGCTTCTAATTGGGTGTGGTGTAGACATGTTCTTCTAATTGGGTGTGGTGACTCATCCACATGTGGAAACTCAACTGCTTTCCTGATTGGCTATAAATAGCAGAGTGAAGCATGCCTCCCTGCTTGGCTTTGTTTTGCTTCCTGATCACAGCATCTGATTTGTCAGTCCAGCCCCTGCTGTCATCCTGGTATTCAGGACTTTTGAGGCAATTCTTTTCTTTGTTTCTGTACCAACTGACACCAGGCATTCCTCTAGCACTCCAGAAAAGACTGCAGCTAAGTGACTAGTATTCTCCAGGGAGTTTGTTCTTTGAGCGCCGCACTTTCCTAGAACAGCTGATGTATTTCAGACCTCATATTTAGGCAGAGTGCTTATCTTGAAGAGACAAATGCATTTCTGAACATTCTACATTATTATTGTAGTTACTTTCCTAAATGTGCTTCAGGAAATCTGTTTGAGCTCAAGTACTACAAAAAGTGACAGTGTAATTTTAAAGGAACATTTACGTGACTTTTTTTTCTCTAACAGCATAACTCTTGGATTTAAATTGTGTCATTCATGCCTGTGTTTCAGGTTTGAGGAATTTGCCTTTTGAAGGGTTTTTCACACACACAGTGAAACCAAACCAAACTATGCCACCCTGACTGTTTAAACCCAGAGTGGACATTTGTATTTCTTGGATTTTAGTTTAACCCTATGACTGCAGAAAAGTTATATGTGATACAATTAATGCCCTTGTATGTATTTTTTGTGCATGATAAGTGCAACCACAGTTCTAATTGCAGTGTGCAACAGTGAATCTCTGTGAAGCCAGCCCTAGTGTTGCAGAACTTATTGTTATGGTACTTAGTTTGGGTTTTTAGTAATGCAGTGTTAGTAATTGTGCCAACAGTTATTATTATCCAAGAAAAGTGCTGGAGCATCCCGGTGTTCTTCTACTGCTCCCGTGCCCATATCAGAAAGAGAGATTCAGTTTCAAGGAAGTTGAGTGCACTAACTCTACCATCACTCTGTCAACAACGACCTACCCCCTGAAGATACAGGGTGCCTGGCTGGACCGGCAAGACGTGGCAGTGTTTTGTCTCTTTCTCTTCCACTCCCCCTTTCATTTTGGGACACCTGCTGGGGTTTCTGTGTCCACCAGGAAATGCCGAGAGGTGTTCCAGGAGGTTGAGGGGCATACCATCGCCCTTGCAGACATTCTGCTTTTCAGGTGAGTGGCCCGTCTCGACATAAAGCCTAGCCACAACATACTGGGCTGCCTGGGCAATGGATTCCTCAATGGGTACTTTCAAAGGATTAGCAGAGGCTTTACCAGCTGATCAGGATGCTCTGTCTTTATTAGATTTAACTCGGGCCCTAGCGGGATTACAGAAGTTCTTTCCTTAATGCAAGAGAACCTGGAGTTGCACACCGAACTACAGCGATATAAACCACAAGACACCCCCTGGTGAGAAGTCAAACTAAAACAAAGATCTCCAGTACTACAGGCCCCTAGGTTTGACCCGTCTAATCGTGTTCCTAGACCTCTTCAGGCCCAATGATGTCCACCACACAACCCATGCAGGTAATGGTCACAACACCAACCCCTGTGCCTTTAGCTCCTCCAGAAAGGTTTTTTCTTAACCAGTGCCAGCTACAGTTTTTGTGTTGGGCAGCTGCATTCCCCAATGATGCTGCAAAGGTAGCTTTTATTATCTCTTATTTGGGAGGCAATGCAGCTAATTGATCTATTCCGCTGGTGGAGCGCAAGGACCCTATACTGTATGATTTCAACCGGTTCAAGGAAGACTTGTGGAAACTGTTCACCAAACACCTCTTCGTGCAAGCCAGTGACAACGAGTTGCAGAATTTGTGCCAGGAAAACAAGGATCTACTGTCCTATATCACCTCTTTCAATCGGTTGGTGAAGAGACTAGGTGGCCCGAAGAGAAAAGTACCTCCCTCTTCTATCATCGCCTTTGGGACGATGTCAAGGATGTTCTAGCCCAAACTGTGGAACCTCCTACGTAGTGTTCCGAGTTCATTGACCTGGTGGTATGATTGGATCACCGCTTGAGTAAACGTAAGGGAGAAAAATTCCAGGGTGACAAAACTGAGAAAAAGGAGTACAACATTCCCACTCATGATACACCAGAGTCCATGTGTAGGAAGTTGGCTCTGTATATACTATCTCAAAGTAAGAGATAGTGTGCAAGTCTGCTTGTAGGGCCTGCAAAACCTTCTTCAGGTGGACCAGGTGATCATGCCAGTTGGAGCTAAAGACAGCAATTTCATCAAGATAAGCTGCACTAAGGGACTCCAAGCCAACAAGGACTTGATTTACCAACCTTTGGAAGGTGGCAGGGGCATTCTTTAAGCCAAAGAGCATCACAGTAAACTGGTAGTGCCCATCAGGTGTAGAGAATGCTGTTTTCTCTTTAGATCCATGTGCCATTTTTATTTGCCAGTACCCTGCTGTCAAGTCAAAGGTACACAAGTATTTGGCAGCACTTAATTTATCTATGAGCACATCTGCCCTTGGAATGGGGTGAGCATCTGTCTTAGTGACAGAGTTAAGCCCCCTGTAGTCCATAGAAAACCTCATCTCTCTCTTACCATCTTTTGTGTGAGGTTTGGGGACCAAGGCCACTGGGCTAGCCCAGGGATTATCAGAGTGCTCAATCACTCCCAACTCCAGCATCTTGTGAACTTCCACTTTGTTGCTTTCTTTAACTTGGTCAGACTGTCTAAATATTTTGTTTTTGACAGGCATTCTGTGTCCGGTGTCCACATCATGGGTACACAGGTGTGTCTGACCAGGGGTTAAGGAAAAGAGCTCAGCAAACTGCTGGAGGACTTGCCTGCAGGTAGCCTGCTGTTGGCCAGAGAGGGTGTCTAAGTAGATCACTCCATCTACTAAGCCATCTTTATGGTCAGTGTAGAGGAGATCAGGGAGGGGTTCACTCTCTGCTTCCTGGTCCTCATCTGTAACCATAACATGTTTACATCTGCCCTATCATGAAAGAGTTTGAGGAGGTTCACATGGATCACCCTCTAGGGGGTCCTGCTAGTGCCTAGGTCCACCAGGTAGATGACGTGACTTTTCTTCTCAAGAACTGGGCAAGGGCTGGCCACTCCTTCTGTCCTGAAGTGCCCTTGGAGCCACAGGCTCCAGAACCCAGACTTTCTGCCCTGGCTAAACCTCAATCATAGCAACCTGTTGGTCATACCACATCTTCTGGAGCTGTTGGCTGGCCTCAAGGTTTTTGCTTGCCTTTTCCATGTACTCTGCCATCCTTGAACGCAGGCCTAGTACATAGTCCACCACACCTTGTTTAGGCTCACGGAGAGATCTCTCCCAGCCTTCTTTTACAAGTGCTAGTGGTCCCCTAACAGGATGGCCAAACAGAAGTTCAAAGGGGGAAAACCCTACTCCCTTCTGTGGCACCTCTCTGTAGACGAAAAGTAGGCATCTCCTTTTGAGTTTTCAGGGAGCCCCATGATCATGCCCCTCAATGTCTTGTTGAATCTCTCAACAAGGCCATTGGTTTGTGGATGGTATGGTGTGGTGAATTTGTAAGTCACCCCACACTCATTCCACATATGTTTTGGGTAAGCTGACATGAAGTTTGTACCTCTGTCAGAAACCACCTCCTTAGGAAATCCTACTCTGGTAAAAATACCTAGGAGTGCTTTGGCTACTGCAGGGGCAGTAGTGGACCTAAGGGGAATTGTTTCAGGGTACCTAGTAGCATGATCCACCACTACTAGGATATACGTGTTCCCTGAGGCTGTGGGAGGTTCAAGTGGATCCACTATATCCACTCCCACTCTTTCAAAGGGGACCCCCACCACTGGAAGTGGAATGAGGGGGGCCTTTGGATGGCCACCTGTCTTACCACTGGCTTGACAGGTGACACAGGAGGTGCAAAACTCATTAACCGTCTGGGACATATTGGGCCAATAGAAATGGCTGACTAACCTTTCCCATGTCTTGGTTTGTCCCAAATGCCCAGCAAGGGGAAAGTCATGGGCTAAGGTCAGAATGAACTGCCTAAACTCCTGAGGCACTACCACTCTCCCAGTGGCACCAGGTTTGGGATCTCTTGCCTCAGTGTAAAGGAGCCCCAATAGACCCTGTGAGTTCCACTGACATTTTCTTTTTCTTGCTCAGCTGCTTGCTGCCTTAGGCCTTCAAGAGAGGGACACATTTCTTGCCCCTTACACAGCTGTTCCCTTGAGGGTCCCCCTGGGCCCAAGAGCTCAACCAGGTACGGTCACAGCTCCATGGACTCAGTTCCCTGAGGGGATAGAACATCTTCCTGGGAAGAGAGGTTCTGCTTCTTTTGCTGTGTTGAAGCTGGTCCCCCAGACTTCTTTCCTTTTCTCTTGGAAGGTTGGGCCATTATTCCAGACTCCAACACTTATTTTTTACCCTGAGCCCTGCACTGTGTCCTTGTCTTGACACACACCAGTTCAGGGATACCCAGCATGGCTGCATGGGTTTTCAGTTCTATCTCAGCCCATTCTGAGAACTCCAGATAATTTCCAAGCAGACATTCTACTGGGATTGCACAAGAGACTATCACCTGTTTCATGCCAGTGACCTCTCCCCATTCTAAAGTTACCATTGCCATGGGATGGACTTTAGTCTGATTGTCAACATTGGTGACTGAATATGTCTGTCCAGCCAGGTATCGTTCTGGGAAAACCAGTTTGTCTGTCACCATAGTGACCCTGGCACCTGTATCCCTCCGGGCTTCTACTTTAGTCCTATTGATTAAGAGCTGCTGCCTGTATTTTTGCATGTTAGGCGGCCAGGCAACAAGTGTGGCTAGGGCCACCCCACCCTCAGAGACTAATGTAGCTTCAGTGTGAACCCTGATTTGCTCTGGGCACTCTGTTGATCCCACTTGGAGACTGGCTATTCCAGTGCTAACTGGAGTAGTAGTTGTGGGACTTTTCTTGGGACAGGCCTTGTCTCCAGTTTGATATCCATGCTGAGTACAGATGTGACACCAGGCCTTCTTGGGATCACAGTTTTTATCCCTAACCCCATTTGAGGATTGTGAAGAGGCTTTGGACCCCCCGTCCTGAGCAGGTTTTTGGGGCCTTGTGGAAGACTCTTTACTTTTTCCCTTGGATGTCTCAACACTCTTCCCCTGGGGAGGCTTTGTGACCCCTTTCTTTTGGTCACACCCTGTGGAAGTCTTGGTCACCCTAGTCTTGACCCAATGGCCTCCCTTCTTTCTGAATTCTTGGGGAGAAATTAGACCTAGGTCTACCAGATGCTAATGCAGTTTGTCATTGAAACAATTAATTAACAGATGTTCCTTCATAGATAAGTTATACAGCCTATCATAATCATTTACACCACTGCCATTTATCCAACCATCTAGTGTTTTGACTGAGAAGTCAACAAAATCAACCCAGGTCTGGCTCAAGGTTTTTTGAGCCCCCTGAACCTAATCCTGTACTTCTCAGTTGAGATTTCAAAGCTCTCAATCAGGGTAGCCTTCATGAGGTCAAAGGATTCTGCATCTTTACCAGAGAGTGTGAGGAGTCTATCCCTACACTTTCCAGTGAACATTTCACAAAGGAGAGCACCCCAGTGAGATTTGTTGACTTTTCTGGTTGCACAAGCCCTCTCAAAAGCTGTAAACCATTTAGTGATGTCACCACAATATTCATATTTTGTAACAATCCCTTTGGGGATTTTTAGGATGCCAGTATTCTCTCTGACCCTATTTATATTGCTGCCAATAGATGGTCTTTCCCTCTCTATGGCTAGGAGCTGTCTCTCCAAAGCCAATCTTTTGGCCATCCTGGCTAACAGGAGGTCATCTTCATTGAGGCTGCCCTCAATGCTTCCAGAGTTACTGGTCTCCCCTGTGGAAGAACCAGTTTCTCTGACTATCACGTGTGGAGTTCTCCCTAATTAGGACAGGACGGAGGGAATCATCCTCCTGGTCACTAATTTCCTCCTCTGTAGGGTTTTCTTCAGAGGGGTGGTCCTTTGCAAACTGTGCCAAAAGCTCCTGGAGCTTTACTTTGGTAGGGTTGGACTTAGTTTTTATCTTTTTTAACTTACAGAGAGTCCTTAACTCTGACATCCCTAGATCCAGGTAAGGGGTGAGGTTGAGTTCCACCACCATCTCATCTCTGCTAGACATTATCACTCTAAAAGTTGGGATTACTTTTTAAGCATTTAGAAACCACTTCTAGAACTTAAATCCAAACTTTTCCAAACTTTTACACTCTAAACGAAATGCTAACAGGGACTTACACAAGGCCCTAGCAGGTCTTACATTTTTTTTTTAGAAAAATAGCTCAAATTTCAAAAATCTGTTTTTAATGACAATTTTTTTAATTTAGTCATGTGATCAGGTATTGGCTGAGTAGTCCAGCAAATGCAAAGTCTTGGACCCCACCGCTGATCCACCAATGTAGGAAGTTGGCTCTGTAGATACTATCTCAAAGTAAGAGATTGGTGTGTACAGAGTCCAAGGGTTCCCGTTAGAGGTAAGATAGTGGCAAAATTAGATAATTCTAATGTTCTATTTTGTGGTAGTGTGGTGGAGCCGTAGGCTTATCAGAGGGTAGTGTTAAGCATTTGTTGTACACACACAGGCAATAAATGAGGAACACACATTCAAAGACTTAACTCCAGGCCAATAGTTTTTATATAGAAAAATATATTTTCTTGATTTATTTTTAGAACCACAAGTTCAAGATTTGAAGTAAATACATAAAATGCAAGGTACTCCACACAGGAAAGTTAGGAACTTTGAATTAGAGCAATAGGATACACAGTTTTGGTAAAAATGGCAATAAGCTATTTTAAAAGCGGACACTGCAAAAATCAACAGTTCCTGGGGGAGATAAGTAATGGTTGGTTTGTCAGGTAAGTAAAGCACTTACAAGTCTCAGTTCCTTTGCATAGGCAGCCCACTGTTGGGGGTTCAAGGCAACCCCAAAGTTACCACACCAGCAGCTCAGGGCCGGTCAGGTGCAGAGGTCAAAGAGGTGCGCAAAACACATAGGCACCTATGGAAAACAGGGGTGCTCCGGTTCCAGTCTGCCAGCAGGTAAGTACTCGCATCTTCTGAGGGCGGACCAGGGGGGTTTTATAGAGCACTGTGGGGGACACAAGTAGGCACACAAAACACACCCTCAGCGGCAAAGGGGCGGCCGGGTGCAGTGTGCAAAGCAGGCGTCAGGTTTTGTATTGGATTCAATGGAGGGAGCCGGGGGTCACTCTAGAGGTGCAGGCAGGGCACAGTGGTGCTTCTCGGGCCAGCCACCGACTGGGCTAGGCAGAGGGTCGCCTGGGGGTCACTCCTGCACTGAGGTTTGGTTTCTTCTGGTCCTAGGGGCTGCAGGTGCAGTGCTTGGTCCAGGCATTGGGTCCCTTGTTACAGGCAGGCGCGGTCAAGGGGAGCCTCTGGATTCTCTCTGCATGTATCGCTGTGGGGGTCGGAGGGGCCGCCTCGGGCTACTCACAGGGTCGCAGTCACCTGGGAGTCCTCCTTGAGGTGTTGGTTCTCTGGATCTCGAGCTGGGGGCATCGGGTGCAGAGGGTGAAGTCTCACGCTCCCAGCGGGAAGAGTGAAGTCTTTAGAAGTTGCAGAAAAGTTGCAATTATGTTGCTGTTTATTGAGCAGAGTCGCTGCTCATGGGAGTTTTTTCGACCTTAGGTTCAGGGCATTCCTCTGAGGCTTCAGATGTTGCTGATCCCTGTCAGATGGGTCGCTGTTGCAGGTTTTCGAGTCAGGAGACAGGCCGGTAGGGCTGGGGCCAAAGCAGTTGTTGTCTCCGTTGTCTCTGCAGGGCTTTCAGGTCAGCAGTCCTTCTTCTTGGTTCAGGTTGTAGGAATTTGATTTCCTGGGTTCTGGGGTGCCCCTAAAAACTAAACATAGGTGTGTGTTTAGGTCTGGGGGGCAGTAGCCAATGCCTACTGTCCTGGAGGGTGGCTACACCCTCTTTGTGCCTCCTCCCTCAGGGGAGGGGGCAAATCCCTAATCCTATTGGGGGAATCCTCCAAATTTAAGCTGGAGGATTTCTAAAGACAGGGGTCACATCAGCTCAGGGCACCTTAGAGGCTGTCCTGACTGGAGGGTGACTCCTTGTTTTTCTAATTATCTCCTCCAGCCTTGCCGCCAAAAGCGGGGGCAGTGGCCGAAGGGGCGGGCATCTCTACTAGCTGGGATGCCCTGTGGCGCTGTAACAAAAGGGGTGAGCCTTTGAGGCTCACCGCCAGGTGTTACAGTTCCTGCAGGGGGAGGTGTGAAGCACCTCCACCGAGTATAAGCTTTGTTCCTGGCCACAGAGTGACAAAGGCACTCTCCCCATGTGGCCAGCAACTCATCTGATTGTGGCAGGTTGGCAGAAACTGGTCAGCCCAACACTAGAAGTCAGATTGGTATTCATGGAGCATCTCTAAGATGCCCTCTGGGTGCACTTTACAATAAATTCCACACTGGCATCAGTGTGCATTTATTGTGCTGAGAAGTTTGATACCAAACTTCCCAGTTTTCAGTGTAGCCATTATGGAACTGTGGAGTTCATATTTGACAAACTCCCAGACCATATACTCTTATGGCTACCCTGCACTTACAATATCTAAGGTTTTGCTTAGACACTGTAGGGGCATAGTGCTCATGCACAAATGCCCTCACCTGTGGTATGGTGCACCCTGCCTTAGGGCTGTAAGGCCTGCTAGAGGGGTTACTTACCTTTGCCACAGGCACTGTGAGGTTGGCATGGAACTCTGAGGTGAGTGCCATGTCGACTTAGTCATTTTCTCCCCAACAGCACACACAAGCTGTGGGGCAGTGTGCATGTGCTGAGTGAGGGGTCCCCAGGGTGGCATAAGACATGCTGCAGCCCTTAGAGACCTTCTCTGACATCAGGGCCCTTGGTACCAGGGGTACCATTTACAAGGGAATTATCTGCGTGTCAGGGCTGTGCCAATTGTGGAAGCAAAGGTACAGTTTAGGGAACAAACACTGATGCTGGGGCCTTGTTAGCAGGGTTCCAGCACCCTTTCAATCATAACTGGCATCAGCAAAAGGAAAAAAGTCAGGGGGCAACCATGCCATGGAGGCATTTCCTTACATCATGCAAATTGGCAGTTTGCGGGGCCCACTATCTAAGGAAGAAAAAGAACGTAGGAAAATATTGAAACTGTGTTTATACTACTGTAAGGCAGGGCATTTTACTCAGGAATGTCTTAACAAGCCTACTGCTTCAAAGAAAGCCATCGGAGCGGTAACAAGGTCTGAATTCTCTCTCCCTTACCAGTCGGAAAACTAACTGGCTCGATAACTTCTGAGACCATTTTATCGAGCGCTTCTTTCAATATGGTCTCACATCTTCTGGCTAATACCACCAGTCCAGTACCTCGACATCTAACTCTTATTGTGATGTTAGTGTTGTCCCCTCACATTTGTAAGGTCATTCCCATATTGCTTGGCTCTGTGGCTACTGGAAACTTTTTAGACTTGGGTTTGGCTAAAACCCTAAATATTACGACTGTCAGAAAAGACGTCCCTGAGCCAGTCAGAGCCATGGATGGCTCGAAATTGTCGTCCAGGCTTATCATTTATCAAACAACAACCTTGTCCATGCTTTGTGCAAACAACCATACAAAACAAATTTATTTTGACCTCATAGATACCCCTGTATTTGGAGCCATTTTGGGGATACCCTGGTCTCAGTTACAGAATCCAAAAATTGACTGGGCAGCAAGGACAGTGACATTAGAGTCTAAATATTGCTGACACTCCTTTTACCAAGACAAACCATTACTAGTGACACTCTTGCATTGTGGGTCCACACACTGGCCATTCCTGCAACGTATAAAGTCTTCCATGACATCTTTAGTTAACAGAAGGCCACCCAGCTGCTGCCACATAGGTCATAATATTGTTGTATTGACTTGATTCCAGGGGCAATTCTACCATGTAGTTGGGTGTATACTCTTTCTGAACCTGAGAATTGATACCTGCGAGACCACCTGGATGATCTACTGGCTAAGGGTTTAATTTGTCATTCAACGTCACCAGTATCGTCGTCTTTGTTCTTCGTGCCCAAGAAGAATCGCGAGCTGCGCGCCTGCATAGATTATCGCGCAGTGAACAAAGTGACTGTAAGAAAGTACCATCTTGCCTGGCATGTTACTCCCATTTTTACTTGTAGGTAAGTTTGTTTTTGCCTGTCTGACAGGGACCCTGCTAGCCAGGACCCCAGTGCTCATAGTTTGTGGCCTGAATGTGTGTACTGGTGTAGTGACTAACTGTGTCACTGAGGCTCTGCAAATCATACCCTCAGTGCTTCTGCTCCCTCTGCCTTTAAAATTGTCACAATAGGCTAGTGACCAATTTTACCAATTCTAATTGGCACACTTGAACACCCTTATAATTCCCTAGAATATGTTACCTAGGTACCCAGGGTATTGGGGTTCCAGGAGATCCCTATGGGCTGCAGCATTTCTTTTGCCACCCATAGAGAGCTCAGACAAATCTTACATAGGACTGCCACTGCAGCCTGAGTGAAAAAACGCACACATTATTTCACAGCCATTTTTCACTGCACTTAAGTAACTTATGAGTCACCGATATGTCTAACCTTCATTTGTTGAAGGTTAGGTGCAAAGTTACTAAGTGTGAGGGCACCCTTGCACTAGCAAAGGTGCCCCCACATAGTTCAAGGACATTTCCCCAGACTTTGTGAGTGCGGGCACACCATTACATGCGTGCACTACATATAGGTCAATACCTATATGTAGCTTCACAATCGTAACTCTGAATATGGCCATGTAATATGTCTAAGATCATGGCATTGTCCCCCTATGCCAAATCAGATATTGGGGTGCCAATCCCATGCATCCCAGAGGCTCCACTATGGACCCTGGGTACTGCCAAACCAGCTCCCTGGGGTTTTCCCTGCAGCTACCGCTGCTGCCACCCCACAGACAGGGTTCTGCCCTCCTGGGGTCTGGGCAACCCAGTCCCAGGAAGGCGGAACAAAAAATTTCCTCTGAGAGAAGGTGTTACACCCTCTCCCTTTGGAAATAGGTGTTAAAGACTGGGGAGGTGTAGCCTCTCCCAGCCTCTGGAAATACTTTGAAGGCCACACATGATGCCCTCCTTGCAGAAGCCAGTCTACACTGGTTTAACGAACCCCCAGTCCCTGCTCTGGAATGAAACTGGACAAAGGAAAGGGGAGTGACCACTCCCCTGTCCATCACCACCCCAGGGGTGGTGCCCGGAGATCCTCAAGTGTGTCCCAGACCTCTGCCATCTTGTTTCCAGTGTGAGGGCACCCTGGAGGCCTCTGAGTGGCCAGTGCCAGTGCCAGCAGGTGATGTCAGAGACCCCTCCCGATAGTTGCCTACCTAACTAGGTGGCCAATCCTCCTCTGAGGACTATTTAGGGTCTCTCCAGTGAGCTTTTCCTTAGATGACGACTTGCAAGAATCCACCAAAGTTCCTCTGCACCTCTCTCTTTGACTTCTGCCAAGGATAGACAGCTGACTGCTCCAGGACGCCTGCAAAACTGCAACAAAGTAGCAAGAAGATTACCAGTGACATTGTAGCACCTAATCCTGCCGGCTTTCTCAACTGTTTCCTGGTGGTGCATGCTTTGGGGGCTGCCTGCCTTCATCCTGCACTGGAAGCCACAAAGAAATCTCCCGTTGGTTGACAGAGGCTTTCCCCTGCTCCAGCAGGCACCAAACTTCAGTGTCACTGGTACTCTGGGACCCCTCTCATCCTGACGAGCTTGGCCCCTGGAACACTGGTGGTAGTCTCAAATGACCCAGACTGTCCAGTGGTCCAACTGTCCAAATTTGGAGGAGGTAAGTCCTTGCCTCCCCTCTCCAGACAGTAATGCTGTGCACAGCGTGAACTGCACCTACTAGGGCTTCTATGCACACTTCCACAAAATCCTTCATGCACAGCCAAGCCTGTGTCCCCAGCACTCTGTCCTGCAATGCTCAGCTTCCTGAGTTGATCTATGGCTTCGTGAGGCCCTCTTTTGCAGTGTTGAGATGACTGCCATGTTCAGAGTTCTTGAACCCATGTTGAAGTGCTTCTGTGAGTGCTACCTTTTTGTGCATGGGCCTCTCAATGTTGCTGCGGGCCCCCTGTGTCTCCTCTCCCAAGTGGCGACATTCTGGTCCTTCCTGGGCCTGGGCAGCACACTTTTTTTTCAACTGTGACTCTTGCAACTAGCAAGGCTTGTTTGTGGTCTTTTGCCAAAACAACAACTCTGCATCCTCCAACAATCTGTGAGACATCTTCTGCATGAACGAGAAGTTCCTAGCATCTTTCGTTGTTGCAGAATCTTCAGCTTTTTCCATCCAGAGGCAGCCATTTTGCACCTTCATCCGGGGTTTAGTGGGCTTCTGCCCCCCTCGACACTTTCACGACTCTTGGACTTGGTCCCCTTCCTTTGCAGGTCCTCAGGTCCAGGAATACATCTTAAGTGCTTCGCAGTCTGTTGTGGTCTTTGCAAAATCCTCTATCACAAGTTGAGTGTGTTTCTGGGGAAATGGTAGTACTTTACTCATACTTTCCAGGGTCTTGGGGTGGGGAATCTTGGACACCCTTAGTGTTTTCTTACACTCCCAGCGATCCTTGACACACTACACTAGCATAGGGGTCCGTTCGTGGTTCGCATTCCACTTTCTTAGAATATGGGTTGTGTTGCCCCCAGGCCCATTGCATCCTATTGTATTCTACAGTGTTTTCACTACTCTCTGACTGTTTTAGTTACCTGATTTTGGTTTGTGTATATATTTTGTGTATTTTACTTACCTCCTAAGGGAGTGTATCCTCTGAGATATATTTGGCACATTGTCACTAAAATAAAGCACCTTTATTTTTAGTAACTTTGAGTATTTTCTTTCTTATGATATAGTGCATTTATGATATAAGTGGTATAGTAGAAGCTTTGCATGTCTCCAAGTTCAGCCTAAGCTTCTCAGCTATAGCTACCTCTATCAGCCTAAGCTGCTAGAACATTACTAATCTACTAATAAGGGATAACTGGACCTGGCACAAGATGTAATTACCATCAGGTACCCACTATAAGCCAGGCCAGCCTCCTACAGTGACCATAAATAACTGGTATCCACTTCCGTTGATTCCGGTACTTTTAGATCAGGTACGTCAGTCCACCATTTATACTAAACTCGACCTCTGGGGTGCCTACCACTTGATCTGAGTGATGAAGGGGTATGAGTGGAAGACGGCGTTCTGAACTAAATTCGGACTCTTCAAGTACACAGTGATGCTCTTCGGGTTGTGTAACGCTCCTGCAGCGTTTCAATTTTTCATCAATGAAGTGCTACAGGAGTTTCTGGATATTTGTGTAGTGGTATACATAGATGACATTTTGATCTATTTGTCTTTCACTGAGGAACATATAGGGCATGTAAGAGCAGTTTTACAATGACTTTGTGAGCATCATCTCTTCGCCAAGCTGGAAAAATTCATTTTTCACGCTCCAACTGTGGAATTCCTGTGATATGTGGTCACTCCTGGTGGAATTTCCATGGATAGGTCTAAGGTACAGGCCATCCAGGATTGGGTAGCCCCAAGATCCATCAAGGAAGTGCAAGAGTGTTTGGGCTTCACAAATTTTTATCGCCGATTTATACCCCACTTTTCTACCGTGGCATCTCCCATAACTCATCTCCTACGAAAGGGGGTTAAGTTCCTCTCGGATGCAGAAGCTGAGAAAGCTTTCTAACATCGTAAAAACACATTCACTGAAGCACCCATTCTCCATCATCCTGACCTGGCTCAGCCATTTTTCGTGGAAACAGACGCTTCCCAGATGGCAGTGGGTGGTGCCTTGTCCCAACGAGATCCTGAGTCTGGGCATTTCCATCCAGTAGCTTACTTCTCAAAGAAATTGCTTCCCACAGAGCAAAATTGCATGGTGGCGGAGTGGGAAATTCTGGCCATCAAGCTTGCCTTCCAGGAATGGCGGCATCACCTACTAGGAGCTAGACACACCGTAACTATTTACACAGATCACCGTAATTTACATTTTTTTCAAGTGACCAAGGCCCTGACACCTCGTCAATTATGCTGGCTTCTATTCTTTAACACGTTTGACTTCTTAATCACCTATAGACCTGGTTCTACACAACAAAAGGCTGACACGTTGTTTAGGATGGGTTTCTCCTCTGATGTTGCACTAGAACAGGTCAGAAGTATTATACCCCTTGAAAAAAATCATGGCTGTGTGCACTTCCCAAGAGTTCCTTGAGAAAATATGGGTAGCCTAACACAAGATTCCCTGTTCAACTGATGTGTATGAAAAAGAGGGTTTACTATACCCTGCTGATCAGTTGTAAGTCCCTACCAAAGAATTACGGAATACAGTGTTACATTGGGGACATGATTCTGTCCTCACAGGTCACCCAGGTGACAAAAAGATGTTAGGTCTCTGTCAAAGATGGTTTTGGTGGCACATACTTGTGCAGGATGTCAGACGCTACATCCAGACTTGTTCCACCTGTGTTCGGGCTAAAACCCCACATACTCCAGCCACAGGATTGTTAATTCCCATGCCAATTCCGGTGGCTCCGTGGCATACCATAAGTATGGATTTTATTTCTGATCTCCCAGCTTCCAATGGACACACTGTCATATGGGTGGTTGTAGATTACCTAACTAAAATGGCTCATTTTGTTCCATTAAAATGCCTCCCTATGGCTTCTAAGCTCTCTGATTTGTTTGTCCAACACATTGTATGGCTTCATGGGTTGCCCACCAAAATTGTTTCCAATCGTGGACCCCAATTTATATCACGGTTTTGGCGTAGCTTCAGTTCCTCTGTTGGTATGGATGCCAGCTTGTCCTCTGCATATCATCCAAAAACAGATTGGCAGACGGAACGTGCCAACCATTCGCTGGAGCAAATCCTGAGATGATACATTGACACATGGTCTACTGAGTGGGATAAGGATTTCTCTCTTGTTGAATTTGTATATAACAACAGTGTCCACATGGCTACATGAGTATCCCCATTTTACTGTTTGTTTGTTTTGCACCAAAGAATGCTACCTATAACTGGGACCCAAACATCCACAAGAGTCCCATCAGTACAGAAACACCATAAAGAGTTAGAGGAGATTCAAAAACAAGTGCAACACCATTTAAAACTTTACTAAGCTCAAGTAAAAAAACAAGCAGAAAAAAGAAGGAGACCTTATCAGACAGGAGATCAGGTGTGGCTCTCATAAAAAAATCTCCATCTTGCAGGATCCAGAAAATTAAACCCACAGTTACTAGGCCCCTTTCCTATTGCCAAAATCATCAATCCTGTGGTAGTAGAACTGACATTGCCAGATGATTTCAAGGTGCACCCCATGTTTCATGTGTCGTTACTCAGTCCCTATTCCCCTGATACCTGCGATGCCCCACCACTTCCCCTGGTAAAAGTACACAGGCAGTGGGAATTTGAAGTGGCCAGAGTTCTTGACTCCAGGCATGTCTGTGGTGTTCTACACTATTTATTGGCTTGGAAAGGCTATGGGCCTGAGGACAATTCCTGGGAACCCACGTCCACAGTTCATGCTCCACTTCTTACTAAAAAATTCCATCTCCTGCACCCTTCCAATCCCCGCCCTTTGAGAGGGTCCTTGGTGGGGAGGACTGTCAGAAATCCCCAAGGTGCCTCCTGAGTTATCTGTCAGCATCCCTAGGGATTAGGGTTAAATCATATCTCTGCTCTTGGTTAAACCTTCATGTTTCTAAGTAAACATAATGTGCTGTGTTACACAATTGGTTTTATTAATGCTTGTTTTACCAATGCTTGTTTGCTAATGTGAGCAGGTGTAGAAATGTGCTTCTAATTGGGTGTGTAACTCCTGTGGAACTACATGTGGAAACTCAACTGCTTTCCTGATTGGCTATAAATAGCGGAGTGAAGCATACCTCCCTGTCTGGCTTTGTTTTGCTTCCTGATCTCAGCATCTGATTTGGCAGTCCAGCCCCTGCTGTCATCCTCGTATTAAGGACTTTTAAGGCAATTATTTTCTTCGTTTCTGTACCAGCTGACACCAAGCATTCCTCCAGCTCTCCGGAAACGACTACAGCTAAGTGACTAGAATTCTCCAGGGAGTTTGTTCTTTGAGCGCGATTTCCTAGAACAGCTGGTGTATTTCAGACCTCGTAGTTTGGCAGAGTGCTTGTCTTGAAGAGACAAATGCATTTCTGAACGTTCTACATTATTATTGTAGTTACTTGCCTAAATGTGCTCCAGGAAATCTGTTTGAGCTCAAGTACTACAAAAAGTGACAGTGCAATTTTAAAAGAACATTTACATGAGTTTTATTTCTCTAATAGCATAACTCTTGGAATTAAGTTGTGTCATTCATGCCTGTGTTTCAGGTTTGAGGAATTTGCTTTTGAAGGGTTTTTCACACACACAGTGAAACCAAACCAAACTGTGCCACCCTAACTGTTTAAACCCAGAGTGGACACTTGTATTTCTTTGATTGTTTTTGTTCCTTTTAGTTTAACTCTATGCATGCAGGAAAGTTATATGTGATATAATTAATGCCCTTGTTTGTCTTTCTTGTGCATGATAAGTGCAACCACAGTTCTAATTGTAGTGTGCACAAGTGAATCTCTGTGAAGCCAGCCCTAGTGTTGCACTACTTATTGTTGTGGTACTCAGTTTGGGTTTTTGGTAATGCAGTGTTAGTAATTGTGCCAACAGTTATTATTATCCAAGAAAAATGCTGGAGCATCCCCCTGTTCTTCTACCGCTTCCGTGCCCATATCAGAAAGAGAGATTCAGTTTCAATGAAGTTGAGTGCACTAACTCTACTATCACTCTGTCAACAACGACTTTCCCCCTCGAAGATACAGGGTTCCTGGCTGGATCGGCAAGACTTGGCAGTGTTTGTCTCTTTCTCTTCCACTCCCCTTTCCTTTTGGGACACCTGCTGTGGTTTCTGTGTCCACCAGGAAGTATCGAGAGGTGTTCCAGGAGGTTGGGGGCATACCATTGCCCCTGCAGATATCCTGCTTTTCAGGTGAGTGGCCCCGTCTCAACAATATGAAATATAAAAGGAAGTAACCATCAATAATACATTTCAGTCTTGTGAAGCCAATTTAATCCCACAATAATGATCAGAAATCAGTGACAGTAGTTTAAAGGATTTTTTACAAGTTGTTGATCAGTCCAGCATATAGACGTGCCAGAAGTATACTCAAAAGGCACAGCAATACAGCTGGCAAGCTGAAAAATCTTGATAAGTTCAGTCTTAGCAAAATAAGGGGATAGGTGGTAACAGACACTGCAATACAGAAACTGAGAATTAGAAATAGGAGTTCCATAAAGAAACTCTTGTTCCCTCTCCTAAACATAGTAGAATTCTAAAGTCATCTAATGATAGCTCTGAATTGGGAATGGGGATGGGTTCTGGAATAAGGTCTCAGGAAAGTTAGAAAATGCAAGAAGCTGTCAGCATGGTGGAGGCTTCATTAGAAGTCTTTCAGGATAAGGAATAACTGCTTAGCATAAAGCCTCACACTTGCAAGAATAAAGGGTGTGAACAATAATTAAAAGCAACAGAAACTTCAGCAACATGTTCATCTCTTTCCACGCTACCAAGAACCAATCAACTCATTGCTTGTAATGTGCATTTGCAGTATCACCTAGGGATGCTATCCATCGAAACATAGACAGTTACTGCATCCTTTAATGTCTCTCATTCCTGGTATGTGATGAATAGGCATCTTCATCCGCTTGTTAGGTCTCCACACTCCTTGCCAAGATGCCCCTTCTCAGGCCTTACTATCAGCAAACTAATACATGCAACAATACTCCTTTCTCTAGCTAATGGAATCATGTTAACCCTCCTGCCAAGAAAGAACATGCTGACCAAGCAAAATACACTTCCAAATTAGGCCTGGGACTAATCAGAATCGAGGTGCCTGACTGACTGCCGCCAAAGCGGTAGTCAGACCGTCACATTATGACCGTGGCGGTTCGGCCACGGTCGTACTGCCAGCACTGCCACTTTTTGGCCGCCCGGAGGCCTGGTGGTGCTGGTGGTCCCAATCTGCCATGCTGCCCTGCCCTGGGGATTACGACCCCTCTCTCTGCCGGCGTTTACATGGTGGTTTCACTGCCATGTAAAGGCTGGCAGAGACGGGGTGCTGGGGTCTCCAGGGGGGCCCCTGCACTGTCCATGCAGTTGGCATGTGCAGTGCGGAGCCTCCCCTGGCTAGGCCTGTCGAGCAAATCACTGTCTGCTTTTGTGCGCCCAACACACAACAGCATTGCCACCGGCTGCATAATGAGCCAGCATCAATGTTCTACTGCATTTCCCACTGGGCCAGCGGGCAAAAACTGTGTTTCTGCCTGTTGACCCAGTGGGAAACTCATTATAGGGCCGCCGGGAAGAAGACCACACTGAGGTCTCCTGAACGCAGGAGTTTGGCAGGCAGGCTTTTCTACCCACCAACCTCGTAATGAGGCCCTGAATTTGTATTTCAAATGCATTTTCATACATGCAAATGTGTAAGTTTCAGAATAAATGCAAACTGCGTGATTATATATGCAAAGAATAACTTGAAGTGTAAATATAAAACATGAATAATGATTTAATGTCAACATTGTAAATTGAACATTAGTGCACAGATGTAGAAATCTTTTTGTCTTTGCAGTGGTTACATTTCATTACTAAAAATAATCCACACATATTTAAATGATTAAGGTACCCAGTGACTATAATGTTGAAAATAAATGCAAAATTGTGCACTGTTGATGTGCAAACGATGGAGTCTAAACTGTACTACTCTATTACTAAGATTAAGTTGATTGCAACAAATTGTTTTATTAATTTGGAATTTGTGTGCTACTTAGCACTTTATATAACTACTCAATGAGAAATTGGATTATTATTTAGGTAGGCAACTGCAGATCTCAAGAACTAATCCCAACTCTTTCCAGGGTAAACTAAATAAACCTGAGTTCAACCCCCTGGCAGCTATGCCACTGAACAAACAGACTTTACTTAAGGCAATATGCAAATTATTCATGCAGTACCAAAATAGCAATAAAGTCAAAACACCAAGCAATAAAATTCCCTAACCAAATGAGAAACAGTAGAGTAAAGTTTAATGAAGAAAATGATACCAAAATGACAAAAAACAGGGTATTTGGAGAAATGTATTTTTAAAGTTTGAAGTAGGAATAGCACCAGAAAGCATATAGTGCCATTGAGAAGCAGCAGACTGGAGCCAAGGAGTAATTTGAGGCCTTCCACAAAGGAGCGGTGGCCAGATAACATGCAGATTTGTCTCAGTTCAGAAAGAGACTGTGTCACTTTTCTGAATAAAAACTTTGATTTTTTTCTATGTTCCAAACAACCACAAGAGTACACTTCTAAGCAGGGCAAGGCACTATTTTAATTACCCCGAAGCAATTGGAGTAATTTTAATAATTCAGCTTTACTCTTTTGGCACAAAAATCTTACAGGAGGAGCACAGGAACAGCAAACTTAGCTAATGCAAGAAGCTGCTGATTGCTATTTTTTGCTTTTTATTGCACTTAGTGCTATTTCTTCAACCACAAGATGCAACCGCAGGACCCTTATGGAGGTGAGGGTGAATTGCGTGCTAAAATAGCGCTAAATTCTGGGTTGTCCTCCTCACTTAATTCAGCATAATCTCATGTAATTTTGCATAATTATGCTACAGCAAACCATGTAAGTTATGCCAAAACCTACTTTTAAGGACCTCAGTGGAGGACACTTACAAACTCACAATTGATGAAGCAGAGGTCCTCAACTGATCCTTGGAGACCATTTCATTGCCCTGGGTTTATGTGGGAGCAGGATCATTTCTTCAGGGCTCCTCTCAGGTCACAGAAGGCAGGTGCAGTCCTCTTCTGATCTTCTTCAGGTCCAGCAAGTAGTTGAAGGACTGCTCCTGGGTGTCTGCTTTATGGTTGGCAGTAGCTAGTGGGTGGGGATAACGTTTGGACACCTCTTAACTAACATGTTAATCTACTCACTTTTTCAGTACTTCAGTAGTTCCTGTTTCTTTTACTTCAAACAGATCCAAAATGTAATGTGCTAGGGCATTTTCAAAATGGCAAAAGCCTTTGGCCACACTAAACTTGGGCTCTGAGGCCTAAATGTGTAAGGGGGAGCATCATAGGGAAATCACTAGTGTCCTCCGACATTTAACACTAAAATATGCTTGAAGAAGTCCTTATAACCTCAACACACCAAGAGACAGAATTCTAGTAGGACAGAAGAAGGGTCCTGCAGTACTCAGATGAGAGATACCTAAGATTTGTCCTGGTTGGCACCGTGTTTGCTCCCTTTCAGGTGCACCTAAGTCTTACATGTGCTTCAGACAGATTTGCAAGGTAGGATTTAATGATGTTGTGCCACTAGGATGCCACAGCCGCAACCCTTAGTATTCTGCTAAGCTCATAGGAGTCATCCCTGTCCCTCTAATTTGACCTGTCAATCATGCTGACTTATTGTGCAGATTTGGGAGGAATTTCACAGCTCATTCAGACCAAGTACAGACAGGGAGTTGATGGAGGCTAATGCTAATTAGCATTCTGAAATCTCATAAAAGTATTGGTAACTTTATAAAAGCTACATTTCTAATCTATTTAATAACAATCCTACTTTACAATTGGATTTAATTTGTTATAGAACATAATCATAAGTTTTTGACTGGCTTCTGTAGCTGGGACAGGTCAAAAGTTATAGGTTGAAGTGCATGTGATATATTTTTACTTTTTCTATGTGCCAGTTACAGTCTGACCAGTGACAATGTTCTGTTGGGACTAGGAACCGGGAGAACATGCTATATTTATGGTCATACATGTTCAACTCTTGAAAATTATGCACCATACATTTTGGGCACCAAGGTGTGCTTTTGGATGACTTCTTTAACATTAAAAATCCATTTTTTAACCATCAATGGGGGAAACCTGGTCATGGCGTTCTATTTGGTTCAAGTTGATGCCATCAACTACATAGGGTAGCCTGAATTTGTTTTTACTGCCACTGTAGTCTATGGCACAATAGAGGTTGCAGTCCACAAATAGCATTTAACGTTCTAGGTCATGGTCATATTACTGCACCATATATTATTGCCAATTTTAGCATGTTTAAAAGAGGAGCACATGCACTTTACCCATGTTTTTGCAGGGATAAAAGTACACAAAGTTATATGCCCAGCAAAGATATGGCCCCGAAAAGGCAAAAAATCTATGGTGACCCAGCAGAAAAAGGTAGATTTTGCTACACAAAAGATTTGGTTCAAAACGCAGTTCAATCAGAATCTCATCTTAACCTATAATAACTGTGTAAGAAACAGCAGTCAATTCACCTGTGAAGTATGTGCAATAACACACAACTTTATAGTTAAGAACAAAGACAGCATAATCCCCCACACATGAATGGTTAAAATGGACATGGGAACCAGAGACATTGATTTTTTAAAGTTTGTAAAGAAAAATATGTCAGCGAGCAGGAAAAAACACCAAGAAAATTCAGAGATCCAATTAGAGTCACAATTGGCATTAAACCAGGATACAGGTTTGTTTTAAGGTAGACTGTGGTGCAGCCATATTGGTCAAAAGTTTTTCCTGAAATGTTAATATGTTTGGTTTGGATTTTCTTCTTGTGAGGTAATGTTGAACAATAAGGCTGGGGAGAGTATCATAGCTCTTCATACCTTGAAAGTGAGTTCTTGTTGAAGCCTTTTTCGTCAAGGCAAAGACCTAAGAATGGGACAAACCTGGAAATGTTTCTTGCCCATGTAATCCCTTGCCTGATGCACCTTGACAAGTATTCATCAGGCTCCAGTCCTGCCAAGCTAAAAGTGTTCCTGTCTCATGTAGAAATCGGCTAAGCATAGGGTTTCCGCTGATGGAGCTGTCTGAATGGATAGAAACCCTTGACCTGGTAGGTGATCCAGCATTGTATTACCAGATCATAGTGGTGGTAACCCTGCTATTTTAAGGTAGTAGCAAGTGTCACAACATTTGCCTGTCTGGGTCCTCCATGGCAGTCACAGCTGGAAAATCAATCAATGCCGTCATGCTCTGAGAGAAAAGTCTCTGCGCATCAGGGACAATGTTTTGATTTTTTTGGACAATCTCTTGCTTTGCTTCTTTTAGTAATACAAGTAGAAAGGCAAATCAGTAAAAAAAACAACATTGTAACAGTTTAGTATTTCACTGAAATATCAGTGGAGCTGCAGGTGCAAAACCTCAAGAGTAGAATTGGAGATCCTGATAACTGGAGCTTTTACTTGGCAGGATTAAACCAGTTTAATGTGTTTCATGTGCCTTTGAGCCCACAGGCAATTTATGCTTAATGATTAGAAATAAAACTTTGTATATTCAATAAAATCATTGGCTTCCAAACACTAATATCTACTTACATGGAAGGCATTAGGAAAGGTAATGGAGGAAGGAGTAAACTGGAGTTGCCAGATGAAAATATGAACTTGAGGTTAGCGTACAAATATGACAATCACAGAACATACTTTATAATGTTTATATAAACTGGATCTTAATTAATCTTTTATCACCAATTTATTAGATGTGTTGTTGTGTGCAGACTCCACCAGTAAAAGCAAAAACATGGACTGGAATATACAGACTCTGGTGCATGCCAGTGGAAAAAAGCCAGTACTTGATTAACCTTCTCAGCCATCCCCAAGGATGAATAATAGTAAAGGTTCTCTTTAACTAGTAAGGCTACATAGGGAGAATTCCAGTAGTGGGAAATGAATTCATAATGTAAATCAGAAATTATTATATTATGAGAAAGTGCCCCTTTTAGTGTCATCCCTCCAATTTTTTCTGGACTTATGCTGCAAGTGATTTGACTTTTTGCACTAGGACCCTGTTAATCAGGTCCCAATACATATACATCAACCCCTACAAAATGGTAAAATTGTCATATTTAAGTTTTTTACAATGCATCAGTAAATGGTGCAGAAGTACAGTCATGGTGTCTAGTGCAGATGGACCCTACCCATTTAGTACACCCATTTTATTTGCTTTTTGATCACGGTTGGACTTTTTGCCTTCAGTGAATCTCATTATTTGTGTCTCACCCACGGTAACCACATAATAAATGGACGGCACATGTCTACCCTCAGTGTCCGCCCCTTAAGAGAAGGCCACTGCGATGCAGCTAAGGGAAGGGGTAATTGGCTGAATATGTGTGAACACGTTTCCACATGTGTGCAGGTTGTGCATGTGAGACTACCATTGTGTGCAGCCTGTTAACTGTGCAAAGGTTATATTAGTGGGCACTCTTAGGTAAGGTCAGTAAGGTTTACTGGGTTATGTGCAGTGTAATTTTATTATACACACAGGGGGCAATATGCCCCTAAAGTGCAGTTTGGCTTCCTTTAGGCTTTCAAATTCCAGTAAGATATTAAATACAGGTCAAACATGCCACAAAATTTGAATCGACAGGTCCCAAGAATCTACATGTTCACCTTATGGGTCATCCAGAATTGTCACATTTGTTTTGCTTCAGGCAGCATCAGATCAGACCCTGCTGGGCCAAGCTAATTACTCTGTTCCCCAACACAGGAAAGAAAGACATCCCCACAGAAAAGGAATATATCATTGTTTCACTCAGCTCCTGATGAGGAAAGGTTGTGTCTGTATCTGTTATATATCTGTCACTGTGTACCAGTGTTGGGGCAGCCCAAGCTCATTGAACAAAGGAGGAAGCCCAGACCACTGGAGCTAATACAAGAGGAGATTCCCCTGTGACATTTGGTGGGAAAGTCCCTGGAAGTGTTGTCAGCTAAAGGCTCCAGAGGATCGCTTCAGGATGCCATTCTGGATTGTCCCAGCATACAGTGCAGGAAGGTTGGGAAAGGGGCAAAGGGGTGATGTGGCACCATAGGATTTTCTAGGAGTGTCTGACGTCTAGAACTTTCCACCTCATTTAAAATCTTTTTAACAAAGGAGGGAACGAGAGGTAGGACACTGGAATTGGATGGAAGCAACACAGTAGAAACCAGAAAGGACAAGCCCCCTGGTGGACTACGGAGTCTGCTCATAGCTGACCCCAGGACCAGTAGGTCTCCCCAACAGCCAGTGTTGTTGACCCTCTTAGACTCCCTGAGGACCAGTTGGGGAAAGACTTGGACCCCACTGTCAGGATTTGCCAGGCTTGACATGCATTGTGAGTGGGCATAATCCATAATGAAGGACAACCTTCCCGACTTGAACACAATGATAGGCCGTCATAAGTGGTATATCATTGGAATAAGCAGAATTATCTACAGAAGCCCTATTTCCAAATTGAAGGCTATATTCTGAACCCCTTGTGAACAAGAGTTTCCACAGGGGTACTGATTATGAACTGTGGGATGATTATCAAAACGTCAAAACCTGGCAGTTGAGATTTTTTCTGATGGATTCTTGCATGTTAAACCTAGTAAGATTTAACAGGTGGGAATGGCCATGAAAAAATACATAAACTTCTGAATTTAGCTTGTTCAAAACTGATTCTGAAAGTTGTACCTCACTTTCAAATTGAAAATTCTGGGGCACTATGTAGGAGTTGCATCACTCTTGTGCCACACAACAGGAAGCAAGAGAGAAGCCACTCTTAAGTTAGATTTATCAAGACACACAAGGCCAACTTCGTGGCCTTTTCAGGCTTGATAAATCTAGAGTAACGCAAATCACTGCATTGTATTACTCTGCACTGGGAAGGCGTACCATCGGGGAAGCCTGGGTGTCCTCTCGCATCCACTCATGGATTTTGGTGCATTGCCAGAGTTACCATTACTGGTAAACCTGGGAATGTGTCAAAATGCTAGGCATCCCCAGGTGAGGCAAAATCAAGAGAAATATCTTGATTTCTCCTCATTACTTCCTCTTTCCATGTGTGTTGCTTTCTGCAATAATAAGGAATAAAAAGAGAAATATGACTCAGAGGACTGTTTTTGTGCAGGAAAGTGTTCCTTCCATCACAAAAACAATCCTATTTCAAATTCAGGCACCTTTGCATCATGGTGCAAGGGTGCTTTCTTGTGCCTTAGGCAGCACATTGTGCACCAGCACTGAGAAATGACAGGCATACACCGTAAATTGTTAAGTGAGGTGCATTCCTGCCCTTTCCTTATCATTCAGTGCAGTGCAGCCAGGTAAACTTTTTGTGCTGCATGATTATTTGATAAATATGTCTCTCTACCTCAAAATTGGAGGTATTTGCCACTATTGTTATATACCTCACCCCAGGGCAATGGTATTTATAATGTGTGGTAAATATTTCAACCTGTTCTGACCAGTTTGTGACAATGGCCTAAGGCAGGTGATTTTGACAGTCAAATGAAGCAATTTGATGAGTTAGCCTTAACATCATTTTCAAGTACTCATTATGTGTCTTTTTAGGTCCCAAACATACCTGCAAAGACTCACATAACAATGTATCATGGCATTCGGTATTTGCTCTCTCTCACAGAGCTTACAGCCTTCTATTGATTGAATACAAACAAACAGAAACTACTTTTTTAAATGCTTGAAAACAAAACAGATGTGCTTATTGTTTAATAAGCCCCTTTCTGATACTTTTTTAGGATTTTTAAAGCAGCATCCCATTTCATTAGTTTGACCCAAACTCTATGGAGTATTAGATTCAATCCTAAATAGCACTAATCATACTGCTTCCTTATTTGATGAAACTCACCCCAGTTACAATTTTCAGAAAAAACTGTTTTTGTAATGCTACATGTAAGTTTACCATCTTAGAATAATATATCCTGAAAAATACCTGAAGACCCTATGCCAATCATAAATCATACATTCATAGCATTCAGTTCCTTAGAGAACAGCTTTATATTTAGGACACAATGACTGGTGATTTCCATATGCTATTGGGCCCAATGGTAACGTCTCCACATCAATCAATCAATCAGGATTTATAAAGTGTGGCAAATCACCCTTGAGGGTCTCAAAGAGCTGGAGTTGCTTGCTGCTTTGCAGTGCTCTGTTCATTCAAACAGCCATGTCTTGAGTTCTTGTCTGAATTACTGGAGTGATGCACTATTCCTGAGGCGCAGGTCCTTCCACGCTTTGGCCACCAGGAGAGAGGCGGAGCTTCCTTTGCTGTTGGATCGGCAGATCCAGGAGTTGTCTGTGAGGAAGAGGGAGGCAGATCACAGGTACCTGGTCGGTTGGTGGAAGGTAATTTGTTGATGTAAGCCGGTCCTTCGTTGTGCAGGACTTGAACCACATGAACCAAACACTTCCCTTTCCAGTAGCACTACTTTTAGATTTAGTAAGCCGCTCATTTACAAAATTGCCCAATTTTCCACAAAATAAGGTAACCATTACCTCTGCTGTGCTTTTCTTTCATTACTGTTTCATTGCACCCAGTTTGCAAGCACTCAGTATTATTGTCATTTAGTTGTGTCATTTCTCTGCAACTTTTTTTAATTTCCATTGGATGTGAGGTTTAATTGAAGTTCTGAGCTTGCTCCTTCCACATAGAGTTCGAGATATGACTCTATCAGTGGAAAACATCTTTAGTCCCTATTTATGTGCTTAGGAATATGACAAGACATTTTCCATTTGAAAGAAGCGATGCCATTATTATCCAATGAAAATGTGCCTGAAACCCATTTTTATAGCTGTACCATGTTTTGGATATCCTGCGAAATGTTCACTCCAATTGCTCCTTGAATTTAGTCTAGTTATTGAAGATGAGTAGTTCAAGAGTTGGGGCCCTAAAAAGATGGGCTCATAATAAAATACGCTATCAATACAGACTTTCTTATAGCAGAAATAAAACGAGCTTCAAATTAGCATGTAGTCCTTCCTGCTATTCAGGAATTGTTAACAGTTGATTTTACCTTGCTGACTCTGTGGGGCTAACTTGATGACTGACAGCAAATGCTCACTCTTTATTCAAACAGAAATCGTAATGCCATTCTGTGCTAAAGAAACAACGAGAAATGCAAAAAGTGGTTGGTGGAATGCTTTAATAAATCTCTACCACTCGAAATTACTCATAGTTGCATTCCAGTCCATTGTCTTTTTTGTCCACTATGCCACCTCAGGTAGGACTAACATACACAAATTAGCCTTGGTCCTGCTCCAACAGGAAATATTCAGCCCAAGCTACTAGGCCAGTTCCTTTCTGAACTGGAACACAAGCAACCCCAGACCAGACCTTTGTTTAGAGTGGCATGGGTGGAAAACAATGCTTAGGAATGAGCTCTTCCATCACTATGTTCAAGCTACTTGCATGACACGGTTGACAAAACTGGATGGCAGTGGCCCAAGGACTATAGTACAGACGGTATTGGGCACATGACAGCAGAGGTCACAGGACTGACAGGATATTAATGCATGTTCTGGCGAGGTGAATGTCACCTCTTCAATTTACCTCAACTGTCATTTTTTTCATTTCGAGAGGGTTTCATTGAAATTTTATACAAGAAGATAAAGCGGAAAAAACAGAGAAAACAATCCATTATGTGGTGCCATCCTGTGGCACCATCAGATCGTATAAAAACATCAGCGTAACATATAATTGCGCTTTGTATGAAAACGGAGAGATGTAAAAGGCTCCACCACAAGAAAAGGGCAGACACAACACATGCGAACAGAGCTTACTAGGAGGCCCGACCACTAACTGCCCCTTCTGCTGGAGCAAGAGGTTTGTAGCTAGCTGACCCGTAGGCTGTGAAACTACCACTTTGTAATCACTCACAGTTTCACACTGCATGGGACTCCTGCAATGGAGCTCCAGCAAGTCCATCACTCGGCAAAGGCTAGAACAGCTCAGTCAACATTCATTTGAATGAAAAAGTCTGAGGGGGCAATGGCTTAGTCCGAATTCCCTTCCAGAATCAGAACCACGGAGTGGTCAATTTCCTTTTTGTTCCTTGTGTAGTGTAGTGTTCCTTGTGTAGTGATGAAGCAACCTTATTTGGCCTCACTGAATGCCAAATCAACACGTCCATTAAACAAAATAAAGCATGCGTCGTGGTGATGTATTGAATAACAAACCATGACAAGGAATCGCGTGTGTCTTCATAAAACCATCAGTCACCCCACAGGCATACTGATGCAAGTAATTCATGGATCATTAAATCTGATGCAAACTGTCTCATATGCTTACTGATGGGTCGTTTCTCTGCAGGTGGGACTCTACATTAGACATTGCAATGAGCCTACCAACCCTGCCTTTCCAGCTTACTTTGCAATTGTAGCGGTCATTCTTGCCTGATTCCTTGCAAATTGAGCATTTTAAAGCATTGACGTGTTTTCACAAGTTAGTGTACGAATGGTAGGCCAGTGATTTGTTCAAATTTAGATCACTCAATAATTTAAATGTAGTAATGCCTTCGAATAGTAGATAGGCTAATGCCCCTGTAACTGTATGTAGTTTTAGTGTGAAAAGATCAAGGGTACTGTGGATAAATGTATTGATGTGCAGCAAAGGGCTTAAAAACGGATCCCAGTGTTAGTATCCCTTGTATTAGTAGAGCTTCACTGTGCTAGTACATCGTTTATGTTTTTATAAAAACAATGCCCTTTGAAAAGTTGATTTGATTTCAGATTCACTTGATATAAACTAAAAACCTATTTATGTACCAGATAAGTTAGTTTTAATACCGTTCTTCTTTAATAGACGTTGAGACGAAAGCAATCATTGGAACCAAGGCAGAACCACACGTGTTTGAAAATGTACGGAGAGGCATGTTAGTGGAGTTTGTAGATGGCGTTAATAAACCCAATTCTTATAAACAGTCACTTAACACGACCACAACAACTGAGAAAATGTCATGGCCCTGGCCTTCGTCCATGAAGCAGGGCAACCCCCAACCCCTAGAGGAAACTGTTCCAGCCCCCGTGGTGGGCGCTGATCAGGTCTACATTGTCTTTTCAGAATGTACAGGCGAGAACTGGCTACACACTGTTATTCTAAATAACTGAAGGTTGCGCAGCTTGTCTGTCATCAGGGTCTGATTGGCCGATAGGGCAATCAAGCAAGCAGTGCCCAAAGGGCTTGTCTGAAAGGTCAGTGTGTAGCCTTTTGGCTGTTTGCCAGTCTGTTTTATGGTTTATTGGGCCGTTTTTTACTGCTGATTTGCCTGATATTAAAGCAAACATTGCCCACACGAGGAAGCTCAAATCCGTCCAATCTTCCAGTGCAGCCTAAACATGTATACTGCGTTTCTTTGTAAGTTCAAACAGAACTGTCCGAATTTGCAAACATGGTCAATTTTTTAGCTAATTCATTGATGGGGCCAATTTTTATTTTGGTGCCAGGGCCTTTTTTATGTCGCAGTCCATTGTTGAGCAACAACTCGGCCATATGCAAATAAGCTTTGGTCCTCCTCCATTAGTCCAGCTGAAAATGCCGAATCTGGTCCTCCCAGAACCAGAACATAAGCAAACCAACACTGGTTTCTCCCTCTTTGGGGCTCATCAGTCGAGTGCAGCCTGGTCGGGTGCACATGCTTTTTTTTCATTGCATTCTGGAATTTGTAGTTTTGAATTGATTATGAAAAAAGGAAAACTATGCGTTCCAGATTGAAAAGTAAAATACATTTAAGATAGCACGACCTATTTAAACTAATATGGTGCAACTTGAAGTTTCTTAGCAAGTGAGCAAGCAGTTACATTTATAAGACATATTTTTCTGCTAGTAAGATTATAGATGATATGGTTAATGTCGGGAAGCGTGTCTATGGGTATTGAGTGGGTTCAGGAGGACAAGGTAGTGATACAATCAATTGTAGGCCAGGTTTTCTAGATAACTACGCTTCCTAACCTGCAAACTGCACCTGAATTTTACGTGTTCTGGGAATAAATCACTCTTGCTGCTACCAAGTGGTTCAGTGTTATATTTAACACTGTGCCTTGTGGGATTTGTAGTTTTATTTTTATTCTTAATTATAATTTTACCCAGAATGCAATGTGCCGTGGTAATGACTAAAGGTGCCAAACATGTCATTGGTGTACCTGTGAACTTTAGATGCTTGGATACACATATTAAAACACAGAAGTGGGGCTAATGTTTCAGACTGTTACATGTTGTTGGGTAAACATCCAGACTTGGCTGAAGATGTTATACATGAGAGTGAAGGACTTAGCAGCTATGGAGATGAGATAACTGTTTGCCCTCAAAGATGAATATTCCTATGGTGATTGTATTACTACCCATTTTGATCATGAGGTCATGATCACCCGATCACAGCAGAGATTGCAGCCCACTTTGTGGACAATGAAGGAAACTAACCTCCAAGCTATTGCTAGGGCGCCTGGTCCTTAGTAAGTAAACTTACAAGAGGACGTGTATAGGCCGATGAACCTTTTGGATCGCATGGAGTATCCTAATCATGTAGAAATCAGTGGCATCAATAATCAATATAATCAATCAGTAACAACTAAAAATCATTAGTCAATAAACAACGATAACCATCATTTCATGAATAACCACAACTCGATAAAGCGTTTAATGTTATTTCCCTATTGATTTTCATTCTAGATTAACTCAAACTTTATTTAATCAGCTCAGAATTAGTTTATTAGCAACCACCAATAACACAATCTAATAAAAACTTGTAAAACATATGTATAGAATGCTTCAACATAAGTCAATAAATATTAATAAAGCAGCACTGAATAGCAGAGTTCAGCAAATCAGTCCGTCACTCATTTGTCACTGTCAACGTCGCCCGAAAGACCCTTAACTAACCCAGATTGGCATTAGCATGTGGGACTTCATGCAAAACAATTTAGAAAACGTGAATTTGGAAAAATATCTAACTACAACAAAAACTATAAAACAGCGCAGTTGGTACCTAGAAGAAAAGGCACAAAGTTAGTCAATCACATTGTCATAGCTACCTATCCACGGAATGGATCAGCAACAAAGTCAGTCTTCGTCTTCAGGTCATCAATAGATCAGCAACACA
Organism: Pleurodeles waltl; assembly: GCF_031143425.1. Classification (NCBI taxonomy): domain Eukaryota; kingdom Metazoa; phylum Chordata; class Amphibia; order Caudata; family Salamandridae; genus Pleurodeles; species Pleurodeles waltl. The sequence continues at coordinate 1,452,104,413 of NC_090444.1, read as the reverse complement.
ACAGGGTCTCAAGAGTATGGGCTCAGTGACAGAATCTCAAACTGCGTGTCCTGACGTCATCAATTCTCCGCTTGCATTTGAAGTTTTAGTCCCTTGTCATGACTTTTTATTAGAGTTTTCAGGTCCATCCCCCTAATTCCTAATTGATCAGTCAATCAGCAGCTATGACTCCAACCTATAATATTAATTTTTCAAATCTATGAGTTCCAATATTTCTTCTTTCGCATTTCACAGATTGGTCCACTGTAAGACGTCTTCATCATCCGGCTCTTCAGTTATCGAAAATGTTGCATGTTCCTCTTCAGTCAGTGCTCTTATTGTTCAAGTCCTGGGAAAGTACATTTAGCCTACTCTACACATACAGTAATTGTATCAAATTGACTTCATCATCTCCTATTACATACATTGCAGAAAATTCTAGCTAAGCGACTTTAACATCGGGTTGCTCAAGGTCGGGTCATACACCAGCTTCTCTGCAGTGCGCTAGGAATTCAGCTTCTCTTGTGAGGCCTGAAAAAGACTAGGCCATAACTTCAGCTAAATTAATTCTACAAATTAATGCAAAACATAGGTTATACATCTTAATATGACATATTACTACATTATTCTTACATATTTTCATTATTTTGAACATTTTTTGTTATTTTAATACAACTGTGGGCAGATTTTCAAATGTGCACTTTATTTTCTCTACAATTAATTTCTCTACGAACTTTTCATTAATCAAAACACATAAACATTCATTAATAATTTCTAATTAGCATCTCTGCATCTACACTATATTAGACATACACCTGCCACGTTTTCAACATTCAAGTATGGCTTTTTTGCTTATATCCTTATCACAAATCTCCCTGAAGGAGACAAAACGTGGTATGTTGGCACTACATGCAATACCTAAATAAAGTAGAAAATCCAAACACTTGGCTAAATGGTCCCACTTGGATTCCAAATGGATTACTTCACAGTGATTTCAGGGGTTCCTTTATTCTACATTGGCAATCCACCAAGTCCTGTTTTTTACTTACCAAATCGGTACCTGAAGTCCTGTATTCATTGTGAACAGATTAATTTATGAATACCACAAGACAATTTATAAGCCACCAGTGCTTGACACAGAGAAAATAGGGAGCTCTGGGTTCAAAACGGAAGTTTGTGAATAATTTCCCCCAAAATCAGTGGTAGAAAATGGGTTTGAGCAGTGCTTTTTTGAAAGCAGAATGCATAACATATATTTGTGACAATGTAATTTATTTTTCAAACAGTTTTGATGGAGAGTTAATAAACTATTGCAATTCCCCTGTACATAAAGCACCATAACCAGGGTTCACTGAAGCATGTTACACACCGGGCAGTCTCTGTAATCCCCAATATGTATATCACGATAGCCAGATCAGTATACCCAACGTTCCCAAATGTAGAGTACCATAGCGGCACAGCCTTTACAATGTCTCAGCATGAAAACAACTATAGCCAGGCCAACATTTGAATCATTCCATTATGGAAGAAATCACAGCCTGAGCAGTATTTCCCCACTGTGCGCAGTACCACAGCTAGACCTTTATCCACAGTTCCTATAGCATCATGTGTAGGCCAATATTCACATTTCCTGAAGCAGCACTCTTAGGACAGTATTATTAAATGCAGTATGTAAAACACAACAATTCCTCCAGGTGAAAATTACCAGTACCTCATTGTGTAAGAAACCTTATTAAGCTAGTAGCTGGAGAGCCCCAGTATAGAAAAATATTATTTCTGAATAGGTATCACAAAATCCCAGTATGCAACATTAGCCACATGTCAGGATTTTGAAAGCTACTGTATGAAAAAGCCAAAAACCAGGTCCATCTAAACAAAGCCCCAATGTAAGAAAGTACCCTCTTTCTTGGCATGGTTACCCCCATTTTCTGCCTGATGTCAGTGTGCTTGACTGTGTTCACTGGGATCCTGCTAACCAGGACCCCAGTGATTATGCTCTCTCTCCCAAAGCTCTGTATTTCACTCTCAATTGGCATACTAGTGCCCCCTTATAAGTCCCTAACATACAGTACCTTGGTACCCAGAGCATTGGAGTTCGAGGAGATCCCCATGGGCTGCAGCATATATTTTGCCACCCATAGGGAGCCCATCCAAAGGCTTCTGCAGGACTGTTATTGCAGACTGCGTGAAAAGGTGCAGGCACCCTTTCACTGCCATTTACACTGCACCAGTTAACTTATAAGTCACCCCTATAGAAGGCTTTTCAGCCCAGAGGGCAGCGTGCAAAGTACCTGTGTGTGAGGGCACCCCTGCACTAGCAGAGGTGCTCCCACAACCTTCAGGACCATTTTCCCGGACTTCGTGAGTTCAGGGACGCAAATTTACGTGTGTACTGGACATAGATCACTACCTATGTCCAGCTACATAATGGTAACTCCAAGTATAGACATGTTTGGTATCAAATATGTTGGAATCATACCCCAAGGCTTTTGCAAACATTAGCTGTATGATTCTATGCACTCTGGGGGCTCCTTAGAGGACCCCCAGTATTGCTATTCCAGCCTTCTGAGCTTTTCTAGGCAACCCCAGCTGCTGCCCCCTCACAGACAGGTTTCTGCCCTCCTGTTGCTTGAAAAACTCGAGCCCAGGAAGGCAGAACAAATAATTTCCTTTGGGAGAGGGGTGTTACACCATCTCCCTTTGGAAATATGTGTTACAGGCTTGGGAGGGGTAGCCTCCCCAAGCAACTGGAAATGCTTTGAAGTGCACATTTGGTGCCCTCCTTGCATAAACTAGTCTACACCAGTTTAGGGACCCCCAGTCCCTGCTCTGGTGCAAAACCGGACAAAGGAAAAGGGAGTGACCGCTCCCTTGTTCATCACCACCCCAGGGGTGGTGCTCAGAGCTCCTCCAGGGGGTCCATGGGTTTTGCCTTCTTGGATTCAAGGTTGGTAGGGAACTCTAAGAGCATCTGAGTGGCCACTGCCAGCAGGTGACATCAGAGCCCCCCTCTTGATAGGTGCCTACCTGGTTAGCTGACCAATCATCCTTTAAGGGCTAATTAGGGTCTCTCCTTCGGGTGGTTCCTCAGATACAGATTGCAAGACTCCAGCAGGAGTCCTCTGCACTGTCCACTTCCACTTCTCACTGAAGAAGCTGCATCTGGACCCTCCAGGAACTCTACAAGCTGCAACAAAGAAGCAAGACATCTTCTGCAACATTGTATCTTCAGCTCCTGCCAGCAACTGCAACTGTTCCCAGTTGTGCATCCTCTGAGGACAGCCCATCTTTAGCCTTCACCAGAAGACTGAAGGAATCTCCCTTGGGGTGAAGGAGTCACTCCTGTGCTTCTGCAGGCACCAAGTGGAATGACGACTGGCTGTGTGGATCCTCTCTCCTGCTGAGCTGCATGGATCCTGGATCATGGGTGGTATACTGGAGTGGTCCCGATGGTCCTCATGCCCAACTGTCCAACTTTGGTGGAGGTAAGAGCTTGCCTTCCCATGCAAGACAATACCCCGTGCACTGCATTTTTGCCACTGCCGAGGCTTGATGGCATGCTTCCTCCAAGTTCTTCATGCATCTTGTAGCTCTGGCCCCAGTACTCTATCCTGTGAAGCACAGCTTCCTGAGTGGTTCTCAGGCAGCGTGGGAGCCTTTGTTGTCGTGCTGCATAGTCCTCTTTTGCACCATCTTTGTCCCCCTGCTGTGGATCTCCTGAGTGTGCTGCCTGGTCTTCTGTGGGCTCTCTGAGTTGCGGAGGGCCCCCTCAGACTCCTCCTCCTGGGTACAGTCCACCTGGTCCTTCCTGGTCCAGGGCAGCACCTTTTCTTGTTAACCGCAAGTTTTGTGTGTGCCAAGGTTTGTTGGCAGACTCCAGCTATGCAAACCAGACTACAACTCTCCATTTAGCTTGGGACATCACTTGCATCCTCCAGGAACCCAACTTCATCTTCTTGGGTGTAGTACTGACTGTTCTTCTTCACCGGTGGGTCTTCTTTTGCACATTCACCCGCGTTAGCAGGGGCTCCTGCTCTTCCTGAACTTTTTTGTGCTTCTTGGACTTGGTCCTCTTCTTCCACAGGTCTTCTTGTCCAGGAATCCACTGCTGGTGTCTTGCGGACTCTTCTGGTTCTTGCATAATTCTTCTTTTTGTTTCTGTGTGTGTTCTGGGAAAATTACTGTGATTTACTCCTGCTTTCATGGTCACTGGGGTGGGTTCTAGTACTTATCTTTGGGATTTTCTAGTACTTCCCGCTCCCCTCTACACACTACACTTGCCTAGGTGAGAGACAGACTTTTGCATTCCACTTTCCTAGAATGCGGTTTGGTCTCCCCCAGGCCCATTTCTAACTACTGTGATTTTCACTAATTGCTGTTTTTATGCCTATTTCTGCTTACTAGCGTATATAATTTGTGTTTTACTTACCTCCTGAGGGAGTATAGTCTCTATGGTATTTTTGGTATTTGTTCACAAAAATGAAGTACCTTTATTTTTGTAACACTGAGCATTCTCTTTCATGTGTGTGGGTACTGTGTGACTACAGTGGTATTGCATGAGCTTTGCGTGTCTCCTAGATAAGTCTTGGCTGCTCATCCACAGCTACCGCTAGAGAGCATGGCTTCTAGACACTGCCTACACAACACTAATAAGGGATAACTGGACTCGGTAGAAGGTGTACGTACCATAGGTACCCACTACACACCAGGCTCTTTTTCAGCACAAATATTGTTATACACTGCTTTGAACTGCTGTGCATCAAAGGGGCATTATACTGGTGGTACTTAGGGATCTCAGTACAAGCACCCATGAGTTATTGATGGAAAACCCTAGCTACTAAAATTGTCTGACTGTGCTTTACATAAAAAAATAACTCCTCTTGGAAGCAGGCTCTAGATTAGAGAAATATATTTTTTTTTCCTAAGAAGTAATGCACTACACACCACTTACCAAATGTGTGCAATGTAATAAAAATATAGGATTTTATACTAGAAGGGTTTAGCTAAAGCACAAAAACTATAATTCTAGTGAAAAAGCTTGGCTAAATATCACACATAGGCAGCCATTTTGTACACTAGCGTAGTGGAAGAAAGCAGCAGAAAGCTGTATTTAGTAAATAAGGGGACCTATGTATGAAGTATTGCATTTGCGATTAGCGAATAGAGATTTTTACTGAATTGCTTTTTGGAATTCACAAAATGCGATGTAACAATGTAATCATAAAATAATTTGCAATTACCAAATATTTGCAATCGCAAATAGCGATTACCAAATAGCACTTCGGTAAAATACTGAATCACTATTTGGTAATTGCAAATTGTGAGTTTTGCATTCTGGAGCAGCATGATGGCATCACGATCGGGACATAAGTCAGTGTATGCTGTTTCCAGAAGCCTGAGCCACAGGAGGAGGCAGACATAGGCCCTCATTCTGACCTTGGCGGTCGGCGGAGAGGCGGCGGTCGGACCGCGAACAGACCGGCGGTATTAAAAATGGCATTCTGACCGCGGCGGTCACCGCCGCGACCGACCGCCACTTCCCCACTCCGACAGCCACGGCGGTCATGACCGACGGGCTGGAGTCTGCGCACTCCGGTCCGGCGGTCGACCCAAGACGGCCAACGGTATCATGACCCTGCTTACCGCCGCGGTTTCTGGCGTTCGGGAACCGCCATGCGAACCATGGCGGTAGGCACTATCGGTGCCAGGGAATTCCTTCCCTGGCACTGATAGGGGTCTCCCCCACCCCCCACTGCCCCCGAGTCCTCCCCCCACACCCTCCACCCCCCTGCCACCCCCCAGAGGTGGTACGAACCCCCTCCCCACCCCCACCCCGACATGCACATACACGCACCCCGACATGCACACACCCCCAACATGCACATATACACACCCCCTACACACACACATACACAACGGGGACACATACCCGCACACATACATGCCGACATGCGCACCCGCCGAACTACACACATTGCCCATAGGCACAGCAGCACTCCCCGCCCGCATGCACGCACTCACACACCCCCTCTACACACTCCCACGCACACCCCCATGCACGCACACATCACACAACACCCCCCCGCCCCCTCCCCTCACGGACGATCAACTTACCTTGTGCGTTGGTCCTCCGGGAGGTGACAGGAGCCATGGGGAGGTGACCGCCAACAGAAGACCGCCACACAGAAATGTGGGACGTAATTCTATGGGCGGTGTTCTGCTGGCGTGGCGGTGGAGGTTGACCAGTCTCCACTTTCCCGCCGACCGCCAGTGTGGCTGCTGGCGGTTTTCCGGCGGAACGCTCCCAGCGGTCAGAATGCGCACAGCGGCATACCGCCGCGGTCGGCGGTCTTCACCGCGGCGGTAACTCGGCGGTCTTGCGAAAAGACCGCCAAGGTCAGAATGACCCCCATAGTTAGCACAGCACCAGGGAGGCACTCAGGAGTGTCAGCCAAGACCCAAAGACACCACGGACACCAAGAGGAGTGGCAAGGTGACAGGAGGAAGAAAGAGAAGGCTCAAGTTCAGTGAGAAGGAACTGGAGGTACTCACTGAAGAGGCGGTAAAGAGCCATGACAAGCTATTTGATAATAACTCACTCCATGTCTCGGAGAGTGAGAAGAGAAAATTGTGGAGTGATATTCAGGCAAAAATCAGCATGATGGGTGTTGCGCATCGCACAATTAAGGATATTCACAAGCGATGGTACGACTTAAGGGCACATGATAAGGAAAGGGTTGCAACAAGGCTGTAAGAGGCAAGGAGTACTGCTGGAGGACCATCCATCCAGACACCATCCACCCCCTTGGAGGACATGGTGGAGTCAAGGAGTCAACACTGCAATCAGAAGCAATAGTTGGTGTCACCGACATGGGTACCTCTGCCACACCAGACACCAGCAAAGGTAAGGATAATAATTATTTGAATCAGCATATGTGCATGAAAGAATCTCCCTTTGAGAAAAGCCATGTTATCATGCACTGTTAAATCTAGTCCATGCCACACATTCCATGCAACCCAACACTGCCTATGAAAGTGGTATTCCATACTCCTACGGTCAACCTAGAACAAAGATTGCAGCATTGTGCAAAACCATATAGACAGAAACATGACAATTAGAAACACTTTGTCAGGGAAACTGTTTGGTAAAAAAATTAACTTTGAACTGAGACATAAATAAGTACTTTCTAAGTGAAATACTGCTCATTGCTGTTGCAGATAGTCCTGCACCAGAGCAGTAGAAACAGAAACAAGGGGGAATGAGGAAAGCCAGCCACAGTCTGAGATTGACAATGTTGTGTCCATTACACCTGCACAACACAGACACAGGGCAACAGTGGAACCAATCTCTGAGTTTACTCAGGACTCCGAGGACTTGCCAGAAGACAGGCATACACCACCTTCTGATGATAGATGCACCACAGAAGTCAGTCCCCTTTCCAGCACCAGCACACTCCCTTTGGGAGACATAGAACAGATGTCAGACAGAGCTCAGAGGAAGGTGAGGGACCATTTCTGTTTGGTGGTCTGGAAGCATCAATGTTAATGTTGCAGTGCCTACAATGCAAGAAGATGAAATATATGCACATGCAGTTGGTATCTCTCAATCACAACATGTGCCAGCTGAATGTAACAATGCAGGAAGGACAGAAAGCAACAGCAGACAATCTTAGGGAGATGACAAATGCAATCAAGTAACTCTGCACAGTAATGCCCACTCTCACCAATTGATGGGTAGATTGGATGGGTTCAGCAGATCTGTCAATCACCTCACTAATGCAACTGCTTTGCTTTCACTTTGTGCTGCGGGAATGCAAGCTTAAATGGTACATTTCAGTGGGGACATTGCACGGGGATTGGTGCAAGTTACCAATGCATTGGAGAACATGCAGACAGTCCGGATCGCTGCAAACAGCCACCTGGGTGGTGGGGATAGTGAGGAGCTCTCTAGCCTCAGTAGTGTGACTGCCCCTGTGTTGGAGCATAGGCATTGCAATTGCAATTTCAGACACAGTACTGTCTCAGGAAAGTCAACAAGAGATGCCACTGAGCCCACTGATCCTTCTAGTGGAGTGCGTAGACGCAAAAAGTAATGGGGACATGTTCTAGGGCTTGTTGTTTTGTGACATTGCACCACTTATATAATGTTAATAGTATATCATTTGATTTCAGTTTAGATAGTCTTTTTCAACTACCTATGTTCTAGGCCCACGTATTTGACCTGAAGTTAAGGAGAATAAATGTGATACCTGTTTCAAAAAAAGAACAATATGTGGTGTTTTCTTTACTTACACCAAAAATAATTGCACACAATCTCTGCACTTCTTTGTCTACCTTCTTTTGCTCCAGGTTGATCTGCTGGATGAGGGGGTGGTAATGGGTCTGTGGGTTTTTGGGGTATGCCTCTTGCTGTTACGATGTTGCAATGCTGTGCAACATAGAACATGTAGCCACAATCTTGCAGCAGGCCAGAGGTCCTCTCAATGACACTCTGTGACATGCTAGGTGCTGCATTATAAGGCTGTTCACTTGGTGTGGCTGGACTGAGGTATGGTGTGAGCATTAAAGACCACACTACATATGCACTGTCTCCTACAATGACAGAAGTTAATATCAAGTGATTGTCATCCCTGACCTTACTAGTACACTATGCTACATTGTTCTGTAGATATCATTCTCCAAACTCGCCCCCAAGTAGCCATATGTACATTGTACTATGCCTGAAGATGTAGGAGTCACGTGTGCTACCAGGCAATCTGGCCACAAAATCTGTGATGATGTGTGAGGCTGTGCAGATGACCTATATGTTCATGGAATGGCTAATTTTCCTATTTTTGTAGATCTACTCATTGTCAAATGATGGACAGATTGTGACATGTGTCCCAGCAATGCAGCCAATGACATGTGGAAATTGGGCTACCTGGTAATATTGTGCGCTGCTAGTCCTGTCGTGTGCTTGGGAATGTGATGTGCTCATTAATTTTTTATAACATTTCCTTCAGGAATGCATGGAAGAAGTATGAGAGCGCACTCTGGGACACACCTCCAGCTGCTGCTACTACCCCTTGATAGCTTCCTTAGGCTAAGAGGTGCACCTGCACATGAGTGGGTATGGCATTGGTTCTGTGTGTGTGCTGCTGCAATTGTGTTTGTAAATCTTCTATTAGATCAAATATCGTGGCAGAATTCAACCTGTACTTCTCACAACTCTCCTCCACTGTTTTGTCAAACAAAGTAATGCACACTCTGAAAATGTGCTCCTGTCTCCTCCTCCCTCTCCTGAAACCTGTCAGGATCCACATCCTCCTCGCCATGATGTAGAGCGCAGCCATTCTTGAAAAGGGCTGATGCACTCTGGACCTCTTTATGTAGGTTGCACCAGATTACCACCTGATTTGAGTTGGTGATAAATTGCATATGCAATATCCCCATTTTGCGAACATTCGCAATTTGCAAATGGTTCATACATTTATTTTGTGATTACCTACTTTTGAGTCACCAAAAGGAGTTGCAATTTTAAGGAATCACTATTTTTGTGATTCCTTAAAAATGCACTGCAAATCCCTTTCTTACATTCAAAAAGGCTGTTTTACATTTACCAACAGTGGAATTTTTCGATTCAGACTGTTTGCAAATGCAAAATAGTTTGATACATCAAGCCCATGGTTTTGTGCAGCCTCCCCTGCTTCAGAAAATAGCAGCATGTAGTATGATGCCATTGTCCCTAATCTGCGCCATGGTGTACCGTATGTTACATGTGGCGCACACATGGTTGTGTTAGAAGGGGCGCAATAGGCCACAAGAAAAGTGGCAGTTTATTTAAGACATAAAGCGCCACTTTTCTTAAACCTGGGCCCAACTGTAGGAGTCTGGCTCTCCATATAGTGTACAAAATGATATGCACTGTGCAGACTGTCCAAGCAACCCCACATTGGCATTCAGAGGTAATAAATAGACCACCAAATGTGCTATTTTTAGTGGTAGCTTGGGTCAGCAGTAGGCTAATCTTGGAGATGTGCTAGGCATTTGCTGTACTCACAATATCAATAAATGTGTACACACACTCAAAAGAATAACTCGAGACCAATAAAAAAAAAAAACGTCTTATTTTTATAAATATTTCAGACGAAGATCATCCAAATCAGCTAAATAATTTTAAGTTATGATTTTTCAAAGTTTTGCGAAAGTAGTCTTTGTGTGTGTAGTTGCGCACCAAAGGAACCAATGGGAGAAAGCTTTAAAAATGCATATACAATCAGGCAATACTCTCACAAGTGTTACCTTCTGTTTTTAAGTCAAGGTCATCAAGATGTTCTGTGGGCCAGCCGGAGAAGTTTGGGTGGGTCTCAGACCAAGCAAGAGCAGCAGCTGAAATTCTTGGAGCGAGTGCAGAACGGAGAAGGGGACCTTTTGGAAACACACTACACAGGAGGACTTAAAGGTAAGTCTGGTGGGTCCCCTTGGTGTGTAGAGGTTACAAGGGGTTAGGAACCTCTAGAGCACTGCTGTTTTTCCAATGCAGGGGCCAGGGAGGCCAAGTGCAGTGCAGATAGGTCAGCCAAGGGTTGCGCATCCTAAGGTTCTTGGAGCGAAGTGCAGGTCACTTTGACAGTAGATTGCAGGTCAAGAGGGCCACCCTGGGGTGTGGTTCTTTGGTGTCCTGAAATCCCTTGACTGGAGCTTGTGTCTTGTCCTCAAAGAGTTCCGAATGAACTTTTCCTCCGGGTGCCCAACTTTGGGGGTCAGTATCTCAGGCTGTGGCACATCTCACCCACTGGAGGTCGCAAGTGCTACCAAATCTGGTACACTGGCAGGGTTTGGCTTCCCAATCCATCAGGTGAAATTTGATCTGGCTGCTTTGTCCAGATCATTGGTCAGTTGCCAGTCAGTGAATTGGACTTCACTGGTTCTTGCCTGCTGGGTGCAGGGAGTGATGCCTTTACTCTGGATGGAGGTTCTCTGCACCTTTTAGGATGTTGGATGTCCTCTGGGGTTTCTTAGAGTCCTTCCAATATCCATTTAACCCCTCAGTGGTGATCGTCAAGTCCTGGATGCAGCAGGCAGGGTTTGGCTCCTTTTTCTTCTTGCAGTAGGATTTCTGTTCTCGAGCCTTGGGTCTTCTTTCTTACTGGTCTTCTTGTGTCCATCAAATCTAATGTGCAGGTCTAGGGAGTCTCACTAAATACTGCATTTAGTGGGCATTTAGGTGAGTATCTGGTAGTGGCCAATGGTCAACTTACTTTAGGGTGGCTACACCCACTATGTGACCACTTCCTGTGAGAAGAGGTCATATTCCTAACTCTAAGAGGCTATTTTCCTGAAACCCAAGATGGAGGGAAATAAAATGGAGTGGTCACCTCGTCTGCCACATCTGGGGGTGGTGTAGGCTGGGGGTGCTCAGTGCTCCTACCCTGGCTGAGTTTTCCTGCTTTATTTCCTGCTCAAGGTGGGTTAAAAGCCATTGAGCAGCCATCTTCTGATAGCAGCAGAGTCAGAGGTCAGATATAAAAGGTGGTAAAGCCTGGATGCCTGCTTGGGGGAGGAAGTGTAACACCTCCATCCAGGATAGGCTTTGCATTTTGGATCCTGAGAGAAGAGGCTTTCACCTTAGGAGTCCCAATTTGTTTCTGGTGGTGGCAGGCTGGTAAACAGCAGTCAGAAACCATGCCAAGGTTGGTAGGTTTTGCAGGGGGCACTTCTAAGGTGCTCTCTGGGTACATGTTATAATAAATCCAACACTGGCATTAGTGTGGGTTTATTATTCTGAGCTGTTTGATACCAAACAACCCAGTCTTCAGAGAGGCCATCATGTAGCTGGGAACTTGTAATGACCAGTGTCCTGCACGTGTCTAAAGGTTTTGAAAAGATACAGTAGAGGCATATTTGCTCTTGCAAACCTATGCCCTCACATTCATTATAGTGCACCCTGCCTCAGGGCTGTAAGGCCTGCTAGAGGAGTCACTTACCTATAGTACATGCATTGTTAGTGCCACTCTTGGTGAGTGCTATGTCGAGTTTGCAATTTTTAAATACACCTTGTCATGCACTTGCAATGGCAATCTGCATGAGGCCGGTTTTGGGGCCTCTCAGAGTGGCACAATTGGTGCTGCAGCTCTGGGGTCCATCTTCAGTACCCATGCCCTACGTACGAGGGGCACCCGTTACTAGGGACTTACAAGGGTGGCTGAAGTGCCAATTCATAGTACAGTTTTGAGGAAAGGGATCTGACCCTAGGAACCTTTGGCTAATATCTTCATAGGGACAGTTTGCCATGCAGTATCTCGAGGCCAGTATACATAATGACCCAGTACTTAATGCACTGGCACAGACAAGTATCTGCAACTGGTCCACAAATATTTTAAACTGCACACCTGCAACAGCGCCAGCATGATGATTGGGCAACTAGCACTCTATTTTGAAAGCTGTTCAGTTTTTTGGTTCTTACATCTATGACTACTATCTAGGTATGCATCTGTATTTGGACACTGTCTTCAACCCATCCTGTTCAAGGCTTCTCTTACAGTATCAGCATTCACCCCATCATATAAAGCAAGACAACTAGGCCAGTAGCTTCAGTGTCCCAGTATACCCCAGCAGTGAATCCTCAAACTATGCTACTCAGGCCCTGTATGTATTTAAATATGTATGTATTTATGTATATGAGTATGTATATGGTATGTATGTAGTTCACACCTAACTGAAAGGCAGTGGAGAACTGTACAGAATCAAAGGCACAACAAACTGTGATACAAGATTAGTAGGTTTTTGTACTGTTACTAGATTATAAAGTGATGTTATTTAAAGATGGCGTGCCCATAATATGCCTTCACTATCCCTAGGTCAGTATCTGCAATTCTTCAGCATGTTAGTATCTTTTATCAGGCCAGTGTCCACAACTGCAACCAATGTCCTTTTGCTTTGTGGTCCTGTCCATGCATGCGATGATGGGACTCCTTTGGTTTCTCCTGTGTAGCACAATAGTGTGCAACCTGCCTGCACTCGAAGACCATTTGAGATAATCTACATATGTCTCTTTTGTCCTTCCCCTTTTACCCGTGTTTTTTGTTACTCCTTTCTTGCCTGTCTTGTCTTCAATATTTTGCTCTCTTCAATATTCTTTTTCCACTTGAATCCTTAGAAATAGTTTTTCTCAATCCCTTTTCTCTCTCGCTCATTTCCCTCTTTTGCTTCACACCTCACTTCCCCTCCTATTTCCTATTTCATCTTTTCTATTCTATATTCCTTTTTCATACTTTCCTGTTGCTCTATCTACTTTTCTTCCACCCCTTTTTCTTTTAACTCTTTTGCAGTTCTGTTTCTCTGTAATTATATTTATTCTTCACTGCGTTTCAACATATCTTTGGTTTCCCTTCCCCTCTCTTTCTTTCCCTCCCCTTTCCTTCCCTCTCTTGGCTTTGTTCCTTTCCTTTACCTCTGTATTTCTCTTATATTGAAACCACATACTTCTTCCATATTCACCTGCCTTTTTGCACAAATGCTTGTCTGCACCTGTTGTGTGAGAAGGAAGCAGCAGGATTTCACATGCCCCTCCGCGTGCGCGTGCTGTCCCTTTCCATGTCCCTCTTGCTCCCTTTGCTCACCCATAACTCAGAGGCCCATAGTTAGACTTTGTTTGCGCCAGATTTGCCACATTTGTTTTCACGCAAATTCAGCGCAAACTTAACTCCATATTTATACTTTCGCGCTAGACCCGTCCAGCATCAAAGTTATGGAGTTTGAGTCATTTTCTGTACGTGAAAACCTACATTGCGCTAATGACATGCAAGGTAGGTGTTCCCGTGCAAAAAATTACTCTAAGGTATGAGTGCCTTATTTATCCTCTGGTGTCAAAATGACATGCAGGACGAGGCGGGCCTTAAAACAAGGCGCCCAGCCGGATTTGCGCAGTTGTTTAACGCCTGGATCAGGGCAGGCATTTAATGACCTGTCGGCTCATTTCCATGGTGGGAGACCATGGAGGCAGTCCACAGGTGCCCTTCCCTGCACCCAGGGACACCCCCTGCCACCCTAGCCCACTGCTGAAGGTCACCCATGGATGGGGGACCCATCCGTGGTGAGTGCAGGTAAGAATATATTTTTTTTTTAAGTGGCTTGGGGGCCTAACTTGGGCCCCCCTACATGCCACTGTGCCTAATGGCCATGCCCAGGGGACCAAAGTCCCCTGGGCATGGCCATTGGGCAGGGGGGCATGACTCCTGTCTTTGCTAAGACAGGAGTCATTTCCATGGGGGTTGTGCATCACAAAATGGCGCAAGTCAGGTTAGAGACAATATTTTTTACTCTAATCTGACTTGCACCATTCTTTGGCGCACAACCCCCAGTCTTACCTTCACCTCCGGTGCCCGGTTACCATCATTTACTTGGACGCAAACCAGGCGACAGAGCCAGCTACCGTCATTCCATTAATAAGGCGCCTGGCTGGCACGTTGGATTGGCGTTAGCTGGCGGTAAACTTTTAGATGCACATCTGCCCTGGAGATGATTTGCATCAAAAAGTATAAATATGGGCCACAATCTCCAGCTATGGAAGAGGCCATCCTCCGGGGCTGCAATGCTGATGGTTTGAAAGTGCACTAGGTTAAAGGCATGCAGATACGTAAGAGTGTGCTGTTTACATATTGGGTCTAGGCTGTTGGAGCACCCACTCGACTCTGTGTCAAGGCAGCCATCACCCTTGAAAGCAGCTGCCACAGTCTTTAGCTTACCGTAAAATATCGCACTATCGCAGTGACCCAAAAAGAGGCCATCTAGCCCTAATAGTATTGGCAGTGGCTGCTGTACGGTATGTACTAAGGGAAATGCACAGGTATGAAACAGCAAAGCTGCTAAGAAGCCATATTCCATAGATGGAAACTTCGTTCCTGACCTTTCGTTTAACAGCATCTTCAGCGTCAGCCCATGCTGACTATTTTAAAGGTAGACTACATGTGACAGAATGTAACTTCTGCGGATTACAATGCCATGACTGTCAGAAACTAGCCCACGGACATTGGGCATCAATAAAAGAACCTGAAATATGGCAGGGCATCTCATCGGCTCTTCTTCACCACACCAATTGATGGGTTTGCAGCACCCTCCTCTCATGACATTAGTGTGGTCTGATTCTATAACTTTTCGTTAAATTGTTGAGGCATATTGTCACATCTCGAACTGGGCATTAGAATGTATTTCAATCTGAAACTCTGCTCATGGAAGTCATAAGTATTTCCTGCGGATATACATTATTTTTTACCAAGTAGAGACCGGGATTAATGCACATCCATATATACTAATAAAAGAAGAAATAAAATTTAAATTAATACATAATGATTTAGCTTGACAAAATCACACTTGAAAAATTCTGCGCTAACAATAGTACAGACAAAAACGGAGACAAACGAGGAGACCTTTGCCGTTTGGTTCTCTGGAGATTAGCAGTTTATTTTTAACGGTAAAATGACCATTAATAACCACTAATCAATTGTTACACATTTAATCAATATGAATAAAACAAATATTTGTTTTCCATTGCTTTGCGCAATGTAGGAACAGATGTTCGTGATCAAAATAGATGTTGAAAGGATATCTTTCAGTACAGCAACCTTAGAATAATATATACTTCGACTTACCGGTTAAACAAAGTAATTTCAAGATGCTCTGAGCTCGTGGGAATTTCAACTACAATTACCACTGTCATTAACCCGTAAAACAACATATTGTACCTCTACTTTGGTTCACAATTGTCTTATTTCTTCATGAAAATAAACCACTAGGTTTAACAAACATTTGAGAAAGATGCATAATTATTGTGCTCACTATCTAGTTCTTTGCTTTCCTAAGCAGATTTTGTATACCATAAACAATCGCAAAAGTTAATGCATTTTTTTTAAAGTGCAACATAATATCTTTCTTTCTATAAAATTCGCTATAAAAGTAAAACAAAATAAAACCACATTCCATATGCATACATTTATTGAGAAAAATATAAAAACCGTAAAAGTCAATAAAATTACAATAAAATCACCAAGACAGACTGTTAGCAACAATCATCACCTCAACTCATCCAACTAATACTACATAAACCTATTGCTAAAAACTGGGGAACAGAGCTCCCAGACGGGGATCATAAAAGCTAAAACCAATGTCCTCATTTAACCCCCACCCTGGCTAGATAATGCCAGAAAAACACAACAAATGAAGCAGGCGATGCACAGTTAATAGAGACAGAAACAGAAAACAAATACACATCCTGTCTTTTCCTGATCTTCCATACTGCCAGCAGAAAGCGCAAAATAGCATAGACCAGGCTCTGTCTGCCATCAATCTTCAATATTAGGAGAGCAATTTGGCTTTCCCTCACAACTAAGAGCCAGCACATAAGAATAATTCACCTTTTCCGACTCTTAATGTAGGCCAGATAGAAAAAACAGGGCCTGCCCTTCTGTCTCCCTGGCCGCCCCACACAATTTTCGGCAGTCCTAGCAGAACTTGATTTACTAACCCAAGTACTGGTAAAGGCTGCAATCGATAAACAGCTGCATCTAAATTGAAGATATGTTAGAAATTGGGTTTTTGGTTGGCAGTCAGGTTACCCCCTGTCCAAGCAAGGACCCTTACTCTAGTCAGGGTAAAAGAGAATCACCCTCAGCTGATCCCCGCTCACCCCCTTGGTAGCTTGGCACGAGCAGGCATGCTTAACTTCAGAGTGCTAGGTGTAAAGTATTTCTACCAACACACACAGTAACTTAAAGAAAACACTACAAAATGTCACAACACAGGTTTAGCAAAATAGAACATATTTATCTAAACAAAACAAGACCAAAACGACAAAAATCCACCATACACAAGTCAAGGTTATTAATTAAAATGTAAAAAGAGTCTTCATGTTCTTTTAAACACAACGCTAACACTGTTAGCGTGCAAATGTACCTGGGTTGCGTCCAAAATAACCCCGCAGGGGCGAGTGTGCGTCGAAAGAAGCCTGCAATGCATCGATATCACTCACAAGCGCTACCATGCATCATTTCTATTCGGTCAGGTCGGCGTGCATCACTTCTTCTCTCCGCAGGAGAGCGATGCATCGATCCGAACAAGCACTCTCCGGTCTGTGCAGGCTTTGCATCGTTTTTACATGCCCAGAGATGTTTGCATCGGAAATCCTGCCTCACAGTGATCCAAAAACCATGCAGTGTGGGTTGCGATCTCACCAGCCTCCATCAGCGATGCTGTGCATCGTTTCTCCAGCTGTGTGCGTCGATTTCCCAGCTGTGCTGCAGGTGAAGTGTCGATTTCAGAAGTGAAGCCGGCGGTGTGTTGTTTTTGCGGAGGTTGTGTCAAAATATTCCCCGCACGGCGGTCTGTGCTTGGACTTGGTCTGCCAGCTTCTCCTTTCATGGCCCCATGAACTGGAAAGGGCACCACTTGGCAGGGCAGGAGTCTCAGCAAAGGCTCCAGGTGCTGGCAGAGAGAAGTCTTTGCTGTCCCTGAGACTTCAACAACAGGAGGCAAGTTCAGTTTCAAGCCATTGGAGAGTTCTTCACAGGAAGGAAGGCACACAAAATCCAGTCTTTCTCCTCTTGCACAGGCAGAAGCAGCAAATGCAGGATAGCTCCACAAAGCACAGGCAGGGTAGCTCTTCTTCCTCAGCTCTTCTGCAGGCAGAGGTTCCTGTTGGTTTCCAGAAATGATCTAAAGTCTGTGGTTTTGAATGCCCTTCTTATACCCATTTTGCCCTTTGAAGTAGGCTTACTTCAAAGAAAAGTTTATTTTGTTTGTGAAATCCTGCATTGCCAGGCCAAGCCCCAGACACACACTAGGGGGTTGGAGACTGCATTGTGTGAGGGCAGGCACAGCCCTTTCAGGTGTGAGTGAGCACTCTTTCCCTCCCTCCTAGCACAGATGGCTCCTCAGGATATGCCGGCTACACCCCAGCTCCCTTTGTGTCACTGTCTAGAGAGAGGTACAACCAGCCAACTGTCAAACTGACCCAGACAGGGAATACACAAAGAGGAAGAGTCACACAATGGTTTAAGCAAGAAAATGCTCACTTTCTAAAAGTGGCATTTTCAAACACACAATCTTAAAATCAACTTTACTAAAATATGTATTTTTAAATTGTGAGCGCAGAGACCCCAAACTCCACATGTCTATCTGCTCCCAAAGGGAATCTATGCTTTAATCATACATAAAGGCAGCCCCATGTTAACCTATTAGAGGAATAGGCCTTGCAACAGTGAAAACCAAAATTGGCAGTGTTTCACTCTTAGGACATATAAAACACATTATTATGTCCTACTGTAAACATACACTGCACCATGCCCATTGGGCTACGTAGGGCCTATCTTAGGGGTGCCTTACATGTGAGAAAAGGGAAGCTTTAGGCCTGGCAAGTGGACTGATTGGCAGTTTAAAACTGCACACACAGACACTGCAGTGGCAGGTCTGAGTCATGTTTACAGAGCTACTAATGTGGATGTCACAACCAGTGCTGCAGGCACACTAGTAGCATTTCATTTACAGGCCCTGGGCACCTGAAGTGCATTGTACTAGGGACTTACCAGTAAATCAAATATGCCAATCATGGATAAACCAACTACATACCCATTTTGTAAAGGAGAACTTGTACTTTAGCACTGGGCAGCAGTGGTAAAGTGCCCAGAGTAACAAAAACAGCAAAATCAGAGTCCAGCACACATCAACAACCTGGGAAACAGAGGCAGAAAGTTAGGGGAGACCACGCCAAGGATGAAAAATTGAACACAATGCAATTTCATGGCAAGAGGGGGCTCAATTGTATCTACAAATATCTCTAATTTGAAGACCTCCTTAAAATGAAGGAAAGAGTTGGTCAAATATCCATACACTGGAAAAACAATCATTTGGTCCATTGTGTGCTGCCAATACAACTGTTTTTGTGCTAATTTACCAATGAAAGGAGCTGCCTCTGGTTTCTCCCACAGTGCACCACATCCCAATTCCTTTAATGATTCTTTAACAAGTATTAGCCAAAGGATATTTCCAGCACCGGAGATATCTATCACCTCCTTGTGCCCCCTCAATATGAATGTAACTCAGGAGAGGCCCAGACTCTTCTCCTATAGAGGATTGGCCGATTTCCCACCTCCATCGTAATAGGCTTAAGGCCCAGATCTAATCTGAGCAGAAGTAAGGGTGTACTCATTGGAAGGCCTAACAACAGGCAAACAAAATGGTTCTCGGTTTCTAATAGTTTAGTCATGTCTTCATACCCCCACAACTCAGCCCTGTAAAGGGTCGCCCAGAGTGCCGGTAATTTATAAATTAGCAAAGCAGGTGAGAAAAGGAACTTTGATGTGCCCTTATGAGCACCCTGTGCATTGCACCAGTTTTAGCCTCTGATTTTCTATGTAGCACATCCAATTTAGATTTTCAGTAAGGGTCAGTCCCAAATAGTCAAATACATGAACACGATCCAGGGAAACACCAGCGAGCTTGGTGTTTGGCCTGCTAGAGTGAGCCGGGTTTACTATCATACATTTTGTTTTAGTTACATTTATTTCTAAGCCCCTCTGTTCACAAAAGCTCTCAAAACGATTAAAAATACTTTGTAACCCCAAAGGAGTTTTTGAAATCTAAAGGGTGTCACCCCAAACAGTAGTGCTGGGATGTTAAGGTTAGCTAACCTGGGAACATCCCCATCACAATTATTGAGCTATGCCACCAAATCATTGACATAAATTGAGAAAAAGGTAGGGGCAAGAACACAGCCCTGGCTTACTGTCAGTCACACAAAGAAGGGTTCCAACAGCTCACCTCACGATTCACAGCGCACATGGGTGAAGTTGTTACAATGAAGTCTGCTTAGGATAGCCAGCAGATCCTCAGGGACCCTCATCTTTGCCATAGTATGCCTTAACATTGGGCAAAGTAATAAATCAAATGTAGAACGCAGATCAACACCCCCTAATATCACGCTTTTACAGTATAGAACTAAATAATTTTGAGAACAATCAATTAAACTTATTGGCTTACAGTTGCGGGTATCTGCGGTGGAACCCTTTTTGAAAATGGGAATGATCTCTGCCCCTGCCCATGAAGCAGGGGTGGGGGCTCCTGCCTTGATATTATTGAATATGACCGTAAAATAAGGTCTCAAACATCCAGTTCACTTAAGAAGATGTCCCCAGGGACTTTATCCAACCATGGAGCTTCACTAGATGCAATTTTAACAATCGCAGCTCTAATCTCCTCCTCTGATATTGGGATGCTGGTGTTGTCATTACCAAAAAACAGTTCTCCCTTCCAAAAAAGTATGATCCAACCTATATTGCTGAAGGGGAATTGAACCCTCATTCAATGAGTAGAGGACAGAAACATGGAACACCCAAAATGCTGCAGGAACATTATCCCTCAGGAGGGCAAACACCATCCTTACTGCCTGTCAAGGTCAGATTCCAAAACCTGCACTGGTCGCCCTTGCTAATTGTATCCAACATTTCCTCAGACTTAGCAGTTTCCCAATCTCTTTTGGTGACTGAAAGGATCTTTTTATTCAGAGCCTTCTGAACTTTGATATCTCCCCTTCCTAGTTTTTAATTGCAAATATCAGTGCTGACTCTTCCTCCATGCATACTCTGTTAAACCAGGTGCAGCGAGCCCTACTGCCAGGGGAACCACTAGCAGCCACAAAGAAATAACCCTTGAGGCTGACAAAAAGGTTGTTGTGAATGGAATTAATTTTCTCCCAATTCACCCCCTGACTAGAGCACCCCCCACACCACTAAGAATCTCCCCTGTACCATCAGCGACCAAAGTAAATTTCCCCCAACTAATTCTGCGAATCAGCCACGTGCACCCACCTAACTGCCCATGTTACTGGGTAATTGTAACCCATGATCATGCTGGTCATCTGCACTAACCACCCTAACCAGAATGGGAAGATCCACTTCAAAAACCAAATCATCATTATCGCTGTCACCACCTTCAAATATGCTGGTGTACCACACTCAATTCAAGACAACCTATCGCGACTGGAGGCGGAACTAGCAGACCTTGAGCGTTCCTATAGGGAGGCGGGAGCAGAGTCTGAGGCGGTTTATAAGGACTAAATTGGGTGAAAATAGCGATGTAGCCCAAGGTGAAGTCATCCACCTGATAAATATGTGAAGGTGGGGATTTATGGTGAGAGCAAGCAGCTGAGTGAAATGCTGGTGGCCCTCGTCCTGTTTGCTGTGAAGGCAGTGTGATGATGACCATTGGTGACAAGTAGGGGAAGTTGATTAATGCGACGGAACAGGTGGCAGATTGGTTCTGTGTTTACTATATTGACCTCTATACTTCATGGATTGACTATGACGAGCAGGCCGTGACAGACTACCTATCCCATATTGCTTTGCAGTGGTTGACAGTAGCACACAGGAAGCACCTTATAGGCTGCTCTGCCCCTCGGAGGTTGTTGCAGTGCTAAAGGACATGTCAATCAGGAAGGCATCAGGAACAGATGGGCTGATGGTGGCCTTTTACAAGGTCTATCAGGGTATGCTTGTCCCTCAGTAGGTTACACTGTTTGAGGAAATAGTGAAGGATAACTCATGCCCCCTCCAATATGGGAAGCGCTATTGGTCACCTTGGTTAAGCCGGTCAAGCCAGCTGCCTGCAGCTCATCCTATCAACCCCTGTCTTTACTGAATACTGATACTACAATCTTTGTCAAAATTCTTGCGAACCGCTGACGCCTCTTTCATCCAAATAGTGTTGATCCCAAGCAGCCGGACTTCATCCAGGGTCAATATCTTGCATACAATCTTAGGACTTTCTTTGGATCAACTTTTCACATTGACCCTGACAAAAGCCATTGTTTTTTGGGATGCGAAAAAAGCATTCGACTCAGTTGAATAAAGCTTTATGTTTTCTGTGTTGCATCGTGTGGGGATGGGGGTGTATTCCTGCACCTGGTTCAGGTGCTCTATACTGCACCAATGGCTCACATACAAGTCAATGGAATAGTGCAAGACCCCACTGCCATTACAAGGGTTAGACACCAGAGTTTTCTCCTGTTGCTACTCCTGGATGTGCTTCCTGTGGAGCCATTGGCTTGTGTGGTACGACAGTACCATGCTCGGTGAGGTGTGCTCTTCCAGCATCACAACCTAATTTTGTTCCCCTATGGAGATGGCATGCTTTTGTGTGTCTAGGATCTGGAACACAACCTCTCACTGGTACTTAAGAAGGTGGTCTTATTCAGTGCCAATCAGGTCTGTGCATTAACTGGGACAAACACCTCATTTTCCCCCTCACCCCAGCCACAACACTGGTGAAGATGGAGTACTTACTCCAGTGGTCGACAGACTAAGTGAGGTACCTAGGCATGCAGCTCCGTATGGACCCAGAGGTGGTGATCTTGGAGAACTATGGTAGAGTAGTACAGCATTGAACTGAGGCTGTTGACTTTTGAATTTGTCAACCTCTATCACGTTGTGGTCATGCTGCCATCATGGATATGATGGTGCCACCCCATTTTTTGTTCCTCATCACTAATATATCTATTTTGTTACCTGGTTCGTTTTCTCATACTTTGCTAGCTCTTTTGGTGCATCTGTCATGGGCTGGAAAACAACCACGTGTGTGATGGGACACACTCACTCTTTCTTATGAGATGGGTGTGCTGAATGCCCCAGATATGAAGGCTTACTACAGGGCTACACAATGCACGTTTGTGCATTATTTGGCTGCCTCACCTTTGGCTGAAGCGGGATGCTGCCTACCTGCTGTCCTTACCCCGGACTTTATTTCGCAGATGCCCTTGTTGTTATTGCACTGTAGATCTTCTTGGCACCACTCAAAGTATGTTGAAGAAGTTTGCTGATTCACCAGCTGGGCCCCTGCTCTATTCCTCTAAGATACAATTGGAGTGGTGTATGTGATTCCTTCTGGGACAGTAGAGAGCTGTGCTGGGTGCGCTGCTCAGGCTTGGTATAAGCCGCAAGGGCTGTTTTTTTCAAGCGATCTCTTTCATATTTGGGAAAAAGGAAAGTGATCAGTTTGACATGCTTACTGTGCTTGCGCGGTTCCACTATTATAGGGCTGGTCACATGATACAGGACCTACTGGGTGACTTACTGGCACAGCCGAAGGAGATGCACACTGTAACTCACCTGCTACAAGTGATGTCCATGTAGTGCATGGTCACCAAACTATACTCATGCAGACAGGAGTCCTGGTGGCCTGGTGTCACAAAAGCTGTGCTGGACTGGTGGGAAGACTTGGATGTAGTAATTACCGACAAGCAATGGGCTCAATTCTGCTCTGTGGGAAGGACTGTCTCCTTAAATTGTTGGCATCAGCTGATACACTTCAAATATTTGAACCAAGTCAAAGCTTAGTTATTGGCTTAGTTATTTCGATTTGGCCTGCATGATAATTCCTGCTGCTCATGCTGTTTTGCTGCGACGCTGGGTTTGTGTATGTGGCCTGGCTCTGCAGTGGCGTACATCATTTTGTGTTCGAAGTGGTGGCAACTCTGCATGGGATTACAGGCAAAGCTATTGCGTTTTCCCCCCTATTGATGTTGCTGGGCTATAATCAGGCTGTCCCGAGTCCCTGCCAGCATCTTGTTGCTCCTAGGCATTCATTTGCGCTGCTTCATATAGCATTATGCTGGATGAAGGGCCTGCTCCCAAGTATACAGGATTAGCATACTGACATGATCTTCTGTAATACCAACTCCGATGATTATCATGATCTCATGCCAATCCATAGTTGCTTGAGAGATATTTGGGGTCCCTACCAGGCACTTCTTGCATGCACTGGACATGGAGGGGTTGTACCCTACCCATTGCAATGTGTAGTGGGAGCAATGTGCCTGATAGTGTGGCATGTTTGATATTCTGGTGTGCGGTGCTACCTTGGGTACAGGAATGGCTTGCTGTTTGCATCACTACGTGGTGCTGATGACATGGTGAATATCTGCCTGGGTTTTTCAGTGTTGGGGGCCGAGGTGGTTGCCGTGCTCTATCAAACTACTACTGATTTTCTACCTCATGCTGCTTCTTATGCAGCCTGCACTGCTTTGAGTCATAATGTGCACATTACAAACTTGCCTTCTTTGTTCTTCTGAAATATGTCTCGCTGTTAATGCCTTGCTGTTTTTAACTGTCTAGTTGTTATAAAATGAAAATAAAGATTTTTTAAAAGTCTGCATTCATTCATCATAGAAGAAGGTAAAGGTGTGCAGCCTAGTGCATGCATTCGAATTGCCGCTGTTCGGAACAAATGATTTACACAATGAGTTGTTGTGAAGGCTATAAAATGTTCTAGCTTATAAGAAGAGTGATTATCGTATCTATCAACTCATTCTTTTCAAATATTTTGAAGGGTCCTTTCAACAACAACTAATCATATCTTGTCCCATAACACTTTAGCACTACCTGTGCACTTCGACTTATTTCTTTCCCCCTATGCGCCTTTACCTATTTTGTGCCACATAACTTTTAGGGCCTCATTTACTAGAAAGTGGTGCAGTGCTGTGCCAAGCTTGCAGCGTCATGCTGCATCACTTCAGAAACGCAGGGATATGCCATATTCAAGACAGTCTAGTCAGGCGCACCCCTGTGTTTTACGTAGCACTGGCTCTAAATTTAGCTGCCTACTGCCAACTCAGGCACCATAGTGCAAGGGTGCCTGTGTTGCAGGGAATGCAAGGCATCTCTTCCTGCACATAAACAATCGTTCATGACATTTTGCTCTTTCTATGTGTGCTGCATTATGCAGCACACATAGAGAAAGCAAAACTGAGGAGAAATAACAGTATTTCTCCTTGTTGCACTATGCTTAGACCACCCTTGGGGTGGTGTTAGTTTTTGACACTGCCTCAGGTTTGCGATTTCTTGTAAATCTGGGGCAGTGTCAAAATACGGTGGGTGTTGCCATAAAACACCCACAGCAACACCATTGCTCATTCCTTTCACTCTTAGTGATGCGTGAGAGGATCTC
Organism: Pleurodeles waltl; assembly: GCF_031143425.1. Taxonomy (NCBI): domain Eukaryota; kingdom Metazoa; phylum Chordata; class Amphibia; order Caudata; family Salamandridae; genus Pleurodeles; species Pleurodeles waltl. The sequence continues at coordinate 1,452,079,465 of NC_090444.1, read as the reverse complement.
TATTTACAAGGCGACATTAATCCAGAAAAAGTGGCTTACCGTCACCTTGTAAATATGACGCATGGTATTGTGCCATCAGAGGGTTGGCAAAAGTGACAATCCGGTGACGCAAGGGCATCTTAGATGAGGCCCTCAGTGTCCACTTCCAATCAATACTTGATCAGACAGATTTATGTTAATCTTTCTGAACGTTCTGGTGAATAAAGGACTCAACTCATGTTTTAGCGTCATGAAGACCTGTATGTGCCCCAGTTGGCCCCTTATAAATCTGGTCTAAAGATGTCCCACCATATCTGCCTCGGCTATACAGTTGGTTCCTTCTGACCCAAAGAATGTCTGTCTGATATTGATAATCACACTAGAGCCAGGATATGTTATTTCTTGATCCATTTAGCTATTCAAACAGCGCCACAAGACAGCACATCATGATACATATGACTATTAATTTCCTAGAAAGAAAGAAGACTCAAAAGAAATGGCCAGTCAAAAAATTAATAGGCGGACTGACAGGAAGTCGATATTGATTGTTTTTTTTCTGAAATCCATTTAAAAAGTATTGTTCTCAGTTTACTTGGCAAGTGACTTTAAATCATCATGTGCATGTGAGCAAACAATTGATTGTCTTTCCTTTCTAATATTTAGAGGCATCACACAACAGAACACTTTTTTCCAGACTATGTAAGACCCTTGCTGTATGTTTACGTTTCCTGTGAGGTATGGCTGGTTTGGGCTTGCTCAGCTTGATTTGAGTGATGTATGCTGTCATCACTACAGGAGTAAAGAAGCTTGCTTCTTTAGTGTTGTTGGCGTTGAACTATAGATAAAAGTTCACTTCCTTTCAGCATTGAGGACAATTCTGAATCTCTGATTAGAAGACTGAAATGTTAGCATCGTTTTCGAAGATAATGAAGTGGCTGAAGACCAATAATGACTGGTACTGACCTTCTTCTTTAAAATTCTCATGGTTTTCTTTCTCTTACCCGATGTTTAAATTAGAAAATTTTGGACTCATTGGGTGGAACATTTTAATATCAGTTTAGATTTCTATGCAGGAACCACGGCCAAGCTCCAGAAAAGACTGCAATGCCTCATCCTGGGCATCCCCCGCCACAGCCACATCACAGCCCACCTGAGAGACCTGCATTGGCTCCCCGTCAACAAGAGAATCACGTTCAAACTCCCCACCCATGCTCACAAGGCACTGCACAACACCGGACCAGAATACCTCAACAGACGGCTCTCCCCCTACACCCCGACCCAACAGCTTCGATCCACTGACCTTGCCCTCATCACCGTCCCATGCATTCACAGAACGACTGCCAGTGGCAGACTGTTCTCCCACCCCGCCACCAAGATGTGGAACACTCTTCCCACCCACCTGCGACAGACAGAGGACCTACTTACCTTCAGGAGACACCTCAAGACTTCTCTCCACATGGCTTGATCAGTAGTAGCCCCACCATCAGCGCCTTGAAACCCTCACAGGTAAGTAGTACACTCTACAAATGCATTGATTGATTGATTGATCTTCTTCCTCAGCCATACCAATCAAAGTCCATGTCCCTTGTTGTCACACAGGCCTATAGCATTTAACTCAAGTGAAAGGGTAGTTAATTACCATGGTAATCATGAGCAATGGGCTGTTATGCTGTAGTAGAAGCACAAACATTCTCTGCTTATATTTATAAACACTTTTCGTTCTTCGTAACCTGCTAAACCTGCCTAGCACAATTACATTATAAGGATAAAAGTGCAAGTGGCAGTAATCAATATTATGCACTGTATATTTTCACATATTAACTCTGTAGCTCACTTATTAACAAGGCCAATCATGGACCAAATTATGCAGGGGCGGTTATTCCTCTGGGGTGTAAGAGCATTGCCCCCCAACGGAGGCGCCAGAGGCATTATTCAATAAAGTCTTGTTCAAGGATTTCTGGGCCCGTGGCTTCTCCGTGTGTGTTAGGTGGTGTGTCCTGAGGGGCCAGGGCGGTGTAATGCTGCAGGAATGGCCAATCTGAATGTGAGCAGCAAGGTGAAGTCCAAAGCGCATGTCGGGTTGGACAAGTCTCTGTGGCCAACCAGACATGCACTCAGGTCTCAAACCAGCGGTCACTCTGTTTAGGAGTCGAGGGAACACAGCACTGGTCTCTAGTCTCTTTGTGAGATCTGGTTTTACCTGTACAAACCAATCCATGCTTTGCTCTCATGCAGGTTTAAGTATGAAAGCAAAGCATGGATGGTTTAGGCAGACGAGCCTGTCCCTGAATCATTAAAGACATAACCAATCACTGTGCTTTATTTTTTTGGTCATGTTTCTTTAATGTTGGCGTGATGGCACTGTTCACCACCTGCACAGCGCCAGTGACGGCATAGTGCACGTGGAGAGAGGAGACAACAGTCACCATCTCACAAGTCCTATGCCCACACTCTAGTCTAGGTCTTGTCCATCCAGACTTGCCTAAAGTAGACACCGTCGTGGCAGTGCTTAATTTGTAAATTAAAACGGGCCGGTGCTCAAAGCCCTCCTCTGAAACACGCGGCTGCTGCATTGAAATGTGCGAGCAGGGAATACTGAGGGACCCTAACCCTGAAGCCATCTTTGGCCTCTTTAATCTATTTAAAGGCAATCACTGCCCCTTCAGCGCACTCTAGCAGCTTTCTGCTTTCTTCCTTTGTGACGCTTTTCCGTTTTTCTCTTCCCCCGTCTTTCCCAAATGTGTCTTTTGCTCTCAGCAAATGCTTGAGGCAGAAGAATAAGCCCCGGCCCTGAAAAATAAGTGCTGGTGCTCAGCACTGGAAACAACAAGCACAAGTTAAGCACTGCGTCGTGGCCAGTTCTCGATCGGCATCTGATTGGATCCAAAGAATACAGTGGGGTGATTATTAAACTCTTAATCCATCACAAGGCATCCTAGGCCTTAAATGTGGTTTGTAATTTTACAGCTTGTCCATAGTTGAAACCCAGCATTGTGTGGTTTGATTGATGATAGGCCGCTAAAAGGCGAGGTTCAGCCAATATAAAAGTTACGATAATAATCAAAAGTGGAAGCGTGGTAGGGCACGGTTCTTGAACTAACTGTGGCCCATGGGCGTGTTTGTCCTTGTGCTCCACAGAAGGTATCCTGAATCGCCGCAGCGTGAACCTCGGATAGAACATAGGAAATGTGTTAATAATTCCACCAGAATATAAACGTTCATTTACCGTTTCTTGGCAAAGTGAGGTTCGAGGTGGCATTTTATTTTTAAACCAATGAGCCTCCAAGCGCGAGTACCTACAAATCACAACTAGTCCCGTTTAATAGTTTCTGAGGCGCATCACCGGTCATATATGAAGCGCCAAAGCCTCCTAGATCAGACTCACACTTAAAAAAAAAAAACATTGGGAGAGAATAACACATTTGTTTAGATCAATTGCTCAACAACTTGTGCTTATCCTCTTCTTTGGAAAGGAATACTCCTTTTTTTTTTTTTTTTTTTTAATATTCGTTCATATTTGCAGACCGAGGAGAAGTCAACATGTTACATTGCTGCAGGGCTGTCGACTTGAGAATTGGGGAACCAGGTTTGAGTATTGCTGCCGACTCAACATACTGTGATCCTGGGCAAATCACTTACTATCCTCGTACGTACAAAAATGAATATGACCTTGTGTCATGTAACTGGTGCTCATGAAAAGTGCTCAAATACTTTTGGGTCGAATTTGTGCTATATGAAACTAGAAAAATTAGAAACAAATGTGTAATCTGCAGCCAACCCAACAAGCTTGGCTCACAATGTTTTCAAATGCTCACATTTGAGTTATTTGCAGTGGGGAGTCAGATATTACATTTGGGCTAAAGTAACATTAGTATGTAATGCTTTAGTTTAGGAACTCCTTATCTCTGTACTAAATACCTTAAAGAGCGCTGCCCCAGAATAGAGATCAGCATATTTGGAATGGGCTCACTGATGCCGATAGCACTGCTACTCAAGGTGGTACATCGAACATACTGCGTGATCTTGGAGACTGATCGGAAATGGAAATTGGTTTAAAGTGACCAGTGAGGCTGCCACTTAGATCTATTTTGCCCTCCTGCACCCAAGTCCATGACAGGCTCAGGCAAACTTTGACCCAGATAAAAGAGTGGCCTAGTGCCTCCTTGAGCCACATAAGCACACTTTTTTTATGGCTCTAATGTGGCCCAATAAGGACAAACTTGCTGCGCCATATTTACAAAGTGGTGCAACTCATGCATTGTGCCACTTTGTAACACCCATGCGCCACATTATTCCTGTGCCAAGCATGATGTATGCATGTTGGGCTTTCATCCATTAGGGGGACTGCAGAAATGCTGCAGTGGAATTGAAGAGATTCCACTGCGCCCTTTTAGCAACTATTTTTATTGCCTTCACAGTGCAGGCGTTAAAAGAAGACATACTATTTTTTCAATGGGTCCCTATGCACTCTTCAGGATTAGCGCCAACATTTTGGCACTAATCCTGCACAGTACATCAATAGCGTCAAAAAGTTTGACACTATTGCTCCTATCCTGCCTCATTAAATACAGTGCACACATGTTGGCAGTAAGGGGGTGCTAAGGGGCACAAGAAAAGTGGTGCTGTATTGGATGCAGCACCACTTTTCTTAAATTCAGCCCTTTCTATTTAATGTACTGAAAGGCTATTCTCACTGCATCTTAGAGGGCCACTAACCGACGCTTCACATTTTTTCTAATTACACCTATTGCTGGCATATTTGCTCCTATCACGTGATCCCTACCTGTGCTTAATGACATTCTTTGTTTTGCTTCTCATAGAATAAAATGTGTGTTGCTATCCCAGCTTGTAAAAGGTACCATTGGGCACACATTTATGACCATGTAAGGAAGGAGTTCTTCAAATATTTTAGAATTTTCTACCCTAGGTTAACTGCATGTAAAATAGTTTCAATTTAAAAAGCACAATTTGCCACTATTGTTTTCAAACTTTTCACAGGTTAGGTAACCCCTGTGCCCCCATTTAGTGGGTTGGGCTTGCATGTTTGTGACATAACACTCCCTCCCAACCTTTATGCCTCACCACTTCAAAAGTCACCAGCTGTCACTGAATTATTCACTTTCATTCCCATTTGGTCATCCCCTCTCTTGAATAGTCGAATGCAATGGAATTTCTTTTCTTTTTTTAAATATATATTACAATCTAGAAGCAACTGAGATGGACCATCTCTAGGATTGAAATCGAGTGAGTAACTGAAATCATAGAGAGGCCTATTTACAAGAAACTGGCCCATCAGTGCTGATGAGACAGTTTTCTTGTTTCACGTAGTCCCAAATAATGACACAATGGGTGCCTCCGTCTTTACAATACTACGCACCATGGCACACATTAGGCCAATAGTGTCAACATTTTTTATGCTATTGTGGTGCTTTGCTGCAGTAGCATCAAAAATCTTGATGCTATTGCAGCAAAGTGCAAGGAGGCCCATTGATTGAAATGGGTGCGTCACTTTAACACCTGATTTGAGCAAATGTTAAAAATGGTGCAGTGAAATCTTGTATATTTCACTGCACCATTTTTTTAGGCCTCCTAAAACCAGAATGGCCCCCTTGCGTACAGTATGCCTGATGCCTGCATTGAACTACTTTGTGAATATGGTGCAGCAGAAATGGCCTCCTTGAGCCAAATTAGCATAAACAAATGACAATAGCATGGCGCAAGGGGAAGCTAGGGCCTTGTAACCCTGCCTCTTAGTGTAAAAAGAACATGTTACATGAAAGTGGCCTTATGTATTTATTTCAAAGTTGACTTTTTCACTCAATTATGCACTACTGCTTGTCAGTCACACATGTACGTATGCATAATAACCCCTCATTGTACAGGTCATAAAATACCATGCCAGTCTGTTTGAAAGAAGCTGCTGGCTCATTTGTGTCACTACATGCTTGTAGAGTTGTCTGACTTATTGATTGAGGTCCCAGCTTACAAATACACAATCCAGCCTGGGTAGACAGGCATAGAAGACCACCAGAGTGAAATGGCTCCCATTCAAATTTGTGCAGTAACATGCAAAGTGTACTTATCCAAAGTCTAGTAAGCACCTTTGGATAGATGTGTAATTATCTGATGCTAGTATTTACCAACTAAGCCCATATAGGAGCAACTATGCCCAACAGGACACCTCCCTCATCGCCAAACAGCAGCTAAGCAACTTTAAACCCCTCTTGAATGGAGACACCACCACCTTGATGAATAACATCCACTCAGAAGCACCCTCAGTCCATAACCCCACTTCTTATACAACCTGGAAGAACCATTATCCCCCCCCACACCCAGCTCACTGGTTTCATCAACACCTCCATAACCACCATCACCTTCCCATCGTGAAGGAATAATGCAAAGGTCAATGCTGTTTTGAAAACAAAACAACAGCGGATCCCGCCACCCTCAGTAGTGACAGGCCCATCTCGCTCCTCTCTTTTTCAGCTAAAGCATTGGAAAAAGCCATCAATAACAAACTTCAGATGACTTAGAACTCCATTATCTCCTATTCAGCCCTCAATCTGGCTTTCTCACCAAACACATCACAGAAAAAACCTCCATTGCAGTCACCAATGACATTAGAAGCATCCTTGAAGGAGGAGGAATGTCCGCACACATCCTCGACCTCTCCACAGCTTTCTATATGTTCTCACAAGAGTCACTCATAAGAGAGCTTCAGCACTTGAGAATCTGCAGATCAGTTAGACTTCCCTCCTACAACTCAAAACCTAAGTAAGTCATCTGCAGAGTCTCTCAAGGATTGTTGCTCAGCCCAACACTCTTCAATGTCTGCCTGATGCCCCTCGTGGCTCAGAGCCCATGCCATCAGCATAGTATCTTACACCCACAGCACACAGCTAATCCTCTCCATAACAGACTCAACCTGCACACCAAAGCAAACGTCATCAACAGCATGATCAATGTCGCTGGTTGGGTGAAAAACAACTGCCTCCAGCTCAGCACAGACAAAACTGAAGTCATTATCTTCTGCCTCTTGGTTTCCCTTTTAACTTGGTTTCCCTCTGAACTTGCCCCCCCCCCCACACACCTCTACTGACCATGCCAAGAACCATGGGATCATCCTGGACACCAACCTCTCCATAAGCAGACAGATCAATGCCATCGCGTCATCATGCTTCCATATCCTGCAAATGCTATGCAACATTTAATAGATGATCCCACTTAACACCAGAGAACAGTCACCCAGCTCCTATCACAAGCAGACGTGACTACGGAAACCCCCTCTACTGTGAAATCCTAGCCCATGTTTTCTGCTGACTCCAAACCACCCAGAACCCCACCCTCAGATTCATCCTAACCATCCAGTGAAATAAAAACATCTCTTCACACCTCAACAATCTCCAAGTCCAGGAAAGATGTATGTTCAAACAACTCACCCACGCCCACAAAGCTCCACACAACATTGGCCCAGCACACCTCAACCACCACCTCAACTACTACTGACCAACCAGACATCTTTGATTTGAGTCCCAGGCAACAGCATACCTTCCTTGCATCTAGAACTCCAGAAGCAGAGGACACTCCTTCTCATACCTCACAGCAAAGATGTGGCACGATCTCCTGCAACACCTCAGTTCCTCCCCCTTCCTCCTGAACTTCTGAAGGAACCTCAAGTCATGGCTTTTTCAGAGGAGACAGGAATGATCTCTTTCCTCAGGCCTGCCCTACTCAGTGACTTGATACGCTCATGGGTGATTAACCAAGCTCTACAAATCCACATATCATAACATAACAACACTTTATGTGTGTATTCTTAACTCTAGTTTGGAAATCTGTTACAGTCCGAGGCATATGTTTTTACTCAAACCCTCATGTGGTTCTGTTTATTTGGAACCAATTATCTTGTGTTCACAGCAGGGATGAAAGGAGGGAGGCATTTCTTGGGTGCAGCCTAATGTTGAGTTCTATGGGACTTGATTTTTTTCATTTATTGCACACATTATCTTGACTGCTACATGAGAAGTACCACTTTCTGCACTACAGCCAGCCCATTATAAACTGGCTGTTTCTGAAGTTGTCTTTGCTCTTGTCAGATTTAGCTGCACTTTTAAGCCATGCTGACACCCAGGTTATAGGATGGTCCCATCAAAATAGCATGGACGGCAAAAGAAGCTGAAGTTAATAGGATAATACCTCACTGTCCAACCTGTTGGGAACACAACATTACATTACTTTCTGGGATTCGTAAAATAAACTTTCATTGGCAGGCTTGCATGTTATGCTTATTCGAGCAATTTTTGGAGAGAATCCAAAAAAAGTTCCTTGAGCTTATTGGACATCCTTTTTCAGGAATATAAATTATGAGAAAGTCATCCTTTTAGCATATTCACCCCCAATTCTTCTGACTGAAACCGGTGGTAACTGACGCCGACTGTGCCCTGGGCTCTGCTAACCAGGCCCATGGCAAGTGCTCTGAATGAAGGGTACATGGTAAAGTGGTGCAATTACAATTAGCAATGACAGACTCCTGTAAATCCCTAGTATATGAGAGGGCAAAGGAAATTCAAACTACTATAAGTCCCTAGTATATAATAGGGCAGGGAGGTTTGAGGTCCAGTAGATATCCTGCACTGGAGTGTGCACTGCTGCGTTGCCTCCTGCCTTGCAGAATGTTTTTAAAAAGTAAAATGTGTGCAAATTCGACTTTGAATTTAAAGGTACTTCCAAAGTAATAATCCACCTTATTGTTACATGTGTCAACACCAAGGTCACCACTAGGTGCCCCAGGGGTTGAGTGCTATGTAACTATAAGCATATCAATTATAAAATGTGTTTTATAGACCCTTGTAAGGGAAAAACATGGGAATATTTCAGATAAGCAGACATATTGCTAGGAAGGAGCTGAATGTGTCATGAAAGGACTCAAAACACTGGTGATGATAAATACAACTTGCCCCTGTTGAATTTCTCATAAGTAATATGGAAAAGACATTATAGGAATTTCTTTCCGGTAAGCCAAATTCAGCCTGCTAGTGGACTCTCCTGATTGGTCAGTGTTAGACCTGACAGCCTTAGGGTGGTCACTCCTAACTTTTTGCCTGCCTCCCTCCACTTTTTGGACACTGTTTTTGCTGGTTTTTAGACTCTGCACACTTTACCACTGCTAACCAGTGCTAAAGTACATCTGTTCTCTCCCTTTAAACATGGTAACCTTGGATCACACCAAATTGGACTATTTGATTTACTTATAAGTCCCTAGTAGAGTGCACTATATGTGCCCAGGGCCTGTAGATTAAATGCTACTAGTGGGCCTGGAGCACTGGTTGTCCCACCCATTTTAGTAGCCCCTGTACCTTGTCTCAGGCCTGCCAGTGCAAGGCCTGTGTGTGCTGTTTCACTGTCACTTCGATTTGGCATTTAAAAGTACTTGCCAAGCCTAAAACTCCTCTTTTTCTGCATATAAGGCACCCCTAATATTGCCCTATGTAACCCTTAGAGCAGGGCGCTGTGTGGGTAAAAGGCAGGACATGTACCTGTGTAGTTTACATGTCCTGATAGTGTAAAACTCCTAAATTCGTTTTTACACTACTGTGAGGCCTGCTCCCTTCATAGGCTAGCATTGGGGCTGCCCTCATACATTGGTGAAGTGGTAGCTGCTGATCTGAAAGGAGTAGGAAGGTCATATTTAGTATGGTCAGAATGATAATACAAAATCCTGCTGACTGGTGAAGTTGGATTTAATATTACTATTTTAGAAATGCCACTTTTAGAAAGTGAGCATTTCTCCTCACTTAAATCTTTCTGTGCCTTACAATCCACATCTGGCTGGATTTAGTTGACAGCTCCTTGTGCATTCACTCAGACACACCCCAAACACAGGGTACTCAGCCTCACTTGCCTACATCTGCATTTTGAATGGGTCTTCCTGGGCTGGAAGGGTGGAGGGCCTGCTCTCACACACAGGACTGCCACACACCCTACTGGGACCCTGGCAGACATGATTGAACTGAAAGGGGACCTGGTGCACTTCTAAGCCACTCTTTGAAGTCTCCCCCACTTCAAAGGCACATTTGGGTATAAAACAGGGCCTCTGCCCTAACACCTCAGACACTTCCTGGAGAAGAAACCTGAACCAGAACCTGCACCCTGACAAGAAGAACTGCCTGCCTGCCTAAAGGACCGACCTGACTGCTTTCTACAGTGGACTGCTGTCTTTCTGTTGCCCTGCTGTCTTGCTGCTCTCTTGCTTTGCTGCAGAAGTGCTCTCCAGGGGCTTGGATAGAGATTGCCTCCTGTTCCCTGAAGTCTCAGGACCAAAAAGACTTCTCTCTTGCAACTGGACTCCTTGTGCGGTGGAAAATTCGACGCACAGCTTGTTCCGCGGTGAAAAATTCACTGCACGCTGAACCGGGACGACGACGCTCGACTTCGCAAGGAAAAGATCGACGCGGTGCCTGCGGTGTGACCGGAACTTCGATGCACGGCCCACCTGAGACAACGCCGCCCGACTTCCAGAGGGGAAATCAATGCAGCGCCTGCCATGAGGGAGAAATTTCCCTGCATCGCCCACCGGAATGACGCAGAGCTGGTCAACAAGCCCAGGATTCCATGCACAGACCCCGGGGCATCTGAAAACCCTGAAACCCAAAGAGGAGACCCGTCCGCACGCCGTAAATCGATGCAACGTCTTTCCCGCGTGGAAAATAACGACGCAAGTCCGTATGTGAAGGGGCAAAACCGACGCACACACCATTTTCCATGCATCTCCTCCTCTGCAGCCCTTTGCCGAGATTTTTCACTCAAACCAAGTACTTTGTGCTTGAAAGAGACTTTGGGGGTCATTACAACCCTGGCGGCCGGTGTTAAAGCTGCGGTAGTATCGCAAACAGGCCGGTGGAAAAAAAAAGGGAATTATGACCGTGGCGGAAACCGCCAACATAGACAGCCACTTTAACACTCCGACCGCCACGGCGGTACAGACAAGCAGCGCGGTCACCGCCAACAGACAGGCTGAACACAATGTACCGCCCACAGTATCACAACCCGCCAATCCGCCACCTTTACTGGGGCGGATTCACCGTGGATAAAAACACTGCGGAAACAGACATTTCAATGGGAAAACGCTCACCTCTACACACTCCACGAGGAAGGAGGCCACCATGGAGCCGGAACTACAAATACTCCCTGCTCTTGTCTTCCTGCTCCTCTACGAACACCAGCAACGTAGGCGCCGAAGACAACGGTGACTACTGCACCTACGACATAGGGGAGGGGGGAGGCAAAAGTCACGGACACACACATGCAACACCCCCACCCCCAACCCGACCCTCACCCATTACAACACACACACCAATGCATTTCCAAACAGCACAGTAACAACCCACAACCCCCCTGGATGAATGCAAAGACAAAAGGAAATCAGTTCAAACTTTGTAATGTATCAAAATACAGTAACCAATGATATACAGATATATATCAACATTATAAAAATCATACATCACGATTAGTACTGCAGGTATGCACATATCAATGTCCGTGGACCACTGGGCCCACAATGCATGGGCGAGGCCCACACTAGATACCTGTCCACAAACGGAGAGAACACTGCAGGGGCATCAGATAGAAATACAACAGGCACCTCAGGGGGAAGGGAAGGGAGGGGCACCTCAGCCGGATGACTGCACCACGCCAGATCCACGACGGGGCTCCATGCCCATTGATGTATCCTGGGGAGTGCAAAGCCACAGTCTCTCAAGTCTCTACAGTGGGTGGGTTGCCCACTGTACCATCCTGGGGTGTGCAAAGCCACAGTCTCTCAAGTCTTTTCAGTGGGTGGTTTGCCCACTGCTTTATCCTGGGGAGTGCAAAGCCTCAGTCTCTCAAGTCTCTACAGTGGGTGGGTTGCCCACTGTACCATTCTGGGGAGTGCAAAGCCACAGTCTCTCAAGTCTCTACAGTGGGTGGGTTGCCCACTGTACCATCCTGAGGAGTGCAAAGCCACAGTCTCTCAAGTCTCTACAGTGGGTGGTTTGCCCACTGCTTTATCCTGGGGAGTGCAAAGCCACAGTCTCTCAAGTGGATCTCAGTCTCCACTGGTTCAGGAGGGTGACTGCTGCCCAGAGTGCTTCATCCTGTGCAGGACAGACGGAGTGGATGCAGGTCTCCTCTGGTTCTGGAGGGGGACTGGTGCCCAGAGTGCTTCATCCTGTGCAGGACAGATGGAGTGGATGCAGGTCTCCACTGGTTCTGGAGGGGGACTGGTGCCCAGAGTGCTTCATCCTGTGCAGGACAGACGGAGTGGATACAGGTCTCCACTGGTTCTGGAGGGGGACTGGTGCCCAGAGTGCATCACGCTGCCCGTGACGGTCCCAGTTCCGTCACTGTCCCAGCTGCACATGGGCTAACGATGCTTGATTTGGCGGTCTTTGCCCTGTTCAACGGTCTTCACCATGGCGGTCTTTGCCCTGTTCAGCGGTGCTTGCCTTTACTGTCCCTGACCTGTTCAGCGGTGCATTGCCATGGCGGTCTTTGCCCTGTTCAGCGGTGCTTGCCTTTGCTGTCTCTGACCTGTTCAGCGGTGCATTGCCATGGCGGTCTTTGCCCTGTTCAGCGGTGCTTGCCTTTGCTGTCTCTGACCTGTTCAGCGGTGCATTGCCATGGCGGTCTTTGCACTGTTCAGCGGTGCTTGCCTTTGCTGTCTCTGACCTGTTCAGCGGTGCAGTGCCATGGCGGTCTTTGCCCTGTTCAGCGGTCTTCACCATGGTGGTCTTTGCCCTGTTCAGCGGTCTTCACCATGGCGGTCTTTGCCCTGTTCAGCGGTGCTTGCCTTTGCTGTCTCTGACCTGTTCAGCGGTGCATTTCCATAGCGGTCTTTGCCCTGTTCAGCGGTGCTTGACTTAGCTGTCTCTGACCTGTGCAGCGGTGTGTGGCATGACGGTCCCTCAGTGCCCAGTGGGGCTGTGGCTGCCGGGGCCCTCCAGGGCACTGACGCTGGCGGTGGTCTCCGGACCAGTGACAATACTGCTGCCCTCCAGGGCACTGACTCTGGCGGTGGTCTCCGGACCAGTGACAATACTGCTGGCGGTGGCGTCCCGGCCGGCGGGGAGGATGGCGGCCTTCTCCGCCGTGCTGCTCTTACCAGACCTTGGAGACCTCTTCTGCCCCTTCACCACCTTGGGAGGAGTCACAGCTGACTCAGCACTCCCCCCGGGACCCTTGTGAGCTGTTTTGCCACCAGGAGTCTTCACCCTCTCCCGTCGGTCACTTTCCAACTGAAGGTGCTTTACAGGGGGTGGACTGGCAGTGCTTTGGCTCCATGTCACACTGGCTGCCCTGGTGGCCGGTGCACTCCACAGACCTTTAACACACACCACTGGAACCAGACTTTTTTTGGCTGAGGTGCTACTACGGGACCTATGAATTGGAGGGGGGGTGGTGGGAAAGAGGTCAACATTTCTCAGGAAGAGTCTCTGACGAACACTGGGATGGGTAGCTGGAGGGGGTCAGGGAGTGGAGGAAGAGGAGGTGGTTGTAGGAGGTGTAACTTTAGGTGATTTGGGTGCAGGTGCATGTACTGGAGGCTGTCGTGAGGTGGATGGATGTTGGGTGTGTGGGTGCCCGCGTTTGTGTACTTTGGGAGGGGGCGTCACAGACACACTGGGAGTGGACACAGGGGACGTGTAAATGGTAGTGGGGGTGATGAGTACAAGTGAGCTGGGTGTGGTGCTGGGTGTTCTGGTGCGAGTCCTAGTGCCTGTAGATGTAGTGCATGCAGGTGAGAGTGTAGACGACACTGGGAGGGAGGAGGGAGATGACGAGGAGGGGGACACAGTGGAGGCAGTGGATGTTGCTGTGTCTGTATGTGGGTGATGCTTGTGTGAGTGCCTGTGGGATGTCTGGTACCTATGTTTGCCAGAGCCACTTTTGGGTGTTGAGGTGTGTGCATGCTGGTCTGATGGTGTGCTTGGGATAGGCTGGGGTACAGGGGATTGGGTCTGGGTGGAGGAAGTTGGAGGGGGGAGGCTAGACACAGGGACAATGGCTGCCATCAGTGCTGAGGCCAGAGATTGCAGGGTTCGATGATGGGCAGCCTGACCAGAATGAATGCCCTCCAGGAATGCATTACTGTGTTGCAACTCCCTTTCTATACCCTGGATGGCATTCACAATGGTAGACTGCCCAGTGAGTGACCTGAGGAGGTCAATGGCCTCCTCACTGAGGGCAGCAGGGGTGACTGGGGTAGGGCCTGAGGTGCCTGGGGTGAAGGTGACGGCCACCCTCTTGGGTGAACGGGCATGGAGCGAAGGCTGAGGGGCTGCTGGGAGGGCGGTGCTGGTAGGGGGGTGGCGGCTGTACCTGTAGAAGTGGGGGGCACAGATTTTGCTGCCACCACAAGGGAGCTCCCGTCGGAGGACGAGTCTGTGTCGCTGGTTGCTGATCCGGTGACCGACGTGAAGCTCCCCTCGCCCTCCGTCCCACTGGTGTATTCGGAGTCCGTGGTTTGGCCCTCCATGGCCATGTGGGATGCAGCTCCCTCGTGCTACGGTGCCACTGTACCTCCGCCTGATGATGCTGATGCACAGAAGAACAGGGAGAGCACAATAAGGGGTGGGGAAACAGAAGAAAGACATGTTGAGTGCATGGCTTACCGCTACCGTTGGCGGACAATACAGACACAGCAGCCAACTGCACTACGCCGTGCTCTTGGCCTCTACAGATGCAATTTCTGGGATATGGCCTACATGGCTATAAGTGTCATCTGTCCACATAGATGACACAGGGGCATGTATACCTGTACTTGGCACTCTACAGAGGTGGGGTGGGGGGCCACATGGCCATGCCTTATGAAGGGGCCTAGCCTACGGAACTCGCCCTGGCCTAGGGGAACCCACAGCCCTCCTCCCCCACCCAGACCCCTCCACTGCGCGCTAAGTCCGCAGAATGAGAGTGTACTCACCGCCTTGTGTCTGCTGTGATGCCCTCAAGCGCCCATCCAACTCAGGGTAGGCCACCGCCAGGATCCGGAACTTCAAGGGGGTCATGGTGCGACGGGCACCCCTCCCACGTTGGGAGGCCATCCCCAGCTGAGCCTCTGCGTCTTCTTGCTCCAGCGGCGAATGTCCTCCCATCTTTTACGGCAGTGGGTGCCCCGTCTCTGGTGGACCCCCAGGGTCCGGACGTCCTTGGCGATGGCACGCCAAATGTCCTTCTTCTGGTGGGCGCTGACCTACATGACATGTACAGGGGAAGAAGAGAAGTCATTACCAACTGCACCGTCGAAGTGACTGGCCCCCATCCCTACCCTTGCCAGGTGGCACATGCATTCACAGTCCTTAATGGTCGCAGAACTCTGCCCCCTTCCTACTGACATCCAGCCCTCTCCACCCAGCATAGCCCATACAACGTGCTCCCTGTGTACTTACCTGTTGGTCTGGAGGACCGTAGAGTAGCGTGTACTGGGGGAGGACCCTGTCCACGAGCTTCTCCAACTCCTGAGCAGTGAAGGCAGGGGCCCTTTCCCCAGAGGCAGCAGCCATTGTCTCTTCCAGACCGAGGTCACAGCAGCACTTGCAGTGTAGGTCCTCTCCTGTTGAAGATCAGGTATCGAGTGATTGAACAGATAGAAAATGGCGGTCACGTCCGTGGCGGTGACGTCCGCGGCGGTGCGTATCATCACCGCCGGCGCAATACATCATTGGCTCCTGGGACCCATAGGGTCCAATGTTAACCAATGCAGCATTGCGCCGCGGTCTATGACCGCCTACCGCGACGGTGTACATCGCCAGCGCAGTTACTTCACATCCCATTGTCCCAGTTTAGAGGTCAGGCAGCCGCCATTTCAGAGGCCCACATGGCTTCATTTACTACTGCGTCACACATACCTAGGCCTACACTCAACACACATACAGGAGGAGTTTAGTATTTGGTGTTGTGTTCTGTGTAGCTGTGGGTACATACCTGAGAATTTGTTGACTCTGTGGTCGCTGTTGTCCTTCTTAAGCACCGTCCGCTAGGACATTTGAGGAGAGGGCGGAATCCTCCGGTGTACCGACCCCTGGTGGACCTGTTAACAATGGAGGAGCGACATTTGATCATCACCTACAGGTTTGACGTGCCACAATCCAGGAACTGTGTACCCAGTAGGAGCCAGACCTGATCTCCCCAATCCGCCATCCCACAGGAATACCCCCTGAAGTGCAGGTGCTATCAGTGCTCCATTTCCTTGCAAGTGGCTCATTTCAAACAACTGTGGCCATGGCATCAGGGATGTCCCAGCCTATGTTTTCCAACGTGTTGTCCAGAGTGTTGTCTGCCCTGCTGAAACACGTAAGGAGCTACATCGTTTTCCCTCAGGTGGAGGATTTGGCTACAATGAAAGGTGACTTCTATGCCCTGGGACATATCCCCAACATCATAGGTGCTATTGATGGCACCCATGTAGCTCTGGTCCCCCCACGCAGGTGTGAACAGGTGTACAGGAACCGGAAGAAATATCATTCCATGAATGTACAGATGGTATGTTTGGCAGACCAGTACATCTCGCAGGTAAATGCTATGTTCCCTGGCTCAGTGCATGACGCCTACATCCTGCGGAATAGCAGCATCCCATATGTGATGGGTCAACTCCAGAGGCACCGTGTGTGGCTATTAGGGGACTCTGGTTACCCCAAACTGTCATGGCTATTGACCCCAGTGAGGAATCCCAGGACCAGGGCAGAAGAACGCTACAATGAGGCCCATGGGCGGAGTAGGAGGGTAATCGAACGCACCTTCGGCCTCCTGAAGGCCAGGTTCAGGTGCCTCCATATGACAGGTGGTTCGCTATTCTACTCACCAAGGAAGGTGTGCCAGATCATCATCGCCTGCTCGATGCTTCACAATCTTGCTTTGCGACGCAAGGTGCCTTTTCTGCAGGAGGATGGTCCAGATGACAGTGTTGTGGCGGCTGTGGAGCCCGTGGAGCCTGTGGACAGTGATGAGGAGGAAGCTGAGGAAGAAGACATAGACAACAGGGAATCAGTCATACAGCAATATTTCCAGTGACACACAGGTGAGAACAATTGTTTTACAATTACATTCACTTTCACACTTCTACCTCTATCCTGTCTCTCGATTTCAACCAGTATATGGAAACTGAGTTGTACATTTCCATTACAGTTTCACAGGTGTGGTTACCAACGTGTGTCATCTGCTTGCATCCTTCATGGACTTGTGATGTGTGACATAGGAATGTTGGCATTACATTTGAAAACGCATTTTGTCACTGTCATTGCTAATACACATTTTCAAAATCACAGACTGACTCCAGATTGCTTTGTGGTTCAAGGGTGTTTATTGAGGTGCTAATTATTGGAGGGGGTGGCAAAATGGTGATGGGTGATGGTGGAGGAATGTCCATGGCAGAGTCCAGTCTATTAGTCACACAGGTGCACTGCCCATATGGACATAGGAAGTGCAGCTGGGGCAGTTCCAATCTGGACAGGGTAACAAAGTGAGACTGTGGGAGGACAATCAGGGTGGTCTCATTTCCTGGCGGGGGTCTTGCCATCTTGCTCTGTCCTGTTCCTGGATCTCAGGGACCGCTTGTGGGGTGGTTGTCTGTATGCAGGGGGTGGGGTGCTGGTGTGGTGGTCCTGTGGCGGGGCGTCCTGTCCACTAGCGCCGGTGGAGGTGGTGGGCAGTTCATCGTCCATGCTAGTGTCATGGGCCCCTTGGAGCGCCACGGTGTCCCTCATGGTCTTTTGTATGTCCTTCAGCACCCCTACGATGGTGCCCAGGGCGGAGCTGATGGTTCTGAGCTCCTCCCTGAACCCCAAATACTGTTCGTCCTGCAGGCGCTGGGTCTCCTTAAACTTGGCCAGGACCGTAGCCATCGTCTCCTGGGAGTGGTGGTATGCTCCCATGATAGAGGAGAGGGCCTCGTGGAGAGTGGGTTCCCTTGGCCTGTCCGCCCCCTGTCGCACAGCAGCCCTCCCAGTTCCCCTGTGTTCCTGTGCCTCCGTCCCCTGGACCCTGTGCCCACTACCACTGCCCCCAGGTCCCTGTAGTTGTTGGGGTGGTGGGTTACCCTGGGTTCCCTGTAGTGGTGGACACACCGCTGATTGACTTGTCCTGGGTACGGAGGTATGGGCCCGCTGGGTGGGTGCTGTGCTGGTGTTACCAGAGGGTGGAAGGTCAGTGTTGGGCTGTGCCTGTGCAAGGGGAACCAACTGTCCCGAGGCCCATGATGGTCCGGGCTGGTCATCGGGATCCAGTTGGCCAGAGCTGCTGTCATCACTGTGGGCCTCTTCTGTGGGTGGGGTGGAGATGTCTGGACCCTCCTGTGTGGTGACGTTACATAGTGGTCCTGCAGGGGTATAAGAGCATGATTATTGCATGTGTGTGTGTCATGGTGTGCAATGGGTGGGTGTGCGTGTACCCCAGTGCAAGCATTCCTGTGTGGGGGCTTGTATGATGATGGTTGGGGGGTTGCTATGGGTATGTGCAGTGAGCATGCTTTAGTGCTGGGTGTCCATGCTTAGTTGTGTCATGCAGGGCTTGGTGTTGGGATGTGTGGTTTGTGTTGTTAGTACATTAGTGAGGAGTTGGAGTGATAGGGGAGGGGGTGAGGGTGGGGGTGTGTGATAGCATGCAGGTAGGGTGGGGGATATGATAGTTAAGATTTGACTTACCAGTGTCCATTCCTCCACCGACTCCTCCGAGGCCCTCTGGATGCATGATGGTCAAGACCTGCTCCTCCCATGTTGTTAGTTGTGGGGGAGGAGGTGGGGGTCCGCCGCCAGTCGGCTGAATCACGATGTTGTGCCTGGAGACCACTGAACGCACCTTCCCCCATAGGTCGTTCACCTCTTCCTGATGTCCTCCCGATTTCTTGGGTGCTGTCCCACAGCGTTGACCCTGTCGACGATTCTTCGCCATAGCTCCTTCTTCCTGGCTATGGAGGTGTGCTGCACCTGTGCTCCAAATAGCGGTGGCTCTACCCGTAGGATTTCCTCCACCATGACCCTGAGCTCCTCCTCGGAAACCCTGGGGTGTCTTTGGCGTGACATGGGGTGGTGTAGGTGATGTGTGGGGTGGTGTATGTGTTGATGGGTGTGGTGATGTGGGGTGTTTTGTGCGTGGATGTTGTATGGGTGATGGTGTTGTGTGCATCTGTGTGGTGGGGTTGTCTATTGCTGTGCTATCTCTCTGTCGCCTTTGTCTCTAATTTTTGGTTGTAGTGGTTTGTGGGTTATGTGGGTGTGTGTTTTATATTGTATTGAGTGTGTGGGAGTGGTGTTTGTATGTGTCTCAGGTGTGTGTAATTCGAATTGTCCAATGTGGCGGTGTTCTGGAGATGTGTGTGTATTTTGAGCGCGGCGGTGTGTACCGCCAATGTAATACCGCAGTTGAAAGACCGCCGCTTGGATTAGTGGGTCGTGATAGCATGAGTGTGTTTCTGTTGGCGTGACGGTGGAGGTTTTGTTTTCGCCAGTTTATCACTGACCTTTGGTGTGGTGGACTTGTGTGGGTGTCTGAATTTCGGTGGATTCCGAGCTGTGGGTCTTAATAGCTGTGGCGGAATTCCACGGCCGCGGCAGTGTATTAGCGGTCTTCTGCACGGCGGTAAGCGGCTTTTACCGCCGATGTTGTAATGAGGACCTTTGTTTGCTTTTAAAAGACTTAAGACTATTTATATCACTTTCCAGTGATACCTTTACATTTTCTTATTGTATCTTTTATCGTTTTGACCTGCAAATATCCAGATAAATATTATATATTTTTCTAAACACTGTGTGGTATATTTTTGTGGTGCTATATTGTGTTATTGTATAATTTATTGCACAAATACTTTACACATTGCCTTCTAAGTTAAGCCTGACTGCTCAGTTCAAGCTACCAGAGGGAGGGCACAGGATAATTTGGATTGTGTGTGACTTACCCTGACTAGAGTGAGGGTCCTTGCATGGACAGGGGGTAACCTGACTGCCAATCAAAGACCCCATTTCTAACATTGGTGATCAGCGGTGAGGATAGGACTTGTAATTGTGCAGTGACATACAGTAGCTAACTATTTCACTACCTACCCACAGTTGAAGGTCAACTTGATTTTTATCTCTTTTTGCAAATTCGTTTTTCCTGACAATTTTCTAAACCTAAATCCTCACTCAACAAGTCTCAGGCTGGGTCTCAAGCAGGAGATTTTGACTTAGCCCTGTTGGAGACATATACTGTCAAACATCTAAAAGGGTTCTGCAGGGAGATGAGTGTACCCACCCAAGGGGCCTCCAGAAAAGAGGACTTTCAAGTGGCACTGAGGGCCTGGGCAGAAGCCCATTTAGAGGAGGATGCTGAGGAGGAGGAGCAAGAAGATGGCCCCCCAGAGGATTTTTTGCCATCAGTGGGTGATGTTACCACTGCAATTGTGCCCCCTTCCAGACCAGGGAGCAGTTTCTCTGATCAAGGCCTGACCGCAGAGGAAAGGAGAGAGGAGAGGGAGTTCCAATTGCAAATGGCAAGACTGAAAATTGAGGCTCAACAGGAGGAAAGAAGGGCAGAGAGACAAGCACAAGCAGCTGAGAGAGCCTTGGCTGAAAATAAACTTTTGTTGGCTCATGAACTGAGTCTCAAGGAGCTGGATCTCAAGGCAAAGCAGTCTGAATACAGCAGTAATGGTGGCAGCATACAGACAGGACCTGCTGGAGAAAAGAAGGTTTGTATACCCAAAAATGTGTGCCCAGTTTTGTGGTGGGAGATGACATAGATAAATGGCTAGCTGCTTATGAAGTTGCACTGAGGGCTCATGAGGTTCCTGAAGGGAAATGGGGTACAGCTATGTGGAGTTATGTGCCACCATTGGGGAGGGACACACTTCCCACATTGGACATAAAGGATCAAAATACATACCCACTTCAGCAAGCCATTTTACTTGCCAAGTTTGGGCAGACCCCTGAGAAATACCATCCGAGGTTCAGGGACAGCACCAAACTGTCCACACAAACATGGGTAGATTTCTTTGACTTTTCCAGTAAGGCACTGAATGGATGGGTGCGGGGCTGCAAAGTAGATGATTACACAGGATTGTATAATTTGAGTCTGAGAGAGCATATACTCAGTATTTGTTTTACAGAGTTGCACCAGCACCTAATAAACAGTGAGCTGACTGATCCCAGGAAGCTTGCTGAGGAGGCGGACCTCTGGACTAGTACCAGAGTGTCCAGAAAGGTATCTGGGGGGGACACCCACAAAGGTGGTCAGGGTTCCCATCAGAAGAAAGAGGGGGGAGAAAAACTTAAAAACAAGGAGTTCTCAAAAGGCCCCCAAAATAGTTCCCAGGGGAGTAGTGGTAACCAGTCCCAGTCTGATTTCAAAAGGAGAGTTTTTACTGACCATAAGACAGGGAGGTTTGTACCCAAATGTGCAGAGTGCAATAAGCATGGGCACTCTGAGGGTGACTCCAAGTGTCCCAAGAGGGCACAGCCCCCCAAAGGAGGGCAGGCACCTGGGTTGGCTAGCGTAGCGCTCGGGGAGGAGATGGTCCCAGTCAGTTTTGGGGAGCAGACAGAGGTAACCCTAGTGTTCCTTGGGGATGCAGAGATGGTGCCAAAAACCCACATGCCTGCCAATACTTCCACGTATAGGCAGTGGGTCACCATCAATGGGCAAAGGGTGGAGGCTCTGCATGACACAGGAGCCAGCATGACTACTGTCAAGGGTCAGCTGGTGTCGGCAGAGCAGGTCATCCCAAATACATTCCACCAGGTCATAGTCGCCGACAATCGTGAGAGCCACCTACCGGTAGCTCTGGTTCCCTTTGAGTTGGGGGGGGTCCTCTGGTACTCTAAAAGCAGCTGTGAGTCCTGCCATGCCTGTAGATTGTCTGTTAGGCAACGACCTTGAGCACACTACCTGGAAGGAGGTAGAGCTAAGGTCTCACTTGGAGATGTTAGGATTGCCTGCGTGGGTCTGCATGACCACACGGTCCATGGCTGCCCGAGACGGAAGTCAAGGGCATCTGGAGCAATGGCCCAGACAACTGCCAAGAGGAGGGGCAGGGGGCGCGGGAAGCCGGTCCCAGAAGTTCCCGCAGTGGTTGACGGGGTTCCTGAGGAGGAGGCCCCGAGCCAACTGGGGAAGACATTGCTGCCCTAGGTGACCTACCTGAACTTGCTGGCTGGCAAGTTGAGGGTGGGCCCACCAGGGAGGAATTCCGCAAGGCGCAGAAAGAATGTCCCACTCAAGAGGGCATGAGGAAGCAAGCCTCAGCCCAGGCAGCAGGTGAAGCCTCTGGCGATCACCACATATATTGGGAGAATGATCTCCTCTACAGTGAGCCTAAGGTTCCGGCCATTGGGGCAGCGCGTGCGCTGGTGGTCCCCCAGTGTTACCGGACCTACCTACTGGGACTGGCTCACGACATTCCCCTGGCAGGACATTTGGGGCAAGACAAGACCTTTGCCAGGCTTGTCACCCACTTCTATTGGCCAAACACAGGCTACTCAGCCTCACTTACATACATCTGCATTTTGAATGGGTCTTCCTGGGCTGGGAGGGTGGCGGGCCTCCTCTCACACAAAAAACCCTCTAGTGGGACCCTGGCAGACAGGATTGAACTGAAAGGGGATCTGGGGCACTTCTAAGCCACTCTTTGAAGTCTCCCCCACTTCAAAGGCACATTTGGGTATAAAACAGGGCCTCTGCCCTACCCCCTCAGACACTTCCCGGAGAAGAAACCTGAACAAGAACCTGCACCCTGACAAGAAGAACTGCCTGGCTGCCTAAAGGACTCACCTGACTGCTTTCTACAGAGGACTGCTGCCTTGCTGTTGCCCTGCTGTCTTGCTGCTCTCTTGCCTTGCTGCAGAAGTGCTTTCCAAGGGCTTGGATAGAGCTTGCCTCCTATTCCCTGAAGTCTCAGGACCAAAATGACTTCTCTCTTGCAACTGGACTCCTTGTGAAGACAAATTCGACGCACAGCTTGTTCCGCGGTGAAAAATTCACCCCAACGCCGAACCGGGACGCCGCAGCTCGACTTCACAAGGAAAAGAACGACGCGGCGCCTGCGGTGCGACCGGAACTTCGACGCACGGCCCACCTGAGACAACGCCGTCCGACTTCCAGAGGGGAAATCGACGCAGCGCCTGCCGTGAGGGAGAAATTTCCCGCATCGCCCACCGGAACGACGCAGAGCTGGTCAACAAGCCCAGGATTCCACGCACAGACCCCGGGGCAACTGAAAACCCCGCAACCCGAAGAGGAGACCCGTCCGCACGCCGGAAATCGACGCAACGTCTTCTGTGTGTAGAAAATAACGATGCAAGTCTGTGTGTGAAGGGGCGAAACCGACGCACACCATTTTCCACGCATCTCCTCCTCTGCAGCCCTTTGCAGAGATTTTTCACTCAAACCAGGTACTTTGTGCTTGAAAGAGACTTTGTTTGCTTTTAAAATACTTAAGACACTTTATATCACTTTCCAGTGATACCTTTACATTTTCTTACTGCATCTTTTATCGTTTTGACCTGCAAATATCCACATAAATATTATATATTTTTCTAAACACTGTGTGGTGTATTTTTGTGGTGCTATATTGTGGTTTTGTATGATATATTGCACAAATACTTTGCACATTGCCTTCTAAGTTAAGCCTGACTGCTCAGTGACAAGCTACCAGAGGGTGGGCACAGGATAATTTGGATTGTGTATGACTTACCCTGACTAGAGTGAGGGTCCTTGCTTGGACAGGGGGTAACCTGACTGCCAACCAAAGACCCTATTTCTAACAGTCAGCTTTAACAGGATTTACCGGGCTGCTTTGAATAGGTGATAAGTGGCCTGCACTGATCAGAGGTTTTCTGATGGGGGGAGTTCTGCAGCTGCAGTGGCCAGGCCAGGAAGGGGGCAGCGTAAATCAAACTGGGCCTCAAAGGAAGCAGGACAGTAAGGAATGCCAGCCGGGCCTGCCATCTTATTCTGTACCCCATAGACAGATAGCAGGCCCAGGAAAAGAATTTGCAGATGGTCTGGAGAGGGAGCGTTAATGGAAATGAACCACACCAATAGGTTGGTTTAGCCAGGTCTTACTCCTCTGGAGAGAAATCGTCCCTCTAGGATTTTAAAGTTCACTGCTTTGTGGGACAAGAAAATGTCACACTTTGGAGGAAGCTCACATGCTTTTGCGTGGCACCCTGCATCTCATTCAACAGGGGTGCCCCTTCTTGTCCCCCAAAATGATTGAATAATATCTGGGAGCTGCATTGCAACTCAGATCTGCTGCCTGAAACCACAAGAAGAAGAAGAACTGCCCTGCCTGAACCCTGGTCTGCAACCCGAAGGACTGCACTGTTAAGAACTGCACCTGTTGCACACTGGAACAACAGCCCAAAGGGCTTTGCCTTGTTTTCTAAAGGACTCAGGAGTGGACTCCAAAAATGCAACTGATTAGCAGAGCTTGCCTTCACCAACTATCACAAACGTCCCCAGCCTGGATTACTTCCAGTGGACTGTTAAGGATTTTGCCAGTTACATTGTGGAAATTGTAGCCCTAAACTTCCAAGGGCCATCTTAGAGCTTCTAGACACTTGGATTTGTGTTTTTGACATTTAGGACCCCCGTGAGGAATTTCATGAAGAAATTCAAGAAGTTAGGAGAAGTTTAGAGCATCCTTGGGAAAAAGCTCAATAAGTGGACCAACCAGACATAGGGGGTCAGTATGACCCTGGCAGTCCTGCCCCGCCATGCCGGCGGTGGCAACCAGACTGCAGACAGTATGGCAGTGCAGGCCCGCCAAATTAAAACAAGGGCAGTGAACAAGCTGCATCGCAGCCAGTTCACCACCTGTATCGCCAGGGGTGTAGGATCGCCTGGCCAAAGGTTGACCACCTTTGACCCAGTGGTTCACCTAACACCACCTGCAGTATTTTGAAAATCCTTACTGCCAGGGATTCCATGGTGGCAGCCAAGCCATGAAATCCCTGGCGGTGAGGATAGTGGCGAGAGGAATCCTCATTCCTGTCACCACTACAGGACTCCCCAACTCCCCCTCCATGTCGGAACCCTCCACCTCGACCAAATCAGAAGCCCCCATTCCCCAAGCAGCAATGCCCTCCCTCCCCTATCCCCATATTGTACCCCTACCCCGACCCCATCCACACACACACCCACCACACATACATACATACACAAGCACTCCCACACTCACTCTTTCACACACACATACACACATGACCACAACACTCCCCCACCCTCGCATACACCCAATCACACAGGCACACAAGCACTCACAACATCCCCACACCCCCCCCATTCACACACACAAACACCCCCCCATTCATGCACACAACACTCAACTCCCCCCTCCCTTGTTGGTCAATCACCTTACCTGGTGTTCGCAGTGGTTGTCCAGGAGAGAACGGGGTCCATGGCGCTTGCTCTGCCGCCTGCACCCCACCAACACAACACTGCCACGCCGTCTATGATGTAGTAATATGGTGGGCGGTGTTGTGGGGATGTGGCGGTGGTGACAGAGCAAGCTCCACTAGACTGCCGACCGCCAGTATGGCTGCACCCGGCCTCCCCTCCAAAAAGTGGTGGAGAGCAGCCAGCAGCCATAATATGGCGGTCTGAAGACCGCCAACACTGGTGGTCAAGTAGCGGTTGTGACTTCGGCGGTCGGCGAAATAGACCGCCAAAGTCATAATGAGGGCCATAGTGAGTAAGCCGACTACCTTCAACCGCTGTATGGCCTGTATTTCATGTTTGTCCCTCTGAAAGCTCTAGAGCTCCACCCTTTCAGGATTTCACCGGGGCCTCGCAGACAAGAAATCTGAAGACGTCACATCAAAATCAGCTTTCTGGAGACATTGAGAGAGAAAAGCTCTACAAAAGTTTCTAAGTGTGAAGGTAACATTTTGACTGAGGCCTCCTGCTCAGTGTTTCCGAGCAGGGCTCCACTGGGGCCAGACTCAAATTGTGACTTGGGCCCGGTCTAGCGTGGCCAGATGTCCCTGGTTGGTGCAGTTGATTTCTAATTACAAGAAAGCACATTCTTTGATGTAAACTTTACAAAGTCATATCTTTGGTTCCCTATATTGGATTTGTGTTCCTTTGGTGTAATTTTAAAGTTATTAATATTTCCTGTTTTTATACAGTGGTTTGGGATTTTTGTTGTATGTTGTGTCTTACATATTTACTGGATTGGTGTATTTAAATGCTTTACATACCTGTCTCCTAAGTTAAGCCTGACAACCCGTTGGCAAACTACCAGGGGTTGAGCCAGACCTTACATTGTCTTTGGGGCATTATGGCGAGTGGTTGGTGTGTGCTTACCTTTACTAATAACCAGCTTCAACCATGAATGGAAAGCAAGTTCAGGACAATCAGATTTATTTCTAAATCCAGTCTGCCCCTAATCGCAATACATCATATTTGCAGACATTCTCTCTGCTTATCTGTAGAAGAATAACTCTTCCATAGATTATTTTTTTTACTTCTGATTTTTTTTAAGCCAAAGTTGCCACATTCTGGCTCAAATATCTCAACTACAACTTCACAATTCTTTATTAAGTCCCAGTGACAAGTTACAGTTTTCAGGATAAGTACTTTGATTTTTCTACATGATTTACAAGCTGTCACATGTCTTCATTCTGACTCTGAGCCAAGGATATCATAGCATGTTACCTTAACCCATGATCTTTCATGCATATTGTCACAGCTCACTCTTATGACACAATCAGCTGAGGTGGGACACAAACTGGGCACTGTAATGATGAAGGAGTACTGTTGACAAGTGCCAAAGACAATTAATTGAGCCTAAGTAAAGCCTTGCTGGCAATTGCTAGCCTATGTAGCAGTTCTAGAACCAAGCAATGCCTACTAACTCATGAATAATAAAAAGTTTGTCTTCTATAACACATACCCCTTTGTGCTGAATCCTTCCCAGTAGAGGTGAGAGCATTGGGATAGTTCTAACTGGTGCTATTCTTATTACATTCTTTGAGGTAGAATCATTCCATGGAGCCATAATTAGCCCTGGTTGTGGTGAGACCATTGTGGATCCCTGAACTGCAGCTGGACATTCTTGAAAGGACAGAAGCCTTACTGTGTATTTAGTAGCAATAGGTCAGAACCTCACAATAGAGGGGTTCTAACAGTGGTAATAGTAAAAGTATGAAGTGTATTTAACAACATGACATTGCATGCTTCTTCATCAGGGCCCCCACATTCTAAACACAAGTCCAGATTGGACTTGTGCTAGCATATTTTCACAGCATTCATGAGCTGTTATTTGTCCCCAGTGACTTATTTATAGTAATTAACGTAAAGAAATTTGATTACTGTTAGTAATTGAGTTTCTGGTTAACACAAACACAACATAAATTAACCTGTGCTCACCCTTAGGTTGCTTGGCAGAGAGCAGTCAGGCTTACCTTTAGAGGCAATTTGCAAAGTATTTGTGCAACACTTCAAACAGTAAAACAGTGAAAACATAACACAAAAAGATATTATACTTGATTAGAAAAATAAAACTTTACTTAATAAATAAGGCAAGATCAAAACAACAAAAATCCAATTCGTAAACCTTGTTTTATGAATTTTTAAATGATAAACTTTAAGATAGTGCTTAGAAGCAAAAAGCACCTACTGGGGATACCGGGTCCTGTCGGACCTGGACAAAGTCAAAAGTTCAAGCCCACTGCAATGGAGTGCAGACTGGTCACAGGGACCTTGCTGGGCCCACTGAACCTAAGTACCTTAAAATCCTAGTGCAGAAGTGTTACTCTGGTTCCAAAACAGGCAGTTGAGGAGATGCTTCTATTTTTCACACACAGTTGAGGAGATGCATTAAAGTTCCCCACACAGTGGTAGTGATGCATCAGAGCCAAGATGCATTAGAGTTTGGGTGCGGGCCGCATCGAGCCGATGTGCTGATTCCGATGAGCAAAGTGGCTGAGATGAGGAGTTCGGCATCATCGTCTGGGCTGTCGGCGATGGCAATGCAGGAACCCTGCGCCAAAACAAGTTACACAGTGCTGGTTCCGAAACGATGCACCGGTTTTATCCATAAAATGGCAGAGATGTACAGGTTCCGTCCTTACAATGGTGGACATGTACTGGTTCTGCTGGTGTAGCACCATAAGATCTACTTCCAAGGGTCCAGGACTTGGGTGGCACCACTTGACAGATCAGGCTCACAGCAGACAGAGTCCAGTTATAGTGTTGGGGTTGATTGGACGTTTTTTATGTTCTTGAGACTTAAGGTCAAGAGACCAGTCAGCTGGCCCTTGGTGTCACTCTGGGTTCTGGGTTAGAGAAATGCAGGTACAGTCCTTCTCACCCAGGTAAGGAGGGCAGCAGGTAGCAGGTCAGCACAGTCAGGCAGCAGTTCTTCCAGAGCAGCAGTCTACCAGATTAGCACCTCTTGTTGCGGCACAGCAGTCATTCTTCCTGCCAGGGTAGCCACAGGTCCAGAAGTGTACTGAAATAGTAGGGTCTGAGGCCCATTTCTTATACACAGTGGTGCCTTTGAAGTGAGGGAGAGTTCAAAGAAGTCTAAGAAGTGTCCCCTTCCCCCCTTCGCTCTACGATCACTACAAGGGCATATGCATCTCTTTGAATGGGGACACATGTAGGAAGGTGCCCCTTTTGACATGGTCACCCCCACATTTTGCCTGGTATTCAATATACATTTGCCCTCCCCATTCATCCCTTGTAAATGGTACCCCTGGTACCTAGGGAATGGGTACCAAAAAGGGTCCTCAAGGGCTGGGTCACATATTGTGCCATCCTAAGGAACTCCTCACGTAGCACATGCAGACTGCCATTGCAGGCTGTGTGTCTTGGTGCAGCTGAGAGTGAAAACAGGACAGCCTGTGTATGTCATGTCTCCTAACATCGCATGCAATATATGTAAGTCACTCCTACAGCAGGCCTTACAGCCCTAAAGCAGAGTGCATTATATTACAAGTTAGGGCATATTTGCACAAGCAGATATGCCCCTGCTCTGTCTTTGTGAATTCAATTACATAGTGAGTGAACAGGGAAACCATTTTAAATAAATGTGCTGGACACTGGTCACTAGAAGTTCTCCAGCTGCATGATGGCTTCACTGAAAATAGGGATGTTTGGTACCAAACGCCTTGTTTTAATAGACCTTCACTGATGCCAGTGATGGATTTATTAATATATGCACCCATAGGGAACCTTAGTGCCACCCCCTGAAAACTTACCATGTACCTGTGTGTGTACTGACCAGTTTCAGCCAGCCTGCCACCACCAGACACAAGTTTGAGCCCCCAAGGGTGATAGCCTTTGCTCGTGGGGCAGTCATAAACTAAACCTGCTCTGAGAGAGGTGTTTACACATCCTACCCAACAGGATTACCTGTGAACCTGCATTCCAAGACAGGAGGCTTCATCGGTCTTGGTATGCAGATCTGGCTTCCAGGAGAGATGCCAACCCCTGCTCCAAAGGCCAGGGCCATTTTGGCACCTGGGCAGGTAGGAAATTTAGTATGCAGAGAGGTGTATCCACTCCTCAGGTCAATCCCACCACTATGGTTAGCTGTGGACACAACTTTTAGAAATCTGCCATCTTGGTGTTGCCAGATCTAAGAACTCTGGGACAGGGTGATACCCACTTTCCACAGGAAGTGGTCATATAGGGCGTGTGGTGACCCAAAGGGTAAGCATCTCATTGGCTACTACCCTACCCCCCAAAAATGCCCCTAAATTCAGTATTTATGGGAGGCGCTTGCACCAAGAAATCAGATTCCTGCTGACCAATGAAGAAGGACATTCAAGAGCCAGAAAAGTAAAGCTTGAGGAAGAAGCACCGGACTTGGCCCCAGTCCTGCCAGCCTGTCTGCTGCTCCCACCTATGTGCACCAAATATGACTCTTTCTGAATTTGCTGTGCATCCAAATGCCTAGGAGGCCTGCCTGCCTTCAACAAAGATTCAGGATCTCCATTGGAGCAGCAGGACTGCTTCCCTGCAACTTGCAGGCACCTCAAGGCAAATTATAAAGACTCCAGACTGCCAAGAACCTGACACCTGAAAGCACCACTGCACCCATGCTGAGCATCCCATGATGAAGTGGACAGACGGTGCCAGGACAGACCCCCAGACCATGAGAGACAAAGGCCACAAAGGAATTGCTCACTGTAGACTCACCAGTGCCACTTGCAGCCTGTGCACGCAGGCCCCATCAACTGCAGGTGCTCCGGTGGAGAAAGCCAGATGGCTCAAGGCACCTTTACCATCGCCCCCCGCCCACAGATAAGAAAACCCAAGGTGTCACCAAGTCTCCAAACATCTCAAAAGTTGAACCCCCTTGTTTGTTCCTTTCTAAATGGATCCACAGTCTTCACCTGCAGCAGCTCTTCGACCAGACCTATCCCCATTGACTAAGCTTGAGCACCCGACGGCATTTTACACCTCTTCATGCAGCTGCCCCAGTGCTGCCTGGTGTGACCTGCTGGTACGGTCCTGACTCTTGCCCAATACTTACCCTAAGTCGAAGAGATTGGTCCCGTAAGTTGCTGTACTATACCTGAATGCAGTCCTTGTTTGTCTCTCCATAGGATTACATTTCAGCTTTTCAGAAATTGTACTATGTCGACTTTTCAAAACTGTAAAGATTTTTCTTGCAAAATGTGCTTACCTCATCTAATTTAGTCTGGTGCCAGAATATATATGAAGATACTTGGGGGCATATTTCTAGCCCCATTCTAAGGCCACATTGGCGTAATTTTTTACACTAATGTGGCGTTAGAAGGCCAAAAACGCTGCGCTATATTGCATTCATTGTGCCGTGTTGTAACCCTTTGCACTGCATTATTCCTGTGCCAGGCATAATGGATGCAAAGGGGGCATTCCCCTTTTAGGGGCTGCAAAGAAATGGTTCAAAGAAATATATGAGATTTCTTTGCATCATTTTTTTCAGCACCTTTAATGCCTGCTCAGCACAGGAATTAAAAGTAGGCTTCCATTCATTACAATGGGCCGCTGGGTGCTTTGAAGGATTAGCATCAAAATATTTGATGTTAATCCTGCAAAGCACCAGACTAGCATAAAAAATTCTGACGTAAGTCCCCTAACTACCACCATGGTACACCATATTTTAAATACACAGCACACATGGTGGCGTTAGGGGGACGCTAAGGGGCGCAAGAAAAGTGGTTAAGTGCAGTGTCACTTTGATTAAATATGCCCCTTGCTATTTTTGCAAATTGGTGTGGATATCCTTCTTGAGTCTTGTGTTTCATTTATTGACTGTGTGTTTGCAGATGTCTCACACTCCTCTCTGATAAGCCTAAAGGTGCTTGACCACTCTACCCCCCTAAAATGCGCACCTTGAGACCGTTAGAGCAAGCCCCTGTCCACTAGTAAGGGGACACGTGGAATCTTTGCATGATATCTCTCATTTTGGTAGATCATATTAAGAGCCAGCTTCCTGTAGGAAAGTCCTCCTTTGTGTTCTGGTCACCCCCAAATCTTTTGGACAGATACTGGTGGTTACTGACTCTTGACTGTGCACTGGTTACTGCTTACCAGTCCCAGGGCCAGTGCTCTGTGTAAAGTGGATATGCAAATTAGGCTAATTATAATTGTCAATATTAACCTACCTATAAGTCCCTAGTTTATGGTAGGGCATGCAGGTTTAGGGACCCCAGCATAGGTAGTGCACCCATAGGTGCACTGCTGAGGTGCCCAGTGTCATTTTAAAGGAAGGCTTCTCTTGCTGGCTGCTTTTAAACTAAGGTTACATGTAAATTCGACTTTGGAATTAAAAGTACTTCCTAAGTCTTAAACTACTATATTTTTACATATAAGTCACCCCTAAGGTGTGCCCTAAATGCGACAAAGGATAGGATGCCATGTAACTATAAGCAGAAAACGTATAAAAAATAGTTTTGTAAGCCCTGGTGAGGTAAAACAGTCAAATTAGTTTTTGCCTCATTGTAGTGAATGGCCTTCATAAGCTAGAATGGGGAGATTTTAATTTAAATTATAAAGTCCCCTTTAGTTTGGTATCAAATTAATTGTTATAATAAATCTCACAACTTGCAATTGTTGGATTTAATATAACTTGTTCAGGTAAAGAGTTTTAAACTTTACCTCAAAAGTTGCCAACTTCAGGCCTCTAGTGCTTTGCTCTGATTGACCAGCCTATTACAGCCTGGCCAGGCTGCCTTGATGAGGAGTGTAGTAGCCTAGGCTCAACACAAAGAGATGTGCCTGGGGAGGAGATCTTCCCTCAGCAGGTGGAGAAGCAGGAAGGGGGAAGGGCTGCCAAACTGGTCTTTAAAGACAGGGAAGGATATGTGGAGCAACCCAGCACCTCCCTCACATCCTGCAAACCCAGACAATTAGGTGCCCCTTGATTAGATTAGGAGAGGGAAGGAGAGGGGTGTGTTTAGGATTTTTAGTCACACCAATGGGTGGGCTCAGCCAGATTTAACCTCCACAAATCATTTTCAATGTTGCTCCCTGGGACTGATTATTGCAACACGTCTCAGGGAGTGGTCATCACAGGGGGAAGGACCCTGCACCTGATTGGAGAACCAGGACCCCCCCTGTTTTTCACCCAGGAGCAAGGATAAAACTGGCAGACCTGCACCCACACCTCAGATCCCTACAAGGAAGATCTACAGGAGAAGAAGGAATGCCCTGCTGGACCCCTGGCCTGCACCTGGACACTGCACTCTTGAGGACTGCAGCAGCTGCGCAATTGGGCTTCACCACAAGAAGGACTTTGCCTGGCTTCAACTGGTTGAAGGAGGGACTTCTTGTTTGCTACAGGTGAGAAATTTCTACCCAGAGTCCCTTGCACCAACTCCTGAAGAAACTGACCAGCTGACCACTGTCCAGTGGGCAAGCTGGAGTTTGCAGCAGGTGCATTCTGGGAGTTGTAGTCCGCACCATCAAGGCGCATCCTAGAGCAACTTTTTGAAAAAAAGCTCCATAAAGGGACTGACACGCCATCGCAACTCTAGCCGGCTTGCCTCAAACCCGACCCGGCCTGAAGAAAATCTCCGAAAAAGTGACTACGTCCGAACACAGAAAGTTGACTGGGACATCCCAGGCAGTGTATCCGGAGAGGGCTACAAGGACGTCAGATCACGATGCAGGTTTGCCCCTGTTTAAGGATTTTCATCTTGAAAAAATTACTAAGTCCAAAGGTAAATATCTCCACTGAGGGCTCCCATGACAAGTATCTGAGGAAGAGTTCAAGGAGGTTGGATTGGAATAGCGACATGGTCCCGCTGAAAAAAATCTTCAAGAAAATGTCTAAGTCTGAAAGTAAACTTTTGACCAAGGACTTCCGCGTGCTGTAACCGAGCAGGGCTCTATCACGGTCGGCCTTAAACTTTGACTTTGCCCCGGTCGAGGTCCGACCAGATGACCAGATTGGCGCTATTCGTTGCTAAGCGCTAAAAAGCATTAATTCTTTAAAAATTCATATCTTCGGTTCCCTTTATCCGATTTTATTTGTTTTGGTGTCATTTTAAAGCTAAAAGTATTTCTTATTTTATAAAGTGTTTCTGGATTTTTAAACTGTTTCCTGTGTTTTATTTAATTACTGTTTAGTGATATTTGAATGCTTTACCCTTTGTCTCCTAAGTTAAGGCTTATTGCTCGTTGGCAAGCTACCAACGGATGAGCTGGGTTTAATTTATTGAGACCTAACTGGACCTAAGTGGAAGTTAGTGGCCTATTGCTAGGTGTAGGTACTTACCTGCCCTTATGAATAAGCCATTTTCCAACTGTAAGGTTGTGGCTAGCTCCTCCCGCCGAAACTTTCAGCATGGCTCGTCAGGGCCCATCTAGTCACACCTAAGCTCTTGTTGTGTGTGGCTGCCTGGGGGAATACCCAGAACTCAGTTGACACCCACACTATGCAAATGATCAGAGACAGGCTGCAGGCATCAAGGGCCAGATATACCAAACTTTTTGCACGTCGCAAACAGCGAATTACGCTGTTTGCGACGTGCAAAAAGCAAATCGCAATGCCCAATCCCCGTTTTGCGAGTCAGTATCCTGGTTACCGACTCGCAAAACGGGACTGCGAGTCGCAATTAGGAAGGTGTGTTCCCCTTCCTAATTGTGAGTCGCAGCGCGATACTGTATTGCTTTGTGACCGCAAATGTGGTCGCAAAGCAATCGCAGTTACCACCAGTGTCACACTGGTGGTAACCCATTCACAATTGTGAATGGCATGGAAAACATTTTTTTCAGAGCAGGCAGTGGTCCTATGGACCACTGCCTGCTCTGAAAAAATGAAACTAAAACGTTTCATTTTTTCGTTTTTGTAATGCATCTCATTTTCCTTTAAGGAAAACGGGCTGCATTACAAAAAAAAAAAAACTGCTTTATTTAAAAGCAGTCACAGACATGGTGGTCTGCTGTCTCCAGCAGGCCACCATCCCTGTGAGTGCCTCCACTCGCAAGGGGGTTGCAAATTGCGACCCACCTCATTAATATTAATGAGGTGTGCCTTTGCGACCCCCTTGCGAGTCGCAGATGGTGTCGGGAACACCATCCTACATTCTGGATTGCGACTCGCAATTTGCAAGTCGCAATCCAGAATTTTGCTACATCTGGCCCAAAATGACTAAAGTAAGAAAATGAAAACTTTCTAAAAGTGGCATGTTTCAGATTTACAATTTAAAATCTGACTTCTCCATAAACTGAGATTTTAAATTGTGATTCCAGCGATGCCACACTCAAAAAACATATCTCTTCCAGATTGTGAATTACACTTATAAGATGTAATAAGGTAAACTCAATGTTAACCTATGGGAGTGACAGGTATTGCACTAGTGAAAATCAAATCTAAGAGTTGTCACTACCAGGACCTTTAATAAGTAAAACTACATGGCACCCTGCTCTTGGGGATATCTAGATCCTACCCCAGGGGTGATATACATTTTAAATAGAAACTGGGTTATTTTTCCAAGTCAACATGGCAGTTTAAACTGTACACACAGCCTCAGCAATGGTAGGCCTGAGACATACTGAAGTGGGAGGCACAATCAGTGCTGCAGGACTCTAGCAGCATTTATTTTACAGGCCCTGGGAACCTGCAGTGCACTTTACTGTGGACATTTAAGTAAATTAAATATGACAAATGGGAATATGCCAATCAAGTCCTGTTTTAAGGCGAGAGCCCAAGCACTTTAGCACTGGTTAGAAGTGTTAAGGTGTGCAGAGTCCTGAAGCTAACAAAGTCAGCAAAACGTGGAGTGTTAAAGACAAAGGGCCATATTTATACTTTTTGACGCTCAACTGCGCCAACGCAGTTGTGCGTCAAAAATGTTAACGCCGGCTAACGCCATTCCAAAGCGCCATGCGGGCGCCTTATTTATGGAATGACGTTAGCCGGCGCAGCTGACTGGTGTGCGTCAAAAAAAATGACCCACACCAGGCAGCGCCGGCGTAGGGGAAAATGGAGCTTGGGCGTCAAAAAATGGGGAAAGTCAGGTCTGAGGCAAAATATTGCCCTCAACCCGATTTGCGCCATTTATTTTGACTCCCAACCCCCATTGAAATGACTCCTGTCTTAGCACAGACAGGAGTCATGCCCCCTTTCCCAATGGCCATGCCCAGGGGACTTATGTCCCCCTGGGCATGGTTATTGGGCATAGTGGCATGTAGGGGGGCACAAATCAGGCCCCCCTATGCCACAAAAAAATAAAAATAAAAATACGTACCTGAACTTACCTTAAGTTCCCTGGGATGGGTCTCTCCATCCTTGGGCGTCCTCCTGGGGTGGGCAAGGGTGGCAGGGGGTGTCCCTGGGGGCATGGGAGGGCACCTCTGGGCTCCTTCCGAGCCCACAGGTCCCTTAACGCCTGCCCTGACCAGGCGTTAAAAAAGGACGCGAAAGCGGCTGGACGTCATTTTTTTTGACCCGCCCACTCCTGTGCGTCATTTTTGCATGGGAGTTTAAATAAGGCGCACATGCCTTGGAGTCATTTTTTAGACGGGAACGCCTACCTTGCATATCATTAACGCAAGGTAGGTGTCCACACTAAAAAATGACGCAAACTCCAAGATCTTTGGCACTAGACGGGTCTAACGCCAAAGTATAAATATGGAGTTAGCTTTGCGTCGGATTTGCATAAAAAAAAACGACGCAATTCAGGCGCAAACAGAGTATAAATATGCCCCAAAATGTTTGGGACTGACCCTGCAAAAGGAGCCAGGTACAACAACTACCTGAAATGTTTAGGCACTGCACCAAGGAATTATAGTGCCTTCCCAGTGCATATATGAATGACCACAAGAATATACACTTGTAAAAGGGATTCTAACATTTTCTGAATAACATTGCTTAATCTGAACCCACAAACCAAGCATAATCTCACCAACCCTGTACTAAAATAATGTCACTTTAGACCTCAATCCAGGTTTTATAGTTTATTTTTTATTGCCTCTTTCTGGACAATATCATGCTGTAAAGCACCAAGCCACCCTGTGCCCGAGACCCTAATGAGCTATATCAAGAACCTAAAATAGGTGAGCAGGAAATCTTCAGGTACATCTCAGTACCATTGACATTAGATGATAGGCTTTAAAAAGTCTGTTGGAATAAGGACTGAGCTTGAGGTACACCCTGGCTCATATGAGCTGCATCTAAGAAATAAAGGGGATATTTAACAAAAGTGGTGCTGCATCTAGTGCAGGACCACTTTCCTTGCCCCCCTTAGTGCCTCCCTTCCACCACCATGTGTGCAGGCGTTAAGAGTGCTGAACAAAATGTCACAAGGAAATCTCTTAGATTTCCTTGTGCCATTTTTTTGGCCTCCCCTAACGAGGGAATGCCCACCTTGCATGCTTTGCGCCACTTTGTAAATATGGCAGCTCTAAGGTGGCATAGGGGCTCTTAAATCTGACCTAAAATCTCTTTGAAGTCTATGTGTTGCACACAGTTTTCAAGGTAAGAAGTAAAGTAGCTCAGTAAGGTCCCTTTGATCCCATTCTATTATTGAGACAATTCAGGAGAGAGTTGAGATTTACTCCGTCAAAGGCCACACAAAGACCATGGAGGATGAATAGAAGTTAGTTTATTTTGTCAAGAAGGGATAGAGCATTATTAGATATCTGACCAAAGACCGTTTATGCACTACACGCCAATCCGAATCCTGTTTATAAATTGTCATTTGTTATGATGCATTGAAAAAGTTCAACATACTAAAATGCTTGGTTTGATGGGATTCCTTCCTTACAATATGTGGATGGAAGGAGACTACACAAATATGACGTCTTTCTGATTATCTGCATTTGTTTAGGAACATTCTCTTCAAATTCCCCCACCTCCGGAAATGTTAACCCCCACCATATGAGGTGCACTAAGGGCCAGATTTATACTTTTTGATGCCAAGCTGCGCTAACGCAGTTTTTGCTTCAAATATTTTAGTGCTGGCTAGCGTACTTTCTTAACGCCACCCGTGCGTCAAATGTATAATTTGACGCTGGGTGGTCCTAAGAATAGGTTAGAGTCATTTTTCCTGATGCTAACCATTGCACCTTGTCGTAAGGCAAAATGACGTTAATGCAGGAATAATGATTCTGTTCCGGTTTGTGACATGGAAAAACTTTGCAAAATGGATACGCGCCATTTTTCACCACAATAGCATCAAAAAGAGATGCAGATGGAGCAAATAGTGCTAAGGAGCCCCAAAATAGAACCCAGAAGTTAGGAGAGACTCCAGGGAGACCCCACAACCAGGCCCCAGCCAGGAGGACACAGACAAGACCCAGGGGAGAGGCAAGAGAAGAGGAAGTGTTGCTTCAGCACAGAGGAGCATGAAATTCTGGTGAGAGCGGTGACGGAGCACCAGCATCAACTCTTCATCACCTCTAAATTGCCGATTGGGAGGAGAGAGGCAACTTGGCAACAGATTGTGGACAAGATCAACAGTGTGGCAGAGGTCAGGAGAACTGTCAATGAGTGCAAGAAAAGCTGGCATGACTGCAAGTGCAGGACAAAGGAGAAAATGGCAAAGAACAGGAAGGCAGCACTGCAGACCTGAGGTGGGAGTCCAGCACCGCAAGAGGACCTGGACGAGGTAGTAGAGATGGTTGCAGCTGTCATCCCGGAGGAAATCATCACTGGTATCGCAGGACAGCACAGACTACCATGGAACAACACATATGCAGGGTAAGTTGCATGGGGTACAGAAATTCCTAAATGTCAAGTGCAAGAAGGGGGAGGCACATACCTACTACATAATGCATGTCAGCCCTGAAAATCAAGCAGTGATAAGTGTAAAGGGGCACGGCACGGGTCTCACTGCACTGCCCATGCCAGGTGCATGGGCTGTGCAGGGACATCCAGGGGCACAGCACAACACAACACCAAAAACCTTTGCATGGGGGTACACCGCCAAGGCTGCTGGAAATGCTGAAGCAGACCAGGACGGTAGAGAAGAACGTAAAACTGGTCTGTTGTCACATGACAGCTGGTATTGTCAGAATGTAAACTAGAGGACAATGCCCAGTCTCACGCCATTGGCTCAAGCTGCATTTACCATTGACAACAGTTGCCACTACTACCTTTGCTGTGTGTGCTGGTCAATTAGGAAATGCAGGTAGGAGCCCATGGCACAAACACACTCAAAATGAGGGTTCAGTATGACTATGTGATCAATCCCAATCAATCCCTATCCAAGTGCAACTCCTGTCAACTGCTCATGTCCATAGACTCAATAACCAACAGGTACATAATGATGTACATAGCAGTAATCTCATACCCATGCTGCCCATTCCTGCGCCTGCGTTTACCCCTGTGCCTGTGTCACAATTGCTGCAATGCCACCATGCAACATCTCAAGTGTCATAGTACTAAGAAAACTGCATTGAGGGGGAGGACATATGTGTGTAGGTAGGCAAACACACCTGCACATTCACAAGAGGAAATGGAACTCTGCCAGGCTCATCAGTGCAATACAATGTAGCACACATATGCAAACATCAACATGAGAATCTATCAATGGTGACACCTGAATTGTTTCATGGAAATGCCATACAAGGTATGGTGCTCGGTCTCAGCCCCGCATAGGTGTATGTGAAAAATGATAGACTGGGACAGGGCCATATTGTTTTGTGTGGTGCTGTGGCATCAGCACACCAACAATCATTGCAGGGCCTCACCATGCTAATAGGAGCAGAGGGAGGGTTCATGAGGACAAGAAGGTGGCAAGCCACAATTTGGACAGAACCCACACCTAAAAGATGTGATGCAGACAATTGCCCAAACTGATCAGACTACATGTGACATGCAGGTGGGGCATAAGGCTGAGAGACTGCAAACATTAATGACAGGAACAATCCATAGGAACCAAGATAACAATGTACCACCAATAGGAAGTCAGTGACATCACATTACAAGTGGCAGAACACAGACACACTAATTGTACAATAACTCATTGCAGAGGACGATGGCTCTGCTGTGGATCTCTCTGTCCTGGACTACCCTGATGACCAGGATGACCAGCTGACAACCATCAGCCAGGAAACCCTCTAAGATGTCCTGGGAACCCTTCAGACACCACCACCAGTCGCAAGGAGGAGCATAAATGTAGCAGCCATCCCAGAGAACCCACCCACCACCATAATAGTATAACCTGCCAGCTCAAACACAGCTGAGGACTCTGATGACACAGGAACCACCTATGAGAGGACAGTAGTGGGAGTACAGTGGGAGCTGGGCTAAGAGGTGCGGGTGGGGATGCAAACAATGGCAGCCAGCCTTTAGGGGATGCATATGTGCATGATGACGTTCGCAGAACAATCAGCAGCCATACAAGTCACACAATCCCTACTGCAAGGAGTCCAGTAGTGTGTGAGGGACCTCTCCACTGCTGTGAGAGAGTTGCCACAACACTTGCCTTACCAATCTTGCAGCTGCATGCATGACAACAAGCTGGACTCCATGCACCAGGAACTGGCCTCCGTCAGGGCAGACATGGCTGCCTACCACAGGGATTTTGCTGCCATACTCAATAATCAGCAGCTTCTCCTTGCTGCAGTGATGACATATGTAGTTCAACAGATGGCAGCTGCAGGGAATTTGGTGTCCATTTCTCCACCCACTGAAGTCTGTGTTGCCCCCTCAAACCCACAAGCATCACCATCAAGGGCAGAGGAGACAACACACACATCAGAAGATGAAGATATGGAACAGATCATCTTCACCCATAGGCTTACCCAATAGCACCAGCCCATGCCACATGGGCACTGATTTTCATTTGTCCTGTGCTTGACAACATGCCAGTGTTGCTACAGTTGGTGACATGCACTCTTCACCGACACACTGTTAACCTTCTCGCTACGGACTGCAATTGTCTCTCACTACTCAATTGGCAATTAATGTTCCTCTGCACTGAACAACACTTCATCTCAGCAATTCAATGGCATGTCCCTCAACCTTGCACTTGTGTTGCATCACAATAGAATGCTCTACACTAATGGGTTCACAGACCTGGACTATGTTAATATTGCACTACAGCACTTTAAAATAAACAGCACATACACACCCACTTTGTCTCAGTGTAATGTGACACATCTACTTTGCTGGAGATTTGTAATGCATGTAACATGCCTATGGTCACAGAGTGTCAATAACAGAGTGCAGAAATAATGTGGACAGATATTTACGCACAATGGCCCTGGTTTTTACTTTTTCTGCTCTGCATTTGCATAATTTTTTAAGCTAAATTAGCACAAATGTACAAAATATCATTGTATATTGTAAGTTTACGCTGCTTTCGCATCAAAGAATGAGGCAAATGCAGTGCAATAATAATATAATTCAGGGCCAAGGTATCTACAAGATAAAAGTCAATTCTGGCCACGTCCCCTACAAGCAAGTCATTGTGTATGTGACATTGCTTTGAAACATATATGCCTCACCCGCAACATACAGCAGGAATGGATGTGTAAGAGTGTTTGGCCAATAACTTCAGCTGGGAGTACAAGTAAATCACATTGGCGTGAAATTTGTATACTTGACCTCATCTGAACTTGACACTCCTCAGTTTAGCAGTGCTAACATGAAATTCAGGCTGCAGGCAGACGTTCCACAGTGTCCAACATTCTGACACAGGACCCAAATAATGACAGTTTTAAAACCACACCTACCTGACCAATACATGGGAACCATAGTCACGTTGAGTGATGGGTACAGTGGACGGCAGATGCATTGAGATTTAGATTTGTTGTAGCTGCCAATGTGACAGCTCAGTTGGAAGTGGGAATTAACATTTCAAGAGAGGGATGTGAATGCATTATGGAATACACAGGCCAACAGACAATTGGCACTGTACATATGACACATGCAGTAGAGGAGTACCTAAATCTTTATTAACTTTGTGCAAAACCGAACTTAAAACTGTGTAACACACCTATACTAACCTAATCTCTCCTAACTATAAATTACCCACAACTGGCCCTAACTACCCTATGCTAAGCTTACTTACCACATTTAACAACACACTGTACACATTTGCCCCCCGTATATGATGAGACACATGTAGGACCACATATACTAACCTAAACATATACTAACTAATACTAAACAAATATATATTTTTTTGTATGTTTAAAAAAAAATATGTATATACATATATATATATATATATATATATATATATATATATATATATATATATTTATTTATTTATAAATACACAAAAGCCCCAACATTAACAGACAAACTAACATGTAATAATATTATAAACCCCCAACCTACTTATCCTATCTAAACTACTAACCTACTCTAACCAATCACTAAACCACCTAAACCCACTACAAAACAGGATGAGGAATGAGGAGGGAGGGGACTGAATTAAAGATGAGGGGAGGCAAAAGTTTACAAGTTTGCCCTCCTCAGTGTCTTCTTAATAGCTTTGAGACTCAAGGTAATTTTTTCCCTGTCCTTCTGTATAGTGTCAAGCTTTCTCAACACTTTCCTCATGTCCCTCTGGAGCTCATAAATTGTGGCCATGTCCACTGCAGCAGATGTGGTGGTCTGTGTTTCAGATGTTGTTGGTCCAGCAGGTGTGGTGGTCGGTGGTGCCGAGGTTGACGGTGGAGCCGGTGAGGCTGATGTGATGGTGGCCGCTGTGGTACTGGCTGTAGTTGTGGTGGTGGCTCCAACCTTTGTGGCCAATGCCGGTCCCACTTGGCTGCAAGCCCACCATTCTCCTGTGGCGCACTCACTTTGATAGCGTCTTGCCATCCTTTGGTACCCATACTCGACATCCAATATGTGTCTGTATCTCACTGCCCACTTCTTTAATGCCCTGATCTCCGCTACATCCATGTTGGAAGCTCTAAAAATTAGACAGGCAACCATCATTGTCATCATTATGTAATGCATTTATAGATGATAATCTAACACCCTGCCTCAATTTGTACATGCAGTCAAAATCACAGTCCAGATGATATAATGTCCCTGACGAGTGAAATGGAAATGCTGCCTACCTATCAAGTATTCAACACCATAGCAAAGCACAACAAGAAATGGACCAAATAAAGTGATCTGTGCATTGATGTAGTGCAATGTGTCACAATGCAAAGGCAGCAACTACTTCACATGGGGCAGGCCGACTAATCTTTATCATCTGAGTCAACTTCAAGACACACAAGGCCAGTAATTTGTAGATGTAATTGGCAGGATGGTATGCAGTTGCTAATCATAAGGGGTCGGTGTTGTTTGGGACACTTGCATGCTTGAATGAGATGACTGTCATCTACACTGTGACCATCACATCTACCCACATATATGTTGTTCCCCTATCCCTGTCCCTCGGGGGGGGTGGGCATGCAATATATCATCACAACTGTTGAGGAAAACCACAAAGCCATGTCCAATTGTACATGGATTTAGTGAGTGAAACACATGTGAGGAGGGCTGCCACCTAGGAATGAGGTATCCATAGGTCATTCACACCTACATTCATGTGTCCAGTTGTGGACAACCATCAACACCTGATCTGCCAACACAATTCACAAAACACCCACATTGATGACAGCACACGCCTGGCCTTGACCTGCATGCACGCCTATTACATACTACATAAGTGTCACGTAAATGGAGTACAACTTATGGGACTAGATGCTGGGGGACAGTTACCCATGCATTCCTACATGTACATTACAATACAGGGACAGGGATGTGCAATTTTGTGCCGAAAAATGATGCATGACTGTCTTCTGAGAATGAGGGTATGACTCAGTGGCAATATTCTGACACTGGTGCTCTTCCAAGTCACATGTGGGCCTACATGTGGCTATTAATCACCTTGTTCACATGCTGCAGCCTATTGCACAGCACAAGACTCCCAAGAGATGACTCTCTGCCTGTGAATGTCTAACCTTTGCACAGAATACTATGACAACATCCAGTCACGTATTATATCAGATCACTTCCCAGCTCATCATATACTGCAATGAGTGCAGCACACAAGAGTCACTCACACAACAGCTGCAATCACTACACAGGACAGAAATTATCACATTTACTGGGTAAGTCTGGGTCCTGAAATTGAGCCACTTCCCCGATGGTATAGTGGGCCGGTCCACCTGCAAGACAGGGAAAGGAAATATATGCTCAATGTCTGATCACTGTACAAACGTGTGGACAACTTATCACAGTGTGTAACATTTTATATTAGTGAGCTGCTGATCCTGCATGTAGACACTTCAACAGACATACCACTGCAAACTCACATTGACACTGACACTCCAGTGAGTGATAAACACACATCTGCACACATGCACTGGGCCTAACAATCACGTAATGCTTAACCTGACTACAAACATTTGTGGCTAATCCATTTCAGATGGTACTCCATGTCATGATATGTATTTGGGTGACAATGTCAATGGCACTTCCCTGGTGCACTGCAATACAAGTTACTCAGGTATTGTGGCTTGTGCATCAAAAGACAGTGAGTTACTGTGTGATGGACATGTGGCTCAATTTTCAGTCTGCAATTATCATGCATTCAGTGGTCCATAACAGATGTGGCACAGTTGTATGTAGGTAACAAATGCCCCATTGACAGTGTCCCCTAAGCAGTACATGCCCCCTTTGCCAACATAATGGTACGGATGTGTAACTATGACAATGTAGCGCTAAACATGGATTGCCCACTTTGCTGTCCCGATACAGTGAAATGTGGTATGCTGACAGTGTCTTACCTGATCATCATTGACAGAATGCATAGGCACAGGTGTTGTCATTGCACCTGAAATGTGTTACTAAGGGCCACATGTACCAAGATCAGGTTTTGTGAGTCATACATTGCAAGACTTAGCAACTCACAATTTTCAAGTAGGATGATCTGCGGTACAACACTGTCAATGACACTGTTTGCAAATCACAATTGGGGTAGCAAATGACTTACTGCATGGATTTTAATGAGGTAGGTCTCATTTTGCAAACCCCTTGGGAACGGTGGCACTCACAGGGATGCTGGCCTGCTGGGCTCAGCAGACCACCATTTTTGAAGCTGTCAATAGTCTGTGGAACCACATCCTGCTTTGAAACAATTTTTGGGCATGCACTCACAAAGGGGAATGGATCCCTTGGGGATCCCTCCTCTTTGGCAAATGGGTTAGCACCAACTTGAAAAGGCTGGTAACTGTAATTGTTCAGTGCCAGCATTTGAAGTCACCAAACAATCAATCAGCGGACTGCGACTTGCTAGTAGGAAAGGAAAGCCCCTTCCTAAATACCACTAGCAAACTCAGTTTTGTGATTGGGCA
Source organism: Pleurodeles waltl (assembly GCF_031143425.1). NCBI lineage: Eukaryota > Metazoa > Chordata > Amphibia > Caudata > Salamandridae > Pleurodeles > Pleurodeles waltl. The sequence continues at coordinate 1,452,034,723 of NC_090444.1, read as the reverse complement.
ATTTGATAGCAGAATGGCAAAATTGGGGATGTGGATTGGAATAAACATTTTTTCCTGACGTAAACACACAAAATCTGAAAACTAGGCCATTTGTGGACAATTAAAAATAGCTTGATACATGTAGCCCTAAGTAGTAGTCGGACGTGACTCAAAAAAGCTCAGGACTGCATTGTTAACATGTATAGACATGTGGAATACATCTCAGTACTAGGACACTAACAGTTTGTTCTGCTTGCATTCAACATGGCCACAACATTGCATGCAGCATGTCAAGACATCTGCCACTGTCGCTCAGGAGCATTCTACCCTACACATTTGTCAATGTGATACTCACCAACAAGGCCACTGATCAACACACCAAGGTAATCCAGCAGATCCTGTTCTCTGGCCACCAGGTCAGCCCAGCGATGCTTCAGCTGGTGCTCATTCCTGCTTGTATGGAATACCCATTTGAGGTGGTAGAGCACCTTGCCCCACCACAGCCGCCTTGCCTCTGTGTGATATCCCTGTATCACACACCCACCCATCTCCAGCATCAATTTCAGAAAGTGGGACAACAGCCACACAAAGCCCCCAAGGTCCTCCTCCTCCATGCGGGTCAGCCTCGCCCTTCCCGACATGTCCTTGCACAACAATGCAATATAGAAAAAGTGTAAAAAGGAAGGAAAACAGATGTAAAAAAAGGAAACTTACAGCCCAAACTAGGAACCCCAACTAACCCAACTAATGTAACTCTCAAACATACACCCAACAGTACAAATACAATCCAAAAGACACTAAACTACATAAAAGCAAATAAACAGGAACAATATGTAAATAGAATAAACAAAAGACACAAGTGTGACACCACAAGATACAAGAAATGCAATCCAGACACCAGCAACACCGAGACACAGCCACACAGTCAAGAAAAAGCAAAGACTGTAAAGCGAAAGTGAAAGTACACCCATTGTACCATGCCTGTAAACAGGATTTCCTATTACATCACTTCCTGTCACCTTTGCTGCCCGTTTTCTGTCTTGCGTGTATTTTTTTAACGCATATGAGGTTCGCATTAATATTTTTGATGCATAACCTACATGTGCGCCAAAATACCACGCATTACCGCTAAACTTCTATTTCAATGGATATCTGCATGTGTGAGATGCGCTGATGGAATTAACGCTAAGGGCCCATGTATGTTTAGATAGCGTTTGTGTGATTGTTCGACGCATTTGCGTCAAACTGAGTTTGCGTCATCTTCAATTATTTAACATGCATGCACCCTGTCTCAAGATGGAGATAGGATGGTATGGCCTGCAGTGTGTAGTATAGTGGTTGGACACATGTGGTAGAGCATGCAACTGTGTGTTTTGTGTGTGAATGATATGTAACAAAAAAAATGTGTGCTTCTGAAGGAACAGCATGCAATACATTGGATCTAAAGCTCCTGTATGAATGTGTTACAAATGGATATCTACATCAGATGGCAATCAGTGATGTACAACAGTCATGATAGGTGTTTGTAATATGTGTTGACTCATTTGATGTGTGTAGTTGTTTAACTTTGGGGACATTACATTTCACACGACAAACAAAACTCAGGGATGATTGAGGATGTCTGATGAGTGCTAGGTCAGATATATTATCCCTTGTATGTCCTTAATTGCCGTCTGTGACTTCATGGTGACTTGTGTGTGAACATTGTGCCTTAATTCCACCCATAAAAATGTTGTGTGCACATCAGTTTGACTCATAAGAATTACCTATGTTACTCATGTTGCTGTGTTGGACCTGCTGCCCTGGCTGCATGTTTTCACATATTTTCAGATGTGCATTCCACAGAAGTGTCCAGTTCAAGTGTGTGGGCATGTGTGCCCTATGTCAGGATTGGGCTCCATGGTGTTACGGTTTTGTGCGGGTCTAGTCAGGAGTCTGTTAGGGGCAACCCTTGAGTTCTCAGAGTATCTTGCAAGGAAGTAGTGTACAAAAGCAGAAGAGCAGCTAAAGGCATTCAAGGGGAAAGGCCAGCTATGGTAAGGCAGAAAATACAGAAAAGTGAAGGCAGAACAACCTTAGTGTGAACAAATATGGAACGGGTCAGTGATGGACAAACATGCAGGGCTTATCACTAAGAATGTACACAGGGTAGGGCTCAGAACATTCCGCAGCAAAAGGGAACGTCAGTGCCTCTTGTGCAGATTAATCTTACAGCTAGTCACCACGGAAGCCCCATAGGAAGGAGGCAGCAAAAGTGAATCTGTGTCTGGACCTTTAGGGCACAAACAAGGATTGTACTTACATACATAAGACTAGCCCTTGTTATTCCGGCTGTAGACACAGTGGCAATTCCTGGAATACAGCCATAGCACATTTTCACTGTTAGGCACTAAAGACTAAATGCAACACTAGACAAAGGATGGGGACTGGATTTGCCTCCTGGAAACCAAGTGCCAGATCAAGTACAAACGAAAACACTTCTAGACAGGTGAGGACTGATAGGACACTTACCAGACATGATAACCCAAGAGGCAACAGAAAGCGAGGGAACCAACAAGGAGGCAAAGACAGGCACAGGGAACAGGCTCAGGTTGATGGAAAGGCTGGAACAGGTCTGGGTAACAGAAAATAGGCTCTGGCAGAAACAAACATGAACAAGGCTGAGAAACAAGGAGCAGAACTTGACTGGAACAAGCAGGAACAGGACTGGGTAAATAGAGAGCAGGTTCAGGCGTAATCAGGACTGTAACACAATCCAACAAGGGGTCTAGAACACAAATGAATTGTAATCCAATGCACAACAAGGAGCTTCAGAGAATGGCAGCTTCTAAGCAGTTCCAGGCATCAGCAAGGCCAGGGCAGAGTCACATGGCTCGGCTGCACAAGAGAGGTCACAGGTGTGTGCAGCTTCAGTCACTCACAAGTTCTGGAGGAGAGAATCCAGTATAGAGGGACACCCAGACTTTTCCCATAGGAAGCAATGGACAGAAGATTATGGCCCTCATTACAACATTGGCGGTAAGTGCTGCTTATCGCCATGCTCACTGCCGCCAACATACCGTGACCACGTCGGTATACCGCTATGGGTAACATGACCACCACATAGAAATCCACCACTATACAGACACCCACACAAGGCCGTCAGCCCAAAGAGCAGTGATAAACTGGAGGTAGCAAAACCCACACCGTTACGCCGAACAGAAATACACCTACAGCATCATGACCCACAAATCACTGCAGCGGACATTCAACCACGGTAAACCATTGGCGGTACATATCTCCGCACTCAAAATATACACACACACATACAAAACAACACCACATTGGACAATTCAAACTACAAACACCTGACACACATACACACACCACACCCACAACACTATAAAACACACACCCACAATACCCACAACCCTTTACGACCCAAACATTTTGGCAAGTGAGAGAGAGACAAGCCAGGAGCACCCACTGAATCTGAGCCACAAAACACCATCACCCATAAACCATCCACACATCTCACAACACACACCCCAACACATCACAACACACCCTCATACATACCACTCACACTACACCCATGGCAACATAAAGACACCCCAGGTTCTCAGAGGAGGAGCTAAGGGTCATAGTGGAGGAAATCACTTGGGTAGAGCCACAGCCATTCGGATTACAGGTGCAGCAGACGTCTATTGCTAGGAAGATGGAGCTATGGAAGAGAGTCGTAGACAGGGTCAACGCCACAGGACAGCACCCAAGAACAAGGGATTACATCAGGAAGAGGTGGAACGACCTAAGGGGGAAGGTGCGTTCCGTGGTAGCAAGACCCCAGGTAAGTGTACAGAGGACTAGCGGTGGAACCCCACCTCCTCCCTCACAACTAACAACATGGGAGGAGCAAGTCTTGGTGATCATGCATCCTGAGGGCCTTGCAGGAGTAGCAGGAGCATTGGACTCTGGTGAGTCAAATCTTTACTACTTTATCCCCCAACCTACCTGCATGCCATCAAAAACAACAACCCCTACCCTCATCCCCATCAACCCACCACCTCACATACACCCCACCATCACAACCCACCCATCACAATACCAAGCCCTGCATGCAACACCAAATCATGGACCCCCATCACAGACCTGCTGGACACCCATCACCAAAGCATGCACACTAGTGACAAGCACAACTCACACAAGCCAAAGCTGCCTTGCTAATAACAACCGTGGAGGGAATCATATCCATGCACAAGATGGCACACGCAGAAACAATAACACTGTATTTACATCCCCACAGGACCCCCACTCAATGTCTCCAGAGAGGAGGTGCCAGCCACATCCAGTCCCCTCCGAAGAGGCCCACGGTGATGACAGCAGCTCTGCACGCCTGGATCACAATGAACAATCTGGCCCATCAGGGACCTCTGGACAGTCGGTGACCCAGCCACAGTCTCAACCCACCACAAAGCCTCCCCCTCAGGAAACACCAGCACAGCGCCCACTCAGAAGGCCCAACACTATATCCCCAGGACACGTCAATCAGCAGTGTGTCCACCACTACAGGGACCCCGGGCAAACCGCACAAACTCAGGACGATCAGGGAGCTGGGGTCAGTGGCAGTGGGCACACTGTTCAGGGGACAGAGGCACAGAACAACAGGGAAGCTTGGAGGAATGCTGTGCGACAGGGGAAGGACAGGCCCAGGGAACCGACTCTCCACGTGGCACTCACCAACATCCTGGGAGCATACCACCATTCCCAGGAGACCATGGGCCAGATACTGGCCAAGCTGCAGGAGACCCAGTGGCTGCAGGAGGGACAGCACCTGGGGATCAGGGAGGACCTGAGGGATATCCACACCATCCTTTTGACCATTGCAGGGGTGCTGGCAGACATGGCCAATACCATGAGGGAGGCAGTGGCACACCAACAGGCTCCTGCCACTACCCAAACCGAAGAACAGCCCTCCACCTCCGCCGGAGACCCTGCCACTGGACCAACAGGCCACCAGCATCCCACCCCCTGCAGAAGGAGAAACACCCCGCAAATGGTCCCTGCGATCCAGGCAGAAGCCAGAGAACATAGCCAAGACCCCCGCCAGGAAATAAGACTCTCCTGATTGTTACCCATCTGTCCCACTCTGTCACCCTGTCTACCTTGAACTGCCATTGCTCCACTTCCTATGCCCCATTGGACAATGCACCTGTGATACAAATAGACTGGACTCTACCCTGGACTTTCCTCCATCAACAACCCAGCCCAATGCAATACCCCCTACACTTATTAGCACCTAAATAAACACCCTTGGAACAAATGCAAGTATGGAGTCTGTGAAATCTTTGACAAATGTATTAGTTTCACAAACTGTAAACATTGCAATTTAAATGTACTGTAATATTTACATAGGTATGACCTGTGGTGGGCAGCAGTAAACACACCAGGAGCCAGAGTGTGGAAAAGAGATCTGAAAATAGAGATGACAAATGGTACAGTAAGTGGCCACAGAAATAGGGAAATCAGGCTGCCATGTTCAATGTCAAACACAATACTGCAATGGAAGGTGAAGTTACAGTGTCTTACCTGTGTGTCACTGGAAGTACTGTTGAATGAGTGTACTTCTTCCTCTGCCTCCTCTTCGTCACTGTCCACAGGCTCCACCGCTACCACACGACCGTCCCCAGGCTGATCCTCCTGCAGAAAAGGCACCTGGCGTCTCAAGGCCAGGTTGTGCAACATGCAACCTGCAATGATGATATGGCACACCTTCTTGGGTGAGTAGTACAGGGATCCACCTGTACTACTCACCTGTCAGATGGAGGCCCCGTAATCTGGCATTCAGGAGGCCAAAGGTTCTCCCAATGATCCTCCTTGTTCACCAATGTGCCTCATTGTAACATTCCTCACTGGGGTCAGTAGCCATGAGAGGTTGGGGTAATCAGAGTCATGTGAAAATATTTGAGGGATAACTGTTAGACACACACTCACCCCTAGGGCCAACTCCACACCCATGTACCTACATCAACTGGGTGGGGACCATGGGCTCACCTATTAGCCACACCCAGTGCCTCTGGAGTTGAGACATCACATATGGGATGCTGCTATTCCTCAAGATTAAGGCATCATGCATCATTGATATGGGAGATGTACTGGTTCGCCAAACACACCATCTGCAGATTCAGAGAGTGAAAGCTTTTCCTATTTCTGAACACTTGTTCATTTCTCCGGGGGGGATGGACAAATGCAATATGTTTAACATCAATGGCATCAATGATGTTGGGGATATGTCCCAGTGCACAGGAGTCACCCTTCACTGTGGCCAAATCCTCCTCCTTGGGGAATATGATGTAGCTGCGCATGTGTTTCAGCAGTTCAGACAAGATTCTGGTCAGCAAGTTTGAGAACATAGGCTGTGACATCCCTGATGCCATGACCACTGTCACTTGGAAAAACCACTTGCCAGGAAAAGGAGCACTGAAAAGCCTACACTAGAGGGGGGATACCTGTGGGATAGCAGACAGCTGAAATCAGGTCTGGCTCCAATTGACCACACAGTTCTTGGATTGTGGCCCTATCAAGTCTGTAGGTCAGGATAATGTGCCCGTCCTCCATTGTCGTCAGGTCCACCAGGGGTCTGTACATGGGGGGATGTCTCCATCTCTTATTTATCCTCAGCAGTTGAACTCTAGGGTGAAAAACGGTGAGCAGAAGGTCATATTCAAACATATACTCAGATGAATATGCTATGTTTGTTTTACAGAACAGTATGTGAACCTGTAAGTAAGTTGATGTGCCTATGTATGCTGTGACGCAGTTCGGTGCCATGGCCTGTGCCCCACTGAAATGGCGGCTGCCTGACCTGTGAGGAGAGACAAGTGGAAATGAGGTAATTCTGCTGGCGCTGTGCGCCGTTTCGGTCGGCGGTTGATGACCCCTGCGCAACATCGTATTGGTTATTATTGGGCCCTATGGGTTCCAGGAGCCAATGGCGATGTACACTGGCGGTAAAGGTACGCATCTCTGTGGATGTAAATGCCATTTTCTATCTGTGCACTCACTTGCTACCTTACCTTCAACAGGACAGGACCTACACTGCAAGTGCTGCTGTGACCTGTGTCTGGAAGCGACAATGGCTTGAGTGTCTGGGAAAGGGTCCCTGCCTTCATTTCCAAGGAGTTGGGGAGACGAGTGGATGGGGTCCTACCCCAGTTCACATTACTCTATGGTCCTCCAGTCAAACAGGTGAGTACACTGTGAACATGATTCGTGGGCCATGAATATATGGATTGCTATGTGTGTAAGCCTCGTGTAGGGGGGGTCTGAGGGGTCCTGGGCAGAGTGCTGCATGTATGGTGGTCAATGTATGTGCGTAAGGGGATGGGGGGGATATGGTGGGCCATGTGTATAACAGTCTGGCCTGTATGACTAATACCTTTACTGTTTTATTTTTTCTGCAGGTCAGCGCCCATCAGAAAATGGGTATTTGGCGTGCCATCGCCAAGGGGGTGCAGACCCTGGGGTCTTTGACAGCTGGATCACCCACTGCCCCAAACGGTGGGAGGACCTGCGCTGCTGGGCAAGGAAGACAGCGGGGCCCATCTGGGGCTGGCTTCCCAACGAGGAAGGGGTGCCTGTCGTACCCTAACCCCACTGGATGTTCCGCATCCTGGCAGTGGCTTATTCAGAGTTGAATTGGTGCTTGAAGGCATCACAGCAGCCACAAGGGGGTGAGTACAGATTCAGAATCATGACTTTGCACACGTTAAGGTAGTACCTGGGTGGGGGATATGGGCTGTGGGTGCCCCTAGGCCAGGGCGAACATGGCAGGGTACGTTCAATGATGGGCAAGCTCAGATGCACTCCAACCCCAATAGTGTTAGTGGGCATCTACTACTGGGCAGGGTCCTGTGGGTTTCAGGTGTGCAGCTAATGGCATTAGGCATTTTGCCTCATTGGCTGGTGACTAGCAGTGTAACTGGTAGTGCATGGCTTAGTGCATAGGGCTCCTCTCTGTGTGTTGTTTAGGCCAAGAGTAGTGTTGTTGCTGGCATTGACAAAGTGTATCCTCTGTCTCTCCCCACATTTTTGTTTTGTCACCCTGTCCTTGTGTATATTAGCATCATCCGGTGAAGGAGCACAGGCACCGGCGACGGAGGGAGCTGCATCCCACATGGGCCTGGAGGCCGAATCCACTGACGGTGAAGGCACCAGTGGGATGGAGGGCGAGGGGAGCATCACAATGGAGACAGGAGGGGGCACTACCGACAACAACTCCTCCTCCGATGGAAGGTCCCTGGCGGTAGGAGACACCTCTGTGCCCACGCCAACAACAGGTACATCCACCACACTGTGTACCAGCACCGCCCTCCCAGCAGCCCCTCAGCATGTTTCCTGTGCCCGCTCACCCAGGAGGGTGGGCATCTCCTTCGCCCCAGGCACCTCAGGCCCTGCCCTAGTCAGCCCTGCTTCCTTCATTGAGGAGCCTATTGACCTCCTGAGATCCCTCTTTGTTGGGCAGTCAACCATACTGAATGCCATCCAGGGTGTAGCAGGGCATTTGCAACAAACAAATGCATACCTGGAGGGCATTCTCTCTGGCGTGGCAGCCCAACAGAAAGCATTCCAGGCTCTGGCCTCCGCTCTGATGGCAGCCTTTGTCCCTGTCTCCAGCCTCCCCCCTCCAACTTCCTCTACCCAATCCCAATCCCCTCAGCCCCAGCCTATCCCAAGCACACCTTCAGACCAGCAATCACCCAAATCAACACACAGAAGTGGTTAAGGCAAACACAAGCACCACACTTCATCTCACAGACACTCACACAAGCACCTCCACTGTGTCCCCCTCCTCCTCATCATCCACCTCCCTCCCAGTAGCGTCTCCACTCATACCTGCAATCACTACATCCTCATCCACTACCTCCATCACCAGCACTCCTATCACTACACGCCCCTCACTGGCAGTCACCACCCCCACATCCATACACACGGCCACTGTGTCCTCTCCCACTGTGTCTGTGGCCCCTCCTCCCACAGTACACAAACGCAAGCACACACACACCTAAGAGCCATCCACCTAACAACAGCATCCAGCCTATGAACCTGCACCCAAACACAGCAGACTGACACCTCCTACAACCACTCCCTCTTCCTCCACTTCCAAACCTTCACCCTCGTCCTGCCCCAGTGTCCCAAAGAAGCTTTTCCTCGCAAACATTGAACTATTCCCTACCCAGAACCCAGCTCAGCACCTCTGCCACCCAGTCCATGGCCACTGTGTTTCTGCAGCTCCTGCAGGTGTGAGAGGCTCCAAGGAGGCACCTGTCAGCCCAGCCAGTGTGCCAGCAACCCCTACCAAGCTCAAGAAGGTTCTACCACCTATCAAGGGAAAGAAGGGGGCACCAGCCAGCAAGGGGAAGGAGGCACAACCAGCCAGCAAGGGCAAGAAGGGGCACAGAACACCAGTCATGTCACTTCAGCCGTCCAACGCTGCAGGTGAAGGCCTGGAGGCTACCACCACCACTGCCAGCACCGCCACCTGCACCCCGGCCAGCACCGCTACCTGCACCGCAGCCAGCACTGCCACCTGCCCCTCCGCCAGCAGCACCACTGCCAGCAGCCCCAGTGGGCAACCGTCCGAGGCTGCAGGTGAAAGCCTGGAGACTACCACCTCCACTGCCAGCACCGCCACCTGCAGTGCAACTGGCATCCACTGAGCAGCCATCACTGCTGGAGAGCAGTGGGTAGTGGTGACTACATGGGCTGCAGTGTGTCCTGGCCGCTGCAACACCTGTCGGTGTGACACACAGGTGAGAGACTGTGACCTTGCCCCAACCAGGATGAGGCACACTGGGCACAAGGCCCCCTCCAGAACCACTGGAAGAAGGCATCCACTCAACCCCTCTTTGGCAGGATGAAGCACACTGGGCACAAAGCCCCCTCCAGAACCAGTGAAAGAAGGCATCAACTCAGCCCCTCCTTGGCAGGATGAAGCACACTGGGCACAAGGCCCCCTCCAGAACCAGTGGAAGAAGGCATCCACTCACTCCCTCCTTTGGAGGATGAAGCACACTGGGGACAAGGCCCCCTCCAGAACCAGTGGAAGAAGGCATCCACTCAGCCCCTCCTTGCCAAGATGAAGCATACTGGGCACAAGGCCCCCCTCCAGAACCAGTGGAAGATGGCATCCACTCAACCCCTCCTTGGCAGGATGAAGCACACTGGGCACAAGGCCCCCTCCAGAACCAGTGGAAGAAGGCATCCACTCACTCCCTCCTTTGGAGGATGAAGCACACTGGTCACAAGGCCCCCTCCAGAACCAGTGGAAGAAGGCATCCATTAGAGAGACTGTGGCCTTGTACTCACCAGGACCAAGCAGTGGGCAAACCACCCACTTGAGTGACTGTGGCCTTGCACTCCCCAAGACCAAACAGTGGGCATGGAGCCCCTTCCAGGCCAGTGGCATTGTACCATCTTCCGGCTGAGGTGCCCCCATTCTCCGCCCCCCTGAGGTGCCTGTGTGTTTTCGACCTTATGCCCCTGCAGTGTTCTCTCCGTATTGAGGCATGAGTCAAGTGCGGCCTTGGCCTATGTGTTTTGGGCCAGTGGGCAATGGACATTTTGGAGTGGGCATTGTCCCTCCTTTTGTATATATTGTATATATTGTACATACTGTTTATTGCTTTAAGAACGTATTTCTCAAAATTACTAACATTACACTCATTTTACTCCATTCCTTTTGTCCTTGCCTTATTCCTGAGCGTTACAGGGTGTATATTTAATGTTGGATGTGTTTGTGTGTATGGTGTTGGGGGTGAGGGTGGGGGTGGGGGCATTGCGTGTTGCATGTGTGTGTGTCACTCTCTTTTTCCACCCCTCTTCCCCTGTGTGCTAGGTGCAGTTCTCACCGTGGTCGTCTTCGCCGGCGTTTGTGTTCCTGGTGTATGAGAAGGTTGTGAGAAGGTAGCCTCTTTCTAGCCTTGTTACCCCCACTTTTGGCCTGTTTGTGAGTGTATGTCAGGGTGTTTGTCACTGTTTTCACTGTCTCACTGGGATCCTGATAGCCAGGCCTCAGTGCTCATAGTGAAAACACCTATGGGCTGCAGCATTTCTTTTGCCACCCATAGGGAGCTCTGACAATTCTTACACAGGCCTGCCACTGCAGCCTGAGTGAAATAACGTCCACGTTATTTCACAGCCATTTTACACTGCACTTAAGTAACTTATAAGTCACCTATATGTCTAACCTTTACCTGGTAAAGGTTAGGTGCAAAGTTACTTAGTGTGAGGGCACCCTGGCACTAGCCAAGGTGCCCCCACATTGTTCAGAGCCAATTCACTGAACTTTGTGAGTGCGGGGACACCATTACACGCGTGCACTACATATAGGTCACTACCTATATGTAGCTTCACCATGGTAACTCCGAATATGGCCATGTAACATGTCTATGATCATGGAATTGCCCCCTCTATGCCATCCTGGCATTGTTGGTACAATTCCATGATCCCAGTGGTCTGTAGCACAGACCCTGGTACTGCCAGACTGCCCTTCCTGGGGTTTCACTGCAGCTGCTGCTGCTGCCAACCCCTCAGACAGGCAGCTGCCCTCCTGGGGTCCAGCCAGGCCTGGCCCAGGATGGCAGAACAAAGAACTTCCTCTGAGAGAGGGTGTGACACCCTCTCCCTTTGGAAAATGGTGTGAAGGCAGGGGAGGAGTAGCCTCCCCCAGCCTCTGGAAATGCTTTGTTGGGCACAGATGTGCCCAATTCTGCATAAGCCAGTCTACACCGGTTCAGGGACCCCTTAGCCCCTGCTCTGGCGCGAAACTGGACAAAGGAAAGGGGAGTGACCACTCCCCTGACCTGCACCTCCCCTGGGAGGTGTCCAGAGCTCCTCCAGTGTGCTCCAGACCTCTGCCATCTTGGAAACAGAGGTGCTGCTGGCACACTGGACTGCTCTGAGTGGCCAGTGCCACCAGGTGACGTCAGAGACTCCTGCTGATAGGCTCCTTCAGGTGTTAGTAGCCTTTCCTCTCTCCTAGGTAGCCAAACCCTCTTTTCTGGCTATTTAGGGTCTCTGTCTCTGGGGAAACTTTAGATAACGAATGCATGAGCTCAGCCGAGTTCCTCTGCATCTCCCTCTTCACCTTCTGATAAGGAATCGACCGCTGACCGCGCTGGAAGCCTGCAAACCTGCAACATAGTAGCAAAGACGACTACTGCAACTCTGTAACGCTGATCCTGCCGCCTTCTCGACTGTTTTCCTGCTTGTGCATGCTGTGGGGGTAGTCTGCCTCCTCTCTGCACCAGAAGCTCCGAAGAAATCTCCCGTGGGTCGACGGAATCTTCCCCCTGCAACCGCAGGCACCAAAAAGCTGCATCTCCGGTCCCTTGGGTCTCCTCTCAGCACGACGAGCGAGGTCCCTCGAATCCAGCGACACCGTCCAAGTGACCCCCACAGTCCAGTGACTCTTCAGCCCAAGTTTGGTGGAGGTAAGTCCTTGCCTCACCTCGCTGGGCTGCATTGCTGGGAACCGCGACTTTGCAAGCTTCTCCGGCCCCTGTGCACTTCCGGCGGAAATCCTGTGTGCACAGCCAAGCCTGGGTCCACGGCACTCTAACCTGCATTGCACGACTTTCTAAGTTGGTCTCCGGCGACGTGGGACTCCTTTGTGCAACTTCGGCGAGCACCGTTTCACGCATCCTCGTAGTGCCTGTTTCTGGCACTTTTCCGGGTGCTACCTGCTTCAGTGAGGGCTCTTTGTCTTGCTCGACGTCCCCTCTCTCTGCAGGTCCAATTTGCGACCTCCTGGTCCCTCCTGGGCCCCAGCAGCGTCCAAAAACGCCAAACACACGATTTGCGTGTAGCAAGGCTTGTTGGCGTCCATCCGGCGGGAAAACACTTCTGCACGACTCTCCAAGGCGTGGGGGATCCATCCTCCAAAGGGGAAGTCTCTAGCCCTTGTCGTTCCTGCAGTATTCACAGTTCTTCAGCCTAGTAAGAGCTTCTTTGCACCAACCGCTGGCATTTCTTGGGCATCTGCCCATCTCCGAGCTGCTTGTGACTTTTGGACTTGGTCCCCTTGTTCCACAGGTACCTTCAGACAGGAATCCATCGTTGTTGCATTGCTGATTTGTGTTTTCCTTGCATTCTCCCTCTAACACGACTATTTTGTCCTTAGGGGAACTTTAGTGCACTTTGCACTCACTTTTCAGGGTCTTGGGGAGGGTTATTTTTCTAACTCTCACTATTTTCTAATAGTCCCAGCGACCCTCTACAAGGTCACATAGGTTTGGGGTCCATTCGTGGTTCGCATTCCACTTCTGGAGTATATGGTTTGTGTTGCCCCTATCCCTATGTTTCCCCATTGCATCCTATTGTAACTATACATTGTTTGCACTGTTTTCTAAGACTATACTGCATATTTTTGCTATTGTGTATATATATCTTGTGTATGTTTCCTATCCTCTCACTGAGGGTACACTCTAAGATACTTTGGCACATTGTCATAAAAATAAAGTACCTTTATTTTTAGTATAACTGTGTATTGTGTTTTCTTATGATATTGTGCATATGACACTAAGTGGTACTGTAGTAGCTTCACACGTCTCCTAGTTCAGCCTGAGCTGCTTTGCTAAGCTACCATTATCTATCAGCCTAAGCTGCTAGACACCCTATACACTAATAAGGGATAACTGGGCCTGGTGCAAGGTGCAAGTACCCCTTGGTACTCACTACAAGCCAGTCCAGCCTCCTACATTGGTTGTGCAGTGGTGGGATAAGTGCTTTGAGACTACTTACCACTCTTGTCATTGTACTTTTCATAAGAGAAAAATATACAAAACAAGGTCAGTGTATATACACATAGCCAAAAAGTTTTGCATTTCCTCTTTTCACTCTTTTCTAAGTGCTGAAAAGTACTTCTAAACTTTCAAAAAGTTCTTAAAAGTTTAAAAAGTTTTTTCTGTCTTTCCAAAAAGTTCTGAAAACTTTTTTCTCTTTGCCTATCACTTTAACTCTCTCTAAAAATGTCTGGCACAGGCCAAAAAGTTGAACTGTCCAAACTTGCATATGATCACCTTAGCTGGAAAGGAGCAAGGAGTCTCTGCATAGAGAGAGGTTTGAGTGTAGGGAAGAATCCTTCCTTAGAACTGTTAATTAATATGCTTAGAGTACAGGATAAGGCCATAAGTGCCCAATCTGTAGAAAAAGTAGCTAATGGTTCTCAATCTGATCCAGGGACTCCCCCAGGAAAAGGTTCAGGAAAGAAACTTCTCAGCCTGCCCATTACTAGACAGTCTAGCATAGTTGGTACAGAGGTTGAATCACATCATACTGATGATGTGCTCTCACATTATGCTGGTAGCCAAGCTGTTAGGGTGCCCCTTGTAAGGGACAGGTCTCCTTCTGTTCATTCCCATCATACCTCTGTATCTAGAAATGTCCCTCCCACCCACCCTGATGACAGATTGTTAGAAAGGGAGCTCAATAGATTGAGAGTGGAACAAACCAGACTGAAGCTCAAGAAGCAACAGCTGGATTTGGATAGACAGTCTTTAGAAATAGAGAGGGAAAGACAGAAGTTGGGTTTAGATACCCATGGTGGCAGCAGCAGTATTCCCCATAGTCATCCTGCAAAAGAGCATGATTCCAGGAATCTGCACAAGATAGTTCCCCCTTATAAGGAGGGGGATGACATTAACAAGTGGTTTGCTGCACTTGAGAGGGCCTGTGCTGTACAGGATGTCCCTCAAAAGCAGTGGGCTGCTATCCTATGGCTATCATTTACTGGAAAAGGTAGGGATAGGCTCCTTACTGTAAAAGAAAATGATGCTAATAATTTCCAAGTTCTTAAGAATGCACTCCTGGATGGTTATGGCTTAACCACTGAACAGTACAGGATAAAGTTCAGAGAGACCAAAAAGGAGTCTTCACAAGACTGGGTTGATTTCATTGACCAGGCAGTGAAGGCCTTGGAGGGGTGGTTACATGGCAGTAAAGTTACTGATTATGAAAGCCTGTATAACACAATCCTGAGAGAGCATATACTTAATAATTGTGTGTCTGATTTGTTGCACCAGTACCTGGTAGACTCTGATCTGACCTCTCCCCAAGAATTGGGAAAGAAGGCAGACAAATGGGTCAGAACAAGGGTGAACAGAAAAGTTCATACAGGGGGTGACAAAGATGGCAATAAGAAGAAAGATGGTGAAAAATCTCAAGATAAGCATGGGGATAAGGGTAAAACCAAAGATCCCACTTCAAATCTTAAACACTCTTCAGAGGGTGGGGATAAAACAAATTCTTCCTCTTCTTCCCAACCTGCACACATTAAAAAGCCTTGGTGCTTTGTGTGTAAAAACAGAGGCCATAGGCCAGGGGATAAGTCCTGTCCAGGTAAACCCCCTGAGCCTACCACCACTAATACATCAAGCTCTAGTGCCCCTAGCAGTAGTGGTACTAGTGGTGGGACTGCTGGCAACAGTCAAGCAAAGGGTGTAGTTGGGTTCACTTATGGGTCCATAGTGGAAACTGAGGTAATCAGTCCCAAGACAGTTTCTGTCACACCTAGTGGCATTGGCCTTGCCACACTGGCTGCTTGTCCCCTTACAATGGATAAGTACAGGCAGACAGTTTCAATAAATGGTGTTGAGGCCTTGGCCTACAGGGACACAGGTGCCAGTTTCACTTTGGTGACTGAAAACCTAGTGCCTCCTGAACAACACATCATTGGACAACAGTATAAGATTATTGATGTCCATAACTCCACTAAGTTTCTTCCCTTAGCTATAATTCAGTTTAGTTGGGGTGGAGTTACTGGCCCTAAGCAGGTGGTGGTATCACCTAGCTTACCTGTAGACTGTCTCTTAGGTAATGACCTAGAGGCCTCAGGTTGGGCTGATGTAGAGTTTTATGCCCATGCAGCCATGCTGGGCATCCCTGAGGAATTGTTCCCTCTCATTTCAAGTGAAATGAAAAAGCAAAGGAGAGAAGGCCTGAAAACTCAGGATCCCTCTCCATCAACAGGTAAAAAGGGTATCACAGTATCCCCTAACCACCCTACCATTCAGGATACTATTCCTGTGGTGGGAGAAACCTCTCCTGGGGTGGCACCTGTTCCAAGGGAATCATCAGCTGGCAAAGCTAGACTCCCTGAGGTGGAAGTACCTCTCTGTGGGATAACTAACATTGGTGAGAAAAACAGCACCATTTTAGTTAACATGGAGCATCCCTCCAACCCTCCCAGAGAAACTTTAGTGCAGAAACCCTGCACTACCTCACAACACTTAGGACAGCATCCCTGCCCTAGTGTGGAGCTCATAGGACAGCATCCCTGCCCTGCTCCAACTCAAGAGAAACAGCATCCCTGTTCTCTCTTCCAGCCAGATGGACAAAGTTTTTGCCCAGCTATGGCTTTTCTGAGACAGCATCCCTGTCTGGCATTTCCATCACTACAAATAGGTTCAGTGGACAATTCCCACTGCTCTAAACTAAAACTTACTGATAGAAACTCTGAAAATACATCTTCACATTGTTGCTTAGCTAAAAAACTTCAAACAGGGTGGTTTACATCCCCACAGGGAAGTAACCATATAGTGGATGATAAAGGGAGTAACCAGTCTATTGCAGAGCTACTCTCTACTTATCACTACTTAGACAATAAAGTCTCAACTGGCCAAGGTTAGCCTTATTGTCCTTCGTTTGGGGGGGGGTTGTGTGAGAAGGTAGCCTCTTTCTAGCCTTGTTACCCCCACTTTTGGCCTGTTTGTGAGTGTATGTCAGGGTGTTTGTCACTGTTTTCACTGTCTCACTGGGATCCTGATAGCCAGGCCTCAGTGCTCATAGTGAAAACACCATGTTTTCAGTATGGTTGTTATGTGTCACTGGGATCCTGCTAGTCAGGACCCCAGTGCTCATAGGTTTGTGGCCTATATGTATGTGTCACTGGGACCCTGTCACACAGGGCCCCAGTGCTCATAGGTGTGCATGTATATGTTCCCTGTGTGGTGCCTAACTGTCTCACTGAGGCTCTGCTAACCAGAACCTCAGTGGTTATGCTCTCTCATTACTTTCAAATTGTCACTAACAGGCTAGTGACCATTTTTACCAATTTACATTGGCTTACTGGAACACCCTTATAATTCCCTAGTATATGGTACTGAGGTACCCAGGGTATTGGGGTTCCAGGAGATCCCTATGGGCTGCAGCATTTCTTTTGCCACCCATAGGGAGCTCTGACAATTCTTACACAGGCCTGCCACTGCAGCCTGAGTGAAATAACGTCCACGTTATTTCACAGCCATTTTACACTGCACTTAAGTAACTTATAAGTCACCTATATGTCTAACCTTTACCTGGTAAAGGTTAGGTGCAAAGTTACTTAGTGTGAGGGCACCCTGGCACTAGCCAAGGTGCCCCCACATTGTTCAGAGCCAATTCACTGAACTTTGTGAGTGCGGGGACACCATTACACGCGTGCACTACATATAGGTCACTACCTATATGTAGCTTCACCATGGTAACTCCGAATATGGCCATGTAACATGTCTATGATCATGGAATTGCCCCCTCTATGCCATCCTGGCATTGTTGGTACAATTCCATGATCCCAGTGGTCTGTAGCACAGACCCTGGTACTGCCAGACTGCCCTTCCTGGGGTTTCACTGCAGCTGCTGCTGCTGCCAACCCCTCAGACAGGCAGCTGCCCTCCTGGGGTCCAGCCAGGCCTGGCCCAGGATGGCAGAACAAAGAACTTCCTCTGAGAGAGGGTGTGACACCCTCTCCCTTTGGAAAATGGTGTGAAGGCAGGGGAGGAGTAGCCTCCCCCAGCCTCTGGAAATGCTTTGTTGGGCACAGATGTGCCCAATTCTGCATAAGCCAGTCTACACCGGTTCAGGGACCCCTTAGCCCCTGCTCTGGCGCGAAACTGGACAAAGGAAAGGGGAGTGACCACTCCCC
Organism: Pleurodeles waltl; assembly: GCF_031143425.1. Taxonomy (NCBI): domain Eukaryota; kingdom Metazoa; phylum Chordata; class Amphibia; order Caudata; family Salamandridae; genus Pleurodeles; species Pleurodeles waltl. Next base: position 1,452,016,806 of record NC_090444.1, on the reverse strand, counting down.
TGACCTGCACCTCCCCTGGGAGGTGTCCAGAGCTCCTCCAGTGTGCTCCAGACCTCTGCCATCTTGGAAACAGAGGTGCTGCTGGCACACTGGACTGCTCTGAGTGGCCAGTGCCACCAGGTGACGTCAGAGACTCCTGCTGATAGGCTCCTTCAGGTGTTAGTAGCCTTTCCTCTCTCCTAGGTAGCCAAACCCTCTTTTCTGGCTATTTAGGGTCTCTGTCTCTGGGGAAACTTTAGATAACGAATGCATGAGCTCAGCCGAGTTCCTCTGCATCTCCCTCTTCACCTTCTGATAAGGAATCGACCGCTGACCGCGCTGGAAGCCTGCAAACCTGCAACATAGTAGCAAAGACGACTACTGCAACTCTGTAACGCTGATCCTGCCGCCTTCTCGACTGTTTTCCTGCTTGTGCATGCTGTGGGGGTAGTCTGCCTCCTCTCTGCACCAGAAGCTCCGAAGAAATCTCCCGTGGGTCGACGGAATCTTCCCCCTGCAACCGCAGGCACCAAAAAGCTGCATCTCCGGTCCCTTGGGTCTCCTCTCAGCACGACGAGCGAGGTCCCTCGAATCCAGCGACACCGTCCAAGTGACCCCCACAGTCCAGTGACTCTTCAGCCCAAGTTTGGTGGAGGTAAGTCCTTGCCTCACCTCGCTGGGCTGCATTGCTGGGAACCGCGACTTTGCAAGCTTCTCCGGCCCCTGTGCACTTCCGGCGGAAATCCTGTGTGCACAGCCAAGCCTGGGTCCACGGCACTCTAACCTGCATTGCACGACTTTCTAAGTTGGTCTCCGGCGACGTGGGACTCCTTTGTGCAACTTCGGCGAGCACCGTTTCACGCATCCTCGTAGTGCCTGTTTCTGGCACTTCTCCGGGTGCTACCTGCTTCAGTGAGGGCTCTTTGTCTTGCTCGACGTCCCCTCTCTCTGCAGGTCCAATTTGCGACCTCCTGGGCCCCAGCAGCGTCCAAAAACGCCAAACGCACGATTTGCGTGTAGCAAGGCTTGTTGGCGTCCATCCGGCGGGAAAACACTTCTGCACGACTCTCCAAGGCGTGGGGGATCCATCCTCCAAAGGGGAAGTCTCTAGCCCTTGTCGTTCCTGCAGTATTCACAGTTCTTCAGCCTAGTAAGAGCTTCTTTGCACCAACCGCTGGCATTTCTTGGGCATCTGCCCATCTCCGAGCTGCTTGTGACTTTTGGACTTGGTCCCCTTGTTCCACAGGTACCTTCAGACAGGAATCCATCGTTGTTGCATTGCTGATTTGTGTTTTCCTTGCATTCTCCCTCTAACACGACTATTTTGTCCATAGGGGAACTTTAGTGCACTTTGCACTCACTTTTCAGGGTCTTGGGGAGGGTTATTTTTCTAACTCTCACTATTTTCTAATAGTCCCAGCGACCCTCTACAAGGTCACATAGGTTTGGGGTCCATTCGTGGTTCGCATTCCACTTCTGGAGTATATGGTTTGTGTTGCCCCTATCCCTATGTTTCCCCATTGCATCCTATTGTAACTATACATTGTTTGCACTGTTTTCTAAGACTATACTGCATATTTTTGCTATTGTGTATATATATCTTGTGTATATTTCCTATCCTCTCACTGAGGGTACACTCTAAGATACTTTGGCACATTGTCATAAAAATAAAGTACCTTTATTTTTAGTATAACTGTGTATTGTGTTTTCTTATGATATTGTGCATATGACACTAAGTGGTACTGTAGTAGCTTCACACGTCTCCTAGTTCAGCCTGAGCTGCTTTGCTAAGCTACCATTATCTATCAGCCTAAGCTGCTAGACACCCTATACACTAATAAGGGATAACTGGGCCTGGTGCAAGGTGCAAGTACCCCTTGGTACTCACTACAAGCCAGTCCAGCCTCCTACAAAGGTACACCAGCATGGGGAACACTTGCAGTTTGGTCTCCATGGTGTCCTGGTTCTTCCTTGAGCGTCAAAAGGTGAGTCGTTTTCCTTCTTTGTTCTGTTTTTGCCGTGCTTTTGATGGCGTTGGTACCGCCCCAGAAAAGCTGGCAGATAGGTGTGTTGTAATGCAGTGGGCAGTACATTGTCTTCCGCCTGGCTGTTGGCAGTTATCGCTGCGGTGTTTGTTGCTACCGCCATGGCGGTCGGAGTGTTAAAGTGGCTGTTTGTGTTGGCGGTTTCCGCCGTGGTCATGATTCCAATTTGTTTACTGCTGGCCTGTTGCCGGTATTACCGCTGCTTTATCCCCGACCGCCAGGGTTGTAATGAGGGCCTAAAGGTCTTACCGACTGCCAGAAAGTGCATTATGGGCCCTGAAGTCTATGCAGGCTAACATAGTTCTTCTATAGCATTCCATATGGAAAAGGGAAGCAAACAGAAGTCAGAAAGGGGCTCTGGGTGAGTGTTGATGATTCACAGGGTACAGATAGTCCATTTACAGTGCCCCCTAGAGATGGGAGGGCAGACACTTAACACATGGCAGTGGCAGGACTTGTTTCCAGGGATGGATTGCGCAGGGCATGTGTTGTGAACATTGCTTGTCATACCTGGGACACTCATGCTATCCATTTTCAGAAACGATGCTCCTCTTGTCACACAAGATCCTTGCAGAGATTGCAAATGTCACACTTAATAATGTCAGAGGTCTGTTCATACATTCCTGTTTCCACTGATATTTCACATCCACTGCCTCATGTATGGTGCACTTATTTACCTTATGATTCAAGATGTTATAGTTGTGTGTCATGTACTACAGTCGACCATGTTGGCAACGTGGATGTGTGTCATATGCTGTGGTCCAATGATTTTGTCCTTCATATGTGAAATTCAAAAGATGAGTATTTTTTATATGTGTGTGATGTTTGCTGTACAATCATACACATCACATGTGATTTTGCATCAGAAGTAGTCAGATTTGTCTTTGTAACATGCTCCCTGAGGTAATACATTCCTAAAGAACATGTGATGGAGAAACCAGAGCAGGATTGTGTGATCAAGTAAGGTGTTTAATTTCATATCCTAACAAGGTGTGACTATTGGTTAAAATAATTTTGAACAATCTACTGTCTGCGGCACATTCCTGCAGCTGTGTTTTGATGTTCCCCCTCATTTTCCCTGGCACTATCTTCCTCCTCCTCCTCAGCCAGTTCTTGCTCGGGCTCATATAGGGGGATGTTCCTCCTCACACAAATCCTGTGCAGTGTAGCACATGTAAGTATGATTTTGTAAACAATGCGTGGGGCATATAGGAGGCTGCCTCCTGTGATGTCCAGGCACCTAAACCTGGACTTCAGAATGCCAATGGTCCTTTCTACAATGGTGTGTGTCCTCATTATAGGCATGCTATGCTGCTGTGCTTGAGTTGGGGAATGGGGTCATGATCCATGGTGGGATCCCACAACCCTGATCCGCTGAAAAAGATAATAGAAGTGTGTATTTTGTTAGTGCTTGCAACAGGAATGTAATGTATCATGGCAGTTGATATCTTGTGTCGTCTGTGAATCATATGTGTTTGGGGTATTGTGTGAGATCCTGGACTTCTGTGAGGTTTTTTGACTTGACAACTTGTGTTTGCTATGATTTTGTTTCCAAAATGCTGGTCAGTATGTGTGTACCATGCATTGTGTAGTGTCCCACATGTTTTAGTGTGCTTTCACTGGAGGGGACATGATACTTCCACACACACAATAGATTCAGGTGTGGGGGTAATGTGGTTGCACTACATGGCCTGGACATCCCATCCCATCCAATAAGAAATATGTAATTGCAGATAAAATGCAACAGTGAGGCACTTTAATTTGGCTTGGTGACAATGGATAACATATCCCCATAAGTTGGCAGCACTGAGGTGTTCAGTATTGATAATGCACACTTGTCCCATGTGTGTCCCATGTGTGACTTGGTTCTAGGCAAACCTTTGTTGTTTCTTCTGCCAGTGGCTCATGTGCAACTGTGCACATACACTACCAAACTTGATCCAGGTAACCTGGCTAACTGCCTTGTGGAGGTGGATTTATCTGTGCAGGAAGTACCATCTCTCTGTACATCTGTTATTTTGATGGACAATTGGCTCTTTCAGTGTGTGCAGGAGTGTGCAGTTTGCATTAGTGGCACATCAATATGTGTTCATAGCACAGAACTCTTCTTTATTGCTACTAGGAAACAGCACCCCAGGAGTGATGTATGATGTTGGGACTGCCTCAGTATTTCCATGTCACCTACATGTGAGTCAGCATCATCATGCTATGTGCCTCATGGTGTTAGACCTGCAGCAACACACATTGCACACTCCTTCCACGCAACATACTGCTTGAGAGGGTGTCAGATTTAATATGTGGCCTAATGTAATTGTAAATGGTTCATCTTCCAAGTTGTACTTCCAGTGCAGGCCATGTCATTGTCACTGTGTGGTTTGACATTGGTCCCTGGTAGCTCTAGAGTGGCAGCTAATGTTTGTGGCAGCCATCATTTGTCCATTGGTGTGTATCCCATTGTGTCAGGGTGTACAACATAACTACCTGTGTTACACCTCAGTGTCTTCCTGCCCACGTGTCAATGTAGTGGTGTATTTATTGTGTATCCCACAGGGTTGCTGTGCTTTGTGTATATTGCTAGGTTTATGGACTTACCAACAAGAAGGCCATTGCCATATCATCCATCCTGGAAATGCTGATTGATCGTGTTGTGGCAGAATATGAAGGAATCATGTACACTCCCAGAATACTTGGCCAAGATGTTGATAAACAACACCTGGTGGTCAACTATGGCCTTACATTGATGGAGTGGGTGTGCTTTCTGTTCTGGAATAGATGCTCTGTTGCTGCAGATGGTACAATACGGACATGGGTGCAGTCAATTGCATCAAGCACATTCTGGAAGCCATGGATTTGATAAAACCTCTGTTTGATCTCCTGCTGCTTCTGCTGGGTGTTGGGGAAGCTGATGTGGCAGGGTGTGAGGGAGATGATGGCATTTAAGACCTTGGGCAGGAAGGCGGAGAATGATACCCCAGCAACTATGGCACCTGTTGTTTGGAAGGAGCCATTTGCCAACATAGGCAGGACAGCTAGCAGCTTGGTCACTGGTGGTATATTGCGTGGTGTCTGCAGGCTGGCTGTTATTTGTGGCTCAATTTGGCACAGAAGCAGCTGAATGGCTTCCCAGTTGAGTCTATGCCTCCGGATAAAGACCTGTTCCCTGAGGCCATGGAGGGTTGTCCTGTTCCTGAAGACCCTCTCCTGCTTCTGTGTTGCCTTTGGGGGCCACATTGGGGTGGTGGTGGCTTCTGCTGTTGGTCCTGTGCTCTGCATCGTCTAGCAAGCTTCATCAGTAGCACCTCAATGTTGTCCTGTTGGGCTATGATGTTGCTTGTGTGTGATTTCCTTAAGTAGTGGTGTGTTTGCCTCATTTTAATGCCTGCCCTGACCCAGGTGTTAAAATTTTACGCAAATTGGGCTTTGCATAATTTTTCGGGTCTGCCTCCCACCTGTGCATCATTTTTGCCCTGTTGGATAAATATGGTGCTAAGGTGTTTGAGTCATTTTTTGGACGGGAACGCCTACCTTGCATCTCATTGACGAAAGGCAGTTTCACGCATCCTTAAAATGACACAGACTCCATATTTTTGACGCTAGATGGGTCTAGCATCAAAATATAAATATGGAGTTAAGTTTGAGCTGGATTGACATAAAAAAAATGGCGCAAATCCGGCACGAACCAAGTATAAATATGGGCCTAAGCTTACTTAGTGTGGGGATACAAGGGAAACATATTCTTTTAGTGGTTTTCCTGGAGCATTAGCAGTAGTGTCTGAACCTTAGAAGTCGTAGGCATCCATTCAAATTCTGTATTTAATTTGTGAGCATAGTCAGGCAGTCAAACTCCTTCAATGTGTTCAGGTGGAACTCTTCCTGACGAATAATTTTAGAAATGTTAAAAGTAATACCTATCATCTGCCAACATGAAAAGAAGATCTAGCATGGCACCTTTCCCACTGAAGGCTAATGGTTGTATAGCCTATATTTGTTAAAGAAAGAAAGAGCTGCTGCAATACATTTTTGTTGAAGCCACGTTCACCGCTGTCACTTTCGGTAGACGACTGTATATGCTTCCTAAATCTGGAAATAATCGTGAGCTCTCACATCCTGAATCAAACATGTAATAAATGGGCATGTGAATGACATCGTTTCATATACATTTTATGAGCCATATAATCCTGTAATTTAATAGTTTTGTGGCAATGGTAGATTTAGGTAGTTGATTGTGGTATGCCAAAGGTCATTTAAACAAAGAACCATCAGATATTCAGTAAAGCAAAGGTGTTGTAGACTGCTTGTGTCCTAGCATTGATAGACCAGAAGGTGATCGGTTATCTCCGGGGCATAAAAATCTTTCCAGGGACTGTACTTTAAACACAGTGACATTTCGCAGCACACACTGGTCAAAGGAGGGCCAGCACTAAAAGTTCTTATTAGTGTTTCAATGATGTGCAAGGTAATTGGAGTCCAGGACAAAACTGCACTTTGTGCTGTGTTCACATTGAGAGAATATGTGCCGAACAGACCTGTCAGCAAGAGATCTAGGACGAAGGCCTATGAATAGATACACTTTAGTCTTTGACATCCTAGGAGCATTTAGAACTATTGTTGATAAAGATCATTTTGGAAATACTGTGCTGAGTTTCATATATTTTATTTTGCAAACAGATTGCTAATTGCAATGAAGGTTGCATAACAACGAAAAGACAGTTACATCCATATAAACATTTCACTACTGTAGGCATTCAGATCACGTATTCGAACGGTAATTCATAATTATTTTTCATCTATAGTAATAGTATATTTATGTATGTGTAGCACTTATCAAAAGGGAAAAGAACGGCACTAATTGGACCTGTACTCAAGGGTATATATTATTCTCACTTACAAGTGCTCTGGTCAGTGTCGGAAAGAAGCTGTGCACATGGGACAATGAAGAAGAAATACAACAGGTCTGGATTTGTATTTCTGTTGCATATAGAAATTGTTAGCTTTCTTTGAAGGAAATGATAAAAATGATTCTTTGTTATATTTGTTTGTTATACTACATTACTGATACGGATACATATACATACATGCATATCTATCTATGTATAGGTAAAATGCATTTGGCTATTTTTCCTCACCAGGGCTTATAAAACATATTTTAGAAGGTCCCTGCATATAGTTTCAGTGTACCCAATCCTCGGGGCACCTAGGGCACACCTTAGGGGTGACTTACATGTAATAATAAGGTAGTTTAAGATTGAGGAATTACTTTTAATTACAAAGTTGAATCTGCATGTAACTTTCAAAGCAGCCAGCAAGGCAGGCCTGCCATTAAAATGACCCTGGGCACCTCAGCAGTGCACCGATGGGTGCACTACCTATTCTGGGATCCCTAAACATAAATTCCCTACCATATACTATGGACTTATAAGTACATTGACATAGCCAATTATAATTAGCCTAATTTGCATGCTCATTTTATACAGAGCACAGACCCTGGGACTGGTTACCAGTATCCGAGGCACCATCAGAGTCAAGAAAACATCAGCAAAAAGTGAAAAATGGGGGCAAAAAGTTAAGGGGCTTCTGCAATCAGCCCAGTTTTCCCACAATTGGCATGAGTGCTGTTTGCTGTCAGAGTGTCTGTTTGGATGGGAGAGTGCATACATTAGTGTTTTATTAAGCCCATTATGGCCTTTCTTGGACCGCGAGGGAGCCCTCAAAGGCCCCCCGCAGCTCCTACATATTTATTTATTTAATTATTGTTATTTTCTTTTAATAATAAAATGCCCTTACGGTTTACTTGGCACTGCAGGGCAAGTCTTAAGGCCTCCCCTGCGGTGCCATAGATTTAGCACCCTGATTGCTGAAGCATCTCATCCTGCTTTAAAGGTACCACAGTGAAACAGCAGAGTGTTTGCTGTGGATTGGCTGCAACTGCCACAGTAAACAGCTATGTCCTGTGGGTGGGCATACCAAGACATAGCAGGAGCCGACCCTAGGAATGGCAGTCCCCAGCACCATCAGTGGCTCCATGAGGGGGGCCTGGTGGCCCCCTTCCAACAAGTATAGGCCCTGGTGGTGGTTCCCTGGGCTTAGGGATTAAAAAGGGACCCCCTTTCTTTATTTAAATATTTGCCTGGGGCTTGGTGGTTCCCAGGGCAGCAGAGTGGCCACAGGCCTCCCTGCATATTTTAAAAGGAAAGCCCTAGGGAGGTGGCAGTCCCCAGGGCAGCGGGGGCCACGGGCCCCCAAGCATATCGTTTTTTTAACGTTGTGGTCCCCGGGAGGCTTGGGGGCCCTGGGGAGGTGGCGGTCCCCAAGCCAGTGAGGGGGGCTGGACCCCCACGTAGAAAATAATGATAGCTCCGGGAATAAATCTATCCACTAAAAAATCAAAGGTAACAGGGATGTTATAGTTAGGAAACAGAATTCAAAAACCTTAGAAATTCACACAAAAAAACAAAGATTGCAGAGACGTTAGAGTTAGGCTCACGTGTCAGTCATACAAATCTAGCAAAATTCAGAAATTATAGTTACTGAGCTAACTATAACTTGCATCCCGTAATACACTGCTTATGACCTCACATATTATTTCACTCATGACACAGTCAGTGACATCACTGATGACATCACTGATGACTCAGTAAGTGTAAGTGGTTTTATAGACGTGTAAGTGGGTGTATGGGTGAGAGAGAGGTTGAGTCTGTTCCTGTATGGGAGACTAAGGCCCTTATTTATACTTTTTTTGCGCCGCGTTTGCGGCGCTTTTTGACGCAAAAACGGCGCAGACAATTGTATTTTGTAAGTCTGCGCCGTTTTTGCGTCAAAAAGCAGCGCAAATGTGGCGCTAAGGAAAGTATAAATATGGGCCTAAGTGTAAGTGTAAGTAGCTGTATCTGTGAGTGAGTGGGTTTGTGAGTACTCCATTGCTTGTGTGAATGAGTGTGTGAGTGTCTGTACAGGTGAATGAGTCAGTGTGTGCATGCCTGTATTTGGTGACTGACTGGCTGTGTTAGTGACTGTATCAATGAGTGAGTGGGTGAGTTTTTTACATTTTATTTCTTAACTATAACATCCCTGTAACCTTTGTTTTTTTTTCAATTAATTTTTAAGGTTTTATTTATTCTATTTCCTAACTATAACATCCCTGTAACCTTTATTTTTTTCAATGAATTTCCAAGGTTTTTAAAAATTCCATTTCTTAACTATAACATCTCTGTAACCTTTGTTTTTTCTGTGAATTTCTATGTTCTTTTAAATTTTATTCAGTAACTAAATTGTCCCTGTAACTCTTGGCTTTTTGAGTATATTTAAATTGTATTTTGTAACTATAATCTGTATGATTTTAAAATGAGTGTGTCACAACTTGTATAGGTTGGTAAGTGGATCTATAAGTAAGTATATGGGTCTGTCAGTGAGTGTGTGAGATCATTTGTAGGTCTGTGAATGGGTGCATAAGTCTCCAAGTAGGTCTGAGAGTGTGTGCATGAGTCTAACAGTGGGTCCATGAGCGGTGCATTAGTTTGACTTGCTGTGTGTGTCAGTGTATGAGTCTCTGAGTGGGTCTCAGTGGCTATGTGAGTGGGTGTGTCAGTGTATGAGTGGGTCTGTAAGTGGGTGGGTGAGAGTCTGAGAGGGTCTGTGAGTGGTGCATGAGAGTCTGAGTGGATCTCTGAGTTGATGCATAAGTGTCCAAGTAGACATGCGAGTGGTTGCATTAGTGTCTAAGTGGGTCTGTGAGTGGGTGCATGAATGTTTGAGTAAGTCTGTGAGTGGGTTCATGAATGTATGAGTGGGTCTGTAAGTGAGTGTGTGAAGGCCAAAGTAGATCTGTGATTGGACACGAGTTTTACGCCTTGTCACTTATTTCAATAAATTTGTAATTATTTTTATTATTAAAATTTTCAGTGCTGCTTAATTGTCGCAATCCCTGGGATTATTGCAATACTTTGTTCTGGTTTCACAAAAAAGTAATAAAGACGGTGTTTTTCAAAAAGAATAAAACAGATATCTATACACATTTTAAACGATGCTTCACATTAGGTGTTTAGTAACATAGCTCCTCCTTACGACCCTTGCTGCGCCACAGTGGCGGTTGGACCGCCGCCAATGTGATGGTCTGACAGCCACATTACGACTGTGGTGGTTGCTCCACAGTTGGACTGCCAGCACCTCCACTTCTCCCCCACTGTAGGGGCTGGCCTTCCTGATCTGCCAGGGCAACACTGCAAGCAGTGCTGCCCTTGGGATTACAAGTCCCTCCTCTGACGGCGGTTACATGGCAGTAGCAACGCCATGTAAAGGCTGGCGGAGATAGGGTCCAGGGGGCCCATGGAGTCCCCATCCCTCCCCATGTACTTGGCATTGGGCAGTGCAGTGGCCCCCATGTCCAGCCCCATTGGGTTTTTAACTTTCTACTTTGCAGACAGTGAAAAGCACGATGGGTGCTGCTGCACCCTATGCACTGGCGGTAACCTGACCGCAGGATTTCAGTGGATGGCCTTTTCCGTTCGCTGAAGTCGTAACTAGGGGCATAGTGTTTAAACTTCTCTTTCAGTAACCATTTTTAGTACAATCCACTTTTACATAGTATTTCCCATTTTTGCATTGATGCCAGTAGCTGCAATGATGTCAGTGGCTGCGAATATCATGTGACCTAGAAAAGAAAAGATATAATTAGAGGAGACAATTTTAATTAACATGTATAGGAAGTTCCCACCTGTTTCTTATTTTTGAAGGTTCCAGTGGGTTTTTACTTGTTTGCTGGAGGTGTGCTGTACTGTTTGTGGATAACTTTACTGAGACCATTTTTGTTTGTCATTTTTCAAACTCAGAATGCTAACTGGAGGAAGGGAGCAAGACCTGGTGTCACAGTAAGCAGAGGAACAGGAGGCAGAGCTGCATGATGAAGAATCTGGTGATGACGCATCACCCCCTAAAACTAGGTACTGCTTGGTATTTCTTCATAATTCCATCGGAGGAATCCAAGACAGTGTTGAAATTTGTGTTTTGAGAGGGCACAGATAAACAAAGCTGGAGAGGGACCAAATACCTCTAGACATGCACTACCTCCTCCTCTGAGTGAGTGCCAATGGAAATGGAGAGACAATGGTCTGAAACATATTCTGAATCAATGTGTGTTGGCACATATTGTCTAGACTGTACTGCATGTGTGGTGTCTGGGTGATTTATTGAGACCATGAGTGTGTATATGAGTAAATGTGTGAATAGTGTATGGGTGATTGACTGAGTGTATGAGTACATGTATGAGTTAGTGAGTGAGTGCATGTATAGGCTAGTATGTGAGTGCAAGAGTATGTATATGGACGATTGATGAGTGCATGAGAGCATGTATGGATACGATAATGCCTCTGTGATTGGCTGTTTGTGTGAGTGACTGGTTGTGAGAGTGGGTGTATTGAGGAGTGAGTGGTTGTGTGAGTAGCTATTTGAGTGAGTGAATGTTAGTGTGAGTGTCTGTATGAGAGGGTGAATGCCTGTGTGAGTGGCTCTATGGATGAATGAGTGTTAGTGTAAGTGGCTGAATGGGTGAGTGAGTGCTTGTGTGAGTGACTGTATGGATGAGTTAGTGGCTGTTAAGTGGTTGTATAGGATAGTCAGAAGGTATGGGAATACCTCTTCAGGTGAAAAGGGGGGTGTGACAGTGAGTTTATATGTAAGTGAGTGACTGTCTGAAGGAATGTGCCAGTGACTGAGAGGGTGTGTGAGTACATTATGAGTGAGCAAATGGCTTTTTCAGTGGCTGTAATGAATGAGTAGGGTTGTGATCTATTCTATTAGTGAAAAAGTAGGTATATGGGTGTCTCTGTCACTGAGGGACTTCTTCTGTGAAAGACTGCACAGGTAAGTGATTGGTTGTGTAAGTGAATGTATACATTAGCACCTGAATGATTGAGTACGTTTTTGTGTGACTACCTAAAAAACTGCTGTACCACACTGAAAGTTTACATTGGAAATGCGCAAAAGAGACTAATGGGGAGGTGTGTCAAGAATGATTTATCTTTAAAAACACTGTCTATGGAAATCTCTAAGCAATATGTCTGTGGTTCAAGTGGTGTTTTGAGGCTTCTACCAGCGTTGGTCTACAGTCACTATTAAAAAAGAAAAAGAAGACAAACATATGTTAGTATTTAGGCCCTGTAGGAAAGTACCATCTTGCCTGGCATGTTACCCCCATTTTTACTTATATGTATGTTTGTTTTTGACTGTGTCACTGGAATCCTGCTAGCCAGGACCCCAGTGCTCATAAAGTGTGCCCTGTATGTGTTCCCTGTGTGGTGCCTAACTGCATCACTGAGGCTCTGCTATCCAGAACCTCAGTGTTTATGCTCTCTCTGCTTTTAAAATTGTCACTGCAGTCTAGTGACTAATTTTACCAATTCTGATTGGCACACTGGAACACCCTTATAATTCCCTAGTATATGGTACCTAGGTACCCAGGGTATTAGGGTTCCAGGAGATCACTATGGGCTGCAGCATTTCTTTTGTCACCCATAGGGAGCTCAGACAATTCTTACACAGGACTACCACTGCAGCCTGAGTGAAATAACGTCAATGTTATTTCACAGCCATTTTACAATGCACTTAAGTAACTTATAAGTCACCTATATGTCTAACCCTCACTTAGGTGCCAAGTTATTTAGTGTGTGGGCACCCTGGCACTAGCCAAGGTGCTCCCACATTGTTCAGGGCAAATTCCCCGGATTTTGTGAGTGCGGGGACACCATTACACACGTGCACTACATGTAGGTCAATACCTATATGTAGCGTCACAATGGTAACTCCGAACATGGCCATGTAACATGTCTTGGATCATGGAATTCTGGTATTGGGGGAACAATTCCATGCATCCCCGGGGCTCCAGCATAGAGCCAGGGTACTGCCAACTAACTCTCCGGGGTTTTCTCTGCAGCTACCCGGCAGCCCAGTCCCAGTACGGCAGAACAAAGGATTTCCTCTGAGAGAGGGTGTTACACCCTCTCCCTTTGGAAATAGGTGTTAAGGGCCTGAGAGGAGTAGCCTCTCCTGGCCTCTGGAAATGCTTTGAAGGGCACAGATGGTGCCCTCCTTGCATGAGCCAGTCGACACTGGTTCAGGGATCTCCCTAGCTGCAAAAAGGAAAGGGGAGTGACCACTCCCCTGACCAGCACCTCCAAAGGGGAAGTGCCCAGAGCTCCTCCAGTGTGTCCCAGACCTCTGCCATCTTTGATGCAGAGGTGTGAGGGCACAATGGACATCTCTGAGTGGCCAGTGCCAGCAGGTGACGTCAGAGACCCCTCCTGATAGGTGCTTACCTTTCTCTGTAGCAAATCCTCCTCTGAGGGCTATTTAGTGTCTCTCCTGTGGGTTTCCCGTCAGATAATGAATGCGAGAGCTCACCAGACTTCCTCTACACTTCTCTCTTCAACTTCTGCCAAGGATCGACCACTGACTGCTCCAGGACGCCTGCAAAACCACAACAAAGTAGCAAGAAGACCACCAGCAACATTGTAGCGCCTCATCCTGACGGATTTCTCGACTGTTTCCAGGTGGTGCATGATCTGAGGGCTGCCTGCCTTCACCCTGCACTGGAAGCGAAGAAGAAATCTCCCATGGGTCGACAGAATCTTCCCACTGCCAACACAGGAACCAAAACTTCTGCATCACCGGTCCTCTGGGTCCCCTCTCATCTTGACGAGCGTGGTCCCTGGAACAGAAGAGCTGGATCCAAGTGTCCCCGACTGTCCAGTGGCCCTCCTGTCGAAATTTGGTGTAGGTAAGTCCTTGCCTCCCCACGCCAGACAGTAATCCTGTGTACTGCATGAACTGCAGCTGCTAGGGCTTCTGTGCAGTTTTTTGCAAGACTTCCCTTGTGCACAGCCTAGCCCAGGTCCCCAGCACTCCGTCCTGCATTGCCCAACTCGCTGAGTTGGACTTCGACTTCGTGGGACTCCCTTTTGTTGAGCTGAGATGACCACCATGCTCAGATAGTCTGAACACCTGTTCAGGTGCTTCTGCGGGTGCTGCCTGCTTCTGCATGGACTCTCTCTGTTGTTGAGCACCCCCTCTGTCTCCTCCTCCAAGGGGCGACCTCCTGGTCCTTGGCAGCACCCAAAATCCTCAACCGCGACTCTTGCAGCTAGCAAGGCTTGTTTGCCGTCCTTCTGCATGGAAACAACTCTGCATCCTCCAGCATGCCATGGGACATCTTCTGACCAAAGGAGAAGTTCCTGGCACCTTCTGTTGTTGCAGAATCTTTGGCTTCTTCCACCCGGAAAGCAGCGCTTTTGCACCTTCATCCGGGGTTTAGTGGGCTCCTGCCCCCCCGGACACTTGTGTGACTCTTGGACTTGGTCCCCTTCCTTTGCAGGTCCTCAGGTCTACGAATCTGTGTTCAGTGCTTTGCAGTCAGTTGTTGTCTTTGCAGAATCCCCTATCTCGACTTTACTGTCTTTCTGGGGTAGTAGGGTAACTTTACTCCTACTTCTCAGGGTCTTGAGGTGGGGTATCTTGGACACCCTTAGTGTTTTCTTACACTCCCAGCGACCCTCTACACACTACACTAGGCCTGGGGTCCATTCGTGGTTCGCATTCCACTTTTGGAGTGTATGGTTTGTGTTGTCCCTAGGCCTATTGTCTCCTATTGCATTCTATTGTGTCCACCAGTGTTTGCACTACTTTTCTAACTGTTTACTTACCTGATTTTGGTTTGTGTGTATATTCTGTGTATATTACTGACCTCCTAATGGAGTATATCCTCTGAGATACTTTTGGCATATTGTCACTAAAATAAAGTACCTTTATTTTTAGTAACTCTGAGTATTGTGTTTTCTTGTGATATAGTGCTAAGTGATATAAGTGGTATAGTAGGAACTTTGCATGTCTCCTAGTTCAGCCTAAGCTGCTCTGCTATAGCTACCTCTATCAGCCTAAGCTGCTAGAACACTACTAATCCACTAATAAGGGATAACTGGACCTGGCACAAGGTGTAAGTACCACTATAAGCCAGGCCAGCCTCCTCCAGGCCCTCATTACAATATTGGCGGTAAATGCCACTTACTGCTGTGCTGTCAGCCGCCAACATACCGTGACCACGGTGTTATACCGCTAAGGGTATTGTGACCCACACTATACACAAATCCACCAGACCAAATGTCAGTGATAAACTGGCAGTAGCAAAACCCACACCGTTACACCAACTTAAATACGCCCACAACATAATGACCCACAAATTACCGCGGCGGACATTAAACTGTGGTAAACCATTGGCGGTATGTACCTCTGAGCTAAAAAAAACACACACTAACAAAACTACACCACATTGGACAATTCAAACTCACACACCACACCCACACACCCAATCCAATATAAAACACACACCCACAATACCCACAACCCCGTACAACTAAAACAAATATTGCCAACTGAGAGAGAGACAAGCCAGTGGCACCCACTGAACCTGAGCCACATAACACCATCACCCATACAGCATCCACGCACCTCACAGCACACACCCCAACACATCACCCGACACACCCTCACACATACCACTCAAACTACACCCATGGCACCTCAAAGACACCCCAGGTTCTCAGAGGAGGAGCTAAGGGTCATGGTGGAGGAAATCATCTGGGTAGTGCCACAGCTATTCGGATCACAGGTGCAGCAGACGTCCATTGCTAGGAAGATGGAGCTATGGCGGAGAGTCATGGACAGGGTCAATGTCCTGGGGCAGCACCCAAGAACAAGGGATGACATGAGGAAGAGCTGGAACGACCTACAGGGAAGATGCGTTCTCTGGTAGCAAGACACCAGGTAGCTGTTCAGAGGACTGGCGGTGGACCCCCACCTCCTCCCCCACAACTAACATGGGAGGAGCAAGTCTTGGCAATCATGCATCTTGAGGGCCTGGCAGGAGTAGCAGGAGGACTGGACTCTGGCAAGTCAAATCTTTACTACTTTATCCCCCACCCTACCTGCATGCCATCACAAACAACAGCGCCTACCCTCACCCCCATCACCCCACTACCTCGCATATACCCCACCATCACAACCCACCCATCCCAATACCATGCCCTGCATGCAACACCAATGTATGGACCCCCTTCACAGACCTGCATGGACATCCATAACCACAGCATGCACACTAGTGCCAATCAGTTAGCCAAACCAAGCACAAATAACACAAGCCAAACCTGCCTTGCTAATAACAACCATAGAGGGAAACATATCCAGGCACAAGATGGCACATGCATATACAATAACACTGCATTTACATCCCCACAGGACCCTCACTCAACGTCACCGGAGAGGAGGTGCCAGCCACATCCAGCCCCACCCCTGAAGAGGCCCACAGTGATGACAGCAGCTCTGCACACCTAGATCACAATGACCAACCTGGCCCATCAGGGACCTCTGGACAGTCGGTGACCCAGCCACAGTCCCAAACCACCACAGAGCCTCCCTCCTCAGGAAATACCACCACAGCACCCACCCAGCAGGCCCATCCCTCTGTCCCCAGGACACGTCAATCAGCAGTGTGTCCACCACTACAGGGAAACCATGCAACCCCACAAACACAGGATGATCATGGAGCTGGAGTCAGTGGCAGTGGGCACACGGTTTGGGGAACAGAGGCACAGGACAGCAGGGAAGCTAAGAGGACTGCTGTGTGACAGGTGGAGGACAGGCCCAGGGAACCGACTCTCCATGAGGCACTCACCAAAAACCTGGGAGCATACCAGTATTCCCAGGAGACCATGGGTCAGATACTGCCCAAGTTGCAGGAGACCCAGCGGCTGCAGGAGGTACAGTACCTGGGGATCAGGGAGGACCTGAAAGACATCCACACCACCCTGGTCACCATTGCAGGGGTGCTGGCAGACATGGCCAACACCATGAGGGAGGCAGTGGCACACCAACGGGCCCCTGACACTAGCCAAAACGATGAACAGCCCTCCACCTCCGCCGGCACTAGTGGACAGGAGGCCCAGCCACAGGACCAATGGGCCACCAGCACCCCACCCACTGCAGAAGGAAAACCACCCCGCAAACAGTCCCTGCAATCCAGGCAGAAGCCAAAGAACATTGCCAAGACTCCCGCCAGGAAATAGGACTCTCTTGATTGTCACCCTTCTGTCCGCCTCGGTCACCCTGTCCACCTTGAACTGCCATTGCTCCACTTCCTATGCCCCTTTGGACAATGCACCTGTGATACAAATAGATTGGACACTACCCTGGACTTTCCTCCATCAGTAACCCAGCCCATTGCAATACCACCTCCATTAGCACATAAATAAAAACCCTCTGAACAAATTCAAGTATGGAGTCTGTGAATTCTATGTCAAATGTATTAGTTCACAAACTGTAAACATTGCAATTCAAATGTACTGTAATATAAACATAGGTATGACCTGTAGTGGGCAGCAGAAACACACCAGGAGGGTCATTCTGACCCTGGCGGCCGGTGGCCGCCAGGGCCACCGACCACGGGAGCACCACCAACAGGCTGGCGGTGCTCCAATGAGCATTCTGACCGCAGCGGTTCAGCCGCGGTCAGAAGCGGAAAGTCAGCGGTCTCCCGCTGACTTTCCGCTGCTCTTTGGAATCCTCCATGGCTGCGGAGCGCGCTCCGCAGCCATGAGGATTCTGACCCCCCCTACCGCCATCCAGTTCATGGCATGGGCACGGCAGGGGCCCCCGTAAGAGGGCCCCAAAAAGTATTTCAGTGTCTGCCTTGCAGACACTGAAATACGCGACGGGTGCCACTGCACCCGTCGCACCTTCCCACTCCGCCGGCTCGATTACGAGCCGGCATCCTCGTGGGAAGGTCGTTTTCCCCTGGGCTGGCGGGCGGTTTTACTGGAACCGCCCGCCAGCCCAGGGGAAAACTCGTAATACCCGCCGCGGTCTTTTGACCGCGGCGCGGTAATTTGGAGGGCGGGATCCTGGCGGGCGGCCTCCGCCGCCCGCCAGGGTCATAATGAGGCCCCAGGAGCCAGAGTGGGCCACAGAGATCTGAAAATAGAGATGCCAAAGGGTACAGTACATGGCCACAGAAATAGGGAAATCAGGCTGCCATGTTCAATGTCAAACACAATACTGCAATGGAAGTTCCAGTGTCTTACATTGTGTGTCACTGGAAGTACTGTTGAATGAGTGTACTTCTGTTGTCCACATATCCTTCCTCTGGCTCCTCTTTGTCACTGTCCACAGGCTCCACCACTGCCACGCGACCATCTCCAGGCTCATCCTCCTGCAGAAAAGGCACCTGGCGCCTCAAGGCCAGGTTGTGCAACATGCAACATGCACCGATGAACTGGCACACCTTCTTGGGTGAGTAGTATAGGGATCCACTTGTCAGATGGAGCCACTGGAATCTGGCTTTCAGGAGGCCAAAGGTTCTCTCAATGATCCTCCTTGTTCACCCATGTGCCTCATTGTAATGATCCTCTGCCCTTGTCCTGGCATTCCTCACTGGGGTCAGTAGCCATGAGAGGTTGGGGTAACCAGAGTCACCTGCAAATATTCTAGGGATACCTGTTAGCCACACATTCACCCTTAGGGACAAACCTGCAGCCATATACCGGTATCAACTGGGTGGGGATCAAAGTCACCTTTTAGCCACACCTGGTGCCTCTGGAGTTGAGACATCACATATGGAATGCTGCTATTCCTCAAGATAAAGGCATCATGCACAGAGCCGGTATACTTGACATTCACATGGGATATGTTCTGGTCCGCCAAACACACCATCTGCAAATTCAGAGAGTGAAAGCTTTTTCTATTTCTGAATACTTGTTCATTTCTCCGGGGGGGACAAATGCAATATGTGTGCCATCGATGGACCCCATGATGTTGGGGATATGTCCCAGGGCATAAAAGGCAGCCTTCACTGTGGCCAAATCTTCCACCTGGGGGAATACGGTGTAGCTGTGCATGTGTTTCAGCAGGGCAGACAACACTCTGCTCAGCACGTTTGAGAACATTGGCTGAGACATCCCTGATGCCATGGCCACTGTCACTTGAAAGGAACCACTTGCCAGAAAATGGAGCACTGACAGGACCTTCACTAGAGGGGTGAAACCTGTCGGGTGGCGGATAGCTGAAATCAGGTCTGGCTCCAGCTGGGCACATAGTTCTTGGATTCTGGCCCTATCAAGTATGTAGGTGAGGATAATGTGCCTGTTCCCCACTGTCGCCAGGTCCACCAGGGGTCTGTTCACGGTGGATGTCTCCATCTCCTATTCATCCTCAGCAGTTGAACGCTAGGGTGAAAAACGGTGAGCACATATGTTAAAATAAATATGCATTTCTTCCTTTACAGGAACAGTATGTGAACTCGAGAGTCAGTTGATGTGCCAATGTCTGCTGTGACGCAGTGAAGTGCCATGACCTGTGCCCCCCGAAATGGCGGCTGCCTGACCTATGAGGAGAGACAAGTGGAAATGAGGTAATTCTGCTGGCGTTGTGTGCTGTTGCGGTCGATGACTGTCGCGCAACATCGCATTGGTTATCATTGGGCCCTATGGGTTCCAGGAGCCAATGGCGATGTACGCCGGCGGTGATGGTACGCACCTCTGCAGACGTGACCGTCATTTTCTGTCTGCTCAATCACTTGCTACCTGATCATCAACAGGAGAGGACCTACACTGCAAGTGCTGCTGGGACCTGTGTCTGGAAGCGACAATGGCTCGAGTGTCTGGGAAAGGGCCCCCGCCTTCACTTCAGAGGAATTGGAGGGATTGGTGGATGGGGTCCTACCCCAGTACACTTTACTCTATGGTCCTCCAGACAAACAGGTGAGTACACTGTGAGCATGATGTGTGGTTCATAAATGTAGGGATTGCTGTGTGTGTAAGCCTCGTGTAGGGGGAGGGCTGAGGGGTCCTGGGCAGTGTGCTTCATGTATGGTGGGGAATGTATGTGCGTAAAGAGATGGGAGGGATATGGTGGGCCATGAGTATGACAGTCCGGACGGTATGACTAATCCCTTTTCTGCTGTATTTTTCCTGCAGGTCAGTGCCCTTCAGAAAAAGGGTATTTGGCGTGCCATCACCAGGGAGGTGCGGACCCTGGGGGTCTTTGACTGGTGGAGCACCCACTGCCGCAAACGGTGGGAGGACCTGCGCCACTGGGCAAGGAAGATGGCGGAGGCCCATCTGGGGCTGTCCTCTCAACGAGGAAGGGGTGCCCGTCGTACCCTGACCCCCCTGATGTTCTGTATCCTGGCGGTGACCTATCCGGAGTTGGATGGGCGCTTGAAGGGATCACAGCAGCCACAAGGGGGTGAGTACAGATTCTGAATCATGACTTTGCGCGCGTTAAGGTTTTACCTGGGTGGAGGATGTGGGCTGTGGGTGATCCTAGGCCAGGGCGAACATGGGAGGGTATGTTCAATGATGGGCAAGATCAGATGCACTCCAACCCCAAAAGCTTTAGTGGGCATCTACTACTGGGAAGGGTCCTGTGGGTTTCAGGTGTGCAGCTAATGGCGTAAGGCATTGTACCCATGGGCTGGTGACTAGCATTGTAACTGGTAGTGCATGGCCTAGTGCATAGGGCTGTTCCCCGTGTGTTGTGTACAGCAACGGTAGTTTTGTTGCTGGCATTGACCAAGTCTAACCTCTGTCTCTCCCCACCTTTTTGTTTTGTCACCCTGTCCTTGTGTGTATTAGCATGATCTGGTGGAGGAGCAGAGGCACCTGTGACGGAGGGAGCTGTATCCCACATGGGCCTGGAGGCCGAATCCACCGACAGTGAGGGCACCAGTGGGATGGAGGGCGAGGGGAGCACCACGACAGAGACAGAAGGGGACACTACCGGCATGCCTCTCCTCCTCTGATGGAAGCTCCCTGGAGGTGGAGGACACCTCTGTGCCCACCCCAACAACAGGTACAGCCGCCACCCCATACCAGCACCGCCCTCCCAGCAGCCCCTCAGCATGTTTCCCATGCCTGATCACCCAGGAGGGTGGGCATCTCCTTCACCCCAGGCACCTCAGGCCCTGCCCCAGTCAGCTCTGCTGCCCTCAGTGAGGAGGCTATTGACATTCTGAGATCCCTCTCTGTTGAGCAGTCAACCATACTGAATGCCATCCAGGGTCTAGCAGGGCATTTGCAACAAATAAATGCATACCTGGAGGGCATTCACTCTGATGTGGCGGCCCAACAGAGAGCATTCCAGGCTCTGGCCTCTGCACTCATGACAGTCATTGTCCCTGTCTCCACCCTCCCACTCCAACATCCTTTACCCTGTCCCAATTCCCTCAACCCCAGCCTATCCCAAGCACACCTTCAGACTACCAATCACCCAAATCAACACACAGAAGTTGTTCAGGCAAACACAAGCACCACACTTCATCTCACAGGCACTCACACACGCACCATCCTCATGCAGACACAAACACCCACTGCCTCCACTGTGTCCCCTTCCTCCTCATCGTCCACCTCTTTCCCAGTAGTAGCTCCACTCACACCTCCATGCACTACATCCTCATCCACTACCGCCATCACCAGCACGCCTATCACTACACGCCCCTCACTGGCAGTCACCACCCCCACATCCATGCACACGTCCACTGTGTCCTCTCCCACTGTGTCTGTGACCCCTCCTCCCAAAGTACACAAACGCAAGCACACAGACACCCAACAGCCATCCACCTCACAACAGCATCCATCCCATGCACCTGCACCCAAACACAGCAGACTCACACCTCCTACAACCACTCCCTCCTCCTCCACTCCTAAGTCTTCACCCTCTTGCCGCCCCAGTGTCCCTAAGAAGCTTTTCCTCACCAACATTGACCTGTTCCCTACCCCTCCCCCGTCCTTCACCTCGTGCCAGGGTGGCCAGAACCCACCCAGCACCTTAGCCACCCAATCTACGGCCACTGTGGTTTCTGCAGCTGTGAGAGGCTCCAAGGAGGCACCCGTCAGCCCAGCCAGTGTGCCAGCAACACCTACCAAGGCCAAGAAGGGGCCGCCACCTGGGAAGGGCAAGAAGGGGACAGCAGCCAGCAAGGGGAATGGGGCAGAACCAGCAAGCAAGGGCAAGTCAAAGACTCCAGCTGGTAGAAGCAAGGAGGTACCACCATCTGCCAAGGGCATAAAGGGGCACAGAACACCAGCCATGGCACTGCAGGCATCGAGCCTGCAGGTGAAGGCCTGGAGGCTACCACCACCACTGCCAGCACCGCCACCTGCCCCACTGCCAGAAGCAGCAGCCCCAGTTGGCAGCCGTCCGAGGCTGCAGGTGAAGGCCTGGAGGCTACCACCACCACTGTCTGCATAACCACCGGCTCCATGGCCAGCACTGCCACATGCACCGTGGCCATCACTGCCACCTGCACCGTGGCCAGCACCACCACCTGCCCCACCGCAAGCAGCACCACTGCCAGCAGCAGAAGCCCCAGTGGGCAGCCGTCCGAGGCTGCAGGTTAAGGCTTGGAGTCTACTGTTGTAATTTAATAGCGATTAGCTTAAGCATTAGCAGAAGACATCTTGTATTTAGCAACTATTGTGAACATTTGGCGGAATCCCTTTTGTATTCATGGCAGCCATTTTCTCTGCCATGTGCTCCCCATGTTCTCTGTCCTACCTTTCTGTTGACTACTCTTGAAAATCTGTCTAGTGACAAGTTATATTTAGCATCTCCCACTTTCGCACATGCCCAGTAAGATCTGCAGCTGTTAGTGATCAGTAACAGACAGTAATGTGTCAACTAGTCCTTGAAACTGTTAGCCCCGCCTACCTGTCGACTGTGCATTTCCATATGACCTTACATGTATGTAAGTCTTGCTTCTATAATTGTACCACCCTCTTTTAGCCCCTGCGTGGGTATAAACGGACTCTCTTAGTTCGGTGTGCTACTTCAAACATTACCGAAGGGTGGTGTTTGAACTGTAGTACCACCTCATGAGGTTTAATAAACTTTGTCTTTTATTTCAGTTTCTGTGCCAACTTCTTCCTATATGGTCTGAGGACTTTGTGCAGAGAAGGGCGAACCCCTTGCACTTGTAGGCCTTGCTGAGGCTTACTTCAACAAATTGGCACCCGAACAGGGACTCATCGGCGACTCGGGCGCCCGACGGATTGGTCGCGACGAAGGATTGGGATCTCGCTGCGGACGATCAATGCCTGAGGAGACCCAAGTCTTGGCAACCACTGCGTTTTTTCCTTCTTTCTGATTTGACCATCCAGGTGGTGCCGGTCCTCGACTGAGATCCTTTTTGTTCATTCGTCATGCAGTGACCATTTGGTCGATTTTAGAACTTGGCAGTTGGAACCTGGACACCCTGTGATTGGTAAGAGCCGTTTTACGGCACTTGCTGTGGGTTTTGATGCCTTTGTTTGGTAATGAAGTTTAGCACTACTTACTGTGGCTCTCATGTTTTGGGTGACTAGTCAATTTGTGTCCTTTGAATTGATATATAAATTGCAATTTATATAGGCAGGTAATGAGGAGAATTTTCTCCAATTTTATTTTGATTTGAACGGCACCTTAAGTGCTACTTTGATTATAATATTGCATATTATGCACTATTTTTGTCATGCCTGTTTTTAGCGCACTTCGTAGGATGTGTTGCTTTTGTAATGGTACCAATTTGAGACTGGAAGAATCGCAAACGGCACCCCCAGAGGGGACGCCCAATAGAGATATGTATGTTAAACATGGTCTTTCTTCTATAATGTACAGCACATTATGGAATAAATACACTCGTGCGGATCCTGAATTACGTTGGCCTATGCATGGGTCATTGGATTTGCGAAAGATTGAGTATGTGGAACAATGTATGTGTAAGCGAAGGTCTAGGCAAGATATGTTTGACTGTGTACGAATGTGGGAGAAAGAAGTGCGTGGACGAGTGAAGCGTGAGCAAGCCTTGCTTGAGAAAGAGCAGCAGAAGAATGTATATGTGAAAGCATTGAAAATGAGAAAGAAAGAAATAAATGACTTAAAAGAGCTAGAAGAGAAAGAACGTAAATTACAGGTAACTGGCCAATACACTGTTAGGCAACGTCTCTATCCTATCCTTAATAAACCACACGATTATTTTTTGTTACTAGATCACCCTCCACCTCCGCATGTCGTTCCTTCTGCCCCTCATGAGTTAGCTAAGACCTCCGGTTCGGAGCAACAGAAGATACGAGACAGTCGCTCTATGTTGCCTGCTGACTGTGCGTCTGAGCTTAGATCTATTGCTCGTAAAACAATTCGTAGCGTTGTCTCTGCTTCTGAACTTTTAGACAACATGAAAGGGTGGACGGAAAAGGAGCAGCTATATTTTACTGAGGCATTTGGCACAGAAGTTATTGAACTATATCGGAAATATTCTGATGAGTTAGAGCCCGATGATGTAGCAGCTGATCATAAGAAATTGCGTGATGGTCTTTTTGTTTTCTCCCAGGTGGCTGATGCAATCAAGCGTTTGGTGAAATTATGTGTTGTAGCAGTCAGTTTGCAAGAGGAGAAAAGGGCCGTGGGCGTAATTGCACGGACATCTCAGACCAGCTGGGTGCAAGCTTCCATCTTCGGAACAGATAAGACTATGATAGTTCACGCGAAACCAATGCGGGAGGCCGCGCCTTTGTATGTTCCTCCTAAAGGATTGGGTACAAGTGATGATAAATCTTCTGTTGATGCTAAGGGTTCTTTTATTTATAATTGGGTGTATACTCCTTGGAATAGGGCAGATGTAATGGCACTTAAAACAGCATTACCTGACCCACGGAAAAATCCAGCCGCCTTTTATGAGGAAGTTGAGGGAGCAATTAGTTCTTGTACTATGACTTTGGCTGACATTGATTTATTTTTCGGATTGATATTACCGGCAGATATGTGGAGAACTGTTCATAAAGTTGATGATCGTGTAGTTTTTGGGGCATCATGGAAAGAATTAGAACAGATGGACGGGGATAGGGAACATGCGAAAAAGCCATATCAGTTGATTCTAGATCTTCCTGCAGCCATATTAGTTAAGTTAAAAACGATTATTCCCTCTAAAAAGATAGATTGGACTGTTTTAGCGTCTTGTAAGCAAAAGGCAGATGAATCGGTCTCTGATTTCTTTACACACTTTGAAGAAGCATTTCATGATTTTAGAGGCCAGTTATTGTCAGATGATACGGGCAAACATTTGTTTGTCGATAAATATGTCGCAAATCTGTTACCAGGAATAGCTAGTTGTCTAAAAGCTAGTGAAAGTTCATGGACTACCTCTACTCCGGTTTCTCTTTTGACTATGGCTCAGTATTATGAACGTCAGGAATTAGAAGCAAAAGGTAGCGAGGATAAAAAGATTAAAGAATTAAAAATGAAGGTTATGTTGGCTCAAGCTTATGGTCCGCCTTTTAGAGGTAGTGATAGAGGTGGACGTGGATTTTATGGTTCTTCTTACACTCGTTCAAATTTGTCTGTTGATCAGTGTGCGTATTGTAAGAAATTTGGCCATTGGACTGCCGATTGTACAGCACTACGTGTTCAGCAGTGTTCACGTAGTCAGGGACAAATGAGAAATCGCTCAGGATATTCAGGGCCTAGAAGAAGCACGAATGATCATGCTAGGGTTGATGCTAATGTACGAGGGCAGGATGGGTTTAACACTTTTGATAGAAGGAACCAATACCAGATGTCTAACTATGTGCAGTCTGATTTCCAAGATTCTGCTTATGCTTAGGATTTCCTAGGATGGGGTAAGGAATCAGTTGAAGTTCCAGTAGATCAGAGGGGTCCCTATGTTACAGCACATGCTTTGGGCTCTACTGATCAGTTTCTGGTTGATACAGGAGCTACTCGTAGCGCCTTGTCTAAACAATTGATTCCAAGGGCTCCCCTGTCTGGCTTAACCATTACATCGATAGGTTTCGATGGAACACCTTCCCCTAGCCCATTGTCACAACCACTTGCATTCCATGTTGATAAATGTACTGCTCCATGTCCATTTTTGCTTTCTCCAAATACACCAGACAATATTGTGGGTCTTGATATGCTCAAGTATTTCAGGGCTACAATACGATGCTCTCCTGAAGGGGTGCGTGTTATTTTAAATGATAATCATCCTGTGATGGAAAGAGTTTGTCTTGTTAAAGAGGATATTGCATTAGCTTCACTCCCTAGTACTTTGTGGGCTACTTCAGATACTGATGTGGGACAAATGATTATTCCAACGGTACATATTAGTGTCAAGGAGGGAGCTGTATTGCCACGTTTGCCTCAATACAAAATTTCACAGGAGGGCGAAGAAGCACTCACACAAATTGTGCATGATCTTATTGCAGTTGGAGTTGTTGAGGAAGTTCCGTATAATGTTTGTAACAGTCCAATTCTTCCTATTCTGAAAAAGTATACTGATACTAGGATTTACCGATTAATTATTGATTTACGAGAAGTCAATAAGATTGTGATACCACAATATCCTGTGGTATCTGACATCACGGCACTTCTTACTTTGGTTCCCCCGACAGCAACTACGTTCTCTGTGATAGACTTGAAGAATGCTTTCTTTTCGATCCCTATTCATCCTGATAGCCGATATTTGTTTGGTTTTACTTTGAATAAACAATAATGTAGATTTTGCAGAGTTCCTCAAGTCTATACTGAGAGTCCTAGTATTTATAGCCAAGCGTTAAATCGACAACTTGATTCTTTTGTTTTGCCTGAATGTGTGGCTCTCATACAATATGTCGATGATATTTTGTTGGCAGCTGATACCCCTGAGCAATGTGAAAAGTGCACTTTGTCCTTACTTTCTTTTCTTGCTTCACACCATCATAAAGTGTCACGAAAGAAATTGCAATATTTTAGACCAAAGGTAACCTATTTAGGTCACCTTTTGTCTAAGGAGGGCAGTGCACTTACATCAGATCGTATTCAAGCAATTTTAGACACACCAGTACCCTCTACTCAGAAAGATGTTCGTGCATTCCTTGGTCTTACTTCTTTTTGTAGGCAATGGATATTAGGGTTTTCACACATTGTCAAACCTTTGCTAGCACTTTTGACTAAAGATACTCCAATGCCCCTCCCATGGACAGATGAATGTGAGACTGCTTTCCGGCAGCTACGACAAGCCCTTTGTTCAGCACCAGTGTTAGGTACTCCAGATTACATGAAGCCTTTTGCACTTTACGTACTTGAGAAAGATGGATGTGCATTGTCAGTTCTAGTACAGACACATGGTGATAAGCAGCGTCCCTGTGCATATTTTTCAGCAGTAGTTGATCCTGTCGCTCGAGCTTTGCCTGGGTGTTTTCGTTCATTTGCCGCAGCAGCTGTGTCAATACATCAGAGTGAAGGGATAGTTTTGTCACATAAGCTGTTGGTGTTACTACCCCATGCGGTTGATGCTCTTTTAAATCAAACAAAGACGTAACATTTAACTAGCGCTCGCCTGACAGGATATGAATTGACATTGCTAGCTCCTCCCATTACACTGAAGAGATGTGCAACACTAAATACAGCCACTTAGTTGCCATATCCGGTGACTCAGCCTCAGTCACAAAAAACACATGATTGTATATTCCTTACCGAAGAACAGACAAAGGGTCGTATTGATTTACAAGATACGCCCCTTCTAGATGTAGACGGAGAATTGTGGGTTGATGGGTCTTGTTTGAAGTTGCCAGACGGTATGACCTCAGCTGCATATGCAATCACCACAATAAACACGGTAGTTGAGACAGCTCGTATACCACAAAAGTCAGCTCAAGCAGCTGAACTAATAGCTTTGACACGAGCATGTGAGCTTAGTACTGACTTCTGTGTGAACATTTATACAGACAGCCGCTATGCTTTTGGAGTGGCTCATGATTTTGGTTTGCTTTGGAAGGAGAGAGGTTTTCTCACATCCCACGGGATGCAGATAATGCACGGAGAATTAGTGCATAACCTCTTGACTGCATTGACATGTCCAAAGAAACTAGCTGTTGTAAAATGTAGTGCACACAAGAAAGTGACCGATAAGATAGGGCAAGGTAATGCCCTTGCGGACTGCGTAGCACATGAGACTGCGATGCAGCGAAGTACTACTTCTATGTATGTAGTGAAGTCACAAGCTGAACGTTGGCATAATGCTAGACAATACGTATTAGATATGCAGAAATCTGCTTCTGTGAAAGAACGTGATCAATGGTCTGAAGAAGGAGAATTGGATGATGAGGGCTGTTGGCAGAATACGCAGATGGATAAATGGAAATTGCCTATAGCTTTTGTACAACCTATGGTTCAGATGGCACATGGGCTGGCACATGTTGGAGCTTCAACAATAACGAAGTTGCTTACGCAAGTTTGGGAGTATCCAGAAATTTCCAGTACAGCTAAGAGAGTAGTACAGTCTTGTTTGATCTGTTTACAATACAATCCTGGAAAAGGGACACGTACTCCTGCGGGAGGGTTTGCTACACCAACTGCACCTTTTGAAGTTCTACAAATGGATGATATTCAGCTTGAACGCTGCAACAATTTAAAGTATGTCTTGGTGGTGGTATGTGCCTTCAGTAAATGGATAGAGGCGTACCCCACAAAGGATAATACTGCCATTACCACAGTGAAGGTGCTTTTGAAAGAATTTTTCCCTAGGTTTGGTGTTTGCAGACTTTTATGGAATGATAACGGACCTCATTTTGTTGGGGAAGTTATTAAGTATGTCCTGAAAGGATTAGGGATCAAACAGAATTTCCATGCGGTTTTCCAGCCACAATCTGCATGGTTGGTGGAAAGGTATAATGCTACTTTAAAAGCTGAAGTTAGCAAAGATACAGGCTTCCACATCCTTAACTTGGCCGGATGCATTACCGTTGGCATTATTGTCTATTAGGTCAGTGCCACACTCTCAAATCGGCCTTACTCCTTACGAAATAGTGTTTGGAAGGCCAATGAACATTTGGGGAGTTCCTAAGCCAAATTCTGTATATGATGTACCTTGTGTCCTGATGAATTATTATGTGGCACAGTTAACCGACAATTTGGTTTCTATTCATCAACAGTTTCGAGAATCACTTCCTGACAGACCTACAGGTGAAGGCCATGAACTCCGACCTGGTGACCAGTTGATGATTAAGTCCTTTGAAAGATCAAGCAGCTTGGAACCAAGGTGGCGAGGCCCAGAACAGGTGCTCCTTGCGACAAGGACAGCAGTTTGAGTGACGAACTGAAAGAATTGGGTCCATAGTACTCACTGCAAGAGAGTGGTACCTACCTTGGTAGAACCTGCTGTGTTGACCGATCATCGAGAGATTTTGACTACGGAGAAAGGCCTTGCTATATCACCTGATGAATCTGCGGAGTTCTTCGCGGACCATACAATTTCTGGAGTGCGCGATATAATTTGAGACCGAGGAAAGACCTCGTAGTGTTGGAGAAAACTGGTTGTGCTACCGCCCTGGGTTAGTGAAACGGAGAGCCAATGTGGCAAAGGGGGGGGGATCAGCCATGCATTAGAGTGTTGACACCCGTCTTGGCCCGTGGTGAAGAAATCAGCGGCTGCCCAGGGATAAGAGCTCCAACGATTGTTTTTAATTAATTTATTAAAGGGTCGATTATCACTGTTGCTAAAATGAATAACAAACTGATCATTAGTACTATGGGGTTTGTTGTTGTTTTGGTGGTTATAGCAATAATCACCTGGTTTGTTGAAAAGAAGGCTCCTGCTCATGAGATTTTTGTTGCCACTACTCCAGTACCAGAGGATCACTATTACTTCACGCTTCCCTATCAGGAGCAGAAGCACCGTCAATCGTACTTCAATAATACTTTCATTCAGATGTTGCATCATACTCATAATGCTACAAATACTACTAACTGTTGGGTATGTGGAATGATACCTGCGTATCAAAAGAAAGGAGGAACACCTTTAATTCCTCTTCCTTTTTCACACAATGGTTCTTGTCAAGCTTGGTATACGCTTTTGTTTGCATCTGGAAAACGTACAGAGGGCGGACTTCTTTTCCGCCTTAATAAAGTATGCTACCAAGACAAAGATGGGTATCCCCAAGCCAAAGGAACTAAATGGGAATGGAAAGAGTATCAACCAGACAATGTTTCAATACCATTTGTATTCACAAATATAAGAGATTCTGACAAGAAAGAACAATTTGAGATTTCTGTTACAAAAACTAAAGCAGATTTATGTATACGTAGGATTGGGCGAATTCCAGTAGGGATAAGCGATTGTACCTTGATTTTAACAATTGAGGGTGAAAATAATAGTAGTTTTACAGCTTCACATAATACATATTTTGTTTGTGGCAACTATGGATATTACCAACTACCTGTTGGGTGGTCAAGTGTGTGTTATGTATCTTTTCTATTACCCCCTGTGTTTTTGGCCCCTGCATCATATCACCGAGATTTTAAACTGTTCAATGACATCATTAAAAATAGATATAAAAGGACAATAAGTACAAATGAGGTAGACCAAACGGATACTAGCCTGCAACAATATGTTGATTTTAATTTAGGGTTGTACTCCTTTGTGGGTGCTGCGTTAAACAGTAGGAAAGTGAGACGATTGACTAGGGTTGTGGAAGCTGTTACCAATCAGGCAGCTCTGGCATTACAGAGGAGCTCCAAATTGCGAGGATTGTAGCGCTCCAAAATCGTATGGTACTAGATGTGATATTAGCTGATCGAGGTGGTGCATGTCGCATCATCGGTAGTAGTTGCTGTGTTTTTATTCCAGATCACTCACCTTCAGGATATGATGCAATATTTAAATTGCATAAATTTGCTACAGAAATCCACACAGAGACTGGTACTTGGACTTTTTCTGGATGGTTTTGGGCTATTGTTTCCGCTTGGGGCTGGAAACTACTGACTATCCTGTGTGTAATGATTGCAATATTTTTCACATGCTGAATCTGTATTCAGTGTGGTCCAATGTTCTGCTCCATGTGTATTACTGCTTGTATGCCTACCAAAAGAAATATTACAGAAATGAAAGCACAACACATGTTAGATAAGGAAATAGCTGAAATTATGAGCATAAATATACAAGATGAATATTTAGATTATCCCAGAAAAAACGAATGTCTTCTGCTAATGCTGAAAGGGTAGTCTGTTGTAATTTAATAGCGATTAGATTAAGCAACTATTGTGAACTTTTGTCGGAATCCATTTTGTATTCATGGCAGCCATTTTCTCTGCCATGTGCTCGCCATGTGCTCTGTCCTACCTTTCTATTAACTACTCTTGAAAATCTGTCTAGTGACAAGTTATATTTAGCATCTCCCACTTTCGCACATACCCAGTAATATCTGCAGCTGTTAGTGTAATGTGTCAACTAGTCCTTGAAACTGTTAGCCCCTCCTACTTGTCCACTGTGCATTTCCATATGACCTTACATGTATGTAAGTCTTGCTTCTATAATTGTACCACCTTCTTTTAGCCCCTGCGTGTGTATTAAAGGACCATGCTCTCTTAGTTCAGTGTGCTACTTCAAACATTACCGAAGGGTGCTGTTTGAACTGTAGTACCACCTCATGAGGTATAATAAACTTTGTCTTTTATTTCAGTTTCTGTGCCAACTTCTTCCTATATGGTCTGAGGACTTTGTGCAGAGAAGGGCGAACCCCTTGCACTAGTAGGCCTTGCTGAGGCTTACTTCAACATCGACCACCACCACTGCCTGCATCGCCAAATGCACTGCAGCCAGCACCGCCACCTGCACCGCGGCCAGCACTGCCACCTGCACCGCCACCTGCACTGCAGCCAGCAACGCCACCTGCCCTGCCGCCAGCAGCACCACTGCCAACAGTAGCAGCCTCATTGGGCAGACGTCCAAGGCTGCAGGTGAAGGCCTGGAGGCTACCACCACCACTGCCTGCACCGCCACCTGCACAGCAACTGGCATCCACTGAGCAGCCGTCACCGCCAGAGAGCAGTGTGTAGTGATGACTACATGGGCTGCATTGCAATGTGTGGGGTGGTGTGTGTTGTGATGTGTGGGGTGATATTTAGTGGTGTGTTGTGTGAGGTGTGTGGATGTTGTGTGAGTGATGGTGTTGAGTGCCTGTGGATGCTTGTTTGTAGATTGTGCTGTCTCTCTCTGGCCTTCTTTCAGAATTTTTTGTCGTAGGGGTTTGTGGGTAATGTGGGTGTGTGTTTTATATTGTATTGGGTGTGTGGGAGTGGTGTGTGTATGTGTATCAGGTGTGTGTATTTGGAATTGTCCAATGTGGTAGTGTTTTGTAAATGTGTGTGTATTTTGAGCGCGGCGTTGTGTACCGCCAATGGAATACCACGGTTGAAAGACCACCACATGGATTCGTGGGTCGTGATAGTGTGGGCGTATTCCTGTTGGCGTGACGGTGGAGGTTTTGTTATCACCAGTTTATCACTGACCTTTGGTGCGGCGGACTTGTGTGGGTGTCTCAATTTTGGCGGATTCCGAGCAGGTGGTCATAATGACCGTGGCGGAATTCCGCTGCCGTAGCGGTGTGTTGGTGGTCTTCTGCACGGCGGTAAGCGGCTTTTACCGCCAATGTTGTAATGACCCCCATGCCTTCGCAGAAGTTGTATCTGGCTGTGTTGGGTTTGTTGGATGGTGAGAGGATGAGTTGAGTGTCATTAGCATAGGAGACAATTTTGATTCCGTAGCTTCTGACAATGGCAGCCAGCGGGGCCATGTAGACGTTGGACAGAGTAGGGGTGAGGGAGGATCCCTGGGGAACTCCACAGGTGGGAGCTGTGGGGTCCAAGAGGTAGGGGTAAGTCTCACTCATTGGGTTCTGCCAGAGAGGAAGGACTGGCCCAGTCGAGGGCCTTGTCTCTGATGCAGAGTTTGTGAAGTCTGCGTATCAGGGTGTGGTGGGAGACTGTATCGAAGGCCGCCGATAGGTCTAGCAGGATGAGTGCCGCTGTCTCACCCTTGTCCAGCAAGGAGCGGATGTCGTCTGTTGTGGCAAGGAGGGCTGTTTCAGTGCTATGGTTTTTTTGCATCCAGATTGGGAGTCATTGAGGATGTTGTGGTCATCGATAAAAGTGACGAGTTGGCTGTTGATGGCTTTCTTGACGACTTTCACTGGAAATGGGACCAGGGAGATGGGCCTGAAGTTTTTTAGGTCGGTGGGGTCTGCTGAGGTTTTTTTGAGGAGAGGGTTGATCTTGGCATGCTTCCAGTGGTGGGGAAGGAGGCAACAGATAGGAATCAGTTGATGGTGAGGTGGAGCTTGGGGTCGATGGTGTAAGCGGCTCTATTGAAGATGTGGTGGGGACATGGGTCCGTGGGGTCCCCAGAGTGTATGGACTTCATGGTCTTCAGAGTGTCTTCTGTGGTGAGGGGGACCCAATTGACAATTGTTGGTTCGTTGGTTTTTGTTTCCAGTGGAGGGCGTTCTGCGCATCGGTTGTCCTTGTTGAAGCTGTCATAGATGGTCTTGATTTTGTGGTGGAAGTAAGTGTTGAGTTTGTTGCAGAGGTCCTGTGAGGGTGGGATGTCTGTTGTTTTACTATTGGGTTCGGCGAACACCTTGATGATGTGAAGAGTTCCTTGCTGTTGTGTGCGTGTGAGGAGATTCTATCTTGTATTGCTTTATTTTTGGTGCTTCTGATGAGTTGGTGGTGTGTGGTAGTGGCGGCTCTGAAGTTGTTATGGGCTTCTGTGGATTTGGTGTTTCTCCAGATTTTCTCGAGGCGACGACAAATGCGTTTGGATTCTGTGAGTTTTGCAGTGAACCAACTGGATTGTTTGGCGGTGGGTGCTGTTGTTCTTCTTGAGGGAGGCTATGTTGTCGGTGCAGTTGGAGATCCACTTGTGAAAGGTGCATGTTGTGGTGTTCAGGTCATCGTTGCGATGGAGGGGGAGGAGTTGGCGAGGGTGGCAGTGAGCTTGTCTGCAGTGATTC
This sequence comes from Pleurodeles waltl, assembly GCF_031143425.1. Taxonomy (NCBI): domain Eukaryota; kingdom Metazoa; phylum Chordata; class Amphibia; order Caudata; family Salamandridae; genus Pleurodeles; species Pleurodeles waltl. The sequence continues at coordinate 1,451,982,950 of NC_090444.1, read as the reverse complement.
TTGCCCAGCTTCTGTGAGATGGTTGGTGCTGGGGTCTGAGGATGGTGGGTGTGTTGAAGGTGAAGTGGATGCATCGATGGCCTGTCCATGAAAGTTCGGAGGTGTGACTGAAGGTGACGGATGTTCCTGTTGTGAAGATGGGGTCGAGGGTGTGTCCTGTTGACTGCGTTGGTGGAGGCTGACTCGGAGGGATGCGGTGTTGGGGTCTTGTAGGTTGTCGAGCTGGAAGTTGAAGTCTCCCAGCAGGGTGTAGTTGGTGGCTGCAATGGCTTGTGTGGCGATACAGTCAGTGATGCTGTCTGAGAAGGGTGTGCGGGGTCCTGGTGGGCGGTAGATGAGGGTTCCCCTGATGGTGGTTGTTGAGCTGGTCTGAAGTTTGAAATGAAGGTGTTCCATCAGGCTCGTGGGGTCTTTGGAGTGTGGGCTCAGGCGGATGTTGGACTTGTGGACGATGTGGATACCATACCCTCCCCCGGGGCAGCTGGGGAAGTCATTTTGAGTGATCTTGTATCCTTGGGGAATGGCGATGGCGATGTTTAGACCTGAGGTGGTGTTGGTCCACGTCTCGGTGAGGAAAGTGACGTCTGGGGTGGTGATGTCAAGGATGTCCCAGATTTTGGTAGTGTGTTGGGATGTGTGGTTTGTGATACTGGGAAAATGGATGTTGAGGAGGATGGATTTCAGGGTCTTCGATTTGTTGTGGGTCGGTTGTGCTGGGTCCAAGGTCTTGGTGGTGGTGAAGGATTGGCAGCAGCGGAGGCAGCAGAAGGGTCCATGGATATCAGTTGGAGATGAGAGCTTGTAGTTGTTGTTGAGTCCCGGTTTGCATGCGTGGAGTGCTGCCGGCATGTAGATGTGGCAGACGGGAGATCCAAGGGTCCTGGTGCTGGTCGTGGTCGGGTTGCAGACGGGAGCAGACAGGTGCAGAAGGGCGCAGACAGGTGCTGATAGGCCATTAAGCAGGGAGCAGATGGGCACAGAGGGCAGCTGGGAGGAGGGAGTGGGAAAACAGTGTGAAAAAGAGGGGCGGGCCACAGGGGCAGCAGCGGTGGGGTGGGGGAAGCGACAAAGTGAAAAAATAAGACAAATACGAAAAATAAGGGTAAAAGTGAGAAAGAAAGCAGGGAAAAGATGTAAAAGCTCAGAAATGGATAAAGGCTCAAAACTGCAGCCTAGCAGAAGAGCAGAGCTCTCCCACTAGACACCAGGGATGAGGTGCAGGCAGGAGCCTGCGGGTGGCGGAGGGCCTCGAACTCCTGACTGTGGTCAGAGTTTGATCAGAAATGGGTTACCCTTGATGGAGGAGCTACACGGAGGCAGAGCAGTTCACTGACATGGTCAGTGTGGTTGCTCTTCCTAACCCCCAGCAGCCACCATTAAGTAGGGAGGCGGGAAGAAGAGGACAGCTGGGAGGCGGGAGTGGAAAAATGGCATGAAAAAGGGGGATAGGCCCGTTGGGGCAGCAGCGGCAGGGAGGGGGAAGCGAGAAAGTGAGAAAGCAAAAAAAATAAGAGAAATAAGAAAAATACGGGTGAAAGCAAGAAAGAAAGCAGAGAATATATGGAAATGCTCAGAAATGGAAAAGGCAAAAAACAGGCCTAAAGAGTATGTGTAGAATTTATTATTATGAAATAGTAACTATACATATTTGTGAAAAACTATACACATCTAGAATATACACATATTCATATTATAAATATTTATCAACAAAAGTGTTTAGGTACCTGAGGGTCTGAGTGTGTCAGTGAGCAGGTGCATGAGTGTCTGAGAAGGTCTGTGAGTGGGTGCATCAGTGTCTGAGTGGGTCTGTGACTGGCCGCATCAGTGTCTGAGTGAGTCTGTGAGTGAGTGCGTTAGGGTCTGAGTGGGTCTCTGAATGGGTGCATCAATGTCCGAGTGGGTCTTTGAGTTGGTGCATGACGTCTGAGAGGCCATTAAGTGCGTGCATAAGTGTCGGAGTGGGTCTGTGAGTGGGTGTGTCAGTGTTTGAGTGGAACTGTGAGTGTGTGTGTCAGTGCTTTAACAGGTCTGTGAGTAGGTGCATCACTAGGTGGGTCTGTGAGTGGGTGCATGAGTGTCTGAGTGGGTTTGTGAGTGCCTGAGTGGGTCTGTAAGTAGGTGCATCAGTGTCTAAATAGGTCTGTGAGTGGGCACATGAGTGCCTGAGTAGGTCAGTAATTGGGTGCATCGGTGTCCGAGTAGGTCTGTGAGTGGATGGATGAGTGACTGGGTGGGTCTGTGAGTGGGTGTGTCAGTGTCTGAATAGGTATGGGAGTGGGTGCATTAGAATCTAAGTGGCTCTGTGATTCGGTGTGGCAATGTCAGAATGGGTACATGAGTGGATGCATGAGGGTCTGAGTGGGTCTGTGAGTGCATCCGTGGCTGGCTGGGTCTGTGATTGGGTGTATGAGCATCTGAGTGGGGCTGTGAGCAGGTACATGAGTGTCTGAGTGGGTCTGTGAGTGGGTGCATGAGAGTTCAAGTGGGTCTGTGAGTGGGTATGGCATTGACTGAATGGGTCCATGAGTGGGTGCCTTAGGGTCTGAGTGGGTCTGTGAGTGAGTCAGTGACTGACTGGGTCTCTGATTGGGTGCATGATGGTCTGAGTGGGTCAGTGAGCAGGTGCATGAGTGTCTGAGAGGGTCTTTGTGCGGGTGCACCAGTGTCTAAGTGGGTGTGTGACTGGGTGCATCAATGTCTGAGTGAGTCTGTGAGTGGGTGTGTTAGGGTCTGAATGGGTCTCTGAATGGGTGCATCAGTGTCCAAGTGGGTCATTGAGTGGGTGCATGAGTGTCTGAGTGGGTCTGTGAGTGGGTGAGCCAGTGTCTGAGTGGAACTTTGAGTGTGTGTGTCATTGTTTGAATGGGTCTGTGAGTGGGTGCACCAATAAGTGGGCTTGTGAATGGGTGCATGAGTGTCTGAGTGGGTTTGTGAGTGGGTGCGTCTCTGTCTGAGTGGGTCTGTGAGTCGGTGCGTTAGGGTCTAGATGGGTCTGTGAGTGGGTGTGGCAGCGTCTGAGTGGGTCTCTGAGTGGGTGCATGAGGGTCTTAGTGGGTCTGTCAGTATATGTGTGAGTCTGAGTGCCTCTGTGAGTGAGTGTGAAAGCATCTGAGTGCGTCTGTGAGTGAGTGTGTGATGGTCTGAGTGGGTCTTTGAAGGACTGTGTCAGCATCTTAGTGTGTCAATGAGTGGGTGCATGAGGGTCTGAGCAGGTCAGTGATTGTGAGCATCAGTGTCTGAGTAGACCTGTGAATGGATGGATGAGTGACTGGGTGGACTGTGAGTCGGTGTGTCAGTGTCTGAGTAGGGCAGTGAATGAGTGCATTAGAATCTAAGTGGGTCTGTGATTCGGTGTGTCAGTGTCTGAATGGGTATATGAGTGGATGCATGAGGGCCTGCTTGGGTCTGTGAGTGTGTCAGTGTCTGACTGGGTCTGTGATTGAGTGCATGAGGGTCTTAGTGGGTCTGTGAGCAGGTGCATGAGTGTCTGAGAAGGTCTGTGAGTGGGTGCATTAGTGTCTTAGTGGGTCTGTGACTGGCGGCGTCAGTGTCTGAGTGAGTCTGTGAGTGAGTGTGTTAGGGTCTGAGTGGGTCAATGAATGGGTGCATCAGTGTCTGAGTGGGTCTTTGAGTGGGTGCATGAGGGTCTGAGTGGGTCATTGAGTGGGTGCATAAGTGTCTGAGTGGGTTTGTGAGTGGGTGTGTCAGTGTCTGAGAAGAACTGTGAGTGTGTGTGTGTCAGTGTTTGAACAGGCCTGTGAGTGGGTGCATCACTAAGTGGGTCCGTGAGTGGGTGCATGAGTGTCTGGGTGGGTTTGTGAGTGGGTGTGTCAGTGTCTGAGTGGGTCTGTGAGTGGGTGCATCAGTGTCTGAGTGGGTCTGTAAGTAGGTGCATCAGTGTCTAGCTAGGTCTGTGAGATGGCACATGAGTGCCTGAGTGGGTCAGTAATTGGGTGCATCAGTGTCTGAGTAGGTCTGTGAGTGCATGGATGAGTGACTGTGTTGGTCTGTGAGTGGGTGCGTCAGTGTCTGAGTAGGTCTGTGAGTGGGTGCATTAGAATCTAAGTGGCTCTGTGATTGGGTGTGGCAGTGTCAGAATGAGTATGTGGTTGGGTGTATGAGGGTCCGAGTGGGTCTGAGAGCAGGTACATGAGTGTCTGAGTGGGTCTGTGAGTGGGTACATTAGAGTTCAAGTGGATCTGTGAGTGGGTGTGGCAGTGTCTGAATGGGTCTATGAGTGGGTGCCAGAGGGTCTGAGTGGGTCTGTGAGTGAGTCATTGACTGACTGTGTCCTTGATTTGGTGCATGACGGTCTGAGTGGGTCAGTGAGCAGGTGCATGAGTGTCTGAGAGGGTCTGTGAGTGGGTGCACCATTGTCTGAGTGGGTCTGTTAATGGGTACATCAGTGTCTGAGTGGGTGAGTCAGTGTCTGAGTGGAACTGTTAGTGTGTGTGTCATTGTTTGAATGGGTCTGTGAATGGGTGCACCAATAAGTGGGCCTGTGAGTGGGTGCATGATTGTCTGAGTGGCTTTGTGAGTGAGTGTGTCTCTGTCTGAGTGGGTCTGTGAGTCAGTGCAGTAGGGTATAAGTGGGTCTGTGAGTGGCTGTGGCAGTGTCTGAGTGGGTCTCTGAGTGGGTGCAGTAGGGTCTTAGTGGGTCTGTCAGTGGGTGCGTGAGTCTGAGTGCCTCTGTGAGTGAGTGTTTAAGCAATTGAGTGTGTCTGTGAGTGAGTGTGTGATAGTCTAAGTGGGTCTGTGAAGGACTGTGTCAGTGTATATGAGTGGGTGAATGAGGGTCTGAGCAGGTCTGTGAGTCGGTGCATCAGTGCTTGAGTGGGTCTGTGAGTGGGTGCATCAGTGTCTAAATAGGTCTGTGAGTGGGTGCATGATTGTCTGAGTGGGTCAATGATTGTGAGCATTAGTGTCTGAGTAGACCTGTGAATGGATGGATGAGCGACTGGGTGGGTCTGTGAGTGGGTGTGTCAGTGACTGAGTAGATCGTGAGTGGGTGCATAATAATTTAAGTGGGTCTGTGATTGGGTGTGTCAGTGTCTTAATGGGTATGTGAGTGGATGCATGAGGGCCTGAGTGGGTCTGTGAGTGTGTCAGTGTCTGACTGGGTCTGTGATTGAGTGCATGAGGGTCTGAGTGGGTCTGTGAGCAGGTACATGAGTGTCTGAGTGGTTCTGTGAGTGAGTGCTTCAGAGTCCAAGTGGGTCTGTGAGTGGGTGTAGCAGTGTCTGGATGGGTCTATGAGTGGGTGCACGAGCGTCTGAGTGGGACTGTGAGTGCATCAATGACTGATTGGGTCTGTGATTGGGTGCATGAGGGTATGAGTGGGTCTGTGAGCAGGTGCATGAGTGTCTGAGAAGGTCTCTGAGCGGGTGAATCAGTGTCTGAGTGGGTCTGTGACTGGCTTCGTCATTGTCTGAGAGAGTCTGTGAGTGAGTGTGTTAGGGTCTGAGTGGGTCTCTGAATGGGTGCAACAGTGTCCGAGTGGGTATGTGAGTGGGTGCATGAGGGTCTGAGTGGGTCTTTGAGTTGGTGCATAAGTGTCTGAGTGGGTTTGTGAGTGGGTGTGTCAGTGTCTGAGTTGAACTGTGAGTGTGTGTGTGTCAGTGTTTGAACATGTCTGTGAGTGGGTGCATCACTAAGTGGGTCCATGGGTGGGTGCATGAGTGTCTGAGTGGGTTTGTGAGTGGGTGTGTCAGTGTCTGAGTGGGTTTGTGAGTGGGTGCATCAGTGCCTGAGTGGGTCTGTAAGTAGGTGCATTAGTGTCTAACTAGGTCTGTGATTGGGCGCATGAGTGTCTGAGTGGGTCAGTAATTGGGTGCATCAGTGTCTGAGTAGTTCGGGGAGTGCATGGATGAGTGACTGGGTGGATCTGTGAGTGGGTGCCTCAGTGTCTGAGTAGGTCTGTGAGTGGGTGCATTAGAATCTAAGTAGATTTGTGATTGGGTGTGGCAGTGTCAGAATGGGTGTATGAGTGGATGCATGAGGGTCTGAGTGGGTGTGTGAGTGCGTCTGTGTCTGACTGGCTCTGTGGTTAGGTATATGAGGGTCTGAGTGGGTCTGTGAGTGAGTCAGTGACTGACTGGGTCTCTGATTGGGTGCATGAGGGTCTGAGTGGGTCAGTGAGAAGGTGCATGAGTTTTTGAGAGGGTCTTAGGGCCACATGTAGGAAAGTCCGAGATTGCGACTAGGAAATTGAGAGTCTGTCCGACTCGAAATTTCCGAGTCGCAATCTCGGATGCAGAACGGTGTCTCAGACACCGTCTGCGACTCGCTATGGGGTCGCAAAGACCCACCTCATCAATATTCATGAGGTGGGTCGCATTTTGCGACCCCATAGCGAGTCCCTGCACTCACAGGGATGGTGGCCTGCTGAAGTCAGCAGACCTCCATGTCTGTGACTGCTTTTTAAATAAAGCAGTTTTTTTTTTTCATTTTGCAGCCCGTTTTCCTTAAAGGAAAACGAGTTGCAAAATGAAAAAAATACCGAAACCATTTGGTTTCGTTTTTTTCAGAGTAGGCAGTGGTCCATAGGACCACTGCCTGCTCAGAAAAAATATTTTTGTCGACATTCACGAAGGGGAAGGGGTCCCATGGGGACCCCTTCTCTTTTGCGAATGAGTTACCACCAGTGTGACACTGGTGGTAACTGCGAGTTGCTTTGCGACCACATTCGCGGTCACACAGCAATTCTGAATTGCGATGCGAGTCGCAAATAGGAAGGGAACACCCCTTCCTATTTGCGAGTCGCATTCACAAATTGCGAGTCGGTACCAACTCGCAGTTTGTGAATGTGCATCGCGTGAGGCCGTTTTTCGCAAACGACATGCAAACGGCTTGCTACATCTTGCTACATCTGGTCCTTAGTGTGGGTGCACCAGTGTCTGACTGGGGCTGTGACTGGGTCCATCAATGTCTGAGTGAGTCTGTGAGTGGGTGTGTTAGGGTCTGAGTAGGTCTCTGAATGGGTGCATTAGTGTCCAAGTGGGTCATTGAGTAGGTGCATGAGTGTCTGAGAAGGTCAGTGAATGTGTGCATGAGTGTCTGAATGGGTCTGTGAGTGGGTGTGTCAGTGTCTGACTTGGTCTGTGAATAGTTGCATTTGGGTCTAAGTGGGTCTGTGAGTGGGTGTGGCAGTGTTTGAGTGGGTCTATGAGTGGGTGCATGAGGTTCTGAGGGGGTCTGTGAGTGGGTTTGTCAGTGTCTGAGTAGGTCTGTGAGAGGGTGCATTAGGGTCTAAATGGGTCTGTGAGTGTGTGTGGCAGTATCTGAGTGGGTCTATGAGTGGTGCATGAGTGTCTGAGTGGGTCTCTGAGTGGGTCAGTTTCTGGCTGGGTCTGTGATTAAGTGCATGAATGTCTGAGTAGGTCTGTGAGCAGGTGCATGTGTGTCTGAGGAGGTCTGTGAGTGGATGCATCAGTGTCTGAGTGTGCTGTAACTTGGTGTATCATTGTCTGAGTGAGTCTGTGAGTCGGTGCATTAGGGTCTGAATGGGTCTGTGAATGGGTGCATCAGTGTTTGTTGGGTCTGTGTGCATGATGGTCTGATGGGTCAGTGAATGGTTGCATGATGGTCTGAGTGGGTCTGTAAGTGGGTGTGTGTCCATGTCAGATTGGGCCTGTGACTGAGTACATCACAGCATGAGTGAGATAGTGAGTGGGTGCATGAATGTCTGAGTGTGTCTGTGAGTGGGGGTGTCAGTGTCTGAGTGGGTCTGTGTGAGAATGCATGAGGGTCTGAGTGGGTATGTATGTGAGTGGTTGCATGCCTGACTGGGTCTGTAAGTGGGTGCATGAGGGTCCGATTGGGTCTATGAGCAGGTAAATGAGTGTCCGAATGGGTCTGTGAGTAGGTGCCTCAGTGTCTGAGTGGGTCTGTGACTTTGTGCATCAGTGTCTGAGTGAGTCTGTGAGTTTGTGCTTTATGGTCTGAGTGGGTCTGTGAATTGGTGTGTCAGTGTCTGATAGGGTCCATGAGTGGGTGCATGAGGGTCTGATTGGGTCAGTGAGTGGATGCATGAGTGTCTGAGTGGGTCTGTGAGTGGGTGCATGAGGGTCTGAGTGGGTCTGTGAGTGGGTGCATGAGTGTCTGAGTGAGTCTGTGAGTGGGTGTGTCACTCTCTGAGTAGACCTGTGAGTGGATGCATTAAGGTCTGGGTCAGTCTCTGAGTGGGTGTGGCAGTGTCTGAGTGTGTCTGTGAGTGGGTGTATGAGCATCTGAGGGGGTTAGTGAGTGGGTGCATGAGTGTCTGAGTGGGTGTGTTAGTCTGTGCATGAGTCTCTAATTGCATCTATAAGTGAATGAATTAGTGTATGAATGAGTCTGTGAATGATTTTTTTTTAAAATGTTTCATCATCATTCGTAAATTCCTCACAATGTTACACCAGGGACCACCCTGAGCATTGCAGCTTATTCGCAAATATCATTCATTATGAAAAAAGTCATTATAAGGTCACAGTTTCAACCTCAAAGACCCCTATTTCCCAGCCCTGGGGTCAGGGCACCTCCACCCTGACCACTTATAGCACATTTCCTTTTAGTTTTGACCCCCTGGGGCAGTGTCCAGCCTATCACAGCACTCTTGTTGGTGTGCACATTGATGAATATGCCAAGATCGCCACAAAAACGTCATGACAGATCCGCAGCCCTAAATATACAATTTTATTTTCCCTTGAATTTCTCAAAAACTGCTAAACAGAGTTACACCAAATATTAAAAAGCATGATCTGTGTATCAGAGTTTACCTTTCTGCTAAATTTGATGCATTTCCGTCCAGCGGTTCGGCTGTAGTCATGTTTAAAACCCCTTTAACATGATAAAGCATGTTTATTGATCCTCCCTTTTCTTGGCCCCCACTTGAGAGATCACTCCAAAATTCACCAGCACACTTATTTGGGAAACTTTTGTGAAGATCCGTCTAACAGCGCCAAAGATATTGGCAAATCAAAAAAATGCATGGCGACATATGTCCTGCACCACTGGCCAGTAGGGAGTAATAGTTAGGACCTAGTTTCCATAGGAAAAACATTTTTTATTTTGCCAATAACTTTGACACCACTTGATGAATCTTCATAACATTTTCAAAATTAGTATGCCCCTCACTTCAGCTTCTTTCTTGAAAATTTTGGGGTGATTAATTAAGTAGGGGCCAGGAAAAAGAGGGGTCAAAGAACACATTTTCCCATAGGGTCTTTAGACACAACTACAGCATGAACCACTGGATGGAATTACACCAAACATAGCAGAAGTGTAGATTTTGGTGTGCAGATTGAGCTTTTTCTGACTTGATGTAAATCCATTCAGTAGTTTTAGAGATATTAAAGGAAAAATAAATGTGTGTATCTATGGACGTGGACCCTTCGCAGATCCACTTAAAGTGGTTCCACAGATTTACCTGCCAAAGCAATGCTCTGATTGACTGGCCGCAACTTGACAGGAAAATTGCACCCACCATTTTATATATTGGGAAACGGTCCCCAGGGCTGAATAGTAGTGTGTAAATGAAATGAAGGGGTCAGGGTAGAGCCTCCGTGGCCCCATGTGTCTGCTACAGATGTGGCAAAAGTATGTATAATAGGCAAGAAAATTACTGAAAATCTTTTTTGTTAACAGCGCAAGATCTGCGGATCCACCCGCAGGGCTCAATGCGGCTCTCCATGTAAATATGCAATGGATTCACAGATATCACCCAGATTCTGAAAAAATACATATATGTTTTCTCACTCACCCACTCTGACACTCATATGAACACTCTCACACCGACTGTGACACCAATGCAGACACTCTTACACCCACTTTCACATCCAGATACTCTCACACCCACTCTTACACCCACACAGATACTTTCACACCCACTCACACATCCAGACAGATACTGCCACACCCGCTATGACACCCAGAGCGAGAATCTCACACCCACTCACACACCCACAGACACTCTCACAGATCAAGGCACAAAATGAGACATACAGTAAAAAAAAACACACAAACACTAATGCATGAACTGACATATCTGTTGACAAACTAATGCATACACTGACACACTCAGTGAAACACAAACACTTGTTAGTAAGAGAGGTAGGTACACACATTCTTCAGTATACAGTAACTAGTATATACATTTACGGATGTATAGTGAAAGACTTCTACAACCGTTTAGACCCTTAAGTGCTCCTTAATGTAGTTAGTTAGTTGCTTAGAGTATCTAATTATTACTGTGTACTCTAGAGGTAAATGTATTCTTTATTTTCTTTCCAGATATCTACTTCTATTTAAAAAAAGAATTGCAGTGCTTGATAAAACACAAAGAAGAAAGAAGCAGAAGAAATAGAAATACCTGGTTAAAACTTGAGTAAAAAGGAAGACAAGGTGGGGATTGTGTGGAGAAAAAGTTGGTATGAGTACTAATGGTTTTCTGAAAAAAATAATTTGAAAAATGCTAAATGAGGGAAAGGTGTTAATTAAAAAAGGAAGTTTGAAATGTGCTCATAAACAACAAGGAGTACATGATTTTGAATGTAGGACATATAAAAAAAAACAGGATGTTAGACATGGAGACAGGGGATCCAACTTAAAATGATTCGAACTTAATGCAGAGTTTGCTGCAAAACATGAAGAAGTATAGAGGGAAAAGTGCTGTAATTAAGCAAAAGCAACATATTTAGACTGTAGTTGGCACAACTTTGGCTGTAAAGAGGAAGCTATTTATCTTGTTATTGAATAGAATGAGCATACAGATATAACAGTATTCTCTATCAAGAAAAAAAAGCCTAGAACAGGCTTATTAACAAAACTCATTTTTTCAATAATTTTAAAGGTGAATGCAAGCACACATCTAGTACAGTGCCTTTCTTTAATGAAGAAAGCTACTTACAAGAAAACACAAAAGTGCATACAGTTGATACAAATTGTTGATGCTATTAGGTAAAAGGGTACTCCCATTGCAAAAGAGGAGATGGTTCCTAGGAATGTAGAGGAAATGATAACTGAAGAGGTACAAGGAAGATGTAAACAGGCCCTCGTATACAAATGATACTGTAGCAGTATTTGCAGTGTTATCAGGAATCAATAGATATATTGAGAACTTCCCTTTGTGAATTTTCATGCAAAGGTGTGAAGAGGAAAATTGGAATTATGCAAGAAATAAGCCCATGTAAAATGAGGAAATATACTAATTTACAGGGTTATTCGCTGGCATGTCTATCGAACAAAAGCCTTGATTTATACTTTTTTTGCGCCGCATTTGCGTCATTTTTTTAACACAAAACTGGGATAAACGTACAAAATACAACTGTATTTTGTAAGTTTGTGCCGCTTTTGTGTCAAAAAATTACACAAATGTGGCTCACAAAAAATATAAACCAGGGCCAAAGTGTGCAGAAGCACCTTTCATCACTTTAGAATGTTAGCTGTGCATCACTCTAAAATGCAAAATTGAGTTAGGAAACTTTACTATGTGAAAACTCATACTTTATGTTTAGGAGAGATAAATAGAGCCCTATTCCAAGGCACACTAGGAAAGGTAGAAAAGCGTTTGTAAAAATGTTCAGTTTAATTTCTTTAGTCCTGAAGATGTTTCTAGGGAAAATGAGGAGTTGGTTACTGGAGGTGTAGAGGAACAGGATACACGTATGAATATTGAAAACTTCACATAAGAGATTGCAAAGTTTAAGACAGTTTCTTCTGACAAACCAAACTGTGTTTGGATTATTTGTTGACTAACTCACTGCAAAAGTCAAACTTGCAATATTGTTGTATTTGCTAAAACTCTTCAGGAGAATGGAGATCAGTGGCAAGAGTTTGTCAACAGTGCTATAGAAAGGCCTTAAAGGAAGAGATGCCTACTTACCCTAGATTTTAAATGAAATGTTGAAACTTGGTTTAGGGTGAGCTATTGATGAAACACTACCATCAAGTGGACAGATTGAAAAAGTAGATAGATCCAAATCAAAAGAAATATATGAACACTATAGTATCCATCCACTGTATTCTAAAGAAGTTATTGACAACGCTATTAATCTCTTTCACATGAAACAAGCAAAAGGAGCTCCTCTAAAAGTTTAGAGGCTCACTGTTTCCACACCTATTTTCCCACTAGAGTAGAAGGTCAGTATGATGACTGACCTGTACAAATACCAGCATCCGACTACAGGTCACTTAAATTAAATTCAGAGGACCCTAGAATTCGACAGTGTATTATATACATATCCCATCTATTATTTGAGAGTGACTTGTCTGGGCTATCATATGCTGTAAAACACATTCTGAAGACAAGAGTAAATCTACAAAATCTTTCTGCAAGGGTATTTGATTACAAATGAAAAGTTGAAATACAATTTATTGAATTTGGTGGCATGTCAATATGGTAACAATGAGTATTTGTATAGTTGTCAAGGACAACTTAAATGTATGTTTTGAAACTTAAGCGCGCTTATTTGGTGTCAAGAGAAACAGTTTGAATAAGACTAGGCTTTTCAAGCTCACAAAACAGAGACTTGAAGTCTCTCCCAGAAATGTAGTACCTATCAGAGTTTGATACAGAAAGTACAGATAGTGTGAAAACAAATATTTGGACACTTAATATTTAAGAAGGAGTCCACACCTTGTAAACATATGTCTATATGAAATATTTAAATACACATCGAACTATTGTAACAGAAAATGTAGATGAATGGAAACATGTACTTGTTGGTTCCTATGGTTGCTTGGTTCAACACACAGCAAGAAGTTTAGTAAACCACAGAATATATAGTTGGCAAACTCCTGAGAAAAAGAGAGTTTTCTGCAACTGTTGAACTCTTGGAGTTCTGAATAGGAGTTACTCAGGCAGTCTGACTGTTACAAAGATTTTTGTCAACACTGTGTAAGAGAGAATTCATTGTTCAATGTTTCCCGACTACATGATAATGTTAAATGATGAGATTGAACTAGAGGAAACAATTGCTGCTGAGATAACAAAGGACAGTTCACAAAGCAGCCAAAGTTCAGGACCTGTAAGACAAGATCATTTTGGACAACCAGTTATAGAAAATGGAGCTGCCATAGTGATAATGAGGTGAAGACTACAATGCAACAAGCAAGACAAGAGAGTGTTGATTTGGAGCAGTTAGTTGAACAACTGAACAACAAGCAGAAAGAAATATATATGGAGGTAAAAGATAAAGAAGAGCACGGATTCCTCCACGACAAAAATGAATGTTAATGCTCATCATTTCAGCCAATATTGTTATATATGAGTGGTGAAGCTGAACTAAGAAAAGCTTTTTAATTGAATTTCACAACGCTTACCTACAGAGGACTACAGACTTCAATTTGTCATGTGTAGGAACAGTACCAACTTGATTAGCTGCATACAACATTAAAGGAATTACTTTGCATTGACTACTTATGCTACCTGTAGAACATGACAACAAACTGGAGTACCAAATGTTATCTGCTGAAGCTTGTCATGAGGTCTCAGGAATACTGAAGAAATTGAAACTTTTAATCATCAATGAGGTGAACATGGTCTCAATCTCATGATTGCCATTGTGCACTTGAAAGTGCAACGGATTCTGAAGACAGACTATGACGTACTGTTTGGAACAAAGCACAGAATTGTATTTGGTGATCCACTACAACTTGCCCCCATGAAAGAACAGCCTGTGCTCAAGACACTTCTACAAGAACAAACTCAGAATTCTTCATGAAGTAGGGGTGATGTGAACATTTGGCTAACCTTCCTTTACAAGGAACTACTTGCAAATAAACATCAAGCATCTGACATGGAATACAGAAATATTCTGAAGGTTATTAGAGTAGATGTTGGCACAGAAAAGGGAAAGTGTTGCTTAGAAAGTCCCCTGAGAAAGAAACATTTTCCAAAAAAGACATCTGCAGCTCTGCTAATATTCAATTTTACTGAAGAAGGGAAATCCATTGTCTTCCTAACGCCAAAATGGAAGGAGTGTTCCTGTTCCAACGAACAATTACTAAATCTGGAGAAAGAAGAAAGTTTCAAACATACCGCAATTGACAAAATAGGAACACAAGGGGATGACAATATTGTTAAGTGAAAAACTACAAGCAAAATTGGATTCATTAGAGAAATCTGTTTCTAGAACTGCCAGATTAGGAAAGTCTCTATGTACTTGCAAAAATTGTAGGGTGATTTTGCAGTGTAATTTTAATAATGAGCAAGGATAAGTTAATGGTGCTGTGGGTAAAATAATTCATTTTATTGTGTTACCTAACAGGAATAAGGTTGAATACCTGGGGCCAGATGTATCAAGGTTTTTTGTATTCGCAAACGGTTAAGAAATCGCAATTTTGGAAATGCTAAAAATTTGCAAAAATGGGCCTACAGGCCCATAGGTGCGAATGGGGCCGGTATCGCAATTTGCGATTCGGTAATAGCCTTTGCGATTTTTTAAGGAATCACTATTACCGAATCGCAAATGTGATACATTGCATTTTGCGAATCAGAAATATCGATTTCTTAATAATCTCTATTTCCGACTAGCAAAAGGCCTTCTTGGTACATCTGGCCCCTAGCCACTAGATTAGTTTGATCAAGTTGAAGCTGTTAAACAGATTGGAAGGTCAGTTGCACGTTTCTTCCTTGTAAAAGACTCGTATGTTCAGAGGAAGCTGTACCGAGTGTCTCTAGCATATCCTGTAACAATTCATAAATCTCAATGTTTAAGTGTAGATGCCACATTCATTAATATTGGTACGGTTGTGTTTAAGGGAGGTATGTCACAGGCAGCCATATCATAGGTTAGAACATTGTTTGATTTGTATCTGGCAGACTTTGACAAAAGTAAAGTAAATACAGGATGCTGAGTCAAGTTGTGTCAAAGAATACAACTGACTGAGAAGTGTTTGTGTTCCTCATTAAGGACAGTTTCTGGTTTCTGACAAACCTACCATCTTCTCAAGGTGAACATTTTTGAAGGATCGTAGTGATGTTGTTGAAAAGAAGTGTAAGAAAGAAAAAAAGGAGCTCCTTAAGATAAAAAAAATACTGATAATGCCAGTGATATTGTTAGTTATTGGTTGTCTAACCCCTCTAGTGTCAACTGCTTTGTCAATGTTGTTCTCAATTCACTGTTCTCCTTACCTCATGTTGTCCATGCACTTGAACAGAGAAAAGATGAAAGATTGTGCTTTGCACTCTTTACTTTGTTAGAACGCATCTACAGTGATAGAACGAAGGCCCTCATGACATTGGCGGTAAATGCCGCTTACCACCACGGTGATGGCCACCAACATACCCCTGTAGTGGCGAATATCCGTTCGCCATATTATGACACGCACTCAACAATCCGACAGAATGCAGCCACATTCCCAAATATGCCAGCCTAAAAGTCAGGAAAAGTGGAGGTCCCAACACCCATACCGTTACGCCAACAAAATGACGTCCATCAAATTATGACCCGCGAATCACCATGGCAGACATTCAATGGCGGTAAACCATTGGCGGTACATACCACCACACTCAGATTGGACTCCCACATACTACATTGGCCAATACGAAAAACATACCTGACACTCATACACACACTACACCCACATACCCACACCACGATAAAACACACCCCCACATTACTCACAGCCCTTAACAAATACAAATCATTGCCACCAGACTGATACCAAGACCACTGTGACAACTAGACACACAGCACTTACACCCATACATCTATCATGCACCCCACCTCCCACACCCCACCACATTACTCAACACACTCTCACCAACACATACCACACAACACCCATATCCCCACAAAGGCACCCCCGTTTCACTGACGAGGAGTTAAGGGTCATGGTGGAGGAAATTGTCAGGGTAGAGCCACAGATGTTTGGAGCACTGGTACAGCAGGTGTCCTTTGCAAGGAAGATGGCGCTATGGCAGAGAATCTTGGACAGGGTGAATTCTGTGGGACAGCACTCAAGAACAAAAGATGACATCAGGAAGTGGTGGAACGACCTACGGGGAAGGTACGTTCCATAGCAGCAAGGCACCAGCTCGCCATACAGAGGACTGGCGGTGGACCCCTACCTCCTCCCCCACAGCTCACAGCATGGGAGGAGCAAGTCTTGGCAATCCTGCATCCTGAGGGACTCACTGGAGTAGCCGGAGGACTAGACACTGGTAAGTCAACATTTACCACTTTTCACATCCCCTACCTGCATACCATCTCACACCCTCACCCTCACTCCGATCACTCCACTCCAGCCCACACACTGCACCTACACATATGACTAACCTCACTGCCAAGCCCTGCATGTTATACCAATGAATGGACAGCCCTCCCAGCCCTGCATGGACACCCATCAGCAAAGCATGCACTGCATAGGGGAACTAACAATCCCACAATAAATCACCATATACATGCAAAAGTTGGCAGGACAACACCAATGATAGAGGGGAAACCAGGGATGTACAGTATGTCACACACATGAAGCATAACACATCACTTACATCCCCACAGGTACCCTAGCCAATGTCAGAGGAGAGTAGGTGCCACGACTATCCAGTCCCCCAACAGAAGATGCCCCCAGTGATGACAGTAACTCTGGACTTCTGGATCTGGATGACCTTTCTTGGCCCATCAGAGACCACTGGACAGCCGGTTACCCAAGCCCACTCACAGTCCCCACAGAGCCTCCCCCTTCAGTATCCAAACCACAGCACCCACCCAGCATACCCACACCTCTGTCTCCTGGACACATCAATCAGTAGTGTGTCCACCTGTACAGGGACCCCAGTGCACACCTCATACCTAGGACAATCAGGGACCTGGGGTCAGTGGCAGTGTAGTCTATTGACTCTCCCTCCACTTCTGCTGCAGCTAGTGGGCAGGAGGCCTGGCCACAGGACCAATAGGCCATCAGCACCCCTCCCCCTGCAGAAGGTGAACCACCCCACAAACATTCCCTGCGACCCAGACAGAAGCCAGAGATACTTGCCAAGGCCCTCACCAGGAAATGAGACTCTCCTGATTGTCCTCCTTGTGCCCCACCCTGCCACCTTGTCCACTTTGAACTGCGTTTGCTCCCCTTCCTATGGCCCCTTGGGCACTGGATCTGTTCTACAAACAGACTGCAAACATACCCTGGACTTTCCTCTATCATCATCCCAATCCATTGTACTTTCCCTTCAGTTTCTTAGCACTACAATAAACACCCTTGAACACAAATTGACTACTAGTATTTTATGTACTGAAAATGTGTATTCATGGAGACAGTCACATCAATTGCAAATGAAATGTGCACTGTGAGAGCATAGAAATATTGACCTGTAGCTGTCTGTGGTCAGCACATCAGTACACAGTTGTTATATCACCAACATCTGTAAAATGACAAACCATAGGTGACAGTAAGTTGAGATAAAAAGGAAGTTAATGCCATCATGCTACAGTTACATAGAATACACCACTAGTCATAGAAATGTGCAGTTGCACTGTCTCACCTGTGTGTCATCGGAAGCACTGATGGATAACTGATGTTCTGTTGTCCTCATCCTCAACCTCTTCATCCTCACTGTCATCAGGGTCTACTGCTGCCACAAGGGCATCTCCAGTCTCCTCCTCTTGCAGAAAAGGTACATGGCGTCTGAGGGCCAGGTTTTACAGCATGCCACTACTATCTGGCAGACCTTCTCGGGTGAGTAGCACAGGGATCCACCTGTCAGATGGAGGCACCTGAACCTGGCCTCAGGAGGCTGAAGCTCCTCTTGATGATCCTTCTGGTTTGCCCATTTGCCTCATTATAACAGTCCTCAGCCCACGTCCTGCATTCCTCACAGGGGTTAGCAGCCATGGTAGGTCTGGTAGCCAGAGTCACTTGCAAGTATTGAGGGAGCACATTTAGTCTCACACAATCATATGGGATTAACACCAGAAGGCATACACTAACAAATAATGGATGGGGACCAAGGCTCACCTATTAGCCACATCCTGTGCCTCTGTAGTTGGGCCACCACATTTGGGATGCTGTTATTCCTCAGAACAAAGGCATCATGCACTGACCCAAGATACTTAGCATCGACGTGGAAGATGTGCTGGTCCCCAAGGCACACCATCTGCACTTTCAGTGAGTGGAAACTCTTACGGTTCCTGATCATTCTGGTGTGGGGGGGCAAACGCAATATGTGTATCATCAATCGCCCCAATAATATTGGGGATATGTCCCATTCCATAGAATCAGGCATTCACAGTGGCCAATTCTTCCATGGGGGCAAAGAAATGTATCTGCACATGTGTTTTACCAGTGCAGACAATACCTTTGCAAGCACTATTGAGAAACATTGGCTGTGACAGTCCTGCTGCCAAGCCCACTGTCACTTGGAAGGAACCAGTTGCCAAGAAATGGAGCTCTGATAGCACTTGCACAAGTGGGGAGATACCAGTTGGATGACGGATGGATGAGAACAGGTCTGGCTCCAAGTGGGCACACAGCTCTGTGATTGTGGCCCTGTCCAATCATTAGGTGAGGATAATGTGCCTTTCCTCCAGTGTAGCTAAGTCCACCAGGGGTCTGTACTTGGCGGTATTTCTCCACCTTCTATTCATCTGCAGCGGTAGGTGTCTAAGGGAGTGAGTAGGCTGTCACAATTTGAACAATGGAACCACAACTGCAGTCTACTTGGTGAACTGATGTAATGGGACAGTGTTAATGGCGAGGTATGTGCCAATCTACTCTGTGATGCAGTT
The DNA here is from genome assembly GCF_031143425.1 of Pleurodeles waltl. Lineage (NCBI taxonomy): Eukaryota > Metazoa > Chordata > Amphibia > Caudata > Salamandridae > Pleurodeles > Pleurodeles waltl. The sequence goes on along the minus strand of NC_090444.1, from coordinate 1,451,964,243 downwards.
AATGTCAATATGTCAATATGATTCTTTCCCCCCCTGAAATGATGACCGCCTGTCCTGTATGTAGGGACAGGTGGAAGTGAGGTTATTCGGTCGAAGTTGGGCGTTGGGCGGAAGGCGGTCTTGCAGTTCAATTCCTCATTGGATAATATGGGGCTCAATGGAGTACAGTGGCCAATGCCGATCTACGCCAGCAGTGACAATGTATATCGCCACGGACGTGACTGCCATTTTCTATCTGATTCCTCACTTGTGTCCTGAACTTCAGCAGGAGAACACCTACACTGCGTGTGCTGCTGTGACCTGTGTCTGGAACATACCATGGCCCATGTGACCGGGGAACGGGCCCTTGCCTTCAATTCGGAGGAGGTGGAGCAACAGGTGGATGAGGTCCCACCGCAGTAGAGACTGCTATATGGACCTCCAGACCAACAGGTGAGTAGACTTTTGGCACTATGCATGTGGAAGGGATGCATGGAGATGTGTGTGCATGCATTGTGTAAGGGTGGGGTGGGGGAAATGTTTTGGGGCGGTGTATATGGTGTGTGCTGGGCGATGTGTCTGTCAGTGGTGATGGAAACGGGTATGGTGGGCCTTTTGTGTGACAGGTTGGACTGTTTGTTTAATGGTGTGCTCCTGCCTGTATTGCCTCTGTAGGTCAACACCCATCAAAAGAAGGGAATATGGCGGGCCATCGCCAAGGACATGCGGACCCTGGGGGTCCATGGCAGGCGGAGCACCCACTGTCAGAGACAGTGGGAGTACCTGAGATGCTGGGCCCGGAAGACTGTGGAGACTTAGTTGGGGATGGCCTCCCAATGAGGAATGGGTGCCTGTCAGACCCTGACCCCCCTGATGGCCTGCATACTGGCGGTGGCCTACCCTGAGCCAGATGGGCACTTGAGGAAATCACAGCAGCTACAAGGGGGTGATTACAATGAGTATAATTACATATTTTGGGAGGTGGGGTGGGATCCGGCTGATGGATGTATGCTAGTGGGTTCCCCTAAGGCCAGGCGAGACATGGCAGTGTGGGTCATCTCTGGGGTAATGTGTGTATGACAAATACAGGTAACCTAGCTTGCTAGCAGTCCATTTCAGGCAGGGCATCGTGGGTCCAAGGAGTGCTGCAGTTGGAGGTGTCTGGTCCTCATCTTGCCTTAGCATCTAGCCATATCACTGGTAGTGCAATGCATAGTGTTTAAGCCTGTTCTCTGTGTGAGATGGTGCTGTGTATGCCAACTGTGGTGTTGGTGCAGTTATTGACCCAGTGTTTCCTTTGTCTCTCTCAGCCCATTTTTTGTTCTGTCATCCTGTCCTTGTGTGCATTAGCATCATCTGGTGGAGGAGCAGGGGCACCAGTGACAGAGGGAGCTGCATCCCACCGGAACCAGGAGGCAGAGTCCACTGACGCCGAGGGAACCAGTGGGACGGAGGGCAAGGGGAGCACCACTGCAGATACAGGAGATGACAACACAGACTCAGATACCTCCTCCGATGGAAGCTCCCTGGTTGTGGTGAACAGCTTTGTGACCACCCCAGCTGCAGGTACAGCCGCCACCCCCATATCAGCACCGCCCTCCCAGTAGCTCCTCAGCGAGTTGCCCATGCACGCTCACCCAGGAGGGAGGGCTTCTCCTTCGGCCCAGGCACCTAAGGCCCTGCCCCAGTGAGTCCTGCTGCCCTGAGTGAGGAGGCTATTGAACCCCTGAGATTCCTCTGTGTAGGCCAGTCAACCATTGTGAATGCCATCCAGGGGCTGGCATCCAAGATGCAGCAATGCAATTTATTCCTGGAGGGCATTCACAGTGGATTGGCGGCCTGACAGAGATCGATTCACGCTCTGGCTTCCTCTCTGATGGCAGTCATTGTCCCTGTTTCTACTGTCCCCTGTCCAACTGCCACTTCCCAGTCCCTTTCTGCTCAACCCCAACCCATCCCGGGCACACACACAGACGAGCATGCACATAAGACAACACCGAAGAGTGGCACAGGCAAACACAAGCACCAAACTTCATAACACAAGCACTCACGCAAACACCAGAAAGTTGCAGACACGTTAAGATCCACTGCCTCCACTGTCTCCCCTCCTCCTCCTCCTCCATCTCCCTCCTAGTCACATTTACACTCACACCAGCATGCACTACATCAACATCCACCATCAGCATCAGCACACCAATCATCACGCACACCTTACTAGCAGACACCTCCACAACATCCATGCATGCGTCCCCTCTGTCCTCTCCCCCCCTGTCTGTCTCCCCTCCTAAAGGACACAAACACAAACACTCACACACCCAAGAGCCATCCACATCACGTCAGCATACAGCTCATACACCTGCTCCCAAATCCAGCAAACACACACCTCCTTCAACCACTCCCTGTACCTCCACTACCATCACTCCTCCCTCCTCCCGCCCAACCATCCCTAAAAAGATTTTCCTTGCCCAGCTAGACCTCTTCCGTCCCCCCAGTCCTGCCCGTAGGAGCCGGGTACCAAAGACTCAGGCCTGCAACTCAGCCAAACAGTCCATGGGGGACAGTGGTGGCACCACCTACTCATGGTGGTAAAGCTACCACACTTCCAGGAAAGAAGGGGAAGGAGCCTGCATCTCCAGACAAGAAGAGGAAGGAGCCTGCACCTCCAGGCAAGAAGGGGAAGGAGTCTGCTCCTCCAGGCAAGAAGGGGAAGCAGCCTGTACCTCCAGGCAAGAAGAGGAAGGAGTCTGCACCTCCAGGCAAGAAGGGGAAGGAGCCTGCACCTCCAGGCAAGAAGGGGAAGGAGCCTACACCTCCAGGCAAGAAGGGGAAGGAACCTGCACCTCCACCTAATGAGAGGAAGGAGCCTGCACCTCCATCCAAGAATGGGAAGGAGCCTGCACCTCCATCCAAGAAGGTGAAGAAGCCATCAACCCCTGCCAGGAAGGGTAAGGAATCCACGCCCTATGTCATGGAGGGGATGAAGCCCTCTACTCCAGGGGAGGCTGTCAGGGTGACACCTCCACCAGTGGTCTCTGAGCCCCTTCTGCCAGATGAGGAAGTGCAGCCATCACCACGTGCAGAGGCTGCCCAGGAGGCACCTCCATCCGCCACCTCACTGCAGTTATCACCAACTGCAGAGGCTGCCCAGGAGGCACCTCCATCCGCCACCACTCTGCAGCCATCACCAACTGTAGAGGCTGCCCAGGAGGCACCTCCATCTACCACCACACTGCCACACTGCAGCCATCACTAACTCCAGAGGCTGCCCAGGGGGCTCCTCCATTAGCCACCACACTGCAGCCACCACCAACTGCAGAGGCTGCCCAGGAGGCAAATCCATCCGCCACCACACTGCAACCATCACCAACTGCAGAGGCTGCCCAAGAGGCACCACCTTCCACCACCACACTGCAGCCATCACCACCACTGGATGCCATGTAGGCCACCCTCCAGTTGCGGCTGTACGAGGGGCCCCCTCCAGAACCAGTGGGCAAGTCACCCATCTGAGAGACTGTGGCCTTGCACTCCCCAGGACAGAGCAATGGGCATGTTGCCCATTTAGAAATGGGGTCTTTGGTTGGCAGTCAGGTTAACTCCTGTCCAAACATGGATCCTCACTCTAGTCACCCTCAGCTAACCCCCGCTCATCCCCTTGGTAGCTTGGCATGGGAGGCAGGCTTAACTTCAGAGTTCTAGGTGTACATTTTTGTGCCAACACACACAGTGACCCAGTGAAAACACTACAACATGACACAACACGGGTTTAGAAAAATGGAAACAAGACCAAAACGACACAAATCCAACATACACAAGTCAAGTTATTAATTTTAAAAGCAAAAGAGTCTTAAATCCTTTGGTAAACAGGTAAAACACTGCTAGTGTTGAAAAGTAGGGGGGTGCTTCAAAATAGCACACATGGGTGAGTGTGCATCGAAAAAAGCAAGTGGTGCCTCGATTTCTCACCCGCAAGTGAGACCGTGTGTCTTTTCTCCTTCTTTGGTCAGGTCGGCGTGTGTCGCTTTTCCTCTCCACAGGAGAGTGATACATCGATTCGGTCAGCACTCGGGTCTGGGCAAGCGTTGTGTTGTTTTTCCACACCTTGCAATGTTTACATTAAAAATCCTGCCGCACAGCGGTAGCAAAGCCACGCTGTGTGGTTTGTGATGTTACCAGCCTCCGTTAGCGATGCGGCACGTCATTTCTCCAGCCATGTGCGTCAATCTCCCTGCCGTTCTGCAGGTGGTGCATCGATTTCAGCCGAAGAGCCGGCGGAGCGCCGTTTCTTCAGTCACTCTCCACATGCAGGATAGCTCCACAAAGCACAGTCACAGGCAGCGCAGCACTTCTCCTCAGATCTTCAGCTCTTTTCCAGGCAGAGGTTCCTCTTGATGTCCAGAAGTGATCTACATTCTATTGTTTTGGTTGCCCTACTTATACACATTTTGGCCTTTGAAGTACTGACTTGTCAAGGCCAGGCCCCACACAAATACCAGGGGGTTGGAGACTGCATTGTGTGAGGGCAGGCACAGCCCTTTCAGGAGTGATTGACCACTCCTCCCTCCCTCCTAGCACAGATGGCTCATCAGGATATGCAGACTACACCAGAGCTCCCTTTATGTCACTGTCTAGAGAGAGGTGCAAACTGCCCAACTGTCAAACTGACCCAGACAGGGAATCCACAAACAGGCAGAGTCACAGAATGGTTTAAGCCAGAAAATGCTCACTTTCTAAAAGTGGCATTTTGAAACCCACAATCTTAAAATCAACTTTACTAAAAGATGTATTTTTAAATTGTGAGCTCAGAAACCCCAAACTCCACATGTCTATCCGCTCCCAAAGGGAATCTATGCTTAAATCATATTTAAAGGCAGCCCCCGTGTTGCCTAAGAGAGGGATAGGCCTTGCAACAGTGAAAACAGAATTTAGCAGTATTTCACTGTTAGGGCATATAAAACACATTAGTATATGTCTTACCTTAAACATACACTGCACCCTGCCCATGGGGCTACCTAGGGTCTACCTTAGGGGTATCTTACATGTAAGAAAAGGGAAGGTTTAGGCCTGGCAAGTGGGTACACTTGCCAAGTTGTATTGGAAGTTTAAAAACTCCACACACAGACACTGCAGTGGCAGGTCTGAGACATGATTACAGAGCTACTATTGTGGATGCACAACCAGTGCTGCAGGCCCACTAGTAGCATTTGATTTACAGGCCCTGGGCACCTCTAGTGCTCTGTCCTAGGGACTTACAGGTAAATCAAATATGCCAATCATGGATAAACCAATTACATACACATTTTGTATAGGAGTGGTAAAGTGCCCAGAGTAACAAAAACAGCAAAAACAGAGTCTAGCGCACATCAACAACCTGGGAAACAGACGCAAAATGTTAGGGGAGTCCATACCAAGGATGCCAAGTCTAACATGCCCCCTCCAGAACCAGTGGGCAAGTCACCCACCTGACAGACTGTGGCCTTGCACTCCCCAGGACAGAGCAATGGGCATGTTTCCCATCCAGAACCAGTGGGAAAGTCACCCACTCGAGAGACTGTGGCCTTGCACTCCCCAGGACAGAGCAATGGGCATGTTGCCCCCTCCAGAACCAGTGGACTTGTTCCCGAATCCAGCTGAGGAGTCCCCCCGCCCCCAGAGGTGCCTGCCCACTTGCAAACTGATGCCCCTTCAGAGGTCTATCTGGATGAAGTCAGGATTTTTAGTTGGGCCTTAGAATGTGTTCTGTGGCCATGGGGGTCACTTTGAACATTAGACTGGGCAGTGACTCATTGTGTACATCTGTACATATCTGTTTAATTGACAATTCGATCATTTATTAGCTGTTGATATGAATACATTCACTTTCGTGCATTTCTGTTGTCCCTGCATTATTCTGCGGTGTATCAGGTGGAAATTATTTTTCGTGAGCAGCTGGACTTGTGTATGGTGTGTGTGTGCCGGATGTGTGTTTTACGTGTGTGTGTCACTCTCATTTTCCTCCCTCCTCCCTTGTGTGCTAGGCGGCTGTACTCACCATCATCATCTTCGTCGGCGTTGGTGTTCCAGGTGGAGCATAACATAGAAGATTATCGGGAGTTTGGGTTCCATGGCAGCGTTCTTCTTTCCTGTGCCTCCGATGGTCTCAGTTCTCTTAAGTGATGTGTTTCCGCCAGGCTTTTGATGGCGTTGGTACCGCCCAGGAAAATGTGGCCATTTGCAGTGTCATATTATGATGGGTACTTTGTATCTGTAGGAGGCTGGCCTGGCTTATAGTGGCTACCTGATGGTACTTACACCTTGTGCCAGGTCCAGTTATCCCTTATTAGTAGATTAGTAGTGTTCTAGCAGCTTAGGCTGATAGAGGTAGCTATAGAAGAGCAGCTTAGGCTGAACTAGGAGACATGCAAAGCTCCTACTATAGCACTTATATCATATAGCACTATATCATAAGAAACACAATACTCAGAGTTACTAAAAATAAAGGTACTTTATTTTAGTGAAAATGTGCGAAAAATATCTCAGAGGATATACTCCATTAGGAGGTAAGTAAAATACACAAAATATACACACAAACCAGAATCAGGTAAGTAAACAGTTAGAAAAGTAGTGCAAACACTGTAGAATACAATAGGATGCAATAGGATAGAATAGGCCGAGGGTCAACACAAAGCATATACTCCAAAAGTGGAATGCGGACCACGAATGGACCCCAAGCCTAGTGTAGTGTGTAGAGGGTCACTGGGAGTGTAAGAAACCACTAAAGGTGTCCAAGATACCCCACCCCAAGACCGTGAAAAGTAGGAGTAAAGTTACCCTACTACCCCAGAAACACACTAAAGTCATGATAGGGGATTCTGCAAGGACAACAACTGACTGCAAAGCACTGAAGATGGATTCCTGGACCTGAAGCCCTGTAAAGGAAGGGGACCAAGTCCAAGAGTCACAAATGTGTCCGGGGGGCAGGAGCTCACTAAACCCTGGATGAAGGTGCAAAAGAGCTGCTTCTGGATGGAAGAAGCTAAAGATTCTGCAACAACGGAAGATGTCAGGAACTTCTCCTTTGCACAAAAGATGTCCCATGACATGCTGGAGGACACATAGGCCCTCATTCTGACCCTGGCGGTCTTTGACCGCCAGGGCGGAGGACTGCGGGAGCACCGCCGACAGGCCGGCGGTGCTCCAATGGGGATTCCGACCGCGGCGGTAAAGCCGCGGTCGGACCGGCACCACTGGCGGGGTCCCGCCAGTGTACCGCGGCCCCATTGAATCCTCCGCGGCGGCGCAGCTTGCTGCACCGCCGCGGGGATTCCGACCCCCCCTACCGCCATCCAGATCCCGGCGGTCGGACCGCCGAGATCCGGATGGCGGTAGGGGGGGTCGCGGGGCCCCTGGGGGCCCCTGCAGTGCCCATGCCACTGGCATGGGCATTGCAGGGGCCCCCGTAAGAGGGCCCCTACATGTATTTCACTGTCTGCTGTGCAGACAGTGAAATACGCGACGGGTGCAACTGCACCCGTCGCACAGCTTCCACTCCGCCGGCTCGATTCCGAGCCGGCTTCATCGTGGAAGCCTCTTTCCCGCTGGGCTGGCTGGCGGTCTGAAGGCGACCGCCCGCCAGCCCAGCGGGAAAGTCAGAATTACCGCCGCGGTCTTTCGACCGCGGAACGGTAACTTGACGGCGGGACTTTGGCCGGCGGCCTCCGCCGCCCGCCAAGGTCAGAATGAGGGCCATAGTTCTTTCCACGCAGAAAGACCACGAACAAGCCTTGCTAGCTGCAAAAGTCACAGTTGAAGATAATGGGTGCTGTCCGGGCCCAGGAAGGACCAGGAGGTTGCCCCTTGGAGGAGGAGATAGAGGGGGCAATTAGCAGCACAGAGAGCCCACGAAGAAACAGGCAGCACCCGCAGAAGCAAGCACTTGAACGGGCATCCAAGAAATCTGAGCACGGCGCTCATCTCAACACTACAAAGGAGGGTCCCACGAAGTCGGTGTTCAACTCAGCGAGTTGAGCAATGCAGGATGGAGTGCTGCGGACCTGGGCTATGCTGTGCACAAAGGATTCCTTGCAAAAGTGCACAAAAGCCCTAGCAGCTGCAGTTCACACTGTACACAGGATTACTGTCTGGCGTGGGGAGGCAAGGACTTACCTCCACCAAATTTGGACAGAAGGACCACTGAACTGTTGGGGTGACTTGGATCTAGCTCCTGTGTTCCAGGGACCACGCTCATCGAGATGAGAGGGGACCCAGAGGACCGGTGAAGCAGAAGTGTTGTGCCTGCATTAGCAGGGGGAAGATTCCGTTGACCCACAGGAGATTTCTTCTTGGTTTCCAGTGTAGGGTGAAGGCAGACAGCCCTCAGAGCATGCACCACCAGGAAACAGTCGAGAAAGCCGTCAGGATTAGGTGCTACAATGTTGCTGGTAGTCGTCTTGCTACTTTGTTGTGGTTTTGCAGGCGTCCTGGAGCAGTCAGCGGTCGATCCTTGGCAGAAGTCAAAGAGGGAGATGCAGAGGAACTCTGGTGAGCTCTTGCATTCGTTATCTGATGAGAAACCCACAGGAGAGACCCTGAATAGCCCCCAGAGGAGGATTGGCCACCTAACCAGGTAAGCACCTATCAGGAGGGGTCTCTGATCTGACGTGCTGGCACTGGCCACTCAGAGGCCTCCATTGTGCCCTCACACCTGTGCATTCAAGATGGCAGAGGTCTGGGACACTCTGGAAGAGCTCTGAGCACCACCCCTGGGGTGGTGATGGACAGGGGAGTGGTCTCTCCTCTTTCCTTTGTCCAGTTGTGCGCCAAAGCAGGGGGTGGGGGATCCCTGAACTGGTGTGGACTGGCTTATGCAAGGAGGGCACCATCTGTGCCCTTCAAAACAATTGCAGAGGCTGTGGGAGGCTACTCCTCTCCAGCCCTTAACACCTATTTCCAAAGGGATAGGGTGTAACACCCTCGCTCAGAGGAAATTCTTTGTTCTGCCTTCCTGGGACTGGGCTGGCCAGACCCCAGGAGGGCAGAAGCCTGTCTGTGGGTTGGCAGCAGCGGTAGCTGCAGTGAAAACCCCAGAGACCTGGTTTGGCAGTACCCGGGGACCATGCTGGAGCCCCGGGGATGCATGGGTTTGGCACCCCAATACCAGATTTGGCATGGGGGGGACAATTACATGGTCTTAGACATGTTACATGGCCATATTTGGAGTTACCATTGTGAAGCTACTTATAGGTATTGACCTATGTGTAGTGAACACATGTAATGGTGTCCCCGCACTCACAAAGTCCGGGGAAATTGCCCTGAACAATGTGGGGGCACTTTGGCTCATGACAGGGTGCCCTCACACTTAGTAAGTTTGCACCTAACCTTCACTAAGTGAGGGTTATACATATAGGTGACTTATAAGTTACTTAAGTGCAGTGTAAAATGGCTGTGGAATAACGTGGATGTTATTTCACTCAGGCTGCAGTGCCAGTCCTGTGTAAGAATTGTCTGACCTCCCTATGGGTGGCAAAAGGAATGCTGCAGCCCATAGGGATCTCCTGGAACCCCAATACCCTGGGTACCTAGGTACCATATACTAGGGAATTATAAGGGTGTTTCAGTGTGCCAATCAGAATTGGTAAAAATGGTCACTAGCCTGCAGTGACAATTTTAAAAGCAGAGAGAGCATAAACACTGATGTTCTGGTTAGCAGAGTGTCAGTAATACAGTTAGACACCACACAGGGAACACATATAGGGCACAAACTATGAGCACTGGGGTCCTGGCTAGCAGGATCCCAGTGACACAGGCAAAAACAAACTGACACACAAGTAAAAATGGGGGTAACATGCCAGGCAAGATGGTACTTTCCTACAGTCTCCCACCTACCTGTTGGTAGGTACCATTGTGGTGAGTGTTGTTTCCACCCTGTCAGTTGGTATGGTACATTGGCTGTCTGTGGGAGTTATCACCGCCATGGTCATAATTTGGTGGTAGTTACCACCAGCCTGTTAGCGGTATTACCGCCACTTCATCACTCACCATCAGGGTCATAATGAGGGCCGAAATTTTATTGTGCATCTCATATTTGAGACCTCGTAGACATGTGCACTGGATCTATATACTTTAATCAAAACACTCAAGAAGATGCACTAGAATTCTTGATGGTAATAATTGGTATCTTAGAAGAGGAGATGGTACCTATTGACGACTTATTTGAACTTAGTTACTCATGGGATCATGAGCTTGAAAGTTTTTCTTTTTCATCAAAACATAAATAGATTCAGAGGGGTTTATTTACTTAACTCTACCTGACTTCAAAACTGTCAATTTTGACTGGTTGTTTAAAGAAGCTTTACAGAATACCTGCAGAAATTGTCAATCAGATCTTTTATCAACTTTGCATGTACAACGTGTCAAATATCTTACCCTAATGCTACAGTGATGTACAGCAGATTAACATAAATCCGAAACACAAATTGCAGATGTTTAAGCAGGACAAATATATATTTCTTGAGACACACATACCACTGTCTCTAATATTTTCCATGAAGGAATAACTAATATAATGGATACTAGACCATCTATTAAAAAACTGCAACTGAATGGACAGAATGGAACAACAGCAACCTCACGTTCAAGAAAAAAACTGCCTTTTAAACTGACAAATTTTATCTTCTGTATCTTGATCCTAAGTTTTAATGAAGACTAAAAAATGAAATAATATATTTGATGCATTTCTAATACAACTATTTATAACTATTTATAACATCATTTGGCCTGACATGAGTGATGTTTATAAAAAGAATTCAAAATGTAAATATGCAGATAATGGCACAATAGTTCAGTGCAGATGGCAGGACATTGGAAACAGTTATTATAAACCACAAACAGAACAAAAAACTGATTTGTGGAGAAAGAAATAGTTCTAAGATTACTATCTTCTATAAAGGAGTTACTATTACCTCTGGATAATGCATTTTGTATTTAAAAACTAAAACCGGATGGACACAATATAATGAGAATAATGTTACAATCAAATAGATATTGCAGCATGATGTGCCAAGTTACAAGAAGGTTTAGAATTAGAAAAGTAAAGTAGTCTGCTTCTAGTTTATGTATTACCAGTTTTTATGACATCCTACAGCCTACCAGTGGTGATGACTTTATAAGGCTCTCAATATGCTAGTAGCCTTTATAGATATTAATTGTAACGTAGCACTCTAAATAAAAATGCAGCTGCCTTTAGCATACGTTTATTTATCCTAGTTAAGTAAGTATAGGTAAAACGATCAGTGAATTAATTCTAGTGAGTGCAATTCATAATGCTTGTAATTTCAAGTGACATACTGTGCAGTTCTTTGTTTTTCCTAAATCTATATGATTGTCTTTTCCCTTTTCGATGATGATTCTTTATACAACACACCATTTATGGTGTAAAAGTGTGGAAGCTGAGATCGGTACAAAGGTTGAATAAAATGTTTAAATTATATCTATGATTTTTTACAAGTGGTACAACTGTGTAGTGCTTTATTTTTTAACTGGACCTTTTGAATTGCAGAATCATAAACTTTATTGCACACATTTGTAACATGAAACATTAACTTCTACTATGTTTTATTTCTTTTTACACAGATCAGTGCAACCATTTTTTGCAGTAATATAGGCAACTAAATACGTGTTTTACCATTCATAATATATTCACAAACAAACCCAAGCAAACATTGGTGCATACACTGACACACCCTGATACACACTGATGCATACAGTGATACATCCGCACACACACTTAAGCATGTACTAACACACCCAGACATAGGCTGACACATACACTGGCATATCCAGGCACACTCTCATGCATACACTGACACATCCAGAAATGTACTCATGCATACAGTGGCAAACTCAGGTACACACTGATGCATACACTGACACACCCAGGCACACACAAATGCATATACTAAACCACCCAGTGACACACTGATGCCTACACTAGTACACCAAGCAACATGCTACTGTATACGCTAACATACCCAGGCACACACTGCCACAAACACAAATACACCCAGACACATACTAATGCATACACTAACATACCAATGCGCACACTCATGCATACACTGACATACCAAGGCACACTCTCATGCATATACAGGTACACACAGAAACACACTCACAGACTGATACAACCAGTCATTCAATCATGCATACACTCAGACACCCAGGAATACATTAGCACACCTAGGTACACAGCCATATATACGCTGACTAACTCAAACATACTCATGAATACACTAACACAAGGCACATATTAATGCATACACTGCCACACCTATGCACACATTGATGCATGCACTAATATACCTAGTAAAACACTATTGCATACACTAGCACACCCAAGCACACACTGCGATATACACTGACACAACTAGGCACATGCTAACGCATACACTACACCCAGGCAGACAAATGAATACACTAATTACACCCAGACACAAGCTAACACATTCACTAATACACCCAAGCAGACGCTCACGTATATGTTGGCATACGCAGACACACATCCATACATACACTGACACACCCAGACCCACACTCATGCATACACTGACATACCCAAATATACATGTATACACATGTGCATACATGGACATACCCAGGCCCCCACTGATTCATACATAGAGACATCCAGGCACACACCTAAGCATACTCTAACACACTTAGGCACACAGTGAAACATACACTGACATACCCAGGCACACTCTCATTCATACAATAACACACCAAGAAACACACTGAAACATACAATGAGTTATCTAGGCACACACTGATGCATACATGGACACACCCAGGCACACACTCATGCATACACTGATGTACCCAGGTGTACACTCATACATAGACTAACAAACCCAGGCAACAATCATGCATACACTGAAAGAGCCAGGCACATACTGATTTATACAGTAACACACCCAGGCATACACTCCTACATCCACTGGCAAGCCCAAACACACAATCATGCATACTCTGAGACAGCCAGGTGCACACTCATACATACACTAACACAATTAGGTACACATTCAATTGTACACTAACGCACAGACATATACTCATTCAAACATTATTACACTCTAAGGCACATATTAATATATACACTGAGAAACCTAAACACACACTCATACATACACTGGCATACACAGGCACACTGGCATGCATACACTGACCCACCCAGAAATACATGCATGCATGCACTGACCCACAGAGGCATGCACTGATCCATACACTGAGTCATCCATGTACACACTGATGCATACACTGACAGACCTAGGAACTCACACAAGCATATGCTGACACATGCAAACACTCTCATGCATACACTGACACATCCATGCACACACTCGTGCAAATGCTGATATAGCCAGGAACAAAAACCATAGAGTATGTCCTGTCTATGTTTACGGTACCATGGATCCAAAAAAAAAAGAAAAACAGAAAACACAATGGGCCAGATATATTTAAAAAAAATCGATCGCAAATGGCCTATTATAAAATGGCAAATGGTGTTGGTGATGGCAAAAATGCATTTTGGTATGTAACAAGTTCAATTTGCGATTCGGTAACTTGTTACCAAATCGTAAATTGGATTTGTGACTACATACCGATTCGGTATTAGGAAGGAGTGTGTCAAGGGCATCCCTTCCTATTACCGAATCGCAGAGGTATGTATGATTGTTTTGTGACTGTGAATGCAGTCGCAAAACAATCGCAGTTACCACCTACTTCAAGTAGGTGGTAACCCATTCGCAAAGGGGAGAAGCCCCCAAGGGACCCCTTCCCCTTTGTGAATGCATGCAAAAATGTTTTTTAAGAGCAGGCAGTGGTCCCAGGGAGGAAAATTGGCTGCATTTAATAAAAAAAAAGATTGTTTTATTTAAACGCAATCACAGACATGGTGGTCTGCTGATCCCAGCAGGCCACCATTCTTGTGAATGTAGCCATTCGCAATGGCTTGCAAATTGTGACCTACCTCATGAATAATTATGAGGAAGGTCCATTTGCGAGCCCATGCGAATCGCAGTATGAAACTCTTGGAGTATCATACATCCCAATAGCAATTACTTAATTGTGATTTGCAAAAAGTCGCAATTAGGTAATCGTTATTGGATTTAACAATACATCTGGCCCAATATATCTTCATTTATATTCTCACTGCTTTCTATTTGCTTTGCCCTTCGTTTTTGTGTTCCTTCCACTTGCTTTTCTTTGTTTTTACAGTTTTCTCCTTGTTTTTTCATCAGGTTTTTGTGTGGCTTCTCATTGTTTTCCTCCGTCCTCACAGTTTTTGCCTTCTTCCTGCTTTTTTATCGTTTTAACCACTTTCTCCTTGCTTTCCCCCTGTATTTTCTATGTCTTCTCTTTGATTTCTTTTTCACTGCCTTCTCTTTCTTTAGATCATTTTTCACTTGTGTAGGTAAGTGCTTTCATTGATTAAATTGTGTTTTTAAAAAAAAAGTTTTTTTGGTAATTATTTTTGAGCAAAAAACTAAAGAGCTTTCAAAAAATGCAAAAAACAAACTGAAAAACCCCAACTTGCATCAGTTTCCAAAGACAATATAACAGAACAGGAAGAACGGTATCATATTGTGGAGATTGGCAATCCCTATGGTTTTACACATGTACCTTTAACCCCTTGGGTGCCTGGAACATAATGGTTACGTCTTGGGCAGCATCGCTCGAGTGCTTTGGACATAACCGTTACATCCTTGTATGGGTCTTCGGGGGAAGCGCAAGCGATCCCCCTGATGGCCTGGCAACCCCCTCTAATGGGCAGGGATGGAAGGGGAATTGCTTCCCCTTCCACTCCCTCCCTAGCCTCCCCTCAGTGATGTGCTGACCTCATCAGAGGCCGCCATCACCATGCTGGAAGCTCAGATTCCAGCCTGGATCAGAAGAGAAATGAAATAGCATTTCTCTTCCGATCACAGGCTGGGGGCGGGAGAGGCATCAAAGGAAAGGAAGGGCCTTTCTTTTCCTTTGATGTCTCTCTGAGCATTTGTAGGAGGCTGGCCTGGCTTGTAGTGGGTACCAGAGGTACTTACACCTTGTGCCAGGTCCAGTTATCCCTCATTAGTGTAGAAGAGGTGTTTCTAGCAGCTTAGGCTGATAGAAGGTAGCTATGGCAAAGCAGCTTAGGCTGAACTAGGAGATATGTATAGCTCCTACTATACAACTGGTGTCATATGCACAATATCATAAGAAAACACAATACACAGAAGTACTAAAAATAAAGGTATTATATTTTTATGACAATATGCCAAAAGTATATCAGTGAGTACCCTCAGTATGAGGATAAGATATATACACAAGATATATGTACACAAACCAAAATGATGCAGGTAATAGCAAAAAAAGTAATGCAAGCAATGTAAAGTTACAGTAGATTGCAATAGGAGCACATAGGTATAGGGGCAACACAAACCATATACTCCAAAAGTGGAATGCGAACCACAAATGGACCCCAAACCTATGTGAGCTTGTAGAGGGTCGCTGGGACTGTGAGAAAACAGTGAGGGTTAGAAAAATAGCCCACCCAAGACCCTGAAAGGTAGGTGTAAAGTGCACCTACTACCCCCAGAGAGCACAGAAGTCGTGATAGGGGGTTTCTGCAGGAAGAACAAACACCAGCAATGCAACAACAGTGGATTTCTGGACCTGAGTACCTGTAAGACAAGGGGACCAAGTCCAATAGTCGCGACAGTGTCGAGAGTGGGCAGGAGCCCAGGGAATGCCAGCTGAGGGTGCAAGGAAGCTGCCACTGGTTGGAAGAATCTTGGAGTTCTGCAAGAAATAAGAGGACTAGGAACTTCTCCTTTGGAGGATGGATGTCCCACGTCGTGCTAAAGCTTGCAGAGGTGTTCCCATGCAGAAAGACCGCAAACAAGCCTTGCTAGCTGCAAGGGTTGCAGTAGAGGTTTTTGGGTGCTGCTGTGGCCCAGGAGGGACCAGGATGTTGCCACTTGGAGGAGGAGACAGAGGAGGCGCCCAGCAAGTCAGTGAGCCCTCACAGAAGCATGCAGCATCTGCAGAAATACCTGAACAGGCCCTTGGAAGAAGAGTGAACCAGAGTTTATGCAAAGTCACAAAAGGGAGTCCCACGACGCCGGAGGACAACTCAGAAGGTTGTGCACTACAGGTTAGAGTGTCGGGGACCCAGGCTTGGCTGTGGATGAAGGAAATCCTGGAAGAGTGCACAGGAGCCGGAGCAGCTGCAAATCATGCAGTACCCAGCAATGCAGTCTAGCGTGGGGAGGCAAGGACTTACCTCCACCAAACTTGGACTGAAGAGTCACTGGACTGTGGGAGTCACTTGGACAGAGTTGCTGAGTTCCAGGGACCACGCTCATCATGCTGAGAGGGGACCCAGAGGACCAGTGATGCAGTGTTTTGGTGCCTGCAGTTGCAGGGGGAAGATTCAGTTGACCCACGGGAGATTTCTTCAGAGCTCCTGGTGCAGAGAGGAGGCAGGCTACCCCCAGAGCATGCACCACCTGGAAACAGTCGAGAAAGCCGGCAGGATGAAGCGATACAAGGTTGCTAGTAGTTGTCTTGCTACTTTGTTGCGGTTTTGCAGGCGTCCTGAGCAGTCAGCGGTCGATCCTTTGGCAGAAGGTGAAGAGGGAGATGCAGAGGAACTCTGATGAGCTCTTGCATTCATTATCTGGTGAGATCCCCAAAGCAGAGACCCTAAATAGCCAGAAAAGGAGGTTTGGCTATCTAGGAAGGAGGATTGGCTACCAAGAGAGGTAAGAGCCTATCAGAAGGAGCCTCTGACGTCACCTGCTGGCACTGGCCTCTCAGAGCAGTCCAGTGTGCCACAAACACCTCTGTTTCGAAGATGGCAGAGGTCTGGGACACCCTGGAGGAGCTCTGGGCACCTCCCCTCAGAGGTGCAGGTCAGGGGAGTGGTCACTCCCCTTTCCTTTGTCCAGTTTTGTGCCAGAGCAGGGCTGGAGGATCCCTGAACCGGTGTAGACTGGCTTATGCAGAGATGGGCACCATCTGTGCCCATCAAAGCATTTCCAGAGGATGGGGGAGGCTGGGGGAGGCTACTCCTCCCCAGCCCTCACACCTATTTCCAAAGGTTGAGGTGGTTACACCCTCTCTCAGAGGAAGTCCTTTGCTCTGCCTTCCTGGGCCAGGGCTGCCTGGACCCCAGGGGGGCAGAAACCTGTATGAGGGGTTGGTAGCAGCAGCAGCTGCAGTGGAGACCCCGTAAAGGCAGTTTGGCAGTACCCAGGTTCTGTGCTAGAGACCCGGGGGATCATGGAATTGTCCCCCCAATGCCAGAATGGCATTGGGGTGACAATTCCATGATCTTAGACATGTTACATGGCCATGTTCGGAGTTACCATTGTGATGCTGTACATAGGTAGTGACCTATGTACAGTGCACGAGTGTAATGGTGTCCCCACACTCACAAAGTCCGGGGAATTTGCCCTGAACAATGTGGGGGCACCTTGGCTAGTGCCAGGGTGCCCACACACTAAGTAACTTTGCACCCAACCTTCACCAGGTGAAGGTTAGGCATATAGGTGACTTATAAGTTACTTAAGTGCAATGGTAAATGGCTGTGAAATAACGTGGACGTTATTTCATGCAGGCTGCACTGGCAGGCCTGTGTAAGAATTGTCAGAGCTCCCTATGGGTGGCAAAAGAAATGCTGCAGCCCATAGGGATCTCCTGGAACCCCAATACCCTGGGTACCTCAGTACCATATACTAGGGAATTATATGGGTGTACCAGTATGCCAATGTGAATTGGTAAATGTAGTCACTAGCCTGTTAGTGACAAATTTGAAAAGCAGAAAGGGCATAACCACTGAGGCTCTGGTTAGCAGAGCCTCAGTAAAACAGTTAGGCATCACACAGGGAACTCATACAGGGCACATACTTATGAGCACTGGGTCCCAGTGACACATAGACTAAAACAACATATATACAGTGAAATATGGGGGTAACATGCCAGGCAAGATGGTACTTTCCCACAGCATTTCTACAGCCCGATCATAAAGCAATCAGGCTGCAGAAATGTCCAGTAGACACCAGGGCTGTTTTAAAAAAATGTATTTATGCAGAAGGGGAACGGCCCCTTTGGCAAGGGCCGCTCCCCAGGGGGGCAAATGTTAATTAGCCCTTTTCTGCCCTCACAGGGGGCAGATCGGCCTATTGCAATAATTCCGATCTGTCCCCAGAGGGGGCAGAAACCCCTAGACAAAAGGGATCATTTTTTTTCTTTTCTTTTATTGTTTACACATGGGGAGCGACTCCTTAGGCAAGGGTTACTCCCCTTGGAGGGCAAATTGTATTTTGGCCATTTCTAGATCATCCCATTTATATTAGGCCAATGTGCCCCCAAGGGGGACAGAAACCTCTAGACTCCAGGAATAAAAAATTTTAAAAAAAAGTTCTACTAATGGGGAGCGACCCCTTAGGCAAGGGTCGCTCCCCTGGTGTGCAATTTTATTTTGACCATTACTGCCCCCCTTAGGGGCAGATTGGCCTATTTTAATTAAACAGATCTGCCCCTAAGGGGACCAGAAACCACTAGGCACCAGAGATTTTAAAAAAAAATACGAATGAGGAGCTTAGGCAAGGTTCGCTCCCTTGGGCGCAATTTCATTTTAGGCCATTTCTGCAGATCAGCCTTTTTTTCTCAGGCCAATCTGCTCCTAAGGGGGCAGAAACCACTAGACATCAGAGTTTTTTTGTGTGCCAATTTCACGCAAGGGGAGCGGCCCCTTAGGCAAAGGTTGGTCACCTGGGGGGGAAATATATTTTAGCCCATTTCTGCCTCCCTTGGGGGCAGATTGGCCTATTTTAATTAGGCTGATCTGCCCCCAAGGGGGGCAGAAACAACTAGGCACCAGGGATTTTTTACACATTTTTATAGATGGAGAGCGACCGCTTAGGCAAGGGTCGCTCCCCTGGGGGCCAAATTTATTTTCGGCCATTTCTGCCCCCCTATTTCTATTAGGCCGATCTACCTCGGGGGGGCAGAAACACTTAGCCACCAGGGATGTTTGTGTATTTTGTTTGGGGACGCAGCCCCTTGGGTAAGGGTCTATCCCCATGGGGGCACATTACTATTGGCCATTTCTGCCCCCGGGGGGCTGATCCGCCTATTTTTGTAAGGTTCCTCTGCCCCCAAGGGAGGCAGAAAACCCACTAGGGACCAGGGAAGAATTTATTTAAAAAAAAAGAAGGTGGAGATATGGCCATTCCTCCAACCCAGATAAATGGGGACAAAATTGTTCTGCCCACCTGGGGGCTGATGGAGCAATTAACCCTGATCCACTCCACGGGAGGCAGAAAGCCTACTAGATGCCAAGGACTATTAACCAGTATGGGCATGGTTATGCCGTCACCCCAATTGAAGTGGGTATCAGTCATTCAGCTCTCCCCAATACACTAAATCATCTTATCCCATGGCAATCAAAAGGAGATTTGATTATTTTGGGTTTTGGTTATACATTTGGGCCATGAGAGCTTGTCTAACTCTCGGAATCATCATACTTGGAATGGTGAGGGCTGCACTATTTGGAGTTTGGGATGCTGCCATGTAGAAAAATCTACGAGACCTAGACACCTCTGAAAACGAAACATTTGAGTGAGTTCAGGGTGGTGTGCTTCACATTCCCCCTCATCATTTTCCTACCCACAATGCCCACGCAAACCTCCAAGTGTGCTTTAAATCACACTTTTTCCCCACATTTTTGTGATGGAACCTTATGGAATCTGCAGGAATCCACCACAAAATTCATACCACCAAGCATTGTCGCAGCTATACCAATAAATATTTTGCCCCACTTGTCAGCCTAAAAATGTTTTTTTCCAAACTGCCCTTTTGGACACACCCCCCTCAATTTCAATATGTTTTTGGCTCTTCCCTGTCACAGTGAGGTATAATTTTTATCAGGAGACTGAGGAGGATGTTTGGTGGTAGGAAATTTGTGCCTGTGCAGTGTTCCCACACAGGAATGTGGGGAAAATTTGTTTTTTTCATCTAGATTTGAGGCTTGCTGAGGATTCTGGGTAAAAACACTGGTGGATCCATGCAAGTCACACCTCCCTGAACTCCCTTGGGTGTCTAGCTTCAGAAATGTCAGGGTTTTATAGGTTTCTCTAGATGGCTGCTGAGCCCAGGACCAAATATCAGGAGCCACCCTCTGCAAAAACAGGTAGTTTTGTATTTGATCGTTTTGATGAGTCCACGTAGTGGTTTGGGGCATTTCCTGTCACAGAAACTAGGCCTAGCCACACAAGTGAGGTACCATTTTTATCAGGAGACCTGATGGAACTCTGGGTAGAAGGAATTTTTTGGCTCCCCATTGAATCCTGAATTGTGCAGCACCGAACTGTGAGGAAAAAGTGTTTTTTTGGCAAATTGTGAGGTTTGCTAAGGATTCTGTGTAACAGAACCTGGCTAGAGCACCGCAAGTTACACCAACCTGAGTTCCCTTAAGTGTCTAGTTTTTTGGAAATTCCCAGGTTTGCTAGGTTTTCCCAGGTGCCGGATGAGCTAGAGGACAAAATCCACAGCTAGGTACTTTGCAAAAAACAGGTCCGTTTTCTTTGGGAAAATGTGATGTGTCCACGTTGTGTTTTGGGGCATTCCCTGCCGCTGGCACTAGGCCTACCCACACAAGTGAGGTACCATTTTTATCAGGAGACCTGGGGGAATGCTGGGTGGAAGGAAATTTGTGGCTCCTCTCAGATTCCAGAACTTTCTATCACTGAATTGTGAGGAAAAGTATTTTTTGCCACATTTTTAGGTTTGCAAAGGATTCTGGGTAACATACCCTGGTGACAGCCCCACAAGTCACCGCATCCTAGATTCCCCTAGGTGTCTAGTTTTAAAACATGCACAGGTTTGGTAGGTTTCCCTAGGTGGCAGCTGAGCTAGAGGCCAAAATCCACAGCAAGGCACTTTCCAAAAAACACGTCAGATTTCAATGTGAGAATGTGATGTGTATGTGTTGCATTTCTTGTTGTCGGCACCAGACCTACCCACACAAGTGAGGTATAATTTTTATCAGGAGACTTAGGGGAACACAGAATGGAAGAACAAACTTTAATGCCCCTTGTCTTTCTCTACATTGTTTCCTTCCAACTGTAAGACAGTGTGTAAAAAGACATCTGTTAGAGAAATGCCCTGTAATTCACATGCTGGTATGGGGAACCCCAGAATTCAGAGATGTGCACATAACCACTGCTTCTCAACACCTTATCTTGTACCCATTTTGGAAATACAAATGTTTCCTTGATACCTATTTTTCCACTCTTTATACTTCACCAAATGAATTGCTGTATACCCGGTATACAATGAAAACCCATTGCAAGGTGCAGCTCCATTATTGGCTCTGGGTACCTAGGGTTCTTGATGAACCTATGAAGCCCTATATATCCCCACAACCAGAAAAGTACAGCAGACATAGTGGTATATTGCTTTTGAAAATCTGACATGCAGGAAAAAGTTACAGAGTAAAACATGGAAAAAAATTGCTTTTTTATTTCAGCTGTTATTTTCTGTAGGAAAACCTTGTAGGATCTACACAAATGACCCCTTGCTGAATTCGGAATTGTGTCTACTTTTTAGAACTGTTTAGGTGTCTAGGATCCAGCATTGGTTTCACAGCTATTTCTGTCACTAACTGGAAGGAGCCTAAAGGCACAAAAAATAGTAAACTTGGGGGATGTCCCAGTAAAATGCCAAAATTGTGTTGAAAAATGTGTTTTTCTGATTCAAGTCTTCCTATTCCAGAAAGCTGGGAAGATACTGACTTCAGCACCGTGAACCCTTTGTTGATGCCATTTTCAGGGAAAAGAATCACAAGCCTTCTTCTGCAGCCCTTTTCCCATTTCTTTAAAAAAAAATGTTCCCTGTATTTTGACTAATTTCCTGGTGTCCTTCAGGGAAACCCACAAACTCTGGATACCTATAGAATCCCTAGGATGTGGGAAAAAAACTGATGCAAATTTGACTTGGATAGCTTATGTGGACCAAAAGTTATGATGGCCTAAAAGTGAACTGCCCCAAATTGCCCAAAAAATGCCTGCCACCTGAGGGGAAAAGGCCTGGCAGTGAAGGGGTTAAATGGACAAGGGAGTGGGGGGATTCGACTCTACTACAGCACAGACTGGAAAGTAGGTATATCATTAGATTACGGACCAAGATTCCGGAAGGACTCAGTACCGATGAGGAACTTCATGTTCATCTGTAATAGCTATTTAATTAATACCATGGACTACTGGTAGGTGAATCTACAAGTCTATGTGGATACACAATGATAGTAAATGGGCAATGAGATCAATGGAATGAATAAGGTAAGATGGCACTAAGTAATTATTTATTACTGCTTATGCTTATGGTCATATAGAAGGATGTATTCACAAGGTGAACTATTTATTTAAAAAAGACACATAAGTGGCTGATTCATTATTTGAAAGGTAATGTAGACCATTTTTCTTTGATCTGAAGATACATTGCAATTTTGTCTAATTAGATTGTATAGTTCAAAAGATTGTATGATATACAGTTTCACCTATTTGGTCTGTTTTATTATGGCATTTAAGTTTAACTTTCTTGATTTTCCATTAGTTGTATTTTAATTTTGTGGGAGTAATGTAAAAGATGGGAGGACATTCGCCGCTGGAGCAAGAAGTCGGCGGAGGCCCAGCTGGGGATGGCCTCCCAACGTGGAAGGGGTGCCTGTCGCACCATGACCTCCCTGATGTTCTGGATCCTGGCAGTGGCGTATCCGGAGTTGAATGGGCGCTTGAGGGCATCACAGCAGCCACAAGGGGGTGAGTACTGTCACATCCATCTGACTCTGCGCACATTGGAGGTGTCTGGGTGGGGGAGCTGGACAGTGGGTTCCCCTAGGCTAGGGCGAGCTTTGTAGGCAAGGACCCTTTGTGAGGCAGGCTAAGTGGCACCCCATCCCCACCAGTGGTAAGAGCCATCTACACCTAGTCAGGCTCCTGTGACTTCCATGTGTGCAGCAATCAGGCATAGGCCATGTACCCCATGTCCCTGTGATTAATTAGGGAACTCTAAGTGCATGGCGTAGTGCAGAGGGCTGCTGTGTCTGTATTGTCCACCGACGGTAGAGGTTTTGTATGCGTTGAACATGTCTTTCTTCTTTCTCCCCCCCTTTTTGTGGTCTCCCTGTTATTGTGTCCATTAGCATCATCAGGCAGAGGAGCTGTGCCACCGGAGCAGGAGGTAGCTGCATCCCACATGGCCCTGGAGGGCGAGACAACGGAGTCTGAAGTCACCAGTGGGACAGAGGCTGAGGGGAGCTCCATGGTGGGACAGGAGCTGAGACCAGCAACACCGATTCTTCCTCTGATGGGAGCTCCCTTCCGGTGACGGGCCCCTCTGTGCCCACTGCATCTACAGGTACCAGCACTGCCCTCCCAGCAGCCCCTCAGTGTGTGTCCTGTGGCTGCTCACCCAGGAGTGTGGGCATCTCCTTCGCCCCATGAACCTCAGGCCCTGCCCCAGTCAGCCCTGCTGCCCTCAGTGAGGAGGCTATTGACCTCTTGAGATCCCTCACTGTTGGGCAGTCTACCATTCTGAATGCCATCCAGGGGTTTGAGAGGCATTTGCAACAAACACATGCATACCTGGAGGGCATTCATTCTGGCCAGGCAGCCCAACAGCGAGAATTTCAGGCTCTGGCCTCTGCACTGATGGCAGCCATTGTACCTGTGTCCAGCCTCCCCCCTCCAACTTCCCGCACCCAGACCCAATCCCCTGTACCTCAGCCTATCCCAAGCACACCAGCAGCCCAGCATGCACACACCTCAACACACAAGGGTGGCTCTGGCAAACATAAGCACCACACATCCCACAAGCACTCACACAAGCATCATACTCATGCATACATACCAACATCCACTGCATCCACTGTGTCCCCCTCCTTCACGTCTTCCTCCTCCCTCCCTGTCACGTCTCCACTCACACCTACATGCACTACATCTTCAGCCACTACCTCCATCACCAGCACGCCCATCAACACGTGCACTCACCACCCCACTACCATTCACACATCCCCTGTGTCCTCTCCCAGTGTGTCTGTGAGCCCTTCTCCCACACAAACGCAGTCACACACCCACCCAACAGCCATCCACCTCAGGACAGCCTCCAGCCCATGCACCTTCACCCAAAGTCAGCATACGAACACCTCCTATAACCATTACCTCTTCCTCCACTCCCAAACCCCCTCCATCTACCCGTCCCAGTGTGTCAAAAAAGCTTTTCCTCTCAAATGTTGACCTCTTCCCTACACCTCCCCCCGTCCGTCCCCTAGGGCCCGCTTTTCCAGGTCCCAAACCAGCACCTTATCCACCACATCACCGGGCACAGTGGTGCCAGCAATACCTGGATTCTGGAGTGCGCCAAGCAAAAGGGCTGCCAGTGTCCCAAGGAGCGAGTCCAATGACATTTCCCCACCTCCAAAACAGAAGAAGTTGCCCACATCCCGGAGGGAGATGGCCAAAACACCTGCCACCAAGGGCTTAGCCAAGACAGTAGTTGGGAGTAGCAAGACAGCTGCGCCACCATCCAAGGTCTGGAAGGGCCTGAAAAAGAAAGGCAAGTCAACGTCGCCGCCAACCTGCACGGGGGACAAGACCGCCACCGGCACCGTCATATGCACCACCGCCACGGACACCACCACCAGCACCCCAGATACTAAGCCCTTCACCAGCACTGTAGACACTGTGCCCCAGCAGCACCGCAGTCAGTGAGCCTGCCACCAGCACCGCTGCCAGCACTGCCGCCTGCACAGCGGTCAGTGAGCCCGCCGCCAGCACCGCAGTCAGTGAGCACGCCACCAGCACCGCCGCTACTCACACCGCCACCAGCACCGCAGTCAGTGAGCCAGCCACCTGCACCGCAGTCAGTGAGCCAGCCACCTGCACCGCAGTCAGTGTGGGCCACCACCAGCGCCGCCGGCCCAATGACCGCTGCAAGCACTGCCGCTACTGGCCCCGCAGCAAGCACCACCAGCGGCCACACGACATCCTGAGCCAGTGGCACCACCGCAGACATGGCTGCCATCCCCAGTGGTAATTCGTATGAGCCAGATGGTCAGTTCCAGGGCCCTGGCCAACTTTGATATTGCCCCACCGTCAGTGGAGTGTCACATCCATTACCTCAGTCCTTGTCATGATGAAGCACTCTGGGCACAAAGCCCCCTCCAGAACCAGTGGAGAAAGGCATCCACTACCTCAGTCCTTGGCAGGATGAAGCACCCTGGGCACAAAGCCCCCTCCAGAACCAGTGGAGAGACACATCCACTACTTCAGTCCTTGGCAGGATGAAGCACTCTGGGCACAAAGCCCGCTCCAGAGCCAGTGGAGAAAGGCATCCACTACCTCAGTCCTTGGCAGGATGAAGCACTCTGGGCACAAAGCCCCCTCCAGAACCAGTGAAGGAAGGCATACACCTGAGAGACTGTGGCTTTGCACTCCCCAGGATACAGCAGTGGGCAAACCACCCACTAGAGAGACTTGAGAGACTGTGACTTTGCACTCCCCAGGATAAAGCAGTGGGCAAACCACCCACTGGAGAGACTTGATAGACTGTGGCTTTGCACTCCCCAATATTAAGTAGTGGGCAAACCACCCACTGGAGAGACTTGAGAGACTGTGGCTTTGCACTCCCCAGGATAAAGCAGTGGGCAAACCACCCACTGGAGAGACTTGAGAGACTGTGGCTTTGCACTCCCCAGGATACATCAATGGGCATGGAGCCCCCTCATGGAGCTGACGTCGTGCACTCATCCAGCTGAGGTGCCCCTCCTTCCCTTCCCCCTGAGGTGCCTGTTTTATTTCGATCTGATGCCCCTGCAGTGTTCTCTCCGTTTCGATCGGGTATCGAGTGTGGGTCTCGCCCATGCATTTTGGGCCCAGTGATCCACGGACTATATAGGTGCAGTACCTGGACTTGAATTCTTGGTGTACATATTTGTTTATAGTGTATATACATTTTTGACTAATGGATGTTTATTGCTTACAATGGTTACAATCATTTCCTTTTGTCCTTGTGTTCTTCCAGGGGAGAAGTGGTAAGTGCTATCAAAACTACTGGCTCCAGAGGGATGTTGATAATACTAGACCCCAGGGCTGGGGATATCACCACAGGGGAAATAGTCAGGGACTGCCCTTCTTGTGTGCCTTATAATGACAATGACCCTCCTACTCCTGTATCCATATTTGAATCACCAGTCGTACATAAATCCGAAAACCAGGTAGGAGAGGAGTTGGGGAGGACAGTGATAGGTGATGTTCCGCCAATAGAATATCCTTTTCGATTATTTCCACAGCACACATCAAAAATGCCTCCATTGTGGTGTTAAAGTGGGGTTTGGAGACACATAGTGGAGTTTTACGTTTCCCCATCGTGCTCTGAATATCAATTGCTTAGGGCACCATGAAAGAAACAATGTCCATACTGATAGGATAGTTGACTAACCCTGCAGTTCCTGACCCCCGGGAGAAAACCTTTGAAAACCCTGTGAGATAGTAAACAATACAAATAGGCTAATGAGAGGCAATAATCTCCTCCCAATCAGGAAACTCCCCAAGGTACAACACAGACCCTTAGAGAATGCTAAGAATGCCTACAAGTTGCAAGATAAGAAGGCCCACCATATGAGTGTCCAAAACTAAGAGGGTTGGTCCCAGCCCGGCCCAGCCTCCTTCTGTTTGTGACAGGCATAGATGGGCCCGCCCTCGGCTTCGACCGGGCACATACTGTGCTCCTTCCACAAGACAGGCAGGATGATGGCACACTATGAGTGCTACAGTTGTCTCTGCCCCCCCCGCAGCAGTCAGATCACACTAAGGCCAAATGCTCCCTTGGACCGCGAGTCCCACCAGGGAGAGAAAGTTTACCATAGTGTCTTGCACCAAGGGGAGGATGAAGGTGCTATAAGCACTACAGTTGTCTCCACCCCCCTTCAGCAGGCCAAACGCACTGAAGCCAGATGCTCTCTGGCACCGCGCGTTCCATCAGAGAGAGAAAATTCAACAAAGCATGAGATGCCCAGCAAGGATGATGGCGCTATTTGCACTATAGTTGTCTATGCCCCCCTGCAGCAGGCTAATCGCACCAAGGTCATATACTCCCTGGAAACTCGAGTCCCAGCAGGGAGAGAAAGTTCACCAAAGCGTTCCCATGGATCATTAGAAAGCACCTTGTTGCCACAAATATATCATATGTTACAGTTTTTTTAACAGGCAGCAGAAAGCCTCTGTGTGCCTCCCAGGAGTTGGTCCAATGGGAGCTGGGATAGATGCACAGCAGATGTGCCGTAAAGGAGCACTTAGGCACACTCACCATTTCAAAACCAGAAGAGAAAAGGTTAATGAAATTAGTGCTGCTGCAGCAATTTTTAAAGTGGGGGTGCGACCAATAATGTTACATGAATTCTGTCAATGGGATTGTGAAAATAGCAAGGGGCATATTTATACTCCGTCTGCGCCGAATGTGCGACACACGTTTTGACGCACATGCGGCGCAAACCTTTCCCCGTATTTAAACTTTGACGCCCGAGGCCGCGGACGTCAAAATCCCGCTGTGTATGTCATTTTCTCGATGCGGGAAACTGCCTTGCGTTAATGATATGCAAGGTAGGTGTTCCAATCCCAAAAATTACTTAAACGCCTGTGCGTCGTATTTATGCTACCGGGAAAAAATCCCGCACGGCCGGGAGGCGGAGTTGGAAAATGACGCACAGCCCGATTTGCGTACAAAATTAATGCCTGGGTCATGTCAGGCGTTAAAATGGGGCAAACACACCTGTATTTAATCAGAACACACAGAAGCAACAGCAGAGCAGCAAAAGGAAGACATGGAGGTGCTTCTCATCCAGCGTGCATGCAACGCAGAGCACAACAACAACAACAGCAGCTTCCACAATACCAGCAGGGACCCCAAAGGCAACGCAGAAGGCAGGAGAGGATATTCCGCACCAGGACAACCCTTTATGGCCTCAGGGAACATGACATCATCCAGAAGTACAGGTTGAACTGGTAAGCCATTCAGCAGCTGTTGCACAACATTGAGCCACAGTTGGCGCCCAGCATGGTGACACCCCGCACCATCCCAACAGAAACCAAGCTGCTAGCTGTACTACACATGTTGGCAAGTGGCTCCTTTCAAGCCACTGGCGCCCTGGTTGCTGGGATCTCACAGCCATCATTCTACGCCTTCCAGCCGAAGGTACTGGATGCCATCATCACACTCACACCCCGCCACATCTGCTTCCCAAACACACAGCAGAAGCAGCAGGAGACAAAACAGGGGTTTTACCTCATTAATGGATACCCACACGTCCTTGGTGCCATTGACTGCACACATGTATTCCTTGTGCCACCTGCTGCAACTGAACATCTATACTGCAACAGGAAGCACACACACTCCATCAATGTGCAGGCCATTGTCGATCACCAAGGATTGATCACCAACATCGTGGTGAAGTATCCTGGGAGTGTACATGACTCATTCATCTTCCGTCACTCTACCATCAATCAACACTTCCAGGATGGACGATATGGAAATGGACTACTTGTTGGTAAGTACAGAAACCTATTTATATACACACTGCACAGCAACCCTCTAGGACAAACAACACATACACCATGACAGCAACATGTGAACAGGAACACACTGAGGTTGTGACACTGCTAGGCATGTTTGATAGGTCTGCAGTGAACCTGTCACACATCTGAAATTAGTGTACAGTCAAATGTTAAGACGTCAATGATCACATTGTATGGAGAGGTTTGGCTAATTGTCACCTTGCAAAATGTAAGCGTCTCACTGATGTTCAAATTAATCCATTGCATATGTCTAAAAGTATGAGATCTCCAGGGTACATAGATGCTAACGTGTTACCACCACTATCAAATTGAAGCTGTGTATGGAACTATCATCTCACCCCCAGTGAAGACACAGGAACACCTGTATCACAAGCCATAATGCAAGGGAGTACACACTGTACTGCAAATCCCAAAACATACTGCTGACAACCGGTGAGCAGGCAAACACTCATTCAGCCAAGGAAACAACCCAATGCAGATCGTACATCCTAGAAGCCTAGAAATCAACACAATAACACAAAAGAGTCATAGACAACACAATCA
The DNA here is from genome assembly GCF_031143425.1 of Pleurodeles waltl. NCBI lineage: Eukaryota > Metazoa > Chordata > Amphibia > Caudata > Salamandridae > Pleurodeles > Pleurodeles waltl. The sequence continues at coordinate 1,451,935,072 of NC_090444.1, read as the reverse complement.
ACTACTGCCATGCAAGGTGATATTTATGGGGCAAGCTACATCAACATGATCTCAATCATTTTCTCTTTCAGCTGATCAGGGGTATGGGATCCAGCCATGGATTATTACACCATTTGGCAACCCAAGCACTGCAGCAGAGCGTGCCTACAATGAGGCACATAGGAGGACACACGCCATAGTCGAGAGGACCTTTGGCATCCTCAAGTCGAGATTCAGGTGCCTCGACATCACTGGTGGCAGCCTCCTATACTCACCAGAAATGGTCTGCAAGATAATTTTAACATGTGTCATCCTGCACAACATTTGTGTACGAAGGAACATTCCACTATTAGAACCAGAGCCACAAATGCCTGAAAAGGAGGAAGAGGAGGATGCTGGCATACAACAGGAGGGGGACCAACAAAACACAGCTGCTGGATTGTGTAGGCGCCAACATATTGTGAACAATTTCTTTTGAAACAACTCCCCATCACCACTGTATCAACATATGTAAATAAACACCTATAATAATCACCATATCATGGTCTGGGTAATCATTTGTGCTCACCTTTATCTCTAACTATCAGAATAAGAGTGTAGCCTCATGGAGCTTTGCTGACATACCGATCAGGACACAGAAATTTCCAAAGCAATTGTGATGCGTATTAATCAACAGTCACATTCACACACACTGTAAAGGACATATATCCTGTACATTTCACCTTTGAAGGGCAATAGCAGAGGACCATACCTATTTCACACATACATGTTGGCAACATGGTTTATCGCAGCATATGGCACACAAGTAAGACACCATCAGTCAATATGGGAAAAAGTGGATGTGCTATTGCATTGGTAACAGGAAAGTATGACCAGACCCTTGACAGCAGTAAGTCGTACAGCACACATCTTTGCAAGGACTATCTGTGACTAGAATTCCATCTAAGCAGAACATAGACAGCACAAGTGCCACACCTATGACAAGCATTGTGCACATGACATTCCATGTACATGTCAGCCCATGTCCTAAGTCCTGACACACCCATGCTCCTGGTCTCACCCCACCTGTCTTAAGAGGTCCCTGGAATGGTAATATGTGTACCCAGATATTCCCTCCTCTACACACACACAGACTAACAATAGTAATCCAGTGTGTTCACCCTTTAGTATGGTATGCTATAGTCATTGTACATCTGTCTGCATGGATGTCAGGTTAAATTATGCACTGGCTTGCAGTCTCTAAGCCCTGTTCTCACCTCTGGTTTGCTTCCCATGTGAAAGGTACTGTTGGCCATTTGAACTAGAATCTCACCTACAGGACTTGTGAGAAACTGATGCAGCACACACCTGTGGGCACCTCCATGCAGACCAACCATTTGTACATGCACTGCCCTTGCAGGTTCTTGAAACAGCATAGAAGCTGCCATTTTGTCGATTACACTGTTATGCATTGCTAGAAAAATAAGGTGTGCAACAGAGTCCTTGTGTTTATGTGTCACCTTCCAAAACACAGGACAAACACAGTTTTCCATGTCAAGTGTCTTGTTCTTCCTCCGACCAGTCTTAGTCAGACCACTGAGGATGTACCTTGTGAAATTGCTGGATCCTGATTGACCCTGCATCCTGTCAGCCTGACTGGCACCTGTCTGTGTGTTACCATAAAGGTTCCTTGTGGCTACATATGTATCATACTTGCTTTCCCAACCCTCACATTCCTCCGGGGGTATTTTGTAAGGTGGTTCTTCAATGCATACTCAAATACATTGTATAGCATAATCTGCTTATTTATTGTACCATAATTGGGAACTTGTCTCCAAATACCCAAATCATGGCCTATCCCTTGTCTGGGTCTCATGTATGCATGAGCGACAAAGTGTGACAGTGTACTATGGCCTTATGCAGGGATTGGGTATGGTGTCTCCAGCAGAACCAGCAACGTCAGATAATGTGCATGAAAAGTCCACACATGTTAGGACCCTGATAGTTCACACGCTGAATCACATTGCTCACAACATATTGATGGGCTGTGCGTGCTGAATAGCTGCAAGATTAATCAACACAGAGGCTATGATGTTCCTAGATGCTGTGGGAATCTTACAGGCCAGCCTGTGTCCAAATGTTGTAATGACACCTGCCGGAACAAGACTCCTGAGATATGATCTCACTCAGCACACCAAGGTTGCCCTGTTGACAGTCTCATAACACGTCTGCAGTGACAGGGTGGGACCATCCCCATGTAGGTTCTCATATCCTCATTGGCTTTACTTCCATTGATCTCCGAAGGATACTCAGTAGATACAGGAATAGCCGCCACTGACTCATGATGAGACCTGGATGTAACTGTGACAACATAGACCCCTAAGAATATACAGGGTCAACATTAGACCACACACATGAACCATAGGCATTGAGGTATTGTACTTATGTGTGTCGCCTTGCTATCCTCTCCTGACGCCAAACATGCCCAATTTGTGCAATATACATATGTAGGCCACACATTTGGCCATCTAGTGCATCAGTCAAGGATGAAAATCTTGTATATGAAGTAGCAGATCATGGTCCACAGTAGTATGATGTCTCATATGTGCCCATACACCGTCATGACCAAAATGGGTGCAAACAGCCTATTTCAGTTTTATCACTAATGTAATATAACATTAAAATGGTAAAATAACTCAAACCCAGTTAATGCCTGAAAATTTGACGCATATGTGTCAAATAATTAAGCACAAGCGAAAAAAATGACGCTTATGCCCGAAAAATGACACATAATACCCTGAAATAACCATTGTCCCTGAGCTGTATCTTCCACACTGTACCTCAGGAAATTGGTTAAGTGTAAAACTATTTCCAAACATATGGAGGCGGGTTCTATTCTACTCCTGTGCATCAAAAAAAATGACGTGCAGACTGTATGCGTCAAAATATTTTGACGCATAACGATAAAAACGCCCGCCATTTTAGGCAGGAAGTGATGTAATATGATATCCTGTTTACAGATTATGTACAGTGGGTGTACTTTCACTTTCACTTTGCAGTCTGTATTACTTCCTGACTGTGTGGCTGTGTTGAGAGTTTTGTCTGGTCAAATTGTGCTTTTGTCTCCTGTGTGGACTATTTTGTGTCTTTTTGTGAATAAAAACTTCTTGTTGTATCCTGTCTGAGTGTTTTTTTGTGTACATTTGTGTTGTAAAGTATTGTCATTGTTTTGTTGGGAGTCTGTTGTGTGTAGTGTTAGTTTGGGTACAGTTGGGCTGTGTTAGTTGTTTAGTTTAAGTTTTTCCTGTTATACTTTCCACCTATTCTCCTTTGTTCCCCTTTATCCCCTATTTCTCTGTTGCTGCTAAGATGTTGGGTAGGCCTCGTCTTGGCAAGATTGGTGAGGAGGAGCTGGGTAGATTTATATGGCTGGTGTGCCATTTCCTACCCCTAATGATTGAGGCAGGTGGTCGGGTGATACAGGGGTATCACACTGAGGCACGGAGGCTCAGATGGGTAAAGATGTTGCATCATCTGCAACGGATTTATCGGACACCAAGGAATGACCACCAGCTGAAGCACCGCTGGACTGACCTTATCTCCAGGGAGCAAGATCTGTTGGACCACCTGGGGATTGTGATTGGTGGCCCTGTTGGTGAGTATAAATCATGTCAATGCACACGTTTAAATGCTCTGTAGTGACATCAGATTATTTTTACAACATCTGCCAGCAATGTTGAGGAGTGTGTGGAATGCTACTTTCATCATACAGGGTCATATATCTACTTTGTTAAGGACTACAATTGCTAGCTGTTAGGAAGCAAGAGCTCCACAAACTTACTGAATACTTTTGCATTATGTAAGTTAGTGCCGCCTTTGTGTCAAACAGCAACACAAATCAGGAGCCAATTATGTATAGATATAGGCCACAGTTGCCTGTGAGGTATAGAAATTTCCAAATAATTATCAACATTTGTTGACGCAACAGCTAGACTGACTTTTGAAACACTACATGAGGCTGAAAATGAGTGCAGGCTTCACGTCAAATGATGATAGCAATGTGGCCCGAACATATGTCTCATGTGTGTCTGGTCAGTGTGTAAGGAAACTGATCACGGAAATTTCAAAAATCTTAGGGATTATTGTGCCCCTCCTTCATTTCGGATACATGTCTGATCTGGATTTGGGCACATAGGGAACAAGTTCTAGCTGCACTCAGCTAACATCTTAGACTGGTATTTGGAGTTTGTAGTACCACATTACGTTTAGGGATGGCTGGCCTAAGGTATGCACATGGGTTCATATCTCTATGGTTGCTGCAACTCATCATAGCTGGGCCACATCAAATGAAGAAACTGTAACAACATGAGGGCTAACAACTGTCCCTGGCCCTCTGTACATTGTACCTGTGTGTCATACATTTTACATTGTCACAATGGCTTGTTGACTGGTAATGCAGTCCTCAGGGAAAGTGGCTTTGGATGTCTCTCTTGGATACACATGATGAGACGAATACACTCCATTATTATGTTTGCTCACTAATGAAGGAGCACGTTTGCCACCACATGATAGTTAGGGCCACTGCATGTGTGCAGATATGTGTGTAACACTCACCGGAGACCCATGGTATGTACATGTTAGGCGTGCTATATCGGATGCAGTATCATCATGTCTGAGAGGCTTTAATTTCTTATGTAATCTTACACATAGTATTTGTCTTTGGAATTGTTGTACAGTGCACAGACATTGAGTACATTTCTCCCTTCCATGCCTTACAGGTGGACCGGCACCCTACACTGTTGGTGAAGTGGCTCGATTTGAGGACCCAGACAACTCCAGTAAGTGTTGATATGTCTGTTATGTGTTGTGTTTGCAGGTGATGTGTGATGGACTCCTGTGTGTTGGACACATAACAAGGTGTGATGCGCTGGCCAATCTTTTGTTTTGTTCCATGAGTGGAATATAATTTTATCACCATCTTTGAGTTGGCCAATCCTTATCCTATTTTCCTGTTTAGGGATTCTAGGTCAGTCCTGTAGGCCCCGCAATGTGAATAGGGATGACTCATGTGGATAACACTTGAATCAGAAAGATTTGCACTGGACCTAATTTGTGATTTAGTCAGCCAGTCAGACCCAAATTCTCCCAGAATGGGGCTGCCAAATGCTTACCCACAGACTTCTGCTTCCCAATTCACTAATGTACATATTAAACTGTAGGTTGAACTTCCTAGCAGCATGTAGCTCCACATGTAGTACTACGAGTATATGGCACTTGAGTGCAATGGCCAAGGTGTGCATGCAACTCATGGACAGGGGTGTTCTTGCATCTCTCATGGTAGTAAATGATGTGGACAAAGGTCTGCATTTCCAAACATGAGTGGTGCTGGGATTGGTCAAGGGTTTGCTGTTTCCTATTTGGAGATCCTCCTTATCCTGTGGTGTGTGTGTTGAGCCAAACACATGTCCAGCTTTTCTAAGCTTCCTGGGTGTCCTTGTTGTTTGAAATTGTTAGTTGTTAGACAAACACAGGCATAGGTTTGTGAATAGTGTGCCTAGGACTGATGATACAAGTGTGGTACACAGACATGTAAATCAGTGAATCTTTTGTCTGAACCTAGTATACACACTCATGTTTCGCACATGAGCACTATACTAGCAAGTCCATTTACAACTTGCAGATCATGTGGCCCTAGATTTCCATCCCGTACAATTACATTTAAAGCCCTGGTAGTGGTGGAGGATGTGCAGCATGATTGATAGCTGACAACTGGCAGAACATAGATGCCAAAATCATTCCAGTTGTTACCCATCTTGTAGGGTTTGGATGTGCTATGTGTGATAGGACCTTTGTAGGCTGGCTTGCCATGTACTTCCTCAGGGACAATCAATGATCTGTATGATGATATGAGCTGTTACAAGTACAATAGATGTATTGTCTGATTTACTTCTTGTGTCATTTCACAAAATGCAGTACCTAATGTTAGATTTTCTATTTGTCTTCATAGCTGAAAATATGACACCCATCCAGGTCAGGGAGATTCAACGGCAGGCAATGAGGTATCAACACATACTTCAAGTTGAGTCTGGGTACCGAAAAATGGGCAGAAGATCTCGGCATGAACGGGCCTCCGGAGCCTGGAGGGCATTTCCACATGGCGGCCCTTCTTTGCTCACCACAACCACCACCAGCACTACCACCCAGGTGGCACCAGCAGCAGCTGGGACCATTGCAGGAACATGGACACTACACAGCCCCACACTTCCTCGGCTGGCATCCAGACCACCCCAGCTGCAGCCATTGGCCCTGCTGCTTTTGGACATATGCAGCGTAAATTGGACCGAGTCCTGCAGAAGATGAGTCGACTGCGGCAGGAGGTGCGACATGTTAACCGGCGGGTGCGGTCAATCAAGAGGACCCTCCGGAGGGCCAACCTGTAGCAGATTAAACGGACATGATTCCCTCCCCTCCCTTCTCTTTCCTGGTTCTTATACTTTGTGGGTTTAGGGGGCTTAGGGCAGATGTAGCAACGGGTTTTTCCCATTCTGTGTCAATGGGAAAATGTGTTTGTACATCTGGCCCTTAGTGTTAGGTTAGTATAGGATGTTAGTTTAGTTAGTGTTAGTGGGTGGGGGGTCCTGTATATTTCTACTGTTCAGTTTTAAGTGTGTGGGTGGGTGGGTGGTAGGCAATGTTGGGGTTCTTGTGTGTTTCAAAAAAATAATAATAAATAAATAAAAAAAAGAAAAGAAAAATATATATATATATATATATTTGTTTAGTATAGGATAGTATGTGTTTAGGTTAGGATCTGTTGTCCTCCACATGTCCCGTCTCATAAGGGGGGTTGATGTTTAGAATGTTTCATTAAATGTGATAAGTAAGTTTAGCTTAGGTTAGTTAGGGACAGTTGTGGCTAATGAGTAGTTAGAGTAGATTAGGGTAGGTAAGGCTTTTCCCTGAGTTTTCACTTATGTTTTTACTGTTTAATAAATATGTAGGTAACCCTTTACAGTATGTGTGACATGCTTATAGATCAGGGCCTTGGCATGAGTGTACAGTTTTTTTTTGTATTACATTTTGTGTCCTATCCTGCTAACAAATCCCAAATGAGCTGTAAAATTGACAGCTACCCCAAAGCTACCTTGAAAAGATTAGGCAATTCATTGCAACCACCAACCACAGTTACTATGGATCACAAACTATGTTTTCAATGTCACATACAGTGCTTCCAGGTTTAGGGGGTCATTTTGACCCTGGCGGTATGGGACCGCCAGTGCTAAAACGATGGAAGCACCGCCAACAGGCTGGCGGTGCTTCCAGGCGTATTACGACCGCGGCGGAAGCGCCGCAGTCGCACCGCCGGGCCGGCGGTATTACGCCACTTTTGCCCCGGCGGTGTTAATCCACCTGGGCAGCGCTGCTTGCAGCGCTGCCCAGGGGATTACGAGTCCCCAACCACCAGCCTTTTTCTGGCGGTTTGCACCGCCAGGAAAAGGCTGGCGGAATGGGGAGTAGTGGGTCTGCTATGCAGACAGTGAAAAGCGCGACGGGTGCAACTGCACCCGTGGCACGCCCGCAACACCGCCGGCTCCATTTGGAGCCGGCTCCTATGCTGTGGCCGTGATCCCCGTTGGGCCGGCGGGCAGAAACCTGGTTTCCGCCCGCCGGCCCAGCGGGGATCTTCAAATGGCCGCGGCGGGGGTGCGGCTGAATTGACGGCCGCATGGCGGTCAGATCTTGGCGGGCAGCTGATGCCGCCCGCCAAGGTCGTAATGACCCCCTTAGTATTGGGGACACTGTGTTATGTCTGACTACAGTCTCATGTCCAAGGAAACCCTGATAAGGTGAGTGGTAGTAAGCTCTCTTGTAGTATGGTGTACATAACTCACATAGATCATTTGTTACACTGTTCAGCATGATTACTTATTTGGATGTAAACTCATACACCTCCATTCATGCAGTTTGGTGACTGTTCGCTTAAATTTGTTGGCAATGTTACATGTGTTAGTTTTGCATTGAAGCAACATTTTGTAGGCACCATTTAATGGTTTAGATATCCCTTGCGGAAGGGTTGATTTGTCCAACACAGCTTAATGGTGTATATTTTATCTTTTCCTCAGATATTACCCTCAAGAAGGGAAGAGTATGGTAGAACCCAGGCCACTATGGATAGTTATCAGCCCACATTATTTCAGGACAGTTGTATTGACAAGCTATGATATTTGACAGGAGGCAAAATTCGGTGATCTACTGCACGGTTGATGTGTCACATTACACAGAGATAAAGTGGTTGTGTACGTGCTATTTCTTGAAAAGTGCTGTAGTGCTATATATACATTGTCCTTGATTGTGAGTCCATTATATTGACATCTTCCATTGTGATCCTACACGAGTGCAAAAGGACATTTCATTGGACACGCTGGGGTGAAGTGTCAGATAGTGCAGAGGGACAGGATTTGCCAATGAATTAGTGAGAGAGAATCACAGGGCAGGCTGACAAGATAGACAGTGGTTTGCAGAACAGTGCTTGAGTACAGTTGTTGCAAGACTGGCATGTTACAAAGTGCAGGACCTTGGTAATAAGTGGCCATGTGGCAGGGACTAGTACTTCCGGGTACTTTCACGTGTGAAGGTGATCTGTTCCTGGTCTTCATCTTCTGATGTGTGTGTTGCCTCCTCTGCCCTTGTTGGTGGTGGTTGTGAAGGGGCAACACACACCTCATTGTGTGTAGACGTGGAGTCAGACATCCCTCTAGCTGCTACCTGGGTGGTCTTAAGGGCAGTACTGCTGCAAGGAGGATCTGATGGTTCTTAAGAATAGCAGCCACATCACGATGGTAGGCAGCCAGGTCAGTCCTGAGGAGGTCATGACTGCATTCTTGCATGCAGTGGAAGTTTTGGGGTGCGAGGTGTTGTGGCAACTCCCTTACTGCAGTGGTGAATTCCCTTACAGTTTGTTGTAGTCCTTGCAGGATGGATGTTAGCGCTTGCATGGCTGCTGCCTGATCTGTAGATGACATCATGCACAAACGCATCCTCTCAAGGCTGGCTGCTATATTTTGCATCCCCATCCACACCTCCTTGGCCAGCTCCCGCTGTACTCCCACTACAGTTCTCTTGAAGCTGTTGCCTGTGTCGTCAGAGTCCACAGCTGTATTGGAGCTGGCAGGTTGTACAATTGGGGTGGTGGGTGGATCCTCTGCGATGGCTGCTTATTCTGTGCTCCTCCTTGTGGCTGAAGGTGGGGTCTGGAGGGTTCCAAGGACATCTTGGAGGGTCTGCTGACTGATGTTTGTCAGCTCGTCATCCATGTCATCAGGTTAGTCCTGAAAAGGCATATCTGCAGGAGATCCATCGTCCTCTGCAATGAAATAGGGTACAATTAGTGTGTCTGTGTTGTGGCATTTGTGATGTGACATGCCTGCCTTGTGATGATTTCACATTGTGATCTTGGTTCCTTTTCATTCATCCAGTCTTTCAGATGGGCATTCTCTCAGGCCTATGCCCCACCTGCATGTCACATGTATTGTGGTCAGTTAGTGGACATCCTCTAGGTGTTGGTTTTGGCCAAATAGTGAATTGCCACCTTCTTGTCCTACTCATCCCTCCCTCTACTTCCATTCTCATGGTGAGACCTTTCACTGGCTGTGGGTGCTCTGATGGCACTAGCAGCACACTTAACAATCTGGACCTGCCCCAGTCTTTGATCTTTCACATCCACCTATATGTAGTTGAAATGTAGCGAATACTATGCATAGCATTGTTATGGCACGATATGGATGTCGGCATTGGTAATGTGTATAGCTGATGTTGGGGAATGTGTGGTACATTGGATTGCCCTGATTGTCGTAGCAGTGTCCTATTTCCTCCTCTGACTGTACATGTGTATTTCAGTGACCAGTTGCATGTGTCCTCCCCCTCAATGCTGTTGTCTGAGCAGTATGACATTTGGGATGTTGCATTGTGACCCAGGCACAGGGTGGACCCTGACATATGCAGCATGGGTATGACATTAGTGCTGTGTACCTCCTAATGTTGATGACATTGGCTGATGTTTGCGGCAACTATGGGCATTCACATTTGACAGGACTGGAACATTTGTCTTGTTTCAGGGGATTGTTAACGTTGTCATCCTAAACCCTCTAATTTAAGTGTGTATGATCCATGGGGACGTTACTGCCATTGGCTACTTGTCCAGCACACACAGCGGAGGTGGTAGTGGCAACTGTTGTCAATGTTACATTCCAGTTGTCGGTATGGCTAGAGGTTGTCCCACCTCCAGTCTGCAGTGCTGCCTTCCTGTTCCTGGCCATCTTTTCTTTGGTCCTGCGCTTGCAGTCATGCCAGCGTTTCTTGCACTCAATGACTGTTCTGCGTACTTTTGCCACACTGTTAATCTTGTAAAAATTTGTTGCCATATTGCCTCTCTCCTACTGATTGGCAACTTTGAGGTGACAAACAGTTGGTGCTGGTATTCCGTCACCTCTTTAACCAGAATTTCCTGCTCCTCTGCACTGAAGCAACACTTTCTTTTCTTCTTCTCCCTGTCCTGGGTCTTGTGTGGGTCCTTCTGGCTGGTTCCTGGTCTGTTGTCATCTTCCTGGGGTCTGTACAGGCATCTGGGATCCATTTTGGCTCTCCTCTGCTGAAATGGCTGTGTTAGCGGCAATTTTTGATGCTATTGCGTCAAAAAAAGCTGCATATCTGGTTTGCGGTGTCGTAAATCGGCTCACAGTCATTTCCGCCGCATTAACGTTGTTTTCCTTTACGACGTGACGCTGCGGTGTGCATCCAAAAAAATTACTCACACCTGTGGTTTGCGCCGCCGTGCGTCAAAGTATACATTTGACGCCCGCACAGCGCACAGAAATGGCGTTAGCCGGCGGTAATATTTTTGATGCAAAACTGCGTCGCCACAGTTTTGCATCAAAAAGTATAAACATGGGCCCAAGTGTCAAAGAAAGAACTAGTGTAGGATATGTTTCCAGTAGGAGGGCGCTAAGGATATAGCAGGTAGCTGACTGGATTTTTTTGGAGAACATTGTTGCAAATATATTACTAAACCATGGTAGCTCATTATCATTTACAGGAAGGCCATTTCAATTGAAAATGCCTAATACCTTTCCTCAGCACACAAACTATATTGGCTGGAAATTGGGTTTCAGGAAACAAGTTTGTCTTGATTTATTTTGATCCTATTAAAATCTGTTTCCATCATACTTCAGAATTACAGAAAAATTGTGCTTCATTTCTACTTCCCAACCTGCTTATTTAATCTGAAATTCTTGTGCAGGTCATTTACAGGTATTCTAATTTTCATTAGGTGTTAGAAATATGAAATCGTTTGTACACCTGCAAGATGGCCACATAGTTTACATTACAAAATCATCTTGCTTTGTAGTTGAAGAAAGTAAATACCAACCTCCGTGTTCGAATTATAAACAGCCACTTGCCAGAAGTTATTCCCTGTCCTTTTACCTCTGCCAAAGAAGCACAGAAAATTTAACCAAATTAAAACAAAATATAAAGGCATCTTTATTGCTCATTCACCTTCTAGACTCCAGCATAGTTATTGTTCAGGTGCTGCAGCACACTTAGGCCCATATTTATACTATTTTGCGCCCCATTTGCGTCATTTTTTATGAAAAAATGGTGCAAACTCACAAAATACAATTGTATTTTGCAAATTTGCGCTGCTTTTGCGACACAACATTACGCAAATGCAGTGCAAAAAAAGTATAAATATGAGCCTTAGTCCCCCTTCTTCCAGTTCCCATGCATGAAATGCCAAGTGCTGGTCTGAATCATGCAAGACTGCTTAGCCAACCAATGTGTAAAGGGGGCTTATCCAAAACATTCAGTGGCTAAAGATGATGAACTGAAAGCTCCTTTCTAAATGACTAATGAACACAACTCGCAGAAGTGGCTGGGTATACTTATGCCCGAACTATCACTCACCAAGTTCGATTGTAATTCATTGCGCCCAGCAGTTCACAGCCACAACATATTTCGAACCAGGGTAAGACAGGAGAACAGGGTGCTTCAAACACCTTGCTCTGCTATAAATTTAGCCTGACAGGTGCAATCTCTCTCACTTTGATTAGCCTGCCAATAGCCCAACAGTATATTGTTGTTTGAAGGTATATCATCTGTTCTTTTTTGTCAGCAATGAAGAAGTCTTGTTTTTTTGGGACCAAAAATTCTTCTACTCAACCATGAACTTGTTTTAGAAAAACTACAATCTTCACTAATGTTACGATTACAAATCATTGAATCATACTGATTGTATCATTAGGTTCATTTTAATATGCTCTCTTGCTGAACTGACCATGTTTTATCTATTCCAATCTTTATAGTAAACCACATCAAGGCAAATTTGTTTGATTTCGGGACATTATTTATATGAGCGCTCTGTTACTCTATTTTGACAATAGCCCAACAGTGACTGACCGAGTTCAGAGGCCACTGGCTGTGATCTCACTGCAGAACATCTGATTAACCTGTGACTTGAATAGTCGGGTAGCAGGACAATTAGGCAGGCATGGCTCCTCTGCTAGGGCGGAGGAGCGTCGTCCCCTAGCCAACAAAAGCAGCTGCAAAACTTTTACTATAAAACGATAATAAACTATGTTTATTATCATTTTATAATAAAAGAGGCAGGGCCATGGGGCTGTGATGAGCATGAAAGGGGAGTGCACAGCACTTTCCCTCAGTGCTCAATAATGTTTGGTCTATCATCTCGGGCTGGCCGAAAACACAGGCGCACTAGGCTCTCTCCAACCCAGCACTGTGTTCCCGGGTTGGGGACAGCAGGCAGAGGTTCCTACTCTGCCTTGGAGCACCCTGATTGGGTGCTCTGACCAATCCGAATGCTACTATCATACTGCCAGCAGCATGAGATCAGTGTTCCGTTTGGCTGTGGTGGTGGAGGAGGCGATTCAGTCAAGTGTTTTTTTCTTCTAAATTAATTTCACCCCACCAAGTGACACTTCGCCCCTTAAACATGCTGCAAGCCGCTCCTGCAATTAGGTGGGTCAACTCTGAGGTTCTGTTGTGGAGGCTGTGGCAGTGCATAGAGACAGATGTAGGGTCAGAATGTGGCTAAAATCTCTTAAACTAGTTATGCAGGATATCTGAGAGACTTTAGAGTACTGTGGATAGGCTGAGCAGGGCTAAACAGTCATGGGCAAATAATACAGAAGCATTTCACAGTGTGTGCGTAGTGGTGTTGGCGGTGCTCGGTGAGACCTGCAATTGCTCAGTTGGCTGTTTAAGTCAGCAATTTGGAATACTGAAATTACAGATGCAATCCAAAGTGAAATAACTTATATAGCTTGATTTTGCGTCCGCCTGCTGGATCATTCTATTAATAGTCCCCTATTTAAAAAGGAAAAAACAAGTGAAATAACCCATTTCCCAATCTCACTGCCTCCTTCTGACCTGGTTGCACTTTGGATGTATGGCAGTTTGCGGGTGAGAGGTATTGACTAACTACAATGGGGAACCTTTGAATTTAGAGTTCACACAGAAACAGTTCCAGTGCATAGAATGTCAGACTTACACAACCCTTAGTTCAAAGAAAACACAGCAACAGCTGTCTACTAGGTATGTTATAGGAGTAAAGTCTTTGAGTGGCAGTTACATTAGCTTTTTAACTCCCTAACCGTAGGACTTCCCTTTTCTCTCACGCTCAAGAGATTAACTCCTCAGATTCTCAGAGATTACTAAAAGATACCGCCAAATGGGAAATCACTATTAATTCAGCAGACAACTTTACAATCAGTGTCACCTCAAATGACATATGTGTTTCTGTAAGACAATTGGACATTAGTTTTGTGGCCTATACATGTAATGGATCCACATTTGTCCTCCACTGGCAACCAGACTCCCCAGTGTAGCTCTTGACTCTCACAGGGTAGCGAAGCATAGCAGTCCAAGGCCTACTCATGGGAGGTGGTGTAGGCTAGCAATATTGACACTCCATTAATTATTGTCCTATCTGTGCTTTTTCTTAAAGAAAAAGAAAAAGGTACATGTATTGCACACATTTCTCAATACTATGCAGTAATTTACAAATATGCATAAACAGATAGAAATACTTCTTGGTAACATTGCGTAATCACTCTTGACCCTCCTAAAAAGAAGTGTCGGTCACCAATCACATGTCAAAACCTTTACCTGTATTGAAATGCCATGTTGGAATATCACTTTGTAAAAACATAATTATTCTTGACAATAACATATGCATGTTTTGGAAATGAATGATTGTCAGTGTCATTACTTCATTAAAAATGTACAAGTGAAAGAATATAAGCATACCTGGGTGATTGGAGAATGCAACATTACTTTAAAAATGAATAACACAATCCTAGTAACAGATTTGTAATCACAACGATTATAATTATATTACTTCACCCCTAGGGGTGTTTGCAGCATACATGTGAAATAACATTTATCATAAAATAAGGAAATTCCTCATAGCCCCTAAAGGCTATTATTTTTTAAATCATAGCCCACTGCACAATTACCATTGTTCACACCTAGATGGTATCTGTCTACAAACATGAATAGCTTTCTTCAAACACTCCAGGCCACAAGATTTGCAACCATAGTCTTTGCTCCTAGAAGAAGCAGCACTCCTAACTGTGGAGCTAAAGATACAATCTGCGGAATGCTTGTTAAACTTTACACAGAGGGGTATCTTTTTAGAGTCCCACACAACTTATGGCGGGGACACTGGCACTTCTTTTGGTGGGAGGTTGCAAAGCTCCTGTAGCTCCCCCACACTTTAGCAACATTCTGGTGGTTACTCTACCCTCCTGGGGCAACCACCAGCCAAAAACAAGCAGTTTCTATCGTAAAATGCGGCCAGGTCCCACAGGGAATTATGGGGCACTCCTTGCGCTTCCTCTTTGAATTTTCTAGTAGAGGCTCTCACATTGTGCTGGGGAGAGTTGCTTCCTTTGAACCGTTTGTTTTCAGCTCGCATCTGTGTGGTACATTCCTTTTGTTTAGGGTGCCTGTTACTACCCAGGCACCCTGCATGCACCACCCATGGGCCAGCCTGAGGAGCCCACTGTGGGCTGCCACAAGCCTGCTCCCAATGTAAAAGCACTCCCATGTACAACCACGAAATATGGCAGTTCTTCCTTTACTGCCCACTCCAGTGAGCAGGGTGGGGCTGCTGTCAGTGCTAAGAGGGAGTGCAGTGGCCCTCCCTCTGGATTTTTCAATCCTCAAGCTAAGAGATTGGGCCCTGGGATGCCTCCCACTTTTATGGTGGAGCACAATAGCACTCCCCATCACTTACCATTCTTGGGGACCAGGGATGGGGTCTTGAGCCCCTTTTGACAATTGCTGTGGATTGCAACAGCGCTCCCTCACCCTTCTATGCTTCAGGGATGGGGTATTGGGCCCCCCTTTCAAACTTGGTGGGGAGCTTAATGACACTCTCTTATTTATCATGGGGCCCATCAATGAGTCCTGGGACTCTTGCTGATATGGCCAGAGAAGCGCGGGGCACATCTCCCACCAGTGCATTTTATTTTGGGACAGCCTCTGGGACCTGGCACATCCCTGAGGCAGAAATCCAGTTTTGGCAACAGAGCCCCACGTACTTTGTTGCTGGAAATAGGTCAAAGGTGACGAAACAGTTCACCAGGGCATATCTTGGGCCCGGTTGGGCTGATTTTCAAGATCCTGGTCTCCTTTTGCTTCTGGTGGGGAGCCCTAGCCACCTCAACCACTTCCTTCAGGTCTGCTGGCCTCCATGGTGACTAACTTTGCAGGTGGCTAGTTTCACTGGCTCCCTGCACCAGGCTTTGACTGCGTGGTCTCTCTGGCCTGCACTCCCTCCTTGCACTGAAGCCCAGTCATTCCCCCGACTGACCCATAGAGCGTATAGGGGGGCCAGATTTCCTGGTCCTGGGAACAGTCAGAGTCCTGGGTCCTGATGGCAGTCAGGTTGTTCTTCCTTCCAATAGTCCATGGTGGCTGCCTCCAAGTTCAGTGTTTCACAAAAAAGCACAACCAAGAGATAGCTCTCTCCACTGTGCAGAACCTTTTAAGTGGAAGCAGGAGTGTGCAGCAGGGCTGCACCTTTTGCCTATCCAGATATGCCAAATCATCTCTCTTCCCCTGTCTGAACCTCCCTGCAAGTCTTCTGCGATAGTTCAAAATGGCGTCACCCAGGAGTCACTTACAACATGCGCTCTGGGGGTCTCAGATCCACTCTTCACTGACATCACTGCCAGGGTCTCCCCCAGCAAATCTTCAAAGGAGCCATCCTCATGGTTTGGCTCCAGAGTCCTTGACTCCATCCTTTGTTGAGTGGCCTGGGGCAGGACCTCTTCTTGGCACAGGATAACAGCTGGCTGATTGATGCAGAGAAATTCACCCACTCCCTTCCTCCTTTGGAGCTGACATAAGCACTGTTAATTGCTCCCTTTCTTGGGTTAGACCTTTGTTCCTGCAGCTGGAGAGAAAAGTAATTAACCCAGCTAAGCAGGGCCACAAAAGGCCCTGTACTGAGTCAGAGAAATATGACATTCCTGGATGACACATAAGCTGTACAGATATGCTTTTGAACTTTACGGACTTGTTTTTTTCACACAGTTTGCAGTGTACGTTGGTGCAACACTAGAGTCTGCATACCAAGGGGAACTGGAGCTGTGCCCTAAGGCAGACATTCCCATAGTATTATAATGCAGTGTCACTATAGCCCAGACAGTAAGGCACACTGAAATCCCCTACATGGGTACATCCACATTATAAGGCATATTTCAGGTCACTACCCAACCCTGCATAGTCCCTTCTGTGCCGGGCTACCTGTGTGCAGTTCCTGGGCTAGGCACAACAGGACTCTCCCAGGTGTAGCCCTCATATGTGTGCACACGCTTGGGCACATGTGTAACCAGCCAAGTGCCTCTTACCCTTGCTGGGTTGCAGAGGTCTTTTCTTAAAAGGCAGGCACTGGTGGTAAAAATGCACAGTCCATTTTACTATACGTTTATCATAGGTGAGTCATAGGTTATGAGGCTTCCTCACAGTAAAAGTTTAAAAAACAGGTGATCAGAAAGTAAAAAAGAAATCTGGGCAGATTAGATGGTTAGAATCATTTTTTTCACATTTTCATATAATGATGTGCACATAGAACAAATTGTGAATTAACAAAGCCTGTAGACAATGCAGGCATTGGCCTACCAGAGGCAATAACCTTTCTAATGAGTTTCAAAATATATCGCCCACTGAAAAAGAGGGCTTCAGTTGTCTTCCTTTCCACATTTAAACAAAACTGAACCAGAGAAATGCGGTGCCAAGCATACTGTTTAATTGAATCAGGTCTAATTAATATACCAAATGCACTTTATTACACATTTTGTAATTGTAATTGCATTTATTTAGTACTTACTACCCCTAATGAGGTGTTAAAGTGCTTTATGGAGAGTAGCATGCCATTCTGGTACCCAAAATGGATTAGTGGAGGAAGAGTATCGAGAAATATAAATGATAATTCAAGCGAGGGACATGTGAGTCTATTAGTTGGATTGAATGGGATGAAAAGAGGGATAAAGGAGGGAAGAGTCCTGATATTGTTGTTAGGGAGATAATATTAGCAAAATTAGGTTTGGGGTGACTCAAAGGAGAGAAACAGGAAGGAAGAGTCTGAGGAGGGTTAATAGTGAGAGCATAGTAGTAAAATCCGGTTTGGGATGAGTCAAAGGAGGGACAGAGGAGAAAAGAGTCTAGAAAGTGTTATTTGAATATTTTAGCAGTAAAATGAGGTTTGGGATAAGTCAGAGGATGGAAAATGTCTACAAAGGGTATTGGGATGAACATAGCAGTACAATGAGGTTTGGGAAGAGTCAGAGAGTAGAGGTAGAGAATATATTGAGAGAGGTATAGGATGAGAAATAGAGTAGTGCCTTGGCGCAAGTTGAACATTTTTTGTGCTACAGCAGGAGAAAACGAATACATATATAGATACATAACTACACTGAAAGGTATACATATATATGTGAGAAATGATAAAGGGATGCAAACACATTTATTTTTGTATTTCTACTGCACATATATGTTTATTTGTTTAGTTATTTATATTTATTTTTATTTCATATTTTCAATAGTAAAGCATTCATCACTTTTAGATACAATTGTTATGATTGTATTTACATGTTGTGATACATAGAAAAAATAAAACAGAAACCCATAGACACATAAGCAAAATATCAAGCAATTTATGTGTGTAAACTTTGCAGTTACCTACATACATGGTAAGTATAAAGTTATATGTGTATATACATATATATATATATATATATATATATATATATATATATATATATATATGTGTGTGTGTGTGTTTGTCTGTCTGACCGACTGCCTGTGTCTGTATGTCTGTGTGTGTGTGTGTGTGTGTGTGTGTGTCTGTCAGTCTGTCTGTCTGTCTATCTATCTGTGTACCAGTGTGTGTACCTGTGTGTACCTGGACCTGCCCATTTCTGCAGGGTCACTCCAAACTTTCTGCATTCCTCCTCTTTTTTCTGACCTCATTTGTGCTGTCTCTACGACTCTGGGCACTTTGTGCTCTCTGTTTAAAACATGGTAACATTGGCTTATCCACAATTGACATATTGCATTTACTTATAAGTCCCTACTAAATTGCCCTACCAGTGCCCAGGACCTTAAAATTGAATACAACTAGTTGGCTTGCAGCACTGAGGGTGCCACTCAGTTCAGTAGCCATTCAAACATGTTTCAGTCCTGCCATTGCAGATCAGGTTTGTGTGGTGTTAAACTTCCATGTCAACCTGACAAGTTAACCCTCTTTTCAGGCCCAAACATTCTTTTTCAAATCACATAACTCACCCCTAAGGTAGTCCCAGGATAGAAAGAGGGCAGGGGCAATGTATTTAAAAAGTAAGTCATGTACTTTTCGATTTAACCTGTCCCAGTAGTGAAAAACTCCTAAATTTGTTTTTCACTTCAGCATGGCCTATCTCTCCCATAGGATACCATTGAGATTACCTTACTACATTTTTAAGTGTAATTTCTGATTGGTAAGATATATAATCCCCAAGTTCGGTGCCTCTGGAATAACAATTTAGAATCACAACTGATAGTGAAGTGAGATTTTAAATTGTAATTCAGAAAATTCCAGTTGTAGAAAGATGGCATTTATTACTTTAACCATCTGGTGCCTTCTGCCTGTCTCCAATGCATGTGTAGGGTGGGTGAGAGAGGGCCTTTTGCATTTCCACTAGCCAGCCACACACAAAGTAGGGGAGGTGTGACAGAGTGGCCATCTGCATGTTGATTGGCATCCTGAGCAGGATGGGAGAAAAGAACTGACACACCTGAATGGGCTGTGTCATTTCACCACCTCCCTGTAGTGATCTCCATCAAACACAGGAGCACTTACTTATGTAAAGTACAAATCATCCTAAAGATTTGGCCATGATGAAGGAAAAGTAAGGTGTTTTCTTTGGAGTTCCACCTTGAAAAGTTATCTACTGAATATGCTGGAGGAACAATAAATTTGGCAAAAAGACACAGAAAGTCACTGGAGACATTACCTCAGCCTCTTTTAAGCAGAGAGGGAAGCACCTACAGACAAAAACAACGCAGGTGCCCAAGTTGAAACGCCAATTCTCTAAAGTACTATCATCCTAACTTTTTGCACATGGCCAAGACAAAGCAAGTGTGCTTTATCTGCCGTTCCAACATGAAAAAGTATCTGTAATCCTTGATGGAGGTGCTTGCAATCTCACTCTTTTGAGTGCAATATCTCATGTAGTGACTGTGACAAGCGATTTCTTTCTAGTCATCTCCTGCTGAGGCCAGAGATTGTGTTCTCCCTTTTAAAAACAACAAGGATGTAAAATAGGATAGAAGCCCCGTCTGTTTGGCCCTGCCCCACATACATTAGTGGTATGCAGCCTCTTCCCGCCCTTTTCCCAAGGTGATGGACAGCTTATTAAAAACACCCCCCAAGCACCTTTCCAGCCAATTTTTGAGATGCGTCCTTCATGCATGGGAATGTGATCACATCTCCACCAAACAAAGAAGTACTTACTTCTGTAAAGCACAAATCATCCTAACATCTTGTGCGTGTTAAAGGCAAAGCAAATGTGTTTTCTCTGCAGTTACACCTTGAAAAGTTCTCAGTAATCCTCGATGACGGTGTTGGCATTCTTGTTCTCTTAAACACAAAGGGGGTGATTCTAACCCTGGCGGTCGGTGTTAAAGCGGCGGCCAACCCGCCAACAGGCTGGCGGTAAAAAATATGGGATTCTGACCCTGGCGGGAACCGCCAACACAGACAGCCACTTTAACACTCCGACCGCCACGGCGGTACAAACAAACAGCGCGGCGGTCACCGCCAACAGCCAGGCGGCAGCCAATGTACCGCCCACACTATTCCAACTCACCAATCCGCCACCTTTTCCGGGGCGGGAGCACCGCCGATAAAAACACGGCGGAAACAGACTACGGACGGGAAAACGCTCACCACTACGCACTCCAGGAGGAAGGAGGACAGCATGGAACCCGAATTAAACATCCTACCTGCTCTCGTCTACCTTCTCATCTACCACGAGTACGAAGTCCGGCGCAGACGACAACGGTGAGTACTGCACCTACGACACACGGGAGGGGGAGGACGAAAGGTTATGGGCACACACATATGCGACCCCCCCCCAACTATGTACACACCAATGCAGAGCAACAAGTCACAGTGACACCACCCAAACACCCCTGAAAAATGCTAGGACATAATCAAATTTGGAATAAATATTTATGTACCAAAAAGCTCCTGAAAATTATCATACAACCATGAAAGATATTCACAACAAAACTAATGACATACACATCAGTGTATAACTGAAGTAACAAGTCCTGCACATCCTACGAATTCATCATGTCCGTGGGCCAAAGTTTTGAGAAATAAGGGCAAAGCCCACACAGGAGACCTGAGTCCTTTGGAGAGAACACTGCAGGGGCATCAGATGTAAAAACTACAGGCACCTCAGGGGGAAGGGAAGGGGGGGCACCACAGCCACATGAGTCCACGACGCCAGATCCACGAGGAGCCACCATGCCCACTGTACCATCCTGGGGAGTGCAAAGCCACAGTCTCTCAATGTCTCTACAGTGGGTGGGCTGCCCACTGTACCATCCTGGGGAGTGCAAAGCCACAGTCTCTCAATGTCTCTACAGTGGGTGGGCTGCCCACTGTACCATCCTGGGGAGTGCAAAGCCACAGTCCATCAGGTGGATGACAGTCTCCACTGGTCAAGGAGGAGGCATGGTGGGCACAGTGAACCATAAACAGTGATTGAGACAGTGGTGCCCAGCGGAGCGGTGCTTGAGAAGAAGGGCCCAGCGGAGCGGTGCTTGAGAAGAAGGGCCCAGCGGAGCGGTGCTTGAGACGGCGGTGCCCAGCGGAGCGGTGCTTGAGAAGAAGGGCCCAGCGGAGAGGTGGAGAGACAGCGGTGCCCAGCGGAGCGGTGCATGACAGGAAGGGCCCAGCGGAGCGGTGCTTGAGATGAAGGGCCCAGCGGAGCGGTGCTTGAGAAGAAGGGCCCAGCGGAGCGGTGCTTGAGACGGCGGTGCCCAGCGGAGCGGTGCTTGAGATGAAGGGCCCAGCGGAGCGGTGCTTGAGACGGCGGTGCCCAGCGGAGCGGTGCTTGAGAAGAAGGGCCCAGCGGAGAGGTGGAGAGACAGCGGTGCCCAGCGGAGCGGTGCTTGAGAAGAAGGGCCCAGCGGAGCGGTGCTTGAGACGGCGGTGCCCAGCGGAGCGGTGCATGACAGGAAGGGCCCAGCGGAGCGGTGCTTGAGATGAAGGGCCCAGCGGAGCGGTGCTTGAGAAGAAGGGCCCAGCGGAGCGGAGCTTGAGACGGCGGTGCCCAGCGGAGCGGTGCTTGAGAAGAAGGGCCCAGCGGAGCGGTGCTTGAGAAGAAGGGCCCAGCGGAGCGGTGCTTGAGACGGCGGTGCCCAGCGGAGCGGTGCTTGAGAAGAAGGGCCCAGCGGAGAGGTAGAGAGACAGCGGTGCCCAGCGGAGCGGTGCATGACAGGTAGGGCCCAGCGGAGCGGTGCTTGAGATGAAGGGCCCAGCGGAGTGGTGCTTGAGAAGAAGGGCCCAGCGGAGCGGTGCTTGAGACGGCGGTGCCCAGCGGAGCGGTGCTTGAGATGAAGGGCCCAGCGGAGCGGTGCTTGAGACGGCGGTGCCCAGCGGAGCGGTGCTTGAGAAGAAGGGCCCAGCGGAGAGGTGGAGAGACAGCGGTGCCCAGCGGAGCGGTGCTTGAGAAGTAGGGCCCAGCGGAGCGGTGCTTGAGACGGCGGTGCCCAGCGGAGCGGTGCATGACAGGAAGGGCCCAGCGGAGCGGTGCTTGAGAAGAAGGGCCCAGCGGAGCGGTGCTTGAGACGGCGGTGCCCAGCGGAGCGGTGCATGACAGGAAGGGCCCAGCGGAGCGGTGCTTGAGATGAAGGGCCCAGCGGAGCGGTGCTTGAGAAGAAGGGCCCAGCGGAGCGGTGCTTGAGACGGCGGTGCCCAGCGGAGCGGTGCATGACAGGAAGGGCCCAGCGGAGCGGTGCTTGAGATGAAGGGCCCAGCGGAGCAGTGCTTGAGAAGAAGGGCCCAGCGGAGCGGTGCTTGAGACGGCGGTGCCCAGCGGAGCGGTGCTTGAGATGAAGGGCCCAGCGGAGCGGTGCTTGAGACGGCCGGGCCCTGTTCAGCGGTGCTCTTCTGCACCGCGGGCCCTGTTCAGCGGTGCCTATCTCCACGGTGGGGCCCTGTTCAGCGGTGCTCTTCTGCACCGCGGGCCCTGTTCAGCGGTGCCTATCTCCACGGCGGGGCCCTGTTCAGCGGTGCTCCTCTGCACCGCGGGCCCTGTTCAGCGGTGCCTATCTCCACGGCGGGGCCCTGTTCAGCGGTGCTCTTCTGCACCGCGGGCCCTGTTCAGCAGTGCCTATCTCCACGGCGGGGCCCTGTTCAGCGGTGCTCCTCTGCACCGCGGGCCCTGTTCAGCGGTGCCTATCTCCATGGCGGGGCCCTGTTCAGCGGTGCTCTTCTGCCCCGCGGGCCCTGTTCAGCGGTGCTCTTCTGCAACGCGGGCCCTGTTCAGCGGTGCCTATCTCCACGGCGGGGCCCTGTTCAGCGGTGCTCTTCTGCACCGCGGGCCCTGTTCAGCGGTGCCTATCTCCACGGCGGGGCCCTGTTCAGCGGTGCTCTTCTGCACCGCGGGCCCTGTTCAGCGGTGCCTATCTCCACGGCGGGGCCCTGTTCAGCGGTGCTCTTCTGCCCCGCGGGCCCTGTTCAGCGGTGCTCTTCTGCACCGCGGGCCCTGTTCAGCGGTGCCTATCTCCACGGCAGGGCCCTGTTCAGCGGTGCTCTTCTGCCCCGCGGGCCCTGTTCAGCGGTGCTCTTCTGCACCGCGGGCCCTGTTCAGCGGTGCCTATCTCCACGGCGGGGCCCTGTTCAGCGGTGCCTATCTCCACGGCGGGGCCCTGTTCAGCGGTGCTCTTCTGCACCGCGGGCCCTGTTCAGCGGTGCCTATCTCCATGGCGGGGCCCTGTTCAGCGGTGCTCTTCTGCACCGCGGGCCCTGTTCAGCGGTGCCTATCTCCACGGCGGGGCCCTGTTCAGCGGTGCTCTTCTGCCCCGCGGGCCCTGTTCAGCGGTGCTCTTCTGCACCGCGGGCCCTGTTCAGCGGTGCCTATCTCCACGGCGGGGCCCTGTTCAGCGGTGCCTATCTCCACGGCGGGGCCCTGTTCAGCGGTGCTCTTCTGCACCGCTTGCCCTGTTCAGCGGTGCCTATCTCCACGGCGGGGCCCTGTTCAGCGGTGCTCTTCTGCACCGCGGGCCCTGTTCAGCGGTGCCTATCTCCACGGCGGGGCCCTGTTCAGCGGTGCCTATCTCCACGGCGGGGCCCTGTTCAGCGGTGCCTATCTCCACGGCGGGGCCCTGTTCAGCGGTGCCTATCTCCACGGCGGGGCCCTGTTCAGCAGTGCTCTTCTGCACCGCGGGCCCTGTTCAGCGGTGCCTATCTCCACGGCGGGGCCCTGTTCAGCGGTGCTCTTCTGCCCCGCGGGCCCTGTTCAGCGGTGCTCTTCTGCACCGCGGGCCCTGTTCAGCAGTGCCTATCTCCACGGCGGGGCCCTGTTCAGCGGTGCTCTTCTGCCCCGCGGGCCCGGTTCAGCGGTGCTCATCCAGCAGGTCAAGGGAGCCAGACCTGGCCTGGACTCCCGGCTCAGTCGCCCTCGGACTGTGTTGTTTCTGGACCCTTCGGGGACGGACTCCTGGCCTCCTTAGTGTCCTCCTTCCCAGCTGGGATGTGGCATGTGGGGTCCACCTTCTCCGCGCTCCTGCTGCCCTTCCGCTCCTTTGATGGGGCTCTCGAGCCCTTGCCTCCCCTAGATGGTGTGGGTGGTGAAGTGGCCGCACATTGCTCCTTGGGGGCAGCCCTGTCGGTCCTCGCATGGCGGCCCTTGTTTTTGCGGGTCCTCTTGCCGGGGGGGGGCTGGACGTGTCCTTGCTGCTGATGGATGTGTCACTGCTGGCAAAGGGTGGGCTCCAGAACCCATGCACAACAGTGACACCCGAAGCTGGGCTGGTGGTGGCTGCGGTGCTCTTGGGACTCTTTGAAGATGGATGGGGGAGCTCATCGGGGGGAAAGAGGTCAAGGTTAGCCAGGAAAAGTTTTTTAGGGCCAAGGTAAAAGGTAGGAGAAGTGGAGATGGAAGTGGAGGTAGAGGAGGTGGTTGTAGGAGAGTCAGGTGTGCTGTCATTGGGTGAAGGTGCTGGTGCTGTAGGCTGTCATGAGGTGGATGGCTGTTGGGTGGGTGGCTGCCTGCGTTTGTGTGTCTTGGAAGAGGGGGTGACAGACACAGTGGGAGAGGACACAGGGGATGTGTAAATGGCAGTGGGGGTGGTGACTGCACGAGTGTGGACTGTACTGGAGGGTGAGGTGGTGATGGAAGCACTGGCTGATGTTGGGGTGCATGCAGGTGTGAGTGTAGAAGTCACAGGGAGGGAGGAGGGAGACGAGGAGGAGGGGGACACTGGGGTGGCAGTGGCTGTTGGCATGTCTGCATCTGGGTGTTGCTTGGGTGAGTGTTTGTGGGATCTGTGGTGCTTGTGTTTGGATGAGCTGCTCTTGGGTGTTGAGGTGTGTGCAGGCTGGTCTGATGGTGTGGATGGGATAGGCTGAGAGACAGGAGACAGAGAAAGGCTGGAGGCAGTAAGAAGAGGGAGGCTGGAAACAGGGACAATGGCTGCCGTCAGTGCTGAGGCCAGAGCAGTGAACGCTCGTTGATGGGCAGCCTGACCCGAATGAATGCCCTCCAGGTACGCATTGCTCTGTTGCACCTCCCTTTGCACACCCTGGATGGCATTCAAAAGGGTCGTCTGCCCAACAATGAGCGTCCTTACCAGGTCAATGAGCTCCGCACTGAGGGCAGCAGGGGCAACAGGGGCAGGGGCTGAGGTGCCTGGGGCAAAGGAGACGCGCGCCTTCCTGGGCGAACCGGCACGGAGCGAAGACTGAGGGGCTGCTGGGAGGGCGGGGCTGGTGCGCTGGGTGGCGGCTGTACCTGTAGAGGCGGGGGGCACGGATGTTGCCGCCACCGCTACGGAGCTCCCGTCCGAGGACGTGTCGCTTTCGCTGCTCTCACCAGTGGTCCCCGTCGTGGTGCTCCCCTCGCCCTCCGGATCACTGGTGCCCTCGGTGTCTGTTCCTGGGCCCACCGGGGCCTTGTGTCCTGCAGCTCCCTCGTGCTCCGATGCCAAATCTCCTCCGCCTGATGATGCTAATGCACACATGCACAAGAAGATGAAGAGAAAGGGTGGGGGGAGAAAAAAGAAGACCAGGTTGAGTGCATGCAATGTCAACACCGTTGGCGGAGAGGACAGACACAGGAGCCTAATGCACTAAGCCACGCATTCGGGGTACACTACTCAGTACTACTGACTAGGACAACAGGCCAAGAGATGTCAAACGCGCACATGGGAGATGCTGGACCTTCAATGGCTGTACTTGTCACCCTACCGAGGTGGTGGCCGGGGGCACAGGGCCATGCCTAAGGGAGAGGACTACACTACAGAAAGCGCCCTGGCCTAATGTCACCCACAGCCCTCCTCCCCCACCCAGACGCCTCCACTGCGCAGAAAGATAGTAGAATGTGCTGATACTCACCCCCTTGTGTCTGCTGTGATGTCTTAAAGCGCCCATCCAATTCTGGGTAAGCCACCGCCAGGATCCGGGACATCAGGGGGGTCATGGTGCGACTGGCACCCCTCCTAGGTTGGGAGGCCATCCCCAGCAGTGTTTCTGCGGTCTTCCTTGTTCCGCGGCGGATGTCCTCCCACCTCTTGCGGCAGTGGGTGCCCCGTCTGTTGTGGACCCCCAAGTTCCGGACTTCCTTGGCGATGGCACGCCAAATCTCGATCTTCTGATGGGCGCTGACCTATTTCACATGTACAGGGTGGAAAGGAGGAATTCATCAATGACCTGCATGTTAGATGTGATTGGCCCCCCCCACCAACTTTGCCATATGGCACATGCTCTCATGTGTCGGGCGTTGCACTCCTCATTCGCCCCCCACCCCACCAACTTACATCCACCCCAATCCACACAGGCATAGCCCATTCCATGTGCACCCGGTGTACTCACTTGTTGGTCTGGAGGACCGTAGAGTACCACATACTGGGGGAGGACCCCATCCACGAGCTTCTCCCACTCTTCAGACGTGAAGGCAGGGGCCCTTTCCCCAGTCGCAGCAGCCATTGTATCTTCCAGACCGAGGTCACAGCAGCACTTGCAGTATAGGTCCTCTCCTGTGGATGATCAGGTCTCGAGTGATTAAGCAGATAGGAAATGGCGGTCACGCCCGCGGCGGTGCGTACCGCGGCGGTGCGTACCGCGACCGCCGGCGCACTTCGTCATTGGCTCCTGAAACCCATAGGCTTCAATGTTAACCAATGCGGCTTTGCGCCGCGGCCTTCGACCGCCTACCGCCACGGTGTGCCCCGCCAGCGCATTGACCTCACATCCCATTGTCCCACTTCACAGGTCAGGCAGCCGCCATTTCAAGGGCCTACATGGCTTAATTTTGAATGCGACACACAGGCCTAGGCCTTGCATTGCCACACATACACGCCTTTCAACCCATTGCCATTCTTTAACTGTGCAAGCTGTCTGTACGTACCTGTGGTTTGGCTGACTCTGTGCTCCATGTTGTCCTTCCTAGGCACCGTCCGCTGGGACTTGCGATGAGAAGGAGGAATCCTCGCGTGTACCGACCGCTGGTGGACCTGTCGACAATGGAAGAACGCCACATCATACTATGATACCGACTTGACCGAGCCACTATCCATGAACTGTGTGCCCAGCTGGAGCCAGCCCTGATGTCCCCCATCCGCCAACACACAGGGATTCCCCCTCTGGTGCAGGTTTTGTCAGTCCTCCATTTTTTGGCAAGTGGGTCATTCCAGACCACAGTGGCCATGTCATCTGGAATGTCTCAGCCTATGTTTTCAAAGATTTTGAGTAGAGTGTTGTCTGCCCTGATGAAACTCATGCGGAGCTACATAATTTTCCCAGAGGAGGGTGACTTGCCTACAGTGAAGGGTGATTTCTATGCCCTTGGACATATCCCCAACATCATTGGTGCCATTGATGGGACCCATGTGGCTTTGGTACCCCCAAAAGACGATGAGCAGGTGTACCGAAACAGAAAAAGTTATCATTCGATGTCCAGGTGGTCTGTTTGGCTGACCAGTACATCTCCCATGTAAATGCCAAGTTCCCAGGGTCAGTGCATGACGCGTATGTGATGCGAAATAGCAGCATCCCCTATGTGATGGAGCAGCTACAGAGACAACGTGTGTGGCTAATAGGTGACTCTGGTTACCCCAACCTGCCTTGGCTACTGACCCCAGTAAGGAATCCCCGGACCAGGGCAGAGGAACATTACAATGAGGCCCATGGGCGAACTAGGAGGATCATCGAAAGGACCTTTGGCCTCCTGAAGGCCAGGTTTAGGTGCCTGCATATGACTGGGGGATCCCTGATGTACTCACCAAAGAAGGTGTGCCACATCATCGTGGCCTGCTGTATGCTTCACAATCTGGCATTGCGGCGTCAGGTCCCTTTCCTGCAGGAGGATGGTGCAGATGGTGGTGTTGAAGTAGCTGTGGAGCCTGCGGAGAGTGAAGAGGAGGAAGACTCAGAGGACGACACAGACAACAGGGACAGAGTAATAGCACAGTATTTCCAGTAGCACACAGGTAATGGTCACCCATGCCATTTTACATTTCCTGAAAGCCTCCTGCATCTCAACTTTGTCGGTTTCCCCCCAGACCTATGGACATGATGTTTGAATTTCCCTTCCCTTTTCTGTGCTGTATGAGCCACTGCGTGACCTCGGCTTGGTTGGCCCATGGACTAATGCTAAGTTACCTCGGTATGTGTAATTCACAATGTTCACAATACGTAATTGATATGTAATGTGTCATACATTTGTAAATAAGACAGCCTGAGTCCTGATTGATTTCAGTGCAATGTGTGATTTATTATTAGTGCATAGATATTGGTACATGATGGTGAAACAGTGATGGGTGGGGGTGGAGTAATGTCCATGGCGGAGTCCAGTTCTCAGTCTCACAGGTGCATTGTCCATACGCCTGTGGCAGGATGGAGCAGGGGCAGTTCAAGGTTTGACAGGGTGGCCATGTGGGACAGTGGGAGGACTTCAGGGGGTATGTGATGCTGGCAGGGGACTTGACATCCTACTCTGTCGTTTTTTTTTATCTCAGGCTCCTTTTGCGGGGCGGTTGTTGTTCAGCAGGAGGTGGGGTTCTGGGGGGCTGTCGTTGTGGTGGGGCCTCCTGTCCACTAGCGCCGGCGGAGGTGGTAGGCTGTTCCTGTTCCTGGGTAGCGACAGGGGCCCTGTGTGATGCCACATGGTCCCGAAACGTGTCCTCTATGCGGTTCAGGGCCTGGATTATGCTCCCCATAGCGGTTCAGATGTTGGTTAGTTGGTCGCTGAACCCCATGTAGCGTTGCTCCTGCTGTGCCTGGATCTCCTGGAACCTGGCCAGTACCGTCGCCATCGTCTCTTGTGAGTGGTGGTAGGCAGCCATGATGGTGGTGAGGGCCTCTTGGAGAGTGGGTTCCCTGGGCCTCTCCTCCCCCCCCTGTCGCACAGCAGCCCTCCGAGTTGCCCTGTTTCCCTGGGCCTCTGTCCCCTGGACGTTGTGCCCACTCCCACTGCCCCCAGGTCCCTGTTGTTGTTGGGTTGGTGGGTTACCCTGGGGGCCCTGTAGTGGTAGACACACCGCTGCTTGACCCGTCCTAGAGACAGAGGCATGGGCCCGCTGGGTGGGAGCTGTGCGGTTGTTCCCAGAGGGGGTTGGGTCTGCAGTGGCCTGTGTCTGGGTGAGGGGAACCGACTGCCCAGAGGTCCCCGATGGTCCGGGCTGGTCGTCAGGTTCCAGGTCGACAGAGCTGCTGTCATCACTAGTGGCCTGTTCCGGGGGTGGGATGGACATTTCTGGTCCCTCCTGACCGGTGTGTTGTCGTTCGGGTCCTGCATGGGGTAAGAGGGTATGGTTATTGTTTCTGTGTGTGCATTAGCTTGCGTTTTATAGGTGGCCTTGTCCCCCAGTGCTGGCATTCCCTTGGGGGATGTGTTGTGAGGGTGTTTTGTGGGGGGGGTGATGGGTATGTGCAGTGGTCATGCTTAGGTGATGGGTGTCCATAGTTTGGGGGTGGCATGCAGGGGTTGGTGTTGGGTGGGTTGTGCTGGGGAGACATTCTCAGGGAGGATGTGTGCTGGGGGGTTGGGGGTGAGGGTGGGGGTTAGCATGCTGGGGGTGGGGTGAAGTGGTTGGCCTTGTACTTACCAGAGTCCATTCCTCCGTGTACTCCAGCGAGGCCATCAGGATGCAGGATGTTGAGTACCTCCTGCTCCCATGTTGTGAATTCGGGTGGAGTGGGTGGGGGTCCCCCGCCAGTCTTCTGCACTGCGATGTTGTGTCGCGAGACCATCGAGCGCACCTTCCCCCGTAGGTCGTTCCATCGTTTGCGGATGTCCTCTCTATTTCTGGGATGCTGTCCCACCGCGTTCACCCTGTCCACTATCCGCTGCCAGAGCTCCGCCTTCCTCGCTATGGTGGTGTGCTGGACCTGTGAGCCGAAGAGCTGGGGTTCCACTCTTATGATCTCCTCCACCATGACCCGGAGTTCTTGGTCCGAAAAGCGTGGGTGCCTTTGTGGTGCCATGGGGTGGAGTGTATGAGGTGTGGGGTGGTGTATGTGATGATGTGTGTGTTGGTGTGTGGTGCTTTGTGCTTCTATGTGGTGTGTGTGATGTTGCGGTGTGCCTCTGTGCGTCTGGCTATCTATTCTCTGATGTGTGTCTCTCTCTCCTTCGTCTCTGGTTTTTGTTGGTAGGGGTTTGTGGGTGATGTGGGTGTGTGTTTTATATGGTATTGGATGTGTGGGAGTGGTGTGTGTATGGGTTTCAGGTGTGTGCCTTTCAAATTGTCCAATGTGGTAGGGGTTTGTAAAGGTGTGTGTATTTTGACCGCGGCGGGGTCTACCGCCAATGGAATACCGCGTGGCGGTGGAGGTTTGGTCTTCTCCAGTTTACTGCTGGCCGCTGATGTGGCGGACTGCAGTGGAGGGCGGATTTTCTGAGGTTTTGCAGTTGTGGGTCAGAATGTCCGTGGCGGCTGACCGCGGCCGCGGCGGTATTGTGGCGGCCTTCTGACCGGCGGTAAGCGGCTTTTACCGCCGAGGTCAGAATGACCCCCAATATCTTATTTAGTGATTCTTCAAGCATGTAAAATGACCTAGAAGTGTTGACTGCTTGACCCCGCCCAACAAACATTAGTGTAACAAAGTTCTTCCCACTTTTTTCAGGGTGATGGACAGCTTACTAAAAGCACCCCCAGTGTGCTTCCTGCCAATTTTAAAGATGCATTCTTGATGCACAATAGTATGATCACATCTCCAACAAACAAAGAAGCACTTACTTCTGTGAAGTACAAATAATCCTCATTTCTTGCAAATGGCCATGGGAAAGCAAATGTGTTTTCTCTGCAGATCCACCTTTAAAAGAGATCTGTAATCCTCAATGGGGGTGTTTGCATCCTTGCTCTATAAAGCTTATTATCTTATGTAGTGATCCTACGAGCATGAAAAATGACCTAAAAGCCCCGCCTATGGAGTGGGGCTGTGTGGTCATTGTGGTAAGGCCCTGCAGCAAATTCCCCCACCTTGCATGGCCTTAGGCAGTGCCCGATGTGGAGTTGGGTGTGTAAAGGGGTGGGGTGCAGTGACTGGGCACAGGCCAGGCCCTGAATTTAATGACTCCTGCTCAAAGCCAAATACCATAGAACACTGGGTAGGGTGCTGGCCGAGGATTAGATTATTGTTAAGTAAATAACATTACTTAACATTAAAGTAAACATAGAAATTCGCAGAAAAATCCAAAGGTTACATGAACGTATAGTTAGGCACAGATTTCAATCGTAGAAAACCATTGATATTAAGCAGTTAGAGTTACCAGACCTAGCTATAACTTATGCTCCCAACAATGCACTGCTTATGACCTTACATATTATATCACTCATGACATGGTCAGTGACATCACTGATGACTTCACTGATGACCTCATCATCTACAGAAGCACTAGCACATACTCACATGCCCATACAACTCATGCACCCACTTACATAACCACACAACCAAACACATACCCATTCACAGACCCATACAAGTGCTCACACACCTACTTACTCAACCATAGAGCTACTCTCACATCCACTTACCTTTACAGCCACGTACACAGCCACTCAATCACCCATACACCTACTCACACAACCACTCACTCACTTGTACAACTCACACAGCCATACACTCACCTACACAGCTACTCATACACTCACTCAACTAGCCATTCACTCACCTGTACAACCTCTGAACACAATTACACACTCACCCATGCAGCTAATCAAACACCGTTCACATATCCACATAATCTGTTACATACAGATTCACATATCCGTACAATCACTTACACACCCACTCACTCACCCTAGCAAAAACTCACAGACACATCATTCTTCAATACAGCCACTAACATACCAACTCAGCACTCAAGCACCTAAACAGTCGCTCATACAGCTACTAATACAACCAGTTGCCTACCCATATAACCAATCCCATTCCCACTCACTTACCCATAGAATCACTCACTCAGCCACTTACTGATTTAGCCACTCACACATGCATGCAGCCACAAACAGACCAACACATGCTGCCACTCCCCCCATACATCCACTCACACACCAATACAGCCACTCACACAGCCACTCACTCAGAGCTATAGCCAATCACACACCCAAACAGTCACTCACACATCCACTCACCAACCCTTACAAGCACTCACAGAGCCAGTTACATACAGATTAGAATGCTCACAGAGGCACACATATGACACATGTTACAAATAGTATCACTTATTAGTAGTAAAAAAAATAGTAATTTGACTACAACAGTAGCTTAGTATCTATCTTTAACACTAAGAAACATTTTTAAAATACTCAGTGAATTATGTCATCAGTGATGTCATGTGTGTGTGTATATATATATATATATATATATATATATATATATATATATATAAATGTATATCTATATACAAACAATAGTAATTTGACTTAAACAGTAGCTTAGCATCCATCTTTAACTCTATGAAACATTTTCAAAATACTCAGTGAATGATGTCATCATTGATGTCATTTGTGTGTGTGTGTGTATAAATATATATATATATTTGTGTATATATATATATATATATATATATATATATATATATATATATATATATATATATATAGAGAGAGAGAGAGAGAGCGCGCGTGAGGGCAAAATAAAGTGGCCTTATTTTACAAACTGGGAATGTGTTAAAAGCCTTTGTCACCCCAGAGGTAGCATAAGGGTGATGCAACAGGGAGAAATGTCTATGGCCCTCATTACAACCCTGGCGGTTGTTGATAAAGCAGCGTTAATACCGCCGACAGGCCGGCGGTTAAAAAAATGGAATTATGTCACCCTTGGAGACTCAAGGAAGAACCACGCCACCATGAAGCCCGAGTTGCAGGTGTTCCCCATGCGCGTCTATATCCTTCTTCACTATGAATACCAACGCCGGCGAAGATGACCACGGTAAGTACTGCTGCCTAGCACACAAGGGAGGGGGAGAAAAAAGAGAGAGACTCACACACGCAATAAGCAACACCCTCACCCCCAACACCATACACACAAACAGATGAGTAACATTGCATATACATCCCGTACCACTCAGGAATAATGCAAGGACAAAAGGAATTGATTAAAGCGAGTGTAATAAGATAAAATAGTATAAATATGTCTTTTAAAATCAAAACAGTATATCCATATATACAAATGGAGGGACACTGCTCAGTCCACTATGTCTGTGGGCCACAGGGCCACATCACATAGACCAAGGCCCCACTTGACTCCTGCAACAACTTGGAGAGAACACTGCAGGGGCATCAGGTCAAAACTACACAGGCACCTCAGGGGGATGTGGAACAGGGGGCACCTCAGCCGGAAGATGGTACAACACCACTGGTCCTGGAGGGGGCTACATGCCCATCACACTTTCCTGGGGAGTGAAAAGCCACAGTCTACCTAGTGGGTGGTTTGCCCACTGCCTGGTCCTGGGGAGTGCAAAGCCACAGTCTCTGTAGTAGATACCTTCTTCCACTGGTTCTGGAGGGGGCTTTGTGCCCAGTGTGCTTCATCCTGGTAAGGATGGTGTGAGTGGATGCCTTCTTCCACTGGTTCTGGAGGGGGCCTTGTGCCCAGTGTGCTTCATCCTGGCAAAGATGGGGTGAGTGGATGCCTTCTTTCACTAGTTCTGGAGGGGGCCTTGTGGCCATTGTGCTTCATACTGGCAAGGATGGGGTGAGTGAGTGCCTTCTTCCACTGGTTCTGGAGGGGGCTTTGTGCCCTGTGATGCAGCACATGGGGAGTGCAAGGTCACAGTCCCTCACCTGGGTGTCACACCCACAGGATTTGCAGGGGCCATGGCGCACTACAGTCCATGGAGGCAGGACCACACACTGCCCGCGGGTGGTGATGGCTGCTCAGTGGTGGCAGTGGCGCGGCTGATGTTGGGGATGCCAGTTGTGGGGGAAGGCTCCTGTCTGTCCCCTGCCACCTTCGGATGGCTGCCCAGTGGGGCTGCTATCAGTCCTGGCAGTGGTGGGGGGAGACTTCTGCCCGTACCCTGGAGCCTCGGACAGCTGCCCACTGGGGCTGGTGGCGGTGCTGGCACTGCTGCAGGCGGTGATGCTGGTGGCGGTGCTGGCACTGCTGCAGGCAGTGATGCTGGTGGCAGTGCTGGTGGCGGTGCTGGTGGTGGTGCTAGTGACGATGCTGGTGTCAGGAATGCCCATGGTGGGGGGAGGCTCCAGCCCTTCCCCTGCAGCCTCGGAAGGCTGAACCGCCATGGTTGGTGGTGGGGGCTTGGATTCAGTCCCTGCACCAGGCCTCTTGACCTTCCTGCCTGCAGGGGCAGGCCCCTTACCCTTGCCCTTTCCAGCTTGTGGTGCCTCTTTGTCCTTCACCTTGGCAGCCACTGGTGCCTCCTTGTCCTTGTCCTTCGTAGCTGGTGGTGCCTCCTTGTCCTTGGCCTTCATAGCTGGTGGTGCCTCCTTGCCATTGTCCTTCACAGCTGGTGGTGCCTCCTTGGCCTTGCCCTTCATAGTTGGTGGTGCCTTCTTGCCCTTCACATCTAGTGGTGCCTCCATGTCCTTCCCTTTGGCATCTGGTGCAGGCACACTTTCAGTGCTTATGGCTGGCTCTCCGGAGCCTCTCCCACCTGCAGTAGCTGCCGACACTACTGTGACCATGGACTGGGTGGCTGAGGTGCTAGCGGTGCAACGGCGGAGAGGAAAAGCTTCCTAGGAACACTAGGGTGGGAAGAGGGTGCAGATCTGGGAGTGGAGGAAGAGGGAGTGGTTGTGGGAGGTTCAGTCTGCTGTGTTTGGGTGCAGGTACATGGGCTGGATGCTGCTGTGAGGTGGATGGCCGTTGGGTGTCTGAGTGCTTGCGTTTGTGTACTTTGGGAGAAGGGGGCACAGACACAGTGGGAGAGGACACAGGGAACGTGTACATGGATGTGAGTGCCTGTGGGATGATGTGGGGTGCTTGTGTTTGCCTGAACCACTCCTGTGTGTTGCCTTGGGTGCCTGCTGGTCTGAATGTGTGCTTGGGATAGGTTGGGGTTCAGGGGAATGGGACTGGGTAGAGGAAGTTGGAAGGGGGAGGCTAGAGACAGGGACAATGGCTGCCATCAGGGAGGAGGCCAGAGACTGGATTGATCTCTGTTGGGCCGCCATGCCCGAGTGAATGTCCTCCAGGAATGCATTTGTTTGTCACAAATGGCCTGCCAGCCCCTGGATGGCATTCACTATGGTTGACTGCCTAACAGAGATGGATCGCAGGAGGTCAATAGTCTCCTCACTCAGGGCAGCAGGGCTAACTGGGGCAGGGTCTGAGGTGCCCTGGGCGAACTGGGTGAGATTCCCACCCTCCTGGGTGAGCAGGCATGGGAAACTAGCTGAGGGGCTGCTGGGAGGGCATTGCTGCTACGGGGGTGACGACTGTGCCTGTAGTTGGGGTGGTCACAGAGGTGTCCGCCACCAGCAGGGAGCTTCCATTGGAGGAGATATCACTGTTCGAACTGTCCCCTCCTGTCTCAGCCGTGGTGCTCCCCTTGCCCTCCATCCCACTGGTGCCCTCTCTGTCGGTGGATTCGGCCTCCTGGGCCATGTGGGATGCAGCTCCCTCCCTCGCTGGTGCCTGTGCTCCTCTGCCAGATGATGCTACTGCACACAAGGACAGAGTGACAAAATAAAAAGGGGGGAGACAAAGGACACACTTGGTCAAAGGCTGCACCAACACCACTGTTGGTGTACACAGCACACTCACACAGGGAATGGGCCTACGCACTATGCAATGCAGTACCAGTCACAATGCTAGTCACCAGCCCTGGGACAGGAATACCTAAAACCAATAGCAGCATACCTCAGACCCACAGAACCCTGTCCAGTAGTGGAGGCCTACTAGCTTGGTTGGAGGAATTTTACACCAGAACCCTGTTCAACATGGGACCTACCATGCAATGTCCTGCCTAGTCTAGGGGCACACACAGGCCCAGATCTCCCACCCGGAGACCACCCCACCATGCGCAGGTTGTAGATTTGGAACCTGTACTCACCCCCTTGTGGCTGCTGTGATGCCCTCAAGCGCCCATCCAGCTCCAGATAGGCTACTGCCAGTATGCAGCACATCAGGGGGGTCAGGGTTCTACGGGCACCCCTTTCGTCATTGGGAGGCCAACCCCAGCTGGGCCTCCACCGTCTTCCATGCCCAGCATCTCAGGTCCTCCTACTGTTTGCAACAGTGGGTGCTCCGCCTGCCGTAGACCCCCTGGGTCCACACATCCTTGGTGATGGCACGTCATATACCCTTTTTTTGATGGGTGCTGACCTGCAGACAAATAAATATAGAAAAAGGTATCAGCCATACCGTCTGGCCTCTTACACTCATGGCCCACCATATCCCTCACATCCCCTTACGCACAGACATTGACCACCATATTTGCAGCACGCAGCCCAGGACCCTTCCACCCCCCCTTATACGAGGCCCTCACACACACCACTCTATGCATTCATGCCCCATGCATCATGCTCTCACTGTACTCACCTGTTGGTCTGGAGGCCCATACAGCATTCAGTACAGTCTTTCCAACTCAACAGCAGTGAAGGCAGGGGCCCTTTAACCAGTGACTCGAGGCATGGTCGGTTCCAGACACAGGTCACAGCAGCACTTGCAGTGTAGGTCCTCTCCTGTTGAAGGTCAGGTAGCAAGTGAGAGAACAGATAGAAAATGTCGGTCACGTCTGTGATGGTGCGTACCATCACTGCCGGCGTACATCACCATTGTCCACTGTAACCCACAGGGCCATAGACAACCAATGAGGAGTTGCACGGCGGTACTCGACCGCCTCCCGCAATGGCGCACAACATCAGCACCATTACCTCATTTCCACCTGTCCATCCACACATGACAGGGGGATGCCATTTCAGGGGGGGGGCAGGCCATGGCACCTAACTGTGTCACAGTACACATAGGCACCATTTGGGCCTATCCAACAAGATACTGACCAGATGCTCACTGTTTTGCCCCCTAGATTGCAACCCCTGCAGATGAATAGGAGATGGAGACATCCCCCGTGTACAGACCCCTGGTGGACTTGACAGCAATGGAGGACAGGCACATTATCCATACCTACAGACTTGACAGGGCCACAATTCAAGAGCTGTGTGCCCAATTGGAGTCAGACCTGATATCTGATATCCGTAACCCCACTGGGATCCCCCCTCTTGTGCAGGTGCTATCTGTGGTCCGTTTCTTGGCAACTGGTTCTTTCCAAGTGACAGTGGGCTTCTCAGCAGGAATGTCACAGCCAATGTTCTCAATATTGCTAACAAGAGTGTTGTCGGCACTGATGAAACACATGCGCAACTACAGTATATTGTTTTCTCCCAGGTGGAGGATTTGGCCACAGTGAAAGCTGACTTCTTTGCAATGGGGCATATCCCCAACATTATTGGGGCAAATATTGGAACACATATTGCCTGTGTCCCCCCACTCAGAGAAATAAACAGGTGTTCAGAAATCGAAAGAGCTTTCACTCGATGAATGTTAAGATAGTGTGCCTGGCGGACCAGTACATCACTCATGTCAATGCGAAGTGTCCCGGCTCTGTGCATGATGCCTTTATCTTGAGGAATAGCAGCATCCCATACGTGATGGCTCAACTCCAGAGGCACTGGGTATGGCTAATAGGTGAGCCCATGGTTCCCACCCAGTATGTGTTGGTGTATGGGAATGGGGTTGGTCCTAAGGGTTAGTGTTTGGCTAACAGGTATCCCTCAATATTTGCAGGTGACTCTGGTTACCAACCTCATATGGCTACTGACCCCAGTGAGGAATCCCAGGACAAGGGCAGAGGATCGTTACAATGAGGCACATGGGCGAACAAGCAGGATTATAGAGAGGACAGTCGGCCTCCTGAAGGCCAGGTTCCGGTGCCTCCATCTAACAGGTGGTTCCCTGTGCTACTCACCCAAGAAGGTGTGCCAGATCATCGTGGCATGCTGTATGTTGCACAACCTTGCCTTATGTCGGCAGGTGCCTATTCTGCAGGAGGATGAGGCTGGAGATGGGCATGTGGCAGCAGTGGACCCTGTGGACAGTGAACAAATGGAGGCAGAGGATGAGGATGAGGACAACAGAACAGCAATCATACGACCGTACTTCCAGTGACACACAGGTAAGACACTGTAACTTCACCTTCCATTGACAGTTTTGAGTTGGATATTGTCACTGGCAGGCTGATTTTCCCACTTCTATGGCCACTTACTGTACGCTTTGGCATTTCTATTTTTAGATATATGTGCCCCACTGTGGCTCCTGGTGTGTTTTCTGCAGCCAACTACAGGTCATACGTATGTATACATTACTGTAGTTGAATTGCAATGTTTCCTGCTTGTTAAACGAATACATAGGTCAATCAATTGACAGACTCCATACTTGTATTTTTTACAAGTGTGTTTATTTATGTGCTAATTAGTGGAAGGGGTATTGCAATGGGCTGGGGTGGTGGTGAAGGAGAGTACAGGGTAAAGTTCCAGTCTATTTGTGTCACAGGTGCACTGTTCAAGGGGGCATAGGAAGTGGAGCAATGGCCGTTCAAGGTGGACAGGGTGAAATAATGGGACACAACAGTGACATTCAGGAGAGTCTTATTTCCTGGCGGGATTCTTGGCAATATTCTCTGGCTTCTACCTGGATCGCAGGGACCGTTTGCGTGGTGGTTCTCCTTCTGCAGGGGGAGGGATGCTGGTGGCCTGTTGGGCCTGTGGCGGGGCCTCCTGTCCAATAGCGTCAGCAGAAGTGGAAGGCTGTTCATCGGTTTAGCTAGTGTCAGGGGCCACTGCCACTGCCTCCCTCATGGTGTTGGCCATTTCTGCCAGCACCCCTGCAATGGTGACCAGGGTGGTGTGGAGGTCCTCCCTGATCCCAAGGTACTGTCCATCCTGCAGCCACTGGGTCTCCTGCAACTTGGCCAGTATCTGGCCCATCGTCTTCTGGGAATGGTGGTATGTGTCACGGTGTAGGTACTCCTCAGACTCGGTGTGATGCAAACAAGGTCCACCTCCTGACACCACCAAGTCACTGATAAAAAAACCACAGTGCATTGGAGTAATCAAGCGAGGGAAGGAAGGGGAAGGATCAGCAGGGACGGGATAACTGTAAAGAAAAATACACAGTGTTAATTATCACATTGTCTGTCTATTCTCATAAGGTCTCACTAAAACCAAAACGACCTGGACTGCCCATAACTCATAAGGGCAGAACTAGTCCAAAGCCTGACTATGTTCCATCAGCATCACCAATGGATGCCCCAAGCCACCTACGGCCACTAATAATCACCTAAGGGTCTCACCGCCCTTCCTCCTAAACAATACTACAGAACGTATAACGAAACGAACATGAGCAGAAAGAATAAGGTGAAGAAAATCTATTTTGTACTTCTTCCTATGATTCAGTTAACCCACTAAGCCTTTCGTTAATGTCACGTATATTTGAAGAAGTACTTCGTTCATATCTCAGTGAATGTTGACAAGAATTATTTGTCCCGGCTGTTTGGAATCCTGCAAACAGTAAATCTCATTCTGAATCGCCGCCAACAAAAAGCCAAAAGATTATGGCCCTCATTCTGACCTTGGCGGGCGGCGGAGGCCGCCCGCCAAAGTCCCGCCGTCAGATTACCGTTCCGCGGTCGAAAGACCGCGGCGGTAATTCTGACTTTCCCGCTGGGCTGGCGGGCGGTCGCCTTCAGACCGCCCGCCAGCCCAGCGGGAAAGAGGCTTCCACGATGAAGCCGGCTCGGAATCGAGCCGGCGGAGTGGAAGCTGTGCGACGGGTGCAGTTGCACCCGTCGCGTATTTCACTGTCTGCGCAGCAGACAGTGAAATACTTGTAGGGGCCCTCTTACGGGGGCCCCTGCAATGCCCATGCCAGTGGCATGGGCACTGCAGGGGCCCCCAGGGGCCCGCGACCCCCCCTACCGCCATCCGGATCCCGGCGGTCCGACCGCCGGGATCTGGATGGCGGTAGGGGGGGTCGGAATCCCCGCGGCGGTGAAGCAAGCTGCGCCGCCGCGGAGGATTCAATGGGGCGGCGGTACACTGGCGGGACCCCGCCAGTGGTGCCGGTCCGACCGCGGCTTTACCGCCGCGGTCGGAATCCCCATTGGAGCACCGCCGGCCTGTCGGCGGTGCTCCCGCGGTCCTCCGCCCTGGCGGTCAAAGACCGCCAGGGTCAGAATGACCACCTATGTCTCATAAGATCGCCGTTCCTTTATTATGGTACCTCAAAAGTAAAGTGCTCCAATTTATGACAGTCACCCCCAACCTGGCCGTAAGGAATGCAGAAATAAAGAAAGGCGATAGCCTCCGGCAAGTAGCAAGCTTGCCGCTTACCACCTTCTTAGTACTCGGAATTCGAAAGGAGGAGCAGCTCGGAACTCCTTCTGCCGGTAAAAGGTCAGTTTCCAGGAGGGGGCCATGCTGAATCTCATTCCTCTTTTCGGGCCGCCGATGAATTCCCCCCTGGGGAACGCCGTCCGCTCCTACTTCGTTGAGGCTCCGACCTGCCTCATTAGCACAAATAACGCACACCCTTTCCAGGGTGCGCCGACTTTTACGCGATCTCTACCGCGCTGGGCTTCATGGGAAGTGTAGTCCTTAATGACTACAATCTCCCGATCGGCCCTGTAGGCGCCGGCTAGCACCTGACAGTATGCTCCCAGGATGTGGGTGAGTACCTCGTGGAGAGTCAGTTCCCTGGGCCTGTCCTTCCCCTTTCACACAACAGTCCTCTCAGCTTCCCTGTTGTCCTCTGCCTCTGTCCCCTGGACCGTCTGACCACTGGCACTGACCCCCAGGTCCCTGATCGTCCTGTGTTTGTGCGGTGTACTGGGGTCACTTTACTGGATTACACACTGCAGATTGATGTGTCCTGGGGACAGTTGTATGGGCCCGCTGGGTGGGTGCAGTGGTGGCGTTTCCTGAGGAGGGAGGTGCTGTGGTGGTATGGGACTGTGCCTGGGTAACCGAATGTCCAGAGGTCCGTAATGGGCCAGGTTGGTCATCCAGATCCAGCCGTGCAGAGCTGCTGTCATTACAGTGGGCATCTTCTGTGGGGGGACTGGATGTTGCTGGCACCTCCTCTCCAGTGACGTTGGTTGAGGGACCTGTGGGGATGTAAATGCAGTGTTAATATTTCTGCTTGTGCCATCTTGTACATGGGTGTGTTGCCCTCTATGGTTGTGTTTGCCCTGGCAGCTTAGGCTTGTGTGAGTGGTGATTTGGTGAGCTAGGTGATTGTCTCAAGTGTGCATGCTTTGGTGATAAGTGTCCATGCAGGTCTGTGATGGGTGTCCATGCATTGGTGTTGCATGCAGGGCTTGGTTGTGGGAGGGGTTGGTTGTGATGGTGAGGTGTGTGGGAGGTGGTACAGTGACGGGAGTGAGGGTGAGGGTGGGGGTCCACCACAGCCCTCTGTACTGCTATCTGGTGTCTTGCTACCAGGAAACACACCTAACCCCGTAGGTCGTTCCACCTCTTCCTGATGTCATCCCTTGTTCTTGGATTCTGTCCCACGGCGTTGACCCTGTCCACGATCCTCCACCATAGCTGCTGCACCTGTGATCCGAATAGCAGTGGCTCTACCTGGATGATTTCCTCCGCCATGACTCTTAGTTTCTCCTCTGAGAACCTGGGGTGTCTTTGTGGTGCCATGGGTGTAGTGTGAGTGGTGTGTGTGAGAGTGAATGGGGTGATATGTTGGGGTGTGTGCTGTAAGGTACGTGGATGGTGTATGGGTAATAGTGTTTTGTGGCACTGGTTCGGTGGGTGCTGTTGGTCTGTCTCTCTCAGCTGGCAATATTAATGAGTCATAAGGGGTTGTGGATAGTGTGTGTGTGTGTTTTATAGTGAGGTGTGTTTGTGGGTGTGGTGTGTGTATGTATGTCAGGTGTGTGTAGTTTGAATTTTCCAATGTGGTGTTGTTTTGTGTGTGTGTGTGTGTGTGTGTGTGTGTATTTTGAGCACGGCGGTATGTGCCGCCAATGGATTACCACAGTTGACTGTCCGCCATGGTGATTCGTGGGTCATAATGCCGTGGGTGTAGTTCTGTTGGCGTAACGGTGTGGGTTTTGCTACCGCCAGTTTATCACTGACCTTTGGGCTGACTGATATGTATGTGTGTCTGTATAGTGATGGATTGCTATGTGTGTGTCATAATATGGGTAGCCGAAAACCACTGCGGTGGTGGTATGTTGGCGGCAGTCAGCATGGCGGTAAGCAGGACTTACTGCCAATGTCATAACGAGGGCCTATTTTTGCCCCCCCTTTTTCCTTTATGTGTGCCGCATTTTGCAGCACCCATAGAAAGAGGAAAACATCTCTCATGATTGTTTTTGTGCAGGAAGGTATCCCTTCCTGCATAAAAGCAAAAATCCCTGAAAACCCAGGCACCCTTGCACCATGGTGCAAGGGTGCCTGCTTTGGTGCATGGCAGCAATTTGAGTGTCAGCCCAGGGGAAAAGGACAGGAATGAGTAGTATCTTGTAGATTGCAAAATTGAGGCCCATTGGGGCATATTTATACTCCGTTTGCGCCGGATTTGCGTCCGCAAATTTGACGCAAAACTAACTCCATATTTATACTCTGGCGTTAGACGCGCCTAGCGCCAAAGTCCATGGAGTTTGCGTCACTTTTTAGCGTGGACACCTACTTTGCATTAATGATATGCAAGGTAGGCGTTCCCGTCTAAAAAATTGACTCCGAGGCATGTCCGCCGTATTTACACTCCCGGGCAAAAATCACGCCCGGGAGTGGGCGGGTCAAAAAAAATGACGTCCAGCCGCTTTTGCGTCGTTTTTTAGCGCCTGGTCAGGGCAGGCGTTAAGAGACCTGTGGGCTCGAAAGGAGCCCAGAGGTGCCCTCCCATGCCCCCAGGGACCCCCCCTGTCACCCTTGCCCACCCCAGGAGGACACCTAAGGATGGAGGGACCCATCCCAGGGAACATAAGGTAAGTTCAGGTAAGTAATTTTTTTATTTTTTTTTGTGGCATAGGGGGGCCTGATTTGTGCCCCCCCTACATTCCACTATGCCCAATGACCATGCCCAGGGGACAGATGTCCCCTGGGCATGGCCATTGGGCAAGGGGGCGTGACTCCTGTCTTTGCTAAGACAGGAGTCATTTCAACGGGGGTTGGGAGTCGAAAAAAATGGCGCAAATCGGGTTGAGGCGATAATTTTGCCTCAGCCTGACTTGCCCCATTTTTTGGCGCCCAAGCTCCATATTCCCCTACGCCGGCGCTGCCTGGTGTACGTCATTTTTTTTTTCACGCACACCAGGCAGCGCCGCCGGCTAACGCCGGCTAACATCATTGTATAAATACGGCACCCGCATGGCGCTTCAGAATGGCGTTAGCCGGCGTTAACTTTTTTGACGCACAACTGCGTTGGCGCAGTTGTGCGTCGAAAAGTATAAATATGGCCCATAGTGTTTTGTATCAAAACCATAGGTGGTAGCCTGGGAACGCTCATGCACTACCCCTGGGATGCTACTTTGACACAGGGTAAAGGAAAGCATCAGCGCAAAGTGTTAATAATTCATGCCCACAGTTCTTAACAGTTTAAGCCTATTTAATGCATTTGAATTAAAATTTGACATGTTGTTGAATTAATAATGAGTCTGTGATAGCTCAAAT
Source organism: Pleurodeles waltl (assembly GCF_031143425.1). Lineage (NCBI taxonomy): Eukaryota > Metazoa > Chordata > Amphibia > Caudata > Salamandridae > Pleurodeles > Pleurodeles waltl. The sequence continues at coordinate 1,451,891,158 of NC_090444.1, read as the reverse complement.
GGTGGTACACTTTTAGGATTAAAGATTAATGTATTAAAGATGCACCTGAGCTATAGGTGTCAGTAAAGTTTGCACTTAAATGCTAGTCTGCGATGCATCTACATTCATTCTCAAATCATTTGGAGAATGAAGATCAAGATAAAATAACAGAATTATTAGGTGATTTTAATTTGTGATGTGTCATATCTTTGTAACTTCCTAAATGAAGTTTACATTATTAAGTGTTGCATTCTAAATTCCTTCACACCAAAACTGTTAAACCTATAAATTATGAACTGCTATACAGAGCTATCATTTCATTTATCCCCTTCGCTGCCAGGCCTTTTCCCCCTCAGGTGCCACGCCTTTTTTTGGCTATTTGGGGCAGTTCGTGCTTAGGCCCTCATAAGTTTTTGTCCACATAAGCTACCCACACCAAGTTTGTGTCCTCTTTTCCAACATCCTAGGAATTCTAGAGGTACCCAGACTTTGTGGGTTCCCCTGAAGGAGACCAAGAAATTAGCCAAAATACTGTGAAAATTTCGTTTTTTTAAAAAAAATTGGAAAAAGGGCTGCAGAAGAAGGCTTGTGGTTATTTCCCTGAAAAGGCATCAACAAAGGGTTTGTGGTCCTAAAATCACCAGCTTCCCAGCTTTCAGGAACAGGCAAACTTGAATCAGAAAACCCAATTTTTCAACCAAATTTTGGCATTTTACTGGGATTACGTATCCCATTTTTACGATTTTTTGTGCTTTCAGTCTCCTTCCAGTCAGTGACAGAAATGGGTGTGAAACCAATGCTGGATCCCAGAAACCTAAACATTTCTGAAAAGTAGACAGAATTCTGAATTCAGCAATGGGTAATTTGTGTAGATCCTACAAGGGTTTCCTACAGAAAATAACAACTGAAATAAACAAAATATGAAAATTGAGGTAAAAAAACAGCAATTTTTCTCTACATTTTACTTTGTAACTTTTTCCTGCAATGTCAGATTTTTGAAAGCATTATACCATTACGTCTGCTGTACTCTTCTGGTTGCGGGGATATATAGGGCTTGTAGGTTTGTCAAGAACCCTAGGTACCCAGAGCCAATAAATGAGCTGCACCCTGCAGTGGGTTTTCGTTCTATTCCGGGTATACAGCAATTCATTTGCTGAAATATAAAGAGTGAAAAATAGGTATCAAGAAAACCTTTGTATTTCCAAAATGGGCATAAGATAAGGTGTTGAGAAGCAGTGGTTATTTGCACATCTCTGAATTCCGGGGCCCATACGAGCATGTGAATTACAGGTCATTTCTCAATTGCATGTCTTTTTCACACACTGTCTTACATTTGGAAGGAAAAAATGAAGAGAGAGACTATTCTGTGTTCCCCCAAGTCTCCCGATAAAAATGGTACCTCACTTGTGTGGGTAGGCCTGATGCTTGCGACAGGAAACGCAACATGGACACATCACATTTTTACATTGAAATCTAATGTGTTTTTTGCAAAGTGCCTAGCTGTAGATTTTGGTCTCTACTTCACTTGTGTGGGTAGTCCTAGTGCCTGCGGCAGGAAATGTCCCAAAACACAACGCGGACACATCACCTTTTCCAAAAGAAAACAGAGGTGTTTTTTGCAAAGTGCCTACTTGTGGATTTTGGCCTCTAGCTCAGCCGGCACCTAGGGAAACCTTATAAACCTGTGCATTTTTAAAAACTAAACACCTAGGGGAATCCAAGATAGGGAGACTTGTGGGACTCTGACCACGTTCTGTTACCCAGAATCCTTTGCAAACCTCCAAATTTGGCTAAAAAAACACTTTCTCCTCTCAATTCGGTGACAGAAAGTTCTGGAATCTGAGAGGAGCCACAAATTTCCTTTCACCCAGCATTTCCCCAAGTCTCCCGATAAAAATGATACCTCACTTGTGTGGGTAGGCCTAGCATCCGCGAAAGGAAATGCCCCAAAACACAACGTGGACACATCACATTTTCCCAAAGAAAACAGAGGTGTTTTTTGCAAAGTGCCTACCTGTGGATTTTGTCCTCTAGCTCAACCGGCACCTAGGGAAACCAACCAAACTTGTGCATTTTTGAAAACTAAACACCTAGGGGAATCCAAGATGGGGTGACTTGTTGGACTCTCACCAGGTTTTGTTACCCAGAATCCTTTGCAAACCTCAAAATTTGGTTGCAAAAACACTTTCTCCTCACATTTCGGTGACGGAAAGTTCTGGAATCTGAGAGGAGCCACAAATTTCCATCCACCCAGCGTTCTCCCAAGTCTCCCTATAAAAATGATACTTCACTTGTGTGGGTAGGCCTAGTGCCCGTGACAGGAAATGCCCCAAAACACTATCTGGACACATCAAAATTATCAAATACAAAACTACCTGTTTTTTTTGGGGGGGAGGGCAACCTGCGTTTTTGGTCCTGGGCTCAGCAGCAATCTAGGGAAACCTACCAAACCCAGACATTTCTGAAAACTAGACACCAGAGGGAGTCCAGGGACGTGCGTGAATCCCCCAATGATTTTTTACCCAGAATCCTGAGCAAATCTCAAATTTATCTAAAAAATCACTTTTTTCCCACATTTCTGTGTGGAATCACTGCACTGGGACAAATTTCCTGCCACCCACTGTTCCCCTCAGTCTCCCAGTAAAAATTATACCTCACTTGTGTAGGTGGGCCAAGTGCCTGTGACAGGGAAGAGCCAAAAACATGTCGAAATTGTGGGGGAACCAAAGCGGGTCCAAAAGGGCAGTTTGAAAAAAAAAATTTTTAGGCTGACAAGTGCAATAGAATTTTTATCGGTATAGATGGGACAATGTTGGCTGGTAGGATTTTTTAGATTCCTTCAGATTCCGGAAGGTTCCATCACAAAAATGTGGGAAAAATGTGCGATTTACAGCAAAGTTGGAGGTTTGCAGGGCATTGTGGGTAAGAAAATGGTGTGGGGTGCATGTGAAGCACACCACCCTGAAATCAACCAGATGTTTAGTTTTCAGATGTGTCTGGGTCTTGTGGATTTTTCTACATGGCAGCATCCCAAAGTCAAAAAAGTGCAGCACTCACCATTCCAAGTTGGATGATTTTGAGAATTCCAAGCTGTCATGGCCCAAATGTAAAACCAAAACCCCAAATAATCAAATGTCTTCTTGCTTTGCATGGGATAAAATGTTTTATTGTGTGGTGGGAGAGCTGTAAGACTGTTACTCCCTTCAGTTGGGGGTGTGGGCATGACCAGCCCATACTGGTTGGTAGCCACCACCCCACTATTGTTTTTTTTATTTTTTATTCCATGCCATCTAGTAGACTTTCTGCCCCCCTGGGTGTGGATCGGGCGTAATTGCCCCATCTGCCCACTTGTGGGCAGAACAACGTTTGCCCCATTTATTTGGGGTGGGGGTAAGGCCATGCCCCCAACCTCTTATTTTGAAAAAAAAATTCTTCCCTGGTCTCTGGTGGGCTTTCTGCCCCCCTTGGGGGAAAATGGGCCTTCCAAAAATAGGCCGATCTGCCCCCCAGGGGGCAGATATGGCCAACAGTAATGTGCCCCCAATGGGGAGCGACCCTTTCCCAAGGGGCAGTCCCCCGAAACAAAACACACACATACACACATACCAATCCCTGGTCTCTAGTGGTCTCTGCCCCCCCAGGGGTGATTTGGCCTAATTATATTAGGCCGTTCTTCCCCCAGGGGGGCAGAAATGGCCTAAAAACAATTTGGCCCCCCAGGGAGCGACCCTTGCCAAAGGGGTTGCTCCCTACACATAAAATAAAAAAAAGGCAAACAAAATGATCCCTGGTGTCCAGGGGTTTTCTGCCCCCCCCTCGGGGGCAGATTGGCCTAATTATATTAGGCCGATTTGCTCCCGGGGAGCAGAAATGGGCAAAAAATAATTCCCCCCCCTGGGGAGTGGCCCTTACCCAAGGGTATACGTAAGTATAAAGATAAAAAAGAAATTCCCTGGTGTCTAGGGCAGAAATGGCCTAGAAACAATTTGGTCACCCTTGCTGAAGGGGTCGCTCCCTAAACATAAAAGAAAAAACTAAGAAAAAAAATCCCTGGTGTCTAGGGGGTTTTCTGCCCCCCGGGGGTAGATCGGCCTAATTATATTAGGCCAATCTGCCCCCAAGGGGCAGAAATGGGCTAAAATTGATTTGCCCCCCTTGGGAGCAACCCTTGCCCCTTGTGTTCATTTATAAAAAATAAATCCCTGGTGTCTAGTGGTTTCTGCCCCCGGGGGGCAGAAATTGTCTAGAAGCAATTGCTGAAGGGGTCACTCCCTAAACATAAAACAAAAAAAATCCCTGATGTCTAGGGGATTTTCTGCCCCCCCCCCGAGGTAGAATTAGGCCGATCTGCCCCCGGGGGGGCAGAAATGGCCCAAAAATTATTTCCCCACTGGGGATCAGCCCTTGCTCATGGGGCTGCTCCCCTTTATTTCATAAAAAAAAAAAATCCCTGGTGTCTAGTGGTTTCTGCACACCCGGTTGCAGATCGGCCTAATTATATTAGGCCAATCTGCCCCCACGGGGGGCAGAAATGGCCAAGTAACAATTTGGCCCCAAGGGAGTGACCCTTGCTGAAGAGGTCGCTCCCTAAACATAAAAGAAAAAAAAAATCCCTGGTGCCTAGGGGGTTTTCTGCCCCCCCCCCGGGGGCAGAAAGGGCCTGAAAATTATTTGCCCCTGTGGGAACCAGCCCTTCCCAAGGGGTCACTCCCCTATCCCTGCTGTCTAGTGGGTATTTCTGCGGCCCTTCCTTTCCTTTCATGTCTCTGCTGGCCCCCCCCTCCCAAGCGGAAGAGAAATGCTAAGCATTTCTCTTCCGCAACCGGGCTGGAAGCATGCTTCCAGCGCAATGGAAGGTGACCTCTGATGAGGTCAGCACGCTTTCGCGTGCTGATGTCATCAGATGTCACTGGAGGGGTTGGGCGGGTTGGGAGTGGAAGGGGAAGCAATTCCCCTTCCAGCTCTGACCTGGGGGGGTGGGGAGATGGCCCTCGGGGGAAGTGCTAGCACTCCCCCGAGGGCTGGTATATGGACGTAATGGTTACGTCCATGGCACCACACAGGCGCAACCATGAACGTAACCATTACGTCCATGGCGGTGATAACGAGTCCCTTTATGACAAGTTTATACACATTGGGACTCGTTTTAGGCCGCACATTTTGAAATATACACCGCCATCATTGCTTTGTTGAACGACACCATCCTGCACCACCATTGGGCATTCCCGCTTCCAATGCCCCACGCCCCCGCACGCGTGACATGGTGATTCCATTTTCATCCCCTGCACGTCATTTTGAACTACAACAGTATTCAAGTCTGGACCACGGTTCACAAAACCTCGACCTCCACATCTCGGTTGCGCCTGAAACATGCCATTCCCTTGCGGATGCTGCTGTACCATCTGCTGGATTCCATTTCCCTGCATATCTGCCTGTGCTGCCTTAATCTGCATCACCATCACTTTCTCCTTCAACTTTCTCTGCTTCAATTCAATCTCGTCACTGCAGTATTTCGCATACTGGAACACCTCATGAATCGGCTTTGCTTGCCAACAGATCAAATGATTCTTAATCATCTGGCTAATCTCTGGTCTCAGCCCTTCAACAAACCTGAACACAAGGTGATTCATGTCTTTCGGTTCTATGGTCTCAGTGCCACTGTAATGCTTGAACGCTTTCAACAGCCTCTCATAGTAAGCATGAATCGACTCTTTAGCCTCCAGTGAGGTTCGATCGATTTTCTGCCATTCAGTCACTTTCGGCGACACCTTCTGCTTCAAAAACTCAATCACTTTATGATAGTATTTCATCACCTCCTCAGACGGTGCTCCAGTCACCTTATCCCTTGCCGGTTCCTGTGTTGGCCAATCCACACCTCTCTTGCACTCAAGCCATAAGTCGGGTGGCACTATAATCTCAAAAAGGGTATTCAAGTCCTCCCAAAGACATTTTGCAAGCTTCACAAACCTATCTGTCTGCTGGTACCACTCTATCGGCTTCTCCCTCAACCTGGGATATCATTTGTGAATGATGGAATGTCACCCCTGGACCACGGTACATGGACTAGCACCCCTCCCGCTGTTTCTCTCATTGGTAGCATTTTTACTGTCCCCGTGTCCAGTGCGGTGTTAGCCTGCTTTGGTTCCGGATCATCGCTTTTCTCTTTATCCCTTTTCTTTGCCCATCTGCCTTCCCATTTCTCCAAGGCACCCCAGATCTGCGCACTTTGCAGTATTTCTTTAAGATGCGCTTTCATCCCAGCCGACCTCATGTGATCAAAATCTTTGGAATCAAAGTCTAATCTGTATCTTCTTTTCAAATGTTTAGTATTCTCAATATCAATGTTGTATTTATCTGCCAGGTTCGCCAACCTCTGATGCACCTTACTCACTCTTTAGTGATTTTGGGGCACAGATACCTCAATTCTGCTTCTGTGTATGACTCTAATCTGTTCACCCCCATTGTTCCTTCCACTAGTTATGCAGCTTCTACACCCAATCTCACAAAGTTCAGGTATTCGTCCCTTTCTGGCCTCTCTGCGGTCACTGTAGTAGTTTGTGAAGCACTGGTAATTTCTAACCACTCATTCAACTGTTGCACGGAAAAACCTTGCAACAAAATGTTTCCTGACTGCATCAATGGTGACTGTGACGTATCTGTACTCAGTGTTTGTGGGGCTAACACACTTAGCCCTGCTTGTCTCGTTGCCTCCAAAGGAACCCCAATCGGACTAAGGTCTAACAGAGATCTGAGACCTTCTGCTGCTTGTTCTCTTGGTAGAATGGTCTGGGGAGTTCCTGAGAACCCTCCTCTTGGGTCCTCACCCCCTGATCACATGTGTCGGGTTTACCTTGCGCATACAGCGGTACTGGTGGACCAACAGTAACTGGTGTCTGGCCTGGCCCCAAACTCCTTGGAGCAGTAGCTCCCATGGCTTGACTCACCGTGGCTGGTGCAGGTACTGACTGCGGTCCTGCTATTGGATTGTAACCTGGAATCAGCTGTTGCTGCGGCTGGGGCAGCAATTGCGGAGTTGGCTCAATCTGAACTAGCTTTGATCTTGTGCATATCGGATCAGGCGGCACCATCAGACTCGTATTTGTCTCTAGTACTGGGACGTCTGGATAAATCCTCTGTATCGGCAGAGGTTGAAACTGTATCTGGTGTCTGGTGCAGTGGGTACACTGACACCATTTTGTATTAAAACTGAATCACTTGTCTGCACTGTACTCGGGACACCCTTGCTTTGTATCGGATCCCCAGGACCCGCACTAGTACTTGGAGCAGTGTCACTTATTGCATATGGTGACGGGCGATCATGTAACAACTAATTAAGAAACTCTTCATCATCTGAATCATCTTCATCTACCCAAGATCTCTGAGTCTCCTTGGCTTGCTAGAGCCCTTGTCTGTCTTACAGGTGGCTTTCTTTCCCTGTGCCTCATTTTCCTGTGTTATTGCTGGAAACAGTTTGAGTCCGTCGACTATTCCCCTTCTCCACATTCTGCTCTCATTGTCCCATCTAGCCTCCGCTAGAATCTTTTCTGACCTTTTCATTTTCCTTTTGAATTTTTGCTGTCTTTGTCGTATGGCCATTAAATCCCAGACTGCTAATGCCTCATACTGAGCTGGTCTCGGAGGTGGTTTTTGAACACTTAACATTCACCTTAAATTCTCTAAGATTCTCGTATTGAACGTTCCATGCTCTGGAAACGCTAAACATCCCTCTTTCTCTGTTAATTTGCGCCACTGCTTCATCCAAAGACACCTTGCTACCCCTTTCTCCTCCATGACAATATAAGCTGGAGTACCTTCAGGCGGTGTAGGCTCCCCATCACTCGCCAGAATATATGTATCTCCCTTCAAAGTACTCCTCAAAGCCTTGAAAAACTTAATTTTTGCATCTTTTATTTTGCTTAGAATCTAATCAGGAAGTGACTTTAATTCCCAGAACACTCTTCACCCACCTTTCTCAACCTATTGCCTCTCACGGACGACTGCCAATCCGTGCGCGACCCCTCTCGGCAACTGACCTATCCCAGCGCTGCACCACTGATGTCACACTCACACACACTACGGCTGACAAAGTCTTGCGGCTTGTCCTCCTTACACTGGATTCACACCAAACTAATGCAAAATTTTGCAACCACCTGTAACCACAAAAACTCAAATATGCCGGTTTACTACAGGAAGGGTAACACATTTTCTTCAGAACTTTACAGAGATTTCACTTGAAGCCTCGCCCACTACTCTCTCCTTCTCAGCTCCCGCATATGCAAGCAGAATTCACCCCGCAAACCTACTCTCGACTTGTCAATGGTTTGTTCTAGTGCACTTTAGAACTTGCCAAATCTCCATCGAAGGTTTCACTCACACAATTTGACTCAAACTTGACTTGTCAACCACGACCGATTGACCTATTAAACCGCACAAATTACAACATAAACCCAAGTGCCTCCTACACTTGTCAATATACTCTGGAGTCTTAGACCACGACGGGTCCGTACATTACCAACCAACCACGTGGATAATTTTTTTGAGCATAAAGCGCCACACTCACATGAAGTACGCCGACTTCCCTACTCTCATACTGTGGAGTATGCTCACTCCTACTAAAACATCATTACCTGGCCTAAACATACAAACTTCACAAAACTCCTGCAAAATGCATAAGCTGAGCAAGCGCAAATTTTATACCACACATACTAAAACGCCGAGAACATTCCCAACTCACTTAGGCAGGCTCCGAGATTCTGGGAAAGTCATGGGGAATTTAGAAACGCATCATACCTCTAATTTGCATTATCTCGAAAAACAAAATTAAACAATGATTCTCCGTCCTATGGCCCCGAAGAACCAAACCGTTGCTCTGCTACCAGAACTGTTAACGCGTCCCTTTATGACAAGTTCATACACATTGGGACTCGTTTTAGGCCGATGAATCTTTTGACCCTGATTGAAGACACCTTAGGACGAGATAGCTAGTCAACATAATAATCAATACGTCAATAATGTCATCAATATTTACTATAACAATGCAATTCACTTTAGTCAAAGTCATTTAACTATACTCAAGACACCACCATGACCTTTCAGTCATGAATAACCATACCAATTTAGTATAATTTTGTGATATTTATTCCCTCTTGGTTACAATTCTAATAGCAAATGTATTAGTCTCAAAACCAAGAAACACATTAGCATAGTCACAATATGGCAACTCTGATAAGATTTCATCAAGGCAAGAATCACAAACATCAGGATATAACAAGTCGTAAACATAAGCTATCCTTAGCAGAGTATAATTAACACGTCATTCAACAAAGCATAGATTCAGTCATTTGTCTATTTGCGTCAGTTTTGTGAATCCCTTTACTAACCTCAGATTAGCATTGGCATGTTGGGCTTCATGCAAAACAATTTAGTAACACCAATTTGGAAAACATCTAGCTATGGTCTCTGTCAAAAGAAAAGCAGTTGGTACCTAGAAAGGAAAAGCAAACAGACAATCACAATTTCATTGTCATAGTTACCCTCCAAGTTTGGGTCAGCACTCAGGTTCAGTCTTCATCTTCAGGACATCAGTTGATTCGCCATCAGTCAGGAACTCAGCTCTCAGGAAAAAGTCACTTCCCTCATAAGGAGGTAAAGTGAAAATGGGCAATCTAAGGACAAGAATGGTTCTAAGCTAAAAGTATCAAGTCACTAGTCAAAGTGACAAAGTGTCTGGATCATAGTAATTCACATCAGCATCTCCCCTAATCTATTCTCTCTGGTCTCCCTAGTTCTGATTTACTTCCTGGTGTCAAGGGTTGTTATCCCCTTTTTCGTTGTACATTCCCCTAAAATCTAATTGGCTAAGGGGTTGCACCCCACAATCTCTAGCCAATTAACTTTTACATTATGTCATTGAATTTGTCACCCTATAACAGTTCTCACATATTTTATTGGTCCTTATGATTGACGTCTTCAGGGGGGAGAATGTCCGGTATGATTTCATCCTCTCGTGGTCTTTTTGCGCATCTTTTGTCAGTAGCTCCATTGTCTGTACCGGTTTAGGTGACCTTGCACATAGCGTTAATCTACACTGTTGCACTTAGCTAAAAAAAATTCTACATGCAGGATGAATTTCATGAAAACAGATCTACTACAGTTACATTCAGCTTCTGGTTTGAAGAAAACAAGAGTTCATGTCCTTTAACAAGCCAGCACAGGGCATGTTAGAAAAAATACATTTAATATGAGAGACAGGCAGCTAGGCCTCGACTCATGCTAACTAAGGCCTAGTGATTCACTAACAGTATTTTAGCAACTTAACCTTTAACAATTAGAGTAAAATATGTCATAACATAATGATTCATCAATATTAGTCATTTTTCATTAGTCTCCGTATACATTGATGGCCACTCCCCGTGGGCACATTTCAAGCGCATGTTTTAGCAAAACATACTAATACAGTTTCTATGTGGCATTATTATACATTAGTTCATAAGCATTTCATATCAATATTGATTATATAAGCTACGCTCTCTGAGCGGCAAAGGGGTTAAGAAAACATACTTCCAGCCATATTTCTAAATATTCATCTCACCCATCTTCATTAGTCCACTCCAACCTACATAGATCATAAGCAAGCATTGGAAATAGGCTTGGACTTTTAAAATGACAGTGGGTTTTCATTGAATATTTATTTGTATGTGTGGTTAAACTGATTGTTGGTTGTGTGCAGGCAGCAATGTGTTAAAAGGTACTGAATGGGTAAATAGATGAGTGAATAAAATCCATAAATTAATTAGTGAGTGACTGAATGCATAAGTAGATAAATGTGAATACAATCCATAAATTAATTGGTGAGTGACTGAATGCATAGGTTGATAAGTGGGTGAATGTACGGATGCATGAATAATTGAGTGAGGTAATGAGCACGTGGACAAGTGAATAAATACATGGACAGTTGGCTGGATGAATAGATGCATGCCTGCATTAATGAATATACAAATGTATGGATAGTGGAATGAGTAAAACAATGAAGCTGCTCTCCCTTCCAAAAACTGCTGTTGCATCCCTCAGCTATATTTCCATCAGCAATTCACCCATACATGCACCCAGTCACTCATTAAATAATCCACTCATTTAGTTATGCTTTTGTTGTTCCATTCAGTCACTCATCCACCCATTGGCTCATTGTAGCAAATGTGTTCCTCAATTTGCTTTTGGACTACCTGTTTTGGACGTTTAGGCCCATATTTATACTTTTTTAGAGCCACATTTGCGACAATTTTGCATCAAAAAATGATGCAAATGCAGCGCTAAAAAAGTATAAATATGGGCCTTAATATGAGTGAGTCCTACCAATGGAGTCTCACTCAATGTAAATTCTGTCTAAAAGGAGTGTGAGTGTTAGCAGCCAGTGTTCGCCTTTTAAGATGAGGTTCACTGCTGCAAGTTTGAGTAAGAGGCTCTAAGCTGGTTGCATATGAACAAATGCATATTCAGGCTAGTGGATCCTAAGCATGTGAGACTACATTCTGGTTCAGTGTGGTATGTGTGCACAGGTAGTCTGCCACAGAAGGACTCCACAGGGATTGGTGCTGGCATGGTGTAGGCCCTATGATGTGCGTGAATATTCATAGTGCAAATCTGTAGTGTTTAACTGAAAAGAGAGAGTTCTTTCCTAAATTCTATTTTTATAGATGACATCTGCACCAACTTAGGCTTACAGATACAGAGAGATACCATTCTGTGAGGTAGAAATGTAACCCCCAGCATTGACCCAATGAATGTACTCCTTATGGCACTTGTCGTTTTCTAACACTTCTCTGGCTCACCTCCAAATTAGATTACAGGACTTGATCCCTCCTACTGGGGTAATTATTCTATCGACAATACGAAGGATCAAATGCCACCCATAATATAGAGCCATATGACATTGCATGGGCTTGTTCTTCAGAAAATAAGAGGTGGGGATAGAATCCGCAGGTGCTAAGTACTTGTCACCCTGCACCTGACTTGAGAAGGCACGCTTCTACTTAAACAAAGGAGGGCAGCCTGACCACTAAAGCCAAGAGCAGGAGAGGCTCCTCTTTGACGTTTTGGAAAGGGTCAGGCAGGTGTGGGCAAGACCTTGGCCCTACAGGAATAGTTTTCATCAGACCATTTCAAGCCATCATTTTGAAATTTCCCAGAATGCTGTGTTGGAGTTTTGGGGCAGGTACAAACTGATGGTGTGTCACCTTAGGAATGGGCAGAGGTGCCTAGCCTCTGGAAGTTTCCACCCGCAAGTCAAAACCCCTGCATAAGGGAGAGACTACTGAGAACTTTCTGGACACGGGAGGAAAGACACCAAAGAAATGGCAAACTGGATGGAGAAGCCAGCTGACTCCACCGCAAAGGTAGACTAAATGATTTTTGAACTCCAACTGGCACCACAGGAATAACAGTATTTCAATAAGATCAGTGGTGTTAGCTCTCTTACACTTTCTGATGGACAGTAGATGGTTGGACCTGCCTGGGGACAGGACCCTGGAGGGTTCCACTGGAACTTCTTTTGACTGGTCTTGCAGATGAGTGACCTCCATCAGGAGGGTGCTACTGACTCAGACACAAAACGCCCTGCAAGACAGCCAAAACAATTCGACCAGGGGAGAGCAGCAAGGAGGGTACTCTGCTGTTGCTCTCATAATAACCTACTTGAATGGTTCAGGATGGGAAGATTGAAAATGTTACAGATTTCACAGTCTCAGGTCTTGGGGACATACCTATCACTAAGGCTACACCAATGTTTCATGTGCTACAAAGTTAGATTTTGTGCTAATATAGTTAAAAAAAATAACTAATTAAATGCAAGAATGTGAGTTAAGGTAGTGCCCCCTGGCCCTGAGGAAATATTTCCCTAGCACTGATTATGATATTGATTGTGTTTGTAAAGTGCAGGATTTTACAGGTGGTGAAGGTAAAAACCTGGACCATCCCAATATGCTTTATTAGAGTAAGGAGTTAAAACTGTTCTTGATGTAGTAGAACAAAAGGCTCGACTGGGTGTGTACCATTTTAATTTTGTTTTACGGTATTCAGGACCTGTATTATGAAGCAATTTATAGGCAGTGCATAATGCTTTAGAGGCAATTTGATTCATGATGGGGAGCCAATGCAGCTGAAACACTGTGTCGGAGGCTGATTTAATGTTTGGGGTTCTCATTAAAAGGTGGGCAACTGCAACTGCATTTTGGAGAATCTGCAGTTTATTCAAAATTCATTGTTGGACGCCCATGTAAAGAGCCGATCTAGTGGAAGAAGGTCAAGTTGACAATGAAGATGAATCTTAGGTTCCAGACTTTCATGGCCGGAACAAGGAGGGGACCCAAATGTTCAGAACACCAGGATGAGTTCTAAATGGCTGTCCTGCTCCCAAACAAAAGGGCCTCCGTTTTTTCAGAGCTGAGTTTGTCATTTTTTTCTCATCCAACTAACAACCTCAGTTATGCAGTTGTTGAAGCATTTTCCGGAGTCTGCAATTTCCGTAGAGATTGACACCAGGATTTGCGTCTCATCCGCATATGCAATCATGGAGAATCCAAAAGAACACATGAGTCTGTCCAGGGGGGCAATGTAAACATTAAAATGGTGGGGCCCAAAGAGACGCCACAGGTTAGGGAGAAGGTTTGTGATGTAAACTCTCCCACGGATACGGACTGTTCTCTGTCAAAAACAAAGGAAGGAAACAGTTCAAGTACTGGTACTCCCATGCCTATGGCTGCTACACAGTCAATTAGCACTGTGTAACTTATGGTGTCAAGGGCTATGGAGAAGTCCAACAGGCTAACCGCAGCCTTACCTCAGCTGTCAATTATTCATGTGATTTCTTCGGGGCAGCTATTAGGGCAGACTCTGTGCTGAGAATTTTTTCTAAACTGGAATTGTGCCACGTGTAGAAGTACATTATCTTTTAGGAAGCTGGACAGCTCAGAATTTAAGTCTTTTTCCAGTATTTTAGCAGGCATGGGTGGGCATTAGATAGGGTGATAACTTTAATCTAATAAGGGTCACCGGAAGGTTTCATTAGCAATGGATGAATGGATGTTCTTTTTCACATCTTAGGAAACTGACTCTTGAGAAGAATGCTGTTCAGAATATTAGTAAGAGGACCTGCTATAGTATCTGCTATTTCATGGAGAGTATTTGGGGGGCAGGGGTCGGAAGGAGCTTCCAACTTAGTGATTCCCATTAGTTCACTTCTTCCTTCAGCAGAAAAAAAAAATCAGTAGGATGATTTTTATTGGTTCCTGGAGGTTCGGTTTTGAACTCGACTAGGATAGTGTTGTGGCTAGTATCAAATTCAAAATAAACTTCCGCGCTCTTAGTGAGAAAAATGTGTGCCAGGGTTTCACATAAACATTGAAGAGAAGGTATGGAATTGGTGATGGTAGGTTTGGAAAGGATCTGAACGTTGTTAAAAAGTTGCTTGGCTGAATTTCTACTGAGGTATTTTTTCAGTGTAATATTGTGTTTTTGCAAGGATAATCTGATTTTTTTAATCCCAAATACATATTTTTGTATTTGTCTCTTTCATCAGGATTATAGTACTTTTCCTGTCTGTGGTTTTTTTTTGTGTTAGAGATCTTAAAGTGGATGAGAACCATGATATGTAAATTACTATGACTTTCTTTTTCTTCAGATGCAAAACAAACATAACTACACAAAAATGTTTTATTCCAAAATTATACTTATACCTGTAATTTATAGTTTACGCATCATCTTGGAATTATTATAACTCACACACTTCCATACACAGTATATTGAATTTGGTAGCCACACTTCATGGAGTGAGATACAGTGGAGTGTAGCAGTGTGGAATAGAGGAAAGTGGAGTGGGAGCAGCATGTAGTGGAATAGCATGAGTAGATTGGTGTAGAGTGGAGTGATATATGGTGGAATGGCATAGAGTGGAGTGAAGTACAGTGTAGTGTTGTACAGTGGAATATCGTGCAGTGGTGTACAGTGGAGTTGCATAGCATGCAGTGTGGTACAGCGAAGTGGCAGAGACTGGAAAAGCATGCACTGAAGTGGTGCTAAGTGGAGTGGCACAGAGTGAAGTGGTGTGCATTGGAGTAGCATACAGTGGAGTGGTGTAGGGTAGAGCGGGATGGGGTATAGTGGAGTAGCATACGGTGGAGTAAGGTAGAGTATAGTTGCATACAGTGGAGCAGCCTAGAGTGGGGGTGTTAGACCTGACAGCCTTAGGGTAGTCACCCCTAACTTTTTGCCTGCCTCCCTCCACTTTGTGGACTCTGTTTTTGCTGGTTTTTAGACTCTGCGCACTTTACCACTGCTAACCAGTGCTAAAGTGCATATGCTCTCTCCCTTAAAACATGGAAACCTTGAATCATACCTGATTGTACCATTAATTTACTTATAAGTACCTAGTAAGGTGCACTTTATGTGCATAGGGCTGGTAAATTAAATGCTACTAGTGGGCCAGCAGCACTGGTTGTGCCACCCACTTAAGTAGCCCCTTTTCCTTGTCTCAGGCCTGCCATTGCAAGGCCTGTGTGTGCAGTTTCACTGCCACCTCGACTTGGCATTTAAAAGTACTTGCCAAGCCTAGAACTCCACTTTTTCTACATATAAGTCACCCTTAATGTGTGCCCTAGGTAACCCCTACAGCAGGGTGCTGTGTGGGTAAAAGGCAGGACATGTACCTGTGTAGTTATATGTCCTGGTAGTGTAAAACTCCTAAATTCGTTTTTACACTACTGAGAGGCCTGCTCCCTTCATAGGCTAACATTGGGGCTGCCCTCATACACTGTTGAAGTGGCAGCTGCTGATCTGAAAGGAGCAGGAAGGTCATATTTAGTATGGCCAGAATGGTAATACAAAATCCTGCTGACTGGTGAAGTCGGATTTAATATTACTATTTTAGAAATGCCACTTTTAGAAAGTGAGCATTTCTTTGCACTTAAATCTTTCTGTGCCTTACAATCCACGTCTGGCTGGGCTTGGTTGACAGCTCCTTGTGCATTCACTCAGACACACCCCAAACACAGGGTACTCAGCCTCACTTGCATACATCTGCATTTTGAATGGGTCTTCCTGGGCTGGGAGGGTGGAGGGCCTGCTCTCACACAAAGGACTGCCACACCCCCTACTGGGACCCTGGCAGACAGGATTGAACTGAAAGGGGACCTGGTGCACTTCTTAGCCACTCTTTGAAGTCTCCCCCACTTCAAAGGCACATTTGGGTATAAAACAGGGCCTCTGCCCTACCTCATCAGACACTTGCTGGAGAAGAAACCTGAACCAGAAACTACATCCTGCCAAGAAGAACTGCCTGGCTGCTCAAAGGACTCACCTGTCTGCTTTCTACAAAGGACTGCTGCCTTGCTGTTGGCCTGCTGCCTTGCTGAACTCTTGTCTGGCTGTGAAAGTGCTCTCCAAGGGCTTGGATAGAGCTTGCCTCCTGTTCCCTGAAGTCTCAGGACCAAAAAGACTTCCCTCTTTCGCTTGGATGCTCCGTGTGCCGAAAATTTAGACGCACAGCTTGTTCCGCGGCGAGAAAAACGCCGCACACCGACGCTGATAGACGCGACGCTCTTGGGACGATCGAAAATCCGACGCACGGCTTCGCAAGGACAACGCCGCCCAACCTCTAGAGGAGAAATCTGCGTGACGCCTGCCGTGAGATCGTAATTTTGACGCGCAGCCCCGCAGAACAACGCGCAGCCGGAAAACAAGCAGGAAAATCCACGCACAGACCCGGGACATCTGGTAATCCCCGCGATCCATGAAAAGAGACTGTCCGTGCGCCGGAAAACGACGCACGACTTCCCCGCGTGGAAAATAACGACGCAAGTCTGTGTGTGCTGCGGAGAAATCGACGCACACACCCTTTTTCCACACACCTCTTCTTTTGTGGCCCTCTGAGGAGATTTTTCCACGCTAAACCAGGTACTTGTGCTTGAAAGAGACTTTGTTTACATTCTAAAGACTTAAGACACTTTATATCACTTTTCAGTGATATCTCTACAATTTCCCATTCCAACTTTATTCTTTTTGACCTACAATTATCCTGATAAATATTATATATTTTTCTAAACACTGTGTGGTGTATTTTTGTGGTGCTATATGGTGGTATTGTATGGTTTATTGCACAAATACTTTACACATTGCCTTCTAAGTTAAGCCTGACTGCTCGTGCCAAGCTACCAGAGGGTGGGCACAGGATAATCTTGGATTGTGTGTGACTTACCCTGACTAGAGTGAGGGCTTTTGCTTGGACAGGGGGTAACCTGACTGCCAACCAAAAGTCCAATTTCTAACATTGGTGATCAGCGGTGAGGATAGGACTTGTATTTGTGCAGTGACATACAGTAGCTAAGTATTTCACTACCTACCCACAGTTGAAGGTCAACTTGGTTTTTATCTCTTTTTGCAAATCCGTTTTTTTTCCTGACAATTTTCAAAAACTAAATCCTCACTCAACATGTCTCTGACTGGGTCTCAGACAGGGGACTTTGACCTAGTCCAGTTGGATACATATACGATCAAACAACTAAGAGGATTCTGCAGGGCATTGAGGGTACCCACCCAAGAGGCCTCCAGAAAGGAGGACGTTCAAGTGGCGCTGAGGGCCTGGGCAGAAGCCCATTTAGAGGATGATGAGGAAGAGGAGCCAGAAAATGGCCCCTCAGAGGAATTTTCACTATCTGTGGATGGTGTTACCACTGCAATTGTGCACCCTTCCAGACCAGGGAGCAGTGTCTCTGTGCAAAGCCTGACCGCAGAGGAAAGGAGAGAAGAAAGGGAGTTCCAATTGCAAATGGCAAAACTGAAAATTGAGGCTCAACAGGAGGAGAGAAGGGCAGAAAGAGAAGCCAAACAAGCTGAGGCTGAAAGAGCAGCCAAACAGATTGAAGCTGAAAGAACAGCCAAACAAGCAGAAGCTGAAAGAGCAGCCAAACAGGTGGAAGCTGAAAGAGCATTGGCTGAAAAGAAACTATTGTTGGCTCATGAACTGAGTCTCAAGGAGCTGGAGATCAAGGCAAGACAGTCTGAATCCAGCAATAATGGTGGCAGCATACTGACAGGACCTGCTGGAGAAAAGAAGGTTTGTATACCCAAAAATGTGGTGCCCAGTTTTGTGGTGGGAGATGACATAGATAAATGGTTAGCTGCTTATGAAGTTGCACTAAGGGCTCATGAGGTTCCTGAAGGGCAATGGGGGGTAGCTATGTGGGGTTATGTACCGCCATTGGGGAGGGATACACTCCTCACATTGGATCAACCTGATCAAAACACATACCCTCTTCAGAAAGCCATTTTACTTGCCAAGTTTGGGCTGACCCCTGAGGGATACCGTCAGAGGTTCAGGGACAGCACCAAACAAACCACACAAACATGGGTAGATTTCTTTGACTTCTCCAGTAAGGCACTGAATGGATGGGTGCGGGGCAACAAAGTAGCTGATTATAAAGGTTTATATGACTTGATTCTAAGACAGCATATGCTTAATTCTACTTATACAGAGTTGCGCTAGCACTTAGTGGATAGCAAGCTGACTGATTCCAGGAAGCTTGCTGAGGAGGCGGACCTCTGGGTTAGTACCAGAGTGTCCAAGAAGGTATCTGGGGGGGACTCCCACAAAGGTGGTCAGGGTTCCCAACAGAAGAAAGAGGGGGGAGATAAACTTGCAGATAATGAACTCTCCAAAGGACCCCAAAAGAATCCCCAGGGAGGGGGTGGCAACCCTTCCTTTTCCTAATTTGGGAAAAAGCCAGGGACATATGACAGGTCAGGGAAACCTAACCCCAAATGCATGGAGTGTTACCAGTATGGTCACTATAAAGGCGATCCCCAGTGCCCCAAGAGGGCACCGTCCACTACCGGACAGGCACCTGGTTTGACTAGTGTAGTGCTCGGGGGGGATGGACCCACATAGCTTTAGGGAACAGGTAGAGATTTCCCTAGTGTCCCTGGGAGAAGGAGAAATGGTGCCCAAGGTCCACATGCCCAAAAATACTTCCAAGTACCGGCAGTGGGTCACCATTGATGGGCAGAAGGTGGAGGCTCTGCGTGACACAGGAGCCAGTATGACTACTATCAAGAGTCAGCTGGTGTCAACAGAGCAGATAGTACCTAATACATTCCACCAGGTCATAGTCGCTGACAATCGCGAGAGTCACCTCCCGGTGGCTCTGGTTCCTTTTGAGTGGGGAGGGGTCTCTGGTACTCTGAAAGTAGCTGTGAGTCCTGCCATGCCTGTAGATTGTCTGTTAGGCAATGATCTTGAGCATACTGCTTGGAAAGAAGTGGAGCTCAAGTCTCACCTGGAGATGTTAGGGTTACCTGAGTAGGTCTGCATGACCACACGGTCCATGGCTGACCGAGAGGGAAGTCAAGGGCGTCTGGAGCCTGGAACGATGGCCCAGAGAGCTGCCAAGAGGAGGGACCAGGGGCACGGGAAACCGGCCCCAGAAGTTCCCGCAGTGGCTGACGGGGCTCCTGAGGAGGAGGCTCCCAAGCCAACTGGGGAAGACATTGCCACCCTAGGTGACTTACATGAGCTTGCTGGCTGGCAAGTTGAGGGTGGACCCACCAGGGAGGAATGCTGCAAGGCGCAGAAAGAATGTCCCACTCTTGAAGGTCTGAGGAAACAAGCCTCAAACCAGGCGGCAGGTGACACCTCTGGCGATCACCACCTATATTGGGAGAATGATCTCCTCTACAGTGAGCATAAGGTTCCGGCCTTTGGGGCAGCACGTACGCTGGTGGTCCCCCAATGTTACCGAACCTTCCTACTGGGTCTGGCTCACGACATTCTCCTGGCAGGACATTTGGGGCAAGGCAAGACCTTTAACAGGCTTGTCACCCACTTTTATTGGCCCAAAATGAGGACACACTCAGATAAATTCTGTAGATCTTGTCCTACCTGCCAGGCCAGTGGTAAAGCAGGAAAAAGGGGTAAAAGTCCCCTGATTCCACTTCCTGTCGTTGGCACCCCCTTTGAAAGGGTGGGCATCGACATTGTTGGTCCCTTGGACCCCAAAACTGCCTTAGGCAACAGGTTCATCCTGGTTTTGGTGGACCATGCCACCCGTTACCCAGAGGCAATCCCTCTGAGGACCGTAACTGCACCAGTGGTGACCAGAACTCTGATGGGGATATTTACCCGTGTGGGATTCCCCAAGGAGATAGTGTCCGACAGAGGCACTAACTTCATGTCTGCATACATGAAGTCTCTGTGGGATGCGTGTGGTGTAACCTACAAGTTCACCACACCCTATCACCCCCAGTCTAATGGTCTTGTGGAGAGATTCAACAAGACCCTGAAAGGCATGATTGGTGGCCTCCCTGAGGCCATGAGGCGTAAGTGGGACATCCTCTTACCATGCCTTCTCTTTGCTTACAGAGCGGTCCCCCAGAGGGGGGTAGGGTTCAGTCCCTTTGAGCTTCTCTATGGGTACCCTGTCAGGGGACCCTTAAGCATTGTCAAGGAGGGATTGGAGAAAGCTCCAAAGGCACCCCCTCAGGACGTGGTCAGCTACATGTTGGCCCTCCGCAACCAGATGACCCGCTTCTGGAAAGAGGCCCAAAGTAACCTTGAGGCCAGTCAAGAGGTAATGAAACACTGGTATGACCAGAAGGCCAACCTGGTAGAGTTTCAACCTGGAGACAAAGTGTGGGTAATGGAGCCAGTAGAGCCTAGAGCTCTCCAGGACCGCTGGTCTGGCCCATTTGAAATCAAGGAGCGGAAAGGGGAGGCGACTTACCTAGTGGACCTCCAAACCCCTAGGAATCCCCTAAGGGTGCTCCATGTGAACCGACTAAAGGCTCACTGTGAGAGGTCGGAGATCAACATGCTTCTGGTCACAGATGAAGGAATGGAAGAGGAGAGTGAACCTCTCCCCGACCTCCTCTCTGCCCAAGAAGGTGATGGGTCAGTAAGCGGGGTCATTCTTTCTGACTCCCTGACTCTAAACCAGAGAGGAGACTGCTATGAGCTGTTGGAGCAGTTCTCCCCCCTGTTCTCCCTTACTCCTGGACTGACCCACCTCTGTGTTCATGATATTGACACCGGTGACAGTCTCCCTGTGAAGAACAAAATTTACAGGTTGTCGGATAAGGTGAAGGCCAGCATCAAGGAGGAGGTCTCCAAGATGTTGACTCTAGGGTTTATCGAGAAATCCAGTAGTCCCTGGGCCAGCCCAGTGGTGTTGGTCCCTAAGGCTACTTCCCCAGGTGCGAAGCCAGAACTCCGGTTCTGTGTGGACTACCGGGGTCTCAACTCAGTCACACGGACTGATGCTCACCCCATCCCCCGAGCTGATGAGCTCGTTGACAGGCTGGGCGCTGCCAAGTTCCTGAGTACGTTTGATCTTACTTCGGGGTACTGGCAGATCACCCTGACTGAGGGGGCTAAGGAAAGATCCGCATTTTCAACCCCTGATGGCCATTACCAGTTCCGGGTGATGCCGTTTGGATTGAAAAATGCCCCCGCTACCTTCCAACGGTTGGTTAACGGGGTCCTAGCTGGCAAGGATGCCTTCTGTGCAGCCTACCTGGATGACATAGCTGTCTAGAGTTCCAGCTGGGAGGAACACCTGCTTCACCTCAAGGAGGTGCTTCAGGCCCTGCAACAGGCAGGCCTGACCATCAAGGCTAGTAAGTGCCAGATTGGGCAGGGTTCCGTGGTGTACTTGGGACACCTAGTGGGTGGTGGCAAGGTGCAGCCTCTCCAGGCCAAGATTGAAACTATCAAGGCCTGGCAACCACCGCGAACGCAGACTGAGGTGACAGCCTTTTTAGGCCTCACAGGATACTACCGCAGATTTGTCAAGGGCTATGGTACCATTGTATCACCCTTGACAGAGCTCACTTCCAAGAAACAACCTAGGTTGGTGAATTGGACAGAGGCTTGTCAGAAAGCCTTTGACGCCCTGAAGGAAGCCATGTGCACGGCCCCCGTGCTCAAGGCCCCTGACTACTCCCAGGAATTTATCGTGCAGACAGACGCTTCAGAGCATGGCATAGGGGCAGTCCTAGCACAGCTAAATGAGGAGGGCCGAGATCAACCGGTAGTCTTTATTAGCAGAAGGCTATTACCACGGGAACAGAGGTGGAGTGCTATTGAGAGAGAAGCTTTTGCTGTGGTCTGGGCACTAAAGAAGCTAAGACCCTACCTGTTTGGGACTCACTTCCGGGTCCAGACAGACCACAGGCCCCTCAGATGGCTCATGCAGATGAGGGGTGAGAATCCAAAACTCTTGAGGTGGTCCTTTTCCCTACAGGGGATGGACTTTACGGTGGAACATCGCCCAGGGGTTGACCACGCCAATGCTGATGGTCTCTCCAGGTACTTCCGCCTTAGCGATGAGAGCTCCAAGGTGGTCGGGTAGCTCTCCCCACTTTCAGCTGGGGGACACACATGTTAGACCTGACAGCCTTAGGGTAGTCACCCCTAACTTTTTGCCTGCCTCCCTCCACTTTGTGGACACTGTTTTTGCTGGTTTTTAGACTCTGCGCACTTTACCACTGCTAACCAGTGCTAAAGTGCATATGCTCTCTCCCTTAAAACATGGAAACCTTGAATCATACCTGATTGGAATATTAATTTACTTATAAGTCCCTAGTAAGGTGCACTTTATGTGCATAGGGCTGGTAAATTAAATGCTACTAGTGGGCCAGCAGCACTGGTTGTGCCACCCACTTAAGTAGCCCCTTTTCCTCGTCTCAGGCCTGCCATTGCAAGGCCTGTGTGTGCAGTTTCACTGCCACCTCGACTTGGCATTTAAAAGTACTTGCCAAGCCTAGAACTCCCCTTTTTTTTACATATAAGTCACCCTTAATGTGTGCCCTAGGTAACCCCTAGAGCAGGGTGCTGTGTGGGTAAAAGGCAGGACATGTACCTGTGTAGTTATATGTCCTGGTAGTGTAAAACTCCTAAATTCGTTTTTACACTACTGAGAGGCCTGCTCCTTCATAGGCTAACATTGGGGCTGCCCTCATACACTGTTGAAGTGGCAGCTGCCTATCTGAAAGGAGCAGGAAGGTCATATTTAGTATGGCCAGAATGGTAATACAAAATCCTGCTGACTGGTGAAGTCGGATTTAATATTACTATTCTAGAAATGCCACTTTTAAAAAGTGAGCATTTCTTTGCACTTAAATTCTTCTGTGCCTTACAATCCACATCTGGCTGGGCTTGGTTGACAGCTCCTTGTGCATTCACTCAGACACACCCCAAACACAGGGTACTCAGCCTCACTTGCATACATCTGCATTTTGAATGGGTCTTCCTGGGCTGGGAGGGTGGAGGGCCTGCTCTCACACAAAGGACTGCCACACCCCCTACTGGGAACCTGGCAGACAGGATTTAACTGAAAGGGGACCTGATGCACTTCTTAGCCACTCTTTGAAGTCTCCCCCACTTCAAAGGCACATTTGGGTATAAAACAGGGCCTCTGCCCTACCTCATCAGACACTTGCTGGAGAAGAAACCTGAACCAGAAACTACATCCTGCCAAGAAGAACTGCCTGGCTGCTCAAAGGACTCACCTGTCTGCTTTCTACAAAGGACTGCTGCCTTCCTGTTGGCCTGCTGCCTTGCTGAACTCTTGTCTGGCTGTGAAAGTGCTCTCCAAGGGCTTGGATAGAGCTTGCCTCCTGTTCCCTGAAGTCTCAGGACCAAAAAGACTTCCCTCTTTCGCTTGGACGCTCCGTGCGCCGAAAATTTCGACACACAGCTTGTTCCGCGGCGAGAAAAACGCCGCACACCAACGCTGATCGACGCAACGCTCTTGGGACGATCGAAAATCCAACGCACGGCTTTGCATGGACAACGCCGCCCGACCTTTAGAGGAGAAATCGACGCAACGCCTGCCGTGAGATCGTAATTTCGACACGCAGCCCCGCAGAACGACGCGCAGCCGAAAAACAAGCAGGAAAATCCACGCACAGACCCGGGACATCTGGTAATCCCCGCGATCCACGAAAAGAGACTGTCCGCGCCGGAAAACGACGCACGACTTCCCCGCGTGGAAAATAACGACGCAAGTCTGTGTGTGCTGAGGAGAAATCGACGCACACACCCTTTTTCCACGCACCTCTTCTTTTGTGGCCCTCTGAGGAGATTTTTCCATGCTAAACCAGGTACTTGTGCTTGAAAGAGGCTTTGTTTACATTCTAAAGACTTAAGACACTTTATATCACTTTTCAGTGATATCTCTACAATTTCCCATTGCAACTTTATTCTTTTTGACCTACAATTATCCTGATAAATATTATATATTTTCTAAACACTGTGTGGTGTATTTTTGTGGTGCTATATGGTGGTATTGTATGATTTATTGCACAAATACTTTACACATTGCCTTCTAAGTTAAGCCTGACTGCTCGTGCCAAGCTACCAGAGGGTGGGCACAGGATAATCTTGGATTGTGTGTGACTTACCCTGACTAGAGTGAGGGCTTTTGCTTGGACAGGGGGTAACCTGACTGCCAACCAATAACCCCATTTCTAACAGGGAGGCATAGAGTGGAGTGGCCTGCAGTCAAATAATGTAGAGTGGAGTGGCAAACTGTGGATTGGTGTACATTGGAACAGAGTTGAGTGGTGTAGAGTGGAGTGACATACAGTAGAGTGGAGTAGATGGCATAGATTGGAGTGGTGTACAGTGGAGTTTAGTAGAGTGGGATAGAGAAGAGTGGAGTGGCATAGAATGGAGTCGGTAGAGTGGTGTGGCATAGAATAGAATGACAGAGTGGATTGGCATACATTAGAATAGCATACAGTGGAGTGGTGTACAGTGAAAGACATACGGATGGATAGCGTAAAGGGGAGTCGTATACAGTGGAGTTGCGTACAGTAGAATGATGTAGAGTGAAGTGGCATAGAGTGTGGTGACTTAAAGTGGAGTGGCATTTAGTGGAGTGGTGTAGAGTGAAGTGGTGTAGACTACAATAGCATACTGTGGAGCAGTGTATAGTGGAGCGGCCTGGAGTGGAGTGTGGTAAAGTGGATTAGTGTACAGTGGAGAAGCGTAGAATAGAGTAGGGCAGAGTGGAGTGACATAGAGTGGAGTGGCATAGAGTGGAATAGCATACAGTAGAGTGGCACAGAGTTGGGTGGCATAGAGTTGAGTTTTGTACAGTGGAATGAGATATAGTGCAGTGGCATAGAGCAGATTAACGTAGAGTGGAGTGGCAAACAGTGGAATAGCATACAATAAAGAGGGGTAGAGTTGAGTGGCATAGAGCATAGTTGTGTAGAGTGGAGTGTAGTATAGTGTAGTGGCAAAGAGTGGATTAGCTCAGAATGTTGAGGCATAAAGTAGAGTGGCTTACAGTGGAGTGGAGTAGATTTCAGCAGTGTAGAAGGGAGTGGCATAGAGTGGAATAGTGTACAGTGAATTGGTGTAGAGTGAACTAGAGTGAAGTGGCATTAAATGGAGTGGAATAGGGTACAGTGAAATGGCATATAGTTTAGTGGTGGAAAGTAGAGTGGTGGAGAGTAGAATAGTGTAGAGTGGAGTGGCATAGAGAGTAGCTGTGTAGACTGGAAGAGCATATAATGGAATGGAATGGAGTGAAGTCTGGCACAGTGGAGTGGCATAGACTAGAATGAAGTAGAGTGGGATAGTATGGAGTGGAATAGTATACAGTGGAGTGACATAAAGTGGAGTGGGGTACAGTGGAATGGCAGAGACTGGAGTGGTGTTCAGTATAGTGGCATAGAGTGGTATAGCATACAGTGAAATGGTGTAGAGTGTGGTGGTGTAGAATGGACTGGCATAGAGTGAAGTGACATAGTGTAGAATAGCGTACGGTAGATTGGCATTAAGTGTGATGGCAGAGAGTGAAGTGGCATACGGTAGAGTGAGCTTCAGTGTAGTGGCATGCAATGGAACAGCGTAGATTGGAGAGGCATATTGTGGAATGACTTAGAGTGGAGTGATGTAGAGTGGAGTGGCATAGACTGTAAAAGCATAGAGTGGAATGGCATAGAGTGGAGTTGTGTATGGTGAAATAGCTTACAGTGGAGTGGCCTAAAGTGTAATATCATACCATAGAGTGGTATACAGTGGAGTGGCACAGAGTGGAATGGGATATAGTGGAGTGGTATATAGTGGACTATTGTACAATGGAGTGAAGAAGAGTGGAGTGACATAGAGTAGAATACCATACAGTGCACTGGCATAGAGTGGAGTGGCATAGAGTGAAAAGGTGTAGAGTGGAGTGTGGTATTTTAAACAGACATAGGCCCTCATTTTGACCTATTGGAAAGACCGCCGAGGTACCGCCGTGCTGAAGACTGCCAGTGCAGGTGGTTTGCCACACAGCGTATTATGACTGCTGGCAGCCCTCCGTCCTTTTTCGGACGGAGAGCTGCCAGCATCCATACTGACGGCCGGCGGGGAAGTGGAGGCTGCTCCACCTCTACCGCCACGTCATCAGAACACCGCCCACCAAATCACGTCCCATGATTCGGTGTGGCGGTGTTCTGGTGACCGGGTGCTGGCGGCGGAGCAGCCCCCATGGATCCCGTTCCCTCCCGGAGGATCACCGGAACAGGTAAGGTGATCGTCCGTTAGGAGAGGGGGCGGGGGTGTTGTGTGTTGTGTGCGTGCATGGGGGTGTGAGTGTGAGTGTGTAGAGGGGGTGTGTGAGTGCGTGTATGCATCCGGGGGGATGTTGTGTGTTTGGAAATGTCTGCGTGTCTGTCTGTTTGTATGTCTGTGAGTATGTGTGCATGTATGTCTGTATGTATATGTGCGTTTATGACTGTGTGTCTGTTGGAATGTTTGTTAGTATGTGTGCATGTATGTGTGGTGGTGGTGTCTGTGTGCGTGAAGGGGGCTGTGTGTCGATGTTGGGGGTGGGTGGGGAGGGGAGGGGTGTCCTGCAACCTTTGGGGGGTGGTGGGGGTGGTGGGGGTCGAGGGTGTGGGGGGAGGATGCAGGGGTGTGGGTGAGGTGTGGGGGAGACCCTATCAGTGCCAAGGAGAGAATTCCCTGGCACTGATAGTGCCTATAGCCATGGATTTCGTGGCGGTACAAAACCCCATGAAATCCATGGCGGTATGCAGGGTTGTGATACCGCCGGCGGTGTAGTGACAGCCGCTGGTCTGGAGACCGAAGTCTCCAGCCCAGCAGTCGTTACCACCCTGGCGGTCAGAGTGGAGAAATGGTGGTTTAGCATGGCGGTCACCGCCATGCTTCTAATGCAATTTTTTTTTATGCCGGCCTGTTGGCGGTATTACCGCCATTTCTCCACTGACCACCAGGGTTGTAATGAGGGCCATACTGTGAAAGTGGGTGAACAGATGTAGATGTAATATGGCAGGAATCTATGGGGTGAAAATGCTAAAGTTTTGTGTTTAAGTCATGAGGGTCTAAATACTTTGTTATATATTGTGTTGCTGTATATTGTGGAAACCTTGCGGTATACCATGGTACATGCCAATGAGAAGGCAATTTATGAATGGGTAATGGGTGACTTCATAAAACGTAAAAGGCAGCCATGTACTTTTCAGCACACTTTGCTTGTACTGCAGGCTCTGTATATTTTTTTAATATTTAGAAACTTATAAATAATTTTCCCTACCTATTCCAACTTAAATAAAGTGGTAATAGGAAGTGAAAAAAATAGAAGGCCTAGTACTTATCTATATCTGAGGCCCTAGCCCACAACACAGTCAATGTGTACCTAAAACAACATAGTTGCATTCAACCTTTTTAAAGGCAGTTATTATCCAATCACATATTGCCTTGTCATTGTTCCGTACCACAATACTTTTGTGAAATACTTCAAAATACCACCAAATATCTTGAACCTACTGCAACAACAGATATCTCTAAAGTAAAATGCCTTATACCTTGAAAACACTTATCTGTCCTACCTAAAAAGATCATCTATTCACCACAATCTATTTCCTTGTCAAATGTCATTCAAATCTATTCAGAGGTTTTTACGCTACATGTGGCACAAAAGTCAATGAAAAATGCATTGATAAAATAATGGCCCTCATTATGACATTGGCAGTAAATCCTGCTTACCGCCACGCTGACAGCCGCTAACATAACGCCGCAGTGGAAAATATCCATTCACCATATTATGACACTCACAGCAATCCAACAGAATACAGCCACATACAAAAATCTGCCAGACCAAAGGTCAGTGCAAAAGTGGCAGACCCAACACCCATATTGTTACACCAACAAAACAATGGCCATCACATTATGACCCACGAACCACCACGGCGGACATTCAGTGGTGGTAAACCATTGGCAGTACATACTGCTGCACTCAGAATGGACACCCGCATGCAAAACAACAATACATGGGCCAATACGAAAAACCCATACCTGTCACCCATACACACACCACACCCAAACACCCACATCACTATAAAACATACACCGACAATACCCACAATCCCTTACAAACAGAAATTGTCACCAGGAGACTGAGAAGAGGAACACAGAGACAACTAGACACAAACACCACTCACACCCATACATCCCTCACACACTCCACAACACACACGCCACCACATTACTAAACACACTCTCACCAACATACACCACACAACACCACAAAGGCACCCCTGTTTCACTGAGGAGGAGTTAAGGGTCATGGTAGACAAAATTGTCAGGGTAGAGCCACAGCTGTTTGGAGCACAGGTACAGCAGATATCCATTGCCAGGAAGATGGAGCTATAGTTGAGAATCGTGGACAGGGTGAACGCCGTGGGACGGCAATCAAGAACCTGGGACAACATCAGAAAGTGGTGGAACTGCCTACGGGGGGAAGGTACGTTCCATAGCAGCAAGACACCAGCTCGCCATACAAAGGACTGGCGGTAGACCCACACCTCCTCCCCCATAGCTCACAGCATGGGAGGAGCTAGTCTGGCACTACTGCATCCTGAGGGACTCACTGGAGTAGCCGGAGGACTGGACACTGGTAAGTCAACATTTACCACTTATCACCCCCATACCTTCATGCCATCACACCCCCTCACCCTCACCCCCATCACTCCACTACATCCCGCACACTGCACTTACACAATGACTAACCACAATGCGAAACCCTGCATGGCATACCAATGCATGGACACCCTTCCCAGCCCTGCATGGACACCCATCCCTAAAGCATACACAGCATAGGGAAACCAACATTCCCACATCACCATACCCAAGCAAATGGTGGCAGGGCAACACCAACAATAGAGGGGAAGCCACGGCTGTAAAATATATCATACACATAAAGCATAATACATCACGTACATCCCCACATGTAACTCAGCCAATGTCAGTGGAGAGGAGGTGCCACCACTATCCAGTCCCCCAAGAGAAGATGCCCCCAGTGATGACAGTAACTCTGGACTTCAGGATCTGGAGGACCTACTTGGCCTTTCAGGGACCTCTGGACAGCCAGGTTACCCAAGCACAATCACAGTCCACCACAGAGCCTCCCCCATCAGGATCCAACACCAAAGCACCCACCCAGCGTACCCACACCTCGGTCCCCAGGACACATCAATCAGCAGTGTGCCCACCTATACAGGGAACCCAAGCCACACCTCACCCAAAGACAATCAGGGACCTGGGGTCTGTGGCAGTGGGCACTGTTCAGGGGACAGTGGCACAGGCCAAGAGGGAAACTGGGAGGACTGCTGTGCACCCAGGGGGAGGAGAGGACCAGGGAACCGACTCTCCAGGAGTCACTCTCCGAGATCCTTAGAACCCTCCAACATTCACAGGATACGATGGGACAGATCCTTGACAACGTGCAGGAGAACAGGCGGAGGGACAGTATCAGGGGATTAGGGAGGACTTGCAGGCCATCAACAGCACCATGATCCCCATAGCAGGAGTGCTGTCAGACATGGCCACCATCATGAGGGAGGCAACAGCACAGCAGTGAACCCTTTTCACTAGCCACTCAACTGAGCAGCCCTCCACTTCTGCTAATGGCCAGGAGGCCCTGCCAAAGGACCCACAGTCCACAAGCATCCCTCCCCTGCTGAAAGTGAACCACCAAGCAAATGTTCCCTGTAACCTAGACAGATGGCAGAGACAATTGCCAAGACCAGTATCAGGAAATTAAACTCTCCTGGTTGTCCCCCTTGTGTCCCACACTGTCACCTTGTCCACCTTGTACTGCCTTTTCTCCCCTTCCCGTGGACACTTGAACACTGCACCTGTGCAACAAACAGACTGGAACAAAACCCTGGACTTTCCTCCATCGTCACCCCATTCCATTGCACTTTCCCCTCAATTTCTTAGCACTACAATAAACACCCTAGAACACAACTCAAATACTTGTATGTCATGTGTTAAAAAAGTGTATTAATGGAAACAGTTATATCCATTGCAAATGAACTGTACAGTGTGAGAGCACAGAAATAATGACCTGTAGCTGGCTGTAGTCAGAACCTCAATACATAGATGTCATTGCATTAACATCTGTAAAATGAGAATCCATAGGCGACATTAAGTAGAGGTAAAAAGTGGGTAATGCCATCATGCCACAGCCACACAGCATACAACAATAGTCATTGCAATGTGAAGTTGCACTGACTCACCTGTGTGTCATTGGAAGTACTGACAGATAACTGTGGTTCTGTTGTCCTCATCCTCAGCCTCTTCATCCTCACTGTCATCAGGGTCTACTGCAGCCACAGGGGAATCTCCAGTCTCCTCCTCTTGCAGAAAAGGTACGTGGCGTCTGAGGGCCAGGTTGTGAAACATGCAGCATGCAACGACTCTCTGGCAGACCTTCTCGAGTGAGTAGCAAGGGGATCCACCTGTCAGATGGAGGCACCTGAACCTGGCCTACAGGAGGCCGAAGGTTCTCTCAATAATCCTCCTGGTTTGCCTATGTTCCTCTTTATAACTAGCCCTTGTCCTAGCATTTCTCACAGGGGTCAGCAGCCACAATAGGTAGCCAGAGTTACCTGCAGGTATTGAGGGACAACATTTAGCCACACACTATCCTTTGATGTTAACATCAGAGGCATAATCTAACATACACTGGGTGGGGACGAAGGCTCATCTATAAGCCACACCCTGTGCCTCTGTAGTTGGGCCATCACATTCGGGATGCTGCTGTTTCTCAGGACAAAGGCATCATGCACTGACCCAGGATATGTCAGAAATGTACTGGTCTGCCAGACATACCATCTTCATGGAGTGGAAACTCATACGATTCCTGTATACCTGTTTATTCTGGCGAAGGGGCAAATGCAATATGTGTTCCGTCAATTGCCCCAATAATATTGTGGATAGGTCCTATTGCATAGAATCCGACCTTCACAGTGGCCAAATCTTCCACCTGGGGGAAAGCTGTGTAGCTGCACATGTGTTTTAGAAGGGCAAAAATCACTCTTGCCAGCACGATTGAGAACATTGGTTGTGACATTCCTGCTGCCAAGCCCACTGTGACTTGGAAAGAACCTGCCCCCAGGAAACGGAGCACTGATAGCACCTGCATAAGAGGGAGGATCCCAGTCCGCTGACGGATGGATGAAATCAAGTAAGTTCCTAGTCTACAGGTGAGGATAATGTGTCTGTCTTCCAGTGTAGCTGAGTGCACCAGGGGTCTTTACATGGATTGTGTCACCACCTCCTATTCATCTACAGCGGTAGTTATCTAAGGGGTACAAGAGTGAGTAGGCTGTCACAATTTGAACAACTGAACCAAAACAGCAGTCCACATGGTACACCTATGCATTGGGACAGTGTAAATGTCGAAGTTTGTGTCTATTTAACCTGTGACGCAGTAACCGTCGATAGGCCTGTTTCTCCCCCCTGAAATGGCGACCGCCTGTCCTGTATGAAGGGACAGGTGGAAGTGAGGTAATTCCACCGACGTTGGGCATTGTGGCGGTAGACGGTCTTGCACCGCCGTGCAATTCCTCATTGGATAATATTGGGCACTATGGAGTACAGTGGCCAATGGGGATGTATGCCGGCGGTGATGGTGTACACCTCCGCGGATGTGACCGCCATTTTCTAACTCAATCCTCACTTGTTTCCTGACCAGCAACAGGAGAAGACCTACACTGCATGTGCTGGTGTGACCTGTGTTTGGAACCTACCATGGCCCGTGTGACCTAGGAAAGGGCCCCAGTCTTCAATTTGGAGGAGTTGAGTGACTAGTAGATGGGGTCCTACCCTAGTATGAACAGCTGTACGGGCTTCCAGACCAACAGGTGAGTATACTTTGGACACAATGCATGTGGCATGGATGCATGGAGATGTGTGTGAAGGCATCATGTAAGGGGGGATTCTCTGTTGGCGGTGTACATGTTGTGAGCTGGCCTATGTGTGTGCCAATGGTGATGGAATTGGGTATGATGGGCCATATATGTGACAGGCTAGGCTGTTAGTTTAGTGGAGTTCTCTTGTATGCATTACCTCTGCAGGTCAGCGCCCATCAAAAGAAGGGATTATGGTGTGCCATCGCCAAGGACGTACAGACCCTAGGGGTCTATGGCAGGTAGAGCACACACTGTTGGAAACGGTGGGAGAACCTGACACGCTGGGCAGGAAAGACCATGGAGGCCCAGCTGGGGATGACCTCCCAATGAGGAAGGGGTGCCTGTCAAACCCTGAACCCCCTGATGGCCCGCATACTGGCGGTGGCCTACCCTGAGTTGGATGGGCGCTTGAGGGATTCACATCAGCCACAAGGGGGGAGTACAGTGGGTATCATTCCATATTTTGGCTAGTGGGATGGTATCCAGGTGGTGGTTGTGTGTTAGTGGGTACCCCTAAGGCCAGGCCAGACGTTGCAGCATGGGTCATCTCTAGGGTAATGGTTGCATGGCAAATACAGGTAACGTAGATTGTTAGTAGTCACTTTCGGGCAGGGCATCATGGGTCCTAGGTGTGCTGCAGTTGGCGGTGTGTGCTCCTCATCTCGCCTTGGTGACTAGCCATATCACTAGTAGTGCAATGGATATTGCTTAGGCCTGTTCCCTGCGTGTGAGGGTGCTGTGTACGCCAATGGTGGTGTTGGTGCAATATTTGACTCAGTGTTTCGTTTTTATCTTTCCCCCTCTTTTTTGTTTTTTCATCCTGTCCTTGTGTGCATTAGCATCATCTGCCGGAGGAGCAGGGGCACCGGAAACAGAGGGAGCTGCATCCCACAGGACCCTGGAGGCAGAGTCCCTCGACGCCGAGGGAACCAGTGTGACAGAAGGCGAAGGGAGCACCACGGCGGAGACAGGAGGAGACAACACTGACTCTGATACCTCCTCCCATGGGTGCTCCCTGATGGTGATGGATACCTCTATGACCACCCCAGCTGCAGGTACAGCCGCCACCCACGTAATAGCACTGCACTCCCAGTAGCCCCTTAGCGAGTTGCCTGTGCCTGCTCACCCAAGATAGTGGGCTTCTCCTTAGCCCCAGGCACCTCAGGCCCTGCCCCAGTGAGCCCTGCTTCCCTTAGTAAAGAGGCTATTGACCTCCTGAGATCCATCTCTGTAGGGCAGTCAACCATCGTGAATGACATCCAGGGGCTGGCATCCCAGATGCAGCAATGCAATGCATTCCTGGAGGGCGTCCACTGTGGATTGGCAGCCCAACAGAGATCAATTCAGACT
Source organism: Pleurodeles waltl (assembly GCF_031143425.1). Classification (NCBI taxonomy): domain Eukaryota; kingdom Metazoa; phylum Chordata; class Amphibia; order Caudata; family Salamandridae; genus Pleurodeles; species Pleurodeles waltl. Next base: position 1,451,857,570 of record NC_090444.1, on the reverse strand, counting down.
CTGGCCTCCTCTCTGATGGCAGCAATTGTCCCTGTTTCTACCATCCCCCTTCAATTCCCACTTCCCAGTCCCATTCCCCTCAACCCCAACCCATCCCAGGCACACATACAGATGAGCATGCACACAAGACAACACACAAGAGTGGCACAGGCAAACACAAGCACCACACTTCATCCCACAGACTCTCACGCAAACACCATACAGTTGCAGACACAACAACATCTACTGCCTCCACTGTCTCCCTCTCCTACGCCGCCTCCATCACCCTCCCAGTCACGTCCACACCCACACCTGCATGCACTAAATCAACATACACTACCAGCGTCACCACACCAAGCAAAACACACACACCTCACTAACAGACACCTCCACAACAGCCATGCACACGTCCCCTCTGTCCTCTCCCACCCTGTCTGTCCCCCCTCCTAAAGGACACAGATGCAAGCATCCACACTCCCAACAGCCATCCACCTCACATCAGCATACTGCCCATGCACCTGCACCCAAGTCCAGCAGACATACACCTCCAACAACCACTCCCTCATCCTCCACTTACATTACTCCTCCCTCCTCCCACCCCACCATCACTAAAAAGCTTTTCCTTTCCCAATTTGACCTCTTCCCTCCCCCTCCTCCCCCGTCCTGCCCGTATGGGCAGGGTACCAAGGACACAGCCCAGCACCTCAGCCAAACAGTCCACGGGGACAGTTGTAGCACCTCCTACTCATTTAGGTAAGGATACCACACCTCCATCGCAGAAGGGGAAGGAGCTAGCACCACCTGTAATGAAGGGGAAGGAGCCTGCACCACCTGGAAAGAAGGGAAAGGAGCCTGCACCACCTGGAAATAAGGGGAAGGAGCCTGCAGCTCCTGGAACGAAGGGGAAGGGGCATGCACCACCTGTGAAGAAGGAAAAGGAGCCTGCACCACCAGGCAGAGAGGGGAAGAGCCCATCCACCCCTGCCAAGAAGGGTAAAAGATCCACGCCCCATGTACAGGAGGAGACGAAGCACTGTACACCAGCGGAGGCTGTCAGACTGATACCTTCACCAGCTGTTACGGGGCCCCCACCGCCAGCTGAGGAAGTGTAGACATCAGAAAGTACAGAGGCTGCCCAGGAGGCTCCTCCATCCACCACCACAGTGCAGTCATCAAAGAGTTCAGAGGCTGGCCAGGAGGCTCCTCAATCCATCACCACAGTGCAGCCATCAGAGAGTGCAGCGGCTGGCCAGGAGGCAACTCCATCCACCACCGCAGTGTAGCCGTCACCAGCAGCAGACACCATGTAGGCCACACTCCAGGGGCTGCTGTGTGAGTTGCCCCCTCCAGAACCAGTGAGCAAGTCACCCACTCCAGAGACCATTGTCTTGCACTCCCCAGGACAGAGCAATGAGCATGGAGCCCCCTCCAGAACCAGTGGGCAAGTCACCCACTCCCGAGACTGTGGCCTTGCACTCCCCAGGACAGAGCAATGGGCATGTTGCCCCCTCCAGAACCAGTGGGCAAGTCACCCACTCCAGAGACTGTGGCATTGCATTCCCCAGTACAGAGAAATGGGCTCGGAGCCCCATCCAGAACCAGTGGGTACGTTCCCGTGTTAGGCAGAGGTGCTCCCCATCCCTCTGAGGTGCCTTCCCACTTGCAAAATGATGCCCCTGCAGTGTTTTCCATGGATGTGTCAGGATACAGGTTGGGCCTTGGACTGTGCCCTGTGGCCTTGTGTACCCTTATGACTTTGGACTGGGCATTGGCCCTTTATTTACATCTGTAAATATATGTGGTTTGTGTGGTGGGTTTTGCTACGCTAATACATTGTCAGTACTCCAGTAATCTGATCCGTGTTTTATTATACCATGTGTCCTGTGCCATTGGTTTACGTGTGCAGCTGGTTGTGTATGGTGTGTGTGTGTCGGATGTGTTTTGTGCATGTGTGTGTCACACTCGTTTTCCTCCCACCATCCCTTGTGTACTAGGCGGCTGTGGTCACCATCGTCCTCGGCGTTGGTGTTCCAGGTGGAACATGACGTAGAAGATCATCGGGAAAAATTGCAGTTCTGCTTCCATGGCGGCATGGATCTTCCATGTGTCTCCAATGGTGAGTCCTTTCACTTCTGAGCTGTGTTTCTGCCAGGCTTTTGTTGGCGTTGGTACCACTCTGGAAAAGGGGGCAGTTTCCTGTGTCATAATATGGTGGGTGGTGCTTTGTCTTCCGCCTGGCTGTTGTTGGCTACGGCCGTGGTGAGTGTTGTTTCTGTCCTGGTGTTTGGTGTGATACTTTGGCTGTCTATGGGAGTTATCACCACCCTGGTCATAATTTGTCAGATGTTACTGCCAGCCTGTTGGCGGGATTACTGCCACTTTATCACTCACCGCCAGGGTCATGATAGGGCCAATGTGTTTTGGGCCCCCATTTATCTTTGCACCCCCTTGACCAATCACTGTAAAACTTTCCATAATCTGCCAGTGTAGAAAAAGCTATATGTCTGGAAAGTTTTGTGGAGATTTCTTCAATGGTGATAAAGTTATTAGCAAACATAAATCAGAGGAATTGTTTTACTTTGGATTATTAACCATAAGTACGGAGAGGGTATTGCCACTTTGTAATATATATATATATATATATATATATATATATATATATATATATATATATTACTCAGTGGCAGTCACCACTTGGTAGTCATAGTTCAGTCAGTTGTTCCATAGGAAAAGTGTTTTTTGTGTTGCTAATAACTTTGGCACCCTTTTGACGATTCTCCAGAAGTGTCCTAAAAATGTGCTACTTTTTGACTAGTTTGTGGATAGAAAGTCTGGGTAATCTGTCAATTGGGGGGTTAAGAAAATAGGTGGGGTCCCAAAACGCAAAATCACACTGCATTTTCCATGGACTCTTTTAAGATGGGCTACAACAAAAACTGTTGATGGAATTACACCAAAATCAGATCTTGATCTTGGTCCGAAGTTTGTTCTTTTTGTGGTTTAGTGTAAATCCGTTCAGTATTGTTTGAGGAATTAAGGTTAAAGAAAAACAGCTACCTGGACAGCTGTTGTCCACATATGTTCTTATTGGTCAATTTAAAGGGGACTAGTCAATCCTGATTGGTTGGTTTCAACCTGAACAGTATGTTTTGCAGCCATTACAAGAATCAGGGTCATGGTCCCTGTGTCCTGTAAATTAATTAAAAAAATATGTATGGGGCAGAGTGAGCATACCCGGACCCCAAAGGACAGGTGGAGGGTGAGACCCCACCCCACTTTTAATAGCTGGCCACAATATGGACAGAATGCGGTGGCAGCCATCACAGGACTCAGGGACATGGACCCCCTTGAAATGGAATCTAGTGAATGACAGATTTTTATGGTCACAAAAAAGCGTACATATTGAGGGTGAAAACAGATTCTAGTTACAATATTAATCATTTGTGGGTGGGGCCATATTCATTTTAGGAATTATAGTGTGTTCTAAGGTGATTTTGCCCTGTAAAAATGCTAATCTTCTGCTGGGATTTCATGACTCATGTGTGACAGACAACTGTTTTCTCATGTTTTTCTATTGGAGGCAATGAAATGTACTCCAGAAGCTAAAGTAAGAGCATATTTTCTATAGATGCACACTACCGTTCTCAGCCATGTGAGAATAAAATCTGACATTCTCAATAAAACATGTACTTCCATCAGGAGCAGCCTGTCAGTTGATTCCCCTGTGTTGTAGTGCATCCTCACAGACTGTTCTGTTCTAAAGGACAATTAGAGCGCTAATAGTCTTGCTTATGACAAACGTGTGATAAATGAGGAGCTCTTGATTGAATCAAACTGGTAAAACTTAAAACATTTCATTTAGAAAGAAACAAAATGAGATGGTTCATTTTGTCATAGTAATTATTGTTAGTACTTTAGAAAGCAAAATTAGCACACATTGTAAATGAGTTACCATACATCTTCTTCTTATATTTCTTTAAAATTTGTGATATGCACACTGAAACAAGCACTTTCAATAGCAGACTTCCAGGTACCTCCCTGGTGATAAATAGCCACTGTGTTTTAATGAGCAGGTAGAGTACTAACATTCTGAATGTATGCCAAAAGTGTGCCACATATGCGATATGACCCTTTTTCTCCAGGATGTCAGAGTTCCCTCACCAGGAGCAATTAACGTATTGAAACACTTTGATGCAGTTTTGAGCCTGCTTATTATTTGGCAGAAATCCCATTTGTTCACACTGCTTGGAGATGCCGCCCCTCATCTGAACCTGTGCAGACTCGCCTGGAGCCCTGCAGGTCTTCAATATTTACATGATAAAATATACCATAACCAGCAAGATCAACTAGATAGTAATGTTTTGGCAGCCATCAGAGCTCTTCGAACTAGTCTAAACTTTTGGATGACATTACCATTACTTGTGGCTGGCAAAATATCGGTGGCTAAGATCATGGTGCTCCAGAGCTTTATTTTTTTGCCATGTCGCAATTACTGTTGCCTCGCCAGATATTCCAGGACCTGAAATACTTACTTTAAGAACTGTTCTGGGGGACAGGCAGGCATAGGGTGGTTCTAACAAAGTTGCAGCACCCAGTTGAGGAGGGAGGACTGGTGGTGCCTGACCTAGAGTGTTATTAGTGCTACTAAAGTGGTTGAAAATATTGGCTTGCATAGGAGTGTTGGGTGGGATCGAGGGGTGGGCTGACTCTGGGGGTTATTCCAACTTTGGAGGAGGTGTTAATCCGTCCCAAAAGTGACGGTAAAGTGACGGATATACCACCAGCCGTATTACGAGTTCCATAGGATATAATGGACTCGTAATACGGCTGGTGGTAAATCCGTCACTTTTCCGTCAGTTTTGGGACGGATTACCACCTCCTCTAAAGTTGAAATAACCCCCTATGTGTTTAATCATGTAGGTGGTTTGTACCAGGATGGAGTGTTGCTTGTGTTTGAAGAATTTGGTATACCAGGAGACAATTTCTGTTGCCCAGGGCAGTGGTTGCAACAATAGGAATCATTGGGGGAATAGAGGTCCTGAACGGGTAACCAAGTGTTTCAGTTACTCTTTACACTGTCAGGTTGTGTGAATGTGGTCACATGTCTATAGCATGCTATACTTGCTGGAGTTCCTACTTCCCTCACTGATCTGAAAGAAATTTGGGAAATGGACCTAGATTCAGGTTACTGATATGGACTAAGAGATGATATAAGCACATGTCCGTTGCATTTCTTTTAATTCCAGGTTCAAATATATATTCTACACAGAGCTTACCTTATTCCTGGAAAAATCAATAGGTTTTATCTGACGCCCGCTGTGAAATGTCAATGATGTGGGTAACTAGGGAAGAAATATTTCATTCGGTATGGTCCTGCCCATCCTTTGTGGAGTTCTGGGTAGCTGTAATGAACTGTGTTAATGAAATAACTTTATGAGCGATCCCTTGTACACCACTGGCCTGCATACTTGGGGGGCACCCTCGCCCCAAAAAGAGGAAAACCACTAATGGATTTATTGACTTAGCATTGATTCTAGCAAAACAAGAATTGACAATGCATTGGAAGTCTCTGTGAGACCCTCTAATCATTAAATGGTAAGAGTAACTGGTTAAATGGGATGGTATTGAGAGTGCTGTGTTATTTTGAGAGATGAAAAGAGGGTGGGGAACGATTGAAAGGGCTAGATCATGGTAACACCATATGGATTGCTTCCTGGCCCCGAACAATGACACAGACATGTCCAATAGCACAATCATTTCTCAGGAGGATGTAGAGTGTGGTAATAACTGACCTTGGATGGATCATCTTGGGTGGGACTTCGAACTCCTGTGGCGAACTATGAGAATATTGGCCACTGGAGTGCACTATATATGACAGCTTGGCTAGGTGGGGAAATTAGTTGTTTTTGTTTGCTAGGTAGAAGCTGTAGTGGATTAATGATATGTTAAAATATGTATTGCACTCAGACTGTACTTGCTTGCCTATTATTTTTAACCTATTTATTATATGTGCTTGCTTGCTTGTCTTTGCATTAAGACTGTACTTGCTTGCTTGTCATTTTTAACCTATTCATTTTACTTTCATGCATGTTTGTCATTTTAACCTTTTTGCAATATACACTTGCTTAATTGTCATTTTAACCTATTTCTTATATGTATTTGCTTGCTTCAAATTTTTTAACCTATTTACTATGTACTGTCATAGTGCATTATTAATTAATTTTATCCTGGAAGCTGTTACCTTATGTTTTTATTAAAAACAACAACATTTTGTTTAAACGAAGTGTGCCATATCTGAATGCCATCTTGATAGAATTGAAGTAGAAAACTGAAAGCATTTTGTGCTGGGGATACTGCGGTTAATGAGGATATTAGGGAGCTTCACAACAAAAAAATCTCTTTATATGACCACCAGAGGAAAAAGAGCCCAACTGTAGCACACATATCACCCATATGTTCTTCAAGTATAGCCCAATGACGGAAGTGTGCAAAATGCTTATTATTTATTTATGTATTTATTTGACCCAAATGCATTACAATGTCTCAATCCAGCAGGAAAGTGGCAGCAGCATTAAATGCTGACACTGTAGGGTGCACCAGCACAATCGCAATGCTCACAGTCTACACAGCAGACATTGAGCATTGCAAGAGTGTTGTGTAGGGTGGCCCATGTTAAGTGCATGGGCAGTGCAGGGAATGCCCCTGTGGCCAGCCTTCCCATGGCAGTGATACCGCCATGAAAAGGCTGGCAGAGCCCCAGGTTGTTCTCAGCAGGGCAACCCTGCATGCAGGGCCGCCCTGGCTGATACCGACCTCCACCACTGTCTGCCCATCGGGATCACCGACCCCAGCGGAGACGGCGGGACCCTGGCAATCTGATCATCACGGTCGTAATGTGATGGCCAGACCACCACAGCTGCGGCAGTACTGACCGGCACCGCACTTCTGGTGCTTTCAAGAACGCCAGCTTTGTAATCAGGCCCTAGGTGATTTATCCAGAAACACAGGATATTGAGTCAATGTCAGAATTCGAACCTGTTTCCCCAATTGCAGTCAGCAGCTCTGGCCTTAACCCCTTCTGTGCCGCGGACGTAGTGGTTACGTCCAGCGGCACAGTGCTGCTGTGCCGAGGACGTAACCACTACGTCCTCGGCACACAGCCTAGAGGGAGCGCTCTCGCTCCCTCTGTGTGCTTCCCCCCCACCCCCCAAAGTCAGGGATGGAAGGGGAAGCCCTTCCCCTTCCACCCCGACCCCTCCCACCCCCCCCATAATGACGTCAGCGTGCGATCGCGCGCTGACTTCATTATGGGATCCTCGCCACACAGGAAGCCATTTGCTTCCTGTGCGGCGACGAGAGAAGAGGTGAGTTCCTCTTCCCGGTGGGTGGGGGGTTGGGGCTAAAGAGGCACCGGGGAAAAAGAAAGGCTTTTCCTTTTCCCCGGTGTCTCTTTGAGCATTCCTGCTGCCCGATCGCATTGCGATCGGGCAGCAGGAATGCCCACTAGACACCAGGGATTTGTTTTTTTTGTTGTTGTTTCCTGTTTTTGGCACGCGGGGAGCGGCCCCTTGGGCAAGGGTCGCTCCCCTTTAGGGGGCAATTACTACGGCCATTTCTGCCCCCCTTGGGGGCAGATCTGGCTACTTTTTAGCAAGGATCTGCCCCCAAGGGGGGCAGAAAACACTAGATCACCAGGGATTTATATTGGTATGTGCATTTATGTGTGGGGGGGTGCCCCCTTGGGCAAGGGGCGCCCCCCCCAAGGGGGCAGAGAACTGTTGGCCTTTTCTGCCCCCCTTGGGGGCAGATCAGGCTATTTTTTTTAGGTCCATCTGCCCCCAAGGGGGGCAGAAGCCACTTAGGCACCAGGGATTGTGTGTGAAGTGGATGGGGGGGCGCCCCCTTGGGCAAGGGTCGCTCCCCTTTGGGGGGCATGTCTTTTAGGGCCATTTCTGCCCCCCTTGAGGGCAGATTGGCTACTTTTTAGCCAGATCTGCCCCCAAGGGGGGCAGAAAACACTAGCTCACCAGTTGTTTTTTATTTTTATGTGTATTTATGTGGGGGGGGTGCCCCCTTGGGCAAGGGGCGCCCCCCCCAAGGGGGCAGAGAACTGTTGGCCTTTCCTGCCCCCCTTGGGGGCAAATCGGCCTATTTTTTTTAGGTCCATCTGCCCCCAAGGGGGGCAGAAGCCACTTAGGCACCAGGGATTGTGTGTGTAGTGGATGGGGGGGCGCCCCCTAGGGCAAGGGTCGCTCCCCTTTGGGTGCATGTCTTTTAGGGCCATTTCTGCCCCCCTTGAGGGCAGATCAGCCTATTATTTTTAGGCTGATCTGCCCCAAGGGGGGCAGAAACCACTAGAACGCCAGGGATTTTTTTTTATGTGTTTATTTTTGTGGGGGGGGCGTCCCCTTGGGCACGGGGCGCCCACCCAAGGGGGGCATGGACCTGTTGCCCATTTCTATACCCCCTGGGGGCAGATGGGCCTATTTTCTTAGGCCCACCTTCCCCCAAGGGGGGCAGAAGCCACTTAGACACCAGGGATAGTGTGTGTGTGTGTGTGTGTGTGTTAGTGGATGGGGGGGGCCTTGGGCAAGGGTCGCCCCCCACTTTGGGGGCACATGTACCCAGGCCATTTCTGCACCCCTTGGAGACAGATCAGCCTATTATTTTTAGGCTGGTCTGCCCCCGAGGGGGGCAGAAACTACTAGAACGCCAGGGATTTTTTTTTATTTGTTTATTTTTTTGGGGGGGCGTCCCCTTGGTCACGGGGCGCCCCCCCAAGGGGGGCATTGACCTGTTGCCCATTTCTACACCCCCTGGGGGCAGATGGGCCTATTTTCTTAGGCCCACCTGCCCCCAAGGGGGGCAGAAGCCACTTAGACACCAGGGATAGTGTGTGTGTGTGTGTGTGTTAGTGGATGGGGGGGGCCTTGGGCAAGGGTCGCCCCCCACTTTGGGGGCACATGTACCCAGGCCATTTCTGCACCCCTTGGAGACAGATCAGCCTATTATTTTTAGGCTGGTCTGCCCCCAAGGGGGGCAGAAACTACTAGAACGCCAGGGATTTTTTTTTATTTGTTTATTTTTTTGGGGGGGCGTCCCCTTGGTCACGGGGCGCCCCCCCAAGGGGGGCATTGACCTGTTGCCCATTTCTACACCCCCTGGGGGCAGATGGGCCTATTTTCTTAGGCCCACCTGCCCCCAAGGGGGGCAGAAGCCACTTAGACACCAGGGATAGTGTGTGTGTGTGTGTTAGTGGATGGGGGGGGCCTTGGGCAAGGGTCGCCCCCCACTTTGGGGGCACATGTACCCAGGCCATTTCTGCACCCCTTGGAGACAGATCAGCCTATTATTTTTAGGCTGGTCTGCCCCCGAGGGGGGCAGAAACTACTAGAACGCCAGGGATTTTTTTTTATTTGTTTATTTTTTTGGGGGGGCGTCCCCTTGGTCACGGGGCGCCCCCCCAAGGGGGGCATTGACCTGTTGCCCATTTCTACACCCCCTGGGGGCAGATGGGCCTATTTTCTTAGGCCCACCTGCCCCCAAGGGGGGCAGAAGCCACTTAGACACCAGGGATAGTGTGTGTGTGTGTGTGTGTTAGTGGATGGGGGGGGGCCTTGGGCAAGGGTCGCCCCCCACTTTGGGGGCACATGTACCCAGGCCATTTCTGCACCCCTTGGACACAGATCAGCCTATTATTTTTAGGCTGGTCTGCCCCCAAGGGGGGCAGAAACCACTAGAACGCCAGGTTGTTTTTTTATTTGTTTATTTTTGTGGGGGGCGTCCCCTTGGTCACGGGGCGCCCCCCCAAGGGGGGCATTGACCTGTTGCCCATTTCTACACCCCCTGGGGGCAGATGGGCCTATTTTCTTAGGCCCACCTGCCCCCAAGGGGGGCAGAAGCCACTTAGACACCAGGGATAGTGTGTGTGTGTGTTAGTGGATGGGGGGGGCCTTGGGCAAGGGTCGCCCCCCACTTTGGGGGCACATGTACCCAGGCCATTTCTGCACCCCTTGGAGACAGATCAGCCTATTATTTTTAGGCTGGTCTGCCCCCGAGGGGGGCAGAAACTACTAGAACGCCAGGGATTTTTTATTATTTGTTTATTTTTTTGGGGGGGCGTCCCCTTGGTCACGGGCGCCCCCCCAAGGGGGGCATTGACCTGTTGCCCATTTCTACACCCCCTGGGGGCAGATGGGCCTATTTTCTTAGGCCCACCTGCCCCCAAGGGGGGCAGAAGCCACTTAGACACCAGGGATAGTGTGTGTGTGTGTGTGTGTTAGTGGATGGGGGGGGCCTTGGGCAAGGGTCGCCCCCCACTTTGGGGGCACATGTACCCAGGCCATTTCTGCACCCCTTGGAGACAGATCAGGCTATTATTTTTAGGCTGGGGTGCCCCCAAGGGGGGCAGAAACTACTAGAACGCCAGGGATTTTTTTAAATTTGTTTATTTTTTTGGGGGGGCGTCCCCTTGGTCACGGGGCGCCCCCCCAAGGGGGGCATTGACCTGTTGCCCATTTCTACACCCCCTGGGGGCAGATGGGCCTATTTTCTTAGGCCCACCTGCCCCCAAGGGGGGCAGAAGCCACTTAGACACCAGGGATAGAGTGTGTGTGTGTGTGTGTTAGTGGATGGGGGGGGCCTTGGGCAAGGGTCGCCCCCCACTTTGGGGGCACATGTACCCAGGCCATTTCTGCACCCCTTGGAGACAGATCAGCCTATTATTTTTAGGCTGGTCTGCCCCCGAGGGGGGCAGAAACTACTAGAACGCCATGGATTTTTTTTTATTTGTTTATTTTTGGGGGGGGCGTCCCCTTGGTCACGGGGCGCCCCCCCAAGGGGGGCATTGACCTGTTGCTCATTTCTACACCCCCTGGGGGCAGATGGGCCTATTTTCTTAGGCCCACCTGCCCCCAAGGGGGGCAGAAGCCACTTAGACACCAGGGATAGTGTGTGTGTGTGTGTGTTAGTGGATGGGGGGGGCCTTGGGCAAGGGTCGCCCCCCACTTTGGGGGCACATGTACCCAGGCCATTTCTGCACCCCTTGGACACAGATCAGCCTATTATTTTTAGGCTGGTCTGCCCCCAAGGGGGGCAGAAACCACTAGAACGCCAGGTTGTTTTTTTATTTGTTTATTTTTGTGGGGGGCGTCCCCTTGGTCACGGGGCGCCCCCCCAAGGGGGGCATTGACCTGTTGCCCATTTCTACACCCCCTGGGGGCAGATGGGCCTATTTTCTTAGGCCCACCTGCCCCCAAGGGGGGCAGAAGCCACTTAGACACCAGGGATAGTGTGTGTGTGTGTTAGTGGATGGGGGGGGGCCTTGGGCAAGGGTCGCCCCCCACTTTGGGGGCACATGTACCCAGGCCATTTCTGCACCCCTTGGAGACAGATCAGCCTATTATTTTTAGGCTGGTCTGCCCCCGAGGGGGGCAGAAACTACTAGAACGCCAGGGATTTTTTATTATTTGTTTATTTTTTTTGGGGGGCGTCCCCTTGGTCACGGGCGCCCCCCCAAGGGGGGCATTGACCTGTTGCCCATTTCTACACCCCCTGGGGGCAGATGGGCCTATTTTCTTAGGCCCACCTGCCCCCAAGGGGGGCAGAAGCCACTTAGACACCAGGGATAGTGTGTGTGTGTGTGTGTGTTAGTGGATGGGGGGGGCCTTGGGCAAGGGTCGCCCCCCACTTTGGGGGCACATGTACCCAGGCCATTTCTGCACCCCTTGGAGACAGATCAGGCTATTATTTTTAGGCTGGTCTGCCCCCAAGGGGGGCAGAAACTACTAGAACGCCAGGGATTTTTTTAAATTTGTTTATTTTTGTGGGGGGGCGTCCCCTTGGTCACGGGGCACCCCCCCAAGGGGGGCATTGACCTGTTGCCCATTTCTACACCCCCTGGGGGCAGATGGGCCTATTTTCTTAGGCCCACCTGCCCCCAAGGGGGGCAGAAGCCACTTAGACACCAGGGATAGTGTGTGTGTGTGTGTGTGTTAGTGGATGGGGGGGCCTTGGGCAAGGGTCGCCCCCCACTTTGGGGGCACATGTACCCAGGCCATTTCTGCACCCCTTGGAGACAGATCAGCCTATTATTTTTAGGCTGGTCTGCCCCCGAGGGGGGCAGAAACCACTAGAACGCCAGGTTGTTTTTTTTTTATTTATTTTTGTGGGGGGCGTCCCCTTGGTCACGGGGCACCCCCCCAATGGGGGCATTGACCTGTTGCCCATTTCTGCACCCCCTGGGGGCAGATGGGCCTATTTTCTTAGGCCCACCTGCCCCCAAGGGGGGCAGAAGCCACTTAGACACCAGGGATAGTGTGTGTGTGTGTGTGTGTTAGCGGATGGGGGGGGCCTTGGGCAAGGGTCGCCCCCCACTTTGGGGGCACATGTACCCAGGCCATTTCTGCACCCCTTGGAGACAGATCAGCCTATTATTTTTAGGCTGGTCTGCCCCCAAGGGGGGCAGAAACTACTAGAACGCCAGGGATTTTTTTTAATTTGTTTTATTTTGTGGGGGGGCGTCCCCTTGGTCACGGGGCACCCCCCCAAGGGGGGCATTGACCTGTTGCCCATTTCTACACCCCCTGGGGGCAGATGGGCCTATTTTGTTAGGCCCACCTGCCCCCAAGGGGGGCAGAAGCCATTTAGACACCAGGGATAGTGTGTGTGTGTGTTAGTGGATGGGGGGGGCCTTGGGCAAGGGTCGCCCCCCACTTTGGGGGCACATGTACCCAGGCCATTTCTGCACCCCTTGGAGACAGATCAGCCTATTATTTTTAGGCTGGTCTGCCCCCAAGGGGGTCAGAAACCACTAGAACACCAGGGATTTTTTTTATTTGTTTATTTTTGTGGGGGGGCGTCCCCTTGGTCACGGGGCGCCCCCCCCCCAAGGGGGGCATTGACCTGTTGCCCATTTCTACACCCCCTGGGGGCAGATGGGCCTATTTTGTTAGGCCCACCTGCCCCCAAGGGGGGTAGAAGCCACTTAGGCACCAGGGATGTTTTTTTTTTTTTTTTAGGGCTGTCCCCTTTGGCAAGGGTCGCTCTCCATGGGGACACACTACTAAAGGTATTTTATGGCTTCCTTGGGGTAGACAGGCCTATTTTATTAGTAGGCCCATCTGCCCCTATGGCAGAATCCACTTAGGCACCAATTTCTAAATGTTTGATGGTGGGGTGTTTGTCAACTGAAGAAGTCTTTGCATTTGTGATAAAAAATGTTTTCCTCCTTTTTGTTCTAGTTCAAAGCTTTTGCTTTATTTGCTGTGGCTCCTTGCGGTTTTGGCGGTGGTTGACCTGCAGTTTGCACAGTTGCATGTTTTAAGTAAGTAAAAACAATTTTCTCCAAAGGAGTATTGTTGCCATGCATGAATGACATGTTTGTAGGGGGTGTACTAAATGCAGGATTGTGTGTGAAATTGTCCTTAGGTTTGTGCACAATGATATTTGTTTTGTCTTATTTCTAATTTGCCTTTCTTTCTTTATTTTTAGTGGGATATCATTGGTGATTGCTGTGTAGTAGCTGATGAATCAAGCTTTTTCAGGCAAGTGAGCGGTATATTTTTGAGTTTATAACTCTTACTAACAAAGCTACACTTTGTTACTTGTCTTACACAGTGCTGGTTGTTGGTGGTGAATTTGTCCAGTTAATTTTATCAGGAGAGATCATGGCTAGCCGCAGGATGACCGCTCAGCAGGTGGTTGGTATGCTTTTTGAGTCACAGTCTGATCATGACTATGAGACGGACTCTGCATCTGAGGCAGAGGAGGAAGTCAGAGATTCTGGCAGTGATGTTTCTCTTGGAGGGGAATCTTCTGATGATGAAGCCACACTCAGTGCAGATGAAGGGCCTGTTTTAGAGGAGGACATTGATGTGCCAATAGTGCAGCAACCTGGGGCTGAAAGGTTTCCCGTTATAAGACCTGATGTCTGGGTTGCCCCAAACATGGAACAGCCAGAGTTGCCTGCCTTTACTGGTCTCCCGGGGTGTAACGCCAATACAGAGAACTTTATGCCTATCAATTTCTTTGAGTTATTCATGGTTGATGTGTTTTTGAAAGAGATTGTTGAGCAGACTAATTTGTATGCGGAGCAGCATTTGAGGGACAACGCTGCTAGACTTAGGCCACACTCTAGAGCTGCCCAGTGGATTCCCACAAATTTGGAGGAGTTAAAAAAGTTTTTGGGTTTGACTTTTTTGATGGGGTTGATAAGGAAGCCGTCACTGGCTTCTTATTGGTCTACTAGTCCCTTGATGGCAACAGCTATATTTCCAGCTACCATGAGTCGTAATCGGTATTTGCTTCTTCTTAGGATGCTGCATTTTGTTGACAATGCATTAGCCTTGCCACGAGATCACCCAGATTCTGACCATCTTTTTAAGATTAGGCCTGTCCTTGATCATTTTGTAGATCGGTTTTCGGAGGTCTATGTTCCAGGCAAAGAGTTAAGTGTGGACGAGTCTTTGGTCCTATTGAAGGGTCGTTTGGTTTTTAGGCAGTACATTCCTAGCAAAAGGGCACGATATGGAATTAAATTGTATATGCTGTCTGAAAGTAGGACAGGATATGTGTATAGTTTCCGTGTGTACACTGGTAGGGATTCCAATATTGACCCCCCTGGTTGTCCTCCCACTTTTGGAGTTACTGAGAAAATTGTGTGGGATCTTGGTAGACGACTGTTCAACAAAGGTCACCATTTGTATGTAGATAACTTCTACACTGGTGTGCAATTGTTCAAGGAATTGTTTAGAGTGGACACAGTTGCTTGTGGCACAATCCGTTCTAACTGGAAAGGCTATCCAAGGGAGCTTGTCTGTAAAAAACTTGAGAGAGGACAGTGCTGTGCCTTGCGGAACGAGGAGCTGCTAGCTTTGAAATTTTCAGACAAGAGGGATGTCTACATGCTAAGTACCATCCATGATGAGAGTACTTCCCCTGTGACTGTTTGGGGCCAGGTTGCTGAAGTGCGCAAAACTGTGTGCATTTTAGATTATAATAAGCACATGGGAGGTGTAGATAGAGTTGACCAGAGGTTGGAACCTTATACTGCTATTCGTAAGTCTTACGTTTGGTATAAGAAGTTAGCACTTCACCTCTTCCACTTAGCAACCTTCAATGCTTTTATTGTGTTTAGGGATAGGTCTCCAGAGTCAAAGATGACATTTGTGAAATTTCAGGAGTCAGTGATAGAGAGCCTTATTGTGGTGGAACAGGCCAGAGTTCCTAGAGGAGCAGTGGTGGAGGATGTGGCTAGATTGAAAGATCGCCACTTTGCTGAGCACATTCCTCCCACACCCAAAAAAGACTTTCCAGCTAAGAAACGTAGAGTGTGTTTTCGAAGAGGTATCCGGAGGGAGACTCGAATGTACTGCCCAGATTGTCCTTCAAAGCCTGGGCTGTGTGTCGGTGCTTGTTTTAAGAATTACCACACCCAGAAGAATTTCTGGGAACAACCATGAGTGTAAACTCATGTCTGTTTTGTATTTTCATGTGTTTAGTTTCATGGTTAGCATTTCTGTCATGTTCTTAGTTAGAGCTTTTGTGTTTGTAGTTTTGTAATTCTTTCTACTTAGTTAGGGGTTCCTCTGTTAAAAAAAAAAAAAAAAATGATGCCATTGTGGGTGGAGTGGGGCTTGGCTGAGAGTGTACATATTTACTTGCTGTTGGCTACTGCAACACACTGCCAGCCAAACACCAGTCCACACACTCCCATCAGCTGGTGTGATTGTTGTATCAGGCATGTGGGCATATGTAAGTGATGGGCCCTTGAGTGGCGCTGTCTGTCGATGTGAGTGTTGTAATGTGCTGGGCCCGTGGCTGGCGGTGCGAATGGCCTTGTGTGTGTCATGTATGAAAGTTGTGTGAATGGACTGTAAAGCGGTTGGTGCCTTGTCGCGGCTTTACAGCTCACGAGCTGTGAGTCATTGGTTCAGTTTTTTGCCTTTCAGTTACTAACAGTGCATTTCATTTTTGTGAAAGCTCTTGTTAGTAAAATTTGATCCACTGAACCATCACTCACCCTCGTGCCAAATCCAACCAGTATGTGTGGTAAAAATGACAAAACCTGCTCCGCTATAATCAGGCGTCGCAGCACACCTGTGACACGCTAGGTGCCTTAGGTGGGACCCCGATGATGAAGCATGCCACCAACTTGGTTGGTGGGTGAGGGGTCTTTTTCACATAACCTAACTGTGTTTCTTTTCAAAATTTTTGTGTTTGGCACATCACGGACGTATGTGGGCACATCAAAACGATATATTACAAAACTACCTGTGTTTGGGGGGGAGAGGGCATCTATGTTTTTGGTCCTGTGTGCGGCCTTCATCTAGGGAAACCTACCAAACCCAGACATTTTATAAAACTAGACACCCCAAGGAGTCCAGGGAGGTGTGGCTTGCGTGGATAACCGAACATTTTCTTACCCAGACTCCTCTGTGAACCTCAAAATGTGCTTAAAAAAGCATATTTTCCTTACTTTTCTTCGTAGGATCACCACTGCAGCACAAAATTCCTACTCCCCAGTGTTCCCCTCAGCCTCCCAAGTAAAATGACACCTCACTTATGTGGGTCCCCAAAGCAGAGTCAGTCTAAAGATGTATAAAAGAATATGTCCTTATAAACTTGCTGTGCTATCCACTCTATCTCTACAAGTTTTGGGCCTTATTCTGTTGCAGGCACCTGGCCCACCCACACAAGTGAGGTATCATTTTTATCGGGAGACTTGGGGGAACGCTGGGTGGAAGGAAATTTGTGGCTCCACTCAGATTCCAGAACTTTCTGTCACCGAAATATGTGGAAAATGTGTTTTTTTAGACAGAATTTGAGGTTTGCAAAGGATTCTGGGTAACAGAACCTGGTCCGAACCACACAAGTCACCCCATCTTGGATTCCCCTAGGTCTCTAGTTTTCAGAAATGCACAGGTTTGGTAGGTTTCCCTAGGTGCCGGCTGAGCTAGAGGCCAAAATCTACAGGTAGGCACTGTTTTCAATGAAAAAATGTGATGTGTCCACGTTGCTTTTTGGGGCATATCCTGTCACGGGCGCTAGGCCTACCCACACAAGTGAGGTATCATTTTTATCGGGAGACGTGGGGGAACGCAGGGTGGAAGGAAATTCGTGGCTCCTCTCAGATTCCAGAACTTTCTGCCACAGAAATGTGAGGAACATGTGTTTTTTTAGCCAAATTTTGAGGTTTGCAAAGGATTCTGGGTAACAGAACCTGGTCCGAGCAACACAAGTCACCCCATCTTGGATTCCCCTAGGTCTCTAGTTTTCAGAAATGCACAGGTTTGGAAGGTTTCCCTAGGTGGCGGCTGAGCTACAGGCCAAAATCTACAGGTAGGCACTTTGCAAAAAACACCTCTGTTTTCCTTCACCAATTTGGCTGTGTCCACGTTGCGCTTTGGGGCATTTCCTGTCACGGGAGCTAGGCCTACCCACACAAGTGAGGTATCATTTTTATCGGGAGACATGGGGGAACGCTGGGTGGAAGGAAATTCGTGGCTCCTCTCAGATTCCATAACGTTCTGCCACAGAAATGAGAGGAACATGAGTTTTTTTAGCCAAATTTTGAGGTTTGCAAAGGATTCTGGGTAACAGAACCAGGTCCGAGCCACACAAGTCACCCCATCTTGGATTCCCCTAGGTCTCTAGTTTTCAGAAATGCACAGGTTTGGTAGGTTTCCCTAGGTGGCGGCTGAGCTACAGGACAAAATCTACAGGTAGGCACTTTGCAAAAAACACCTCTGTTTTCCTTCACCAATTTGGATGTGTCCACGTTGCGCTTTGGGGCATTTCCTGTCACGGGCGCTAGGCCTACCCACACAAGTGAGGTATCATTTTTATCGGGAGACGTGGGGGAACGCTGGGTGGAAGGACATTTGTGGCTCCTCTCAGATTCCAGAACTTTCTGCCACAGAAATATGAGGAACATGTGTTTTTTTAGCCAAATTTTGAGGTTTGCAAAGGATTCTGGGTAACAGAACCTGGTCCGAGCCACACAAGTCACCCCATCTTGGATTCCCCTACGTCTCTAGTTTTCAGAAATGCACAGGTTTGGTAGGTTTCCCTAGGTGGCGGCTGAGCTACAGGCCAAAATCTACAGGTAGGCACTTTGCAAAAAACACCTCTGTTTTCCTTCACCAATTTGGCTGTGTCCACGTTGCGCTTTGGGGCATTTCCTGTCACGGGCGCTAGGCCTACCCACACAATTGAGGTATCATTTTTATCGGGAGACATGGGGGAACGCTGGGTGGAAGGAAATTCGTGGCTCCTCTCAGATTCCAGAACTTTCTGACAGAAATGTGAGGAACATGTGTTTTTTTAGCCACATTTTGAGGTTTGCAAAGGATTCTGGGTAACAGAACCTGGTCTGAGCCACACAAGTCACCCCATCTTGGATTCCCCTAGGTCTCTAGTTTTCAGAAATGCACAGGTTTGGTAGGTTTCCCAAGGTGGCGGCTGAGCTACAGGCCAAAATCTACAGGTAGGCACTTTGCAAAAAACACCTCTGTTTTCCTTCACCAATTTGGCTGTGTCCACGTTGCGCTTTGGGGCATTTCCTGTCACGGGCGCTAGGCCTACCCACACAAGTGAGGTATCATGTTTATCGGGAGACGTGGGGGAACGCTGGGTGGAAGGAAATTCGTGCCTCCTCTCAGATTTCAGAACTTTCTGCCACAGAAATGTAAGGAACATGTGTTTTTTTAGCCAAATTTTGAGGTTCACAAAGGATTCTGGGTAACAGAACCTGGTCCGAGCCACACAAGTCACCCCATCTTGGATTCCCCTAGGTCTCTAGTTTTCAGAAATGCACAGGTTTGGTAGGTTTCCCTAGGTGGCGGCTGAGCTACAGGCCACAATCTACTGGTAGGCACTTTGCAAAAAACACCTCTGTTTTCCTTCACCAATTTGTCTGTGTCCACGTTGCGCTTTGGGGCATTTCCTGTCACGGGCGCTAGGCCTACCCACACAAGTGAGGTATCATTTTTATCGGGAGACGTGGCGGAACGCTGGGTGGAAGGAAATTCGTGCCGCCTCTCAGATTCCAGAACTTTCTGCCACAGAAATGTGAGGAACATGTGTTTTTTTAGCCAAATTTTGAGGTTTGCAAAGGATTCTGGGTAACAGAACCTGGTCCGAGCCACACAAGTCACCCCATCTTGGATTCCCCTAGGTCTCTAGTTTTCAGAAATGCACAGGTTTGGTAGGTTTCCCAAGGTGGCAGCTGAGCTACAGGCCAAAATCTACAGGTAGGCACTTTGCAAAAAACACCTCTGTTTTCCTTCAACAATTTGGCTGTGTCCACGTTGCGCTTTGGGGCATTTCCTGTCACGGGCGCTAGGCCTACCCACACAAGTGAGGTATCATTTTTATCGGGAGACGTGGGGGAACGCTGGGTGGAAGGAAATTCGTGGATCCTCTCAGATTCCAGAACTTTCTGCCACAGAAATGTGAGGAACATGTGTTTTTTTAGCCAAATTTTGAGGTTTGCAAAGGATTCTGGGTAACAGAACCTGGTCCGAGCCACACAAGTCACCCCATCTTGGATTCCCCTAGGTCTCTAGTTTTCAGAAATGCACAGGTTTGGTAGGTTTCCCTAGGTGGCGGCTGAGCTACAGGCCAAAATCTACAGGTAGGCACTTTGCAAAAAACACCTCTGTTTTCCTTCACCAATTTGGCTGTGTCCACGTTGCGCTTTGGGGCATTTCCTGTCACGGGCGCTAGGCCTACCCACACAAGTGAGGTATCATTTTTATCGGGAGACGTGGGGGAACGCTGGGTGGAAGGAAATTCGTGGCTCCTCTCAGATTCCAGAACTTTCTGACAGAAATGTGAGGAACATGTGTTTTTTTATCCAAATTTTGAGGTTTGCAAAGGATTCTGGGTCACAGAACCTGGTCTGAGCCACACAAGTCACCCCATCTTGGATTCCCCTAGGTCTCTAGTTTTCAGAAATGCACAGGTTTGGTAGGTTTCCCTAGGTGGCGGCTGAGCTACAGGCCACAATCTACTGGTAGGCACTTTGCAAAAAACACCTCTGTTTTCCTTCACCAATTTGGCTGTGTCCACGTTGCGCTTTGGGGCATTTCCTGTCACGGGCGCTAGGCCTACCCACACAAGTGAGGTATCATTTTTATCGGGAGACGTGGCGGAACGCTGGGTGGAAGGAAATTCGTGCCGCCTCTCAGATTCCAGAACTTTCTGCCACAGAAATGTGAGGATCATGTGTTTTTTTAGCCAAATTTTGAGGTTTGCAAAGGATTCTGGGTAACAGAACCTGGTCCGAGCCACACAAGTCACCCCATCTTGGATTCCCCTAGGTCTCTAGTTTTCAGAAATGCACAGGCTTGGTAGGTTTCCCTAGGTGGCGGCTGAGCTACAGGCCAAAATCTACAGGTAGGCACTTTGCAAAAAACACCTCTGTTTTCCTTCACCAATTTGGCTGTGTCCACGTTGAGCTTTGGGGCATTTCCTGTCACGGGCGCTAGGCCTACCCACACAAATGAGGTATCATTTTTATCGGGAGACGTGGCAGAACGCTGGGTGGAAGGAAATTCGTGCCGCCTCTCAGATTCCAGAACTTTCTGCCACAGAAATGTGAGGAACATGTGTTTTTTTAGCCAAATTTTGAGGTTTGCAAAGGATTCTGGGTAACAGAACCTGGTCCGAGCCACACAAGTCACCCCATCTTGGATTCCCCTAGGTCTCTAGTTTTCAGAAATGCACAGGTTTGGTAGGTTTCCCTAGGTGGCGGCTGAGCTACAGGCCACAATCTACTGGTAGGCACTTTGCAAAAAACACCTCTGTTTTCCTTCACCAATTTGTCTGTGTCCACGTTGCGCTTTGGGGCATTTCCTGTCACGGGCGCTAGGCCTACCCACACAAGTGAGGTATAATTTTTATCGGGAGATGTGGCGGAACGCTGGGTGGAAGGAAATTTGTGCCGCCTCTCAGATTCCAGAACTTTCTGCCACAGAAATGTGAGGAACATGTGTTTTTTTAGCCAAATTTTGAGGTTTGCAAAGGATTCTGGGTAACAGAACCTGGTCCGAGCCACACAAGTCACCCCATCTTGGATTCCCCTAGGTCTCTAGTTTTCAGAAATGCACAGGTTTGGTAGGTTTCCCAAGGTGGCAGCTGAGCTACAGGCCAAAATCTACAGGTAGGCACTTTGCAAAAAACACCTCTGTTTTCCTTCAGCAATTTGGCTGTGTCCACGTTGCGCTTTGGGGCATTTCCTGTCACGGGCGCTAGGCCTACCCACACAAGTGAGGTATCATTTTTATCGGGAGACGTGGGGGAACGCTGGGTGGAAGGAAATTCGTGGATCCTCTCAGATTCCAGAACTTTCTGCCACAGAAATGTGAGGAACATGTGTTTTTTTAGCCAAATTTTGAGGTTTGCAAAGGATTCTGGGTAACAGAACCTGGTCCGAGCCACACAAGTCACCCCATCTTGGATTCCCCTAGGTCTCTAGTTTTCAGAAATGCACAGGTTTGGTAGGTTTCCCTAGGTGGCGGCTGAGCTACAGGCCAAAATCTACAGGTAGGCACTTTGCAAAAAACACCTCTGTTTTCCTTCACCAATTTGGCTGTGTCCACGTTGCGCTTTGGGGCATTTCCTGTCACGGGCGCTAGGCCTACCCACACAAGTGAGGTATCATTTTTATCGGGAGACGTGGGGGAACGCTGGGTGGAAGGAAATTCGTGGCTCCTCTCAGATTCCAGAACTTTCTGACAGAAATGTGAGGAACATGTGTTTTTTTAGCCAAATTTTGAGGTTTGCAAAGGATTCTGGGTCACAGAACCTGGTCTGACCCACACAAGTCACCCCATCTTGGATTCCCCTAGGTCTCTAGTTTTCAGAAATGCACAGGTTTGGTAGGTTTCCCTAGGTGGCGGCTGAGCTACAGGCCACAATCTACTGGTAGGCACTTTGCAAAAAACACCTCTGTTTTCCTTCACCAATTTGGCTGTGTCCACGTTGCGCTTTGGGGCATTTCCTGTCACGGGCGCTAGGCCTACCCACACAAGTGAGGTATCATTTTTATCGGGAGACGTGGCGGAACGCTGGGTGGAAGGAAATTCGTGCCGCCTCTCAGATTCCAGAACTTTCTGCCACAGAAATGTGAGGATCATGTGTTTTTTTAGCCAAATTTTGAGGTTTGCAAAGGATTCTGGGTAACAGAACCTGGTCCGAGCCACACAAGTCACCCCATCTTGGATTCCCCTAGGTCTCTAGTTTTCAGAAATGCACAGGCTTGGTAGGTTTCCCTAGGTGGCGGCTGAGCTACAGGCCAAAATCTACAGGTAGGCACTTTGCAAAAAACACCTCTGTTTTCCTTCACCAATTTGGCTGTGTCCACGTTGAGCTTTGGGGCATTTCCTGTCACGGGCGCTAGGCCTACCCACACAAATGAGGTATCATTTTTATCGGGAGACGTGGCAGAACGCTGGGTGGAAGGAAATTCGTGCCGCCTCTCAGATTCCAGAACTTTCTGCCACAGAAATGTGAGGAACATGTGTTTTTTTAGCCAAATTTTGAGGTTTGCAAAGGATTCTGGGTAACAGAACCTGGTCCGAGCCACACAAGTCACCCCATCTTGGATTCCCCTAGGTCTCTAGTTTTCAGAAATGCACAGGTTTGGTAGGTTTCCCTAGGTGGCAGCTGAGCTACAGGCCAAAATCTACAGGTAGGCACTTTGCAAAAAACACCTCTGTTTTCCTTCACCAATTTGGCTGTGTCCACGTTGCGCTTTGGGGCATTTCCTGTCACGGGCGCTAGGCCTACCCACACAAGTGAGGTATCATTTTTATCGGGAGACGTGGGGGAACGCTGGGTGGAAGGAAATTCGTGGCTCCTCTCAGATTCCAGAACTTTCTGCCACAGAAATGTAAGGAACATGTGTTATTTTAGCCAAATTTTGAGTTTTGCAAAGGATTCTGGGTAACAGAACCTGGTCCGAGCCACACAAGTCACCCCATCTTAGATTCCCCTAGGTCTCTAGTTTTCAGAAAGGCACAGGTTTGGTAGGTGTCCCTAGGTGGCGGCTGAGCTACAGGCCAAAATCTACAGGTAGGCACTTTGCAAAAAACACCTCTGTTTTCCTTCACCAATTTGGCTGTGTCCACGTTGCGCTTTGGGGCATTTCCTGTCACGGGCGCTAGGCCTACCCACACAAGTGAGGTATCATTTTTATCGGGAGACATGGGGGAACGCTGGGTGGAAGGAAATTCGTGCCGCCTCTCAGATTCCAGAACTTTCTGCCACAGAAATGTGAGGAACATGTGTTTTTTTAGCCAAATTTTGAGGATTTGCAAAGGATTCTGGGTAACAGAACCTGGTCCGAGCCACACAAGTCACCCCATCTTGGATTCCCCTAGGTCTCTAGTTTTCAGAAATGCACAGGTTTGGTAGGTTTCCCTAGGTGGCGGCTGAGCTACAGGCCAAAATCTACAGGTAGGCACTTTGCAAAAAACACCTCTGTTTTCCTTCACCAATTTGGCTGTGTCCACGTTGTGCTTTGGGGCATTTCCTGTCACGGCCGCTAGGCCTACCCACACAAGTGAGGTATCATTTTTATCGGGAGA
This sequence comes from Pleurodeles waltl, assembly GCF_031143425.1. Classification (NCBI taxonomy): domain Eukaryota; kingdom Metazoa; phylum Chordata; class Amphibia; order Caudata; family Salamandridae; genus Pleurodeles; species Pleurodeles waltl. The sequence goes on along the minus strand of NC_090444.1, from coordinate 1,451,833,997 downwards.
CGTGGCGGAACGCTGGGTGGAAGGAAATTCGTGCCGCCTCTCAGATTCCAGAACTTTCTGCCACAGAAATGTGAGGAACATGTGTTTTTTTAGCCAAATATTGAGGTTTGCAAAGGATTCTGGGTAACAGAACCTGGTCCGAGCCACACAAGTCACCCCATCTTGGATTCCCCTAGGTCTCTAGTTTTCAGAAATGCACAGGTTTGGTAGGTTTCCCTAGGTGGCGGCTGAGCTACAGGCCAAAATCTACAGGTAGGCACTTTGCAAAAAACACCTCTGTTTTCCTTCACCAATTTGGCTGTGTCCACGTTGCGCTTTGGGGCATTTCATGTCACGGGCGCAAGGTCTACCCGCACAAGTGAGGTATCATTTTTATCGGGAGACGTGGCGGAAGGCTGGGTGAGAGGAAATTCGTGCCGCCTCTCAGATTCCAGAACTTTCTGCCACAGAAATGTGAGGAACGTATGTTTTTTTTGCCAAATTTTTAGGTTTGCAAAGGATTCTGGGTAACAGAACCAGGTCCGAGCCACACAAGTCACCCCATCTTGGATTCCTCTAGGTCTCTAGTTTTCAGAAATGCACAGGTTTGGTAGGTTTCCCAAGGTGGCGGCTGAGCTACAGGCCAAAATCTACAGGTAGGCACTTTGCAAAAAACACCTCTGTTTTCCTTCACCAATTTGGCTGTGTCCACGTTGCGCTTTGGGGCATTTCCTGTCACGGGCACTAGGCCTACCCACACAAGTGAGGTATCATTTTTATCGGGAGACGTGGGGGAACGCTGGGTGGAAGGAAATTCATGGCTCCTCTCAGATTCCAGAACTTTCTGCCACAGAAATTTAAGGAACATGTGTTATTTTAGCCAAATTGTGAGGTTTGCAAAGGATTCTGGGTAACAGAACCGGGTCCGAGCCACACAAGTCACCCCATCTTGGATTCCCCTAGGTCTCTAGTTTTCAGAAATGCACAGGTTTGGTAGGTTTCCCTAGGTGGCGGCTGAGCTACAGGCCAAAATCTACAGGTAGGCACTTTGCAAAAAACACCTCTGTTTTCCTTCACCAATTTGGCTGTGTCCACGTTGCGCTTTGGGGCATTTCCTGTCACGGGCGCTAGGCCTACCCACACAAGTGAGGTATCATTTTTATCGGGAGACGTGGCGGAACGCTGGGTGGAAGGAAATTCGTGCCGCCTCTCAGATTCCAGAACTTTCTGCCACAGAAATGTGAGGAACATGTGTTTTTTTAGCCAAATTTTGAGGTTTGCAAAGGATTCTGGGTAACAGAACCTGGTCCGAGCCACACAAGTCACCCCATCTTGGATTCCCCTAGGTCTCTAGTTTTCAGAAATGCACAGGCTTGGTAGGTTTCCCTAGGTGGCGGCTGAGCTACAGGCCAAAATCTACAGGTAGGCACTTTGCAAAAAACACCTCTGTTTTCCTTCATCAATTTGGCTGTGTCCACGTTGCGCTTTGGGGCATTTCCTGTCACGGGCGCTAGGCCTACCCACACAAATGAGGTATCATTTTTATCGGGAGACGTGGCAGAACGCTGGGTGGAAGGAAATTCGTGCCGCCTCTCAGATTCCAGAACTTTCTGCCACAGAAATGTGAGGAACATGGGTTTTTTTAGCCAAATTTTGAGGTTTGCAAAGGATTCTGGGTAACAGAACCTGGTCCGAGCCACACAAGTCACCCCATCTTGGATTCCCCTAGGTCTCTAGTTTTCAGAAATGCACAGGTTTGGTAGGTTTCCCTAGGTGGCAGCTGAGCTACAGGCCAAAATCTACAGGTAGGCACTTTGCAAAAAACACCTCTGTTTTCCTTCAACAATTTGGCTGTGTCCACGTTGCGCTTTGGGGCATTTCCTGTCACGGGCGCTAGGCCTACCCACACAAGTGAGGTATCATTTTTATCGGGAGACGTGGGGGAACGCTGGGTGGAAGGAAATTCGTGGATCCTCTCAGATTCCAGAACTTTCTGCCACAGAAATGTGAGGAACATGTGTTTTTTTAGCCAAATTTTGAGGTTTGCAAAGGATTCTGGGTAACAGAACCTGGTCCGAGCCACACAAGTCACCCCATCTTGGATTCCCCTAGGTCTCTAGTTTTCAGAAATGCACAGGTTTGGTAGGTTTCCCTAGGTGGCGGCTGAGCTACAGGCCAAAATCTACAGGTAGGCACTTTGCAAAAAACACCTCTGTTTTCCTTCACCAATTTGGCTGTGTCCACGTTGCGCTTTGGGGCATTTCCTGTCACGGGCGCTAGGCCTACCCACACAAGTGAGGTATCATTTTTATCGGGAGACGTGGGGGAACGCTGGGTGGAAGGAAATTCGTGCCGCCTCTCAGATTCCAGAACTTTCTGCCACAGAAATGTGAGGAACATGTGTTTTTTTAGCCAAATTTTGAGGTTTGCAAAGGATTCTGGGTAACAGAACCTGGTCCGAGCCACACAAGTCACCCCATCTTGGATTCCCCTTGGTCTCTAGTTTTCAGAAATGCACAGGTTTGGTAGGTTTCCCTATGTGGCGGCTGAGCTAGAGGCCAAAATCTACAGGTAGGCACTTTGCAAAAAACACCTCTGTTTTCCTTCACCAATTTGGCTGTGTCCACGTTGCGCTTTGGGGCATTTCCTGTCACGGGCGCTAGGCCTACCCACACAAGTGAGGTATCATTTTTATCGGGAGACGTGGCGGAACGCTGGGTGGAAGGAAATTCGTGCCGCCTCTCAGATTCCAGAACTTTCTGCCACAGAAATGTGAGGAACATGTGTTTTTTTAGCCAAATTTTGAGGTTTGCAAAGGATTCTGGGTAACAGAACCTGGTCCGAGCCACACAAGTCACCCCATCTTGGATTCCCCTAGGTCTCTAGTTTTCAGAAATGCACAGGCTTGGTAGGTTTCCCTAGGTGGCGGCTGAGCTAAAGGCCAAAATCTACAGGTAGGTACTTTGCAAAAAACACCTCTGTTTTCCTTCACCAATTTGGCTGTGTCCACGTTGCGCTTTGGGGCATTTCCTGTCACGGGCGCTAGGCCTACCCACACAAGTGAGGTATCATTTTTATCGGGAGACATGGGGGAACGCTGGGTGGAAGGAAATTCGTGCCACCTCTCAGATTCCAGAACTTTCTGCCACAGAAATGTGAGGAACATGTGTTTTTTTAGCCAAATTTTGAGGATTTGCAAAGGATTCTGGGTAACAGAACCTGGTCCGAGCCACACAAGTCACCCCATCTTGGATTCCCCTAGGTCTCTAGTTTTCAGAAATGCACAGGTTTGGTAGGTTTCCCTATGTGGCGGCTGAGCTAGAGGCCAAAATCTACAGGTAGGCACTTTGCAAAAAACACCTCTGTTTTCCTTCACCAATTTGGCTGTGTCCACGTTGCGCTTTGGGGCATTTCCTGTCACGGGCGCTAGGCCTACCCACACAAGTGAGGTATCATTTTTATCGGGAGACGTGGCGGAACGCTGGGTGGAAGGAAATTCGTGCCGCCTCTCAGATTCCAGAACTTTCTGCCACAGAAATGTGAGGAACATGTGTTTTTTTAGCCAAATTTTGAGGTTTGCAAAGGATTCTGGGTAACAGAACCTGGTCCGAGCCACACAAGTCACCCCATCTTGGATTCCCCTAGGTCTCTAGTTTTCAGAAATGCACAGGCTTGGTAGGATTCCCTAGGTGGCGGCTGAGCTACAGGCCAAAATCTACAGGTAGGCACTTTGCAAAAAACACCTCTGTTTTCCTTCACCAATTTGGCTGTGTCCACGTTGCGCTTTGGGGCATTTCCTGTCACGGGCGCTAGGCCTACCCACACAAATGAGGTATCATTTTTATCGGGAGACGTGGCAGAACGCTGGGGGGAAGGAAATTCGTGCCGCCTCTCAGATTCCAGAACTTTCTGCCACAGAAATGTGAGGAACATGTGTTTTTTTAGCCAAATTTTGAGGTTTGCAAAGGATTCTGGGTAACAGAACCTGGTCCGAGCCACACAAGTCACCCCATCTTGGATTCCCCTAGGTCTCTAGTTTTCAGAAATGCACAGGTTTGGTATGTTTCCCTAGGTGGCAGCTGAGCTACAGGCCAAAATCTACAGGTAGGCACTTTGCAAAAAACACCTCTGTTTTCCTTCAACAATTTGGCTGTGTCCACGTTGCGCTTTGGGGCATTTCCTGTCACGGGCGCTAGGCCTACCCACACAAGTGAGGTATCATTTTTATCGGGAGACGTGGGGGAACGCTGGGTGGAAGGAAATTCGTGGATCCTCTCAGATTCCAGAACTTTCTGCCACAGAAATGTGAGGAACATGTGTTTTTTTAGCCAAATTTTGAGGTTTGCAAAGGATTCTGGGTAACAGAACCTGGTCCGAGCCACACAAGTCACCCCATCTAGGATTCCCCTAGGTCTCTAGTTTTCAGAAATGCACAGGTTTGGTAGGTTTCCCTAGGTGGCGGCTGAGCTACAGGCCAAAATCTACAGGTAGGCACTTTGCAAAAAACACCTCTGTTTTCCTTCACCAATTTGGCTGTGTCCACGTTGCGCTTTGGGGCATTTCCTGTCACGGGCGCTAGGCCTACCCACACAAGTGAGGTATCATTTTTATCGGGAGACGTGGGGGAACGCTGGGTGGAAGGAAATTCGTGCCGCCTCTCAGATTCCAGAACTTTCTGCCACAGAAATGTGAGGAACATGTGTTTTTTTAGCCAAATTTTGAGGTTTGCAAAGGATTCTGGGTAACAGAACCTGGTCCGAGCCACACAAGTCACCCCATCTTGGATTCCCCTTGGTCTCTAGTTTTCAGAAATGCACAGGTTTGGTAGGTTTCCCTATGTGGCGGCTGAGCTAGAGGCCAAAATCTACAGGTAGGCACTTTGCAAAAAACACCTCTGTTTTCCTTCACCAATTTGGCTGTGTCCACGTTGCGCTTTGGGGCATTTCCTGTCACGGGCGCTAGGCCTACCCACACAAGTGAGGTATCATTTTTATCGGGAGACGTGGCGGAACGCTGGGTGGAAGGAAATTCGTGCCGCCTCTCAGATTCCAGAACTTTCTGCCACAGAAATGTGAGGAACATGTGTTTTTTTAGCCAAATTTTGAGGTTTGCAAAGGATTCTGAGTAACAGAACCTGGTCCGAGCCACACAAGTCACCCCATCTTGGATTCCCCTAGGTCTCTAGTTTTCAGAAATGCACAGGCTTGGTAGGTTTCCCTAGGTGGCGGCTGAGCTACAGGCCAAAATCTACAGGTAGGTACTTTGCAAAAAACACCTCTGTTTTCCTTCACCAATTTGGCTGTGTCCACGTTGCGCTTTGGGGCATTTCCTGTCACGGGCGCTAGGCCTACCCACACAAGTGAGGTATCATTTTTATCGGGAGACATGGGGGAACGCTGGGTGGAAGGAAATTCGTGCCGCCTCTCAGATTCCAGAACTTTCTGCCACAGAAATGTGAGGAACATGTGTTTTTTTAGCCAAATTTTGAGGATTTGCAAAGGATTCTGGGTAACAGAACCTGGTCCGAGCCACACAAGTCACCCCATCTTGGATTCCACTAGGTCTCTAGTTTTCAGAAATGCACAGGTTTGGTAGGTTTCCCTAGGTGGCGGTTGAGCTACAGGCCAAAATCTACAGGTAGGCACTTTGCAAAAAACACCTCTGTTTTCCTTCACCAATTTGGCTGTGTCCACGTTGTGCTTTGGGGCATTTCCTGTCACGGGCGCTAGGCCTACCCACACAAGTGAGGTATCATTTTTATCGGGAGACGTGGCGGAACGCTGGGTGGAAGGAAATTCGTGCCGCCTCTCAGATTCCAGAACTTTCTGCCACAGAAATGTGAGGAACATGTGTTTTTTTAGCCAAATATTGAGGTTTGCAAAGGATTCTGGGTAACAGAACCTGGTCCGAGCCACAATAGTCACCCCATCTTGGATTCCCCTAGGTCTCTAGTTTTCAGAAATGCACAGGTTTGGTAGGTTTCCCTAGGTGGCGGCTGAGCTACAGGCCAAAATCTACAGGTAGGCACTTTGCAAAAAACACCTCTGTTTTCCTTCACCAATTTGGCAGTGTCCACGTTGCGGTTTGGGGCATTTCATGTCACGGGCGCAAGGTCTACCCGCACAAGTGAGGTATCATTTTTATCGGGAGACGTGGCGGAAGGCTGGGTGAGAGGAAATTCGTGCCGCCTCTCAGATTCCAGAACTTTCTGCCACAGAAATGTGAGGAACATGTGTTTTTTTAGCCAAATTTTGAGGTTTGCAAAGGATTCTGGGTAACAGAACCTGGTACGAGCCACACAAGTCACCCCATCTTGGATTCCCCTAGGTCTCTAGTTTTCAGAAATGCACAGGTTTGGTAGGTTTCCCAAGGTGGCGGCTGAGCTACAGGCCAAAATCTACAGGTAGGCACTTTGCAAAAAACACCTCTGTTTTCCTTCACCAATTTGGCTGTGTCCACGTTGCGCTTTGGGGCATTTCCTGTCACGGGCACTAGGCCTACCCACACAAGTGAGGTATCATTTTTATCGGGAGACGTGGGGGAACGCTGGGTGGAAGGAAATTCATGGCTCCTCTCAGATTCCAGAACTTTCTGCCACAGAAATTTAAGGAACATGTGTTATTTTAGCCAAATTGTGAGGTTTGCAAAGGATTCTGGGTAACAGAACCTGGTCCGAGCCACACAAGTCACCCCATCTTGGATTCCCCTAGGTCTCTAGTTTTCAGAAATGCACAGGTTTGGTAGGTTTCCCTAGGTGGCGGCTGAGCTACAGGCCAAAATCTACAGGTAGGCACTTTGCAAAAAACACCTCTGTTTTCCTTCACCAATTTGGCTGTGTCCACGTTGCGCTTTGGGGCATTTCCTGTCACGGGCGCTAGGCCTACCCACACAAGTGAGGTATCATTTTTATCGGGAGACGTGGGGGAACGCTGGGTGGAAGGAAATTCGTGCCGCCTCTCAGATTCCAGAACTTTCTGCCACAGAAATGTGAGGAACATGTGTTTTTTTAGCCAAATTTTGAGGTTTGCAAAGGATTCTGGGTAACAGAACCTGGTCCGAGCCACACAAGTCACCCCATCTTGGATTCCCATTGGTCTCTAGTTTTCAGAAATGCACAGGTTTGGTAGGTTTCCCTATGTGGCGGCTGAGCTAGAGGCCAAAATCTACAGGTAGGCACTTTGCAAAAAACACCTCTGTTTTCCTTCACCAATTTGGCTGTGTCCACGTTGCGCTTTGGGGCATTTCCTGTCACGGGCGCTAGGCCTACCCACACAAGTGAGGTATCATTTTTATCGGGAGACGTGGCGGAACGCTGGGTGGAAGGAAATTCGTGCCGCCTCTCAGATTCCAGAACTTTCTGCCACAGAAATGTGAGGAACATGTGTTTTTTTAGCCAAATTTTGAGGTTTGCAAAGGATTCTGGGTAACAGAACCTGGTCCGAGCCACACAAGTCACCCCATCTTGGATTCCCCTAGGTCTCTAGTTTTCAGAAATGCACAGGCTTGGTAGGTTTCCCTAGGTGGCGGCTGAGCTACAGGCCAAAATCTAAAGGTAGGCACTTTGCAAAAAACACCTCTGTTTTCCTTCACCAATTTGGCTGTGTCCACGTTGCGCTTTGGGGCATTTCCTGTCACGGGCGCTAGGCCTACCCACACAAATGAGGTATCATTTTTATCGGGAGACGTGGCAGAACGCTGGGTGGAAGGAAATTCGTGCCGCCTCTCAGATTCCAGAACTTTCTGCCACAGAAATGTGAGGAACATGTGTTTTTTTAGCCAAATTTTGAGGTTTGCAAAGGATTCTGGGTAACAGAACCTGGTCCGAGCCACACAAGTCACCCCATCTTGGATTCCCCTAGGTCTCTAGTTTTCAGAAATGCACAGGTTTGGTAGGTTTCCCTAGGTGGCAGCTGAGCTACAGGCCAAAATCTACAGGTAGGCACTTTGCAAAAAACACCTCTGTTTTCCTTCACCAATTTGGCTGTGTCCACGTTGCGCTTTGGGGCATTTCCTGTCACGGGCGCTAGGCCTACCCACACAAGTGAGGTATCATTTTTATCGGGAGACGTGGGGGAACGCTGGGTGGAAGGAAATTCGTGGATCCTCTCAGATTCCAGAACTTTCTGCCACAGAAATGTGAGGAACATGTGTTTTTTTAGCCAAATTTTGAGGTTTGCAAAGTATTCTGGGTAACTGAACCTGGTCCGAGCCACACAAGTCACCCCATCTTGGATTCCCCTAGGTCTCTAGTTTTCAGAAATGCACAGGTTTGGTAGGTTTCCCTAGGTGGCGGCTGAGCTACAGGCCAAAATCTACAGGTAGGCACTTTGCAAAAAACACCTCTGTTTTCCTTCACCAATTTGGCTGTGTCCACGTTGCGCTTTGGGGCATTTCCTGTCACGGGCGCTAAGCCTACCCACACAAGTGAGGTATCATTTTTATCGGGAGACGTGGGGGAACGCTGGGTGGAAGGAAATTCGTGGATCCTCTCAGATTCCAGAACTTTCTGCCACAGAAATGTGAGGAACATGTGTTTTTTTAGCCAAATTTTGAGGTTTGCAAAGTATTCTGGGTAACAGAACCTGGTCCGAGCCACACAAGTCACCCCATCTTGGATTCCCCTAGGTCTCTAGTTTTCAGAAATGCACAGGTTTGGTAGGTTTCCCAAGGTGGCGGCTGAGCTACAGGCCAAAATCTACAGGTAGGCACTTTGCAAAAAACACCTCTGTTTTCCTTCACCAATTTGGCTGTGTCCACGTTGCGCTTTGGGGCATTTCCTGTCACGGGCGCTAGGCCTACCCACACAAGTGAGGTATCATTTTTATCGGGAGACGTGGGGGAACGCTGGGTGGAAGGAAATTCGTGCCGCCTCTCAGATTCCAGAACTTTCTGCCACAGAAATGTAAGGAACATGTGTTATTTTAGCCAAATTTTGAGGTTTGCAAAGGATTCTGGGTAACAGAACCTGGTCCGAGCCACACAAGTCACCCCATCTTGGATTCCCCTAGGTCTCTAGTTTTCAGAAATGCACAGGTTTGGTAGGTTTCCCTAGGTGGCGGCTGAGCTACAGGCCAAAATCTACAGGTAGGCACTTTGCAAAAAACACCTCTGTTTTCCTTCACCAATTTGGCTGTGTCCACGTTGCGCTTTGGGGCATTTCCTGTCACGGGCGCTAGGCCTACCCACACAAGTGAGGTATCATTTTTATCGGGAGACATTGGGGAACGCTGAGTTAAAGGAAATTCGTGCCACCTCTCAGATTCCAGAACTTTCTGCCACAGAAATGTGAGGAACATGTGTTTTTTTAGCCAAATTTTGAGGATTTGCAAAGGATTCTGGGTAACAGAACCTGGTCCGAGCCACACAAGTCACCCCATCTTGGATTCCCCTTGGTCACTAGTTTTCAGAAATGCACAGGTTTGGTAGGTTTCCCTAGGTGGCGGCTGAGCTACAGGCCAAAATCTACAGGTAGGCACTTTGCAAAAAACACCTCTGTTTCCCTTCACCAATTTGGCTGTGTCCACGTTGTGCTTTGGGGCATTTCCTGTCACGGGCGCTAGGCCTACCCACACAAGTGAGGTATCATTTTTATCGGGAGACGTGGCGGAATGCTGGGTGGAAGGAAATTCGTGCCGCCTCTCAGATTCCAGAACTTTTTGCCACAGAAATGTGAGGAACATGTGTTTTTTTAGCCAAATATTGAGGTTTGCAAAGGATTCTGGGTAACAGAACCTGGTCCGAGCCACACTAGTCACCCCATCTTGGATTCCCCTAGGTCTCTAGTTTTCAGAAATGCACAGGTTTGGTAGGTTTCCCTAGGTGGCGGCTGAGCTACAGGCCAAAATCTACAGGTAGGCACTTTGCAAAAAACACCTCTGTTTTCCTTCACCAATTTGGCTGTGTCCACGTTGCGCTTTGGGGCATTTCATGTCACGGGCGCAAGGTCTACCCGCACAAGTGAGGTATCATTTTTATCGGGAGACGTGGCGGAAGGCTGGGTGAGAGGAAATTCATGCCGCCTCTCAGATTCCAGAACTTTCTGCCACAGAAATGTGAGGAACATGTGTTTTTTTAGCCAAATTTTGAGGTTTGCAAAGGATTCTGGGTAACAGAACCTGGTCCGAGCCACACAAGTCACCCCATCTTGGATTCCCCTAAGTCTCTAGTTTTCAGAAATGCACAGGTTTGGTAGGTTTCCCAAGGTGGCGGCTGAGCTACAGGCCAAAATCTACAGGTAGGCACTTTGCAAAAAACACCTCTGTTTTCCTTCACCAATTTGGCTGTGTCCACGTTGCGCTTTGGGGCATTTCCTGTCACGGGCACTAGGCCTACCCACACAAGTGAGGTATCATTTTTATCGGGAGACGTGGGGGAACGCTGGGTGGAAGGAAATTCATGGCTCCTCTCAGATTCCAGAACTTTCTGCCACAGAAATGTGAGGAACATGTGTTTTTTTAGCCAAATTTTGAGGATTTGCTAAGGATTCTGGGTAAAAGAACCTGGTCCGAGCCACACAAGTCACCCATCTTGGATTCCCCTTGGTCTCTAGTTTTCAGAAATGCACAGGTTTGGTAGGTTTCCCTAGGTGGCGGCTGAGCTACAGGCCAAAATCTACAGGTAGGCACTTTGCAAAAAACACCTCTGTTTTCCTTCACCAATTTGGCTGTGTCCATGTTGCGCTTTGGGGCATTTCCTGTCACGGGCACTAGGCCTACCCACACAAGTGAGGTATCATTTTTATCGGGAGACGTGGGGGAACGCTGGGTGGAAGGAAATTCGTGGATCCTCTCAGATTCCAGAACTTTCTGCCACAGAATTGTGAGGAACATGTGTTTTTTTAGCCAAATTTTGAGGTTTGCAAAGGATTCTGGGTAACAGAACCTGGTCCGAGCCACACAAGTCACCCCATCTTGGATTCCCCTAGGTCTCTAGTTTTCAGAAATGCACAGGTTTGGTAGGTTTCCCTAGGTGGCGGCTGAGCTACAGGCCAAAATCTACAGGTAGGCACTTTGCAAAAAACACCTCTGTTTTCCTTCACCAATTTGGCTATGTCCACGTTGCGCTTTGGGGCATTTCCTGTCACGGGCGCTAGGCCTACCCACACAAGTGAGGTATCATTTTTATCGGGAGACGTGGCGGAACGCTGGGTGGAAGGAAATTCGTGCCGCGTCTCAGATTCCAGAACTTTCTGCCACAGAAATGTGAGGAACATGTGTTTTTTTAGCCAAATATTGAGGTTTGCAAAGGATTCTGGGTAACAGAACCTGGTCCGAGCCACACAAGTCACCCCATCATGGATTCCTCTAGGTCTCTAGTTTTCAGAAATGCACAGGTTTGGTAGGTTTCCCAAGGTGGCGGCTGAGCTACAGGCCAAAATCTACAGGTAGGCACTTTGCAAAAAACACCTCTGTTTTCCTTCACCAATTTGGCTGTGTCCACGTTGCGCTTTGGGGCATTTCCTGTCACGGGCGCTAGGCCTACCCACACAAGTGAGGTATCATTTTTATCGGGAGACGTGGCGGAACGCTGGGTGGAAGGAAATTCGTGCCGCCTCTCAGATTCCAGAACTTTCTGCCACAGAAATGTGAGGAACATGTGTTTTTTTAGCCAAATTTTGAGGTTTGCAAAGGATTCTGGGTAACAGAACCTGGTCCGAGCCACAAAAGTCACCCCATCTTGGATTCCCCTTGGTCTCTAGTTTTCAGAAATGTACAGGTTTGGTAGTTTTCCCTATGTGGCGGCTGAGCTAGAGGCCAAAATCTACAGGTAGGCACTTTGCAAAAAACACCTCTGTTTTCCTTCACCAATTTGGCTGTGTCCACGTTGCGCTTTGGGGCATTTCCTGTCACGGGCGCTAGGCCTACCCACACAAGTGAGGTATCATTTTTATCGGGAGACGTGGCGGAACGCTGGGTGGAAGGAAATTCGTGCCGCCTCTCAGATTCCAGAACTTTCTGCCACAGAAATGTGAGGAACATGTGTTTTTTTAGCCAAATTTTGAGGTTTGCAAAGGATTCTGGGTAACAGAACCTGGTCCGAGCCACACAAGTCACCCCATCTTGGATTCCCCTAGGTCTCTAGTTTTCAGAAATGCACAGGCTTGGTAGGTTTCCCTAGGTGGCGGCTGAGCTACAGGCCAAAATCTACAGGTAGGCACTTTGCAAAAAACACCTCTGTTTTCCTTCACCAATTTGGCTGTGTCCACGTTGCGCTTTGGGGCATTTCCTGTCACGGGCGCTAGGCCTACCCACACAAATGAGGTATCATTTTTATCGGGAGACGTGGCAGAACGCTGGGTGGAAGGAAATTCGTGCCGCCTCTCAGATTCCAGAACTTTCTGCCACAGAAATGTGAGGAACATGTGTTTTTTTAGCCAAATTTTGAGGTTTGCAAAGGATTCTGGGTAACAGAACCTGGTCCGAGCCACACAAGTCACCCCATCTTGGATTCCCCTAGGTCTCTAGTTTTCAGAAATGCACAGGTTTGGTAGGTTTCCCTAGGTGGCAGCTGAGCTACAGGCCAAAATCTACAGGTAGGCACTTTGCAAAAAACACCTCTGTTTTCCTTCACCAATTTGGCTGTGTCCACGTTGCGCTTTGGGGCATTTCCTGTCACGGGCGCTAGGCCTACCCACACAAGTGAGGTATCATTTTTATCGGGAGACGTGGGGGAACGCTGGGTGGAAGGAAATTCGTGGATCCTCTCAGATTCCAGAACTTTCTGCCACAGAAATGTGAGGAACATGTGTTTTTTTAGCCAAATTTTGAGGTTTGCAAAGGATTCTGGGTAACAGAACCTGGTCCGAGCCACACAAGTCACCCCATCTTGGATTCCCCTAGGTCTCTAGTTTTCAGAAATGCACAGGTTTGGTAGGTTTCCCTAGGTGGCGGCTGAGCTACAGGCCAAAATCTACAGGTAGGCACTTTGCAAAAAACACCTCTGTTTTCCTTCACCAATTTGGCTGTGTCCACGTTGCGCTTTGGGGCATTTCCTGTCACGGGCGCTAGGCCTACCCACACAAGTGAGGTATCATTTTTATCGGGAGACGTGGCGGAACGCTGGGTGGAAGGAAATTCTTGCCGCCTCTCAGATTCCAGAACTTTCTGCCACAGAAATGTGAGGAACATGTGTTTTTTTAGCCAAATTTTGAGGTTTGCAAAGGATTCTGGGTAACAGAACCTGGTCCGAGCCACACAAGTCACCCCATCTTGGATTCCCCTAGGTCTCTAGTTTTCAGAAATGCACAGGTTTGGTAGGTTTCCCAAGGTGGCAGCTGAGCTACAGGCCAAAATCTACAGGTAGGCACTTTGCAAAAAACACCTCTGTTTTCCTTCAGCAATTTGGCTGTGTCCACGTTGCGCTTTGGGGCATTTCCTGTCACGGGCGCTAGGCCTACCCACACAAGTGAGGTATCATTTTTATCGGGAGACGTGGGGGAACGCTGGGTGGAAGGAAATTCGTGGATCCTCTCAGATTCCAGAACTTTCTGCCACAGAAATATGAGGAACATGTGTTTTTTTAGCCAAATTTTGAGGTTTGCAAAGGATTCTGGGTAACAGAACCTGGTCCGAGCCACACAAGTCACCCCATCTTGGATTCCCCTAGGTCTCTAGTTTTCAGAAATGCACAGGTTTGGTAGGTTTCCCTAGGTGGCGGCTGAGCTACAGGCCAAAATCTACAGGTAGGCACTTTGCAAAAAACACCTCTGTTTTCCTTCACCAATTTGGCTGTGTGCACGTTGCGCTTTGGGGCATTTCCTGTCACGGGCGCTAGGCATACCCACACAAGTGAGGTATCATTTTTATCGGGAGACGTGGGGGAACGCTGGGTGGAAGGAAATTCGTGGCTCTTCTCAGATTCCAGAACTTTCTGCCACAGAAATGTGAGGAACATGTGTTTTTTTAGCCAAATTTTGAGGTTTGCAAAGGATTCTGGGTAACAGAACTTGGTCCGAGCCACACAAGTCATCCCATCTTGGATTCCCCTAGGTCTCTAGTTTTCAGAAATGCACAGGTTTGGTAGGTTTCCCTAGGTGGCGGCTGAGCTACAGGCCAAAATCTACAGGTAAGCACTGTGCAAAAAACACCTCTGTTTTCCTTCACCACTTTGGCTGTGTCCACGTTGCGCTTTGGGGCATTTCCTGTCACGGGCGCTAGTCCTACCCAAACAAGTGAGGTATCATTTTTATCGGGAGACGTGGCGGAACGCTGGGTGGAAGGAAATTCATGCCGCCTCTCAGATTCCAGAACTTTCTGCCACAGAAATGTGAGGAACATGTGTTTTTTTAGCCAAATTTTGAGGTTTGCAAAGGATTCTGGGTAACAGAACCTGGTCCGAGCCACACAAGTCACCCCATCTTGGATTCCCCTAGGTCTCTAGTTTTCAGAAATGCACAGGTTTTGTAGGTTTCCCTAGGTGGCGGCTGAGCTACAGGCCAAAATCTACAGGTAGGCACTTTGCAAAAAACACCTCTGTTTTCCTTCACCAATTTGGCTATGTCCATGTTGCGCTTTGGGGCATTTCCTGTCACGGGCGCTAGGCCTACCCACACAAGTGAGGTATCATTTTTATCGGGAGACATGGTGGAACGCTGGGTGGAAGGAAATTCGTGCCGCGTCTCAGATTCCAGAACTTTCTGCCACAGAAATGTGAGGAACATGTGTTTTTTTAGCCAAATTTTGAGGTTTGCAAAGGATTCTGGGTAACAGAACCTGGTCCGAGCCACACAAGTCACCCCATCTTGGATTCCTCTAGGTCTCTAGTTTTCAGAAATGCACAGGTTTGGTAGGTTTCCCAAGGTGGCGGCTGAGTTGCAGTCCAAAATCTACAGGTAGGCACTTTGCAAAAAACACCTCTGTTTTCCTTCACCAATTTGGCTGTGTCCACGTTGCGCTTTGGGGCATTTCCTGTCACGGGCGCTAGGCCTACCCACACAAGTGAGGTATCATTTTTATCGGGAGACGTGGCGGAACGCTGGGTGGAAGGAAATTCGTGCCGCCTCTCAGATTCCAGAACTTTCTGCCACAAAAATGTGAGGAAAATGTGTTTTTTTAGCCAAATATTGAGGTTTGCAAAGGATTCTGGGTAACAGAACCTGGTCCGAGCCACACAAGTCACCCCATCTTGGATTCCCCTAGGTCTCTAGTTTTCAGAAATGCACAGGTTTGGTAGGTTTCCCTAGGTGGCGGCTGAGCTACAGGCCAAAATCTACAGGTAGGCACTTTGCAAAAAACACCTCTGTTTTCCTTCACCAATTTGGCTGTGTCCACGTTGCGCTTTGGGGCATTTCCTGTCACGGGCGCTAGGCCTACCCACACAAGTGAGGTATCATTTTTATCGGGAGACGTGGCGGAACGCTGGGTGGAAGGAAATTCGTGCCGCCTCTCAGATTCCAGAACTTTCTGCCACAGAAATGTGAGGAACATGTGTTTTTTTAGCCAAATTTTGAGGTTTGCAAAGGATTCTGGGTAACAGAACCTGGTCCGAGCCACACAAGTCACCCCAACTTGGATTCCCCTAGGTCTCTAGTTTTCAGAAATGCACAGGTTTGGTAGGTTTCCCTAGGTGGCGGCTGAGCTACAGGCCAAAATCTACAGGTAGGTACTTTGCAAAAAACACCTCTGTTTTCCTTCACCAATTTGGCTGTGTCCACGTTGCGCTTTGGGGCATTTCCTGTCACGGGCGCTAGGCCTACCCACACAAGTGAGGTATCATTTTTATCGGGAGACGTGGCGGAACGCTGGGTGGAAGGAAATTCGTGCCGCCTCTCAGATTCCAGAACTTTCTGCCACAGAAATGTGAGGAACATGTGTTTTTTTAGCCAAATTTTGAGGTTTGCAAAGGATTCTGGGTAACAGAACCTGGTCCGAGCCACACTAGTCACCCCATCTTGGATTCCCCTAGGTCTCTAGTTTTCAGAAATGCACAGGTTTGGTAGGTTTCCCTAGGTGGCGGCTGAGCTACAGGCCAAAATCTACAGGTAGGCACTTTGCAAAAAACACCTCTGTTTTCCTTCACCAATTTGGCTGTGTCCACGTTGCGCTTTGGGGCATTTCCTGTCACGGGCGCTAGGCCTACCCACACAAGTGAGGTATCATTTTTATCGGGAGACGTGGCGGAACGCTGGGTGGAAGGAAATTCGTGCCGCCTCTTAGATTCCAGAACTTTCTGCCACAGAAATGTGAGGAACATGTGTTTTTTTAGCCAAATTTTGAGGTTTGCAAAGGATTCTGGGTAACAGAACCTGGTCCGAGCCACACAAGTCACCCCATCTTGGATTCCCCTAGGTCTCTAGTTTTCAGAAATGCACAGGTTTGGTAGGTTTCCCAAGGTGGCGGCTGAGCTACAGGCCAAAATCTACAGGTAGGCACTTTGCAAAAAACACCTCTGTTTTCCTTCACCAATTTGGCTGTGTCCACGTTGCGCTTTGGGGCATTTCCTGTCACGGGCGCTAGGCCTACCCACACAAGTGAGGTATCATTTTTATCGGGAGACGTGGGGGAACGCTGGGTGGAAGGAAATTCGTGGCTCCTCTCAGATTCCAGAACTTTCTGCCACAGAAATGTGAGGAACATGTGTTATTTTAGCCAAATTTTGAGGTTTGCAAAGGATTCTGGGTAACAGAACCTGGTCCGAGCCACACAAGTCACCCCATCTTGGATTCCCCTAGGTCTCTAGTTTTCAGAAATGCACAGGTTTGGTAGGTTTCCCTAGGTGGCGGCTGAGCTACAGACCAAAATCTACAGGTAGGCACTTTGCAAAAAACACCTCTGTTTTCCTTCACCAATTTGGCTGTGTCCACGTTGCGCTTTGGGGCATTTCCTGTCACGGGCGCTAGGCCTACCCACACAAGTGAGGTATCATTTTTATGGGGAGACATGGGGGAACGCTGAGTGGAAGGAAATTCGTGCCGCCTCTCAGATTCCAGAACTTTCTGCCACAGAAATGTGAGGAACATGTGTTTTTTTAGCCAAATTTTGAGGATTTGCAAAGGATTCTGGGTAACAGAACCTGGTCCGAGCCACACAAGTCACCCCATCTTGGATTCCCCTTGGTCTCTAGTTTTCAGAAATGCACAGGTTTGGTAGGTTTCCCTAGGTGGCGGCTGAGCTACAGGCCAAAATCTACAGGTAGGCACTTTGCAAAAAACACCTCTGTTTTCCTTCACCAATTTGGCTGTGTCCACGTTGCGCTTTGGGGCATTTCCTGTCACGGGCGCTATGCCTACCCATACAAGTGAGGTATCATTTTTATCGGGAGACGTGGCGGAACGCTGGGTGGAAGGAAATTCGTGCCGCCTCTTAGATTCCAGAACTTTCTGCCACAGAAATGTGAGGAACATGTGTTTTTTTAGCCAAATTTTGAGGTTTGCAAAGGATTCTGGGTAACAGAACCTGGTCCGAGCCACACAAGTCACCCCATCTTGGATTCCCCTAGGTCTCTAGTTTTCAGAAATGCACAGGTTTGGTAGGTTTCCCAAGGTGGCGGCTGAGCTACAGGCCAAAATCTACAGGTAGGCACTTTGCAAAAAACACCTCTGTTTTCCTTCACCAATTTGGCTGTGTCCACGTTGCGCTTTGGGGCATTTCCTGTCACGGGCGCTAGGCCTACCCACACAAGTGAGGTATCATTTTTATCGGGAGACGTGGGGGAACGCTGGGTGGAAGGAAATTCGTGGCTCCTCTCAGATTCCAGAACTTTCTGCCACAGAAATGTAAGGAACATGTGTTATTTTAGCCAAATTTTGAGGTTTGCAAAGGATTCTGGGTAACAGAACCTGGTCCGAGCCACACAAGTCACCCCATCTTGGATTCCCCTAGGTCTCTAGTTTTCAGAAATGCACAGGTTTGGTAGGTTTCCCTAGGTGGCGGCTGAGCTACAGGCCAAAATCTACAGGTAGGCACTTTGCAAAAAACACCTCTGTTTTCCTTCACCAATTTGGCTGTGTCCACGTTGCGCTTTGGGGCATTTCCTGTCACGGGCGCTAGGCCTACCCACACAAGTGAGGTATCATTTTTATCGGGAGACATGGGGGAACGCTGAGTGGAAGGAAATTCGTGCCACCTCTCAGATTCCAGAACTTTCTGCCACAGAAATGTGAGGAACATGTGTTTTTTTAGCCAAATTTTGAGGATTTGCAAAGGATTCTGGGTAACAGAACCTGGTGCGAGCCACACAAGTCACCCCATCTTGGATTCCCCTTGGTCTCTAGTTTTCAGAAATGCACAGGTTTGGTAGGTTTCCCTAGGTGGCGGCTGAGCTACAGGCCAAAATCTACAGGTAGGCACTTTGCAAAAAACACCTCTGTTTCCCTTCACCAATTTGGCTGTGTCCACGTTGTGCTTTGGGGCATTTCCTGTCACGGGCGCTAGGCCTACCCACACAAGTGAGGTATCATTTTTATCGGGAGACGTGGCGGAACGCTGGGTGGAAGGAAATTCGTGCCGCCTCTCAGATTCCAGAACTTTCTGCCACAGAAATGTGAGGAACATGTGTTTTTTTAGCCAAATATTGAGGTTTGCAAAGGATTCTGGGTAACAGAACCTGGTCCGAGCCACACTAGTCACCCATCTTGGATTCCCCTAGGTCTCTAGTTTTCAGAAATGCACAGGTTTGGTAGGTTTCCCTAGGTGGCGGCTGAGCTACAGGCCAAAATCTACAGGTAGGCACTTTGCAAAAAACACCTCTGTTTTCCTTCACCAATTTGGCTGTGTCCACGTTGCGCTTTGGGGCATTTCATGTCACGGGCGCAAGGTCTACCCGCACAAGTGAGGTATCATTTTTATCGGGAGACGTGGCGGAAGGCTGGGTGAGAGGAAATTCATGCCGCCTCTCAGATTCCAGAACTTTCTGCCACAGAAATGTGAGGAACATGTGTTTTTTTAGCCAAATTTTGAGGTTTGCAAAGGATTCTGGGTAACAGAACCTGGTCCGAGCCACACAAGTCACCCCATCTTGGATTCCCCTAAGTCTCTAGTTTTCAGAAATGCAAAGGTTTGGTAGGTTTCCCAAGGTGGCGGCTGAGCTACAGGCCAAAATCTACAGGTAGGCACTTTGCAAAAAACACCTCTGTTTTCCTTCACCAATTTGGCTGTGTCCACGTTGCGCTTTGGGGCATTTCCTGTCACGGGCACTAGGCCTACCCACACAAGTGAGGTATCATTTTTATCGGGAGACGTGGGGGAACGCTGGGTGGAAGGAAATTCATGGCTCCTCTCAGATTCCAGAACTTTCTGCCACAGAAATGTGAGGAACATGTGTTTTTTTAGCCAAATTTTGAGGATTTGCAAAGGATTCTGGGTAAAAGAACCTGGTCCGAGCCACACAAGTCACCCCATCTTGGATTCCCCTTGGTCTCTAGTTTTCAGAAATGCACAGGTTTGGTAGGTTTCCCTAGGTGGCGGCTGAGCTACAGGCCAAAATCTACAGGTAGGCACTTTGCAAAAAACACCTCTGTTTTCCTTCACCAATTTGGCTGTGTCCACGTTGTGCTTTGGGGCATTTCCTGTCACGGGAGCTAGGCCTACCAACACAAGTGAGGTATCATTTTTATCGGGAGACGTGGCGGAACGCTGGGTAGAAGGAAATTCGTGCCGCCTCTCAGATTCCAGAACTTTCTGCCACAGAAATGTGAGGAACATGTGTTTTTTTAGCCAAATATTGAGGTTTGCAAAGGATTCTGGGTAACAGAACCTGGTCCGAGCCACACTAGTCACCCCATCTTGGATTCCCCTTGGTCTCTAGTTTTCAGAAATGCACAGGTTTGGTAGGTTTCCCTAGGTGGCGGCTGAGCTACAGGCCAAAATCTACAGGTAGGCACTTTGCAAAAAACACCTCTGTTTTCCTTCACCAATTTGGCTGTGTCCACGTTGCGCTTTGGGGCATTTCATGTCACGGGAGCTAGGCCTACCCACACAAGTGAGGTATCATTTTTATCGGGAGACGTGGCGGAACGCTGGGTGGAAGGAAATTCGTGCCGCCTCTCAGATTCCAGAACTTTCTGCCACAGAAATGTGAGGAACATGTGTTTTTTTAGCCAAATATTGAGGTTTGCAAAGGATTCTGGGTAACAGAACCTGGTCCGAGCCACACTAGTCACCCCATCTTGGATTCCCCTAGGTCTCTAGTTTTCAGAAATGCACAGGTTTGGTAGGTTTCCCTAGGTGGCGGCTGAGCTACAGGCCAAAATCTACAGGTAGGCACTTTGCAAAAAACACCTCCGTTTTCCTTCACCAATTTGGCTGTGTCCACGTTGCACTTTGGGGCATTTCATGTCACGGGCGCAAGGTCTACCCGCACAAGTGAGGTATCATTTTTATCGGGAGACGTGGCGGAAGGCTGGGTGATAGGAAATTCGTGCCGCCTCTCAGATTCCAGAACTTTCTGCCACAGAAATGCGAGGAACATGTGTTTTTTTAGCCAAATTTTGAGGTTTGCAAAGGATTCTGGGTAACAGAACCTGGTCCGAGCCACACAAGTCACCCCATCTTGGATTCCCCTAGGTCTCTAGTTTTCAGAAATGCACAGGTTTGGTAGGTTTCCCAAGGTGGCGGCTGAGCTACAGGCCAAAATCTACAGGTAGGCACTTTGCAAAAAACACCTCTGTTTTCCTTCACCAATTTGGCTGTGTCCACGTTGCGCTTTGGGGCATTTCCTGTCACGGGCACTAGGCCTACCCACACAAGTGAGGTATCATTTTTATCGGGAGACGTGGGGGAACGCTGGGTGGAAGGAAATTCATGGCTCCTCTCAGATTCCAGAACTTTCTGCCACAGAAATTTAAGGAACATGTGTTATTTTAGCCAAATTGTGAGGTTTGCAAAGGATTCTGGGTAACAGAACCTGGTCCGAGCCACACAAGTCACCCCATCTTGGATTCCCCTAGGTCTCTAGTTTTCAGAAATGCACAGGTTTGGTAGGTTTCCCTAGGTGGCGGCTGAGCTACAGGCCAAAATCTACAGGTAGGCACTTTGCAAAAAACACCTCTGTTTTCCTTCACCAATTTGGCTGTGTCCACGTTGCGCTTTGGGGCATTTCCTGTCACGGGCGCTAGGCCTACCCACACAAGTGAGGTATCATTTTTATCGGGAGACATGGGGGAACGCTGGGTGGAAGGAAATTCGTGCCGCCTCTCAGATTCCAGAACTTTCTGCCACAGAAATGTGAGGAACATGTGTTTTTTTAGCCAAATTTTGAGGATTTGCAAAGGATTCTGGGTAACAGAACCTGGTCCGAGCCACACAAGTCACCCCATCTTGGATTCCCCTTGGTCTCTAGTTTTCAGAAATGCACAGGTTTGGTAGGTTTCCCTAGGTGGCGGCTGAGCTACAGGCCAAAATCTACAGGTAGGCACTTTGCAAAAAACACCTCTGTTTTCCTTCACCAATTTGGCTGTGTCCACGTTGTGCTTTGGGGCATTTCCTGTCACGGGAGCTAGGCCTACCCACACAAGTGAGGTATCATTTTTATCGGGAGACGTGGCGGAACGCTGGGTGGAAGGAAATTCGTGCCGCCTCTCAGATTCCAGAACTTTCTGCCACAGAAATGTGAGGAACATGTGTTTTTTTAGCCAAATATTGAGGTTTGCAAAGGATTCTGGGTAACAGAACCTGGTCCGAGCCACACTAGTCACCCCATCTTGGATTCCCCTAGGTCTCTAGTTTTCAGAAATGCACAGGTTTGGTAGGTTTCCCTAGGTGGCGGCTGAGCTACAGGCCAAAATCTACAGGTAGGCACTTTGCAAAAAACACCTCTGTTTTCCTTCACCAATTTGGCTGTGTCCACGTTGCGCTTTGGGGCATTTCATGTCACGGGCGCAAGGTCTACCCGCACAAGTGAGGTATCATTTTTATCGGGAGACGTGGCGGAAGGCTGGGTGAGAGGAAATTCGTGCTGCCTCTCAGATTCCAGAACTTTCTGCCACAGAAATGTGAGGAACATGTGTTTTTTTAGCCAAATTTTGAGGTTTGCAAAGGATTCTGGGTAACAGAACCTGGTCCGAGCCACACTAGTCACCCCATCTTGGATTCCCCTAGGTCTCTAGTTTTCAGAAATGCACAGGTTTGGTAGGTTTCCCTAGGTGGCGGCTGAGCTACAGGCCAAAATCTACAGGTAGGCACTTTGCAAAAAACACCTCTGTTTTCCTTCACCAATTTGGCTGTGTCCACGTTGCGCTTTGGGGCATTTCCTGTCACGGGCGCTAGGCCTACCCACACAAGTGAGGTATCATTTTTATCGGGAGACGTGGCGGAACGCTGGGTGGAAGGAAATTCGTGCCGCCTCTTAGATTCCAGAACTTTCTGCCACAGAAATGTGAGGAACATGTGTTTTTTTAGCCAAATTTTGAGGTTTGCAAAGGATTCTGGGTAACAGAACCTGGTCCGAGCCACACAAGTCACCCCATCTTGGATTCCCCTAGGTCTCTAGTTTTCAGAAATGCACAGGTTTGGTAGGTTTCCCAAGGTGGCGGCTGAGCTACAGGCCAAAATCTACAGGTAGGCACTTTGCAAAAAACACCTCTGTTTTCCTTCACCAATTTGGCTGTGTCCACGTTGCGCTTTGGGGCATTTCCTGTCACGGGCGCTAGGCCTACCCACACAAGTGAGGTATCATTTTTATCGGGAGACGTGGGGGAACGCTGGGTGGAAGGAAATTCGTGGCTCCTCTCAGATTCCAGAACTTTCTGCCACAGAAATGTGAGGAACATGTGTTATTTTAGCCAAATTTTGAGGTTTGCAAAGGATTCTGGGTAACAGAACCTGGTCCGAGCCACACAAGTCACCCCATCTTGGATTCCCCTTGGTCTCTAGTTTTCAGAAATGCACAGGTTTGGTAGGTTTCCCTAGGTGGCGGCTGAGCTACAGACCAAAATCTACAGGTAGGCACTTTGCAAAAAACACCTCTGTTTTCCTTCACCAATTTGGCTGTGTCCACGTTGCGCTTTGGGGCATTTCCTGTCACGGGCGCTAGGCCTACCCACACAAGTGAGGTATCATTTTTATCGGGAGACATGGGGGAACGCTGAGTGGAAGGAAATTCGTGCCGCCTCTCAGATTCCAGAACTTTCTGCCACAGAAATGTGAGGAACATGTGTTTTTTTAGCCACATTTTGAGGATTTGCAAAGGATTCTGGGTAACAGAACCTGGTCCGAGCCACACAAGTCACCCCATCTTGGATTCCCCTTGGTCTCTAGTTTTCAGAAATGCACAGGTTTGGTAGGTTTCCCTAGGTGGCGGCTGAGCTACAGGCCAAAATCTACAGGTAGGCACTTTGCAAAAAACACCTCTGTTTTCCTTCACCAATTTGGCTGTGTCCACGTTGCGCTTTGGGGCATTTCCTGTCACGGGCGCTAGGCCTACCCACACAAGTGAGGTATCATTTTTATCGGGAGACATGGGGGAACGCTGAGTGGAAGGAAATTCGTGCCACCTCTCAGATTCCAGAACTTTCTGCCACAGAAATGTGAGGAACATGTGTTTTTTTAGCCAAATTTTGAGGATTTGCAAAGGATTCTGGGTAACAGAACCTGGTGCGAGCCACACAAGTCACCCCATCTTGGATTCCCCTTGGTCTCTAGTTTTCAGAAATGCACAGGTTTGGTAGGTTTCCCTAGGTGGCGGCTGAGCTACAGGCCAAAATCTACAGGTAGGCACTTTGCAAAAAACACCTCTGTTTCCCTTCACCAATTTGGCTGTGTCCACGTTGTGCTTTGGGGCATTTCCTGTCACGGGCGCTAGGCCTACCCACACAAGTGAGGTATCATTTTTATCGGGAGACGTGGCGGAACGCTGGGTGGAAGGAAATTCGTGCCGCCTCTCAGATTCCAGAACTTTCTGCCACAGAAATGTGAGGAACATGTGTTTTTTTAGCCAAATATTGAGGTTTGCAAAGGATTCTGGGTAACAGAACCTGGTCCGAGCCACACTAGTCACCCCATCTTGGATTCCCCTAGGTCTCTAGTTTTCAGAAATGCACAGGTTTGGTAGGTTTCCCTAGGTGGCGGCTGAGCTACAGGCCAAAATCTACAGGTAGGCACTTTGCAAAAAACACCTCTGTTTTCCTTCACCAATTTGGCTGTGTCCACGTTGCCCTTTGGGGCATTTCATGTCACGGGCGCAAGGTCTACCCGCACAAGTGAGGTATCATTTTTATCGGGAGACGTGGCGGAAGGCTGGGTGAGAGGAAATTCATGCCGCCTCTCAGATTCCAGAACTTTCTGCCACAGAAATGTGAGGAACATGTGTTTTTTTAGCCAAATTTTGAGGATTTGCAAAGGATTCTGGGTAACAGAACCTGGTGCGAGCCACACAAGTCACCCCATCTTGGATTCCCCTTGGTCTCTAGTTTTCAGAAATGCACAGGTTTGGTAGGTTTCCCTAGGTGGCGGCTGAGCTACAGGCCAAAATCTACAGGTAGGCACTTTGCAAAAAACACCTCTGTTTCCCTTCACCAATTTGGCTGTGTCCACGTTGTGCTTTGGGGCATTTCCTGTCACGGGCGCTAGGCCTACCCACACAAGTGAGGTATCATTTTTATCGGGAGACGTGGCGGAACGCTGGGTGGAAGGAAATTCGTGCCGCCTCTCAGATTCCAGAACTTTCTGCCACAGAAATGTGAGGAACATGTGTTTTTTTAGCCAAATATTGAGGTTTGCAAAGGATTCTGGGTAACAGAACCTGGTCCGAGCCACACTAGTCACCCCATCTTGGATTCCCCTAGGTCTCTAGTTTTCAGAAATGCACAGGTTTGGTAGGTTTCCCTAGGTGGCGGCTGAGCTACAGGCCAAAATCTACAGGTAGGCACTTTGCAAAAAACACCTCTGTTTTCCTTCACCAATTTGGCTGTGTCCACGTTGCGCTTTGGGGCATTTCATTTCACGGGCGCAAGGTCTACCCGCACAAGTGAGGTATCATTTTTATCGGGAGACGTGGCGGAAGGCTGGGTGAGAGGAAATTCATGCCGCCTCTCAGATTCCAGAACTTTCTGCCACAGAAATGTGAGGAACATGTGTTTTTTTAGCCAAATTTTGAGGTTTGCAAAGGATTCTGGGTAACAGAACCTGGTCCGAGCCACACAAGTCACCCCATCTTGGATTCCCCTAAGTCTCTAGTTTTCAGAAATGCAAAGGTTTGGTAGGTTTCCCAAGGTGGCGGCTGAGCTACAGGCCAAAATCTACAGGTAGGCACTTTGCAAAAAACACCTCTGTTTTCCTTCACCAATTTGGCTGTGTCCACGTTGCGCTTTGGGGCATTTCCTGTCACGGGCACTAGGCCTACCCACACAAGTGAGGTATCATTTTTATCGGGAGACGTGGGGGAACGCTGGGGGGAAGGAAATTCATGGCTCCTCTCAGATTCCAGAACTTTCTGCCACAGAAATGTGAGGAACATGTGTTTTTTTAGCCAAATTTTGAGGATTTGCAAAGGATTCTGGGTAAAAGAACCTGGTCCGAGCCACACAAGTCACCCCATCTTGGATTCCCCTTGGTCTCTAGTTTTCAGAAATGCACAGGTTTGGTAGGTTTCCCTAGGTGGCGGCTAAGCTACAGGCCAAAATCTACAGGTAGGCACTTTGCAAAAAACACCTCTGTTTTCCTTCACCAATTTGGCTGTGTCCACGTTGTGCTTTGGGGCATTTCCTGTCACGGGAGCTAGGCCTACCAACACAAGTGAGGTATCATTTTTATCGGGAGACGTTGCGGAACGCTGGGTGGAAGGAAATTCGTGCCGCCTCTCAGATTCCAGAACTTTCTGCCACAGAAATGTGAGGAACATGTGTTTTTTTAGCCAAATATTGAGGTTTGCAAAGGATTCTGGGTAACAGAACCTGGTCCGAGCCACACTAGTCACCCCATCTTGGATTCCCCTTGGTCTCTAGTTTTCAGAAATGCACAGGTTTGGTAGGTTTCCCTAGGTGGCGGCTGAGCTACAGGCCAAAATCTACAGGTAGGCACTTTGCAAAAAACACCTCTGTTTTCCTTCACCAATTTGGCTGTGTCCACGTTGCGCTTTGGGGCATTTCATGTCACGGGAGCTAGGCCTACCCACACAAGTGAGGTATCATTTTTATCGGGAGACGTGGCGGAACGCTGGGTGGAAGGAAATTCGTGCCGCCTCTCAGATTCCAGAACTTTCTGCCACAGAAATGTGAGGAACATGTGTTTTTTTAGCCAAATATTGAGGTTTGCAAAGGATTCTGGGTAACAGAACCTGGTCCGAGCCACACTAGTCACCCCATCTTGGATTCCCCTAGGTCTCTAGTTTTCAGAAATGCACAGGTTTGGTAGGTTTCCCTAGGTGGCGGCTGAGCTACAGGCCAAAATCTACAGGTAGGCACTTTGCAAAAAACACCTCCGTTTTCCTTCACCAATTTGGCTGTGTCCACGTTGCACTTTGGAGCATTTCATGTCACGGGCGCAAGGTCTACCCGCACAAGTGAGGTATCATTTTTATCGGGAGACGTGGCGGAAGGCTGGGTGAGAGGAAATTCGTGCCGCCTCTCAGATTCCAGAACTTTCTGCCACAGAAATGCGAGGAACATGTGTTTTTTTAGCCAAATTTTGAGGTTTGCAAAGGATTCTGGGTAACAGAACCTGGTCCGAGCCACACAAGTCACCCCATCTTGGATTCCCCTAGGTCTCTAGTTTTCAGAAATGCACAGGTTTGGTAGGTTTCCCAAGGTGGCGGCTGAGCTACAGGCCAAAATCTACAGGTAGGCACTTTGCAAAAAACACCTCTGTTTTCCTTCACCAATTTGGCTGTGTCCACGTTGCGCTTTGGGGCATTTCCTGTCACGGGCACTAGGCCTACCCACACAAGTGAGGTATCATTTTTATCGGGAGACGTGGGGGAACGCTGGGTGGAAGGAAATTCATGGCTCCTCTCAGATTCCAGAACTTTCTGCCACAGAAATTTAAGGAACATGTGTTATTTTAGCCAAATTGTGAGGTTTGCAAAGGATTCTGGGTAACAGAACCTGGTCCGAGCCACACAAGTCACCCCATCTTGGATTCCCCTAGGTCTCTAGTTTTCAGAAATACACAGGTTTGGTAGGTTTCCCTAGGTGGCGGCTGAGCTACAGTCCAAAATCTACAGGTAGGCACTTTGCAAAAAACACCTCTGTTTTCCTTCACCAATTTGGCTGTGTCCACGTTGCGCTTTGGGGCATTTCCTGTCACGGGCGCTAGGCCTACCCACACAAGTGAGGTATCATTTTTATCGGGAGACATGGGGGAACGCTGGGTGGAAGGAAATTCGTGCCGCCTCTCAGATTCCAGAACTTTCTGCCACAGAAATGTGAGGAACATGTGTTTTTTTAGCCAAATTTTGAGGATTTGCAAAGGATTCTGGGTAACAGAACCTGGTCCGAGCCACACAAGTCACCCCATCTTGGATTCCCCTTGGTCTCTAGTTTTCAGAAATGCACAGGTTTGGTAGGTTTCCCTAGGTGGCGGCTGAGCTACAGGCCAAAATCTACAGGTAGGCAATTTGCAAAAAACACCTCTGTTTTCCTTCACCAATTTGGCTGTGTCCACGTTGTGCTTTGGGGCATTTCCTGTCACGGGAGCTAGGCCTACCCACACAAGTGAGGTATCATTTTTATCGGGAGACGTGGCGGAACGCTGGGTGGAAGGAAATTCGTGCCGCCTCTCAGATTCCAGAACTTTCTGCCACAGAAATGTGAGGAACATGTGTTTTTTTAGCCAAATATTGAGGTTTGCAAAGGATTCTGGGTAACAGAACCTGGTCCGAGCCACACTAGTCACCCCATCTTGGATTCCCCTAGGTCTCTAGTTTTCAGAAATGCACAGGTTTGGTAGGTTTCCCTAGGTGGCGGCTGAGCTACAGGCCAAAATCTACAGGTAGGCACTTTGCAAAAAACACCTCTGTTTTCCTTCACCAATTTGGCTGTGTCCACGTTGCGCTTTGGGGCATTTCATGTCACGGGCGCAAGGTCTACCCGCACAAGTGAGGTATCATTTTTATCGGGAGACGTGGCGGAAGGCTGGGTGAGAGGAAATTCGTGCTGCCTCTCAGATTCCAGAACTTTCTGCCACAGAAATGTGAGGAACATGTGTTTTTTTAGCCAAATTTTGAGGTTTGCAAAGGATTCTGGGTAACAGAACCTGGTCCGAGCCACACAAGTCACCCCATCTTGGATTCCCCTAGGTCTCTAGTTTTCAGAAATGCACAGGTTTGGTAGGATTCCCAAGGTGGCGGCTGAGCTACAGGCCAAAATCTACAGGTAGGCACTTTGCAAAAAACACCTCTGTTTTCCTTCACCAATTTGGCTGTGTCCACGTTGCGCTTTGGGGCATTTCCTGTCACGGGCACTAGGCCTACCCACACAAGTGAGGTATCATTTTTATAGGGAGACGTGGGGGAACGCTGGGTGGAAGGAAATTCATGGCTCCTCTCAGATTCCAGAACTTTCTGCCACAGAAATTTAAGGAACATGTGTTATTTTAGCCAAATTTTGAGGTTTGCAAAGGATTCTGGGTAACAGAACCTGGTCCGAGCCACACAAGTCACCCCATCTTGGATTCCCCTAGGTCTCTAGTTTTCAGAAATGCACAGGTTTGGTAGGTTTCCCAAGGTGGCGGCTGAGCTACAGGCCAAAATCTACAGGTAGGCACTTTGCAAAAAACACCTCTGTTTTCCTTCACCAATTTGGCTGTGTCCACGTTGCGCTTTGGGGCATTTCCTGTCACGGGCGCTAGGCCTACCCACACAAGTGAGGTATCATTTTTATCGGGAGACGTGGGGGAACGCTGGGTGGAAGGAAATTCGTGCCGCCTCTCAGATTCCAGAACTTTCTGCCACAGAAATGTGAGGAACATGTGTTTTTTTAGCCAAATTTTGAGGTTTGCAAAGGATTCTGGGTAACAGAACCTGGTCCGAGCCACACAAGTCACCCCATCTTGGATTCCCCTTGGTCTCTAGTTTTCAGAAATGCACAGGTTTGGTAGGTTTCCCTATGTGGCGGCTGAGCTACAGGCCAAAATCTACAGGTAGGCACTTTGCAAAAAACACCTCTGTTTTCCTTCACCAATTTGGCTGAGTCCACGTTGCGCTTTGGGGCATTTCCTGTCACGGGCGCTAGGCCTACCCACACAAGTGAGGTATCATTTTTATCGGGAGACGTGGGGGAACGCTGGGTGGAAGGAAATTCATGGCTCCTCTCAGATTCCAGAACTTTCTGCCACAGAAATTTAAGGAACATGTGTTATTTTAGCCAAATTGTGAGGTTTGCAAAGGATTCTGGGTAACAGAACCTGGTCCGAGCCACACAAGTCACCCCATCTTGGATTCCCCTAGGTCTCTAGTTTTCAGAAATGCACAGGTTTGGTAGGTTTCCCTAGGTGGCGGCTGAGCTACAGGCCAAAATCTACAGGTAGGCACTTTGCAAAAAACACCTCTGTTTTCCTTCACCAATTTGGCTGTGTCCACGTTGCGCTTTGGGGCATTTCATGTCACGGGAGCTAGGCCTACCCACACAAGTGAGGTATCATTTTTATCGGGAGACGTGGCGGAACGCTGGGTGGAAGGAAATTCGTGCCGCCTCTCAGATTCCAGAACTTTCTGCCACAGAAATGTGAGGAACATGTGTTTTTTTAGCCAAATATTGAGGTTTGCAAAGGATTCTGGGTAACAGAACCTGGTCCGAGCCACACTAGTCACCCCATCTTGGATTCCCCTAGGTCTCTAGTTTTCAGAAATGCACAGGTTTGGTAGGTTTCCCTAGGTGGCGGCTGAGCTACAGGCCAAAATCTACAGGTAGGCACTTTGCAAAAAACACCTCCGTTTTCCTTCACCAATTTGGCTGTGTCCACGTTGCACTTTGGGGCATTTCATGTCACGGGCGCAAGGTCTACCCGCACAAGTGAGGTATCATTTTTATCGGGAGACGTGGCGGAAGGCTGGGTGAGAGGAAATTCGTGCCGCCTCTCAGATTCCAGAACTTTCTGCCACAGAAATGCGAGGAACATGTGTTTTTTTAGCCAAATTTTGAGGTTTGCAAAGGATTCTGGGTAACAGAACCTGGTCCGAGCCACACAAGTCACCCCATCTTGGATTCCCCTAGGTCTCTAGTTTTCAGAAATGCACAGGTTTGGTAGGTTTCCCAAGGTGGCGGCTGAGCTACAGGCCAAAATCTACAGGTAGGCACTTTGCAAAAAACACCTCTGTTTTCCTTCACCAATTTGGCTGTGTCCACGTTGCGCTTTGGGGCATTTCCTGTCACGGGCACTAGGCCTACCCACACAAGTGAGGTATCATTTTTATCGGGAGACGTGGGGGAACGCTGGGTGGAAGGAAATTCATGGCTCCTCTCAGATTCCAGAACTTTCTGCCACAGAAATTTAAGGAACATGTGTTATTTTAGCCAAATTGTGAGGTTTGCAAAGGATTCTGGGTAACAGAACCTGGTCCGAGCCACACAAGTCACCCCATCTTGGATTCCCCTAGGTCTCTAGTTTTCAGAAATGCACAGGTTTGGTAGGTTTCCCTAGGTGGCGGCTGAGCTACAGGCCAAAATGTACAGGTAGGCACTTTGCAAAAAACACCTCTGTTTTCCTTCACCAATTTGGCTGTGTCCACGTTGCGCTTTGGGGCATTTCCTGTCACGGGCGCTAGGCCTACCCACACAAGTGAGGTATCATTTTTATCGGGAGACATGGGGGAACGCTGGGTGGAAGGAAATTCGTGCCGCCTCTCAGATTCCAGAACTTTCTGCCACAGAAATGTGAGGAACATGTGTTTTTTTAGCCAAATTTTGAGGATTTGCAAAGGATTCTGGGTAACAGAACCTGGTCCGAGCCACACAAGTCACCCCATCTTGGATTCCCCTTGGTCTCTAGTTTTCAGAAATGCACAGGTTTGGTAGGTTTCCCTAGGTGGCGGCTGAGCTACAGGCCAAAATCTACAGGTAGGCACTTTGCAAAAAACACCTCTGTTTTCCTTCACCAATTTGGCTGTGTCCACGTTGTGCTTTGGGGCATTTCCTGTCACGGGAGCTAGGCCTACCCACACAAGTGAGGTATCATTTTTATCGGGAGACGTGGCGGAACGCTGGGTGGAAGGAAATTCGTGCCGCCTCTCAGATTCCCGAACTTTCTGCCACAGAAATGTGAGGAACATGTGTTTTTTTAGCCAAATATTGAGGTTTGCAAAGGATTCTGGGTAACAGAACCTGGTCCGAGCCACACTAGTCACCCCATCTTGGATTCCCCTAGGTCTCTAGTTTTCAGAAATGCACAGGTTTGGTAGGTTTCCCTAGGTGGCGGCTGAGCTACAGGCCAAAATCTACAGGTAGGCACTTTGCAAAAAACACCTCTGTTTTCCTTCACCAATTTGGCTGTGTCCACGTTGCGCTTTGGGGCATTTCATGTCACGGGCGCAAGGTCTACCCGCACAAGTGAGGTATCATTTTTATCGGGAGACGTGGCGGAAGGCTGGGTGAGAGGAAATTCGTGCTGCCTCTCAGATTCCAGAACTTTCTGCCACAGAAATGTGAGGAACATGTGTTTTTTTAGCCAAATTTTGAGGTTTGCAAAGGATTCTGGGTAACAGAACCTGGTCCGAGCCACACAAGTCACCCCATCTTGGATTCCCCTAGGTCTCTAGTTTTCAGAAATGCACAGGTTTGGTAGGTTTCCCTAGGTGGCGGCTGAGCTACAGGCCAAAATCTGCAGGTAGGCACTTTGCAAAAAACACCTCTGTTTTCCTTCACCAATTTGACTGTGTCCACGTTGCGCTTTGGGGCATTTCCTGTCACGGGCGCTAGGCCTACCCACACAAGTGAGGTATCATTTTTATGGGGAGATGTGGAGGAACGCTGGGTGGAAGGAAATTCGTGCCGCCTCTCAGATTCCAGAACTTTCTGCCACAGAAATGTGAGGAACATGTGTTTTTTAGCCAAATTTTGAGGTTTGGAAAGGATTCTGGGTAACAGAACCTGGTCCGAGCCACACAAGTCACCCCATCTTGGATTCCCCTAGGTCTCTAGTTTTCAGAAATGCACAGGTTTGGTAGGTTTCCCTAGGTGGCGGCTGAGCTACAGGCCAAAATCTACAGGTAGGCACTTTGCAAAAAACACCTCTGTTTTCCTTCACCAATTTGGCTGTGTCCACGTTGCGCTTTGGGGCATTTCCTGTCACGGGCGCTAGGCCTACCCACACAAGTGAGGTATCATTTTTATCGGGAGACGTGGGGGAACGCTGGGTGGAAGGAAATTCGTGCCGCCTCTCAGATTCCAGAACTTTCTGCCACAGAAATGTGAGGAACATGTGTTTTTTTAGCCAAATTTTGAGGTTTGCAAAGGATTCTGGGTAACAGAACCTGGTCCGAGCCACACAAGTCACCCCATCTTGGATTCCCCTTGGTCTCTAGTTTTCAGAAATGCACAGGTTTGGTAGGTTTCCCTATGTGGCGGCTGAGCTACAGGCCAAAATCTACAGGTAGGCACTTTGCAAAAAACACCTCTGTTTTCCTTCACCAATTTGGCTGTGTCCACGTTGCGCTTTGGGGCATTTCCTGTCACGGGCGCTAGGCCTACCCACACAAGTGAGGTATCATTTTTATCGGGAGACGTGGGGGAACGCTGGGTGGAAGGAAATTCATGGCTCCTCTCAGATTCCAGAACTTTCTGCCACAGAAATTTAAGGAACATGTGTTATTTTAGCCAAATTGTGAGGTTTGCAAAGGATTCTGGGTAACAGAACCTGGTCCGAGCCACACAAGTCACCCCATCTTGGATTCCCCTAGGTCTCTAGTTTTCAGAAATGCACAGGTTTGGTAGGTTTCCCTAGGTGGCGGCTGAGCTACAGGCCAAAATCTACAGGTAGGCACTTTGCAAAAAACACCTCTGTTTTCCTTCACCAATTTGGCTGTGTCCACGTTGCGCTTTGGGGCATTTCCTGTCACGGGCGCTAGGCCTACCCACACAAGTGAGGTATCATTTTTATCGGGAGACGTGGGGGAACGCTGGGTGGAAGGAAATTCGTGCCGCCTCTCAGATTCCAGAACTTTCTGCCACAGAAATGTGAGGAACATGTGTTTTTTTAGCCAAATTTTGAGGTTTGCAAAGGATTCTGGGTAACAGAACCTGGTCCGAGCCACACAAGTCACCCCATCTTGGATTCCCCTTGGTCTCTAGTTTTCAGAAATGCACAGGTTTGGTAGGTTTCCCTATGTGGCGGCTGAGCTACAGGCCAAAATCTACAGGTAGGCACTTTGCAAAAAACACCTCTGTTTTCCTTCACCAATTTGGCTGTGTCCACGTTGCGCTTTGGGGCATTTCCTGTCACGGGCGCTAGGCCTACCCACACAAGTGAGGTATCATTTTTATCGGGAGACGTGGCGAAACGCTGGGTGGAAGGAAATTCGTGCCGCCTCTCAGATTCCAGAACTTTCTGCCACAGAAATGTGAGGAACATGTGTTTTTTTAGCCAAATTTTGAGGTTTGCAAAGGATTCTGGGTAACAGAACCTGGTCCGAGCCACACAAGTCACCCCATCTTGGATTCCCCTAGGTCTCTAGTTTTCAGAAATGCACAGGCTTGGTAGGTTTCCCTAGGTGGCGGCTGAGCTACAGGCCAAAATCTACAGGTAGGCACTTTGCAAAAAACACCTCTGTTTTCCTTCACCAATTTGGCTGTGTCCACGTTGCGCTTTGGGGCATTTCCTGTCACGGGCGCTAGGCCTACCCACACAAGTGAGGTATCATTTTTATCGGGAGACGTGGGGGAACGCTGGGTGGAAGGAAATTCGTGGATCCTCTCAGATTCCAGAACTTTCTGCCACAGAAATGTGAGGAACATGTGTTTTTTTAGCCAAATTTTGAGGTTTGCAAAGGATTCTGGGTAACAGAACCTGGTCCGAGCCACACAAGTCACCCCATCTTGGATTCCCCTAGGTCTCTAGTTTTCAGAAATGCACAGGTTTGGTAGGTTTCCCTAGGTGGCGGCTGAGCTACAGGCCAAAATCTACAGGTAGGCACTTTGCAAAAAACACCTCTGTTTTCCTTCACCAATTTGGCTGTGTCCACGTTGCGCTTTGGGGCATTTCCTGTCACGGGCGCTAGGCCTACCCACACAAGTGAGGTATCATTTTTATCGGGAGACATGGGGGAACGCTGGGTTTAAGGAAATTCGTGGCTCCTCTCAGATTCCAGAACTTTCTGCCACAGAAATGTGAGGAACATGTGTTTTTTTAGCCACATTTTGAGGTTTGCAAAGGATTCTGGGTAACAGAACCTGGTCCGAGCCACACAAGTCACCCCATCTTGGATTCCCCTAGGTCTCTAGTTTTCAGAAATGCACAGGTTTGGTAGGTTTCCCTAGGTGGCGGCTGAGCTACAGGCCAAAATCTGCAGGTAGGCACTTTGCAAAAAACACCTCTGTTTTCCTTCACCAATTTGACTGTGTCCACGTTGCGCTTTGGGGCATTTCCTGTCACGGGCGCTAGGCCTACCCACACAAGTGAGGTATCATTTTTATGGGGAGATGTGGAGGAACGCTGGGTGGAAGGAAATTCGTGCCGCCTCTCAGATTCCAGAACTTTCTGCCACAGAAATGTGAGGAACATGTGTTTTTTAGCCAAATTTTGAGGTTTGGAAAGGATTCTGGGTAACAGAACCTGGTCCGAGCCACACAAGTCACCCCATCTTGGATTCCCCTAGGTCTCTAGTTTTCAGAAATGCACAGGTTTGGTAGGTTTCCCTAGGTGGCGGCTGAGCTACAGGCCAAAATCTACAGGTAGGCACTTTGCAAAAAACACCTCTGTTTTCCTTCACCAATTTGGCTGTGTCCACGTTGCGCTTTGGGGCATTTCCTGTCACGGGCGCTAGGCCTACCCACACAAGTGAGGTATCATTTTTATCGGGAGACGTGGGGGAACGCTGGGTGGAAGGAAATTCGTGGCTACTCTCAGATTCCAGAACTTTCTGCCACAGAAATGTGAGGAACATGTGTTTTTTTAGCCAAATTTTGAGGTTTGCAAAGGATTCTGGGTAACAGAACCTGGTCCGAGCCACACAAGTCACCCCATCTTGGATTCCCCTAGGTCTCTAGTTTTCAGAAATGCACAGGTTTGGTAGGTTTCCCTAGGTGGCGGCTGAGCTACAGGCCAAAATCTACAGGTAGGCACTTTGCAAAAAACACCTCTGTTTTCCTTCACCAATTTGGCTGTGTCCACGTTGCGCTTTGGGGCATTTCCTGTCACGGGCGCTAGGCCTACCCACACAAGTGAGGTATCATTTTTATCGGGAGACGTGGGGGAACGCTGGGTGGAAGGAAATTCGTGGCTCCTCTCAGATTCCAGAACTTTCTGCCACAGAAATGTGAGGAACATGTGTTTTTTTAGCCAAATTTTGAGGTTTGCAAAGGATTCTGGGTAACAGAACCTGGTCCGAGCCACACAAGTCACCCCATCTTAGATTCCCCTAGGTCTCTAGTTTTCAGAAATGCACAGGTTTGGTAGGTTTCCCTAGGTGGCGGCTGAGCTACAGGCCAAAATCTACAGGTAGGCACTTTGCAAAAAACACCTCTGTTTTCCTTCACCAATTTGGCTGTGTCCACGTTGCGCTTTGGGGCATTTCCTGTCACGGCCGCTAGGCCTACCCACACAAGTGAGGTGTCATTTTTATCGGGAGATGTGGGGGAACGCTGGGTGGAAGGAAATTCGTGGCTCCTCTCAGATTCCTGAACTTTCTGCCACAGAAATGTGAGGAACATGTGTTTTTTAGCCAAATTTTGAGGTTTGCAAAGGATTCTGGGTAACAGAACCTGGTCCGAGCCACACAAGTCACCCCATCTTGGATTCCCCTAGGTCTCTAGTTTTCAGAAATGCTCAGATTTGGTAGGTTTCCCTAGGTGGCGGCTGAGCTAGAGGCCAAAATCTACAGGTAGGCACTTTGCAAAAAACTCCTCTGTTTTCCTTCACAAATTTGGATGTGTCCACGTTGCGCTTTGGGGCGTTTCCTGTCGCGGGCGCTAGGCCTACCCACACAAGTGAGGTATCATTTTTATCGGGAGACATGGGGGTACGCTGGGTGGAAGGAAATTCGTGGCTCCTCTCAGATTCCAGAACTTTCTGCCACAGAAATGTGAGGAACATGTGTTTTTTTAGCCAAATTTTGAGGTTTGCAAAGGATTCTGGGTAACAGAACCTGGTCCGAGCCACACAAGTCACCCCATCTTGGATTCCCCTAGGTTTCTAGTTTTCAGAAATGCACAGGTTTGGTAGGTTTCCCTAGGTGGCGGCTGAGCTAGAGGCCAAAATCTACAGGTAGGCACTTTGCAAAAAACACCTCTGTTTTCCTTCACCAATTTGGCTGTGTCCACGTTGCGCTTTGGGGCATTTCATGTCACGGGCGCAAGGTCTACCCGCACAAGTGAGGTATCATTTTTATCGGGAGACGTGGCGGAAGGCTGGGTGAGAGGAAATTCGTGCTGCCTCTCAGATTCCAGAACTTTCTGCCACAGAAATGTGAGGAACATGTGTTTTTTTAGCCAAATTTTGAGGTTTGCAAAGGATTCTGGGTAACAGAACCTGGTCCGAGCCACACAAGTCACCCCATCTTGGATTCCCCTAGGTCTCTAGTTTTCAGAAATGCACAGGTTTGGTAGGTTTCCCAAGGTGGCGGCTGAGCTACAGGCCAAAATCTACAGGTAGGCACTTTGCAAAAAACACCTCTGTTTTCCTTCACCAATTTGGCTGTGTCCACGTTGCGCTTTGGGGCATTTCCTGTCACGGGCACTAGGCCTACCCACACAAGTGAGGTATCATTTTTATCGGGAGACGTGGGGGAACGCTGGGTGGAAGGAAATTCATGGCTCCTCTCAGATTCCAGAACTTTCTGCCACAGAAATTTAAGGAACATGTGTTATTTTAGCCAAATTGTGAGGTTTGCAAAGGATTCTGGGTAACAGAACCTGGTCCGAGCCACACAAGTCACCCCATCTTGGATTCCCCTAGGTCTCTAGTTTTCAGAAATGCACAGGTTTGGTAGGTTTCCCTAGGTGGCGGCTGAGCTACAGGCCAAAATCTACAGGTAGGCACTTTGCAAAAAACACCTCTGTTTTCCTTCACCAATTTGGCTGTGTCCACGTTGCGCTTTGGGGCATTTCCTGTCACGGGCGCTAGGCCTACCCACACAAGTGAGGTATCATTTTTATCGGGAGACGTGGGGGAACGCTGGGTGGAAGGAAATTCGTGCCGCCTCTCAGATTCCAGAACTTTCTGCCACAGAAATATGAGGAACATGTGTTTTTTTAGCCAAATTTTGAGGTTTGCAAAGGATTCTGGGTAACAGAACCTGGTCCGAGCCACACAAGTCACCCCATCTTGGATTCCCCTTGGTCTCTAGTTTTCAGAAATGCACAGGTTTGGTAGGTTTCCCTATGTGGCGGCTGAGCTACAGGCCAAAATCTACAGGTAGGCACTTTGCAAAAAACACCTCTGTTTTCCTTCACCAATTTGGCTGTGTCCACGTTGCGCTTTGGGGCATTTCCTGTCACGGGCGCTAGGCCTACCCACACAAGTGAGGTATCATTTTTATCAGGAGACGTGGGGGAACGCTGGGTGGAAGGAAATTCATGGCTCCTCTCAGATTCCAGAACTTTCTGCCACAGAAATTTAAGGAACATGTGTTATTTTAGCCAAATTGTGAGGTTTGCAAAGGATTCTGGGTAACAGAACCTGGTCCGAGCCACACAAGTCACCCCATCTTGGATTCCCCTAGGTCTCTAGTTTTCAGAAATGCACAGGTTTGGTAGGTTTCCCTAGGTGGCGGCTGAGCTACAGGCCAAAATCTACAGGTAGGCACTTTGCAAAAAACACCTCTGTTTTCCTTCACCAATTTGGCTGTGTCCACGTTGCGCTTTGGGGCATTTCATGTCACGGGAGCTAGGCCTACCCACACAAGTGAGGTATCATTTTTATCGGGAGACGTGGCGGAACGCTGGGTGGAAGGAAATTCGTGCCGCCTCTCAGATTCCAGAACTTTCTGCCACAGAAATGTGAGGAACATGTGTTTTTTTAGCCAAATATTGAGGTTTGCAAAGGATTCTGGGTAACAGAACCTGGTCCGAGCCACACTAGTCACCCCATCTTGGATTCCCCTAGGTCTCTAGTTTTCAGAAATGCACAGGTTTGGTAGGTTTCCCTAGGTGGCGGCTGAGCTACAGGCCAAAATCTACAGGTAGGCACTTTGCAAAAAACACCTCCGTTTTCCTTCACCAATTTGGCTGTGTCCACGTTGCACTTTGGGGCATTTCATGTCACGGGCGCAAGGTCTACCCGCACAAGTGAGGTATCATTTTTATCGGGAGACGTGGCGGAAGGCTGGGTGAGAGGAAATTCGTGCCGCCTCTCAGATTGCAGAACTTTCTGCCACAGAAATGCGAGGAACATGTGTTTTTTTAGCCAAATTTTGAGGTTTGCAAAGGATTCTGGGTAACAGAACCTGGTCCGAGCCACACAAGTCACCCCATCTTGGATTCCCCTAGGTCTCTAGTTTTCAGAAATGCACAGGTTTGGTAGGTTTCCCAAGGTGGCGGCTGAGCTACAGGCCAAAATCTACAGGTAGGCACTTTGCAAAAAACACCTCTGTTTTCCTTCACCAATTTGGCTGTGTCCACGTTGCGCTTTGGGGCATTTCCTGTCACGGGCACTAGGCCTACCCACACAAGTGAGGTATCATTTTTATCGGGAGACGTGGGGGAACGCTGGGTGGAAGGAAATTCATGGCTCCTCTCAGATTCCAGAACTTTCTGCCACAGAAATTTAAGGAACATGTGTTATTTTAGCCAAATTGTGAGGTTTGCAAAGGATTCTGGGTAACAGAACCTGGTCCGAGCCACACAAGTCACCCCATCTTGGATTCCCCTAGGTCTCTAGTTTTCAGAAATGCACAGGTTTGGTAGGTTTCCCTAGGTGGCGGCTGAGCTACAGGCCAAAATCTACAGGTAGGCACTTTGCAAAAAACACCTCTGTTTTCCTTCACCAATTTGGCTGTGTCCACGTTGCGCTTTGGGGCATTTCCTGTCACGGGCGCTAGGCCTACCCACACAAGTGAGGTATCATTTTTATCGGGAGACATGGGGGAACGCTGGGTGGAAGGAAATTCGTGCCGCCTCTCAGATTCCAGAACTTTCTGCCACAGAAATGTGAGGAACATGTGTTTTTTTAGCCAAATTTTGAGGATTTGCAAAGGATTCTGGGTAACAGAACCTGGTCCGAGCCACACAAGTCACCCCATCTTGGATTCCCCTTGGTCTCT
The DNA here is from genome assembly GCF_031143425.1 of Pleurodeles waltl. NCBI lineage: Eukaryota > Metazoa > Chordata > Amphibia > Caudata > Salamandridae > Pleurodeles > Pleurodeles waltl. Next base: position 1,451,794,739 of record NC_090444.1, on the reverse strand, counting down.
AGTTTTCAGAAATGCACAGGTTTGGTAGGTTTCCCTAGGTGGCGGCTGAGCTACAGGCCAAAATCTACAGGTAGCACTTTGCAAAAAACACCTCTGTTTTCCTTCACCAATTTGGCTGTGTCCACGTTGTGCTTTGGGGCATTTCCTGTCACGGGAGCTAGGCCTACCCACACAAGTGAGGTATCATTTTTATCGGGAGACGTGGCGGAACGCTGGGTGGAAGGAAATTCGTGCCGCCTCTCAGATTCCAGAACTTTCTGCCACAGAAATGTGAGGAACATGTGTTTTTTTAGCCAAATATTGAGGTTTGCAAAGGATTCTGGGTAACAGAACCTGGTCCGAGCCACACTAGTCACCCCATCTTGGATTCCCCTAGGTCTCTAGTTTTCAGAAATGCACAGGTTTGGTAGGTTTCCCTAGGTGGCGGCTGAGCTACAGGCCAAAATCTACAGGTAGGCACTTTGCAAAAAACACCTCTGTTTTCCTTCACCAATTTGGCTGTGTCCACGTTGCGCTTTGGGGCATTTCATGTCACGGGCGCAAGGTCTACCCGCACAAGTGAGATATCATTTTTATCGGGAGACGTGGCGGAAGGCTGGGTGAGAGGAAATTCGTGCTGCCTCTCAGATTCCAGAACTTTCTGCCACAGAAATGTGAGGAACATGTGTTTTTTTAGCCAAATTTTGAGGTTTGCAAAGGATTCTGGGTAACAGAACCTGGTCCGAGCCACACAAGTCACCCCATCTTGGATTCCCCTAGGTCTCTAGTTTTCAGAAATGCACAGGTTTGGTAGGTTTCCCTAGGTGGCGGCTGAGCTACAGGCCAAAATCTGCAGGTAGGCACTTTGCAAAAAACACCTCTGTTTTCCTTCACCAATTTGACTGTGTCCACGTTGCGCTTTGGGGCATTTCCTGTCACGGGCGCTAGGCCTACCCACACAAGTGAGGTATCATTTTTATGGGGAGATGTGGAGGAACGCTGGGTGGAAGGAAATTCGTGCCGCCTCTCAGATTCCAGAACTTTCTGCCACAGAAATGTGAGGAACATGTGTTTTTTAGCCAAATTTTGAGGTTTGGAAAGGATTCTGGGTAACAGAACCTGGTCCGAGCCACACAAGTCACCACATCTTGGATTCCCCTAGGTCTCTAGTTTTCAGAAATGCACAGGTTTGGTAGGTTTCCCTAGGTGGCGGCTGAGCTACAGGCCAAAATCTACAGGTAGGCACTTTGCAAAAAACACCTCTGTTTTCCTTCACCAATTTGGCTGTGTCCACGTTGCGCTTTGGGGCATTTCCTGTCACGGGCGCTAGGCCTACCCACACAAGTGAGGTATCATTTTTATCGGGAGACGTGGGGGAACGCTGGGTGGAAGGAAATTCGTGCCGCCTCTCAGATTCCAGAACTTTCTGCCACAGAAATGTGAGGAACATGTGTTTTTTTAGCCAAATTTTGAGGTTTGCAAAGGATTCTGGGTAACAGAACCTGGTCCGAGCCACACAAGTCACCCCATCTTGGATTCCCCTTGGTCTCTAGTTTTCAGAAATGCACAGGTTTGGTAGGTTTCCCTATGTGGCGGCTGAGCTACAGGCCAAAATCTACAGGTAGGCACTTTGCAAAAAACACCTCTGTTTTCCTTCACCAATTTGGCTGTGTCCACGTTGCGCTTTGGGGCATTTCCTGTCACGGGCGCTAGGCCTACCCACACAAGTGAGGTATCATTTTTATCGGGAGACGTGGGGGAACGCTGGGTGGAAGGAAATTCATGGCTCCTCTCAGATTCCAGAACTTTCTGCCACAGAAATTTAAGGAACATGTGTTATTTTAGCCAAATTGTGAGGTTTGCAAAGGATTCTGGGTAACAGAACCTGGTCCGAGCCACACAAGTCACCCCATCTTGGATTCCCCTAGGTCTCTAGTTTTCAGAAATGCACAGGTTTGGTAGGTTTCCCTAGGTGGCGGCTGAGCTACAGGCCAAAATCTACAGGTAGGCACTTTGCAAAAAACACCTCTGTTTTCCTTCACCAATTTGGCTGTGTCCACGTTGCGCTTTGGGGCATTTCCTGTCACGGGCGCTAGGCCTACCCACACAAGTGAGGTATCATTTTTATCGGGAGACGTGGGGGAACGCTGGGTGGAAGGAAATTCGTGCCGCCTCTCAGATTCCAGAACTTTCTGCCACAGAAATGTGAGGAACATGTGTTTTTTTAGCCAAATTTTGAGGTTTGCAAAGGATTCTGGGTAACAGAACCTGGTCCGAGCCACACAAGTCACCCCATCTTGGATTCCCCTTGGTCTCTAGTTTTCAGAAATGCACAGGTTTGGTAGGTTTCCCTATGTGGCGGCTGAGCTACAGGCCAAAATCTACAGGTAGGCACTTTGCAAAAAACACCTCTGTTTTCCTTCACCAATTTGGCTGTGTCCACGTTGCGCTTTGGGGCATTTCCTGTCACGGGCGCTAGGCCTACCCACACAAGTGAGGTATCATTTTTATCGGGAGACGTGGCGAAACGCTGGGTGGAAGGAAATTCGTGCCGCCTCTCAGATTCCAGAACTTTCTGCCACAGAAATGTGAGGAACATGTGTTTTTTTAGCCAAATTTTGAGGTTTGCAAAGGATTCTGGGTAACAGAACCTGGTCCGAGCCACACAAGTCACCCCATCTTGGATTCCCCTAGGTCTCTAGTTTTCAGAAATGCACAGGCTTGGTAGGTTTCCCTAGGTGGCGGCTGAGCTACAGGCCAAAATCTACAGGTAGGCACTTTGCAAAAAACACCTCTGTTTTCCTTCACCAATTTGGCTGTGTCCACGTTGCGCTTTGGGGCATTTCCTGTCACGGGCGCTAGGCCTACCCACACAAGTGAGGTATCATTTTTATCGGGAGACGTGGGGGAACGCTGGGTGGAAGGAAATTCGTGGATCCTCTCAGATTCCAGAACTTTCTGCCACAGAAATGTGAGGAACATGTGTTTTTTTAGCCAAATTTTGAGGTTTGCAAAGGATTCTGGGTAACAGAACCTGGTCCGAGCCACACAAGTCACCCCATCTTGGATTCCCCTAGGTCTCTAGTTTTCAGAAATGCACAGGTTTGGTAGGTTTCCCTAGGTGGCGGCTGAGCTACAGGCCAAAATCTACAGGTAGGCACTTTGCAAAAAACACCTCTGTTTTCCTTCACCAATTTGGCTGTGTCCACGTTGCGCTTTGGGGCATTTCCTGTCACGGGCGCTAGGCCTACCCACACAAGTGAGGTATCATTTTTATCGGGAGACATGGGGGAACGCTGGGTTTAAGGAAATTCGTGGCTCCTCTCAGATTCCAGAACTTTCTGCCACAGAAATGTGAGGAACATGTGTTTTTTTAGCCAAATTTTGAGGTTTGCAAAGGATTCTGGGTAACAGAACCTGGTCCGAGCCACACAAGTCACCCCATCTTGGATTCCCCTAGGTCTCTAGTTTTCAGAAATGCACAGGTTTGGTAGGTTTCCCTAGGTGGCGGCTGAGCTACAGGCCAAAATCTGCAGGTAGGCACTTTGCAAAAAACACCTCTGTTTTCCTTCACCAATTTGACTGTGTCCACGTTGCGCTTTGGGGCATTTCCTGTCACGGGCGCTAGGCCTACCCACACAAGTGAGGTATCATTTTTATGGGGAGATGTGGAGGAACGCTGGGTGGAAGGAAATTCGTGCCGCCTCTCAGATTCCAGAACTTTCTGCCACAGAAATGTGAGGAACATGTGTTTTTTAGCCAAATTTTGAGGTTTGGAAAGGATTCTGGGTAACAGAACCTGGTCCGAGCCACACAAGTCACCCCATCTTGGATTCCCCTAGGTCTCTAGTTTTCAGAAATGCACAGGTTTGGTAGGTTTCCCTAGGTGGCGGCTGAGCTACAGGCCAAAATCTACAGGTAGGCACTTTGCAAAAAACACCTCTGTTTTCCTTCACCAATTTGGCTGTGTCCACGTTGCGCTTTGGGGCATTTCCTGTCACGGGCGCTAGGCCTACCCACACAAGTGAGGTATCATTTTTATCGGGAGACGTGGGGGAACGCTGGGTGGAAGGAAATTCGTGGCTACTCTCAGATTCCAGAACTTTCTGCCACAGAAATGTGAGGAACATGTGTTTTTTTAGCCAAATTTTGAGGTTTGCAAAGGATTCTGGGTAACAGAACCTGGTCCGAGCCACACAAGTCACCCCATCTTAGATTCCCCTAGGTCTCTAGTTTTCAGAAATGCACAGGTTTGGTAGGTTTCCCTAGGTGGCGGCTGAGCTACAGGCCAAAATCTACAGGTAGGCACTTTGCAAAAAACACCTCTGTTTTCCTTCACCAATTTGGCTGTGTCCACGTTGCGCTTTGGGGCATTTCCTGTCACGGGCGCTAGGCCTACCCACACAAGTGAGGTATCATTTTTATCGGGAGACGTGGGGGAACGCTGGGTGGAAGGAAATTCGTGGCTCCTCTCAGATTCCAGAACTTTCTGCCACAGAAATGTGAGGAACATGTGTTTTTTTAGCCAAATTTTGAGGTTTGCAAAGGATTCTGGGTAACAGAACCTGGTCCGAGCCACACAAGTCACCCCATCTTAGATTCCCCTAGGTCTCTAGTTTTCAGAAATGCACAGGTTTGGTAGGTTTCCCTAGGTGGCGGCTGAGCTACAGGCCAAAATCTACAGTTAGGCACTTTGCAAAAAACACCTCTGTTTTCCTTCACCAATTTGGCTGTGTCCACGTTGCGCTTTGGGGCATTTCCTGTCACGGCCGCTAGGCCTACCCACACAAGTGAGGTGTCATTTTTATCGGGAGATGTGGGGGAACGCTGGGTGGAAGGAAATTCGTGGCTCCTCTCAGATTCCTGAACTTTCTGCCACAGAAATGTGAGGAACATGTGTTTTTTAGCCAAATTTTGAGGTTTGCAAAGGATTCTGGGTAACAGAACCTGGTCCGAGCCACACAAGTCACCCCATCTTGGATTCCCCTAGGTCTCTAGTTTTCAGAAATGCTCAGATTTGGTAGGTTTCCCTAGGTGGCGGCTGAGCTAGAGGCCAAAATCTACAGGTAGGCACTTTGCAAAAAACACCTCTGTTTTCCTTCACAAATTTGGATGTGTCCACGTTGCGCTTTGGGGCGTTTCCTGTCGCGGGCGCTAGGCCTACCCACACAAGTGAGGTATCATTTTTATCGGGAGACATGGGGGTACGCTGGGTGGAAGGAAATTCGTGGCTCCTCTCAGATTCCAGAACTTTCTGCCACAGAAATGTGAGGAACATGTGTTTTTTTAGCCAAATTTTGAGGTTTGCAAAGGATTCTGGGTAACAGAACCTGGTCCGAGCCACACAAGTCACCCCATCTTGGATTCCCCTAGGTTTCTAGTTTTCAGAAATGCACAGGTTTGGTAGGTTTCCCTAGGTGGCGGCTGAGCTAGAGGCCAAAATCTACAGGTAGGCACTTTGCAAAAAACACCTCTGTTTTCCTTCACAAATTTGGATGTGTCCACGTTGCGCTTTGGGGCGTTTCCTGTCGCGGGCGCTAGGCCTACCCACACAAGTGAGGTATCATTTTTATCGGGAGACGTGGGGGAACGCTGGGTGGAAGGAAATTCGTGGCTCCTCTCAGATTCCAGAACTTTCTGCCACAGAAATGTGAGGAACATGTGTTTTTTTAGCCAAATTTTGAGTTTTGCAAAGGATTCTGGGTAACAGAACCTGGTCCGAGCCACACAAGTCACCCCATCTTGGATTCCCCTAGGTCTCTAGTTTTCAGAAATGCACAGGTTTGGTAGGTTTCCCTAGGTGGCGGCTGAGCTACAAGCCAAAATCTACAGGTAGGCACTTTGCAAAAAACACCTCTGTTTTCCTTCACAAATTTGGATATGTCCAAGTTGCGCTTTGGGGCGCTTTCTGTCGCGGGCGCTAGGCCTACCCACACAAGTGAGGTAGCATTTTTATCGGGAGACGTGGGGGAACGCTGGGTGGAAGGAAATTCGTGGCTCCTCTCAGATTCCAGAACTTTCTGCCACAGAAATGTGAGGAACATGTGTTTTTTTAGCCAAATTTTGAGGTTTGCAAAGGATTCTGGGTAACAGAACCTGGTCCGAGCCACACAAGTCACCCCATCTTGGATTCCCCTAGGTCTCTAGTTTTCAGAAATGCACAGGTTTGGTAGGTTTCCCTAGGTGGCGGCTGAGCTACAGGCCAAAATCTACAGGTAGGCACTTTGCAAAAAACACCTCTGTTTTCCTTCACCAATTTGGCTGTGTCCACGTTGCGCTTTGGGGCATTTCCTGTCACGGGCGCTAGGCCTACCCACACAAGTGAGGTGTCATTTTTATCGGGAGATGTGGGGGAACGCTGGGTGGAAGGAAATTCGTGGCTCCTCTCAGATTCCAGAACTTTCTGCCACAGAAATGTGAGGAACATGTGTTTTTTAGCCAAATTTTGAGGTTTGCAAAGGATTCTGGGTAACAGAACCTGGTCCGAGCCACACAAGTCACCCCATCTTGGATTCCCCTAGGTCTCTAGTTTTCAGAAATGCACAGGTTTGGTAGGTTTCCCTAGGTGGCGGCTGAGCTAGAGGCCAAAATCTACAGGTAGGCACTTTGCAAAAAACACCTCTGTTTTCCTTCACCAATTTGGCTGTGTCCACGTTGCGCTTTGGGGCGTTTCCTGTCGCGGGCGCTAGGCCTACCCACACAAGTGAGGTATCATTTTTATCGGGAGACGTGGGGGTACGCTGGGTGGAAGGAAATTCGTGGCTCCTCTCAGATTCCAGAACTTTCTGCCACAGAAATGTGAAGAACATGTGTTTTTTTAGCCAAATTTTGAGGTTTGCAAAGGATTCTGGGTAACAGAACCTGGTCCGAGCCACACAAGTCACCCCATCTTGGATTCCCCTAGGTCTCTAGTTTTCAGAAATGCACAGGTTTGGTAGGTTTCCCTAGGTGGCAGCTGAGCTACAAGCCAAAATCTACAGGTAGGCACTTTGCAAAAAACACCTCTGTTTTCCTTCACAAATTTGGATATGTCCAAGTTGCGCTTTGGGGCGTTTTCTGTCGCGGGCGCTAGGCCTACCCACACAAGTGAGGTAGCATTTTTATCGGGAGACGTGGGGGAACGCTTGGTGGAAGTAAATTCGTGGCTCCTCTCAGATTCCAGAACTTTCTGCCACAGAAATGTGAGGAACATGTGTTTTTTTAGCCAAATTTTGAGGTTTGCAAAGGATTCTGGGTAACAGAACCTGGTCCGAGCCACACAAGTCACCCCATCTTGGATTCCCCTAGGTCTCTAGTTTTCAGAAATGCACAGGTTTGGTATGTTTCCCTAGGTGGCGGCTGAGCTAGAGGCCAAAATCTACAGGTAGGCACTTTGCTAAAAACAGCTCTGTTTTCTGTGATGTGTCCACGTTGTGTTTTGGGGCATATCCTGTCGCGGGCGCTAGGCCTACCCACACAAGTGAGGTATCATTTTTATCGGGAGACTTGGGGGAACACAGAATAGCAAAACAAGTGTTATTGCCCTTTGTCTTTCTCTACATTTTTTCCTTCCAAATGTAAGACAGTGTGTAAAAAAGACATCTATTTGAGAAATGCCCTGTAATTCACATGCTAGTATGGGCACCCCGGAATTCAGAGATGTGCAAATAACCACTGCTTCTCAACACCTTATCTTGTGCCCATTTTGGAAATACAAAGGTTTTCTTGATAGCTATTTTTTACTCTTTATATTTCAGCAAATGAATTGCTGTATACCCGGCATAGATTGAAAACCCACTGCAGGGTGCAGGCCATTTATTGGCTCTTGGTACCTAGAGTTCTTTATGAACCTATAAGCCCTATATATCCCCGCAACCAGAAGAGTCCAGCAGACGTAACGGTATATTGCTTTCGAAAATCTGACATTGCTGGAAAAAGTTACAGAGTAAAACGTAGAGTAAAATTGATGTTTTTTTCACCTCAATTTCAATATTTTTCTTTTTCAGTTGTTATTTTCTGTAGGAAACCCTTGTAGGATCTACACAAATTACCCCTTGCTGAATTCAGATTTTTTTGTCTACTTTTCAAGAATGTTGCGGTTTCTGGGATCCAGCGTTGGTTTCATGCCCATTTCTGTCACTGACTGGAAGGAGGCTGGAAGCACAAACAATCGTAAAAATGGTGTATGTCCCAGTAAAATGCCAAAATTGTGTTGAAAAATTGGGTTTTCTGATTCAAGTCTGCCTGTTCCTGAAAGCTGGGAAGCTGGTGATTTTATCACCGCAAACCCTTTGTTGATGCCCTTTTCAGGGAAAAAATCACAAGCCTTCTTCTGCAGCCCATTGTTCCCATTTTTTTGAAAAAAACAACATTTTCACTGTTTTTTGGCTAATTTCTTGGCCTCCTGCTGGGGAACCCACAAAGTCTGGGTATCTCTAGAATCCCTAGGATGTTGGAAAAAAAGGACGCAAATTTGGCGTGGGCAGCTTATGTGAACAAAAAGTTATGAGGGTCTAAGCGCGAACTACTCCAAATAGCCAAAAAAAGGCTCGGCACAGGAGGGGGAAAAGGACTGGCAGCGAAGGGGTTAATGCCAGATCCTCTCCTGTAAGTGCAACAAATAATAAAGTGATCAACTGGATTAGAAAAAAACATAAATATAGCAACTAGTTTTGCCTCTATTTGAAAACTCTGAAAATGTTTCCTTATTTCAGGTTTTTAGAGCACTAACCATATTTTCTATGAAAAAAAGCTCCACTGGTTTTTATAATTTCTAAAAAATGCTTTAGGTATTACAGTTATGATTACATCAAGATGAATTCAGGTGTGCCACACTTTTAGAGGAAATATCATATACTAGCAATCTATTTTTTCAGAAGAACACTAGAGAGACGGAGGTCAAGGGCACAGACTCAGACAATTGAGGGCATGGAGGAGGGGGCAGCACCAGTAAGTTGAATACACTGGGCAGATGGGAGTGGCAGTGACAACACACCTGGCAATGGAGGGTAAGGGAAAGAGGGACAGGGGAAACAAACCAATGATGCAGGACATGTAAGAAAAGGCTGTGGCAATACAACACACCATTGAGGCCAGAAGGGAGAGGCAATGGCAGTACAGCCATACATGCCAACGGGCCCAATTTAGACAGGAGACTATCAATGTTTTTAAGCCCAAGGGGGCTTTATTTTAGCCATCTACTGCCTACAATCTCTTCTTTTTCAGTGTAAGTCATTAGGGAAAATCAATTCCTATGATTTAATTTCAAAATCTCCCTTTTACCATGTTCAGTATATTGGCATGTATGGTACATTGGTCCAATGAGGGCTGGAGGAGTGGGGTAGTTACATGAACTCAGACATAGAGGGCAGGAAAGAGGTGGTCAGGGATAGCAAACTAATCTTATAGGGGAGGCATCAGGGGCTGCAGCAGCACAATACACCACACAGGGTAAGCAGTGCGGAGGGCAATGCAACACAACAGACCTAGAAAAGCAATAAGCAGGATATGGCCATGTACATGGGCAACAGAGGGCAGAGAAGAAAGAGCAAAGGACAGCAAGCTGACCATACCTGGACAGGCAATGGGGGCTGTTGCAGCACAACACACAATAAAGGGACAGAGGGAGTGGGCAGGCCAGAAGACAATTGAAAGCAGGAAGGAGGGTATAGGGGCCAATGCATGGAAAATGGAGGGCAATGGGCAAGAAGGCAGGGAAGGAACTGCAAGCTGGCCCTACAAGGCAGGTGGGATGGACACCACATAAGGCAACAAGGAGACTTTAATGGTAAACTCACAGACAACGGAAGGAAGGTGTGCACAAAAGACCATGCATGGAAAGTATGAGGGTTAGTGACGATACAACAGCCTTGGAGGGTAAGAAGGATGAGGCAGGGCCATGCACAAAGTACCATGGAGGGCAGAAGGGACATATAGGAGCTAGATACAGACAAGAGAGAGCAGGGCAAGGGGAGAGGGGATTCACAACAAACCATGCAGGGTGGGCAAGAGGAGCAGATGCAGCACAACAAACTATGGAGGGCAGAAGAGAATGCAGCAAAATGTGCATGGAAGACAAGGTGGAGGAGGCAAAAACAGGTGGAATCCATCCCACCATGCTGGACAGATGGGAGAGGAAGTGGCAGCTCAAGAAAATACTCAGAGTGAATGGGGGGGCAGTGGCAAGTCCATGGAACAAGGTGGGTAAAAGAGAGGGAGTAGGGACATGCACACAGGCATCAGAAAGCAACCTAAGTATGGACGCTAAGTAGGACAGCATTGATAGAGGCATAGATTCAGACAACAAAGGGCAGAAGTGGACATGGACATCAAGCTAACTGGAGGGCAGTGGCAGCACATCAGACCATGCAGGAGAGGAGGGTGGTTGCAGGTGCATGGACTTGGACAACAGAGGGCAGGGAGGAGGTGGGTAGGAACAGCAAGCTAACTGTGCAGGAGAGGTTGGAAGGGCAATGGTAGAACAACAGCCACACCGGTCTGGGCAAAGGAACAGGGATATCAGGCCAGTCTTTTCATGGTGCCCCCCCCCCATGAAAAGGCTGGCAGAAAGGGAAGTCATAATCCTACCCACTGCACTGTTTCTGCTGAGCTGACTGGTAGGAACATTGAAGCACTCTGTTTTTGCCAGTCAGCCAGGCGGAAACAGCTGAATGTGATGGATGTGGCAACACTGGCTTGATGGCAACCTCCTTACTGCCGTATTGGAGTTCGAGTGGTTCAACCTCAGAACCCATAATCAGGCTCTTAGTTTACTAATAGCATTGCCATCAGGGCAGGAGTGTTTCTCAGTTTAGGTTTAAACACTCACTTTTAACAAATATATTACTAAAGCATGATGTGATAGCACACTGTCAGTCACAGACAGTTAATACAGTTTTTAACAGTATTCTGTAAAATGTGGGTTTCAGAAAACATATTTATCATTTGCACATCACCAGGTAAAGTGGCCTGATTTCTTTTCTCCCTATTAAAATATTGTTTCATCATACAGAAGTACTACAGTGGGCTTTCACAACTACTAACGTATGTTTTGAAATGATTGTACAGTTGACTTAATTATTAAATGGTGTGTGTTAGGAGAAGCGTGACACCCTATGTCCTTTCATTTCACATTTTTTACAGCAGGTCAGACAGTTTGACTTACAAAATCCTTTAACTCCTCAGTCAGAAGGAAAAAAAGACAAACTTACTTTCGACCTCTGTTTGGGAATGCAGAGCAAATGTGAAACAAGATTTAAAGGTGTTTTTATTGCTCCTTCACTTTCTGACTGAACAGAACGCCTGTTCTTTGTAAATTCACCAGAAGGCGTACGTAGGTCCTAAAACTAGCTTGTCCTGATAAAATATGACTGGCCATAGTGAGTGTGCAAGTACATTTTGTGAGGCCTGGATATGGACTTGGAAAATGGAAGGCAAGCAAGAAGGGTAGGGCAGCAAGCTTGTTCAGGGGCAGCAAAACAGACAATGCCAGGCCAGACACTGCATCCATCCCCCTTGGCAAGCAATTCGATGGCCAACTTACTTTACATTCAGAAAACCCTAGAAATTCACTAAAAATAACAAAGGTTAAAATGACATTTCAGTTGGGAATTTTGAGATTATCTAACATTACAACCTTAGAAGTTCACTAAAAAAATACAATGGTTAAAGAGATGCTATATTTAGTTGAATATGCCAGTCAAAACATGTAATTTCAAATTAATGAAACCTTTGCAATTCTTTAGTCACAGTTATTTCAAATAACTATAACATATACCTGAAATTAACTATAACATACACCCCGCCATGCACTGCTTTAACCCTTGCATATTTAATCACTCATGACATATCCACTAACTATATTTATAACATCCATAATCACACCTGAAGTGCCATCATTGTTGCTAATAGTTTGCATGGAGGGGGAGAAAGTCATAGTTACTTTAAGGTAAGTGTTATAGTTACTCAAAATAACTTTTACTGGTGAATGTCAGTGGTTTTGTTTGTTTGAAATGGTATGTTTTAAGTGACAAATTCTCATTTAACTATAACATCCCTACCCCTTTTGTTTTTTCTTTTAGTGAATTTCTACTTTTGTTTTGTAAAGTTAGATAGTCTTACAATTCCTAACTATGATGTCAATTTAACCTTTTTTTCAATTAATTTATTTATTCAATATTATTCACAAAGATTGAAAAAATACTTTGTCTTGATATTCTGTCTCATGATGTTTTCATACTAACAACAGACTTGTAAACACAGGACCATATCACACAAAGTGGGTCTTAACATTGCTAACTTAAGGCACAGTTCCTGCCACAGTTTTGGACTACTTTGCATCTTAAATATATGATGAGATTGAACAGCATTATTCTACCATATTAGACAGTGATAAATGGTTGCACACTGCTTGAAGATTGAATGCATGTACTACATATAGTTGGACAAATCAAAAGTAAACACCTGAAAATAACACAGTAACATATACAAAGTAACATAACAAAACATAACAATACAATTAAAACATAACAGGATACAATACAACAAAACAGGCAAACCTTCATGCACCGTAGCAAAAAAATTATAACACAACTAAGTATGAAGTTTGCACATACCATTTAACTTTAGAAGTTCAAACCAGCCAGAATTTTACTTGTGACAAGGCCTGGTGTAAAGAGACATGCAGATATTTGGTGCAGTAAGCCCCAAAATATGCATGTTATTCTCCATTATCTGGTAACAACTAAAAATAGGTGCTATATGTTGCACCTATAAAGAGTGAACACTGGGTGTAAAATGGTATCATCTGTAATTAATTTCAAATTTCCCTCCCACTATTAATCAGGATGTGATTATATTTAAGTACTTCCTTGCAAGAATATAAATTACATTTAAAATTGTTTATATCACAAAATCCATATCTCCTACATAAATACCGTCTGGCAGTTTGTAATTATATAGAGGAACTACATATAGGTTCTGGATATGAATTCAAATTGAACCCACTATACAAAGTTAGTTTTGATGGCTTAAATTATTGTTTATGATATAAAATCAAACTGCTATAAACTATTTGCTTGCATTGTGAATTTTGAAATCATATACTTATTCCTGATGTACAAGACTTTTATATTCCACCACCAGTCACATTCATTCATGTACCAGAAATGCCAAAGTATACAGTTAAAATTTCAGAGAACTGGTATTCTATATAGTGAAGTTGTCAGCTGTATACCACCAAAGTGCTGTATTTTGATAGGCTTCCAAGCTGGTAAATATCTAGTCATGAGATTCAACTCAAGTTCCACAGAAAAGCTTCCTTACAAAATCAGTCTTCACATCAATATGCCTTATTTCCATAAGTACTACAGAGTTCACCAAGTCTACAGAATAAACCTGAATGATGCAAAGAAGGCTTTTGATTGTGTTGCTTTTGTCTTTGTTCGTCAAACACTTAAATGGTATGATGTGGTCCTAAAACTATAAAATTGATCTCTCTACTTTACTTGTCCCCTCATGCAATTATTGTTGCTAATGGATACCTTTCTAATTAATATTCTCTGTATGAACGTGTAAGATTAGGTCAACCTTTACCCCCTTTCTGTTTAACCCAGTATTGGAACCTTTGGTATCTAAAATTTGACGTAAAACAATGATTCATGTATGGAGAGAAACAAAACAAAGTTTCTAAATTTACTGATAATATAATACTATCTATTTTAAATCCCATCCCATTCATACACACCTTTCTACATGAAGTACAATCTGATTCCTTAGTATCAAGATATAAATTAAGCGTAGCTAAATGTGAGATATTACCACTTATTACACATTGTTTTAAGCAAGATTTCTTTATTACTAATATCACTTGGAAATACTTACTAACAGTTGTACTCCTTTGTTCCTCTCTTGGTGAATTTGCTACTAACCATTTAAAATAATGATTGCGCCTTTTATATTATATATACTCTGCATCTTCCTTTAAAAATCCCAGCTTAATTGTTAAGCAAATAACTGTTTTTACTTTCTACCTTTCAATTGAACTGGACTATCTTTCTTTCTAAAACAATCTGCTCAGTGTTTATCTCCTGTGCATGATTCTCAGACCCTATGCTTGAATGTGTGAAACACATTATCCTTCCCTTTTCTTTTGAGGATTTTCCTACTTTCATGCAGAACATCATAGTAATTCTTGTCCACTACTTAGAAATGTCTGTAGAATATCAGAAACATTACGTACATCACATATTATAGACACAAAATATTTTTACAGTCCTCCAATGGGCACAACAAACTCATTAAAATAAGGAACAAATCAATTTTTCAGAGCTCACAGAAAGATAGGGCTGTGATGTGGCTACATTAATTATTTCAAGATTTTAATTTACTTTCATTTTCCCAAGCAGTTAATGTTTCCTCCTCATTTGTAAAAAAGTTTGAGTATGTTGCTCAAGTAGTAGGTGCGATTTATGTAATCTTCCTCCAGAATTTACATTTATTTATTTCCATTATCAAACATACAAATAACCAGGACACTAATCCAAGGTCATCTATGGTTTACATATTATTCACCTAATAATATAAAAATACACAAATCTGTGATTAAATTATGATTGGAATGGGATTATGGTGTTAAATGGTAAATTCCCTTCTACAATATAATTTGGCTTACAATAGAAAGCCATCATGCACTGCAAATACTGGGCAAACATTGTTCTTTATTTTTAATAGACTAATTGTAAAACCAGCAAAACTAAATAAAATTAATCACAGTCTTTCAAATAAATGATTGTCACGTCATGAGATCAATTTGGATTTGAAGCAGATGCTATTTCTGTGTCATTTTATTCATGACTTTTTATATAAAGTTTGGAATCAGAGTAACTTCATTATCCATTCTAATGAACATTGGAATTTAACTAATTTTTTAGTTTGTCTCTAGGAAGATTGGCCACATAAATGTTATCATTATAGACCTGTTGTTAGTGGTTGCATTGAAGCAAATGAAAAGATCTGAAAGACATTATTTCAAGCCTGGTGATATGCAGTTTGCTATACGCATAGATTTCTGTACCATCATAGGAGAATATGTGGGGTATCCAGTAACACTTTTCATCTATACCTCTGCTTTAAAATACAAAATTGATCATCCCCTTACTGAAGAAGTTCACAAAATTCCTTGAGTTTGTTGTGTTCTGTGCTGTTTAATGAGGCATTTAGTTATAATGTTTTACTTTTGCTTTCTTGTAATTATTTAATGTCAGGCAATGTCTATGTTGGTTTTCTTGTTTGCTCACAACAAAAAAGACATAGTTTTCTTTATATCTTATACTATAGTTTAAAGTAATCCCCCCTTCCTTTCTCTCCCTCACCCTATTGTTTAGTACTTTAATAAATTACTATTTTATCTCTTGTGGCTTATTTGTTTAATATTTAAATTCTGTTGCAGTTCAGTTTATAGTGTATTCATTTGATTGTATTTTAATTCAAATCAATAAATTATCTTTTAAACTAACAATTTGTGAAAGAAGATTAAAAAGCAAAAATTGTTTGTAGTCAAAAATAGGTTTTCTATGTGGAACATGATTGTAATATGATGTACATTATGATTGTTGTATTGAGGAAGTGAATCGTGAGTGCATGCATATCACAATGAGACTTGCTGGTTTAGTTGTGAATAAGGGTCTTTTAAATGTGTATAATTTGCTTTCACATAAATATGAGCACAATTATGCATAATTGTATTAAATGTAAACATGTTATTACATGCTATATTTTAGAGCAAAATTGTGTCCCTGCATCAATTTTTGGCTTGAGGAGTAATTCAAGTAAAACACCACAAACAGGAGTAGGTCACATCTTGTTCGCAATTTATTTTTACCACAGTACTGCAAACAGCTTGCAATTACACGGTGTGGTGTAATTTCAGACATTTTGCTACACAAGCGTAGTACAAATACAATGTGATTTATATTTTGCTCAGGCCAACTTGTGACATCATGGCAGTGCAAACATGTTTCTTCAGCATAGTATATGTAGATGGTGTCAACATTATTGTTGATTGGATACGGTCCAACCACACCAATTCAGCAACTAAGCTAGCACCTCAGGTGGAATATGATGCCAATACTTGATCATGCAGACCCGGACCATTATTCAGCATCCCCTCGGTAACCTGTAAGTGGCTGTAGATCAGGGGTTAAGCATATATGTAAGGCCCATTGCATGGTGATGGGCAATATCCAGAAGGATACAGTAATCTTCTACGTAACATCTGGACAGTACAGATGCAATCCTGTATACTTAAAACATTCAAAGGGGAATATAATGATATCCAAAGTGCATTCAGATATCTTGTGACCATGCGTATGCCCTACCATACCTCTGTCGCAGTTGTGTGTTTAGATGTCAGAGAGGTTGTGAGGAGATGGAGAGAGAGGACACACCCAGTATCATCTGTATAAAATTTGAGATATTTGTAAATAACTGATTCCCTTAAGAAATACTTCATAATTGTTTGAAATTGGGTCTCTAGTTGGCAGAGCTATGCTGCCCAAGTCCAGTCAGGGTGAGTCAGATACACAGCCTAAATTAACCTGTGCTCACCCTCTGATAGCTTGGCACAGTGCAGTGAGGCTTAACTTGAAAGGCAATGCATGACGTATTTGTGCAGCACTTAATTACAGAAACACTATGAAAGACACCACAAATAGACTCCACACGAGTTTAGAAACATAGATAATGTTTATCTGAGTAGAACAAGACCAAACCAACAAACATCCAATGAGGAGAAGTCAAGATATGGATTTTTTAAGATTAAGGCCCTCATTATGACCCTGGCAGTGAGTGATAAAGTGGCGGTAATAACGCCAACAGGCTGGCTGTAATTACCGTCAAATTATGACCATGGCTGAGAAAACTCCCATAGACAGCCAATGTACTACACCAACCGCCAGGGCATTGACAACTCACATCACAGCGGCAGTCAACAACAGCCAGGCAGAAGACAATGTACCGCCCACCATATTTTGACCCTTCAATCCACCACAATTTCCGGGCCGGTATCAACTCCATCAAAAGCCTGGCAAAAACACATCACAGAAAAGCAAAGACTCACCATCGTAGACACAGGGAAGAACAATGCTGCCATAAAACCAGAACTACAAATCTTCCCGATGCTCATCTACGTCATGCTCCACATGGAACACCAAAGCAGACGAAGACGACGACTGTGAGTATAGCCGCCTCGCACACAAGGGAGGTAGGGAGGAAAACGAGAGTGGCACACACATGCACAACACACACCAGACACTCACACAATACACATAACCAGCTGCAGAGGAAAAACAATGGCTCATGATACATGGCAGAATAATGCAAGGACAACAAGAATGCAGTAATGTGAATGTATTGACATAAGCAGCTACCAAATGAACCACTTGTACGAAAAACAGATATGTACAAATGTACACAAATGGCCAATGCCCAGTCCAATATACTAAGGGCCCACAAGGCCAAAGGGCACACTCCAAGGCCCAACTCGAATCCTGACTTAATCCGTATGGGACTTTGCAGGGGCATCAGTTTGCAAGTGGGCAGGCACCTCAGGGGAATGGGGGGGTGGGGTGCACCTCAGCTGAATACAGGATCAAGTCCACTGGTTCTGGAGGAGACTCCATGCACATTTATATGTCCTGGGGAGTGCAAGGCCACAGTCTCTCAGGTGGGTGACTTTCCCACTGGTTCTGGAGGGCTCCATGCCCATTACCCTGTCCTGGGTAGTGCAAGGCCACAGTCTCTGGAGTGGGTGACTTTCCCAATGGTTCTAGAGGGGGCTCCATGCCCATTTCACATTGCTGGGGAGTGCAAGGCCACAGTCTCTCAGGTGGGTGACTTTCCCACTGGGTCTGGAGGGGGCTCCATGCCCATTACTCTGTCCTGGGGAGTGCAAGGCCACAGTCTCTCAAGTGGGTGACTTTCCCACTGGTTCTGGTGGGGGCTCCATGCCCATTTCACATTGATGGGGGGTGCAAGGCCACAGTCTCCCAAGTGGGTGACTTGCCCACTTGTTCTGGAGGGTGCTCCATGCCCATTTCTCTCTGCTGGGGAGTGCAAGGTCACAATCTCTCAGGTGTGGAACATGCCAACTGCTCCTGGAGGGGGGCCCTTGTACAGCAGTCCCTGGAGGGTGGCCTACATGGCTTCCACTGGTGGTGATGGCTGCACTGTGTCATCTGGAGGTGAGATCTGCACTGTCTCAGCAGGTGGAGTTGCCTCCTGGGCAGCCTCTATAGGAGGTGAGGGATGCATATCCTCAGCTGGCGGTGAGGGCCACATGACCACTGGTGGTGGCGGTGGTGGTGTCACCGTGACAGCCTCAGTTGGAGGTGAAGGCTGAACTTAGTTGTCAGGTGGAGGTGCCTCTTGGGGAGCCTCTGCCGGAGGTAATGGATGCACCATGTTGGCAAGTGGAGGTGCCTCCGGAGCAGCCTCTGCTGGAGGTGAAGGAGGCATTTCCTCAGCTGGCGGTGGGTGCACCGTGACCACTTGTGGTGGTGGTGGTGTCACCCTGACAGCCTCCGCTTGAGTCGAGGGCTTCTTCCCCTTCTTGGCAGGAGGCTTTGGATCCTTACCCTTCCTGGCAGGGGTTGAGGGCTTCTTCCTCTTCACGGCAGGATGTGCAGGTTCCGTAGCCTTCTGGGCAGGAGTCGAGGGCGTCTTCCCCTTCGTGGTAGGAGGTGCGGGCTCCTTCCCCTTCATGGCAGGAGGTGTGGGATCCTTAACCTTCCTTCCTGGTGGAGTTGGATCCTTCACTGATTTGCCACCACAACTAGGTGGTGCCACCACTGTCCACATGGACTGTTTGGCTGAGGTGCTGGGCTGGGTTGTTGGGACTCTGCTTTTTTGGGCAGGACTGGGAAGGGAAGAGGTCAAGTTAGGAAAGGAAAAGCTTCTTAGGGATGGTGGGGGCGGGATGAAGGAGGAGGAATGGGAGTGGAGGTTGAGTGAGTGGTTGTAGGAGGTGTACATCTGCTGGATTTGGGTGCAGGTGCATTGGAAGTGTGCTGATGTGAGGTGGATGACTGTTAGGAGTGTTAGTGCTTGCATTTGTGTCCTTTAGGAGGCAGGCAGACAGGGTGGGAGAGAACACAGGGGACGCGTGCATGGATGGTGTGGTGGTGTTTGCTAGTGAGGTGTGTGTGCTGCTTGGTGTAGTGATGCTAGTGGTCGATGTTGATGCAGTGCATGCAGGTGTTAGTGTGGACTGTGAGGGAGGTAGAGGAGGAGGAGGAAGGGGAGACAGTGGAGGAGGTGGATGTGGTTGTGTCTGCAACTGTCTGGTATTTGCGTGAGTGCTTGTGGGGTGAAGTGTGGTGTCTGTGTTTGACTGTGCCACTCTTGTGTGTTGTCTTGTGTGCATGCTCTCTGTATGTGTGCATGGGATGGGTTGGGGTTGAGAAGACTGGGACTGGGAAGTGGAGGGGGGACGGTAGGAACAGGAGCAGTGGCTGCCATCAGAGAGGAGGCCAGAGCCTGCAACGATCTCTGTTGGGCTACCAATCCACTGTGAATGCCCTCCAGGAATGCATTGCATTGCTGCATCTGGGATGCCAGCCCCTGGATGGCATTCACAGGGGATGACTGCCCTATAGAGATGGATCTCAGGAAGTCAATACCCTCCTCACTTAGGGCAGCAGGGCTCACTCAGGCAGGGCCTGAGGTGCCTGGGGCAAGGAGATGCATACCCACCTGGGTGAGTGGGCACGAGCAATTTGCTGAGGGCTACTGGGATGGCGGTGCTGGTACCGTGGGTGGCGGCTGTACCTGCATCTTGGGTGGTCACAGAGGTGTCCGCCACCACCAGGGAGCTTCCATCAGAGGAGATATCTGAGTCTGTGTTGTCACCTCCTGTCTCAGCCCTGGTGCTCCTCTCTCCCTCTGTTCCACTGGTTCCCTCGGCATCGGTGGACTCTGCCTTCCGGGTCTTGTGGGATGCAGCTCCCTCTATCGCTTGTGTCTCTGCTCCTCCAGATGATGCTAATGCACACATGGACAGGATGACAGAAGAAAGAAGGGGGGAGAGAGAGAAAGGAAACACTTGGTCAACGCATCGTCACACACAGGGATCAGCCCTGAGCACTATGCATTGCACTGCCAGTGATTTGGCTAGATGCCACAGCAAAATGAGGGCCATGCAATGCCAACTTTACCCCTCCTAGTACCCACAAAGCCCTGACTGACATGGAATGCTATCAAGGTAGGTTACCTGCATTTGCCATACACCCATTACCCTGAAGCTTGACCATGCTGTAATATATGGCCTGTCCATAGGAGCACCCACTAAGTCACATCCACCACCCGGATCCCATACCACCTGCCAATTATTGTAGTAATGCCCACTGTACTCACCCCCTTGTGCCTGCTGTGATGCCCTCAAGCGCCCTTAAAACTCTGGGTAGGCCACCGCCAGAATGCGGGCCTTCAGGGGGATCAGGTTCCGACGGGCACCCCTTCCTAATTGAGAGGCCGTCCCCAGCTGGGCCTCCACGGTCTTCCTGTACAGCATCAAAAGACATTCCCCCCGATGACACAATGGTGGCACACACATCTCCATGCATCCTTCCCACATGCATCGCGCACAAGGTCTGGAGGCCATTGTAGCAGTCTGTACTGGGGCAGGACCCCATCCACCAAACGCTCCAACTCCTCAGAAGTGAAGGCAGGGGCCCTTTCTCCGGTCACACGGGCCATAGTAGGTTCCAGACACAGGTCACAGTAGCACATGCAGTGTAGGTGTTCTCCTGTTGAAGGTCAGGAAACAAGTGCGGAATCAGAGAGAAAATGCGGTCACCTCTGCGGCAGTGTACACCATCACTGCCGGCGCAGATCCCCATTGGCGACTGTATTCCATAGAGCCCATATTATCCAATGAAGAATTGCATGGCAGAGAAAGGCTGCCTTCTGCCACTACACCCAACGTCGGTGGAGTTACCTCACTTCCACCTGTCTCTACATACAGGACAGGCGGTCACCTTTTCATGGTGGCAGACAACGGTCATATCAACCTTAACAGCGTTACAGCCTAGATTAGCAGATACCTCGCCATTCCCACTGTGCCATCACATAAATGCACTATGTACACTGAGGTTGGGGTTCCATTGTTCAAATTGTGACAGCCTACTCACTCTTATGACCCTTAGATACCTACTGCTGAAGATAAATAGGAGGAGGAGATATACCCTCGTCTACAGACCTCTTGTGGACTTGGCTACACCGGAGGACATGCACATTATACTCACCTATAGACAGGGCCACAATCACAGAGCAGTGTGCCCAATTGGAGCCTGACCTGAAATCTGCTATCCGTCATCGGACTGGAATCCCCCCTCGTGTGCAAGGGCTATCAGTGCTCCATTTCCTGGCAACTGATTCTTTCCAAGTGACAGTGTGCTTGGCAGCAGGAATGTCACAGCCAATGTTCTCAATCGTGCTGGCAAAAGTTTTGTCTGCCCTGGTGAAACACATGTGCAGCTGCATAGCTTTTCCCCCTGGTGGAAGATCTGGCCACTGTGAAGGCCGGATTTATGCAATGGGACAAATACCCAATATTGTTGGGGCCATTGGCGGTACACATATTGCATTAGTCCCCCACCAGAATGAACAGGTGTTCAGGAATCAGAAGAGTTTCCCCTCACTGAATGTGCAAACGGTGTGCCTGGCGGACCAGTACATCTTCCACATCAATGCTAAGTATCCTGGGTTGGTGCATGATGCCTTTATTCCGAGGAATAGCAGCATCCTAAATGTGATGGGCCAACTACAGAGGCACAGGGTGTGGCTAATAGGTGAGCCAGGGTCCCACCTACTGTATATTAGTGCATGCCTTCAGGTTTCATCCCCAAATTATTGTGTGAGGCTAAATGTTGTCCCTCAATACTTGCAGGTGACTCTGGCTACACAAACCTATTGTGGCTGCTGTCCCCTGTGAGGAATGCAAGGACAGGCGCTCAGGAACTTTATAATGAGGCACATGGATGAACCAGAAGGATCATCGAGAGGACTGTCGGGCTCGTGAAGGCCAGGTTCAGGTGCCTCCATCTGACGGGCGAATCCCTGTGCTACTCACCCGGGTAGGTCTGCCAGATAGTAGTGGCATGCTGCATGCTGTACAACCTGGCCCTCAGACGGCAGGTACCCTTTCTGCTGGAGGAGGAGACTGAAGATGCCCTTGTGACAGCAATGAACCCTGTGGACAGTGAGGATGAGGAGGCAGAGGATGAGGATGAGGACAAGAGAACATCAGTTACACAACAATACTTCCAATGACAAACAGGTGAGACAGTGGAACTGACAATTACTCAGACTATTGATTTATCTGTGTGGCTGTAGCATGATGGCATTAACTTCCATTGCATCTCAGAATACTGTCACCTATGGCTTGTCATTTTACAGATGTTTGTGAGACAAGAACTGTGTACTCATGTGATGATTGCAGACAGCTACAGGTCATTATTTCTATGCTCTCAAAATGTTCAGATCATTTGCACTAGATGTGACTGTTTCCATAAATGCACATTTTCAAAACATTAAATACTAGCAGTCAGGTTGTGTTCAAGGGTGTTTATTGTAGTGCTATGAAATTGATGGAAAAGTGCAATGGAATGGGGGGATGATGGAGGAAAGTCCAGGGTATCGTTCGAGGCTGTTTATAGCACAGGTCCAGTGTCCAAGGGGTCATAGAAAGGGGAGCAAAGGCAGTTCAAAGTGAACAAGGTGACAGGGTGGGGCACAAGGGGGACAACCAGGAGAGTCTTATTTCCTGATGGTGGTCTTGGCAAGTGTCTCCGGCTTCTGTCTGGTTCGCAGGGAACGTTTGCGGGGTGGTTCATCTTCTGCAGGAGGATGGGTGCTGATGGCCTGTGGGTCCTGTGGCAGTGCCTCAGGCCCACTAGCTGCAGTGGAGGTGGAGGGCTGGTCAATGGACTAGCTAGTGGTAGGGGCCCACTGTTGTGCTGTTGCTTCCTTCATAATGTTGGCAATGTCTGCCAGCACCCCTGCAAGCTGGTGTTGATGGACTGCAAGTCCTTCCTGATCCCCTGATACTGTTCCTCCTGTGCTCCTGCACATTTTCAAGGATCTGGCCATCATGCCCTGGGAATGTTTTTCGGCTTCCAGGATCTCGGTGAGTGCCTCCTGGAGAGGTGGTTTGCTGGGCCTGTCCTCCCCCTGGTGCACAGCGGTCCTCCCAGTGTCTCAGTTGGCCCTTGCCTCTGTCCCCTGAATGGTATTCCCACTGCCACTGACCCCAGGTCCCTGATTGATTGGGGTATGAAATGTGGACTGGGGTCCCTGTATAGGTTGGCACACTGCTGATTGACGTGTCCTGGGGTAGAGGTGTGGGTACGCTGGGTGGGTGCTGTGGTGTTGGATGCTGATAGGGGATGCTCTGTGGTGGACTGTGAGTGGTCTTGGGTGACCGACTGTCTAGTGGTCCCTGATGGGCCAGGTTGTTGGTCCATATCCTGAAGTCCAGAGTTACTGTCATCACTGGGTTCATCGTCTGTGGGGGACTGGATAGTCATGACACCTCCTCTCTGCTGACTTTGGCTGGGGCACCTGTAAAGATGAAAGTGATGAATTATGCTTCACGTCGGTGACATATTATACATCCCTGGCTCCCCCTCTATGGTTGCTGTTGCCCTGCCACCTTGGTTTGTATATGGTGATGTATTGTGTGATTGTTAGTTTCCCTACACTGTGCATGCTTTGGTGATGGGTGTCCATGCAGGGCTGGGAGGGCTGTCCATGTATTGGCATCCGATGCAGGGCTTGGCACTGGGGTTAGTCAGATATGTAGATGAAGTTGGTGGGGTGGAGTGTTGGGAGTGAGGGTGAGGGGGTGTGATGGCATGCAGGTATTGGGGGTGGTAAGTGATAAATGTTGACTTACCAGTGTCCAGTCCAGCGGATACTCCTGTGAGTCTCTCAGGATGCAGTAATGGCAATCCTTGCTCCTCCCATGCTGTGAGCTGTGGGGGAGGAGGTGGGGGTCCATCGCCAGTGATGGTGAGCTGGTACCTTGCTGCCAAGGAACGTACCTTCCCCCATAGGTCGTTCCACCTCTTCCTGATGTTGTCCCTTGTTCTTGGGAGCTGTCCCACTGCGTTCACCATGTCCATGATTCTCCACCATAGCTCCATCTTCCTGGCAATGGATATCTGCTGTACCTCTGCTCCACACAGCTGTGGCTCTACCGTGACTAATTCCTCCAACATGACCCTCAACTCCTCATTTGTGAAATGGGGGTGCTTTTGTGGGGACATGGGTGTTGTGTGGTGTGTATTGGTGAGAGTGTATTGAGTAATGTGGTGGGGTGTGTGATGTGGGGTGTGTGAAGGAGGTACGGGTGTATGTGGTGTATGTCTAGTTGCCTCTGTGCTGTTTGTGTCAACCTCCTGACAGTATTTGTGTTTTATATTCTGTGGGTGGGTGGATGTTATGTCTGTATGTGTGTTAAGTGTGTGTTTTTTGTATTGACCAATGTAGTGTTGTTTTGTATGTGGTTGTCCAATCTGAGCACGGTGGTATGTATTGTAAAAGGTGTACCGCCATTTAATGTCCGCCGTGGTGATTCGTGGGTCATAATGTGGTGGGCATTGTTTGGTTGGCATAACGGTATGGGTGTTGGGACCTCAACTTTATCACTGACATTTGGACTGGCGTATTTGTGTATGTGGCAGTATTCTGTTGGATTGGTGTTTGTGTGTCATAATATGGAGAACGGATATTCGCCACTGCTGCAGTATGCTGGCGGCCGTCACCGTGGTGGTAAGTGGGATTTACCGCCAATGTCATAATGAGGGGCTAAATGTGAAAACAGTGTTTAGAAGTCAATATCGGTCAAAAGGTTACTTGAAGTCATGAGGGACCAGGGCAGATACATAGTTCAGGTTGCCAGCTGCAAAACAAATGCAGGGTCTGCTGAAAAAGTAGCTTTTATGGAACAAAGCATCAATGTTCAGGGCACGATGGATCAATTTTTGCAGAAACCACATCTATTGCCCAGGACTGGATGGGGCACCTCAGACAAGGGTAGGACTCACAGATGGCAGAGTTAAGCAGCACCAGGAGAGTTGCAGGCAGTCTTTGATGTCTCTGAGACAGCGGAGAACAGGGCGCAAGCCAACAGGCCCTGGGAGAATCTTGGGTTCAAGGATGCAGAGAACAGGTCTAATCCTTCTCACTGCAGGCAAGAAGCAGAAGGCAGTCAGCCAACACAGCAAAGCAAGTAGCAAAGTGACAGTCCATCCTGCAGCACAGCACACACCAAACAGTAGGCCAGTGCAACAATGCAGTTGCAGAGTGGCAGTCCCTCCTGGCAGCATAGCAGTATTTCTTCCTTGCAGAGAGTCCTTGATTCCTGTAGAGTTCTGATTTGGTGGGGTTTGGCGATCAGTACTTATACACAAAGGTGACTTTGAAGTGGGGGAGATTTCAAAGAGGCCCTTGAAGATCACAAGGTCCCTGCTCTTCCCTGGCTCCGGACAATCAACAGTGGTTCATGCAGCCATTTGTGTGGGGGAGAGGCACAACCCTATTCAGGTGTAAGTGAGGCAGTGCGAAGCTCTGCCCCATCAGTTAATGACTCATTAACACCCATTAAGTCACATCTAAGCTCTCATTGTGTGTGACTGCCTAAAGGAAATGCACAAAGCCCAGATGTCACCCACCCCAGACGTGTATTCAGAGACAGGCAGAGGCACAGAATGGATAAATTAAGAAAATGCCAACTTCCTAAAAGAGTCATTTTCAGACTTACAATTTAAGATTTGACTTCACATAAAGTTGTGATTTTAAATTGTGATTCCAGAGACATAGAACTCCATATTTCTGTCTTTTCACAATTGGAAATTACACTTAAATTACGTTTTAATGTAATCCCAATGTTATCCTATGGGAAAGATAAACCCTGCAACAGTGAAAAATGAACTTAAGAGTTTCTCACTACCTGTACATGTTGACCATAAAATTACTTGTCCAACTTTTAAAGTTCACTGCACCCTGCCGTTGGGGCTTACCAGGGCCTACCTTACGGGTTAATTTATGTAATGAAAAGGAAGGTTTGAGACTGGCAAGGGGGTACAGTTGCAGGTCAAAATGGCAATTCAAAACTGCCCACATTGGCTCTGCAGTGGCAGGCCTGAGACATGTTTGAAGGGCTACTGTAGTGGTGGCACAATCAGTGGAGCAGACCTACTAGTAGCATTTAATTTACAGACCCTGGCCATATATAAGGTTCACTTTACTAGGGACATAAAAGTAAATGAAATATGCCAATTGTGGATAAGCTAATGTTACCATATTTTAAGAAGAGAGCACAAGCACGTTAGCCCTGGTTAGGAGTGGTAAATGCAAAGAGACCTAAAAACCTACAAAAAGGTCAGAAAAAGAGGAGGAGGAAGGCAACAGGTCTGGGATGACACTGCAGAAAGGGCCGTTTTCAACAATAATCTATATATTATTTCATTTAAAAATATATAATGTGTATCCATAGTGATGTGATAACGTAGTGAGTGTCCATGTTTGAGATGGCATCCCTCAAAATATACAGCACTAGTGTGAGTTAGTTTCACCTTCCTATCAGCCACACATTACCGAAACACCAGCAACCAATTAGCATGCTAAAGGTGACTGACAGAATATAAAGCTGTTATGTCTGCTTCCAAGAACTGGAAGATACACATCCATACATCGGCCCCTGACTTTTACAGACAGATTGTAGGTTGATGGAGTGTTTGTTGCTGAAACGGTGATCCTTGTGGTCTGATGGCTGAAGTGTCACATGGGGACAGTCTATGGTGCCCAATACCAAAGGGAAGTGGGAGATGGTGTTGAATTCCCTTCCAGTTTCTTACTTTTCGGCCAGTGACAGTGGTATGGCAATAAATTAGTGGTGATGCATCTCAGTACCTGCCTCAAACAACATGATTATCGTACCTGTGAGATGCTGACAGTGCATCCAGTGACTATCTGGAAAGACCCAGTAGCCAGAAAAGGGAGTGCAACCAGACCTTTGACATGAGCACTGAGAACCTGCAAGTGAGCCCCAAGTGGTTCAAGGGTTTGCTCAAAGTCTGCAACCATATCAAGGTTTACTTCAGGGAGGAATATATCCTGGTAATCACTTTTTAATAGGACACTGCAAAGATGTTGATCCTTAGCCAGTGAATCCTCTACTCATCACCTCAAAATGGGGGGAGAGGAAACAAGGATATTCACTGCCATAGTTACAGGGTATTTTTTGGCTGTGTATTGCTTTCGTAACTGGACAGATTGCATGTGATAGGTTGATGTGGAAATTAGTTTCAGTTTGTTTGTTGATTGGTGTGGTTTAGTCTTGACTAGTTACTCCCTCTGCCCTTGAAGTTGCATGTCTTAAGTATGCTTGTTGCCTTCTAGCAACAATATGAATTTCAATTTTATAAGAGATTACTATTTACATTTTTCATTTAAATGGCATCTATAGTTTATAGGTTTTCCATATGCATCTATTTTGATTACATTTAACAATGTACCCCTTCGCTGCCAGGCCTTTTCCCCCTCAGATGCCAATTTATTTTTTGGGCTGTTTGGGGCAGTTCTTGCTTAAGCCCTTATAACTGTATGTCCACATAAGCTACTCACGCCAAATCTATGTCCTTTTTTCCAACATTCCAGGGATTCCCAGAGTTTATGGGTTCTCCTGAAGGAGATCAAGAAATTTGCCAAAATACAGCAAAAACATTGTTTTATTTTCCAAAAATGGGAATAAAGGGCTGCAGAAGAAGTCTTGTGTTTTTTCCCCTGAAAATAGCATCAACAAAGGGTTGTGGTGTTAAAATCACCAGCTTCCCAGCGTTCAGGAACAGGCAGACTTGAATCAGAAAACCCAAATTCTAGGACATACCCAGTTTATACGATATTTTGTGCTTTCAGCCTCCTTCCAGTTAGTGACAGAAATGGGCATGAAACCAAAGCTAGATCCCAGAAAGCTAAACGTTTATGAAAAGTAGACAAAAGTCTGAATATAGAAAGGGGTAATGTCTGTGGATCCTGCAAGGTTTTCCTACAGAAAATAACAGCCAAAATAACGAAATATTGAAATTGAGGTCAAAAACAGCAATTTTTCTCAATTTTTTCTCTCTAGCTTTTTCCTGTAATGTCAGATTTTTGCAGGCAATATACCGTTACATCTGCTGGACTCTTCTGGTTGCGGGGATATATAGGGCTTTTAGGTTCATCAAGAACCCTAGGTACCCAAAGTCAATAAATGAGCTGCACCTTGCATTGGGTTTCATTCTATACCTGGTATGCAGCAATTCATTTGCTGAAATATAAAGAGTGAAAAATAGGTATCAAGAAAACCTTTTTATTTCCAAAATGGGCACAAGATAAGGTGTTGAGAAGCAGTTGTTATTTGCACATCTATGAATTCCCGGGGCCCATACTAACATGTGAATTACAGGGAGTTTCTCAAGTAGATGTCTTATTTACACACTGTCTTACCTTTACATGGAAAGAATGTAGAGAAAGACAATGGTCAATAACATTTATTTTGCTATACTGTGTTCCCCCAGGTCTCCTGATACAAATGGTGCCTCACTTGCGTGGGTAGGCCTAATGCTTGCGACAAGAAATGCAACATGGACACATCACATTTTTACATTGAAATCGGATGTGTTTTTTGCAAAGTCTCAGCTGTCACCTAGGTAAAACTACCAAACCTGTGCATTTTTATAAACTAGACACCTAGGGAAATCCAAGATGAGGTGAGTTGTGGGGCTCTCACCAGGTTCTGTTACCCAGAATCCTTTGCAAACCTCAAAATTTAGCGAAAAAAAACACTTTTTCCTCTCATTTAGGTGACAGAAAGTTCTGGAATCTGAGAGGAGCCACAAATTTCCTTCCACTCAGCATTTCCCCAAGCCTCCTGATAAAAATGGTACCTCACTTGTGTGGGTAGGCTTAGCGCCCATGACAGGAAATGCCACAAAACACAACGTGGACACTTCACATTTTCCCAAAGAAAACAGAGCTGTTTTTTGCAAAGTGCTTAGCTGTGGATTTTAGCCTCTAGCTGAGCCGGCATCTAAGTAAACCTACGAAACCTGTGCATTGTTGAAAACTAGACATCTAGTGGAATCCAGGATGGGGTGACTTGTGGGGCTCTCACCAGGTTCTGTTACCAAGAATCCTTTTGAAACCTCAAAATTTGGCCCAAAAAACACTTTTTCCTCACATTTTGGTGACAGAAAGTTCTGGAATCTGAGAGGAGCTACAAATTTCCTATAGCCTAGGGTTTCCCCAAGTCTCCCGATAAAAATGGTACCTCACTTGTGTGGGTAGGCCTAGCTCCCGCAACAGGAAATGCCCCAAAACACAATGTGGACACATCACATTTTCCCAAAGAAAACAGAGTGTTTTTTTGGAAAGTGCCTAGCTGTGGATTTTGGCCTCTAGCTCAGTCGGCACCTAAGGAAACCTACCAAACCTGTGCATTTTTTAAAACTAGACACCTAGGGAAATCCAGGATGGGGTGACTTGTGGGGCTCTCACCAGGTTGTGGTACCCAGAATCCTTTGCAAACATCAAAATCTGGCCCAAAAAAACCTTTTCCTCACATTTAGGTGACGGAAAGTTCTGGAATCCGAGAGGAGGCACAAATTTCCTTTCACCAAGCGTTCCCCCGAGTCTCCCGATAACAATGGTACCTCAGTTGTGTGGGTAGGCCTAGCACCCCAAAACACTATGTGAACACATCAAAATTACCAAATACAAAACTACCTGTTGTGCGGGGGCACCTGCGTTTTTTCGTCCTGGGCTCAGAAGCCATCGAGGAAAACCTACCAAACCCAGACATTTCGTAAAACTAGACACCCGAGGGAGTCCAGTGAGGTGTGACTTGCGTGGATCCCCTAATGTTTTCTTACCCAGAATCCTCAGCAAACCTCAAATTTAGCAAAATGTGTGAAATTGGAGCAAAAAAAAAAAAAACCTGGGGCCTAGTGGTTTCTGCCTCTAAGGGGGCCAGATATGGCCTAAAATAAATTTGCCCCCCAGGGAAATGACCCTTGCCTAATGGGTGGCTCCCCTTGCGTGAAATTGATGCAAAAAATAAATATCCCTGGTGTCTAGTGGTTTCTGCCCCCTTAGGGGCAGATTAGCCTAATCAAAATAGGCCGATCTGCCCCCAAGGGGGGGCAGAAATGGCCTAAATACACTTTGCCCCCCAGGGGAGTGACCCTTGCCTAAGGGGTCGCTCCCCAGATATAAAAAAAAAAAAAAATGTATCTCTGGTGTCTAGGGGTTTCTGCCCCCGCTGGGGGTAGATCGGCCTGATTATAATAGGCTGATCTGTCCCCGGGGGGGACAGAAAAGTTCTTAAAATTTTGCCCCCATGAGGAGTGTCCCTTGCCCAAGGGGCCGCTCCCCTCATTCAATAGTATAAAATAAAATCCCTTGTGTCTAGCGGTTTCTTCCCCCCTTGGGGGAAGATTGGCCTACTAAAGATAGGCCGATCTGCCCCTAAGGGGGACAGAAATGGCCTAAAAGTAATTTTGCCCCCGGGGAGTGACCCTTGCCTAGGGAATTGCTCCCCACTTATAAAAAAATTAAAATAAACAAAAAAACATTATCCCTGGCGCCTAGAGGATTCTACCCCTCCTGGGGGCAGATTGGCCTAATAACAATAGGCCAATCTGCCCCTGGGGGGAAGCAAAGGCCTTAAAAATAATTGCCCCCCTGGGGAGTGACCCTTGCCCAATTTCCCTTTTAAAACTTATCCCTGGTATCTAGTGGGCGTATCAGCAGCCAAATAGCTTCACGATCCGGCTGCTGAAATGCTCTGAGATACTTCAAAGGGAAGGAAAGGAATTTCCTTCCCTTTGAAGCCTCTCAGGCTCCATCACATGATCTGAAGAGAAATGCTTTGCCATTTCTCTTCTGATCCGCACTGGAAACTGAGCTTCCAGAGAGGTGAGTCGGTCTCTGATGAGGTCAGAGTGTGATCACTCGCTAACATCATCAGACGTCACTGGATGTTTTGTGGGGTCAGGGCGGAAGAGGAAGCAATTCCCCTTCCAGGCCTGCCATGGGGCGTCGGGGTGCGGCCTTCGGGAGGAGCGCTAGCACTTCCCCGAGGGCCAGTAGTAGGACGTAATGGTTATGTCTGTAGCACCTCATAACATCCATGGTGCCCAAGGGGTTAAGAATACTTTTCTTGTTATTTTCATATTTTTTCCATGTGTTACTAGTATTATTACTTGTATTCATTGGTTAATGTGAGTGTGTGTTGCAGGACTAGTATTTGGACATTTGTCTTGCTTGACTTTTTCTGAAGCTTGACTTCAACATTTCAGCCTGTTTTGTGAGTACTACTTCTGCAGCAGATCTTGGATTATAATTAATGCAAAGCAATCTGATACACTTTGGTGGGGGAGCTTTTTTCTTTCCAATGATTCTCCATAACACTTCAAATTTCCCTAAGCCTCTCCCATATACTATTAATTAGTCCACATTTTTCAACCAATCTCTTGTTTTTCCCATATTTATTATAAAACCAGGGGGCTCATTTACAAGCCCTTGTGCCACTGTAGTGTAATATTTTTACGCTACGATGGATCTGAACAGTCAACCACCCCACGCCATATTTAGAAACTGGTGCAATGATATCAGTTTGTAAAGCTTTGCACCACATTATACATGCAGCAGATATAATGTATGCAAGGGAGGCATTCCCCAATAAGAGGCCTGCAGGAATGCTGCAGTGAAATCTATAAGATTTCACTGGGTCATTCTAGCATAATTTTTTAACACCTTCTCAAGGGCAGGCATTAAAGTGATGTTAGGCTTTTTTAAATGGGCCTCCCTGAGCTTTGCTGGACTAGCGTCAAATTCTTTGACGCTACTCCAGCAAAGTGCCACAACTGTGTCAGGAATTCTGACACAGCTGTGCCAACGTGCAGCATGGTGCACTGTATTGTAAATACAGCGCTGACAAGGTGTTGTTAGGGGGACGCAAGGCAGCACAAGCAAACTGGTGTGTCCTGATTGAGGCACCAGTTTGTTGCAAATGAGGCCCCATACATCTTCACATTCAGTGATCTCTGCGCTCATGGTGGAGATCTCCACACAAGCATTAGGACAGGCAAAGATCTCTAGGCAAAGGTTCATGAATAGGATTCGTGAGTTGCAGTACTTGATGTACCCCTAAATGTCTTTCAAGATTGGATTCCTGATATAATCACAGCTGTGATTAATACTAAAGCGAAACTCAAATCTTCAGACTGTAGGCAGGCTTTAATAAGACATGGATGTGCTCCAGCAACACAGAAACAATAAGAATTGTAGATTTCCAGTTTGGACAAACCATATGCAAGCTGTTGGACCTGACATTCATGCCATTTATTTCTCTCAACTATTTGCATTCCGTCCTCCTGCTTTTTGTTTATTTTTGCTGACCTTAGGACTGCTTAATTTACCACTGGCTTGCACCCACCTGACATATTTAATTTACTTGTAAGTCAATAGTAAAGTGATACTCCATGATGAAATACCATTAGTGAGACAGCAGCACTTACTATACCACTCACTTAAGTAGCCCTTTCAACATGCCTCAGGCCTGCAACAGCAGTCTATGTGTGCAGTTTCAAAATACTGTTTTGACCTGGAAAGATAAACCCCTTGCAATGCCCAAACCTTCTTTTGTAAAACATGTAAATCACCCCTTAGATAGACCCAACATCTAATAGGGAAGGGTGCAGTATAAATACAATTTGGATATGTACTTTTAACTTTTAAGTGACCTAGTTATGAAATTTGTTTTTTTACTCCTACAAGCCCAACCTCCACCATAGTATACGTAGGATAGATTATTACATTTATTAATTGCTAACTTTCATTTGGGAGCAAGTAAGAATAGCTAGTTTGGTGTTGAAAGAAGTATAATTTAAAACCCTCTCTAATTGTAAAATCAGGTTTTAAATTACATTTCTGAAAATACTACTTTCAGAAAGATGGCATTTTCTTTTACAAACCATTTGATACCTATGTCCTGAACCTGGGTCACACGACTAGATGTAGCTGGCAGTTTTCCCTTGTGAGACAATGAGTAAGACAAAGGTGAATAGGTGTTGGCAGTATGGACCATCTCTGAAATGTTGAGGGGGAGACCCAACACCTCAGTACATGTCTGGATCTATGAACAAATCAGAAGAACTGCTGTGCTGCTATGGAAGAAAGTTTGCTACTTTGCTGTCATACTGCCCTGCTGCCAGAGTAGAAGGACTGGATCCCAGACAATCTGGCACCAGGGTATGCAGGTAGGAGATCCCAAGCACCTCTGGGGGCAGAAATCACCAGAATCATCTCCTATTTCAAAGTAGGTACCAGGTATAAATGATAGACCCTCATATCCAACTAAGCAGGACATGTCTGCATCTATGGACAACTCAAAATGACTGCTGTGCTGCTGTGTCTGCTAGTTTGCTGTCCATCTGCCATGCTCCGTGAGTAAAAGGACTGTACCTCCATCTTAAACTCTGGACGATTAGAGTTACTTCAAGGGCTATTTGGCTGACTTCCTGATCACGCTTAAGGGACAGAAAAGGCTCCTACCACCTTGATCCCTGTATCTGAACTCTGTCTGCTGTGAGTCCTACCCCCCCCCCAGTTTGAGCCACGCCTGTTCTGGACTCTTGGAACTAGAGGACTTGAAGGTACTCTATCAGCCCAGCTTGGTCCAGTGTTTGGAACCGAGGCAGCACAATTAATTTCCTCACAGTTTTGCTTTTGAACCGCCGCAGAGCTTTGAATCACCAATGCAGAGCCACGCGTCACAGCCTGCAGCCTCCTCAGAAATATTGCTGTGTGATGCATCCTTGATGCAGGCCTTCACATCTCACGTCACCTTTTTGACGGCAGCCTTGAAAATGCCGCAGAACTTCACATCGTAGCCCTGCAGCTTCTTTGCAACTGCCAGTACATGACTTTTACTTATAAGCACTATTTTTACTCAAAACTTTGAAATTGCATATCTCTGGTTCTACTGAATTTTTATTGTTTGAGACTCAAATAATTGATTGCATTTTACTATATGGTTTTCAATTGGAATGGGATTGTTCCTGTGTTGTGTTTTTATCTTATTACTGTTTTGAAGTGCAGCATACATACTTTACAAGTTAAGTCCGACTGCTTTTGTGCCCAGCTAGAGAAAGGCTAAGCACAGGCTAAGTTGGGGTTGCTAGTGACTTCAAACTAACAAAATGTGTGTCTGCTATTTGAGTACGGCCCCTCCCCACCTCAACCAGTAACCCAATTTCCAAAATTGGTATTCAGCAGTGAGATTTGGACTTGTATTTGTGCAGTGCCATACAGTGATAATGTATTACACAAAAAATTCTCAGCTAAATCATTTTCTATCAATTAAAGTTTTTTCTAAATTCTCCTTGATAGAATTTTTACTTTTTTCCATATCCACCCTCTTCCTACCTGACTGTCTGTGTCTATGGCTACGCCTGCAAAGATGCAATTTGAGCTTCACAACCTAGATAACTTCTCTGTTGTTAAACTCAAGCAATCCTGCAAGCTGAAAGGACATCCAGCCAAGAGGAACATCAGAAAGTTGAAGCTTCAAAAGGTGCAAGGGCCTGACCAGAAGTCTAATAATTTCTAGTTAGAGCAGATGTTGAGGATGATATGGAGAGGCAGGAAGATCCCCAGAATGCAGGCCCTGAAATGCAGCAGTCAGGGGAGGGGGACGACTATTCCCCTCCATTGGAACTCCCTGCCAGAACTGAGGTCAGTGTGTCTTCACAAGGGCTGCCCCCTGATGGGTTGGCAGACAGGAAAGTTGAAATGGAGTTTAGCCTGCAAATGGTCAAGCTCAATTTAGAGGCTAAGTAGAGGAAGGCTGAGAGAGCCTTGGCAAGTGAAAAGGCTGAAGCTGAAAGAGTTTTCTAGAAAAAGAGACTAGCCATGAAGGAGAGGAGAATGGTCATGAGATGTGTCTCAGAGCGGTGGACATCAGAGCTAAACAAGTGGATTCCAGCAAAAATTGTGGCAGCATACACGTAAAGCCCTCTGGAAACAAGAAGGTCCACATCCCAAAGGATCTGGGGCCAGATGTAGCAAACAGTTTGCACATCGCAAACAGAGAATTTCGCTGTTTGCAACGTGCAAACTGCACTTTGCAATGCACAAAACCCCTTTTGAGATTCAGTAACCTGGCAAGTCGCAAATTGGAATATACCTACATCTGGCCCTTAGTGCCTAACTTTGTTATGGGAGATGACATTGACAAGTTCTTTGAAATCTATGAGGTTGCTGTGGAGGTAAATGGGGTCCCTGAAGAGGATTGGGGGCCAGCCTCTTGATGCACATATCTAGTGAATGGAGGGACATCCTATAGACCCCATAGATAGGGGACAGGATGAGGAATCCCCTCATAATTGAGATTCTTGCCAGGAAATATAGACTCACACAAGACAGTGCAGGCAAATGTTTAGGAACAGCCAGAAGATGCCCTATTAGTCCTGCGTAGATTGTACAGATTGCTTTTGCAAGGCCCTGGATGGTTGGATGAAGGGCAGTGAATTGAAAGGAAATCAGGGGCTGTACAATTTGATGGCAAGAGAGCACATGTTCAGTCTTTGTTTTGCAAAGCTGTGCCATCACCTCAATGATAGCAAGCTCACTGAACCCAGAGAGCATGTCAATGAGACGGCTCCTGGCTCAGGACCAGGGTCCACAAGAATGTATCAAGGAGGATCACCACACGGGTGGTCAGGGTCCCCATCAGAAGAAGGAGTGGGGGTAGATAAACATATAAACAAGGCGGTCTCTAAGGGGCCCTAAAAAAGTAGCATGAGGCAAGATTGCCAAACCCCAGCTGAGAAAAAGAAGATTAGGCTCCCTGACCATACAACCTGAGATAAGTTCACCCCTAAGTGCGATGAATGTCAACAGATCGGGCACGTCAAGTGTGATGCCAGGTGTTCCAAGTGGGTGCAGTGTCCCACTGGTGGGCAGAAACTGGGGATGGCTAGTGAAGCATTTGGTAGGAGATTGCCCCAGTTGGTATGGAGGGACGTGCAGAGATTATCCTAGAGTTCCTGGGTGACAGACAGATGGTACCAAGAGTTCATAGCTTAACAATACCAAGAAGTACAGGCAGTAGGTCACTATCATTGGGGAGAGGATAGAGGATGCAGCCGTCAGGTTACAGCTGGAGTTCTCAGAGCAGGTGGTCTCTATAATAGTCAACTAGAGTGTAGTATGTGATAACCATGACAATCACTATCCAGTAACTCTGTTTTTCTTTGGAGAGGAAAATCTCATGTTGCTTAAGTGTAGCTGAGAGTCCAACTATACTTGGATTGTCTGCTAGGTAATTACCTCGAGCACGTCATTTGGAAAGTGGTGGAGCTAAGGTCCTACCTGGAGATGTTGGAGTTGCCTGAGTGGATGAGCCTAACTGCATGGTCCATTGCTGCCCAAGACGGTAGTGAGATGAGCATGGGGCCTGATTTAGAGTTTGACGGAAGGGCTACTATGTCACAAATGTGATGGATATCCAGCCCTCCTCATTACAATTCCATTATGGCTAATGAAACTTGTAATACAGCGGACAGGATATCCATCATGTTTGTGATGAAGTAAGCCTTCCTCCAAACTCTAAATCAGGCCACTGGAGTCTAGAAGAATGGTCCTTGTACCTGTAAAATAGAGAGCGGGCAAGGAATGCGGGGAATCTCTCCTGAAACATCCACAGTTCAGGAGGGTGTAGAGCCTAAGGGCAATGGCCACCATGGGAAACCTGCCTGAACTGACCAATTGACAGAAGGAAGGAGGCCCATAGACCCCATAGATAGGGGACAGGATGAGGAATCCCCTCATAATTGAGATTTTTGCCAGGAAATATAGACTCACACAAGACAGTGCAGGCAAATGTTTAGGAACAGCCAGAAGATGCCCTATTAGTCCTGCGTAGATTGTACAGATTGCTTTTGCAAGGCCCTGGATGGTTGGATGAAGGGCAGTGAATTGAAAGGAAATCAGGGGCTGTACAATTTGATGGCAAGAGAGCACATGTTCAGTCTTTGTTTTGCAAAGCTGTGCCATCACCTCAATGATAGCAAGCTCACTGAACCCAGAGAGCATGTCAATGAGACGGCTCCTGGCTCAGGACCAGGGTCCACAAGAATGTATCAAGGAGGATCACCACACGGGTGGTCAGGGTCCCCATCAGAAGAAGGAGTGGGGGTAGATAAACATATAAACAAGGCGGTCTCTAAGGGGCCCTAAAAAAGTAGCATGAGGCAAGATTGCCAAACCCCAGCTGAGAAAAAGAAGATTAGGCTCCCTGACCATACAACCTGAGATAAGTTCACCCCTAAGTGCGATGAATGTCAACAGATCGGGCACGTCAAGTGTGATGCCAGGTGTTCCAAGTGGGTGCAGTGTCCCACTGGTGGGCAGAAACTGGGGATGGCTAGTGAAGCATTTGGTAGGAGATTGCCCCAGTTGGTATGGAGGGAAGTGCAGAGATTACCCTAGAGTTCCTGGGTGACAGACAGATGGTACCAAGAGTTCATAGCTTAACAATACCAAGAAGTACAGGCAGTAGGTCACTATCATTGGGGAGAGGATAGAGGATGCAGCCGTCAGGTTACAGCTGGAGTTCTCAGAGCAGGTGGTCTCTATAATAGTCAACTAGAGTGTAGTATGTGATAACCATGACAATCACTATCCAGTAACTCTGTTTTTCTTTGGAGAGGAAAATCTCATGTTGCTTAAGTGTAGCTGAGAGTCCAACTATACTTGGATTGTCTGCTAGGTAATTACCTCGAGCACGTCATTTGGAAAGTGGTGGAGCTAAGGTCCTACCTGGAGATGTTGGAGTTGCCTGAGTGGATGAGCCTAACTGCATGGTCCATTGCTGCCCAAGACGGTAGTGAGATGAGCATGGGGCCTGATTTAGAGTTTGACGGAAGGGCTACTATGTCACAAATGTGATGGATATCCAGCCCTCCTCATTACAATTCCATTATGGCTAATGAAACTTGTAATACAGCGGACAGGATATCCATCATGTTTGTGATGAAGTAAGCCTTCCTCCAAACTCTAAATCAGGCCACTGGAGTCTAGAAGAATGGTCCTTGTACCTGTAAAATAGAGAGCGGGCAAGGAATGCGGGGAATCTCTCCTGAAACATCCACAGTTCAGGAGGATGTAGAGCCTAAGGGCAATGGCCACCATGGGAAACCTGCCTGAACTGACCAATTGACAGAAGGAAGGAGGCCCAATCAGCGAGGACTTCTGCAGAGCGCAGAATGAGTTCCCTACTCTGTAGGGTATGTGGCTGCAGGACGAGGCCCACACAGCTGTCAACACCTCTAGTGATCACCCTAATTCCTGAGAGAATTGTCTCCTGTACAGCGAGCCTAAGGTTCTTGAGCCTGGTGCAGCCCATTTGTTGGTGGTCTCCCAGTGCTATAGGACTTTCCTACAGGAGTTGACTCATGATGTTCCTCTGGCAGTCAGAGCAGGCTAAGACCCTCGGGAGGCTTTTATTGGCCCCTGATGAAAATGGTCTCAGATGTGTTCTGCAGGTCATGTCTACTGCCAAGCCAGTGGAAGTCAGGTGGGAAACACAAGGCACCCTTTGCTCCACTTCCCTTCAAAAGGGTGGTCATTGATACTGTTGGGCCTCTGAACCTCAACATTGCTCTGGGCAACAGGTTTCTCTTAGTTGACCATGCCACCAGGGACCTGGAGGACATACCTCTGAGATGGTGCCTGCACCCGCAGTGACCCGGGCACTGATAGGGATTTAACCATGTGGGGTTGCCCAAAAAAGTGGTATCTGACAATGGTACCAACTTGATGTCATTGTACATGGCATTAATGTTGGATAAGTTTGGGTTAGTCTACAAGTACTCCACATCCTATCAAGCCCAAACCTACAGGCTTGCAGAGAGATTCAACAACACCCTTAAATGCATGATCATGGTTCTCTTAGATCCCTTGAGGTGGAAGTAGAACATCCTGTTGCCATGCCTGTTGTTTGCATACATGGAGATAACGCAGAAGGGGACTAGATTCAACCCTTTGTATTTCTGTAATGGGCACCCTGTCAAAGGGCCTTGCCTTTTGAAGGAGAAATCGGACCAAGCTCACAAAAGCCCTTGAGCTACATGGTGTCCCTCTACCCCCAGATGAAATGCTTCTAGAGAAAGGCAAAGGAGGATCTAAAAGCAATCAGAGGTTATGAAGCAGTGGTATGACCAGAAGGCCACTCTGATTAAATGTCAGCATTACCAAAAACTGTGGGTGATGCTGCATGTGAAGCCCAGGGCCCTACAGGACCAATGGTCTGGGTCCTATGAGGTAAAAAAGCATAAGGAGGATTTCACCTACCTGGTGGATCTCAAGACCCCCAAGAACCCATATGGGTCCTGCATGTCAATCACCTCAAACCCCACTTTGAGAGTTCAGAGGTTTCCATGCTCCTAGTCATAGATGATGGAGTGGATGAGGAGAGCAAGCCTCTCCCTGAACTCCTTACTTTCAAGGACCATGAAAGGTCAGTGGAGTGGGTGAACCTCTCCCCTAGCCTGCCCCCAGAGCAACAGAGGGGCTGTCACCAAGTGTTGGAGCACTTTCCCTCTCCCTACTCCCTAACTCCAGAGCGTACTAAATGGTGTACACATGATATTGATACTGGGGACAGTATGCCTGTGAGGAATTAGATGTAGGTCGCTCCCCCTGCCGCTGCAGCTCCTCCAAGTTCCCGAGTTCCTGTGTTCCTGAGACCCACCTAACTGTAAGTACCCCCCTCCTCCCAGCCCCTCGCCCTGCCCCGCGCCACTCACCTTCTCTCCTGCTCCTGCTTCTTTTCCTCCTCTCTGTCTCTTCCTCCTCGCTCCCCCTCTGCAATCTTCTTCTGTGTTCTTCTGTTCTTCTCTTCTGTTCTTCTGTTCTTCCCTTCTGTTCTTCTGTGTTCTTCCGGTCTTCTGTGTTCTTCTTCTCTGTTCTTCTCGGTGCTTCTGTGTTCTTCTTCTCGGTTCTTCTCTGTTCTTCTCTGTTCTTCTCTGTTCTTCTGCTCTTCCGATCTTCTGTTCTTCTGTCTTCTGTTCTTCTGTTCTTCTGTCTTCTGCTCTTCCGGTCTTCTGTTCTTCTGTCTTCTGTTCTCCTGTCTTCGGCTCTTCTACCTCCTCCGTCTTCTTCCCCCGAGCCTGCCCTCCTGCTCCTTCCTCATCCCCCTCCCTCACTCGCCTCCCCCTCTCTCACCCCTAGCTAACCCGTTCGCTATCTACCTCCCTCACTCCTCCTATCTTCCTATCTCTCTAGCTCCCTATCTCACTATCTAACTCCCCCACTCTCCACCTCCTCCTACCTACCTATCTGTCTATCTATCTATTTCCCTATCTATCGACTTCTCTATCTATTTTCTCTATCTATTTCTCTATCTCTCCCCCCCTCCCGCCACCCCCTCTACTACCTATCTCCCTATCCTCTCACTCTACCTCTCTCCCTCACCCACCTCTACAACCCCCCCTCCCCTATCTTCACAACCCTCCTCCTATCTCTCTCCCTAATCTCCAAACCTCCTAACACTCACCCTCCTCCACCCTAAACCCCCTCCCCCAGCTCCTCTCACTCTACCTGTCCCCCCCCTCCCTCGCGCTTTCCCGCCGCGACCTCCTGCACGCCCCCGCCCCCCAGCTCCCATTCGCCCCCAGCTGACCCCTCCCCCCCCCTCCTACCTCTTATGGCGGCCGCTGCGCGACAGTGGTAGCGACCCTTGACCCAAGGGTAGGTCGCTCCCCCTGCCGCTGCAGCTCCTCCAAGTTCCCGAGTTCCTGTGTTCCTGAGACCCACCTAACTGTAAGTACCCCCCTCCTCCCAGCCCCTCGCCCTGCCCCGCGCCACTCACCTTCTCTCCTGCTCCTGCTTCTTTTCCTCCTCTCTGTCTCTTCCTCCTCGCTCCCCCTCTGCAATCTTCTTCTGTGTTCTTCTGTTCTTCCCTTCTGTTCTTCTGTGTTCTTCCGGTCTTCTGTGTTCTTCTTCTCTGTTCTTCTCAGTGCTTCTGTGTTCTTCTTCTCGGTTCTTCTGTGTTCTTCTCTGTTCTTCTCTGTTCTTCTGCTCTTCCGATCTTCTGTTCTTCTGTCTTCTGCTCTTCCGGTCTTCTGTTCTTCTGCTCTTCCGGTCTTCTGTTCTCCTGTCTTCGGCTCTTCTACCTCCTCCGTCTTCTTCCCCCGAGCCTGCCCTCCTGCTCCTTCCTCATCCCCCTCCCTCACTCGCCTCCCCCTCTCTCACCCCTAGCTAACCCGTTCGCTATCTACCTCCCTCACTCCTCCTATCTTCCTATCTCTCTAGCTCCCTATCTCACTATCTAACTCCCCCACTCTCCACCTCCTCCTACCTACCTATCTGTCTATCTATCTATTTCCCTATCTATCGACTTCTCTATCTATTTTCTCTATCTATTTCTCTATCTCTCCCCCCCTCCCGCCACCCTCTCTACTACCTATCTCCCTATCCTCTCACTCTACCTCTCTCCCTCACCCACCTCTACAACCCCCCCTCCCCTATCTTCACAACCCTCCTCCTATCTCTCTCCCTAATCTCCAAACCTCCTAACACTCACCCTCCTCCACCCTAAACCCCCTCCCCCAGCTCCTCTCACTCTACCTGTCCCCCCCCCTCCCTCGCGCTTTCCCGCCGCGACCTCCTGCACGCCCCCGCCCCCCAGCTCCCATTCGCCCCCAGCTGACCCCTCCCCCCCTCCTACCTCTTATGGCGGCCGCTGCGCGACAGTGGTAGCGACCCTTGACCCAAGGGTAGGTCGCTCCCCCTGCCGCTGCAGCTCCTCCAAGTTCCCGAGTTCCTGTGTTCCTGAGACCCACCTAACTGTAAGTACCCCCCTCCTCCCAGCCCCTCGCCCTGCCCCGCGCCACTCACCTTCTCTCCTGCTCCTGCTTCTTTTCCTCCTCTCTGTCTCTTCCTCCTCGCTCCCCCTCTGCAATCTTCTTCTGTGTTCTTCTGTTCTTCTCTTCTGTTCTTCTGTTCTTCCCTTCTGTTCTTCTGTGTTCTTCCGGTCTTCTGTGTTCTTCTTCTCTGTTCTTCTCGGTGCTTCTGTGTTCTTCTTCTCGGTTCTTCTGTGTTCTTCTGTGTTCTTCTGTGTTCTTCTCTGTTCTTCTCTGTTCTTCTGCTCTTCTGTTCTTCTGTCTTCTGTTCTCCTGTCTTCGGCTCTTCTACCTCCTCCGTCTTCTTCCCCCGAGCCTGCCCTCCTGCTCCTTCCTCATCCCCCTCCCTCACTCGCCTCCCCCTCTCTCACCCCTAGCTAACCCGTTCGCTATCTACCTCCCTCACTCCTCCTATCTTCCTATCTCTCTAGCTCCCTATCTCACTATCTAACTCCCCCACTCTCCACCTCCTCCTACCTACCTATCTGTCTATCTATCTATTTCCCTATCTATCGACTTCTCTATCTATTTTCTCTATCTATTTCTCTATCTCTCCCCCCCTCCCGCCACCCCCTCTACTACCTATCTCCCTATCCTCTCACTCTACCTCTCTCCCTCACCCACCTCTACAACCCCCCCCTCCCCTATCTTCACAACCCTCCTCCTATCTCTCTCCCTAATCTCCAAACCTCCTAACACTCACCCTCCTCCACCCTAAACCCCCTCCCCCAGCTCCTCTCACTCTACCTGTCCCCCCCCCTCCCTCGCGCTTTCCCGCCGCGACCTCCTGCACGCCCCGCCCCCCAGCTCCCATTCGCCCCCAGCTGACCCCTCCCCCCCCTCCTACCTCTTATGGCGGCCGCTGCGCGACAGTGGTAGCGACCCTTGACCCAAGGGTAGGTCGCTCCCCCTGCCGCTGCAGCTCCTCCAAGTTCCCGAGTTCCTGTGTTCCTGAGACCCACCTAACTGTAAGTACCCCCCTCCTCCCAGCCCCTCGCCCTGCCCCGCGCCACTCACCTTCTCTCCTGCTCCTGCTTCTTTTCCTCCTCTCTGTCTCTTCCTCCTCGCTCCCCCTCTGCAATCTTCTTCTGTGTTCTTCTGTTCTTCTCTTCTGTTCTTCTGTTCTTCCCTTCTGTTCTTCTGTGTTCTTCCGGTCTTCTGTGTTCTTCTTCTCTGTTCTTCTCGGTGCTTCTGTGTTCTTCTTCTCGGTTCTTCTGTGTTCTTCTCTGTTCTTCTCTGTTCTTCTGCTCTTCTGCTCTTCTGTTCTTCTGTTCTTCTGTCTTCTGCTCTTCCGGTCTTCTGTTCTTCTGTCTTCTGTTCTCCTGTCTTCGGCTCTTCTACCTCCTCCGTCTTCTTCCCCCGAGCCTGCCCTCCTGCTCCTTCCTCATCCCCCTCCCTCACTCGCCTCCCCCTCTCTCACCCCTAGCTAACCCGTTCGCTATCTACCTCCCTCACTCCTCCTATCTTCCTATCTCTCTAGCTCCCTATCTCACTATCTAACTCCCCCACTCTCCACCTCCTCCTACCTACCTATCTGTCTATCTATCTATTTCCCTATCTATCGACTTCTCTATCTATTTTCTCTATCTATTTCTCTATCTCTCCCCCCCTCCCGCCACCCCCTCTACTACCTATCTCCCTATCCTCTCACTCTACCTCTCTCCCTCACCCACCTCTACAACCCCCCCTCCCCTATCTTCACAACCCTCCTCCTATCTCTCTCCCTAATCTCCAAACCTCCTAACACTCACCCTCCTCCACCCTAAACCCCCTCCCCCAGCTCCTCTCACTCTACCTGTCCCCCCCCTCCCTCGCGCTTTCCCGCCGCGACCTCCTGCACGCCCCCGCCCCCCAGCTCCCATTCGCCCCAGCTGACCCCTCCCCCCCCTCCTACCTCTTATGGCGGCCGCTGCGCGACAGTGGTAGCGACCCTTGACCCAAGGGTAGGTCGCTCCCCCTGCCGCTGCAGCTCCTCCAAGTTCCCGAGTTCCTGTGTTCCTGAGACCCACCTAACTGTAAGTACCCCCCTCCTCCCAGCCCCTCGCCCTGCCCCGCGCCACTCACCTTCTCTCCTGCTCCTGCTTCTTTTCCTCCTCTCTGTCTCTTCCTCCTCGCTCCCCCTCTGCAATCTTCTTCTGTGTTCTTCTGTTCTTCTCTTCTGTTCTTCTGGTCTTCCCTTCTGTTCTTCTGTGTTCTTCCGGTCTTCTGTGTTCTTCTTCTCTGTTCTTCTCGGTGCTTCTGTGTTCTTCTTCTCGGTTCTTCTGTGTTCTTCTCTGTTCTTCTCTGTTCTTCTCTGTTCTTCTCTGTTCTTCTGCTCTTCCGATCTTCTGTTCTTCCGTTCTTCTGTCTTCTGCTCTTCCGGTCTTCTGTTCTTCTGTCTTCTGTTCTCCTGTCTTCGGCTCTTCTACCTCCTCCGTCTTCTTCCCCCGAGCCTGCCCTCCTGCTCCTTCCTCATCCCCCTCCCTCACTCACCTCCCCCTCTCTCACCCCTAGCTAACCCGTTCGCTATCTACCTCCCTCACTCCTCCTATCTTCCTATCTCTCTAGCTCCCTATCTCACTATCTAACTCCCCCACTCTCCACCTCCTCCTACCTACCTATCTGTCTATCTATCTATTTCCCTATCTATCGACTTCTCTATCTATTTTCTCTATCTATTTCTCTATCTCTCCCCCCCTCCCGCCACCCCCTCTACTACCTATCTCCCTATCCTCTC
This sequence comes from Pleurodeles waltl, assembly GCF_031143425.1. NCBI lineage: Eukaryota > Metazoa > Chordata > Amphibia > Caudata > Salamandridae > Pleurodeles > Pleurodeles waltl. The sequence continues at coordinate 1,451,750,057 of NC_090444.1, read as the reverse complement.
ACTCTACCTCTCTCCCTCACCCACCTCTACAACCCCCCCTCCCCTATCTTCACAACCCTCCTCCTATCTCTCTCCCTAATCTCCAAACCTCCTAACACTCACCCTCCTCCACCCTAAACCCCCTCCCCCAGCTCCTCTCACTCTACCTGTCCCCCCCCCTCCCTCGCGCTTTCCCGCCGCGACCTCCTGCACGCCCCGCCCCCCAGCTCCCATTCGCCCCCAGCTGACCCCTCCCCCCCCCTCCTACCTCTTATGGCGGCCGCTGCGCGACAGTGGTAGCGACCCTTGACCCAAGGGTAGGTCGCTCCCCCTGCCGCTGCAGCTCCTCCAAGTTCCCGAGTTCCTGTGTTCCTGAGACCCACCTAACTGTAAGTACCCCCCTCCTCCCAGCCCCTCGCCCTGCCCCGCGCCACTCACCTTCTCTCCTGCTCCTGCTTCTTTTCCTCCTCTCTGTCTCTTCCTCCTCGCTCCCCCTCTGCAATCTTCTTCTGTGTTCTTCTGTTCTTCTCTTCTGTTCTTCTGTTCTTCCCTTCTGTTCTTCTGTGTTCTTCCGGTCTTCTGTGTTCTTCTTCTCTGTTCTTCTCGGTGCTTCTGTGTTCTTCTTCTCGGTTCTTCTGTGTTCTTCTCTGTTCTTCTCTGTTCTTCTGCTCTTCTGCTCTTCTGTTCTTCTGTTCTTCTGTCTTCTGCTCTTCCGGTCTTCTGTTCTTCTGTCTTCTGTTCTCCTGTCTTCGGCTCTTCTACCTCCTCCGTCTTCTTCCCCCGAGCCTGCCCTCCTGCTCCTTCCTCATCCCCCTCCCTCACTCGCCTCCCCCTCTCTCACCCCTAGCTAACCCGTTCGCTATCTACCTCCCTCACTCCTCCTCTCTTCCTATCTCTCTAGCTCCCTATCTCACTATCTAACTCCCCCACTCTCCACCTCCTCCTACCTACCTATCTGTCTATCTATCTATTTCCCTATCTATCGACTTCTCTATCTATTTTCTCTATCTATTTCTCTATCTCTCCCCCCCTCCCGCCACCCCCTCTACTACCTATCTCCCTATCCTCTCACTCTACCTCTCTCCCTCACCCACCTCTACAACCCCCCCTCCCCTATCTTCACAACCCTCCTCCTATCTCTCTCCCTAATCTCCAAACCTCCTAACACTCACCCTCCTCCACCCTAAACCCCCTCCCCCAGCTCCTCTCACTCTACCTGTCCCCCCCCTCCCTCGCGCTTTCCCGCCGCGACCTCCTGCACGCCCCCGCCCCCCAGCTCCCATTCGCCCCAGCTGACCCCTCCCCCCCCTCCTACCTCTTATGGCGGCCGCTGCGCGACAGTGGTAGCGACCCTTGACCCAAGGGTAGGTCGCTCCCCCTGCCGCTGCAGCTCCTCCAAGTTCCCGAGTTCCTGTGTTCCTGAGACCCACCTAACTGTAAGTACCCCCCTCCTCCCAGCCCCTCGCCCTGCCCCGCGCCACTCACCTTCTCTCCTGCTCCTGCTTCTTTTCCTCCTCTCTGTCTCTTCCTCCTCGCTCCCCCTCTGCAATCTTCTTCTGTGTTCTTCTGTTCTTCTCTTCTGTTCTTCTGGTCTTCCCTTCTGTTCTTCTGTGTTCTTCCGGTCTTCTGTGTTCTTCTTCTCTGTTCTTCTCGGTGCTTCTGTGTTCTTCTTCTCGGTTCTTCTGTGTTCTTCTCTGTTCTTCTCTGTTCTTCTCTGTTCTTCTCTGTTCTTCTGCTCTTCCGATCTTCTGTTCTTCCGTTCTTCTGTCTTCTGCTCTTCCGGTCTTCTGTTCTTCTGTCTTCTGTTCTCCTGTCTTCGGCTCTTCTACCTCCTCCGTCTTCTTCCCCCGAGCCTGCCCTCCTGCTCCTTCCTCATCCCCCTCCCTCACTCACCTCCCCCTCTCTCACCCCTAGCTAACCCGTTCGCTATCTACCTCCCTCACTCCTCCTATCTTCCTATCTCTCTAGCTCCCTATCTCACTATCTAACTCCCCCACTCTCCACCTCCTCCTACCTACCTATCTGTCTATCTATCTATTTCCCTATCTATCGACTTCTCTATCTATTTTCTCTATCTATTTCTCTATCTCTCCCCCCCTCCCGCCACCCCCTCTACTACCTATCTCCCTATCCTCTCACTCTACCTCTCTCCCTCACCCACCTCTACAACCCCCCCTCCCCTATCTTCACAACCCTCCTCCTATCTCTCTCCCTAATCTCCAAACCTCCTAACACTCACCCTCCTCCACCCTAAACCCCCTCCCCCAGCTCCTCTCACTCTACCTGTCCCACCCCCTCCCTCGCGCTTTCCCGCCGCGACCTCCTGCACGCCCCCGCCCCCCAGCTCCCATTCGCCCCCAGCTGACCCCTCCCCCCCCCCTCCTACCTCTTATGGCGGCCGCTGCGCGACAGTGGTAGCGACCCTTGACCCAAGGGTAGGTCGCTCCCCCTGCCGCTGCAGCTCCTCCAAGTTCCTGAGTTCCTGTGTTCCTGAGACCCACCTAACTGTAAGTACCCCCCTCCTCCCAGCCCCTCGCCCTGCCCCGCGCCACTCACCTTCTCTCCTGCTCCTGCTTCTTTTCCTCCTCTCTGTCTCTTCCTCCTCGCTCCCCCTCTGCAATCTTCTTCTGTGTTCTTCTGTTCTTCTCTTCTGTTCTTCTGTTCTTCCCTTCTGTTCTTCTGTGTTCTTCCGGTCTTCTGTGTTCTTCTTCTCTGTTCTTCTCGGTGCTTCTGTGTTCTTCTTCTCGGTTCTTCTGTGTTCTTCTCTGTTCTTCTCTGTTCTTCTCTGTTCTTCTGCTCTTCCGATCTTCTGTTCTTCTGTCTTCTGTTCTTCTGTTCTTCTGTCTTCTGCTCTTCCGGTCTTCTGTTCTTCTGTCTTCTGTTCTCCTGTCTTCGGCTCTTCTACCTCCTCCGTCTTCTTCCCCCGAGCCTGCCCTCCTGCTCCTTCCTCATCCCCCTCCCTCACTCGCCTCCCCCTCTCTCACCCCTAGCTAACCCGTTCGCTATCTACCTCCCTCACTCCTCCTATCTTCCTATCTCTCTAGCTCCCTATCTCACTATCTAACTCCCCCACTCTCCACCTCCTCCTACCTACCTATCTGTCTATCTATCTATTTCCCTATCTATCGACTTCTCTATCTATTTTCTCTATCTATTTCTCTATCTCTCCCCCCCTCCCGCCACCCCCTCTACTACCTATCTCCCTATCCTCTCACTCTACCTCTCTCCCTCACCCACCTCTACAACCCCCCCTCCCCTATCTTCACAACCCTCCTCCTATCTCTCTCCCTAATCTCCAAACCTCCTAACACTCACCCTCCTCCACCCTAAACCCCCTCCCCCAGCTCCTCTCACTCTACCTGTCCCCCCCCCTCCCTCGCGCTTTCCCGCCGCGACCTCCTGCACGCCCCCGCCCCCCAGCTCCCATTCGCCCCCAGCTGACCCCTCCCCCCCCCTCCTACCTCTTATGGCGGCCGCTGCGCGACTGCGCAGCTGGCGCGCCAGAGGCGCGCCAGAGGCAAGCCCGTCTGCGCCCGTCCGCGCCTGGCCCGCGCCCAGCGCCACGACCCCTGGTCCCCAGCTCCCCCAAGCCCCGCTGATCCGCTACGACCCCACCACCCTCCACGCCCTCAACCCAGGGCGCTCCAAAACCTGCTTCCTAGCTCACCCCAAACGCACCCTTGGACCCTTCGCCTGCAACTCCTGCAAACGCATCTTCCACCATGCAACTACCACGACCACAAGCCCACGCGCCATCAACCACCTCAAGTGCATCCTGATCAACGCTCGTTCCGTCCACAAGCACGCCGTTGAACTTTGGGACCTCCTGGACTCCACAGCCCCGGACGTCGCCTTCATCACGGAGACATGGATGAACGCCTCCTCTGCTCCAGACATCGCTACCCGCCATCCCCGAAGGCTACAAGATCTCCAGAAAAGACCGCACCAACCAAGTAGGAGGAGGTGTCGCCATCATCTTCAAAGACTCCATCAGCGTCACCACCTCCACCGAAGACCCCCCCCTCGCCGCTGAACACCTGCATTTTCAGATTCGCACCGACCCAAGGACCACCCTCAGAGGATCCCTCGTCTACCGTCCTCCCGGACCTCGCGCCTCTTTCAGCGACGCCATCGCCGACTTCATCTCCCCGCACGCCCTCGCCTCACCGGACTACATCCTCCTAGGCGACCTCAACTTCCATCTGGAACAAAACAACGACCCCAACACCACCACCCTGCTCGACAACCTCGCCAACCTCGGCCTCAAACAACTGGTGAACACCGCCACCCACATCGCCGGACACACGCTCGACCCTATCTTCTCCGCCAGCAAACACGTCTTCTTCAGCCACACCTCTGCCCTACACTGGACCGACCACAGCTGCGTCCACTTCACATTCCGACGCGAGACCTCCCACCTCCGCACTCAACCCATCCCTCATCGACAGTGGAACAAGATCCCTGAAGAGCAACTCTTCTCCGCTCTCGCCGCCAACCAACCCACCCTCACCACCGACCCCAACGACGCAGCTCTCAACCTCACAAACTGGATCTCCAACTGCGCTGACAACCTTGCTCCCCTCAAACGCACGCATCGACAGACCAACACCAAAAAACCTCTCTGGTTCTCTGACACCCTCAAAGAATCAAAGAAAACTTGTCGTGCCCTTGAGAAGGCCTGGCGCAAGGACCACACCGCTGACAACATGACCGCCCTCAAGAACGCTACACGCGAACACCACCACCTGATCCGCACTGCCAAAAGGAACTTTTTCACCGACAGACTAGACAAAAACAGCCACAACAGCAGAGAACTCTTCAGCATCGTCAAAGAGTTCTCCAACCCTAGCGCCAGCGCCAACGCCGTCACGCCCTCACAGGATTTGTGCGAATCCCTCGCCACTTTCTTCCATCGCAAGATCAGCGACCTCCACGACAGCTTCGGACACCAGACCCAACCATACACCACTGAACCCGCTTCCCCGGACACCACCCTCAACAACTGGACCCACATCAACACGGAAGAAACCAAATCCATCATGAACTCTATCCACTCCGGCGCCCCTTCGGACCCCTGCCCGCACTTCATCTTTAACAAAGCCGACGACATCATCGCCCCGCACCTCCAGACCGTCATCAACTCTTCTTTTTCTTCTGCTACCTTCCCCGAATGCTGGAAGCACGCTGAAGTCAACGCCCTACTAAAGAAACCTACGGCTGACCCAAGCGACCTGAAAAACTTCCGCCCCATCTCTCTTCTACCTTTCCCAGCCAAGGTAATAGAAAAGACCGTCAACAAACAGCTGACCACCTTCCTGGAAGACAACAACCTGCTCGACCCTTCACAAACCGGATTCCGAACCAACCACAGCACGGAAACCGCCCTCATCTCAGTCACAGACGACATCAGAACCCTGATGGACAACGGTGAAACAGTCGCCCTCATTCTCCTCGACCTCTCGGCTGCCTTTGACACCGTCTGTCACCGCACCCTAATCACCCGCCTACGCTCCACCGGGATCCAAGGCCAGGCCCTGGACTGGATCGCCTCCTTCCTCGCTAACCGCTCCCAAAGAGTTTACCTCCCTCCGTTTCGCTCAGAACCCACCAAGATCATCTGCGGCGTACCTCAAGGCTCATCGCTCAGCCCGACACTCTTCAATGTCTACATGAGCCCCCTCGCCAACATCGTACGCAAGCACGACATCATCATCACCTCCTACGCCGACGACACCCAACTTGTACTCTCCCTCACCAAGGACCCCGCCAGCGCCAAGACCAACCTACAAGAGGGTATGAAGGACGTCGCAGATTGGATGAGGCTCAGCCGCCTAAAGCTGAACTCTGAAAAAACGGAAGTCCTCATCCTCGGCAACACCCCGTCTGCCTGGGACGACTCCTGGTGGCCCACGGCCCTCGGCACCGCACCGACCCCCGCAAACCACGCCCGCAACCTCGGCTTCATCTTGGACCCTCTTCTCACCATGACCAAGCAAGTCAACGCCGTGTCCTCCGCCTGCTTCCTCACTCTCCGCATGCTCCGCAAGATCTTCCGCTGGATCCTCGCCGACACCAGAAAAACCGTGACCCACGCCCTTGTCACGAGTCGCCTGGACTACGGCAACACCCTCTACGCCGGGACCACCGCCAAACTCCAAAACCGCCTGCAACGCATCCAAAACGCCTCGGCCCGCCTCATCCTCGACGTACCCCGCAACAGCCACATCTCCGCACACCTGAGACACCTGCATTGGCTCCCAGTCAGCAAAAGGATCACTTTCCGTCTTCTCACCCACGCACACAAAGCCCTCCACAACAAGGGACCGGAATACCTCAACAGACGCCTCAGCTTCTACGTCCCCACCCGCCCCCTCCGCTCCGCTGGCCTCGCACTTGCTGCCGTCCCTCGCACCCGCCGCTCCACGGCGGGTGGGAGATCTTTCTCCTTCCTGGCGGCCAAGACCTGGAACTCCCTCCCCACCAGCCTCAGGACCACCCAGGACCACTCCGCCTTCTGGAGACTCCTAAAGACTTGGCTGTTCGAGCAGCGATAACCCCCCCTTTCCCCCCTAGCGCCTTGAGACCCGCACGGGTGAGTAGCGCGCTTTATAAATGTTAATGATTTGATTTGATTTGATACATGCTATCTGACAAGTTGAGACACAGCATAAAGAAGGAAGTTGCTAAAGTGATGGAGCTAGGGGTAATTGATCCTTAGTTCAACCCAGTTGTACTAGTTGCCAAGAGTGCTCCTCCACATACCACCCTGGAACTCAGATTCTGTGTGAAGAATCCAGAGTTCAATGCAGTTGCTAAGACTGAAGCACACCCCATCCCCTGAGCTGACAAGCTAATTGATTGATTACAGGCTGCTAAGTTCCTTAGCATATTTGATCCGACGTGGGGTTTTGGCAGATCACCTTAACTGACAGGGCCAAAGAGAAGTCTGAGTTCTCTGTGCGAAAATCCCACTTCCAACTCCAAGTGCTGTCCTTTGGGTTAAAGAACACCCCCACCACTTTCCAGAGGTTGATCAATCTGGATTGGAGAACATTTGTGTCATCTCCTTAGACAACATTGCAGTCTTAAACTCCAGTGTGGAGGATCATCTGCACTACCTCAGAGAAGTGCATCAGGCTCTGTGGAGAGAAGTCCTGACCTTCAAGGGCAGTAACTGCCAGTTAGTGCAGGGTTTAGTGGTCTACTTGTGTCACCAAGTTGGAGGAGGCAAGGTGCAGCCCCACCAAGTCAAAATGCAGAACATTCTGGCTTGGAAACTCCCAAGACCCAGACCGAAGGAGGGCCTTCCTGGGCCTCACCAGATACTACAGGAGATTTGTCACAGGGTATGGAATCATCATCGCCCTTTTCACAGAGCTGAATTAAAAAAGCAGTCCAGACAGCTGAGCTGAACGGAGGTGTGTCAGGCTGCTTTTGAGACCCTGAAGAAGACCATCTTCATGGCACCCATGCTCAAGGCCACTGATTTCTCCCATGAGCTCATCATGCAGTCAAATGCCTCACAGCATGACTCAGCAGCCATGCTCTCACAGCTGAATGAAGAGGTCCTAGATCAGCCAGTACCTTTATAAGCAGTAGGTTAGACTCAGGAAACAGAGGTGGAGTGCAATAGAAAGGGGAACATTTGCACAATCTGGGCACTGAAAAAGTTGAGACCATGCCTGTTTTGGGCTCACTTCCAGGATCAGGCAGACCACAGACTCCTCAGATGGCTAAAGCAGATAAGGGCTGTGAATCCTAAAATGTTGAGGTGATCTATCACCCTACAGGGAATGGAATTTGTGATGGAACATTACCCTGGGAATGACCATCCCAATACTGATGTTCTCTCTAGGTTCTTGTCCCTTAATGATGAGAACTCCCATGAGAGTGGGTAGTTCTCCCTACTTTCCGCTAGGGGGGATACACATGTTGGACACGAAATCCTTGTCATGCTTTTTCCCCAACTATTTGATTTCCCTCCTCCTCCTAATTTCCAACATAAACAAATAAAAACTACCAAAATATTGATCACTGCATTACAAAACATATATATTCTTTAAAAATAAATAGATGTAGGAATCACTTGTACACTGATATTGACTGAAAGCAAATCATCAAGACAATTCAACAGCCCAAAAACATGTTTACATCCGAAAAAGTGCAAAAATGCTTATATGTTTGTCCTTGTCTTTTTTTAAACATTTTGAATATTATTTCAACAACAACTTTGAATTTGAAGAAATGTTGCTTACTTTCATTCTTGACACCTCTTCATTTGGAAGCTCCCACTCTTAAATTGTACTTTCCAGAAAACAGCTTCACTCTCATGCTTGACTAGCCACCATGCAGAATATTTTAGCATACAAACAGTATAAAAGAGTACACCTTTATCAGAAACAACTACACCTTTTAACTTGACAACATCTGATGTAGAAGCCCCCACATATCTAGCTGGAAGCAGTTCATTTTGAAGCTGAGCTTTATTCCAGGTGGAGACAATAACATTTCTTATGTGGAAACATTATCATGTGCAACCATCAATATTAAAAGTATATGTTGTTAATACATCGTATGAGTGTGTATTCTGCATGCGTCAAAACTGTGTTAATTGGTGTGTCAAGATATTATAATTTTCAGGTTGATAAAAGTACTCTTTGCATCTCATAGTTGTGCATACGATCTATCTAAGCCATCCATATCATTCATACATCTTCTTATATCCAAGGTCTGCCACTAATGTTGAGGCATTAATTTCACAGCCCGAGGGCTAAAAGGTTGAGCCTACATACATGACTTAGATCACCTGTTGATACAGCTATCCCTCTCAAGCTTAATAGGATAATTATTGTTATGATTATTAGAATGGCCAAGGTCTTTCCATCATCAGCCAAACCCACTTACAAATTGATGAGCATTAGCCCTTTAGTTTTGGAGGAGCATTTGCCGAGGCCAGTTTTCTGGGAGCGTTGCATTACATTTGGGTGTTGGGGAAAGGGGAATTCTGAAACAAAGCTTCTGGAAAATACAGTGCATCATGCAGCATCTTCAGCAGCCTGGGTACTCGTAAATGAATATGCCACATGTGGAGCGTGGTCTTACACATATTTTTTGCTCTTTGTGCCACCACAAACTCAACATTCTAAACATGCAATCTATTCACCACACCTAAACACTTTCATCAGAGTTCTACAGAGTTCATCAGGAACCAAAAGGGTCCTCTCATCGCCTTAAGTTGGAAGAATCTTGCGTAATGGACTTTCCAGAATGGTAAGCAGTCACCACGTGTCCTTTTTTAGTCACTACTTTAAAGGGTTCAGCATCAAAGGGTGCATTTTATTTGCGTTTTCTCTGTTGTCTCACCAGTACTTGATCTCCTTCATTGAAAAATAATGTTCTTGGCACATCAACACTAGTCAGCATAAACTTTTGTTTATGGTACAAGTCTGTTTGACAAAGTACACCATCTGTTGTAGATCTTCTAATGGTCCATTGTGGCAGGACTATCACATGTTGTTGAATTAGGAGTTGACCGGCCAGCTTGAAGAGTAGCCTGGAGAGCTGACTTCACATCAAGCGTCTTCAATTTATCACACTCAACAGTCTTTCAAAATATGTTCATAAAGCATTCAATAATGCCTTTTGCTTGTGCCCAAAAAGGTGTGATTCTTTTATGCTTCGCATTGAGATAAGTAGGAAAGTGTCTGAATTCTCAAATGTTGAAAGGAGGGCCATTGTCAGATTTTAAAATTGAAGGAACACTCCATATTGCAAAAATGCCATCTAATCTTTTTAAGACTCTTTATTGAGTAATCAATGAGAGATCTTCTACTAATGGAATACGGGAGTGTTCATCGATATACCCATCAGGTGATGTCTACTGTCAAGAGGATCAAAGAGATCAACAGCGATGACCTCCCATACATGTTTTGGTAAATCTGACATGTTCAAGGTATGTTGATTTATTTTGGGACATAAGCAATTGCACAAATGGCATCTCTTCAACTCTCTTTCAACTCTCTCCTCAAGGTGAGGAAACCAAATTCAGTTCCAGAGAGCTCATTTATTGGCAACAATTCCACAGAGTCCCTCATAGGCCACTTAAATTACATGTTGTCACAGACTCTCTGGTAAAACTATTCTCGGACCTGGTAAAACAATACCTTCTTGAGTAAAAGACAGTTCATCCTTCATATATTTGAATTTCTTGTACTCACTGTCACATGTGAGAGGTTGAATGTTCTATTTTTAAGATTGATGTGCAATAATGTCTTTTAGTGTGAATATGTCACTTTCCATGCTCGTTTCACAAACAATTTGTTCCAAAGAAATAGCAGCAGGACTACTGGACATATTGGACTTTACGATTAAGTTAATAGAGGTTTCAGCCACTTTGAAAGGGGTACCATGACTCTGTACTAGCACTCGTTAAAAGTAATCAGAAGGGTTTTGCTCTTTTCCTGGTTGGTACATGATAGTTTAATCATATTTCTGTGGTTCCAAACTCCAACATTTGCTAGAGGCATCTTGGGTTTTGGATTGCCAAACATGGTAAATAATGCTTGATGTTCAGTTGCAAAAATGAAATGTTTTACATACAGAATACATGGAAATGTTCACAAGCCCACACCACTGATAAGCTTTCTTAGGCAGTTAATAGGCACTCTCAGTTTGTGACAACTTCTGCTTGCATCTGCCACAATATGCCTTTGAGTATTTGGATGTCCATTGTGCTGGTCAAGTATTGTTCCCAACTTGACGACAGGGCTTGCCTCAATAAAAACCTCTGTATGAAGCGTCCGATCAAAGTAGGCTGTTTCTGTAGGGTTCTCAATTGCATGCTTGAATTCCACTTACTGTGCCAAAGTCATGGATGTATCAAGAACAATAACTACCCAAACTAAGGAATGAATGTAACATTGTAAAATCTTGTGGGGGATTGGTGGCTACAAAGCTTGTACTTTAGCTGGATCCAGCATCATACCCCATCAGAAAAGAAATGGCCAAGAATTTATGTTTTGTTTTGTGAAACTCACATTCTCAACATTCAGAGTTAAACCTGCATCAGCAAGTAAAAGACACACTTGTGTAAGAGCTTTATCATGTTCCTTTTGAGTAACTCCAAAAAACAGTATGCCATCACTGTAATTAAAAGTATTCATGACAGCTTGTATGATACATCAAATGACATCTTCAAAACATTCTGCAGCTGATGACACACTGCAACGTAATCATTTATGTCAGAACAAACCAATATGGGTAGAAAAGTTGTTAATGTACCTGTAATTTTCTTTCACTTTCCATTGATTATATGCTTTGTTAAGATCAAGGCTGGAGAAGACTTTGGCGCCATTTACTTGTATGTTCATTTTGGCAATGTGTGGATCGGCAAGTTGTTCTCTTTCAACTGTCATGTTAACTTGACACATATCAAAACAAATGCGTACAACTATTTCAAACTCCTTTTTGGGCACTACCACTATGGGCAAGATTCACGGAGTTGGACCAGTAGATCGTTCAATTATATCCTGCTTTCAAAATGTCTTAAGGTCTTTCTTGTAGTTGAAATGCAATTTGTCTAGGACTTTGAGCAACAGTATGAACATCCTTATTGATATGCAGTTTCACTTTCGTAGTCCTAGGTCTTCCTAATCCATGAAACAATGACAAGGACTGACTTACTATTTCATGATGAGCATTCATGTTGACATTCACGGATATAAGACTCATATCAGCAGCAGTATTAACACTGAGGAAACAGGCACCTGACGCAGTATCTTGAAATATGTGAATAATTGCTTTTACCTTTGTCTTTTTGTGTCTTATAGTTGCTATGAAAGAACCTTGACTCTTTAATGGTGTTGATGTAGTCCATGTCTACACTTTAGTCTTTGACAGTGTCTATTGGGCAATGGAGGCAGCTCCTTGTATTGCTTTCCGGACATAATGTTTTTACGAACTTTATGAAATGGGTCTCTTACCCACGGCCTTTTCATACTTGTCCAATAACGGGACATTGACCCTTGTGTGGAAACAAAAATCCACATCTTGACCAGCATAATCCTCAGCTCTAGCAGCCACAAGCTCTCACTCAAGACTAAGGCCCTCATTACAACCCTGGTCGCTGGGCAGAAGACTGCCAACAGACCGCTGCGGCCGTGGGATTCCGCTACAGGTATTACGACCCACAGTTCGGAATCCCCCACAATACAGACACTCACACAAGTCCGCCACACCAAAGGTCAGTGATAAACTGGCGATAACAAAACCGACACCGTCACGCCAACAAGAATACGCTCACACTATCACAACCCCCGAATCAACGCGGCGGACTTTCAACCGCGGTAAACCATCAGCAGTACACACCTCTGCGCTCAAAATACACCCACACTTACAAAACACAACCACATTGGACAATTTGAAATACACACACCTGATGCACATACACACACCACACCCACACACCCAATCCAATATAAAGCACCCACGCACAAACCGTTACAACCAGAAATGTAAAGCAGGCCAGAGAGATACACAACCTGAAACAACAGCAGCATCCACAGACACACAACACCATCACTTACAAAACATCCACACACCTCAAACAACACATACCAACACATCCCCTCACACATCACAACACACACCACCTCACACATCACCCACACCACATCATTGCACCTCAACGACACCCCAGGTTCTCTGAGGAGGAGTTCAGGGTAATGGTGGAGGAAATCGTCTGGGTAGAGCCACAGCTATTTGGTTCACAGGTGCAGCAGACCTCCATTGTAAGGAAGATGGAGCTATGGCAGAGAATTGTCAACAAGGTCAACGCAGTGGGACAGCATCCAAGAACACGGGATGACATCAGGAAGAGGTGGAGCGACCTACGGGGGAAGGTGCGTTCCGTGGTCTCCAGACACCAGATTGCAGTACAGAGGACTGGCGGTGGACCCCCACCTCCTCCCCCACAACTAACAACATGGGAGGAACAAGTCTTGGCAATTCTGCATCCTGAGGGCCTCGCAGGAGTAGGAGGACTGGACTCTGGTAAGGCAAATCTTTGCTACTTTATCCCCCACCCTACCTTCTTGCCATCACATACCGCACCCTTACCCTCACACCCATTACCCCAACAAACCACAGATGCCCCACCAACACAACCCACACATCCCAAAAAGAAACCCTGCATGTGACACCAATGCATGGACACCCATCACCAAAGCATGTCCAGTACAGATACCCACACAGACCCCAAACCAACTATCACACAGGGACCAAGCCAAGAATGCAAGCACTGGAGTAGAGGGTCACTCACCCATTGCACACGATGGCACACACAGATGCAGTAAATATGCTTTTACACCCCTACAGGGCCCCTAGCCAATGTCACTGGACAGGAGGAGCCAGACATATCTAGTCCCCCCACAGAAGAGAAAAGGCTTTAATGTTCATGTTGTACTTATTATAGATTTTCTACAGAGTCTTACTAGGACTGATTTCCTATATAAAACTTATTTTGAATTAAGCCCTGATGAAGTCCGTGAGAATACTCTCTCATAGGACGAAACACGTGTTGGCTATGGTTGCTACATGAACATTAAAGCTTTGGCTACTGCATGAATATCCGAATTTAAGGATGATTTGTCTTATATTGATGGCGAACTTTGTACTGCAAAAATAAATGGTGTATGAACTCTCTATGGTGTTATTGCCATTCCAAAGCTAAAGTCTCTATACCGTATCAACTTTTAATCATGAGTGCCCTGACAGCTGGCCTTTTCTTTGGTAGTTTCCCTTGAAACATTGGAGGAGTAAGGAAGATCCTCTTGCCAGGAGCACCGTGCCACATTTAGAATTCGAATTTTACCATATGGACTCACTGTGAGCGCCCAAATCCTATGATTTTCTTCCTATGTGCCTTTGTTCTAACCCCCACAGAAGAGACCCACAGCAGCTCTGCACGCCTGGATCAAGATGACCAGCCCAGCCCATCAGGTACCTCAGGACAGTCGGTTCCCCTGACACAGTCACAAGCCACCACAGAGCCTCCCCCCTCAGGAAACACCAGCACAGCACCACCCAGCGGGCCCATCCCTCTGTCCCGAGGACACATCAATCAATCAGCAGTGTGTCCACCACTACAGGGAACCCAGGTACCCCACTAACACAGGACGATCGGGGACCTGGGGGCAGTGGCAGTGGGCACACGGTTCAGGGGACAGAGGCACAGGACAACAGGGAAGCTGGTAGGACTGCTGTGCGACAGGGGGAGGACAGGCCCAGGGAACCCACTCTCCACGAGGCCCTCTCCAACATCATGGGAGCTTACCATCATTCCCAGGAGACGATGGCAATGGTACTGGCCAAGTTTCAGGAGACCCAGCGGCTGCAGGAGGAACACTACCTTGGGATCAGGGAGGACTTGAAGTCCATTAACAACACCCTGGTCACCATTGAAGGGGTGCTGCAAGAACTTGTCAACACCAGGAGGGACACAGTGGCACAACAAGGGGCCCCTGACACTAGCCTGGACAATGAACAGCCCTCCACCTCCTCCGGCGCTAGTGGACAGGAGGCACCGCCGCAGGAACACGACACCAGCACCCCACCCCCTGCAGATGGAGAACCCCCCGCAAAGGGTCCCTGAGATCCAGGAACAAGACAGAGAACATTCCCAAGACCCCCGCCAGGAAATGAGACCCCCCTGAATGTGACCCTTCTGTCCCACTTTGTCACCCTGTCCATCCTTCAACTGCCAGTGCTCCACTTCCTATGCCCCTTTGGACAATGCACCTGTGAAACAAATAGACTGGACTCTGCCATGGACATTCCTCCACCATCCCCCCAACCCATTTTACAACCCCCTCTACTTATTAGCACAGAAATAAACACACTTCAATCACAAAACAATCTGGAGTCAGTCTGTGCTTTCACAAATGTGTAATTGCTATAACCATGGAATATAGCAATGTCAATTTACTTGTGCACATACCAATGTAACACAGCTGTAGGACAGGTGGAAACATAGCAGAGGGCACAAAGTGGGACTCACATCTGTGAAATGGAAAGGCAAAGTGACAAGTCAAGGTCCATACCCTGAGTGAAAATGACAGTCTTATGCTAGCTCAAACAATAGTATAAGATGTGGGAGGCAGTGACATCTTCTTACCTGTGTCTCACTGGAAGTATTGCATGATTATGTTGTTTCGGTTGTCAATATCCTCTTCTTCTGCCTCCTCTTTTTCACTGTCCACAGACTCCACAGCTGCCACAAGGCCACCATCTGGCCCATCCTCCTGCAGAAAAGGCACCTGCCGTTGCAAAGCGAGGTTGTGCAGCATACAGCAGGCCACGATGATGTGGCACACCTTCTTCGGTGAGTAGTATAGGGAACCACCTGTCATTTGGAGGCACCGGAATCTGACCTTCAGGAGGCCGAAGGTGCATTCGATCACCCTCCTAGTTCACCCATGTGCCTCATTGTAGCGTTCCTCTGCCCCTGTCCTGGGATTTCTCACTGGGGTCAGTGGCCATGACAGGTTGGGGTAACCAGAGTCACCTGCAAATATTGAGGGACAACTGTTAGACACACACTAACCCGTAGGGACAACCCCATACCCAGACACCTATTCACACTCTATTGGGTCCTTGGCCTCACCTATTAGCCACACACGGTGCCTCTGGAGTTGCCCCATCACATAAGGGATGCTGCTGTTCCTCAAAATGTAGGCGTCATGCACTGAGCCAGGAAACTTGGCATTCACATGGGAGATGTACTGGTCGGCCAAACACACCATCTGCACATTCATCGAATGGTAGCTCTTCTGGTTTCTGGCACATGTGTCCCATCAGTGGAACCAATGATGTTGGGGATATGTCCTAGGGCATAGAAGTCACCTTTCACTGTGGGCAAATCCTCCACCTGAGGGAGCACGATGTAGCAGCGCATGTGTTTCAGCAGGGCAGACAACACTCTAGACAACACGTTGGAGAACATTGGCTGGGACATCCCTGATGCAATGGCCACTGTTGTTTGAAAGGAACCACTTGCCAGGAAATGGAGTACTGAAAGGACCTACACTAGAGGGGGTATCCCTGTTGGATGGCGGATAGCTGACATCAGGTCTGGCTCCAACTGGGCACACAGTTCCTGGATTGTTGCACAATCAAATCTGTATGTGACTATGATGTGTCTCGCTTCCATTGTTGACAGGTCCACCAGAGGTCTGTACACCGGAGGATGCCGCCATCTCATCACCTGCCCCAGCAGACGTGCCATATGGAGGAGAACAGCGAGCAGAGAGTCAGCCAACACAGAGGTATCACAAAATGTTATTTGCTGAAAATGTATTAATCCGCAATGTGCCTGTAACTGTGTGTATTTTGCTGAATGGGCAATGCCTGCTTTGAGTGGTGTGGCTGGAAGTAACATGGGGGGGGCTAAGGCCTACATGTGCGGAAGCTGAGTGTATCTGCGTCATGGCATGGGTGGGAACTGGTGGGCAATGAGTATGATGGTCCGGCCGGGTGAGTAATGTCCTTTCCCCCTGTACCATTCCTCTAGGTCAGCGCCCACCAGAAGAAGGGTATTTGGCGTGCCATCACCAAGCACGTCCGGACTCTGAGTGTCTACCACAGATGGAGCACCCACTGCCGTAAAAGATGGGAGGACCTGCGCTACTGGAGCAAGAAGACGTCGCCAGCCAGCTGGGGTTGGCCGCCTAACGTGGAAGGGGTGCCCGTTGCACCATGACCCCCCTTATGTTCAGGATCCTGGTGGTGACCTATCTGGAGTTGGATGGGCGCTTGAGGGCATTACAGCAGCCACAAGGGGGTGAGTACACTCTCCTTCAGCTGACCCTGCGCGCCTTACGAGGTGTCTGGGCGGGGGAGGTGGGCAGGGGGTTCCCCTAGGCCAGGGCGATCTTGGTCGGCAAGGTCCCTTGTGAGGCAGGCTATGTGGCACCCCAATCCCACTAGCGGTAAGAGCCATCTACACCTAGTCAGGCTCCTGTGACTTCCAGGTGTGCAGCAATTGGGCTTAGGCCTCGTACCCCATGGCCATGTGAAAAATCTAGGAAATATAAGTACATGGTGTAGTGCAGAGGGCTGCTCACTGTCTGTTGTGTCCGCCAACGGTAGTAGTGTTGCATGCATGGAACATGTCTTTCTTCTGTCTTCCCCCCCTTGTTGTGGTCTCCCTGTTCTTGTGTGCAATAGCATCCTCAGGCGGAGGAGCATTGGCACCGGAGCAGGAGGGAGCTGCATCCCACTTGGCCCTGGAGGGTCAAGCTACAGAGTCTGAAGCCACCAGTGGGACCGAGGGCAAGGGGAGCTCCACGATAGGGACAGGAGCAGAGACCAGCGAGAGCAACTCCTCCTCTGATGGGAGCTCCCTTGCCCCCCTCTGTGCCCACCACATCAACAGGTACAGCTGGCACCCCCCTACCAGCACAGCCCTCCCAGCAGCCCCTCAGCTTCTGTCCCATGCCTGCTCACCCAGGAGGGTGGGCATTTCCTTTGCCCCAGGCACCTCAGGCCCTTCCCCAGTCAGCCCTGCTGCCCTCAGTGAGGAGGCTATTGACCTCCTGAGATCCCTCACTGTTGGGCAGTCTACCATTGTGAATGCCATCCAGGGTGTTGAGAGTTGAGAGCTGTTTGCAACAAACAAATGCATACCTGGAGGGCATTCATTCTGGCCAGGCAGCCCAACAGAGAGCATTTCAGGCTCTGGCCTCAGCACTGATGACAGCCATTGTCCCTGTGTCCAGCCTCCCCCGTCCAACCTCCTCCAACCAGACCCAATCTCCTGTACCTCTGCCTATCCCAAGCACACCATCAGACCAGCATGCACACACATCAACACACAAGAGTGGCTCAGGCAAACACAAGCACCACACATCCCACAGGCACTCACACAAGCACCATACCCATGCACACATACCAGCATCCACTTCCTCCACTGTGTCCCCCTCCTCCTTCTCCCTCCTCCCTCCCTGTCTCATCTCCACTCACACCTGCATGCACTACATCCTCAGCCACTACCTCCATCACCAGCACGCCCATCACCACACACCGCTCAAGTGCAATCACCGCCCCACTACCATTCACACATCCCCAGTGTCTTCTACCAGTGTGTCTGTGAGCCCTCCTCCCAAAGTACACAACCGCAGGCACACACCCACTCAACAGCCATCCACCTCACAACAGCCTCCAGCCCATGCACCTTCACCCAAATTCAGCAGACGTACACCTCCTACAACCACTACCTGTTCCTCCACTCCCAAACCCCCTCCATCTACCTGTCCCAGTCTGTCAAAAAAACTTTTCCTGGCAAACCTTGACCTCTTCCTTTCACCTCCCTCCCCCGTCCTTCCCCTACGGCCAGGCTTTCCAGGTCCCAGCCCAGCACCTCAGCCACCACATCCCCAGGCACAGTGGTGCTAGCAACTGCAGGGTCATGGAGTGCACCACCAGTAGGGCTGCCAGTGTGCCACGGAGCGAGGGCAAGGACATTCCGCCACCTGCCAAGGTGAAAAGGTGCACAAATCCCGGAGAGAGAAGCTGAAGGTACCAGCCACCAAGGGCTCAGCGAAATCGAAAGAGGATAGTGGCAAGACAACTGCGCCACCATCAAAGGTAGGGAAGGGCCAAAAACAGAAGGGCAGGTCAGGAGAGGGCATGCTGGCACCAACTGAGGAACCAGTGTCACACCTTCTGTCCACCTTCTGTCCATGTCCACGCCAACCTGTACGGCGGCGAACACCGCGAGCTGCACCGCCACCTGCACCGCCAGCTGCACCTCCACCTGCACCGTCTCCGGCACGTCTACAGCCGCTGCGACAGTCCCCAGCCTCTTCCCCGGTGGGCAGCCACCCGAGGCTGCAGGAGACATCCTGCTTTCTCCCTCAGCAGGTGCTGACCCATGCACCTCCGCCAGCCCCGCCGCCACAGACCCCGCCGCCAGCACCGCCACCCCAGACACCGCCACAAGCCCGGCCACCACAAACACTGCCGCAAGCACCGCCAGCGGTCCCATGACGTCCTCGGACAGTGGCACCACCGCTGACATATCCCCAGTGGTCAGTCATCCGAGGCTGGAGGAGAGTTCGAGGACCCTGGGCAGCTTCCATGACGCATTACTGTCATCACTGTTGGCACCTGCAGGTGGAAGGCGAAGCCACAGCAGTGTGGGTTATGTCGCTGCCTCCATGGCGTATCATACTACCTGTACCTCGCCGATGTCGTGGCACGCGCACCCAGGTGAGGGAATTGTACTGGCCACACTGCACGTGGAGCACTCTGGGCACCAGGCCACCTCCAGAACCAGTGGAGAGTTACATCAACTACCTCAGTCCTTGGCAGGATGAAGCACTCTGGGCACCAGGCCCCCTCCAGAACCAGTGGAGACTGTTATCCACTTGAGAGACTGTGGCTTTGCACTCCCCAGGATAAATCAGTGGGCAAACCAACCACTGGAGAGACTTGAGAGACTGTGGCTTTGCACTCCCCAGGATAAAGCAGTGGGCAAACCACCCACTGGAGAGACTTGAGAGACTGTGGCTTTGCACTCCCCAGGATAAAGCAGTGGGCAAACCACCCACTGGAGAGACTTGAGTGACTGTGGCTTTGTACTCCCCAGGATACAGCAATGGGCATGGAGCAGGAGTGGCGTTGTGCGTTCATCTGGCTGAGGTGCCCCCCCCTCCCCCTGAGGTGCCTGTTTCATTTTGATCTGATTCCCCTGCAGTGTTCTCTCTGTTTCCAGTCAGGTATCTAGTGTGGGCTTCGCCCATGCATTTTGGGCCCAGTGGTCCACGGACAATGATTGGTGCACTATCCGGACTTGTGTAGTTGGCGTACATAATTGTATTTACTGGATTTTGAACTTTGATAATGAGCTTTCACATGATTACATTCATTCAAATAATTTCCTGTTGTCCTTGAATTTTTCCAGGGGGTGGAGGGGTGTATATGTAATGTTGCTGCATGTATTTCTGTGTATGTTGGTGTGGGTGAGGGTGGGGGTGGGGGTGTTGTGTGTTGCGTGTCACTCTCTTTTCCGTCCCCCCTCCCCTGTGTTCTAGGTGCAGTACTCACCATGGTCCTTGCCGCGTCTTTGGTGCGCCTGATAGAAAAGAAGGAAGACCAGCATCATCAGTATCTGTAATTCGGGCTCCATGGCGTCCTGGTTCCTAGTGGGGTGTGGAGAGGTGAGTGTTTTCCCTTCTGTGTACTGTTTCCGCCATGTTTTTGTTTGCGTTGGTTCCGCCCCAGAAAAGGTGGCGGATAGGCCTGTTGTGATACGGTGGGCGGTACTTTGTCTTCTGCCTGTCTGTTGGCGGTTACCGCCCCGGTGTTTAAGTGGCTGTCTATGTTGACAGTTTCCGCCATGGTCATGATTCCATTTTTTTTTCCGCCGACCTGTTTGCAGTATTACTGCCGCTTTAACACCGACCGCCAGGGTTGTAATGAGGGCCTAAGACTTTCTTTCAGCATGAATCTGACATACATTTGTTGATTACTTGGAGACGTGTGGATTCCTCATCATTGAATTCATTGAACTTACTGTGTTTGATAAACGTATCAAGTCTCTCAACAAATTTGTCAAATGTTTTACCAGCTTTCTGTTGTTCCGGACTGAAAATTTATCCTTTGTGATTAACATTCAGCTTTGGATTGAACTTGAGATTTAACACTTATTTTTGGGACTTTGTCAGTTCGCAACAGTTTCTTTATTGCCTCTCTCACTCCTTCACCAGCAAGATTTTTGAGGTATTTGACAGTCTTTTTGTTATCTGTTTCTTCTAGGGCATCGAGGAAATCATCAAACATTTCTATTCAGGCAGTTCATCTGTAACCAATGTTTTGCTTTTTGGCAATATAAAAGGGAGGCAGTAGTTTCAAGAATGTGGCAACATCATAACCTGTAGAAAGTTCAGCTGTAACGAGCAGAGCTCCTTCTGTCAGTGTGTGCTGCCCATTTATATTGGTACCTTCATCAAGCACATGCCACATGCTACCACCTGGGTTGCCACATCTTCTCTTTGGCTGTGTGGGGACATTTCTTGCACAGGTTCTTCACCATTCCCACCTCTTTTGGATTGTATTTGTTTTCTCCTGCCTTCTGCATTGTGGTACTGTATGATTTATAGGTCAGTGATGTGTAGTGGCCTCTTTCACAGACTGACTAGCAAATTTATGAACATCGATGAGAAAACTTCTCATTGAAATTTTCGTTATCTTCAAAATCTTCACATTGAAGCCACATACGCCAAACATCGATCTCCACTTTCACTGATGCATGTATGTCATGCATAAGCAGTTTGGTGGACCACAGCAAACTCTCTGGGAGAGCAATGTTAATCTTCTGGTTACATATCCCCTATCTCTACACCAGTTGCAGAGCCCTCCCCACTCCCCACAATACACCACACTGGGAGCTTTGTCTTACACATCAATCTTGCTCTGCATTGCCGCAAATACAACATTCTGAACATGCAATCTATTCACCACACCCAAACACTTATGTCACAGTACTAAGGAGTCCATGAGGAACCAAAAGGATGTCGTCATTGCTAACTCACAAGACACTACCCATCTGATGATAGTGAAGAAAATGTAGCTGTCAGACAGTTCTGGTAATCTACCTGTGGTTACCACTTTCAACATAAGTGAACTGTGAAGTTACTCATTTTCCATATTTTTGTAATTGGATGATGGAAATGTTTTACTATTCATCAGAGCTGTGATTACATAAGGCACACATCAAATATGCCACATCAGCCATCTGAGGCTTCTATTAGTTTAAAATAAGAGCGAGAGTAAAAAGTAAAATTTAACTGTGATAAGTCATGTTCAATATGAGTTCTTTAGATTTGGAAAGATCTTTTGTAATAGGTCTCACCATATAATGTTACTCTGCCCAGAAGCCTAGCTGGAGACATCTTGCATCTCGACTTGTGGCTCACAAGTGGGCTTGAACATTGCTGAAGTGTTCAAAACTGCAGTGACTTAAGCTAAACATTGTTGCTGTGCATGATTCTATTCACTGAAAGAGTTTCTGTAAATTTTTGGTGTTGCAGCTGATATGCTAATATGAGAATATTCTAATGATTTGCTTATATATACTAATGAGAAAATTTGACATTTGATTACCAGTAATTGAAAATAACATATAATGTGCAAAATGTGCCCACGGGGAGAGGTCACCATCTGTGTTAACATTAGTAAATAATGAGAAAGTTTAATATTTTGTATTAAAATGCTATAATGAAAGATATAAATTTATGTTATGGTGCTTCATATTCTTAACTTAGCTACATCAGAGTCCTGGTCGGCGCTGGGCCTTGCTTGCTTAACGTGGAGACGCGATGAGCTGCCGGAGACTGGAACTGGAGAAAAGGACCTTGAACTGTACAGAGTTCACAATTGAGCACTGCTAGAAAAATCTGCAAATTCACCAGCAGACAGGAGACGATCAGAACAAATTGATACAATTATGTGTAGAGTAGGCTAAATGTACTTTCCCCGGACTTGAACAATGGAGCTACAGACTAAGAGCTGGGGGCAACAATTTAGTTACCTGAAGAACCGGATTATGTTCTCATCGACAGAAGGACCAATCATGTTAATGGAACTTGACTCTCAAAATAACGTAGACAAGTGGTAAACAAAAACTATGGGTTAGAGTCATAACCCCTGATGAGGTTGACCAATGGGCAAATTGTGGGACGGACTGGGAGACCCTAATAAAAAGTCATGACATGAGAGGAGAAATCAGAACGGAGAGGCGAAAGTTGATGACGTCAGGAGACGCTGTCCAAAGTACTGAAATTTGGGTTTGCTCCATGTGAGCCCGAGCCTAGCTGATGACTGATGACCTGGAGACGAAGACTGATTTGTTGCTGATCTATTTTGGATAGGTAGCTATAACTCAACTGACTAATGTGTGCTTTTTCTTCTAGGTACCAACTGTGCTGTTTTAAAAATGTTTTTCTCTTTTAGATAGATATTTTCAAAATTATAGTTTTTTGACTAAATTGTTTTTGCATGAATACCCACATGCTGATGCTAATCTGAGATAGGTAGGCTGACAAAGGTGACTAATGGTGACTTGGACTAAGACTGACTGACTCATATTGCTGAATTATTAAATGTTCATGAATTGCTATGCTTTGATTAATGTTGGTTGCATATTAATAAAAAACGTGATAGTTCATTGCTCATGTTGCTGATAAAGTTTGGCAATTATTTGCTGAATAAAGGTTTTTGATTCGAGTTGTAACTAATAGGGAAATAAAATGAACTAACTTTTCTTATGAGTGATGGTATTTTCTTATTAGGATAGCCTTGGAATTATGTGTTGACTGAAATAATTATTGTGGATGTTTTTTTACTCATAACACTTGACTTGTATACCCTACGCGATCCAAAAGATTCATCGACCTATACGCGTCCCATTGTAAGTTTACTTACCAAGGACAAGGGGCGCTAACAGTTTTTGGTAGCAGCTTGATTCTTTGTTTCCTTAAGGAACTAGTTAAGTGGTGAGTAAAGGTTATGGTGGTAGTTTAAAAGGTATTATATTTGTTGAGATTTTATGAGGTTTTAATTTTGTTTTTCTGAAATGATAATGGTAGCAAAGATGATGTTCCCTTAAGCCCAGAAGTGACCTTCCCAGATCCTGGCTCCCGTAGGATAGGTTGAGTATGTTCCTGGCGTATTTTGAAATAGTATGAGAATGGTAGAATTGTGCTTGCATAAGCTTAAGCAGATCGCAGGTGAATTGTGATATATGTGAGGTAAAAAGTAGGGAGTTTGCGTGCTCCAGTTTAGGGTTAGTAGGAGTGTGCGTACTCCTTAAAGGTATGAGAGTAGGGAAGTCGTCGAACTTCATATGTGTGTGGTGCTTTGTGCTCAAAATTGTCCACGTGGTTGTTGGTGATGTACGACCCTGCGTGGTCTAAGACTCCGGAGTATATTGATAAGTGTAGGAGACACTTGGGTATATGTTGTAATCTGTCTGGTTTAGGAGGTTGATCGGGCGTGTTCAACGGGTCTAAGTGAATGCACATTGAATAAAAGAAGCTTCAAATGAAATTTGGCGAGTCCTACGTTCACCAGGGCAGACCCAAAGATCAGTTGAGAGTAAAGTTTGCGGGTCAAATTTTACTTGCGGACATGGGGGACTGAGAGAGAAGAATAGCTAAGGTCCCAGAGTGCCTTTTAGTGAACATCTGTAAGGTCCCTGAAGCGATTGTGTCCTTTCCTGTAGTAAACCAGCTGATTTGTTTTAGATATTATTTGGTGAAGACGTTCGCAATATAATTGCATTAATTGAATGAATTTGAGTTGAGAGAGGTGAAGCCGCAAAACTTTGTCAGCAGCTATGTGTTAGTGTGACGTCAGTGTGTGCCGCGCTGGAATAGGTTGGTTACTGAGAAAAGCCACAAACGGATTTACAGCCGTCCGTGAGAGGCAATTGGGTGAGCGAACAGGTAAAGAGAATCTTGGGAGTAAAAGTCATTTGATTTATTGAATCATAGTACATAACACAGGCAAAATTAAGTTTTTCAAGGCATTTAGGAGTGTGATGAAGGGTGAATCTTACATTAAGGCTTCAGTGGGGGAACCAACCCCCCCCCCGGAGGATAGTCCAGCACATCTCGTAATGACAGAAAAGGGCATAGCTTCTTGTCTTTGGTTGAAGCAATGGAGCACACTGACTAAGAATCAAGGAACCCTAGCATTTCCAGAGCATGGAACGTTTAATTTAAGGTCTCTAGACCAATTGCGATTATCATTGTATGACATGAGACCGTTACCAAGACTAGCTCAGTTTGAGGCTTTAGCAGTTTGGGAGCTAGTGGCCAGACAGCACCACGAGCTAAAGACAAATAGAAGGATAAAGAAGATAGAGAAGTCACTAGCTGAAGCTAGGTGGGATTGGGAACAAAAGAGATGGAGAATGGCAACCATAAAGGAGATTAAGATGTTCCATGCAATCACAGAAGGTGATGATTCAGACAAAGGGGATGATAACAAGGAAAGGGAGAGTGAGGAAAAGAAGAAAAGGAAAAAGTCCTATGTAGACGATGACGATTCTGATGTTGAGGATTACATCATGCGGTTACTGAGAGATAGACCTCCGCCTATGTACAAACAGAAGGAGGACAGATACCAGTAGTAGTGCAGAGTACTCCAGTTACAGGAATGAGAGTGGAAGCTCAAGTGCAGGTGCCTACACCTTCAGCACCAGGGATTTGCCAGAATATACCAACTCTTGAGACTGTTTCAAATATTTTAGTGCCGGGGAGCAAGTGCATCCGCAGCCAATGCTAGTTAAGACTGACCGGACTCCAATGTTAATGCCACCAGCACAGATATAATATGCTGAGGTTTAATCAGTTAACAGGGACATCAGTGGATCTCGCACCAGTTATGAATCAGGCAATGGGAGTACCACTTACACAAAGTGCAGGTTCCAGAGCAGCTCCAGATGCAATATCCCTACTGATTACTGTTGGTCCAGCGGTACCCTTATATGCTCAGAAGAAAACAGTGGCAGGGGGAAAAATTGAGACATCACAGAACTTGTGGAGAAGAGGAATGGGAGACTCAGTACAGTCAACATCATCCTCAAGTACTTGTCCGGGTGAGCTTAAATCCCCTGTAGGATTTAGTCCTCTTGTGGCATTGCCATATGCTAATCAAAGTCTGAGACTCCTGACACCACAAGTTTTGGGAACAGGGATACAGCAGCTGCCAGCAACTAATGCGAGTAACATCTCATTACAAGGGTTAACAGCAAAGCAGTTAAATAGTTGGCTGGATAGTGTAAGTTCCTCGCAAGGTGCCTCAAAAGGGGAAGAGCAACTGAATCAAATGGGACTAAATATTGAGGCAAATGAATTAGTTGAGGGAACCATGGGATTAAATAGGTTAGAATCCTATACTGAAGAAGAGCTGAGGTATTTGCGTCTGAGGATTACAAAGGAAGTAGGAAAAATACATCAGAAATTAGCAGAAGTAGCAGAGAAGCATGATATTGATCTTAATCAATCAATCAATCAATCACAGAAATTTATAGAGCGCGCTACTTACCCGTTAGAGTTCCAAGGCGCCGGGGGGTGGGGGGTAAGGGGGGGACTGCTACTGCTCGAAGAGCCAGGTCTTGAGGAGTCTTCTGAAGGCGAGTAGGTCTTGAGTCTGTCAGAGGTAGGTAGAGAGCGTGTTCCATGTCTTGGCGGCGAGGTAGGTGAAGGATCTGCCGCCGGAGGAGGCTCGTTGGATGTGGGGGACGGTGGCGAGGGCGAGGCTCACGGATCGTAGATGGCGGGTCAGGGTGTAGAAGTTGAGTCTGTCGTTGAGGTAGGAGGGGCCGGCGTTGTGGAGTGCTTTGTGTGCGTGGGTGAGGAGCTTGAAGGTGACCCTTTTGTTGACGGGGAGCCAGTGGAGTCCTTTGAGGTGAGGGGTGATGTGGCTGTGGCGGGGTGCGTTGGTGATGAGTCGGGCTGAGGCATTTTGGATGCGTTGGAGTCGCTGTAGGTGTTTCGCTGGGATTCCTGCATAGAGTGCGTTGCCGAAGTCCAGTCTGCTGCTGACGAGGGCGTGGGTCACTGTCTTCCTGGTGTCGGTCGGGATCCACTTGTAGATCCTGCGGAGGGTGCGGAGGGTGTTGTAGCAGGAGGAGGTGACGGCGCTGACTTGTCTGTTCATGGTGAGTGTGGAGTTGAGGATGAATCCCAAGTTGCGGGCGTGGTCGGTGGGCATCGGGGGGGTTCCGAGGGTGGTGGGCCACAACGAGTTGTTCCAGGCGGAGGGGGATGTCCCGAGGATGAGGATTTCTGTCTTGTCGGTGTTGAGCTTCAAGCGGCTATTTCTCATCCAGTCGGAGACTGCTTTCATTCCCTCGTGGAGGTTGGCTTTGGCGGTGGCAGGGTCGTTGGTGAGGGAGAGGATGAGCTGGGTGTCGTCGGCATAGGTGATGATGTTGAGGTCGAAACGGCTGGCCACTTGTGCGAGGGGGGCCATGTAAATGTTGAACAGCGTAGGGCTCAGGGAGGAGCCCTGGGGGACGCCGCAGATGATGTTGTTGGCTTCTGATCCGGAGGGTGGGAGGCGTACGGTCTGTGTTCTGCAGGAGAGGAAGGATGAGGTCCAGGCTAGGGCTTTTTCCTGGATTCCGGCTTCTTGGTGGCGTGACAGTAGGGTGTGGTGGCAGACTGTGTCGAAGGCCGCGGAGAGGTCTAGGAGAATGAGGGCGGAGGTCTAGCCGCGGTCGAGTTGGCGTCTGATGTCATCTGTTGCGGCGATGAGGGCGGTCTTGGTGCTGTGGTTGCGTCTAAATCCGGTTTGTGAGGAGTCGAGGACGTTGTTGTCTTCGATGTGGCGTGTCAGCTGAAGGTTGACGATCTTTTCTGCGACTTTAGCTGGGTAGGGGAGGAGGGAGATGGGGAGGAAATTCTTGAGGTCCTTGGGGTCGGCTTTTGGTTTCTTGAGAAGGGCGTTGATGTCTGCGTGTTTCCAGCTTTCTGGGAAGGTGCCTGTTTCGAAGGAGGCGTTGATGATCTTGCAGAGTTGGGGCGCGATGATAGAGTCGGCTTTGTTGAACTTGTGGTGGGGGCAGGGGTCAGTCGGTGATCCGGAGTGGATGGAGTTCATGGTTTTGCGTGTTGCATCGCCGTCGATGTTGGACCAGGCGGTGATGGGGTTGGTGATGCTAGGGTACGAGGTGGTGACGGAGGTGGGTGAGGTAGGGGTGTTGAAGCTGCTGTGGATGTCGGTGATCTTGCTGTGGAAAAAGGCGGCAAGGGAGTCGCAAGGTTCCTGAGATGGCGGGATGTCGTTGACGTTGGTGCTGGGGGTGGATAGTTCCTTCACGATGCGGAAAAGCTCTTTGCTGTCATGTGCATTGTTGTCTAGGTGGTCTTTGAAGGAGGACCTCTTGGTGGTCCTGATGAGGTGGTGGTGTCGGCGGGTTGCGTCTTTGAGGACAGCGTGATTGTCTGGTGTGCGTTCTTGGAGCCATTTCTTTTCCAGTTTCCTGCAGGCGCGTTTGGAGGCCAGGAGTTCGTCGGTGAACCAGGAGGCTTTCTTGCTGGTGGGGTTGTTGGGGGGTTTCTTCAGTGGGGCGAGGATGTTGGCGCAGTTGTTGATCCATTGACTGAAGTTGCAGGCCGCGGTGTCTGGGTCGGTGGGCTCGTTTGGTGGGTTCTGGGAGAGGGTGCTGAGAAGTTGTTCTTTGGTGACTTTGCCCCAGTTGTGGTGGGGGAGTTGGCGTCTGTGGTGGTGTGCAGTGGTTTTGTTGTAGGTGAAGTGGACGCAGTGGTGGTCGGTCCAGTAGGGTTCGGTGGTGTTGTTGAAGGTAACGTGGTCGCTGTTGGAGAAGATGGCGTCCAGTGTGTGTCCGGCGGCGTGGGTTGTTGACGTGTCAAGTTGTCTGAGTCCGAGGTTTGCGAGGTTGTTGATCAACGTGGTGGAGTTGTGGTCGTTGTTGTTCTCGAGGTGAAAGTTAAGGTCCCCGAGGAGTATGTAGTCCATGGAGGCGAGTTCATGGGTGCTTGCGAGGTTGGCGATGGAGTCTTAAGACAATGAAACATTTGAGACAAAGTTACAGATTAGACTTTGAGGCAAAGGATTTTGAACACATGAGATCAGCAGGAATTAAAGCACATTTAAGGGACTTACTGCAGATTTGGGGAGCGCTAGAGAAGTGGAAAGGCAGATGGGAGAAAAGAAAAGATAAACGGAAACGAGATTCAGGAAGGGAAATGGAGGGAACGGAGAAGGGAGAAGGAGTCAAAATGCTTCTGATGAGGGAAATTCCAGGAGGGCAGTTAGTTCATGTTCATTTTGGCATTGAAGTGACATACTGTCTTTTACAAATGATTATCCTAAATTGAGGGAGAAGCCAGTTGAATGGTACCAACAGACAGAGAGGTTTGTGAAACTCTCCAAGTGTTTTTGGGAAGACTTGAACACTTTATTTGAGATAGTCGTACCAGCTGACTTATGGGTCGGGTGCAAAAGGGCAGTAGATTGGCCATCAATTGAACCTGAGAGGCATAAAATTACAGGCGCACTGTCACCTGAGGTAATGACAAATTATTATAAGGTTATTGAGTTTCTGAAAAATAGGATTTCTCCCAAAAATATTGATTGGCAGAGGATCAACAGGACAGTTCAGGAAACCAAAGAGTCAATACACACCTATTACGAAAGATTGTTAAAGGCTTCCAAGGAGTACAGTGGTAAGGAAGCAGTCGAACCAAAGGACATGTTGCATTTCGTGTTTAGATTTGTTGTAGGGTTGAGGCCTGAAGGCGGGCAGATGATTAAGAATCATTTGATTTGTTGGCAGGCAAAGCTGATTGATGAGGTGCTGCAGTATGCTAAATATTGTAGTGATGAGATTGAATTAAAGCAAAAGAAATTGAAGGAAAAGGCAATGGTGATGCAGATTAAGGCAGCACAATCAGGAGGGCAAGGAGCTTTAGTGCCGCCGATACTGCTGCAACATTGAGCTATCGCGTTTCAACCTCAAGTGAAGGGTAGAGGATGTGGTATGGATGTGATGCATGGTCCAGATCTGAACACAGTGGTTGTTCAGAATGACATGCAGGGCATGAAAAGGATGTTGCCATGTCACCTGTGCGGAAACGTGGGACACTGGAAGCGGGAGTGCCAATTGATGCTGCAGGAAGGAATGGTTCAGCAAGGTGATGTCAGTACGGCACAGACAATGAGAGTCCCCAGAGTGAGGGGCCAAGTCCCGAATGTCCAAACTCAAAGTCAAAACTTTTTGCCTGCATAACAGATGCAGGTGCCACAAACATAATTCACTCCTTTAGCACAGGTACAGCAGCGGATTTCTATGGTGCCTAGACAGCAAATGCACATACCTCAAGCCCCGATGGAATAGCAACAAGTTATGCTTACTCAGCAGGTCAATGGTCAGAGATCAGATAACAGTAACAATATAGTACACCAGTTCCCATTTCACAGTGAGAATGAAATAAACGATGAATGGATGAGTGACAGTTCGGATAAGGGAGCCTGTATTCTTGCCGCATCCCTAGAGGTAGATCAGAGAGGGCCTTTTGTGAAGGGAAATGTAATGGGACATAAAGTTACATTCTTGGTTGACACTCGAGCTACGCTTTCCACTGCAAGGAGTGTGGAAGTACCAGATTTGCCCCTTTCTGGAAGAACAGTGCAGGTTGTGGGAGTGGAGAATAGGCAACTAACGAATCCTATCACAGAAGCAGTACAGGTTGAAATTATACAGGACTGCATAGATTTGTGGTGTGCAACTCAGATCCCGTATCCTTGTTAGGCAGAGACTTATTGTGCAAAACCAAATGTTCCATAAATTGTACTGATGCAGGAATAGAAGTTCAGACAAACAGTGATGATGAGGAAGAGCAGGCATCAGCCATGGTTCTTAATGGAGCATTTGAAGAATATCCTTTGACTGAGATTTTTCCAATGTTCACTTTGAAGGAGTTGCATGCAGATTTACAGGGAACAGTGAAGGAGAAGGTTTGGGATTTGACAGGGAAAGAAGTGGGTTTGATCAAAGGTGTGGAACTAATTAAAATCACCTTGAAGCCGAATGTTGAGTTTTCAAAATTTCCACAGTACAATATGCCACAGGATGTGATGATGAAGGTGGCACAAATAATTGGGGATTTCTTAAAGCAGGGTGTTTTGAAGGAAGTGTTGAGCAGTCCATGTAATTCACGGATAATGGGATTGAAAAAGCCCTGTGGGAAAATGCGAATTGTGCAGGATTTGTGAAAAGTGAATGACATGGTGGTTAATTGTTGCCCAATTGTGCCCAATCCAGCAGTGATACTGTTTCAGATTCCATGCGAGGCAGAGTGGTTCGCAGCAGTTGATCTGTCACAAGCTTTCTTTTCAGTACCACTTCTCGAGGATAGTCAGTTTCTTTTCAGTCTCAGATTCCTAGATAAAGTCTACAGCTGGTGCAGGCTTCCCCAAGGGTATATGGAGTCACCATCCTTGTTTAATCAGATTTTGAAAAAGAACCTGGAGTCATTGGAATTACCTTGACAATCGACTCTTGTACAATACTTTGATGACTTATTGATTGCATCCAGAACAAGAGACGAGTGTAAACATGATTCGATTGTCCTATTGAATCATCTGGGAGACTTTGGTCACAAGGTCTCACCTGCAAAGCTGCAACACTGTCAGCAATCTGTCAAATACTTAGGTCATCAGATTGAGAAAGGGTTGAGGAGAATTTCCAGAGAAAGAATTACAATGATTTTGCAGAGAAATCCACCAACTTCCCAGAAGGATGTGCGCATGTTCCTGTGAATGGTAGGATACTGTAGACAATGGATTCAGAAATTTGCTGAGATTGCCAAACCCTTACAACAATTGACACACAAGGGAGTTACAGACCCTATTACTCTAGATGAAGATCAGATGAGGGCTTTCACTGAATTGAGAGGGAGCTTGTGCAGAGCTCCAGTGTTGGGAATGCCTTATTGCACAAAGCCTCTCACACTGTTTTGTCATGAACGTGATGCTTGTTCTTTGCCTGTCTTGACACAGGTTCATGGAGGTGCTTATCGCCCAGTAGCCTATTTTTCAGCTACCCTGGACCCGGTAGCAGCAGATTTACCAGGTTGTCTCAGAGCAGTAGCCGCAGTTGGTCAAAGTCTTTCCCAATGTGAAGGGGTGGTTATGGGATGCTCAGTGACGGTAACGGTGCCACATTCAGTTGAAATTTTGCCGACAAGAACAAAAACACAACATTTGACGGGGGCCCGACTGACAACGTATGAGAAGAGTATATTGGGAGCTCCAAATGTTACTTTGAAAAGATGTACAGTGTTGAATCCAGCAACATTACTACCAAGTGATACTGTTGAAGTCGAGAAGGAGGAAGATATTGAGCATGATTGTCTTGAGGTTACGGACCTTTGCACAAAGCCTAGACCTGATATCAGAGACACCCGACTAGAAGAAAATGATCAAATTGTTTTTGCTGATGGTTCATGCCTCAGAGATGGGACAGGCAGATTGAGAGCAGGGTATGCTGTGTGTACAATTACAGGAACCCTAGAAGCATCTTGGCTTCCTGGTGTATATTCAGCACAAGTGGCAGAATTTGTGGCTCTCACTAGGGCATGTTAAATCTCTACCAGGCTGAGAGTGACAATATACACAGATAGCCAATACGGATTTGGAATTGTTCATGATTTTGGTCAATTGTGGTCACAAAGAGTGTTCATGACCTCAAGTGGAACCCCAGTACGAAATGGTGACAGAATAAAAGAGTTATTGTACGCAATACAGTTACCTGAAGAAATTGCTGTAGTAAAATGCAGTGCACATCAGAAAACACCAGACTACATTTCCCTAGGAAATGGATGTGCGGATCAGGTAGCAAGAGTTATCATTCAAGGATAAGTGGGAACTAATGCAAGAAGACCAGTTGTGCAAATTTTGCTCTAAAAGTAATTGACACCTTAGAGGAATTGAAAACGTTGCAAGAAAATGCAGACAAGGAAGAGAAAAAGCTGTGGGCAAAGCTGAAGTGTATACAAAGGCCAGATGAGATCTGGGTATCTGAGGAGGGCCAGATGGTGCTACTGAAATGTCTGTTGTCTCAGATGGTTCTGTATTAACATGGTCAGGCACACATTGGAAGGGATGCCATGATTAGGTTGTTCAAGGTTGATTGGTTCAATCCCAAATTTAGACAAGCGGCTGAGGCAGTGTGCCATAGATGTGTGATTTGCCAGCAATTGAATGTGGGGAAAGGGACAGTGGTAAATTTGAGCCACATTGAAAGAGCAGGAGGACCATTCAGCAGAATGCAATTGGATTTCATTGATATGCCTGCATGTGGTGGACTGAAGTACCTGTTGGTGATTGTATGTGTGTTTAGTCATTGGATTGAAGCCTACCCCACACAGTTACAAAGCTACTGCTTAGAGAGCTGATACCAAGGTTCGGATTTCCGATCTCTTTAGAATCAGATAAGGGAATGCACTTCAATAACGAAGTGATTAAACTCTTATGTGCAGCACTGAACATTGAACAGAAGCTACATTGCAGCTTTCGTCCAGAAGCGTCTGGATTGGTAGAATAAATAAATGGTACTCTGAAATCAAGATTTGCCAAAATGTGAGCAGCTACAAATTTGAAATGGCCAGATGTATTGCCTTTAGTGTTGATGTCAATGAGAAATGTACCTGAAAGGAAGACAGGATTGTCCCCACACAAGATTCTCATGGGAAGAGAAATGAGACTGCCAGCAATACCAGCCAATGCTCTAGTCAATATTACAGATGATATGGTGTTAGACTACTGCAAGGGTCTAGCTTATGTGGTTCGATCTTTTTCTCAGCAGGTACAAGCCATTACCCTGCCACCTATCCATGACCCAGGTCACAACCTGAGAGCTGGAGATTGGGTCGTGATCAAAAAGCATGTGCGAAAAACCTGCCAAAGAGCCGCGTTGGAGAGGTCCATATCAAGTGGTGTTGACGACTACCACAGCTGTAAAATGTGCAAGCCACACGAAAAAGGTGGTGAGTCCTCAGGATCATGAAGAAGGGCTGCTGAGAACACCAGCAGCAGCGAAGCGAATAATTCTACCTGAACCAGAGCCAGAACAAGTTGACCCGGAAGTAGACCCAGAACTGACGGAAGAAGGATCAATCACACCGGTGAGAGACGAGGGTGTGGAAATTCAAGAGGTAGAACGTACAGACAATGCAGCAGATGTGTTAAGAGATCCATGCACAGGAGAAGTGCTAACGCAAACAAAAGGGACTGAAAAACCAGGAGATCCAGTGCCAGAGCCTGAGGTGGAAAGAGTTTAGGCAGCTCAAAGCAAAAGTGATCTGACTCCTCCTGAACCCATTGCAGGCCCATCAAAGGAGGGCACATCAGACAAGGTGAAAGAGAAAAGTCCGATCTTGAAGAGATTATTGACAGAAGGTGTAAGAAAAGGGGATTATTGGCCTGAGTCTCAAATAGGCAAGAAAAAGGATGTGGTAATAAATGAAACAATAGAGGAAGAACAAGACACCACAAAGAAAGATGAACTGAGTGATGGTGAACTGACAGGGGAAAGGAGGTTAAAAAGAAAGAGAATGGAAAGTCGAAAGTACGCAGGACCAGAGTGGGCATACCCCACAACAAGTGACGGGCAGAATGAGTTTATGTCCTTTTGTTTTGACAGAGAAGTTCTGAATCAGTATTTTGATGCAACTTGAAGAAGATAAACAGCAGACTGTGTTGCTGAAAGGGAAGGAGATTGAAATTACTGAATTACCGGAAAAGACATTAATAGCCTGAAATGACATTTAAACCCTGGAAATGACCAGCTGCTAACCGATTTTGACAAAGGAAGAAGGGGTCCTGTCGTGTGAAGTTAAAAGTGTGAAGAAAGAAGTGTATTTTTGATTTTAGATTTTTGTGTTGCATATTAATTAAGAGTCGAAAACTCTGCTTTCTGATTCTTTACAGATCAAGGCTACTTTAGATAATAACGTGAGGCATATTAGGTATTGTAGATATTTGAGTGTAGGAATGGCGATTGTGTGTGGAATATTGTTTGTAATAATGATTGTGGGTATGTCAATTCATGAGATGAAAGAAGCAAGGGTTACATCTGTTCATGAAACTACTACACTAATAGCTATAGAGAAGTTTAAATTAGATGAGCGATATTTGCATGATTACACTAACGCAAGGGGAGAATTGTCTTCTAACGTCTTTTATCGTCTATTGACTGAGTATATGGAAACAATGGATGCAATGGATTGTCTTGTGTGTACGCAAATACCTTCCTCTGTGGAAGAAGGGGTTACTTATCATAGTCTACCTCTGACTTACGGTATAACTTGTAGTCTGTTACTAACACGCTTCTATAACCAGGAGTACATTCAGTACTTTTATTCAAATTATGACTTAGGGCCTCATTATGACCCTGGCGGTAGAGAACCGCCAGGGCCAACGGGGGCGGGAGCACCGCCGACAGGCCGGCGGTGCTCCCTTGGGCATTCTGACCGCGGCGCTTCGCTTTCTGCGGTCAGAACGGGAAAACCGGCGTTCTCCCGCCGGTTTTCCACTGCCCCTAAGAATCCTCCAAGGCGGCGCAGCTCGCTGCGCCGCCGAGGGGATTCTGACAATCCTTACCGCCATCCTGTTCCTGGCGGCTCGCCCGCCAGGAACAGGATGGCGGTAAGGATTGTCGTGGGGCAATGGCATGGGCACTGCAGGGGCCCCCGTAAGAGGGCCCCGCTAGTATTTCACTGTCTGCGTAGCAGACAGTGAAATACGCGACGGGTGCAGTAGCACCCGTCACACCTTCCCACTCCGCCGGCTCGATTACGAGACGGCATCCTCGTGGGAAGGGAGTTTTTCCCTGGGCTGGCGGGCGGTCTTTTGGAGACCGCCCGCCAGCCCAGGGAAAAACTCATAATACCCTCTGCGGTCTTCTGACCGCGGAGCGGTATTATGGTGGGCGGCATTCTGGCGGGCGGCCTCCGCCGCCCGCCTGGGTCATAATGAGGCCCTTAGTGTTTTCTTTTGTTCCTATAATTAGACATTTGAGTAAGATAGCTAAGGATCATGATATAGTATTAGTTAGAGGATTCTTTGAGCCTACACTAACATTTGGCACGGCTTATGCGCATCGTAACAATTTGACTTGCTTATTAACTCCCATGGAAAAGAGCTTTATTGGGCGTCCTGATGATAGGAGAAAAGCAGTGAAAGAAAAACTAGAAAAAGGATTAGAGAAAAGGTATTACAAAAATGTTTATGCTTACCCTGCAATTAAAACACAAGGGAAGTTAGCTCTAGACGCATTACATGTAGTGAAGCTTTGTATACACAGGTCTAAATCACGTATTGACAATTTATTTGTGGGAACGAGTGAATGTAGGCATGTGTTTTTGTTTCAGAGTAAATGGACATTCCTGTTGAATGGTGCCGACCCTGTGATTCCTGGGATTTACTATATTTGTGGACTTAATGCTTATTACCGTCTCCCTAAGGGATGGTATGGGACATGTTACTTGGGAATAGTATTCCCTCAAATATATCAAATAGATGATTTGAAGAAGATACCTAAAATGACTGAGTTACACTGAACGCAACAAAGAAGAGAAACTCTGCAATAGTTGGGGATATTTTAGAGCAGTAATTCCTTCAGTAGGAGTTATATTAAATGCAAATAAGATACGAAAGTTGTCAACTATAGTAGATAATAATATGTTAACTAACTTTACAGGAACTATATTATTATTAAACACTGAGTTAGCTGCGGATAGAGCTATGGCGCTTCAAAACAGACCTGCTTTAGACATAGGGGGTGATTTTAACCTTGGCGGACGGCGGAGGCCGTCCGCCAAGGTACCGCCGTGAAATGACCGCACCGCGGTCAAAAGACCACAGCGGCCATTTAAACATTTCCGCTGGGCCGGCGGGCGCTCTCTGAAAGAGCGCCCGCCGGCCCAGCAGAAATGCCCCTGCAACGAGGACGCCGGCTCAGAATTGAGCCGGCGTAGTTGCAGGGGTGCGACGGGTGCAGTTGCACCCGTCGCGTATTTCAGTGTCTGCAAAGCAGACACTGAAATACTTTGCGGGGCCCTCTTACGGGGGCCCCTGCAGTGCCCATGCCACTGGCATGGGCACTGCAGGGGCCCCCAGGGGCCCCGCGGCACCCCCTACCGCCATCCTGTTCATGGCGGGTTTCCCGCCATGAACAGGATGGCGGTAGGGGGTGTCTGAATCCCCATGGCGGCGGAGCGTGCTCCGCCGCCATGGAGGATTCAATGGGGCAGCGGTAAACCGGCGGGAGACCGCCGGTTTACCCTTTCTGACCGCGGCTGAACCGCCGCGGTCAGAATGCCCTCGGGAGCACCGCCAGCCTGTTGGCGGTGCTCCCGTGGTCGGTGACCCTGGCGGTCACCGGCCGCCAGGGTCAGAATGACCCCCATAATATTGGCGAAAGACGGAGGAGTCTGCAAAATGATTAATGAAAGGCACTGTTGTTCGTATATTCCTGAAAATGAGAAAGAAGTAAAAGAATTGCTTACTAATTTAACTAATGCAAGTAAGGATTTGAAGGAGTTGAAAGAACCAGGAGTTTGGGAAAAGGTAGGAAATGGATTTGCAACACTAGGCAATTGGTTTAATCAAATTTGGAGTGGGATATTGTGGGAAATTGTTCAGGGAATATTAATTGTGATCAATATTATATTAGGATTATGGGGGGCATGCAAATTATACACAAAATTCAATTAAAAAGAGTTAAAAATAATCAGAGGAGGGAAGAACCGCCCAGAAGAAGATCTATATGGAAAATAGAAGCAGAAGAGACCAAAATGTAACTGAAAGTAACTTGTAATGTTTGACAAAAGAAAGTTGTGATGACATATTTAGTCATCAGAGGAGGGACTGTTGCAGCATATATGCTAATATGAGAATATTCTAATGATTTGCGTAGATTTACTAATGAGAAAATTTGACATTTGATTAACATTAATTGAAAATAATGTATAATGTGTCAAATGTGCCCACGGGGAGAGGTCACCATCTGTGTTAACTTTACTAAATAATGTGAAAGTTTCATATTTTGTATTAATATGCTATAATGAAAAATATAACTTTATGTTATGGTGCTTCATATTCTTAACTTAGCTACATCAGAGGCCTGGTCGGCGCTAGGTCTTGCTTGCTTAACGTGGAGACGTGATGAGTTGCCGGAGACTGGAACTGGAGAAAAGGACCTTGAACTGAACAGAGTTCACAATTGAGCACTGCTAGAAAAATCTGCAAACTCACCAGCGGACAGGAGATGATCAGAGCAAATTGATACAATTATGTGTAGAGTGGGCTAAATGTACTTTCCCAGGACTTGAACAATGGAGCTATAGACTAAGAGCTGGGGGCAACAATTTTGTTACCTGAAGAACCGGATGATGTACTCATTGACAGAAGGACCAATCATGTTAATGGAACTTGACTCTCAAAATAACGTAGACAAGTGGTAAACAAAAACAATAGGTTAGAGTCATAACCCCTGATACGGTTGACCAATGGGCAAATTGTGGGACGTACTGGGAGACCCTAATAAAAAGTCATGACATGAGAGGAGAAATCAGAATGGAGAGGTGAAAGTTGATGACGTCAGGAG
The DNA here is from genome assembly GCF_031143425.1 of Pleurodeles waltl. Classification (NCBI taxonomy): domain Eukaryota; kingdom Metazoa; phylum Chordata; class Amphibia; order Caudata; family Salamandridae; genus Pleurodeles; species Pleurodeles waltl. Next base: position 1,451,711,875 of record NC_090444.1, on the reverse strand, counting down.
ACGCTGTCCGAAGTACTGAAATTTGGGCTTGCTCCTTGTGAGCCCGAGCCTAGCTGATGACTGATGACCTGGAGATGAGGACTGACTCGCTGCTGATCTATTTTGGATAGGTAGCTATAACTCAACTGACTAATGTGTGCTTTTTCTTCTAGGCACCAACTGTGCTGTTTTAAAAATGTTTTTCTCTTTTAGTTAGATATTTTCCAAATTATTGTTTTTTGACTAAATTGTTTTTGCATGAAGACCCACATGCTGATGCTAATCTGAGATAGGTAGGCCGACAAGGGTGACTAATGGTGACTTGAACTAAGACTGACTTACTCATATTGCTGAATTATTAAATGTTCATTAATTGCTATGCTTTGATTAATGTTGGTTGCATATTAATAAAAATTGTGATAGTTAATTGCTCATGTTGCTAATAAAGTTTGGTAATCATGGCTTTGCTGAATAAAGGTTTTTGATTAGAGTTGTAACTAATAGGGAAATAAAACAAACTAACTTTTCTTATGAGTGATGGTATTTTCTTATTAAGATAGCCTTGGAATTATGTGTTGATTTAAATAATTATTGTGTATGTTTTCTTATTCATAACACTTGACTAGGATACCCTAGGCGATCCTTAAGATTCATCGACCAATACGCGCCCCCTTGTAGGTTTACTTACCAAGGACAAGGCGCGCTAACATTGGTCTATACAACTCTGAGCAGCGGTGTTTCCAGAAAGCATTGCAGATGTGCAGAACACTTCTATTGGTAGTGCAGGGAACAAACTTTTCAATGACTGGTTTTGAATGAGTAATCTATTGTGAGAGTAGATCTAATCATTTTTGGAGTGTGAGACTCACTATTTCAGACCTTGCTACCATTATTGGGTGTATTATTTACTCTGTCAAGGAGCTGCTACAAATGTCATCATTAATGATCGTTCTCCAAACCACTGATTATGATTTATTTTTCCTATATCTATGTGTAACTCTTCCCTTTAAGAGAACTGTTAGATACTGTGAGTGCAATTAATTCTACCTTATGGAAGTGCCACAAATAGTGTTTACGCGTCCAACTCTCTTGGGAGAGTGCAGCAAAAATATTGTTGGTTCATTTGAATTTACTGGTTGAATGCTTACACTGTTTGCCTTTACACTGTTGGAATTAATCAATTTCCAGTAGTATTGCTATAAAATTGTGATTTGTGTGATAATTTGTTATTAGACCACATCCAAACATAATTGTTGTAATCAGGTCTTCCCAGTGGAAGCTCCAGTGGAAGCTCCATTGAGGCCCCAATTACAAGTTGCACAGCAATGTAGCGGATTTGCAGCACAATAAGGGCCATATGTACGAACACTTTTTCCCATAGACACAGAATGGGTAAAAACCTTTGTTACATCTGGCCCTAAGTCCCATATTTATACTTTTTTAGCGCCGCATGTGCGTCGTTTTTTGACGCATAATCGGTGCAAACTTCCAAAATACAATTGTATTTTGGAAGTTTGCGCTGCTTTTGCGTCAACAAATGACGCAAATGAGGTGCTAAAAAAGTATAAATATGGGCAAATGCGCATGCAAATGTATGTCATGTGGTAAATCTAACCAGTGGCATGCAATTATGAATTAAACCCAATGAAAGGGGAATTACTGTGTGAGGCCAGTTTTTCCACAAATCTGTGAAGTTTAACATATACATTTACTGCATGTCTTTAACAGGAGATAAATGTACGCTCTAGGCTGTGTGAAGGATTGGGAATGAGGGAGAGAGGCATCGTATGCTTCCCGCGTTAGAAATAAAAAAACGGAAATGAGAATTGTGATTTTTCTGCATGGTTTTATCAGCTGCAAAAATAAAAACTACTCAGATTCATCCCCACCTCAAAAAATCAGTTATGGAAAAACATAACAAGTAATGATCAAGTGAAACGAAATTAACACACTAAGGCATGTATTAATTTAGTTCTGCCTGCTCGTAATAGGCCCCAAAAAGTTGGGCAATTGCTACTATACATTATTGGGTAAAGTAACACGTAAAATTTGGTTTTCCCCAACTTGAACTGTGAAAGTATATTTAACAATGTGTGAGTGTGTGCATTAATAAACATTTGCACTTTGATCATCATTTCGCTTCTGCGTACTTCGAGCTAAACATTTTCCTTTGAAGATAGTCTCTTTACATTGCTGGAATGTTGACTCACCTGTGGAAGTAATAGTAAATAAGTACGACTGCTCATCTAACTCTCACCTGTGGGACTGATCATAAATACTGTTGCTGTTTATGGACGGGGGAACTGTCCAAATGCTTCTACTAAGTGTTAAATTCTTTCAGATAATTGACTCAAAATATAGCATTTTCAGACATTGAAGTCTATGGAGAAACGTTAATAACCAAACACGTAATAGGATATGGAAACATTGCTATCTGCGATGTTTAACACCCTACTTGGCCTTGATTATGCCAGACGTAGGTTGCTTACTTGCTATGTCAGGGGATGCAAACAACTTTACCTTCTCAGACATGTTTTCTTTAAACATTCCTCTAAGTCCAAAGGCAAGCAGAGGCCCAGCCCAATTGACTTTGTGTATCTGAGTTGAGCTCCATAGTGGTTGGTTGACTTTGCCCCATGTCTTACATAACTAGATGTCCCCAGTTGGTCTGTTCAACCTTTAGGTGCTATTTTACACCTTAAACTTTAGAAAGGCATAACTTAAATTCTACTGATTGACTTTATGTTGTTTTGGTGTCAAATAATGTATTAAAATGTACTATATGTTTTTAAGTTAGCGTGGGATTTTTCTTGTCTTGTGTTTACAGCTTCTTGCTGTTTAAGTGCTGCATAAATACTTTACACATTGTTTCTAAGTTAAGGCTGACTGCTTTTGTGCCAAGATACAGAGTTAAGTACAGGTTAATTTAGTGACTTTTTGTGGTTAATCCTGACAAAGATTGTGGCTGTTGCGTGAGTCAATTGGCTCTCAGCTGTTCAATCTGTGACCTGACCAAGAGGTGCAGTGACACCATTATGATGTCCTATAAATGGACGCACCATGGTCAGTCACCATCACAACCCAGAGGGTCGGCTGTAGACTGCAACTGTTGCTGGTTATGCTCATGCCCCAGCAGCAGCTCTTTAACCCCTTGGGTGCCATGGCCTTAATGGTTACGTCCGTGGCTGCAGTGCTCAGGCGCCACGTACGTAACCATTACGTCCTAGTACTGGCCCTCGGGGGAAGCGCTAGCACTCCTGCCAAGGGACGCGCCATCCCCTCATGGCAGCATTGGAAGGGGAATCGCTTCCCCTTCCACCCCTGACCCCCACTGTACCCCCCCCAGTGACATATGATGATCTCATCAGAGGTCACCTACCATCCCGCTGGAAGCATGCTTTCAGCGCGATGTGGAAGAGAAATGCTCAGCATTTCTCTTCCGCTCGGGATGAGGGGTCAGTCAGAGGCATAAAAGGAAAGGTTAGGCCTTTCCTTTCATGTCTCGGTAAGCATTTCTGCTGCACGATCGCAATGTTTTTTTTGTATACTTACGCAAAAGGGAAGCGGCCCCAGGGGGAGCAAATATTTTTAGACCTTTTTTGCACCCCCGGGGGCACATCGGCCTATTATAATTAGGCCGATCTAGACAACAGGGATATTTTTTTTGTTTACTTTGTTTTTTATATGTGGGGAGCGACCCTTTAGGTAACAGTCACTCCCCTGGGGGGCAAATTGTATATAGGCCATTTCTGACCCCCTTGGGGGCAGATCGGCCTACATGTATTAGGCCAATGTGACCGCAAGGGAGCAGAAACCACTAGACACCAGGGATTTTTATGCTTCAATTTCACGCAAGGGGTGCGACCCCTTAGGCAAGGAACGTTCCCCTGGGGGGGGGGATTTATTTTAGGCCATTTCTGCTCTCCCTTGGAGGCAGATCAGCCTATTTTCACTTTGTTTTTTATATGTGGGGAACGACCCTTTAGGTAACAGTCACTCCCCTTAGGGGCAAATTGTATATAGGCCATTTCTGACCCCCTTGGGGGCAGATCGGCCTACATGTATTAGGCCAATGTGACCGCAAGGGGGCAGAAACCACTAGACACCAGGGATTTTTATTTTTTTGCTTCAATTTCACGCAAGGGGTGCGACCCCTTAGGCAAGGGACGTTCCCCTGGGGGGGGGGATTTATTTTAGGCCATTTCTGCTCCCCCTTGGATGCAGATCAGCCTATTTTCATTAGGCCGATCTGCCCCCAAGGGGGGGCAGAAACCACTAGGCACCGGGGAGTTTTTTGTGTCATTTTCACATAAAGGAAGCACCCCCGTAGGCAAGGGTCGCTCCCCTGGAGGGCAAATTTATTTTAGGCCATTTCTGCTCCCCTTGACGGCAGATCACCCTTTTTCTATTAGGCCGATCTGCCCCCAGGGGGCAGAAACCACCAAGGCACCAGGGATTGGTGTGTGTGTTTTGTTTTAGGGGGCAGACCCTTGGTCAAGGGTCACTCCCCATGGGGGCACATTACTGTTTGCCATAGCTGCCCCGCTTGGGGGCAGATCGGCCTATTTTTAGAAGGCTCATCTGCCACCAAGGGGGTCAGAAAGCCCACCAGAGACCAGGGAAGATTTTTATTTTAAAAAAAACCACCCCAAATAAATAGGGCCAAAGTTGTTCTGCCCTCCGGTGGGCAGATTAGGCAATTATCTCCGATCCACACCCCGGGGGGGACAGAAAGTCTACTAGATGCCAGGGATTTAAAAAAAATAAATACAAAATAGTGGGTTGGTGGCTACCAACTAGTGTGGGCCTGGTTATGCCCCCACCCCAACTGAAGGGAGTAACAGTCTTTCACCTCCCCCCACAGACTAAAACATCTTATCTCATGGCAAGCAAGATGACATTTGATTATTTTGGGTTTTGGTTTTACATTTGTGCCATGAGAGCTTGGATAACTCTCTAAATCATCCCACTTGGAATGGTGAGGGTTGCACTTTTTGGACTTTGGATGCTGCCATGTAGAAAAATCCACAAGACCTAAACACACCTGAAAACTAAAAATCTGGGTGAGTCCAGGGTGGTGTGCTTCACATGCACCCCACATCATTTTCTTACCCACAATGTCCTGCAAACCTCCAACTTTGCTGGAAATTACACTTTTTTTTCCACATTTTTGTGCTGGAACCTTACGGAGTCTGCAGGAATCTACAACATTCCTACCACCAAGCATTGTCTCATCTGTACCAATACAAATTATGCCCCACTTGTCAGCCTAAAAATGTTTATTTTCAAACTGCCTTTTGGGACCAGCTTTGGTTCCCCCTCAATTTAGACATGTTTTTGGCTCTTCCCTGTCACAGGCACTTGGCCCACCTCCACAAGTGAGGCATCATTTTTACAGGGATACTGAAGGGAATGTAGGGTGGTAGGATATTTGTCCCGGTCCAGTGATCCAACACAGATATGTGGGAAAAATTTGATTTGTTTAGCTGAATTTGAGGTTTGCTGAGGGTTCTGGGTAAGAAAACATTGGGGGATCCATGCAAGTCACACCTCCCTGGATTCCCTCGGTAGTCTAGTTTTCAGAAATGTTTGGGTTTGGTAGGTTTCCCTATATAGCTGCTGACCCCAGGACCAAAAAACGCAGGCCCCCTGCAAAAACAGGCAGTTTAGTGTTTGATAACTTGGATGTGTCCACATAGTGTTTTGGGACATTTCCTTTCACAGGCACTAGGCCTACCACACAAGTGAGGTACCATTTTTATCGGGAGACTTGGGTGAACGCTGGGTGGCTCCTCTCAGATTTCAGAACTTTCTTTCACCAAAATGTGTGGCTTTGGGCCAAATTTAGAGGTTTGCCAAGGATTCTGGGACCTGGTGAGAGCCCCACAAGTTACCCCATCTTGGATTCCTCTAGGTGTCTGGTTTTCAAAAATGCCCAGGTTTTGTAGGACAAAATCCACAGCTAGGCACTTTTAAAAAAACAGCTGTTTTCTTTGGGAAAATGTGAAGTGTCCACGTTGGGTTTTGGGGCATTTCCTGTCATGAACACTATGCCTACCCACACAAGTTAGGTAACATTTCTATTGAGAGACTTGGGGGAACACTGGGTGGAAAGAAATTTGTGGCTCGTCTCAGATGCCAGAACTTTCTGTCACCGAACTGTGAGGAAAAAGTGTTGTTTTGGTCAAATGTTCAGGTTTGCTAAGGATTCTGGGTAACAGAACCTGGTGAGAGCCCCACAAGTCACCTCATCTTGGATTACCCTAGGTGTCAAGTTTTCAAAAATGCACAGGTTTGGTAGACTTCCTAAGGTGCTGGCTGAGCTAGACCCCAAAATCCACAGCTAGGCACTTTGAAAAAAACAGCTCTGTTTTCTTTGGGAAAATGTGATGTGTCCACGTTGTGTTTTGGGGCATTTCCTGTCACGGGCAGTAGGCCTACCCACAGAAGTGAGGTACCATTTTATATCGGTAGATTTGGGGAAAAGCTGGGTGGAAGGAAATTTGTGGCTCCTCTCAGATTCCAGAATGTTCTGTCACCAAAATGTGAGGAAAAAGTGTATATTTAGCCACATTTTGAGGTTTGCAAAGGATTCTGAATAACAGAACCTGGTGAGTGCCCCACAAGTCACCCCATCCTGGATTCCCCTAGGTGTCTAGTTTTCAAAAATGCACAGGTTTGGTAGGTTTCCCTAAGTGCCGGCTGAGCTACAGGCCAAAATCCACAGCTAGGCACTTTCCCAAAAAAACACTCTGGGGGTCATTACAACATTGACGGTAAAAGCCGCTTACTGCCGTGCAGAAGACCGCCAACACACCGCCGCGGAATTACGCCACAGCTATTAAAATTCAGACACCCACACAAGTTCGCCACACCAAAGGTCAGTGATAAACTGGCGAAAACCAAACTTCCACCATCACGCCAACAGAAATACACCCACAATATCACGACACACGAATCCACGCGGCGGTCTTTCAACCACGGTATTCCATTGGTGGTACATACCGCCGCGCTCAAAATACACACACATCTCCAAAACACCACCACATTGGACAATTCGAAATACACACACCTGATACACATACACACACCACTCCCACACACCCATTACAATATAAAACACACACCCACATCACCCACAAACCCCTACGACCACAAGTACAGAGAGAAGGCCAGAGAGAGACACCACCATCAACAAACTAGCATCCACAGGCACACAAAACCATCACCCACACAACTTCCATGCACAAAACACCACACACCACTACATATCACCACACTTATCACCACACACACCACCCCACACATCACCTACACCACCCCATGGCACGGCAAAGACACCCCAGGTTCTCGGAGGAGGAGCTCATGGTCATGGTGGAGGAAATCGTCCGGGTAGAGCCACAGCTATTTGGATCACAGGTGCAGCACACCTCAATTGCAAGGAAGAGGGAAGCTATGGAGAAGAATAATCGACAGGGTCAACGCAGTGTGACAACACCCAAGAAATCGGGAGGACATCAGGAAGAGGTGGAACGACCTACGGGGGAAAGTGCGTTCCGTGGTCTCAAGACACCACCTGGCAGTTCAGCGGACTGGCGGCGGACTCCCACCTCCTCCCCCACAACTAACAACATGGGAGGAGCAGGTCTTGCCGATTCTGCATCCTGGGGGCCTCGCAGGAGTCGGTGGAGGAACGGACTCTGGTAAGTCAAATCTTAACTATTACATCCCCCACCCTACCTGCATGCTATCACATACCCCCACCCTCGCCCCCACCCCTATCACTCCAACTCCTCAAAAATGTACCAACATCACAAACCACACATCCCAACACCAAGCTCTGCATGCAACAACAACGCATGGACACCCATCACTAAAGCATGCCTACTGCACATACCCATACACCCTCCTAAACCATCATCACACAAGCTCCCACACAGGAATGCCAGCACTGGGGTACACAGTCACCCACCCATTGCACACCATGACACACACAGATGCAATAATCATGCCTTTCCTCCCCTGCAGGATCACTACCCACCATCACCAAACAGGAGGGTCCAGACATGTCCACTCCACCCACAGAAGAGGCCCACAGTGATGACAGCACCTCTGTCCACCTGGATCTAGATGGCCAGCCCGGACCATCGTGGGCCTCGGGACAGTCGGTTCCCCTCACACAGGCACAGGCCACCACAGACCTTCCCCCCTCTGGAAACACCAGCACAGCACCCACCCAGCGGGCCCATACCTCCGTCCCCAGGACACGTCAATCAGCTGTGTGTCCATCACTACAGGGAACCCAGGATAACCCACCACCCCAACAACAACAGAGACCTGGGGGCAGTGGCAGTGGGCACACAGTCCAGGGGATGGAGGCCCAGGAACACAGGGGAACTGGGAGGGCTGCTGTGCGACAGGGAGAGGACAGGCCCAGGGAACCCAATCTCCACAAGGCCCTCTCCTCCGTCATGGGAGCCTACCACGACTCCCAGGAGACGATGGCAATGGTACTGGCCAAGTTTCAGGAGACCCAGCACATGCATGAGGAACAGTATTTGGGGTTCAGGGAGGAACTCAGAACCATCAGCTCCACCCTGGGCACCATCGTAGGGGTGCTGAAGGAAGTACTCAACACCAGGAGGGACACTGTGGCACTACAAGGGGCCCCTGACACTAGCATGGACGATGAACTGCCCACCACCTCCGCCGGCGCTAGTGGACAGGAGGCACCGCCACAGGACCACCACACCAGCACCCCACCCCCTGCAGACGGAGAACCTCCCCGCAAAAGGTCCCTGAGATCCAGGAACAAGACAGAGCACGATGCCAACACCCCCGCCAAGAAATGAGACCACCCTGATTGTCATCCCACTGTCCCACTTTGTCACCCTGTCCATATTGAAACTGCCCCAGCTCCACTTCCTATGCCCATATGGGCACTGCACCTGTGAGACTAATAGACTGGACTCTGCCATAGACACTCCTCCGTCATCACCCCTCACCATTTAACTTCCCCCTCCAATAATTTGTATTTAAATAAACACACCTAAAGCACCAAAAGATCTGGAGTCTGTCTGTGATGTCGAAATAGTGTATTTGCAATTACAGTGACAAAATGTTCAGGAAATAGTAATGTCAACATACCCATGTCTCACAGCTCTAGTCCATGAGGAATCTAAGCAGATGACACACGTTGGGACCCACACCTGTGAAACCGTAAGGGAAAGTGACAACTCAGTGACCATACACTGGGTGAAATCGACAGACAGGATAGAGGTAGAAGTGTAAAAGTACATGTAGTAGGCAGGAATTTATTCTCACCTGTGTTTCAATGGAAATATTGCTGGATGACTGAGTCCCTGTTCTGCATGTCTTCTTCCTCTGCTTCCTCCTCATCACTGTCCACAGGCTCCACAGCTGCCACAACACCGCCACCGCCATCTGGACCATCCTCCTGCAGAAAAGGCACCTGTCGTCGCAAAGCCAAATTGTGAAGCATACAGCAGGCTACGATGATCTGGCACACCTTCTTTGGTGAGTAAAATAGGGATCCACCTGTCATATGCAGACACCTTAACCTGGCCTTCAGGAGGCCGAAGGTCCGCTCGATCACCCTCCTAGTTCGCCCATGGGCCTCATTGTAGCGTTCCTCTGCCCTTGTCCTGGGATTCGTCACTGGGGTCAGTTGCAATGACAGGTTGGGGTAACCAGAGTCACCTAATAGCCACACACGGTGCCTCTGGAGTTGACCCATCACATAAGGGATGCTGCTATTCCGCAGGATGTAGGCGTCATGCACTGAGCCAGGGAACATGGCATTCACATGGGAGATGTACTAGTCTGCCGAAAATACCATCTGTACATTCATGGAATGATAACTCTTCCGGTTCCTGTACACCTGTTCACTCCTGTGGGGGGGGACCAAAGCCACATGGGTCCCATCAATGGCACCTATGATGTTGGGGATATGTCCAAGGGCATAGAAGTCACCTTTCACTGTAGGCAAATCCTCCACCTGAGGGAAAACAATGTAGCTCCGTATGTGTTTCAGCAGGGCAGACAACACTCTGGACAATATGTTGGAAAACATAGTCTGGGACATCCCTGATGCCATGGCCACTGTTGTTTGAAAAGACCCACTAGCAAGGAAATGGAGCACTGATAGCACCTGGATTCCTGTGGGATGGCGGATTGCTGACATCAGGTCTGGCTCCAACTGGGTACACAGTTCCTGGATTGTGGCACGGTCAAACCTGTAGGTGATAATCAAATTTCTTTCCTCCATTGTCGACAGGTCCACCAGCGGTCGGTACACCGGAGGATTCCGCCATCTCCTCACATGTCCCAGCGGACGGTGCCTATGAAGGGCAACAGCGAGCACAGAGTCAAACAACTCAGAGGTATGTACCCACAGTCTACACAGAACACCATTCATACACAAAATGTGGCGTGTATGTGTGTTGAGACTAGGCCTAGGTATGTGTGACGCAGTTGGTAATTAGGCCATGTGGGCACCTGAAATGGCGGCTGCCTGACCTGTAAAGTGGGACAATGGGATGTGAGGTAACTGCGCTGGCGTTGTACACCGTCGCGGTAGGCGGTCGAAGACCGTGGCGCAATGCTGCATTGGTTAACATTGGACTCTATGGGTCCCATGAGCCAATGACGATGTACGCCGGCGGTGATGGTACGCACCGCCGCGGACGTGATGCCATTTTCTAGCTGTTGAATCACTCGATACCTGATCTTCGACAGGAGAGAACCTACACTGCAAGTGCTGCTGTGACATCGGTCTGGAAGAGACAATGGCTCGTGCGTCTGGGGAAAGGGTCCCTGCCTTCACATCAGAGGAGTTGGATAAGCTCGTTGATGGGGTCCTCCCCCAGTACACGCTACTCTACGGTCCTCCAGACCAACAGGTAAGTACACAGGGAGCATGTTGTATGGGCTATGCCTGTGTGGAGAGGGCTGGTTGTAAGAAGGAAGGGGGCAGAGTTATGCGTGCTTGAAAGACGGTGGGTGCATGTCCCACATGGCAAGGGTAGGGATGGGGGCCACTCACTTTGACGGCACAGTTGGTAATGACTTCTCTTCGTACCCTGTACATTTCATGTAGATGAGCGCCCACCAGAAGAAGGATATTTGGCGTGCCATCGCCAAGGACGTCCAGACCCTGGGGGTCCACCACAGACGGAGCACCCACTGCCGGAAGAGATGGGAGGACATTCACCGCTGGAGCAAGAAGACGGCGGAGGCTCAGCTGGGGATGGCCGGGCAATCATGACACCCCTGAAGTTCAGGACCCTGGCGGTGGCCTACCCGGAGTTGGATGGGCGCTTGAGGGCATCACAGCAGACACAAGGGGGTGAGTACACTCTTATTCAGCTGACTTTGCGCGCAGTGGAGGTGTCTGGGTGGGGTAGGAGGGCTGTGGGTTTCCCTAGGCCAGGGCGAGTTCCGTAGGCTAGGCCCCTCCATAAGGCATGGCCCTGTGGCCCCCCCACTCCACCTCTGTAGAGTGCCAAGTACAGCTATTCATGCACCTGTGTCATCTATGTGTGCAGATGTCGTCCATAGCCTTGTAGGCCATTTCCCAGGAATTGCACTGTAGAGCCCAACAGCGCGACGTAGTGCAGGGGGCTTCTGTGTCTGTCTTGTGCCCCAACGGTAGCGGTAATCCATGCACTCAACATGTCTTTCTTCTGTTCCCCCCCCCTTTTTTGTGGTCTACCTGTTCTTTTGTGCATTAGCATCATCAGTCGGAGGAGCAGTGGCACCGGAGCACCAGGGAGCTGCATCCCAAATTGCCATGGAGGGCCACACTACGGACTCAGAATACACCAGTGGGATGGAGGGTGAGGGGAGCACCACGGCGGGGACAGGAGCTGAAACCAGCGACACGGACTCGTCCTCCGATGGGAGCTCCCTTGTGGTGGCGATAACATCTGTGCCCCCCACTTCTACAGGTACAGCCGCCACCCCCCCTACCAGCACCGCCCTCCCAGCAGCGCCTCAGCCTTCGCCCCATGCCCGCTCACCCAGGAGGGTGGGCATCACCTTTGCCCCAGGCACCTCAGGCCCTGCCCCAGTCACCCCTGCTGCCCTCAGTGAGGAGGCCATTGACCTCCTCAGGTCACTCACTGTTGGGCAGTCTACCATTTTGAATGCCATCCAAGGTGTAGAAAGGCAGTTGCAACAAACCAATGCATTCCTGGAGGGCATTCATTCTGTTCAGGCGGCCCTTCACCGATCCTTTCAAACTCTGGCCTCAGCACTGATGGCAGCCATTGTCCCTGTGTCTAGCTTCCCCCCTCCAACTTCCTCCACCCAGACACAATCCCCTGTACCTCTGCCTATCCCAAGCACACCATCAGACCAGCCTGCACACACCTCACCACACAAGGGAAGCTCAGGCAAACATAAGCACCACACATCCCACAGGCACACACGCAAGCATCACACACATACAGACACACCAACATCCACTGCCTCCACTGTGTCCCCCTCCTCGTCGTCTCCCTCCTCCCTCCCAGTCTCGTCTACACTCGCACCTGCATGCACTACCTCTACAGCCACTATGTCCCGCACCAGCACACCCACCACCACACCCCGCTCACGTGCAGTCACCACCCCTACTACCATTCACACGTCCCCTGTGTCCTCTCCCAGTGTGTCTGTGACGCACCCTCCGAAGATACACAAACGCAGGCACACACCCACCCAACATACATCCACCTCACAACAGCCTCCAGCGCATGCACCTGCACCCAAAGCCGCAAAACGTACACCTCCTACAACCACCACCTCTTCCTCCACTCCCAAACCCCCTCCAGCTACCCGTCCCAGTGTGTCCAAACAACTTTTCCTGTCCACCCTTAACCTATTTCCCCCCCGTCCAACTCATAGGTCCTGAACTAGCACCTCAGCCACAACATCTCTGGGACCAGTGGTGCCTGTTGTCACAGGTATGTGGAGTGCACCGGCTACCAGGACACCCAGTGTGGCACGGAGCCACAGCACAGCCAGTCTCAGCTGTGACTCCTCCCAAGGTGGGGAAGGGCCACAAGAAACCCGGTAAGTCTGGGAGGAGCAGCACGGCGGAGAAGACCGCCATCATCCCCGCTGGCCAGGAGGACCCCGCCAGCCCCATCGTCACTTCCCAGGAGGGCCACCCCAGCCCCATCGTCGCTGCCCAGGAGGCCACCGCCAGCCCCTTCGTCGCTGCCCAGGAGGGCCACCCCAGCCCCATCGTCGCTGCCCAGGAGGCCACCACCAGCCCCATCGTCGTTGCCCAGGAGGCCACCCACAGCCCCATCGTCACTGCCCAGGAGGCCACTGCCAGCCCCATTGTCGCTGCCCAGGAGGCCACCGCCAACCCCATCGTCGCTGCCCAGGAGGGCCCCACCAGCCACAGCCCAGCTGCCCAGGAGGGCCCGCCCGCCACAGCCCAGCTGCCCAGGAGAGCCCACCAGCCACAGCCCAGCTCCCCAGGAGGGCCCGCGAGCCACAGCCCAGCTGCACAGGAGGGCCCTGCCAGCCACAGCCCAGCTGCCCAGGAGGGCCATGCCAGCCACAGCCCAGCTGACCAATGAAGGACTGCCAGCCCCAGCCCAGCTGGCAATGAAGGACCGCCAACTCAAGCACCGCTGAACAGGGCAAGGACCACCAACTCAAGCACCGTTGAACAGGGCAAGCACCGCTGAACAGGGCAAGGACCGCCAACTCAAGCACCGCTGAACAGGGCAAGGACCGCCAACTCAAGCACCGCTGAACAGGGCAAGCACCGCTGAACAGGGCAAGAACCGCCAACTCAAGCACCGCTGAACAGGGCAAGAACCGCAAACTCAAGCACCGCTGAACAGGGCAAGCACCGCTGAACAGGGCAAGGACCGCCAACTCAAGCACCACTGAACAGGGCAAGGACCGCCAACTCAACCACTGCTGAACAGGGCAAGAACCGCCAACTCAAGCACTGCTGAACAGGGCAAGCACCGCTGAACAGGGCAAGAACCGCCAACTCAAGCACCGCTGAACAGGGCAAGCACCGCCAACTCAAGCACCGCTGAACAGGGCAAGCACCGCTGAACAGGGCAAGAACCGCTAACTCAAGCACCGCTGAACAGGGCAAGCTCCGCTGAACAGGGCAAGAACCACCAACTCAAGCACCGCTGAACAGGGCAAGGACCGCCAACTCAAGCACCGCTGAACAGGGCAAGCACCGCTGAACAGGGCAAGAACCGCCAACTCAAGCACCGCTGAACAGGGCAAGGACCGCTGAACAGGGCAAGGACTGCCAACTCAAGCACCGCTGAACAGGGCAAGGACCGCCAACTCAAGCACCGCTGAACAGGGCAAGCACCGCTGAACAGGGCAAGAACCGCCAACTCAAGCACCGCTGAACAGGGCAAGCACTGCTGAACAGGGCAAGAACCGCCAACTCAAGCACCGCTGAACAGGGCAAGCACCGCTGAACAGGGCAAGAACTGCCAACTCAAGCACCGCTGAACAGGGCAAGCACGACCAACTTAAGCACCGCTGAACAGGGCAAGCACCGCTGAACAGGGCAAGAACCGCCAACTCAAGCACCGCTGAACAGGGCAAGCACAGACAACTCAAGCACCGCTGAACAGGGCAAGCACCGCTGAACAGGGCAAGAACCTCCAACTCAAGCACCGCTGAACAGGGCAAGGACCGCTGAACAGGGCAAGGACCGCCAACTCAAGCACCGCTGAACAGGGCAAGGACCGCCAACTCAAGCACCGCTGAACAGGGCAAGCACCGCTGAACAGGGCAAGAACCGCCAACTCAAGCACCGCTGAACAGGGCAAGCACCGCTGAATAGGGCAAGGACCGCCAACTCAAGCACCGCTGAACATGCCAAGAACCGCTGAACAGGGCAAGAACTGCCAACTCAAGCCCCGCTGAACAGGGCAAGGACCGCCAACTCAAGCACCGCTAGCCCATGAGCGGCAGGGGCACTGATGCAACAGGGACCGTCACGGGCTGAGTGATGCACTCTGGGCACCAGTCCCCCTCCAGAACCAGTGGAGAAAGACATCCACTACCTCAGTCCTTGGCAGGATGAAGCAATCTGGGCACCAGTCCCCCTCCAGAACCAGTGGAGACATGCATCCACTACCTCAGTCCTTCCCAGGATGAAGCACTCTGGGCACCAGTCCCCCTCCAGAACCAGTGGAGACATGCATCCACTACCTCAGTCATTCCCAGGATGAAGCACTCTGGGCACCAGTTCCCCTCCAGAACCAGTGGAGACATGCATCCACTCCGTCTGTCCTTCCCAGGATGAAGCACTCTGGGCACCAGTCCCCCTCCAGAACCAGTGGAGACATGCATCCACTACCTCAGTCCTTGGCAGGATGAAGCACTCTGGGCACAAAGCCCCCTCCAGAAACCAGTGGAGAATGGTATCCACTTGAGAGACTGTGGCTTTGCACTCCCCAGGATGCAGCAGTGGGCAAACCACCCACTGTAGAGACTTGAGAGACTGTGGCTTTGCACTCCCCAGGATGCAGCAGTGGGCAAACCACCCACTGTAGAGACTTGAGAGACTGTGGCTTTGCACACCCCAGGATACATCAATGGGCATGGAGGCCCCTTGTGGATCTGGCGTCGTGCACTCATCCGGCTGAGGTGCCCCCCCTTCCCTTTCCCCTGAGGTGCCTGTTGTATTTCTATCTGATGCCCCTGCAGTGTTCTCTCTGTTTTGATCTGGTATCGTGTGTGGGCCTCGCCCATGCATTTTGGGCTCAGTGGTCCACGGACTATGAATGGTGCAATACCTGGACTACTAGTTAATAGTTAATAGTGTATATATGTATATTTTTGCTTACTGAATTTTGAAATTTTACAATGGTTACACTCATTTTCTATTGTCTTTGCATTCTTCCAGGGGGGTTGGGGGGTGTAACTATAATGTATAGATATGCACTAGTGTGTGTGATGTAGTGGGTGAGGGTGGGGGTGTTGCGTGCTGCGTGTGTGTGTCCCTGTTTTTTGCCTCCCCTGTGTCGTAGGTGCAGTACTCACGTGGTCTTCGCCGCCGGCATTGGTGCTCCTGTTACAGGAGCAGGAAGACTATCGCAAGGAGAATTTGGAGTTCCAGGTCCATGGTGTCCTCCTTCCTCGTGGAGTGTGTAGAGGTGAGCGTTTTCCCTTCGAAATTCCTGTTTCCGCCCCTGAAAAGGTGGCGGATTGGCCTGTCATAACAGTGTGGGCGGTACATTGTCCTCTGCCTGTCTGTTGGCCGTGACCGCCAAGCTATTTATTTGTACCGCCGTGGCGGTCGGAGTGTTAAAGTGGCTGTCTTTGTTGGCGGTTTCCGCCACGGTCGTAATTCCCCAAATTTTTCCGCCGGCCTGTTGGCGGTCTTACCGCTGCTTTAACACCGTCCGCCAGGATTGTAATGACCACCTCTGTGTTCTTTCGGAAAATGTGATGTGTCCATGTTGTATTTCCTGTTGCAAGCATTAGGCCTATCAACACAAGTGAGGTACCATTTGTATCAGGAGACTTGGGGGAATACAGAATAGCAAAACAAGTGTTATTGCCCCTTGTCTTTCTCTACATGTTTTCCTTCCATATATGAGACAGTGTGTAAAAAAGACATCTATTTAAGAAATGTCCTGTAATTCACATGCTAGTATAGGCACCCCGGAATTCAGAGATGTTGCTTCTCAACACCTTATCTTGTGCCCATTTTGGAAATACAAAGGTTTTCTTGATACCTACTTTTCATGCTTTATAGGTTACTAAATGAATTGCTGTATACCCGGTATACAGTAGAAGGAAAACCCATTGCAACGTGCAGCTCATTTATTGGCCCTGGGTACCTAGGGTTCTTGATGAACCTACAAGCGCTATATATCCCTGCAACCAGAAGAGCCCAGCAGACGTAACGGTATATTGCTTTCAAAAATCTGACATAGCAGAAAAAAGTTACAGAGTAAAACATTGAGAAAAATGGCTGTTTCTTTCACCTCAATTTCAGTATTTTTTATTTCAGCTGTTTTTTTTTCATAGGAAAGCCTTGTAGGATCTACACAAATTACCACTTGCTGAATTCAGAATTTGATTTACTTTTCAGAAATGTTTAGCTTTCTGGCCTCCAGCATTGGTTTCACACTCATTTCTGTCACTAACTAGAAGGAGGCTGAAAGCACAACAAATAGTAACAATGGGGTATGTCCCAGTAAAATGCTAAAATTGTTTTGAAAAATTGGGTTTTCTGATTCAAGTCTGCCTGTTCCAGAAAGCTGGGAAGCTGGTGATTTTAGCACCATAAACCCATTTTTGAGGCTGTTTTCAGGGAAAATAACACAAGCCTTCTTCTACAGCCCTTTTTTTCCCATTTTTCTTTTTAAAAAATGAAATTGTTGCTGTATTTTGGCTAATTTCTTGGTCTCCTTTAGGGGAACCCACAAACTCTGGATACCTGGAATCCCTAGAATGTTGGAAAAAAGGATGGAAATTTGGCAGGGGTAGCTTATGTGGACACAAAGATATGAGGGCCTAAGCGCAAACTACTCCAAATAGCCAAAAAAAGGCCTGCCACCTGAGGAGGAAAAGGCCTGGCAGTGAAGGGGTTAAAATGAAATGTAAACATTGTTTTAAAATGGAGCTGTGACAGTCTATTGGAGCTTGGTGCACCTGTGCTTGTTCTTTGCTTTATTTTGTGTGGCCCCATCTCTTTCAGCTGTATGCTTTTGCCAATTGCACCACCCTGAGCATGCTGGTTAGCAGTACCAGCTTGGAAATTGAGGTTAATTTGAGCAGAAGGTACCAAACCAATTAGGGCCATATTTATTCTTTTTGACGCACAACTGCGCCAACGCAGTTGTGCGTCAAAAATGTTAACGCCGGCTAACGCCATTCCAAAGCGCCATGCGGGCGCCTTATTTATGGAATGACGTTAGCCGGCGCAGCTGACTGGTGTGCATCAAAAAAAATGACCCACACCAGGCTGCGCCGGCGTAGGGGAAAATGGAGCTTGGGCGTCAAAAAATGGGGCAAGTCAGGTCTGAGGCAAAATATTGGCCTCAACCCGATTTGCGCCATTTTTTTTTACTCCCAACCCCCATTGAAATGACTCCTGTCTTAGCACAGACAGGAGTCATGCCCCCTTGCCCAATGGCCATGCCCAGGGGACTTATGTCCCCTGGGCATGGTCATTGGGCATAGTGGCATGTAGGGGGGCACAAATCAGGCCCCTCTATACCACAAAAAAAAAAATACTTACCTGAACTTACCTTAAGTTCCCTGGGATGGGTCCCTCCATCCTTGGGCGTCCTCCTGGGGTGGGCAAGGGTGGCAGGGGGTGTCCCTGGGGGCATGGGAGGGCACCTCTGGGCTCCTTCCGAGCCCACAGGTCCCTTAACGCCTGCCCTGACCAGGCGTTAAAAAATGACGGAAAAGCGTCTGGACGTCATTTTTTTGGACCCGCCCACTCCCGTGCGTCGTTTTTGCATGGGAGTTTAAATAAGGCGCACATGCCTTGGAGTCATTTTTTAGACGGGAACGCCTACCTTGCATATCATTAACGCAAGGTAGGTGTCCACGCAAAAAAATTACGCAAACTCCAAGATCTTTGGCGCTAGGCGGGTCTAACGCCAAAGTATAAATATGGAGTTAGCTTTGCGTCGGATTTGCGTAAAAAAAAATGACGCAATTCCAGCGCAAACAGAGTATAAATATGCCCCTTAGTGTTTTCACTTTTAGTTGTGAGTTGAGTCACTATTGACTGACTGAAAATCAGGTCATTCAAATTTTTATTGGAAACAAACTGTACCAGACCATCAATGCTCCAAGGTAAAGCAGGGATCTGATCCTGCTGCTTCAGTTTGATTAATGGAGCATCTGTTTCTAATTAGTGCCCATATTTACCTCACCTTGAGGTCCTCAGATCTTCTCAATTAAACTAGCTGGAATAAAATGACACAATTACAGATGGTACACAGTCAACCATTTCACTTCATCTTACCACTGACTGTGTTTTCCGTCCTGAATTGAATTGTTCACCTGTTAATTTCTTCCACCAGGTGTATCTCTAAAATTAGTTATATGCAAACAAACCAACACTTCAACACCCAGAATGCATTTGGATGAAGCATAAAAGCCCAGCACTAGAAAATTTATTCATAATAACATGGAATGAGTTACTTCAACCTAACAGTAAGACTTGACCTTTCCCTACATTTTGAGGGCAACCATCAAATAGCCTTTTAATAAAGCTCAGAGAATGTTTGCTGCACAGTGCTCTACAGGACACCAAAATCTGAGTTTTACAACACCCAGTTAGTGACATGGTAATGATCAGACAGTGTATGCAAGTTAAACTGTAACCCAGCATGTAAAGAAACAGTAATGTGAAGTTTATAAAATCAGACAAACCAGTTATTCTGTTACACACCATAAAACGTAGCAGAAGGTGACATGATTTCTGAAAGTGTAAACTTATGGGACATGTTCACGTATGACTGAAGTAACCATAATGTGAATTGAATATTGTGCTTCACTACATATAGACAAGTAACATAACCTATGCACTTACAGATTGTTAAATTATGGAACAGAAGTGGTCACCTAGAAACACCCATGCCCAATAAGGGGACCAAAAAGATGCAAAGAGACGATAATGTCAGAAGGAGAGAGGGGGAGGTGTCAATAAAGATGGGTGAGCAGCAGTGTTTAATCTGAACAGTGGTTGCATATGGGGCTTGCGGCACCCTTGTTTGTAGACTAGGATTTATTTTTTTTATCATCAAGTGGGGAGAGCAAAAGGCAGAAAAGAGTGACTAAGGGAGTAAAACTAGGATGAAAAAGAACCTCCATGAGTGAGATAACGTGGCAGGGCAGTATGCTGGTGGAAGAGAGAGATATGAGGTGAAATCAAAACTACTCTGCCTTGGTATTCAGCAACACTGACATTCTGCTGCTGCTTCTGGGAACAATTCTGGCCATGGCACTCATTTTCTTTACAAATAAAGTGCTGAGCAGCTTTAAGAAGTGGGATGGTTAAAAGGACAGCAAAGACCAGTTAAAATGTAGAAATTGTTTTCTGTTTGGTAGGGTACAACACTGCATATTTTGAGCTGCAGGTTGCCGTTGGTGGCCTCTGCCACTTATTTTTCCACATCATATGTTTACTGAGAGCAAGAATGGCAAAAACACACAAATCAGGAAGACAGAAGAGAAAGTTGGAAAAATTGTCACAAATGGAGAAAGCAGGAACCTGCAGGAATGAGATAAAGTGGCATGGAGTGTCTGGAAGTGAATTAAAGAGGTATAATTGAATTTAAGACTGCACAGCCTAGATAATCAACACACTGACATTTAATTGCAGCGGTTGCGGGCTTCTGAACAGAGCTGTGGGCACTGGCACTCATTCTTTTACAAATTACGCATTGAGACCCAGTAAGAAGGGGCAGAAAGAAGGGGTAAAAGCAAAAGGTAGAGAGTGAGGAGGACTGTGAAAATCTGATCTTTCCACAAGGTTGCATATTTGATGACTTTTTGCTTATAAATGCTGTAAAAACCTGATGTGGGTACTGTCCCAGTGGTGACATCAGTGCCTAAATTATACAAAAATAAGATCTAATGCCCTTGCCAGGAGCAGTAGAAATTCTCACTTTCCATTGCCCTAGTGAGTACCGCAAATGACAGAATCAACACAACAACTAACCCTCACATCCTACAAGTGTAACAATTCAGACTATTCCAGGCCCCAAAATCTTTAAGAATGGCTTGGGTGGCAGGTAATTAGTAATTTTTTTAATTGAGTTATCAAACAACTGTTGTTATTTTCATCTCCAATTTAGATAAACAGTGCCACCATGTGGTAGACTATTATAAGTGCCAGGGTTAACAATTAAGTGGCAGTGCCGAGCACCAGAAACCATTGGTTCAAATTAAGCACAGGGTGCCATCAGTATCTTAAAGTTCATAATTTCTCGCTATTACCAACTATAAATCATTCACAATGTTTATGGTATTTTACACACGTTATAAATGCATTGCAAAACTCATGCAACTTATATAGGCCCGACCATGGAAATTCACTCCACTGGTGGAGTTTGCAGAATTCAGGCATTTCGCACTATGCAGAGTAGCATGGTGGTCCTGAATTCCTCAATCCAATTTGGAGCGGAGTTCATTCAGGCATGCAATGTTGGGTTTTGGTCCTCTCTTGTGAGCACCACAATAGTCTACGGATTCTAGCGAGGACATGCAGCACTTTGTGTTCGCTCGCACTGTTTCACGCAGGACTTTGCATCGACTCGCACTGCTTCCGACTGTGACTGTGGCCAAAACAGTCCCACTCACAAGCACAAATGCACCTGGAGTAATATTCTACTCAAGACAGATCTAATTCTAGTCAAAAGTGGTCTTTGCATGGATTTTTTTCTTTAATGGACCCTTCAATTTGTTTTTAAATTGACAAGCCTTCTTTTTTTAAAACAGGAAGGAAGTGCCCCAGAGACTCAAACTTCCTGTTCCAGTCCAGCAGGCTCTTCCCAGTAGTTTGTCCATCTCCTAGTCACTTTTCACTTGGATTTCCAGGTGGAAGGATCAGTCTCTTTGTCTCCTGAATATACTTTTGGATTTAAGGACTTTTAAGGATTTGTATTAACTCACATTAGTAAGTTCCAAAACTATTGAAAGATACTGTTGTTTGTTTGCTTGGGCATGCAGCAGTATTTCTTTGTACTTTAATTTGATTTTAAAAAGTTATAGTGGTGGGTGGCCTGGAGTTTAAGTATGGGCCTAGTTACTTATTTTGCATGTCATTAATTTTTCATCTTCTGTAAAAGAAAATTGTTGCACAGCTCAGTACCTGTCCTTTTCTACAGGTTTGGAATATATGCAATATTATTTAACTATGTGGCCTACTAGTCATCAGTGCATGAAATACATATTTCAGTGGGATAAGTTTTCAAAACTTCATTTAGGGCAGTGATGGCATTGTATTAAATAAAAAATGTTAACTATTGTTTGCATCAAGGTAATACTTGATGGCACAGGAGGATGTGTGTATTGTTTTTGTGAGATTTTTATAGCTCAGTAAATGTTTGTGTTTTACATTATTGAATTATTGCTAGTGTTTTCTTCAGTGTTACCACCATGCCTCTTTATGGCCAGTGGTTGTATGCATGTGCGTGTGTGTGTTTGTCATCATCCACTATGTGTCTTTGTTCTCCATGTTGTGTGGCCAGGGGCCATTTTGTGTCCATAGTCTTGCATGTGTTCTTTGTTCTCCTGGATTGCAGTTATTGTTTGACTATGTGGCTGGCGGACATTTTCTACATCCAGCCAGTGTGCCTTTGCCATAGGGTTTCGTGTGTTCTTTGTTCTCCTTGATCCTTGTTGTTGTTGTTTGACCATGTGGCTGGGGACATTTTGTCCTTCCTGACAGTGTCCATTTGCCATAAGGTTCCATGTATTCTTTGAGTGCCATGCCTCCTTGCTGTTGTTTTACCATGTGCCTGGCAGCCATTTTATGCATCCAGCCAGTGTTCCTTTGCCATTGTCTTGTATATGTCATTTTATCCCCATGCCTCCTTTCTCTTTGTTGCTGTTGTTTGACCATGTGGCCGATGGTCATTTTGTCCATCCAGCCAGTGTCCCTTTGCCATTGGCTTGCATGAGTTATTTGTTTTCCATGCCTCCTTGCTTCTTGTTGTTTTTTATTTTATTTTTGTATCTTAATTTTGTTTTTAATTTATTGTTTTGTCTTTATTTTTTTCTTTTTGGTTTTTCTTTTTTTTGTTTAGATCCATCAATCAAAGGCGCATAACTGCTCTGCAGCATTCAGGTTCTTTAATAATTCTATTTCATCCTGGACACTCTGGCGGACAAATTAGCACCATAATTCATTTTTTATGGTTTATTCCATTTACCTTCGGCCACCTTGCTGCCATAGGTTTCTTAAGAAGTATGCCATTTTTCCAATGTACCTCTCTCTGATTCCAACAGGTCTTTTCAATAAAAACAGATGAAGATAAAGAAAATATCTATATTTGCATGTTGTGCTGCTGATTTGAAGTGACATTTTATGGCATGTTGGGGTGGTTTGACTTTGCAATATTTGATTAAATTGGTATTTATTTCATAAGTGACAAACCACTCTAAGAATGCATTTATCTATACTATTCAACTGCCAACAATGGCACATTTCACTGACTACAAGTTTTTTTTTTGCTTGGTTTTGTTGTGTAGCCATTTTAGTTATAGCTCCATGCACATTATTTTGACACACTAGCCCGCTGTGCACTTTAACCTAGATATATTTTATTCGGCTTTGCATTGTTATTATTACAATAACTATTTTTACGGTCTTGTTTTATTTTCATCTAACTGTTTTTACCTAGCCCAGCACTCTGCTCTCAAACAAGACATTCTTGATCACTCTGTGCTTCATTCAAGGCTACAGTTCGGTACATTGCCGGTGAACGTGGTAGATGTTTAGTCTCCAACATTCATAGAAAATACACATCCTTACGTAGGGACATTGTCTCAGAACATCAGCTGTGTTGTTATATAAACACTTCCTTATCCCTTACACGTGAGAGGGAGATTCCAACCAGGGAACCACAACTGTATGCTGATTGCTGAATGCTTTGATGCAGATGATAACGCAGACAACAGGCCTTTGCTCAGGTATGGGGGTTGATGTCTTCCCAGGGGAACCTGAAAGGCAGAACTAGAGCTTACCATGCTGTTCTCAAATTGTAACTTAGATAGGAAATAGTCCATCGATCATAGTGACAACATGATAGCATTGTTTTTGTGCTTCACTCTTCTCGTCACAATTTTAATACTCTCATGTTGTGTCATCCTGGTTATTGCAGCTCATGCTTTGCTATCTAAGATGCAGTTGTTTTATTAAACTCATTATTGAATACATATACTGCCTCTGTTCGTCGTTTACATATGAGACTGAATTGTAAATGAGAGAACCAGATGCGACCTGAGTGACCATGACGTCCCTGAGAAGCCTAGTATGTCATGCGCTCGGCTGCCCAATCATCACTATCCTCTGGTAGTGATGAGGCACTGCTAGTTAGCCGGAGCAAAACACAGATTTAGAGCGACAGGTGTCACCCGCAGTGGGCTTGACTCAGTCTCCCACACCGTGGATGATCCTGCTGCTCAAAATCCAGTAGTCTCATTAGAATAATGAGAGCCTATGCAACAGTTGCTTTTAGGTGCACACGAGAATAGATGTCACATTACCCACAGCACTGTCAAATAGAAGGCCTCTACAGCTAAGTGCTCCAATGTCTTCCACTTGTGCAGTTTAGTGCCACTGCCAACTGAGAGCATGGAGATGGCCCCAAAGAAAGTTCTTCCTAAGAAAGTGGTCAGTGAGAAGAGGCAGCTTTCCACCAGTGTTGTGACGACTGCAACCTTTTTTGGGAGACTTGCACCTGTGATACCGGCCTGGGAGCAGCACTCCTGCATCCACAGCAGCACCCCAACCTAAGCCCAAGACAATTTCTGTCAGTAAGGCAGTCACTGCAATCATGGCTATGCCGGCAAGCAGCGACGTTGAATTGGATTTGTCCCTTTCACAAAATAGTACCCAATCATTTCAGGAAACAGGGAAAAGTGGACAGCTAGCAATGGTACATCTTCCTGAAGTTGGAACAGAACAGGAGTTCAAGCTTCCAGGCAATCAAGAGGCTCCTTTTTGTATCAATGGCTCCCAGATCTCCAACAAGATAAAGGAAGGTACTTCTCCACCATCTTCTCCAAGCACCTCTTCTCACGATGATGATAGGGATGTAGAGTGGATGCCGGAAGAGTCCTGGAGATGCCAGGCAAGGCCAGGGAAAAGAAAAGTTCCAGAAAGCCTTAAAATCATCGGTGGGCATGAAGAAGATGAGAATGATGATGACAAGCCAGTCATTGTGGAAGCTGGCATAGAGGGGTCCCATTACTATTTAACCTGCTCCGAGAGATGTGGCACAGGCAGCACCACCAGCTCACATATTTGTAAGGCCCCTGCTGAAACCTGCATCAACCCCTTCCTCAGTTGAAGTATGCATCTCAAAGAGGCAATTGACACACCCATCTACCTCCAGTTCTTCTTTAGGCATTGGCCCAGTAAGAAAGTACTTGTCCCAAGTTTGGGACTATTTTACAATTAGCAAACAAGAGGAGAGCATTGTAAAATGCTTTATTTGCCACACAAGTATACATCGAGGTAAGTCTGGTTCACATTATGGTAGTGGGGGCCAGATGACTCATATGAAATAAAATCATGTAATCCAGTTAGAGGAGCACCTTAAAAAAGTTGCTGAACGTGGTTGTGGTGGTGAAACATCAGCTACAACTGGTTAAATCACGGTGGAAGGTGAGGAATAAAAGGGTGAAATCCTCACACAAAGCAGCCCATTCTTCAGCAGTGCACCAAAATCAACTGCTTCAGTGACCTCACAATGGCACAGGAAGACTCAGAGTCAGAAGGAGACAACATTGTATACAGTGACTACACAAGAAAGTACATTGAGCCTACCACCACCTGCATCTCAAAAGTCGCATGCATCAGTGGCCCCAGACAAAAAGAAAATCCAGGCACTTTTGTACAATGGGAAGCTGGCCAAAATGTTAGCTCTGGACCTCCCCCTTTTTCTTTTGTGGAAGGAGTGGAATTCTTACAGTTCGTGGCAGCCATGTGCCTGAAATGGAAAAATCCAAGTTGGACCTATTTTGCCCAAGTTGCTGTTCCAGTGCTGCATCAAAATGTGCAGCAATTGGTTGGACAATCTTTGCAGCAAAGTTTTGTCCACCCTATCAACCTGACAGCATGTGCATCACTGCGCACTGGATCTCTTTTGCAGGGGTAAAGCAAAAGCTGTCTACAGGTCTTGTTCCTTGAGACATTTTTAACAGCGTTTGGTGACATGTAACAGTAGCCATGTTTGGCATGGAGAAATCACATACAGCTGCAAACATCTAGGACATGTCTAGTAGCAAGGTGTCTGCACGGCTGTGAAGCAGATTTCTCTGAATTGGATTTTTTTGCCTCAGACAATGGCAGTAACATAGTCAAGGACATTGCAGGGGATGCTCTTTCAGGGTACTGTGTTTGGTGCACTACATCAACCTGGTTGTGCAGGTCTTTCTCAAGAAAGAAGACATAGGCCCTCATTATGACATTGGCGGTAAAGCCCACTTATCGCCTCACTGACTGCCACCAACATAACACCGCCCAGGCGGATATCTGTTCACCATAATATGACACGCACACACCAATCCGTCACTATTCAGCCACAGCCACATGTCCACCACACCAAAGGTCAGTGATAAACTGGTGGTATCAAAACCCACACTGTTACACCAACAGAACAACGCCCACCACATTATGACCCACAAATCACACGGCGGACATTCAATCGCGGTAAACCATTGGCGGTACATACCGCTGCGCTCAAAATACACACACACAACCAAAACAATATCACATTGGAGAATTCAAACATCACACACCTGACACCCATGCACACACCACACCCACACACTCACACCACTATAAAACACACACGCACATTACCCACAATCCTTCACCATTACAAACCATTGGCACAAGACAGACACCACGTCCACAGACAAGACCAGAGCCACATACCACTCACACCTATTCACCACTCATCCACCCCACATCACACACCCCAACACATCACCCTACACACCCTCACCTACACACCTCACACAACACCCATGGTGCCACAAAGACACACCCATTTCTCAGAGGAGGAGCTAAGGGTCATGGTGGAGCAAATCATCAGGGTAGAGCCATAGCTCTCTGGAGAACAGGTGCAGCAGATATCCATTGCTAGGAAGATGGAGCTATGGTGGAGGATCTTGGACAGGGATGACATCAGGAAGAGTTGGAAAGACCTACGGGGAAGGTACATTCCATTGCAGCAAGACACCAAATTGCCGTACAGAGGACTGGCGGTGGAGCCCACCTCCTCCCTCATAACTAACAACATTGGAGGAGCATGTTTTGCCAATCATGCATCCTGAGGGCCTGGCCGGAGTAGCAGGAGGAGTGGACTCTGGTAAGTCAACTCTCTAATACTATCAGCCCCCCTACCTGCATGCTATCACATACCCCCACCCTCACCCTCACTCCCATCACTCCACCAGCTCCACACACCCTAACATCACATCTCACTCATCCCAATGCCAATCCCTGCATGCCATACCAATGCATGGGTACCACTCACAGACCTGCATGGACACCTATCACCAAAGCATGCACACTAGAGAGAACTATACATCCCACCATACACCAACGTACACAAGTCAAAGCTGCCAAGGCTAATACAACCAAACAGGGCAACCCACTAATGCACAATAAGTCACACACAGAAACAATAACACTGCACTTACATCCCCACAGGTACCCCAGCCAATGTCAGAGAAGAGGAGGTGCCAGCATTATCCAGGCCCCCCACAGAAGAGGCCCACAGTGATGACAGCAGCTCTGGTTGCCTGGATCTGGATGAGCAACCTGGCCCATCAGGGAGCTCTGGGCAGTCAGTTACCCACGCACGGTCACACACCACCACAGAGCCTCCCCCATCTGGAAACACCACAACAGCACCCACGCAGCGTACCTATACGCCTGTCCCCAGGACACGTCAATCAGCAGTGTGCCCACCACTACAGGTACCCCAGGGCACACCACGCCCCCAAGGCAATCAGGGACCTGAGGTCAGTGGCAGTGGGCACACGGTTCAGGGGACAGAGGCACAAGACAACAGGGACACTGGGAGGACTGCTGTGTGCCAGGGAGAGGACAGGCCCAGGGAACTGACTCTCTAGGAGGCACTCACTGAGATCCTGAGAGCATACCAACATTCCCAGGACACGCTGGGCCAGATCCTGGCCAACGTGCAGGAGAACAGCCATCTGCAGGAGGGACAGTACCAGGAGAAGAGGGAGAACTTGCAGGCCATTAACACCACCCTGGTCTCCATAGCAGGGGTGCTGGCCCCCTCCAGGAGCAGTGGTGTTGTACCATCTTCCAGCTGAGGTGCCCCCCTTTACCCCTTCTCCCTGAGGTGCCTGTGTATTTTTGACCTGATGCCCCAGCAGTGTTCTCTCCGTATTGAGGCAGGAGTCAAGTGGGGCCTTGGTCCATGTTATATGGCCCTGTGGCCCACAGACATTATGGACTGGGCAGTGTCCCTCCTTTTGTATTTCTGTATATACTGTGTTTATTTTTGAGGACGTATACCTGTTATTTTATCTTATAACACTCACTTTAATCAATTTCTTTTGTCCTTGCATTATTCCTGAGGGCTACAGGGTGGATATTTAATCTGCATCTGTTTGTGTGTATGGTGTTGGAGGTGGGGTTGTTGCTTGTTGCGTGTGTGTGTCACTCTCTTTTTCCTCCCCCTCCCCTGTGTGCTAGGGGCGGTACTCACAGTGGTCGTCTTCGCCGGCGTTGGTATTCCTGGTTTAGGAGGAGGTAGACCAGCATGGGTAACACCTAGTATTTCGAGCTCCATGGTGTTGTGGTTGTTCCCTGATTGTCCAGAGGTGAGTTGTTTCCCTTCTGTGTACTGTTTCCACCGTGCTTTTGATGGTGTTGGTACCACCCCAGAAAAGGAGGCGGATTGGCCTGTTGTAATAGAGTGGGAGGTACATTGTCTTCCGCCTGGATGTTGGAGGTTACCGCCGCAGTGGTTGTTGCTACTGCCATGGCGGTCGGTGTGTTAAAGTGGCTGTCTGTGTTGGCGGTTTATTCCGTGGTCATAATTCCATTTTTTTACCGCCGGCCTCTTGGTGGTATTACCGCCGCTTTATCACCGACCGCCAGGGTTGTTATGAGGGCCATAATGTTTCAACAACATTTTTGTTTGGATACAGAACAAGACAGAAATTCATTGACAACCTGCCCATTGGCACATCTTCCCATACCAATACACCAATGGATTTTGATCCACATGTACCTCTTTTGGGTCATCCAGATACTCCTGGAACATCCTTTGAAGTGTTCTTGGTGTTGCCACTTGCTTGACCTCGTTTGACTTTGCCTCTGCACTGGACTTAAGACTTGCTACTTGAAACCAAGCCAAGGCAGAGGCTGGGTCCAATATTTCTGATGCTGTTTGTGCTGGTGTTCTTATTGCTGGTTTTGTCTGTCTGAGACAAGACTTCAATTTCTGGAAGTTGAAATCAGCACCCCAGAACTGCAGAGTGGGACTCTATGGCCCATATTTATACTTTTTTAGCAACACTTTTGCACCGCTTTCTGATGCAAAAGCAGCGCAAACTTACAAAATACAATTGTATTTTGTGAGTTTTTGCATCAAAAAGCGGCGCCAATGTGCCATTAAAAAAGTATAAATATTGGCCTAAGTTCAAGCTGTTCTTCTTCCAGTTCTCTGGCTTACTCAACAATCAATCTCTCTTTTTTAAAACATCCTCTTCAGAAAAAGGAATGAGAGTGGGAAGAATTTCTTGTAGCATGGATCGAGTAGCCTGACACAGATGAGATAATGTCATTTGCAGCTTTGCATTACAAGCTCAGCGAAGGATTACGCTCATAACTAAGGCATGCACGTCTGGGTTTTCGTTCACACCTCTGAGTGCAAGCTTTCAGACATCTTTTTTAGCTGCTCCTGTAGTAGATGCTAACTTCCCTCGTGAAAACCTCAAAAAGGAGCAGAATCTGGGTCAGGCATGTGACTAGGCCCCATTTGTCTGGGAATCCATTGTCATAGCTTTCCCAATTGCATCCCCTCTAAGAATGACATAGGCATTGGTCTGTCTGTGATGCTTGAACAGATATTGCAACATGTAATAGGTTGATTTCCAGTGTGTTGACACCTCCTGTAAAAGGACTTGAACTGGTAGTCTTTTACCACGATGAATAAATTGCAACTGCTTCCAGACTTTGAAAGAATGGCTGAAATCAGTGCAGATTCATCTGAAGGGGGTCAGAATGTTGCTGACTATGACCCTCATTACAACCCTGGCGGTCGGTGATAAAGTGGCAGTAATACCGACAACAGGCTGGCGGTAACTACCGCCAAATTATGACCATGGCGGTGAAAACTCCCATAGATAGCCACTTTACCACACCGACCACCAGGGCGGAAACAACAGGCACCACGGCGGTAGCCGACTACAGCCAGGCAGAAGTCAATGTTCTGCCCACCGTATTAAGACCCTTCAATCCACCACCACTTCTGGGGTGGTACCAACGATATCAAAAGTCTGGCGGAAACAGAACTCAGAAGGGAAAGGACTCACCTTTGGAGACACAGGGAACAACCAAGCCGCCATGGAGCCCAAACTTCAGATCTTCCCAATGATTCTCTACGTCCTGCTCCACCACGAACACCAATGACGGTGAAGACGACCACGGTGAGCACAGCTGCCTAGCACAAAGGGGAGGGAGGGAGGAAAAAGAGAGTGACACACACACACCCAACACACACCCCACCCCAATACCGTACACACAATCAGATGTAGAAATAATACATATGTACTCCGTACCCCTCAGGAATAATGCAAGGACAACAGGAATGTGATAAAGTGAGTGTAATAATATAAAAAAAGTAGAAATATGAAAATTCATTTCAATGTTATATACATATGTACCGTTCAAGGGACACTGCCCAGTCCTCAATATGTGTGGGCCCCAGGGCCACAGGCCAAAGTCCAATGCCCCACTTGCCACCTGCAGCAACATGGAGAGAACACTGCAGGGGCATCAGTTGGAAAATAGGCAGGCACCTCAGGGGGACAGGGAACGGGGGGCACCTCAGCCGGAAGATGGAACAACACCACTGGTACTGGAGGGGGCAACATGCCCTGTGCTTGGTCCTGGGGAGTGCAAGGCCACAGTCTCTCAAGTGGGTGACTTGCCCACATGCTCTGGAGGGGGCATCATGCCCTGTGCTTGGTCCTGGGGAGTGTAAGGCCACTTTCTCTCAAGTGGGTGAATTGCTCACATGCTCTAGAGGGGGCATCGTGCCCTGCACTTCTGATCCTGGGGAGGCTGGGGTGAGTGGGTGTCATACTCACTGGTGCTGGAGGGGGCATTGTGCCCTGTGCTTCTGATCCTGGGGATGCTGTGGTGAGTGGGTGTCATACCCACTGGTTCTGAAGGGGGCATCGTGTCCTCTGCTTCTGAAACTGGGGAGGCTGGGGTGAGTGGTTGTCATATCCACTGGTTCTGGAGGGGGCATCTTGCCCTGTGCTTCTGATGCTGGGGAGGCTGAGGTGAGTGGGTTTCATTTCCACTGGTTCTGGAGGGGGCATGGTGCCCTGTGCTTCTGATCCTGGGGAGTGCAAGGTCACAGTCTCTCACCTGGGTGTCATTCCCACAGGATTTGCGGGGGGCAGGCCGCACAGAAGCCCATGGATGCAGGACTACATACCATCTGCCGGCGGTGACGGCTACTCAGTGGTGGTGCTGCTGATGCTGCTGGTGGTGGTGGGGGGAGGCTCCAGCCCATCCCCTGCAGCCTTGTACGGCTGCCCACTGGTGGTAGTGGTGCTGCTGCTGGTGGTGGTGGGGGGAGGCTCCTGCCCATCCCCTGCAGCCTCGGACAGCTGCACAACCATGGTTGGTGGTGGGGGCTCCGACTGAGTCCCTGCACCAGGGCCCTTGCCCTTTCTGGCAGCAGCTGGTGATGGCTCCTTTCCCTTCCTGGCAGCACTTGGTTCAGGCTCCTTGCCCCTCCTGGCAGCACTTGGGGCAGGCTCCTTGCCCTTCTGGGCAGCAGCTGGGGATGGCTCCTTGCCCTTCTGGCAGCACTTGGTGCAGGCATCCTTTCCTTGAGGCTGCCTAGTGCCCTGGATCCTTTCCCACCACGAGTAGGAGTGAAGACTACTAGGCCCATGGACTGGGTGGCTGAGTTGCTTGCTTGGGTTTTTGCCACCCTGGCCAGACGTGAAGGACAGGGGGGACGGGTAGGGAAGAGGTCAATGGTGGATAGGAAAAGCTTCTTAGGGATATTGGGGTGGGAAGAGGGAAAAGGTTGGGGAGTGGAGGAAGAGGGAGTGGTTGTGGGAGGTGTCTGTTTGCTGATTTTGGGTGCAGGAGCATGGGCTGGATTCTGTTGTGAGGTGGATGGCTGTTGGGTGTCTGAGTGCTTGCGTTTGTGTACCTTGGGAGGGGGGGTCATAGACAGTGGGAGAGGACACAGGTGACGTGTGCATGGCTGTTGTTGTGCTGTCTGCCAGTGAGGTGTATGTTCTGCTAGCTGTGGTGGTGATGCTGGTAGTGGAAAAGGATGTAGTGCATGCAGGTGTGAGTGTAGACACAACTGGGAGGGAGGTGGACGAGGAGGAGGAGGGGGACACAGTGGATGTTGGTATGTCTGCATCTGGATGGTATTTGTGTGTGTGCCTGTGGGGTGATGAGGGGTGCTTGTGTTTGCTTTTGCATGTGCCACTCTTGTGTGTTGTCCTGTGTGCATGCTTGTCTGCCTGTGTGCTTGGGATAGGTTGGGGTTGAGGGGAATGGGATTGGGAAGAGGAAGTTGGAGAGGGAGGGTAGAAACAGGGACAATGGCTGCCATCAGAGAGGAGGCCAGGGCCTGGATTGATCTCTGTTGGGCCGCCAAGCCAGAGTGAATGCCCTCCAGGAATGCACTGGTCTGTTGCATTTGGGCAGCCAGCCCCTGGATGGCATTCACAATGGTTGACTACCTACAGAGATGGATCGCAGAAGGTCAATAGCCTCCTCACTCAGGGCAGCAGGGCTCACTGGGGCAGGGCCTGAGGTGCTTGGGGCAAAGGAGATGCCCACCCTCCTGGGTGAGCTAGCATTGGCAACTCGCTGAGGGGCTGCTGGGACGGCAGTGCTGGTACGGGTGGTGGCTGTACCTGTAGCTGGGATGAGCACAGAAGTGTCTGCCACCACCAGGGAGCTCCCATCGGAGGAGTTGTCTGTATCTGAACTGTCTGTCCCCTCCAATCTCCGACGTAGTTCTCCTCTCGCCCTCCATCCCACTGGTGCCCTCATCATCGGTGGACTCTGCATCCTGGGCCATGTGGGATGACGGTCCCTTTGTCGCCGGTGTCTCTGCTCCTCTGCCAGATGATGCTAATGCACATAAGGACAGGATGAAAAAACTAAAAGGGTGGGGGACGAGACAAAGGATACACTGTGTCAATGGCTGCACCAACACCACCGTTGGCGTACACAGCACACTCACACACAGGGAACAGCCCTACGCACTATGCAATGCACTACAAGTAATAATGCTAGCCACCAGGTCATGAGGCACATACCGCCAACTTCAGTACACCTGGGACCCACACAGCCCTGACCAGTAGTGGGTGCCTACAAGCGAGGTAGCAGGATTATCACCTCATAACCCTAGCCAATGTGGGACCTACTCTGCAATGCCAGGCCTGGCCAAGGGGCAACCACTGACACACAACCCCTACCCGGTACCCCCTACCATGCAGAAGTTGCAATGATGGGAACTGTACTCACCCCCTTGTGGCTGCTGTGATGCCCTCAAGCGCCCATCCAGCTCCGGATAGGCCACTGTCTGTATGCAGGCCATCAGGGTGGTCAGGGTTCGACAGGCACCCCTTCCTCATTGGGAGGCCATCCCCAGCTGGGCCTCCACCGTCTTACATGCCAGCATCTCAGGTCCTCTCACCGTTTCCGACAGTGGGTGCTCCACCTGCCGTAGACCCCCAGGGTCCGCACGTCCTTGGCTATGGCACGCCACATACCCTTCTTTTGATGGGCTCTGACCTGCAGAGAAATACACACTGGAAAAGGTATCAGTCAGACCGTCCTGCCTGTTACACTTATGGCCCACCATACCCCTTCACATCGCCATTTGCACACGCAGGGCCATGCACACATGTTGCATGCTGCCCAGGGGACATCCAGCAACCCCCCCTACATGAGGCCTTCATATGCACCACTCCATGCATTCATGCCCCATGCATTGTGCTTACAGTGTACTCACCTGCTGGTCTGGAAGCCCATAGAGCAGTCTGAACTGGAGTAGGACCCCATCCACCAGTCGCTCCAACTCCACCAAGGTGAAGGCAGGGGCCCTTTCCCCAGTCACACGAAACCATGGTAGGTTCCAGGCACAGGTCACAGCAGCACATGCAGTGTAGGTCCTCTCTTGTTGAAGGTCAGGTAGCAAGTGAGGAATATGATAGAAAATGGCGGTCACGTCCGCGGCGGTGCATACTGTCACTGCCGGCGTACATCACCATTGGCCACTGTACCCCATAGAGCCCAACAATAACCAATGAGGAGTTGCACGGCGGTTCCGGATCGCCTCCCGCAACGGCGGAATTACCACACTTCCACCTGTCCCTCCACACAGGAAAGGCAGACACCATTTATGGGGGGGGGGCAGGCCCTGTGTCACAGTTCATAATTGGACATACAGGACAAATACCACTGATACATAAAAATTAACATCATGCATCGTACTGTTGTGGCTACGATGTTCAGTTTATGACCGGCTCCTCATTATTTTGCACCATAGATTGCTACTGCTGCGGATGAATGGGAGATGGAGACATACCCCTGGGTACACACCCCTGGTAGACTTGGCAACAATGGAGGGCAGGCACATTATCATCATCTATAGACTTGACAGGTCCACAATCATGGAGTTGTGTGCCCAATTGGAGCCTGACCTAATATCTGCTATCCTTCACCTCACTGTGATCCCCCCTCTTGTGCAAGTCCTATCTGTGCTCCAAACTGGTTCTTTGAAGTGACAGTGGGCTTGGCAGCAGGAATGTCACAGCCAATGTTTTCAATAGTCCTGACTGGAGTTTTGTCTGCCCTGATTAAACACATGTGCAGCTACATTGTTTTCCCCCAGGTGGAGGATTTGGTCACTGTGAAAACTGACTTCTATGCAATGGGACACATCCCCAACATCATTGGGGCAATTGATGGAACACATATTGCATTTGTCCCCCCGCCCCCATGGCAAAATGAACAGGTGTTCAGAAATCGAAAGAGTTTTCACTCCATGAATGTGCACATGGTGTGTTTGGCAGACCGGTACATCTCTCAAGTCAATGCTAAGAGTCCTGGGTCGGTGCATGATGCCTTTATCCTGAGGAATAACAGCATCCCAAATGTGATGTCCCAACTACAGAGGCACACGGTGTGGCTAATAGGTGAGCCCTGGTTTGCATCCAGTAGATGTTGTTGTATGGGTATGATGTGGGACATATGGGATAGTGTGTGCCTAAATGTTGTCCCTCAATATTTGCAGGTGACTCTAGTTACCCCAACCTATCAATGCTACTGACCCCTATGTGGAATCCTAGGACAAGGGCAGAGGAATGTTACAATGAGGCACATGGGCGAACAAGAAGGATTATCTAACGCACCTTTGGCCTCCTGAAGGTCAGGTTTTGGTGCCTCCATCTAACAGGTGGATCCCTGTGCTACTCACCCAAGAAGGTCTTCCAGATAATCGTGGCATGCTGTAAATTGCACAACCTTGCCTTGAGATGGAATGTGCCTTTTTCTGCAGGAGGAGGAGGCTGGAGATGGCCGTGCGGCAGCAGTGGACCCTGTGGACAGTGAGGATTAGGAGGCAGAGGATGAGGATGAGGACAACAGAACTGCAGTGATTCGACAATACTTCCAATGACACACAGGTAAGACAGTGTTTCTTCACACTTCACTATCATTTTTTGGATTATCTTTGTCACTGGCATGCTGTTATTTCCCACCTCTATGTCCACTCCCTGTACCCTTTGGCAACTCATTTTGCAGATGTTGGTGTCCCACTATCGCTCCTTGTGGGATCACTGCAGCCAAATACAGGTCTTTCCTATGTGAACATTTCTGTACAGTTGAATTGCAATGTTTGAACCTGGTTAAACGAATGTATACTTAAAAAATTTGACATACTCCATACTTGTATTTTTTCAAAGGGTATTTTTTGAAGTGCTAAGAAGGAGAGGGGAAAGTACATTGGGATGGGGTGATGATGGAGGAAAGTCCAGGGTATAGTTCCAGTCTATTTGTAGCACATATGCATTGTCCAAGTGGACATGGGACAAGGAGAAATGGCAGTTCAAGGTAGACAGGGTGACAGAGTGGGACATAAGGGTGACAATCAGGAGTGTCTCATTTCCTGGTGGGGGTCTTGGCAATAGTCTCTAGCTTCTGCTTGGATTGCATGGAATGTTTGTGGGGTGGTTCTCCTTCTGCAGGGGGAGGGGTGCTGATGGCCTATTGGTCCTGTGGTTGGACCTCGTGTGTGGCAGTGGAAGTGGAAGGCAGTTCAAATGTCTGGCTTGGGGCAGGGGCCCGTTGTTTTAAGACTGCCTCCCTCATAATGTTGGCCACTGCTTGGTCCTGGGGAGTGCAAAGCCACAGACTCTCTAGTGGGTGGTTTGCCCACTGCTTGGTCATGGGGAGTGCAAAGCCACAGTCTCTCACCTTGATGCCTTCTTCCACTAGTTCTGGAGGGGGCTTTGTGCCCAGTGTGCTTCATCCTGGCAAGGAGGGGGTAAGTGGATGCCTTCTTCCACTGGTTCTGGAGGGGGCTTTGTGGCCAGTGTGCTTCATCTTGGCAAAGAGGGGGTGAGTGGATGTCTTCTTCCACTGGTTCTGGAGGGGGCTTTGTGCCCAGTGTGCTTCTTCCTGGCAAGGAGGGGGTGAGAAGATGCCTTCTTACACTGGTTCTGGAGGGCGCTTTGTGCCCAGTGTGCTTCATCCTGGCAAGGAGGGGGTTGGTGGATGGCTTCTTCCACTGGTTCTGGAGGAGGACTTGTGCCCGGTGTGCTTCATCCTGGTAAGGAGGGGGTAAGTGGATGCCAGTATGATTTATCCTGGCAAGGAGGGAGTGAGAGGATGCCTTCTTCCACTGGTTCTGGAGGGGGCTTTGTGCCCCGTGCATCAGCATTTGGGAGTTCCAGGTCACAGTCCCTCACCTGTGTGTCAGATCCACGAGATTTGCAGTGGGCAGGATGCATGACACTCCATGGAGGAAGGACTAAAGAACATCCGCCGGCAGCAACAACTGCACAGTGGTAGTAGTGCCTGTGCTGGTGGCGGTGCTGGCAGTGGTGGGGGGGGGAAGCTCCAGCCCTTCCCCTGCAGCTTCAGATGGCTGCCTACTGGGGCTGCTGCTGCTGGCAGTGGTGCTGACAGTGGTGCAGGTGGTTCTGCAGGTGGTGGTGCAGCTGGCATTGCTGGAACTGATGGGGGGAGGCTCCAGCCTTTCCCCTGCAGCCTCAGATAGCTGCCCACTGGGGCTGCTGCTGCTGACAGTGGTGCTCAAATTGGTGCAGGTGACGCTGCAGGTGGTGGTGTAGCTGGCGGTGCTGGTGGCGGCAGTGGTGGGGGGAGGCTCCAGTCCTTCCCCTGCAGCCT
Source organism: Pleurodeles waltl (assembly GCF_031143425.1). NCBI lineage: Eukaryota > Metazoa > Chordata > Amphibia > Caudata > Salamandridae > Pleurodeles > Pleurodeles waltl. Next base: position 1,451,674,506 of record NC_090444.1, on the reverse strand, counting down.
CGAACGGCTGAAGTGCCATGGTTGTTGTGTGCTCAGATTCAGCTCCAGCACCAGGCCCCCTTCCCATCCTGCCTGCAGTGACCAGGCCTTTGCCTTTGCCCTTGGCAGCTGGTGGTCCCTTCTTGCCCTTTCCAGCTGGTGGTGCCTCCTTGTCCTTGGTAGCTGCTGGTCCCTTCTTGTCCTTTCCAGCTGTTGGTGCCTCCTTGCCCTTGCCAGTTGCCCTTGCCCTTGGTAGCTGGTGGTCCCTTCTTGCCCTTTCCAGCTGGTGGTGCCTCCTTGCCCTGGTAGCTGGTGGTCCCTTCCTACCCTTGCCAGCTGGTGCAGGCACACTGGCAGTGCTGATGGGTGTCTCCTTGGAGCCTCTCACAGCTGCAGTAGCTGCCAAAACTACAGTGGCCGTGGACTTGGTGGCTGCGGTGCTGTCCTGGGTTCTGCCTACCCTGGCCCGAAGTGAAGGACGGGAAGAGGGGCAGGGATGAGGTCAAAGGTGGAGAGGAAAAGGTTTTTAGGGACACTGGAGTGGGAAGAGAGTGAAGGTTTGGGAGTGGAGGAAGAGGGAGTGGTGTTTGGAGGTGTCTGCTGTGCTTGGGTGCAGGTGCATGGGCTGGATGCTGTTGTGAGGTGGATGGCTGTTGGGTGTCTGAGTGCTTGTGTTTGTGTACTTTGGGAGGAGGGGGCACAGACACAGTGAGAGAGGACACAGGGGACGTGTGCATGGATGTGGGAGTGGTGACTGCCAGTGAGGGGTGTGTACTGATAAGCGTGATGGTGATGAGGTAGTGGATGAGTATGTTGTGCATGCAGGTATGAGTGTAGACGCTGCTGGGTGGGAGGTGGACATCGAGGAGTAGGGGGGCACAGTGGAGGCAGTGGATGTTGGCATGTCTGATTCTGGATGGTGTTTGTGTGAGTGCCTGTGGGATGATGTGTGGTGCTTGTGTTTGCCTGAGCCACTCCTGTGTGTTGTCTTGGGTGTATGCTGGTCTGATGGTGTGCTTGGAATAGGCTGGGGTTGAGGGGAATGGGACTAGATAGAGGAAGTTGGAGGGGGGAGGCTAGAGACAGGGACAACGGCTGCCACCAGGGAGGAAGCCAGAGCCTGGAATGATCTCTGTTGGGCCGCCACGCCAGAGTGAATGCCCTCCAGGAATGTATTTGTTTGTTGCAAATGCCATGCCAGCCCCTGGATGGCATTCGCAATGGTTGACTGCCCAACAGAGATGGATCACAGGAGGTAAATAGACTCCTCATTCATGGCAGCAGGCTGACTGGGGCAGGGCCTGAGGTGCCTGGGGCAAAGGTGATGCCCACCCTCATGGGTGAGCCGGCACGGGAAACACGCTGAGGGGCTGTAGCGAAGCTGGTGCTGGTACAGGGGATGGCGGCTGTACCTGTAGTTGGGGTGGCCACAAAGGAGTCCGCCCCCACTAGGGAGCTCCCATCGGAAGAGGTATCACTGTCTGAACTATCCCCTCCAAACTCCGCCGTGGTGCTCCCCTCGCCCTCTGTCCCAGTGGTGCCCTCACGGTCGGTGGATTCGGCCTCCAGGCCCATGTGGAATGCAGCTCCCTCCATTGCCGGTGCCTCTGCTCCTCCGCCAGATGATGCTAATGCATATAAGGACAGGGTGACAAAACAAAAAGGAGGGGAGGATATACTTGGTCAATGCCAGCAACAACAACACCGTTGGCATACACAACACACAGGGACAGCCCTATGTACTAGGAGATGCACTACCAGTCACAATGCTAGTCACCAGGTGATGGAGAATAATGCCTAATGTCAATAGCAGCATACCTGAGACCCACAGAACCCTGCCCAGTAGTAGATGCCCACTAGCATGTTTGGGAGTGGAGTGCAACAGACCGTGCCCAACATGGAACCTACCCTGCAATGTTCGACCTGGCCAAGGGGCACCCACAGGCCCACATCCCCCAACCAGATCACTCCTCACCACGCACAATTTGCTGAATTGGAAACTGTACTCACCCCCTTGTGGCTGCTGTGATGCCCTCAAGCGCCCATCCAACACTGGATAGACCAGTATGCAGAACATCAGGGGGGTCAGGGTTCGACGGGCACCCCTTCCTCGTTGGGAGGCCATCCCCAGCTGGGCCTCTGCCGTCTTCCTTGACCAGCGTCTTAGGTCCTCCCACCATTTGCGACAGTGGGTGCTCCCCCTGTCGTAGACCCCCAGGGTCTGCACATCTTTGGTGATGGCACGCCATATTCCCTTTTTCTGATGGGCACTGACCTGCAGACAAATAAACATAGAATAATGCTATTAGTGTCGACCGACCAGCCAGTTACACTCATGTCCCACCATATCCCTCCCATCCCCTTAAGCACATACATTGCCCAACATACATGCAGCACGTTGCGCAGGACCCCTCAACCACCCGCCCTTACACGAGGCCTTCACACACAGCACTCCATGCATTCATGCCCCATGCATCGTGCACACAGTGTACTCACCTGTTGGTCTGGAGGCCCATAAAGCAATCGGTACTGGGGTAGGACACCATCCACCAGTCTCTCCAACTCCTCCGAAGTGAAGGCTGGGGGCCTTTCCCCAGCGACTCGAGCCACGGTCGCTTCCAGACACTAGTCACAGCAGCACTTGCAGTGTAGGTCCTCTCCTGTTGAAGGTGAGGTAGAAAGTGAGTGAACAGATAGAAAATGGCAGTCACGTCCACAGCGGTGCGTACCGTCCCCGATGGCGTCCATCACCATTGGCTACTGGAACCTATAGGGCTCAATGATAACCAATGAGAGGTTGCACGGCGGTTCCCGACCGCCTCCCGCAACGACGTACTTCGTCAGCGGAATTACCTCATTTCCACCTTTCACTCCACACAGGACAGACGTCTGCCATTTCAGGGGGGGGAGCAGGCCATGGAACCTAACTGCGTCATAGCCGACATAAGCACATTTTGGGAATAAACATAAATATACTGTTTCTGTCACAGCATGCAATGCATTGTACAATGAGGAAATGTTGAAAACTGACCAGATGCTCATTGTTTTTCCCCCTAGAGTACAACCGCTGAGGATGAATAGGAGATGGAGACATCCCCTCATGTACAGGCCCCTGGTGGACTTGGCAACAATGGAAGGCAGGCACATTATCCTCACCTACAGACTTGATAAGGCCACAATCCAAGAGCTGTGTGCCCAATTGGAGCCAGACCTGATCTCAGAAATCCGTTAGCCCACTGGGATCCCCCCTCTTGTGCAAGTCTTATCAGTGCTACATTTCTTGGAAAGTGGCTCCTTGCAAGCAAAAGTGGCCAAGGCAGCAGGGATGTCACAGCCAATGTTCTCAAACGTGCTGACCACAGTGTTGTCTGCCCTGATAAAACACATGTGCAGCTACATCATTTTCCTCCAGGTGGAGGATTTAGCCACAGTGAAGGCTGACTTCTATGCAAGGGAACATATCCCCAACATCATTGGGGCAATTGATGGTACACATATTCCCTTTGTCCACCCACCCCCAGAGAAATAAACAGATGTTCAGTTCAGATATTGAAAGAGCTTTCATTCTATGAATGTGCAGATAATGTGCCTTGCATACCAGTACATCTCCCATGTGAATGCAACGTATCCTGGGTGTGTGCACGATACCTTTATCCTGAGGGATAGCAGCATCCCATATGTGATCGCTCAACTACAGAGGCACCGGGTGTGGCTAATAGCTGAGCCCATGGTCCCCACCCAGTGTCTGTTGGTATATGGGTGTGGGGTTGGCCCTAAGGGTGAGTGTGTGGCTAACAGGTATCCCTCGATATTTGCAGGTGACTCTGGTTACCCCAACCTCTCATGGCTACTTACCCAGTGAGGAATGCTAGGACAAGGGCAGAGGAACATTACAAAGAGGCACATGGGCGTACAAGAAGAATTATTGAGAGCACCTTCGGCCTCCTGAAGGCCAGGTTCAGGTGCTTCCATCTGACAGGTGGATCCCGTGCTACTCACCCAAGAAGTTGTGCCAGACCATCATGGCATGTTGCATGTTGTGTAGTAGTTTGGACTCTTGCTCTAGGCAAGACTGCTGGTTAACCCCTAGGGTGCCTTGGACGAGGTGATCTCGTCCAAGGCACCCGGGAACTGGGGGAAGCACTAGCGCTCCCCCCTTGGGCTTCCTACCCACCCCCCGGTCGTGGATGGAAGGGGAAGCCCTTCCCCTTCCACCCCGAACCCCCCTTGGCAATCCGATGACGTCAGCGTGCACAGCGCGTGACGTCATCAAATATTGGCGAGGGACGCGCTGGAAGCCATTTGCTTCCAGCGCGTCCATAAGAAAGGAAGCCAACGGTGAGTCCTTTCTTCTTTGTGGGTGGGGGAAAGCAGACACAGGGGGAAAGGAAAGGGTTTATCCTTTCCCCCGGTGCCTGTTTTCTGTGGATTCCTGCCCCCGCCCGCGATCCTGGAGCAGGAACCCCCACTAGGCACCAGGGATTTTCTTATGTTGGTTTTTTTGGGGAGCACCCCCTTGGGCAAGGATCACTCCCATTTTTTTCCTTTTTCGGCCCCCCCGGCGGCAGATCGGCCGAATTTTCAGCCGATCTGCACCCAGGGGAGGTCAAAAAACCACTAGACACCAGGGATGTTTTATTTACAGCATATTGTTTGGGAGCAAACCCTTGGGCAAGGGTCGCTCCCATTGGGGGCACTTTTTTCCCTTTTTTGCCCCCCCTGGTGGCAGATCAGCCGATTTTTCAGCCGATATGTCCCGGGCGGGGGGCGGAGGGGTGTCAAAAAACCACTAGACACAAGGGATGTTTTATTTACAGCATATTGTTTGGGAGCGACCCCTTGGGCAAGGCTCGCTCCCATTGGGGGGCATTTTTTTCCTTTTTCGCCCCCCCCCGGGGCAGATCGGCCGATTTTTGGGCCGATCTGTCCCCGGGGGAGGGGCGAAAACCACTAGACACCAGGGAAATTATTTTCTTTGTTGTAGGGCAGCGACCCTTTAGGCAAGGGTCGCTGCCCCGGGGGCAATAATTTTTTTATATGTTTCGGCTCCCCCTGGGGCTAGATAGGCCATGTTTTGGCCGATCTGGCCCCCGGGGGGGGATCAAAACCCACTAGGCGCCAGGGATTGTGATATGTGTGTGTGTGTGTTTTGTGTGTTTGGGGGCACCCCTTGGGCAAGGGTCGCCCCCCCAAAGGGGGGAAATTTCATTTTGGCTATCTCTGCCCCCCTTGGGGGCAGAGGGGCCTATTTTTGTAGGCCCATCTGCCCCCAAGGAGGGCAGAAACCACCAATACGGCAGGGATTTTTTATTTTGGTTCCCCTTTTTTTGTTTAGTGCTGGGGGTGCCCCCCGTTTGCCCATTTTGGCAAGGGTCGCCCCCTAAAGTGGGCACAGAGCTGTTGGCCATTTATGCCCTCCCAGGGGGCAGATCGGCCAATTTTCTTATGCCCATTTGCCCACAAGGGGGGCATAATCCACTTAGGCACCAGAGATCCTGTGTGTGTGTGTTTTGTGTGGGGGGAGGGCGGCGGCACCTTTGGCAAGGGTCACCCCCCAAAGGGGGCACGTTAGTGATGGCCATTTCTGTCCACCTTGGAGGCAGATCAGCATATTTGTTTTTTAGACCTATCTGCCTCCTAGTGGGGCAGAAGCCACTTAGGCATCAAGGACAATTTCTAAGTTTTTGGTGGTGGGGTGTTTGTCAACTGGCGAAGTATTTGTATTTGTGATTATAACAGTTTATTTCTTCTTTTTGTTCTAGTTCAAAGCTTTTGCTCCTTTGCTGTGGATCCTTGCGGTTTTGGCAGTAGTTGTCCTCTGGTTTGCATAGTTGCATGTTTTAGGTAAGTGAAAGCAATTTACTCCAAAGGAGTATTGTTGACATGCATGAATGACATGTTTGTAGGTGGTGTACTAAATGCAGTATTGTGTGTGAAATTGGCCTTAGATTTGAGCACAATGTTATTTGTGTTGTCATATGTCTAATTTGCTTTTTTCTTTTTTCTTTTTAGTGGGATATCATTGGTGATTGCTGTGTCTGTGCAGAGTAGTTGCTGGTGAGTAGCTTTTTCAGGCAAGTGAGTGGTAAAGTTTTTTAGTGCATAACTCTTTGTGATAAAGCTACACTTTGTTTATTACTTATTTTAGTGCTAGTTGTTGTTGGCAATCCATTTGTTGTTAGTGAGGATCCTGGCTAGCCGCAGAGTGACCGCTCAGCAGGTTGTTGGCATGCTCTTTGAGTCGTCTTCAGACCATGATTACGAGACTGACTCTGCATCTGAGGCAGAGGAGGAAATGAGAGATTCTGGCAGTGAGTTTTCTGTCCGAGAGTATTCTTCTGATGAGGAAGCTACTCTCAGTGCAGATGAAGGGCCTGTTGTAGAGGAGGACATTGATGTGCCAAGAGTGCAGCAGCCTGGGGCTGAAGGGTTTCCCATTAGAAGACCTGACACCTGGACTGCCCCAAACATGGAACAGCCAAAGTTACCTGCATTTACTGGTCTCCCAGGGTGTAGAGTCAATACGGAAAACTTTTTGCCTGTCCATTTCTTTCACTTGTTTACGGACGATGTATTTTTGGAAGAGATTGTGGAGCAGACTAATTTGTATGCAGAGCAATATTTGCGGGACAACGCTGCCAGACTTAAGCCTCAGTCTAGAGCTACTCAGTGGGTTCCCACATTTCTGGAAGAGATGAAAAAGTTTTTAGGTTTGACTTTTTTGATGGGGTTGATCAGGAAGCCGTCACTGGCTCCTTATTGGTCTACTAGTCCCTTGATGGCAACGGCTATATTTCCTGCAACTATGACACGTAATCGGTATTTGCTTCTTCTTCGTATGCTGCATTTTGTAGACAATGCTTTAGCCTTGCCACGAGATCACCCTGATTGTGACCGTCTTTTTAAGATTAGGCCTGTCCTTGATCATTTTGTAGATCGGTTTTCAGAGGTCTATGTTTCAGGCAAAGAGATAAGTGTGGACGAGTCTTTGGTCCTTTTCAAGGGGCGTTTAGGCCCATATTTATACTTTTTTAGCGCTGCATTTGCGTCATTTTTTTACGCAAAAGCGGCGCAAACTTACAAAATACAATTGTATTTTGTAAGTTTGCACCGCTTTTGCGTTAAAAAGTGCCGCAAATGCGGCGCTAAAAAAGTATAAATATGGGCCTTAGTTTTTAAGCAGTACATTCCTAGTAAGAGGGCACGGTATGGGATTAAATTGTATATGCTGTCAGAAAGCAGTACAGGATATGTGTCTAATTTCCGGGTCTACACTGGAAGGGATTCCAGTATTGACCCTCCTGGTTGTCCGGTCACTTTTGGAGTTAGCGAAAAAATTGTGTGGGAACTTGGTAGACGACTGTTTAACAAAGGTCACCATTCGTACGTAGATAATTTCTACACTGGAGTGCAGTTGTTCAAGGAGTTGTTTAGAGTGGACACTGTTGCTTGTGGCACAATCCGTTCTAACCGGAAAGGCTATCCAAGGAAGTTTGTCTGTAAAAAACTTGAGAGGGGACAGTGCAGTGCATTGCGGAATAATGTGCTGCTAGCTCTGAAATTTTCAGACAGGAGGGATGTGTACATGCTATCTAGCATCCATGATGAGAGTACTTCCCCTGTGACTGTTTGGGTCAGGTTGCGGAAGTGCGCAAACCTGCGTGCATTTTGGACTACAATAGGCACATGGGTGGTGTTGATAGAGTAGATCAGAGGTTGGAACCTTACACTGCTCTTCGTAAGTCTTACGTGTGGTATAAAAAGTTGGCCCTACATTTATTTAATTTGGCAACTTTTAATGCTTTTATTGTGTTCAAGGATTGTTCACCTGAGTCAAGGATGATATTTGTTACATTTCAGGAGTCAGTGATACAGAGCCTTATTGTGGTGGAACGGGCAACAGTTCCTAGAGTAGAAGTATTGGAGGATGTGGCTAGATTGAAAAATCGCCACTTTCCAGATCTCATTCCTCCCACTCCCAAAAAAGACTTGCCCACAAAGAAATGTAGAGTATGTGCCCGGAGATCAATCCGGAGGGAGAGCCAGATGTACTGCCCCAAATGCCCTCAAAGCCTGGGCTGTGTGTGCCCAGCTGTTTTAGAAGATACCACACAAGGAAAAACTTTTGGGAAATACCGTGAGCGTAAACTGCCTATTTTATATTTTCATATGTTCGGTTTCACGGTTGGCATTACTGTCATGTATTTAGTTAGAGCTTTTGTGTTTATAGTTTTGTACTTATTTTATAAGTAGTTAATGGTTTCTTTGTTGTTTATAAACAAAAAAAAAGTGATGGCGGTGTGCGTTGGGTGGTGCTTGGCTGGAGGTATGGGTGGGGTGGTGCTTGGCTGTCGGTGTGCTTGGGGTGGCGCTTGGCTGGCAGTGTGCTTGGGGTGGCGCTTGGCTGGCGGTATGGGTGGGGTGGCGCTTGGCTAGCGGTGCCAGCCAAACGCCAGTCCACACACTCATCAGCTGGTGTGATTGCTGTATCAGCGATGTGGGCGTATGAAAGTGATGGGCCCTTGACTGGCGCTGTCTGTCGATGCAAGTGTTGTAATGTGCTGGTCCCATGGCTGGCGGCGTGAATGGTCTTGTGCATGTCATGTATGAAAGGTGTGTGAATGGACTGTAAAGCGGTTGGTGTCTTGCCGTGGCTTTACAGCTCACAAGCTGTGAGTCATTGGTTCAGTTTTTTGGCCTTTCAGTTATTACCAGTGCATTTCACTTTTGTGAAATCTCTTGTTCATAAAATTTGATCTACTGAACCATCACTCGTGCCAAATCCAATCAGTATGTGTGGTATAAATGACAAAACCTGCTCCGCTGTAATCAGGCGTCGCAGCACACTTGAGACACGCTAGGTGTCTCAGGTGGGACCCCGATGATGAAGCATGCCACCAACTTGGTTGGTGGGTGAGGGGTCTTTTTCACATAACCTAAGTGCGTTTCTTTTCACAATTTTAGTGTTGGGCACATCAGACGTATGTGGACACATCAAAATGATATATTACAAAACTACCTGTGTTTGGGGGGGAGGAGGCACCTATGTTTTTGGTTCTGGGTTTGGCCTTCATCTAGGGAAACCTACCAAATTCAGACATTTTTTTAAACTAGATACCCCAAGGAGTCCAGGGAGGTGTGGCTTGCGTGGATCCCCCAACATTTTCTTACCCAGACTCCTCTGCAAACCTCAAAATTTGCTTAAAAAAGCACATTTTCCTGACTTTGTGTTTGTACGATCACCGTTCCAGTACAAAATTCCTACTCCCCAGCATTCCCCTCAGTCTCCCAAGTAAAATGACACCTCACTTGTGTGGGTCCCCAAAGCAGAGTCAGCCTAAAGATGTATAAAAGAAGAATATGTCCTTATCAACTCGCTGTGCTATCCCCTCTATCTCTACAAGTTTTTGGCCTTATTCTGTTGCAGGCACCTGGCCCACTCACACAAGTGAGGTATCATTTTTATCGGGAGACTTGGGAGAGCGCTGGGTGGGAGGAAATTTGTGGCTCCTCTCAGATTCCAGAACTTTCTGTCACCGAAATGTGAGGAAAATGTGCTTTTTAGCCAAATGTTGAGGTTTGCAAAGGATTCTGGGTAACAGAACCTGGTCAGAGCCTCACAAGTCACCACATCTTGGATTCCCCTAGGTCTCTAGTTTTCAAAAATGCACAGGTTTGGTAGGTTTCCCTAGGTGCTGGCTGATCTAGAGGCCAAAATCTACAGGTAGGCACTTTGCAAAAAACACCTCTGTTTTCTGTCAAAAAAAGGGATGTGTCCAGGTTGTGTTTTGGGGCATTTCAAGTCGCCGGCGCTAGGCCTACCCACATAAGTGAGGCATCATTTTTATCGGGAGACTTGGGGTAACGCAGGGTGGGAGGAAATTTGTGGCTCCTCTCAGATTCCAGAACTTTCTGTCACCGAAATGTGAGGAAAATGTGTTTTTTTAGCCAAATTTTGAGGTTTGTAAAGGATTCTGGGTAACAAAACCTGGTCAGAGCCCCACAAGTCACCCGATCTTGGATTCCCCTAGGTCTCTAGTTTTAAAAAATTCACAGGTTTGGTAGGTTTCCCTAGGTGCCGGCTGAACTAGAGGCCAAAATCTACACGTAGGCACTTTGCAAAAAACACCTCTGTTTTCTGTCAAAAAATGGGATGTGTCCACGATGTGTTTTGGGGCATTTCCTGTCGCGGGCGCTAGGCCTACCCACACAAGTGAGGTATCATTTTTATCAGGAGACTTGGGGGAACGCTGGGTGGCGGAAATTTGTGGCTCCTCTCAGATTACAGAACTTTCTGTCACCGAAATGTGAGGAAAATGTGATTTTTTTGCCAAATTTTGAGGTTTGCAAAGGATTCTGGGTAATAGAACCTGGTCAGAGCCCCACAAGTCACCCCATCTTGGATTCCCCTAGGTCCCTAGTTTTAAAAAATGCACAGGTTTGGCAGGTTTCCCTAGGTGCCAGCTGAGCTAGAGGCCAAAATCTACAGGTAGGCACTTTACAAAAAACACCTCTGTTTTCTGTCAAAAAATGGGATGTGTCCACGTTGTGTTTTGGGGCATTTCCTGTTGCGTGTGCTAGGCCTACCCACACAAGTGAGGTATCATTTTTATCGGGAGACTTGCGGGAACATAGAATAGCAAAACAAGTGTTATTGCCCCTTGTCTTTCTCTACATTTTTTCCTTCCAAATATAAGAGCGTGTGTAAAAAAGACATCTATTTGAGAAATGCCCTGTAATTCACATGCTAGTATGGGCACCCCGGAATTCAGAGATGGGCAAATAACCACTGCTCCTCAACACCTTATCTTGTGCCCATTTTGGAAATACAAAGGTTTTCGTGATGCCTATTTTTCACTCTTTATATTTCAGCAAATGAATTGCTGTCTACCCGGTATAGAACGAAAACCCACTGCAGGGTGCAGCTCATTTATTGGCTCTGGGTACCTAGGGTTCTTGACAAACCTACAAGCCCTATATATCCCTGCAACCAGAAGAGTCTAGCAGACGTAACGGTATATTGCTTTAAAAAAACTGACATTGTAGGAAAACGTTACAGAGTAAAACGTATAGAAAAATTGCTGTTTTTTTTCACCTCAATTTCAATATTTTTTTTTCTGTTGCTATTTTCTGTAGGAAACCCTTGTAGGATCTACACAAATTACCCCTTGCTGAATCCAGAATTATGTCTACTTTTCAGAAATGTTTAGGTTTCTGGGATCCAGCATTGGTGTCATGCCCATTTCTGTCAATGACTGGAAGGAGGGTGAAAGCACAAAAAATCGTAAAAATGGGGTATGTCCCAGTAAAATGCAAAATCTGTGTTGAAAAATTGTTTTTTCTGATTCAAGTCTGCCTGTTCCTGAAAGCTGGGAACCTGGTGAGTTTATCACTGCAAACCCTTTGTTGATGCCATTTTCACGGAAAAAAAACACAAGCCTTCTTCTGCAGCCACTTTTTCCCATTTGTTTGAAAAAAAACAAATTTTTTACTGTATTTTGGCTAATTTCTTGGCCTCCTTCAGGGGAACCCACAAAGTCTGGGTACCTCTAGAATCCCGAGGATGTTGAAAAAAAAGGACGCAAATTTGGCTTGGCTAACTTATGTGGATAAAAAGTTATGAGGGCCTAAGCGCAAACTGCCCCATATAGCTAAAAAAAAGGCCTGGCACAGGAAGGGGAAAAGGCCTGGCAGCGAAGGGGTTAAAGGATGACAGTACTTTTGCTTGTAGGCGACTATGCCTATCCTACAATAAATCGCAACTGTTGTCCCAACCTTACCGGCTCACTAGCAGTACCTCGCCAGAAACACAATAGTAAAAGGTGATTTGTGGCAGCCTTTACGCATGGACTCGAGAATAATCATGGTTAAACGGGGATTACCACTTTCTCACAGATCTATCATGTCTCACACAAACATAGGCAATGACAAAAATGCAGTAAAGTTTCAATAGTTTTTATTTAACACAACTGCAATTTGCGATATGTTGCATGGGCTGCAATGATTAGGAGAATGAAGAGTGCAAGAAACAGAATTGTGAAGACATGAGTCATTATTACAAAGACCCCCCACCATCTTGCAATGTATGTAAAAGACATACGAGGTGCAATATTTCCTAATGCCCTAATGTGATAGGCCTAACCGCCTACCTAAAGGAGAGCTGGCTTTGCTAAACCTAATCTGCCAATGCCATGTCCATGAGAGTAGCCCCCAACCCTCATTACCTTGGAATGAGGTCTCTATCTCAGACTCTGCAGGGACACGGAGACTGGGTTAGCGTCAAGACGACATGCAGCATCGGTATCAGTGATGGTGGGGATGCCCTCTGGTCGGAATCCCTCTGATTATCTGTCTAAAGTGTGATGTATTTATACAGATCTACCAAGACACCTGATGTAGGTGTGTTCCCAAACAATAGATAACATGGGATACTTGGGACGGCACTTAACATAAACAATCCAGCAAAAGTATAAAAAGGGAAAATCCCTAAGTGTGAACACCTACTGTTTGTTTGTCTTTGTTGCTTGATCTTGATGCCTTAGCGCAGTGGCACTGATAATCCAAAGCATAATAAGTGGCCTAACTATAAACAAGGCAGCCATCTTAGATGAATTAAATAATTAAATGTGCTAAGACAGAGTAAGCTAAGTAGGTTAAAAGTCACTAGGTGACGGGAGCATAAGTCTGCAAGCCAAAGGCTAAGCTAACTCCTGTAATCCCATTAAAACAAACTAGGATTCACTACAGTTGCACAACTTAGACTTGAGACGCCAGGTGCCTTTTCTGCAGGAGGATGGGGCTGGAGATGGGCGTGTGGCAGCTGTGGAGCCTGTGGACAGTGACGAAGAGGCAGAGGATGAGGATGTGGCAATAGAACAACTATCATACGACAGTACTTCCAGTGACACACAGGTAAGACACTGTAACTTCACCCTTCATTACAGTTTTGTGTAGTTCGTTTTCTTTAGGCAGGCTGTTGTTCCCACTACTCTGGCCACTTACTGTACCCTTTGACATGTCTATACACAGATAATTTTACCCTACTCTGGCTCCTGGTGTATTGATGGCAGCACATTACAGGTCATACCTATGTATACATAACTGTACAGTCTAATTGTAATGTCTACAGATTGTTAAATTAATACATCCTTAAATCATTTGACAAACTCCATGCTTGTATTTTTTAAGAGGGTGTTTATTTCAGTGCTGAGAAGTAAATAAGTATGTGCAATGGGCTGGGTTGATGATGGGGGAAAGTCCAGGATAGAGTTCAGTCTATTTGGATCACATGTGCATTGTCCAAGGGGAATAGGAAGTGGAGCAATGGCAGTTGAAGGTGGACAGGGTGACAGAGTGGGATACAAGAGTGACAATTAGGAGAGTCTTATTTCCTGGTCTGGTGGCACTGCTCTCTGGCTTCTGCCTTGATCGCAGGGATCGTTTACGTGGTGTTCTCCTTCTGCAGGGGGTGTTGTGCTGGTGGCCTGTTGTTTCTGTAGCGGGGCCTCCTGTCCACTAGCATTGGCAGAGGTGGAGGGCTGTTCATCGGTGTGGCTAGTGTCAGGGACCAGTTGGTGTCCCACTGCCTCCCTCATGGTGTTGGCCATGTCAGCCAACACCCCTGCAATGGTGACCAGGGTGGTGTGGATGTCCCTCAGGTCCTCCCTGATCCCCAGGTACTCTCATTCCTGCAGCCGCTGGGTCTCCTGCAACTTGGCCAGTATCTGGCCAATCGTCTCCTGGGAATGGTGGTATGCTCCCAGGATGTTGGTGAGTGCCTCATGGAGGGTCGGTTCCCTAGGCCTGTCCTCCCCCTGTCGCACAGCAGTCCTCCCAGCTTTCCTGTTGTCCTGTGCCTCTGTCCTCTGAACCGTGTGCCCACTGACCCGAGGTCCCTGATTGTCCTGTGTTTGTGGGGTTGCCTGTGGTCCCTGTAGTGGTGGACACACTGCTGATTGACATGTCCTGGGGACAGAGATGGGCCCGCTGGCTGGGTGCTGTGCTGGTGTTTTCTGAGGGGGGAGGCTCTGTGGTGGTATGGGACTGTGGCTGGGTAAACGACTGTCCGGAGGTCCCTGATGGGCCAGGCATGTCATCCAGATCCAGGTGTGCAGAGTTGCAGTGATCGCTGCGGGCCTCTTTTGTGGGGGGACTGGATGTTGCTGGCACCTCCTCTCCGGTGATGTTGTGTGGGGGACCTATGGGGTTGTAAATGCAGTGTTATAGTTTCTGCGTGTGTCATCTTGTGCATGGATATGTTGTCCTCTATGGTTGACATTGCCATGGCAGATTGGCCTTAGTGAGAGTTGTTATTTGGAGGGCTAGGTGATTGTCTCTAGTGTGCATGCAGAGGTGATGATTTTCCATGCAGGTCTGTGAGGGGTGTCCATGCATTGGTATATCATGCAGGGCCTGACATTGGGATGAGTGGGTTGTGATGGTGGGGTATGTGGTTAGTGGTGGAGTAATGGGATTGAGGGTGGGGGTATATGTTGGCATGCGGGGGTGAAAGTAGTAAAGATTTGACTTACCAAAGTCCAGTCCTCCAGCTACTCCTGCCAGGCCCTCAGGATGCAGTATTGTCAAGACTTGCTCCTCCCATGTTGTTAGTTGTGGGGGAGGAGGTAGGGGTCCACCACCAGTCCTCTGCACAGCTATCTGGTGTTTTGCAACCAAGGAACGCACCTTCCCATGTAGGTCATTCCACCTTTTCCTGATGTCATCCCTTGTTCTTGGGTGCTGTCCCATGGTGTTGACCCTGTCCACAATCCTCCTCCATATCTCCATCTTCCTGGCAATGGATGTCTGCTGCACCTGTGATCCTAATAGCTGTGGCTCTACCGATATTATTTCCTCCACCATGACCCTAAGCTTCTCCTCAGAGAACCTGGGGTGTCTTTGTGGTGCCATGGGTGTAGTGTGAGTGGTGTGTGTGAGGGTGTGTGGGGTGATGTTTTGGGGTGTGTGTTGTGAGGAGCGTGGATGGTATATGGGTAATGGTGTTCTATGGCACTGGTTCTGTGGGTGCTCTTGGTGTCTCTCTCTCTCAGTTGTAAATTATTTTGTGGTCGTAAAGGGATGTGGGTGGTGTGGGTGTGTGTTTTATAGTGGGGGAAGTGTGTGGGTGTGGTGTGTGTATGAGTGTCAGGTGTGGGTAGATCGAATTGTCCAATGTGGTGTAGTTATGTATGTGTGTGTGTATTTTGAGCACGGCAGTATGTACCGCGATTGGTTTACAGCGGTTGAATGTCCGCCGCATGGATTCATGGGTCATAATGCTGTGGGTGTAGTTCTGTTGGCATTACGGTGTAGGTTTTGCTACCGCCATTTTATCACTGACCTTTGGTCTGGCGGACTTGTGTGTGGGTCTGTATAGTGACGGATTTCTATGTGTGGGTCATAATTTGGGTAGCGGTATACTGCTGCGGTTGCAGTATGTTGCCAGCAGTCAGCATGGTGGTAAGTGGGACTTCCCACCAATGTCATAATGAGGGCCTATGTTTTTGTCAGGTTTATGCTGCCCCACCATTTTTGTGTGCAGTGAATAAGACCCCACATTCCCTTCAGGACATTGGAGATGATGCCTGCCTTCCTTGCATGCCATTGACTACCATTGTTTTGACATCACCTAGCACCTAGCCCAGTTCCCCAGTACTCCATCCTGCATTACCCAACTCGCTGAATTGACCTCTGACTTTGTGGGACCCTCTTTTGTTGTGCTGAGATGACTGCTGTGCTCAGATATTCTGAATGCCTGTTCAGTTGCTTCTGCGGGTACTGCCTGCTTCTGCGTGGGCTCTCTCCATTGCTGAGTGCCCCCTCAGTCTCCTCCTCCAAGGGGCGACCTGCTGGTCCTTCCTGGGCCCTGGCAGCACCCAAAATACTCAACCACAACTCTTGCAGCTAGCAAGGCTTGTTTGTGGTCTTTCTGCGTGGAAGCAACTCTGCATCCTCCAGCACGCCGTGGGACATCTTCTGACCAAAGGAGAAGTACCTGACACATTCCGTTGTTGCAGAATCTTCAGCTTCTTCCACCTGGAGGCAGCCCTTTTGCACCTTCATCCGGGGTATAGTGGGCTCCTGACCCCAGACACATGCGTGACCCTTGTACTTGGTCCCCTTTCTTTGCAGGTCCTCAGGTCCAGGAATCCTTCTTCAGTGTTTTGCAGTCAGTTGTTGCCTTTGCAGAATCCCCTATCTCGACTTTACTGTCTTTCTGGGGTAGTAGGGTGACTTTACTCCTACTTTTCAGGGTCGTGGGGTGGGGTATCTTGGACACCCTTACTGTTTTTTTACACTCCCAGCGACCCTATTCACACTACACTAGGCCTGGGGTCCATTGGTGGTTCGCATTCTAATTTTGGAGTATATGGTTTGTGTTGCCCCTAGGCCTATTTTCTCCTATTGCATTCTCTTGTGTTCTACAGTGTTTGCACTACTTTTCTAAGTGTTTTACTTACCTGATTTTGGTTTGTGTGTATATTTTGTGTATATTACTTACCTCCTAAGGGAGTATATCCTCTGAGATACTTTTGGCATATTGTCACTAAAATAAAGTAGCTTTATGTTTATTAACTCTGAGGCCCGTATTTATACTCCGTTTGCGCCGAATTAGCGTCGTTTTTTTTTACGCAAATTCGGCGCAAAACTAACGCCATATTTATACTTTGGCGTTAGACGCGTCTAGCGCCAAAGTATGGGCAAATAGCGTCATTTTTTTGCGTGAACGCCTTCCTTGCGTTAATGAGATGCAAGGAAGGCGTTCCCATCTAAAAAAATGACGGCGACGCAAATGCGTCGTATTTATACTCCCGGGCAAAAATCACGCCAGGGAGGTGGCGGGTCAAAAAACCCCGCATTTGCGCCACTATTTAACGCCTGGGTCAGGGTAGGCGTTAAGGGGCCTGTGGGCTCAAAATGAGCCCACAGGTGCCCTCCCCTGCCCCCAGGGACCCCCCCTGCCACCCCTGCCCACCCCAGGAGGACACCCAAGGATGGAGGGACCCACCCCAGGGACATTCAGGTAAGTTCAGGTAAGTATAATTTTTTATATTTTTTAATTTTTTTTGGGTGGCATAGGGGGGCCTTATTTGTGCCCCCCTACATGCCACTATGCCCAATGACCATGCCCAGGGGACATAAGTCCCCTGGGCATGGCCATTGGGCAAGGGGGCATGACTCCTGTCTTTACTAAGACAGGAGTCATTTAAATGGCGTCGGGCGTCGAAAATAATGGCGCAAATCGGGTTGAGGTGGTATTTTTGCCTCAACCTGACTTGCCCCATTTTAAGACGCCCTAACGCCATTTTCCCCCTACGCCGGCGCTGCCTGGTCTACGTGGTTTTTTTCCACGCACACCAGGCAGCGCCGGTCTGCTAGCGCCGGCTAACGCCATTCCATAAATACGGCGCCCGCATGGCGCTTCAGAATGGCGTTAGACGGCGCTAAATTTTTTGACGCTAAACTGCGTTAGCGCAGTTTAGCGTCAAAAAGTATAAATATGGGCCTGAGTATTGTGTTTTCTTGTGCTATAGTGCTATATGATATACGTGGTATAGTAGGAGATTTGCATGTCTCCTAATTCAGCCTAAGCTGCTCTGCTATAGCTACCTCTATCAACCTAAGCTGCTAGAACACTACTAATCTACTAATAAAGGATAACTGGACCTGGCACAAGGTGTAAGTACCACAAGGTTCCCACTATAAGCCAGGCCAGCCTCCTACACTAGTCTACATTAGTCACTGGCCTCGCCCACCACCACAAATTATTTCCAACAAATTCATTCGCTGAGCAGTAAGGAGAGAAAACTTGACTTACTCTACTGCATGGTAAGGCAGAGGGATTAGGAGGGTAGATATAACTTTTTCTATAGAATAGTCTGGTGTCACTGAACATTGATTCATCATCTGCCTAAGCTTTGGCTTGTTCAGTCACTGTATAGACAAAAGTCCAAAAGGAAAAATCTGAACAGGCATAAAATAAATCTATTATGGTAAAATATTTAATACATTTTGTTTGGAAATACTTGAGATAGCCATACAAATGTGGCACATGCCAAGAATGGATTTTTCAATTTGTTTGGTAGGCTGAGATGGAAGAACTTAGGAAAGAATAAAGGAGTGAAGTAGTAAGTGGTGAATGAGTGGGTGAAGGGAAACACAGCTTGTGTGTTTGGTTTGCATTGCATTGAAAACTTTGTAAATGCTGCATTAACTGAAGCAGATGTACATTGCACAGCCAACACTGCAGTCACAAAGTAAACCATACTACCCTTTTTCGGTCATGGGTGGCAAAATGTCATGGGCAGGGAGGGGGTGATGAATGATGATAAGTGGGATACACATCTGCCTCACTTAACAAAAACAGTGAGTCAAGGGATTAGAACACAAATTAAAGTACCCCCCACTTTGAACCATAGCTTTGATAAACATAAAACAAAGTGAACAAAGTAGGTGAGCAGCATACCCCTCTCTAGAAGAGCTCCCTTGTTTTTTCATCCAAGCAATTATTCAATCATCCTTTTGTTCTTCCTACTATATTCACCTAAAACCACGATGATTTAAGCTTTAATTTTTCTCATCCAGTCTTTTACCAAAATTCACATTCCATTATCCATCCAGTCAGTATCCATTATCCACCCTTTAGTTAAATAATTCTTTCACCTATCCATCCATTTACCCAATATTCACCCACCCACCCACACATACTTTCCTTTCACTTATTTCACTCATCTGTTTTTTTAACCTTCCATTCTTTCCCGTTTCACCAAGCCATCATTTTTAGCGTACATCATGGCCTTCACTATGAGTTCAGTGGTATTTACTGCTGACCGCCGTGCTGGTGGCCCCCAAAAGACTGCTGTGGAGGCAGTAATCTTACAGCTGTATTACAAGTCCCCCCAAAAAATAACACAAGAAAACAGCTACTTTAGCAACACTGCCAGACTGAACGACTTCGGCAAAGAGGTGTTCAGCAACCGCCACGCCAACAAAAAAAAACCAACCAAACCTCCAAATTATGACTCACAAATCAGCACAGCGGTCACAAAATGGACTCCCTTTCCAACACCACTATACATTGGACACATTGATGTGTGTTTACTTGTTGTACATGGTGTGGGAAGAGTGTATGGTATGGACAATGGCATCATGGTATGGTTTCTGTGTATGTGTGGATAGCACTTGTGGTAGTGTGCCATGTATGTGTATCTGGTATGCCTGTCTGCTACCTGATGTCTGTGTACCACTCCGAGGCACACGTTGCTATTACTAAGCACATGTAAAATCACAGCTTGCTAGTTATAAACAATAGTGAATAACTTTAAAGATCATATCATTGATACAGTGTTTCATCCTACAAGTACATTAGGAATTAATTCAACACAGAGGAGGTGTGCCACAGTCTTATGATTCAATGCAATTATTCATGAGATTTTAATGTCCTTGTCCCGTGTTCGTATGTCTTGTTCTCATAACATAAAATAAAATTGAACTTGATTCCAACAGAACATCCAGTGACTTTATGTTTCACTTGTAATTCGCCGATTTCCATAAACAGTCCTATGGGTTCATCAGTTCCATTATGACTTCACAGCCAACACGTGTTTCGTCCACCGACTTCCTCAGGGCTGGAAATCCATGTTGTGGAAAAGATCGTAATAACACTTAACCAAAAACGGGAAACCAATATGCTCTCCAGGCGAAATGTGTACTGGAGTTTTCCAGGCGTTTTAATTTGAAAGATCCTGTATTCAGAGGTGGTCGCGAGTACGCCAACCCTGATGTCTGTGGCAACCGTGATTTTGTGGTCAATTAGTGTGTGGGCCATGTGGCTGGGTGTGAGTGTTTTTGAGTGTTTACATATGGTATTGTTTGGTGTGTCAGTGACGTGTGTGCTGGGTGTGGTGTGTATTTTGGTTGTGTGTTTGTGTGTGTGTGGGTATGTGTAGTTTGTGTATTTGTGTTTGTGTGTGGATGTGTGTGTGTGTGTATGGGTACAGGTGTTGTTTTGCATGTGTGTGGGTGTGTCAGTCAGTGTCGTTTGTGTGTATTGTGCGTGGGTGTATAATTTTCCCCTTCCTCCCTTGTGTGCTAGGTGGGTGTACTCACTGTTGTCGTCTTTGTCGGCGCTGCGAGTCCTGGAGGTGAATGGCAAGATACAACATTGGGAAGATCTCCAGTTCACATTCCGTGTCATCTGCAGCCTAGTCTGTGTCCCTACATTGAGTATTTCCTTATATACTGCTCCTTTCCACCAGCCTTTGGGTGGTGGTCAGACCACCTTGGAAATCATAGCGGTCTCCTGACTCATAATACGGTGGGTGGTAAGGTCCCTTCTGCTGGCTTGAAGATTACAACCTCCGTCGTCAGCAGTCAGACTGCACTGGCGGTACTGGCAGTAAACTGGCTGTGTCTATCATAAATATCACTCTGGACATTTTGTTGGTTCACAATGTTAGAAAAGCCAGGAAGTCAAGCCATCCAAAAACCTTTTGTAATGGAGACGCAGAGCTATAGCAAATGATGATGACTCACAATCATTTAAGCACAATGAAGGGGTGGAATAAAATGTTCAATTAAAGACAAAAAAAACAATAAGCCAAGGATAACAGGAATTTAGACAAAAACTGGATAGTAGAGTTTGAAAAAAAGAGAGAGTCATAAAAATAAAGAAGGCTAAATTAAAAGTAGTATTATACTGGGCACAGGTAAAAGATAGGGGAATAATAATAATAATAAATAAATAATAAGACTTACTGGGAGGAGCAGAGCCCTCAGCATTGGTGCTGGTGGTTGACGCTTCCTTCCCAGCTCTTGCTTGCCCCACCTTGGTGCCCCACTTCTGGTCCTTGAGTGCTGATGTAAGAAATAAAGAAGATACAAGAAAATACATTAGTGGTACAATTAATCTCAACAAAATTATTATGACAGGCAAAGGCAGGAACATTATACTTTAGATCATCTATGGTACTAAGATGATTGGCAATCGTTGAGTTGACTATACTCCTAAAATCCCTATCCAAATTTTGTTACCAAAAACTACATTTGGAACTAATGAATTATGAATTGCAATAAATGATCTTTGATTATATTCTCAATTCTCAACCTCCTTGATGGACCAACTCAGTCTTCCTTTTTTGCAATGTATAGATGCATACTAGTAATACTCCACACATCACTGTGAAATTGCATGGGACTGTATGAGCTGCATAGATAAAGGTCACAGAAAGTTCTAATTCACTGATTTCACTAAGTTAGTATGGTGACAGCAGGACAGAGGAGTCTGCATTGCAATGGCTTCTTTAATAAGCAGCCAAAGGGAGTGCCCATGAGCAAGATAAGGAAGTGTTGAGTACCTGCCTAGCTCTAACTGGATCACACAATAATATTCTTAACGAAAATAAAAATATCTTACCTCTGGCTGTGAGCAGCATGCCGTTCAGGAAAAATTTTAGCATGGTAGAACACAAACACAATAATATAGTTAATACTCACCCAGCCCCGGAGTCTCTATGCCTAGCAGGTCTAGCAGATATTCCATCAGCTGATGCTTCCACAGGAGGGACTCACTCCAGGCCTGCTGCCAGCATGGAGGGGAGGTAGTGCTGCATATAAAAAATGAGTGCTGCCACCTCCATATCGCAAAAGTTGGGCCTGAGCGGTACCTCTTGTCGGTGCTGCCTCTGGCTGCTTGGGAGGGTCTGGTGCTGCCACTACCTTGATCGGCGCCGTGCTCTGCCATGGTACTGGCCTGGCAGTGGTAAAGAAAATGAAAAGAAATAAGGGGAAGAAGGAAGGGAGGAAGGAAGGAAGGAAGGTATGAAGGAAGGATAATGAAATAAAGAAGTAAATGGAAAAATAATAAAGAAAAATACAAAAAGCCACAAAAACATGAAAACAATTAAAAAAAATGTAAAATACACAGACACAAAACACACTGATACAAGAAATACAAATGAGGTGTAGATTAATTAAGAGGGTGAAGGTTTGAAAAGAGAAATGAAGAATTCAAAGTAGGCCCAGCACCATGAACAGAGTAAGAAAAACAAGATGACTGTGCCAATGTGAATCGCATGGTGCTGTTTGCGTGTGATTTTGAATGCAAGAGTGTACTTTCCATTGCGATTGACATAAAACACAATGCGAAGGGGCATGACAGGGAACTCCACTTGCCCGCGGACTCTGCATAGCAAAGCAGAGATTTTGACCCACTTCATGGAGTTTCGGGTAGCGAGCATTTGCGCACTCCACCCAGGCCTAGTTTTATCCCATTGTTGTCTTATTATTTATGTTGCTGTTTTTTTCACACTCATTGTCCAAGTGATATTCAGCAATTGGAATTTCACTGCAATTGCAGGTGCCGTGAACTCGCTGTACGATCTCCCTATCCATCTACTCCTTCTACTCCCAAAACTGTAGTTTCCTTCCAGTCTCTGCTGAAAGTTAGACAAACAAGAAACACACTCAACCAATAGAATGCAAATAACTTCACTGCAACACTTCTATTCTGTTCACCACACTTCATATCATGCTGCATGCAAGTTTATAAATGATCACAAATGAATTTAGACTATTATTATTTCTTTAACTGTATGTTGATCTTCAGTCTCTTCACATCGTCGTTATAGAGCGTTGGCAGAGGCTGGCCTGCATACAAGTCATTCCTTTAGTTGTTCCTTTTCTGTTTCAGAGTGCCAAGCATGATGAAAAGGGCAGGAATGCTACCTCTAACTCCTCTTCCCTCCAAGACAAAGCACAGAGACTTGTGATAGGAGCATCACTCTGGCCACTTATGCATGACACCAAGACATTTCAAATGTAGGGCAAACTGCAATTCATCACTCATCTAACCTGCAATCCCCCAGGGAATGGAGTGCCACTTGTCAACATCAGCAAACTCCTGCCTCATCTGGTTTATAGATTATTATATATGTTCAATTGCAAGACAATACAATTTCATTCTCTGCATGTTAGGCTGATGGGGTGTTGTATTAGAACACACACAATGTTTAATGTTCTGCGGTATTCTGAAATCTGCAGACGTCTGTTAAAGGATTAAATGGAGTGCATCTTGTCTATGAATGATAGAAACTGTTTTCATTTGACCTACAAATGCTGGAAGAAAATGTCTTCTAGCACATCTGTAAGCAATTTTATGATGTCAGTCACAGGGGTCGGTGTGCCAGAGGTAGAAAGTATGCTTAGGTCCACAGTATTTTACCAAGGTCATGCATGACATGCTTCTTTGGATGAGGCCCTTCCCCTTCCCCCAGCACCTTGAGACCCTCATGGGTGAGTAGTTGCACTTTACAAATATTGATTGATTGATTGATTGATTGATGCAGGTAGGCACTAAAGGAGAGGGTCTGCCTTGGCCCACGGGAAGGTGCTTGAATTGGTCCACCACGTCTACATTGCTAGCATGGTAGTACTCTAGTCATTGAGATCATGTTCATAGCACCCAGGTAATTGATCAAAAACTGAAAACTTGTAGGTGGACTTCATTCTCAATGGCATAAAACAAATTCCACACAGAAGTATGCAATTGAACCTCCTTCTGTTACTATTTTTAAAACGTCATATGAGAAATAATTGGACAAGGTATTTGTGAGCAGGTAATAAGTCATGCATAAAAAATAGCAAACTAAGTTATGGTGTTCAGGGACCAGACACACACACAAACACTCGCTTTTTCCATCTTTGAGTCTTTGGAGCTAAAACCTTTGCTTCAACCCAGTTGCTCTTGGATTTGACGATCAATCCTAGAGTTATCATACCAGCCACTTCTTGCTTCTTGCTACATGACCCACAAGCCCCCTTCAAATGTTCATTAGGAAGCCATATGGATGATGACATCATTTGCTGTGCCCCACATATGTATAAGGTGTTCGTGGATTTGTAGAGATGAGAAGACTTAGACAAGTTCTTTTGATAGTACTATTGCATCTGTACTCTTGCTCAAGGTCATATTTTGGGTAGCATAAGTGCTTAATATTTAAATCTGTTCTCAACAACCACATTAGATGGATGTAATATGTTTAAATTCTAAAGTAACTGCAGAAAGTTTCTGCTACGTCAAGTAATTCAAATAAGACTTCTTCATCTTTACCTAAAATATATGAGGATTACTTTTTGTCTTCGATGCCTATTACTTAATTTGTAATATATTTCTAAACACATTTTGTTTACATTTTTATGTTTTTATTGGATTTATTCCATGCCTTTTTCCGTACGTTTATCTGTGCAATAATTGTTGACCCCACCGTTACTGGATTTCATTGTGCACTGTAAGGAATGGAACTTAAGTAACTGATGAAAAATAGGGTGAAAAGGGCATTATTCACATAAGTTTTTTTTTTTTTTCAAACGTGCATTATTCAGGTATTAGTATTTATTATCATGATTTGGAACTCCAAAGAGGTCCACATGTATTCATAGTACATAACAGTAAAATGATATAAGACAATTCCTGAACAAAAGAAAAAAAAAAATCAGTCCTTGCCGTTGCATCTTCTAAATAATATAAAAGAATAAAATAAACTTCACCCCTCCCATTCTTTACAATATACTTCACACATTACAACACGTCATTCTATACTCAAAGACAACATGTCCTTCCAGTAGACAGTCATATTACCTTCTCCAAACATAGCATAAATTTATACTCCCTAAGCTGGACAAAATCAAGTGATATGGATCCCCAACAAGGGAGACCAGAAAACATTGAAAAAATGTAAAAGTCCTAATACAGAACATTTCAATAGGGGAATTATAGAATGAGTCTAAAGCCTCCCCAGCAGATCTAATATTTAGCCGCAAATAGAGAGATTTCAACCATATTTCCGCTGGGTGGTTAGTGCTGGGCAGACGAATAATATATGCTTTAAATTCTGCACCCCCCAATTGGCGACTGGTGCTGGGCAGATTAATAATATATGCTTGAAATTCTGCACCCCCCATTGGCACAAGTAACAGGTGTTAGTGGCGCCATCCCATTTAGAGGTTAGTTCCCTAAATGGCACTATGGGGGTCATTCCGACCCTGGCGGTCAAAGACCGCCAGGGCCGCGAATGACGGAAGCACCGCCAACAGGCTGGCGGTGCTTCCTAGCCCATTCTGACCGCGGCGGTAAAGCTGCGGTCAGAAAACCGGGGCCGGCGGTTTCCCGCCAGTTTAACCCCCGGCTGGGCGAATCCGTCAGGGCAGCGCTGCCTTGGGGATTCTGACCCCCTTCCCGCCAGCCTGTTTCTGGCGGTTTTTACCACCAGGAAGAGGCTGGCGGGAAAGGGTGTCCCGGGGCCCCTGGGGGCCCCTGCACTGCCCATGCCACTGGCATAGGCAGTGCAGGGGTCCCCTAACAGGGCCCAGGGCGGCTTTTCACTGTCTGCTTAGGAGACAGTGAAAAGCGCGACGGGTGCAACTTGCTTAGCGTCCGCCGGCCCAGCGGGAATGTCAGAATGCGGGAAGCTGTATTTTGGCCGCGTGGCTTCCCGCCTGGTGGGCGGACACTGCCGCCCTCCAGAGTTAGAATGAGGGCCTATATCTAGTCTGATCAAGATAAAAAGACACCTCACCCCATGGGGGAGATTCCATGTCAGGTAAGACTGAGCCACCTTAGGAGTCACTGACTTAATTCATTTAGCAAGACATATTTTAGAGTGTATTAGGGATAGATCCTTTCCCTAGCTCAAGGTAGTATTTCCACTTGCTTGGTACTCTCACTCCCTCCACGGTGTATGGGCCTGTTATGAAAAAATCAACCAAGACTTCTTTTATCTCTCCCTCGGGCCCTGCTTCGGAAAAGGGCATAAGTAAATGCCATGGCGGTAAAAATTCAAATCAAAGGAGCTTCTACTTAATGATTTGACTAGGCTACAGATTAACATTTACGTAATTTACTTTGCAATTCACAAATGACAGTAATGAAAACCCACTAAAATGAAAATATTTTTTTCATGTTGGTTTCTGCACTCCATTCTTATGACATGGTTAAAATTGAGTTGCAACAGCAATTGCCCCTTCTCGGCAATGGTGCATTGCATCACAGATATCCAAGACACCCAAAATGTATTGACTTTCATAAATCGCTTCCTCATAAAATTTTAGTCTTGTGGATTTAAAAAAAGAATGCAAGAAACATCCTATCAACCAGATAAAACAATGGTTGGCTGAACTTATTGTGAAATATGCGAACTAATTTTAGCCAACTGCCATTTTTCTAACGTATTGCTCCCCGAAGAGGCCCGAATACCAATCACAAAGGTTGTAAATGTTCAGAGTCGCAGGTTACCATTACAACATGCTTAATAGAAATGTCCACAAGATATTTTTCCTCTTCCACTATTACTCTGCTGGAAGTCATATGTGCATTGCATCTATGGTGGACTTATGATTGCTGTCTGCGCTTTAACCTTGAACAAGCTTTTCAGCGCCTTTCAAATGCTGTTAGACTGGCTTGGGCTCCAGCTATTTGCCGCTACTTATAGTCTCAGATAGTCTGGCCAGCTATGATGGAATTGGGAACTGTGCCAAACATAACACGGAATACAAACTGCAAACAAAATACATTCACATTATTTCCCAAATACATTCCTTTTGCTGTTTAAAACAGTCACTTACTCTAATGACACAATAAGTTACTCAAAGAACAGGAACGCTTATCTTGACAATGAAACAAAGTTTAAAAAGCTCAAGTCTATGCATCGTGCAAACATGTTTTTTTTTTCACCACTAAGAAACGAAAAGCATGAAGAGTTTTGTTATTATACCATGTCTTGAATTGATTTTGGGATACAGTTTTTCACATTTCTACAACCATGAAAATAGAATATGTACATTTCTACTTATAGGTTAATATGTTGGCACCCAAAACACAGTCCAGATTGTTTTACCTTCAGGGCATGCCGTTCCTTTAAAAGAAACTGATGAGTTTTGACAACACACAGAAAGGATTGGGAGGCGCAGTGCGCAGCTTCCAAATTGACTGCAACTCTGCGCCCTGAAAAATACCTCTTCCGTGGGTATTTCCAAAAATTGATGCCGTGCCTCCGTCTTACCTTCCATATTTGTACCGCCTTACCTGCTTTGAGCTACTTGTTAAGAAGACAACACCGATTTGAGCCCCCTTGTGTATTCTTAGGGGACAGCTGTGGACAGTTAGCAGATCCAGTGGCTTCAGAACAGAGAGTTCCTGGGCGCGGAACCACAGCCCAATTATGGCTTCCTTTTACTACCCAGTCAGGGCAGGGGGCACATTTTCCTTGCTTGTATCAAGTTCCATGGCACTCTTGCTAGGCAACTGTGTGTAATATACAATAATACCTGCTCTCACAGTAGGGAGGAAATCGAATTTAAAATTATCTTATCTGCATGGAGATGTGGGCATCCACAAATAACTGTGTAGTCCATGTACAGAGTTTCTATATACACGTGTGTGCAAGGAAAAAGATACCTGCAGAATGCAGAATTTATGCAATTTGGGAGTGGAAAGGAATTTCATTTTACATACCACCAAGGGGTGCTGTTCGAAAAAAACAATGCAGTGATCCAGGGGCCAAGGCACACTTCTAAAGGGGAGACAGGGCAAAAATGTGCCAACACACTCACTGTCACTCTGCAAACGCACCAGGAGATCCTAACTATTATCAATACCGTATAATGGATCTTGTGATCCAGGTCGATGAATCAAAGCGATATAGGTTTGAGGGGATGTCACCAATGGGAAATGTGAGGACCAAGAAATCAACAATATTCAATATTATAGGGCTTCAGACAATAACCACACCGGTTTAGTAATAAGAAGTAATAGATTTGTTTCCCTATATTAACAATGCTAAAGTCATGAAAATAACTCTCAAACACAAATGATAAGCATATAAGATCAATAGCGGCTGATTAAAACGACATATATATCTCAATTTGATTAATACAATTAAGCAAATTATCTCCAAAAGAATCACACTTATTAATTATACAAAAACTGATAATAATGGTAAGGTATGCATTAGTTCAGCATCAAATGATTTCAAACCAGATCATCAGCATATCAATAAATTATTAATTCCCTAACTAACCACAGATGAATATAACATGTTGTACTTCATGTGAAAAAATTTAGTAACACAAATTTAGAAAACTCCTAACTGGATTATAATATATAAAAAAAACTATGAATGTGCAGAAATATAATCATTAGTTGCAGTTGGTACCTGAAAAGCAAGAGAGAGACAAGTCACATTTAATAACATACATTACCACAAAAGTAGTAACAGCAAATGATCAGCTTCCACTGGAGGACGCCATGAGCTATCTCAGTAGAAGTTTGGGCCTAACTACAACTAATCCCAAAACTCGTCTGCTCTCGAAGAACAGCAACTCTCCTACGATCTCCTACTCTCCATACCCTACGCACTCTAACACACTTCTAATTAATCTTCACAGTTTGTTATGCTAAAATCTAATCAACTCCTGATTGGTTAGTCTATGGTGTAGATTCATTTCAGCCAATCAACAACTAAATTGATGACCTAAACTTGACAAACCTTTCACTAACTATAGCATTTTTTTTCGGTGGATACACACTCCTTCCGTCTCGTCTGTAACTCCATTGCCTCATCCGCCTCTCGCATATCTTGTTCTCAGGAAGAAACTTTCTCTGTTACTTTTAGTTCCATCCTCGAGGAAAGACCAGACATTAGTATCATTCTCAAACAATAGGGCATTTCAACCTATGCAATGCTTGGTTAATATATGACCTTGTAAGATGTGACACCGCAACCCACTAGGGGTAGCTGTGGATACATCTCCACAAATTCGAAAACACTTATTACGGAAGCTTTGAAACATGGAAAATAACTGCAGCATCTGAGTATAATTTTGCTCAGCCAACAACAGAAAAACAGACATTTTTAAAAGTTTCTCATTTTACATGTTAGTTTATTGCACATTTTTAATATGAAAACCATTAATAAACATGTTAAAAAATTCACACTCTCCCAACTCCTTCAACTGAAAACCACGAACAGGGCAGCTGAAACTTGTGCTTCCAGCCTCTTTGATTTTTTGGCAGAGCTACTGATTTCTTCATCCGAGTTTCTTAATTTTAATGCCAATTTACTCATGCTCTTTCTTTCGTTATCTGTTTGAGAATTAAACATTTGCTTCTCAACTGCATTGATCTTGCAGAAAAGCAGCACATACACCGCACATGTTTCTCTGAGGAACACATTTTTGCTTGAAACATGCTATCAAGCAAACAAGTTTATATTTTAGTAGTGGAATTATTGGCCACAGTGGGACCTCATTTGATGCACATACCAATTCTGTGACTAGGCCTCCAACTTTGCCATGGAAATAAATAGTAACATTTCCACCATATAACAGAACAGTATGTTAAAGCGTTGTCACAGCAACTGTTCATTCAGCATCACCAATCCTAACAGTGCCACATGCCCCTAGTGTAGGTCCATCTCGGATTTCTGACTCGCGGTGTCCCCATCAACTCACAGAAATGTTGCTGATCGGAGTCATTGCTCTCCATTTTTCCAGTAAAAATCAAAGCCCAACATGGTGCACGATTTATACAGCTTTAATCTTCAAGAGCAAATCTCCTGATTTCGTTAGAATAACTCGGCTGATTTAAGTCTCTCTGTATTGGCTATCAGTCAGTGATCATTTGCAGCCACCATACGAATCTATCTCCTAGACACACATGTATTACACAGCTCTCTTTGAAATTCATTAAGTACATCTCAGATTTGACTGCTGAGAGGCAGCTTCCCTAGTGGATATCTATGAAGAAAAGGGTCAAGACTGAGAAAGGAAAGTGTTAGACCTGGCATCCTTGGCGTGGTCTCCCCTAACTTTTTGCCTCTGTTTCCCAGGTTGTTGACTGTGTACTGGACTCTGTTTTTGCTGCTTTTGTTACTCTGGGCACTTTACCTCTGCTGACCAGTACTAAAGTGCAGGTCCTCCCTAAGTGAAATTGTATGTGTAATTGGCATTTCCCTGATTGGCATATTTGATTTACTAGTAAGTCCTTAGTAAAGTGCACTAAAAGGTGCCTAGGGCCTGTAAAGCAAATGCTACTGGTGGGCCTGCAGCACTGATTGTGCCACCCACATGAGTAGCCCTGTAAACATGGCTCAGACCTGCCACTGCAGTGTCTGTGGGTGCAGTTTTAAACTGCCAATTCGACCTGGCAAGTGTACCCACTTGCCAGGCCCAAACCTTCCCTTTTCATACATATAAGCCACCCCTAAGGTAGGTCCTAGGTAGCCCCATAGGCACGGTGCAGTGTGTGTTAAAGGTGGGACATGTAATTATGGGGGTTATTCTAACTTTGGAGGAGGTGTTAATCCGTCCCAAAAGTGACGGAAAAGTGACGGATTTACCACCAGCCGTATTACGAGTCCATTATATCCTGTGGAACTTGTAATACAGCTGGTGGTATATCCGTCACTTTACCGTCACTTTTGGGACGGATTAACACTCCTCCAAAGTTAGAATAACCCCCTATGTGTCTTACATGTCCTAACAGTGAAATACTGCTAAATTCAGTTTTCACTGTTGCAAATCCTATCTCTCTCATAGATTAACATGGGGGCTTCCTTTACATATCCTTAAAGTGCAGCTTCCCTTTGAGAGCAAATAGAAATGTGGGGTTTGGGGTCTCTGAACTCACAATTTAAAAAATACGTATCTTAGAGAAGTTGGTTTTTAGACTGTTAGTTTCAAAAAGACACTTTTAGAAAGTAGGCATTTTCTTGCTTTAACCATTTTGTGACTGTGTCTGTTTGTGGATTCCCTGTCTGGGTCAAATTGACAGTTAGGCTGTTTGTGAATCTCCTCTAGACAGTGACACAAAGGGACCTTGGATGTAGCCTGCATATCATGATGAGCCATCTGAGCTGAAGTGGAGGGAGGAGTGGTCACTTACACCTGAATGGGCAGTGCCTTCTCTCACAAAATGCAGTCTCCAGCCCCCTGGTGTGTATCTGGGGCCTGGCCTGGGCAAGGCAGGATCCTGTAAACATCAGAGACTTCACTTTGAAGTTTGCATACCTCAGAGGCAGAAAGGGGTATAAATAGTGGACCCAAAACCCCGGGCTTTAGATCACTTCTGGATTCAACAGGAACCTCGGCCAAGGAGAAGAGCTGAGGAGAAATTAAAATTAAATGGCCTTGATAGCTAACTAGCAACAGAATCGGAGCCTAGTGCCTGTAGTTGGGGAGTAACACTCACTCACTTAATGGCAGCTGCTGCTGGTACGGTGCAGAAGGGACCCCTTTAAGTTCTTGGTCCCACACATATGAGGGAGTACAGCAACCCTACCCAAGACTTCCCAACACATCATTTGGTCTGGTCAGTGGTAGAAGGGGTAAGAACACGGCTTGTCACTGGTGGGGAATGGGGTATAAAAGACGCTACATGACCCCTGGTGCAGTCCACCAGTGAGGCTGCCTAGGCCCCACTGTTCCTTATGATTTGGACAATTGAGCACATACAGAACTGAAAACCACCCAAAACTGGTCCAAAGGTCTCCTTCAGACATTGACTTGTCACCCACTCCTTATCAATTTTACCCTGTACTGGTCCACATCCT
This sequence comes from Pleurodeles waltl, assembly GCF_031143425.1. NCBI lineage: Eukaryota > Metazoa > Chordata > Amphibia > Caudata > Salamandridae > Pleurodeles > Pleurodeles waltl. The sequence continues at coordinate 1,451,642,923 of NC_090444.1, read as the reverse complement.
TGGATAGAGAAGACACAAATAGAAATGTAAAAAACTGAATAGAAGTAGTGCATTTTCAGAATGATCTGAACTGCACAGTTCAATTGTTTATAGTAGAAATCTGGCACACATGATCAAGATGTAGGGCTTTAAATAGGGCCATATGAACTTCTTTTATTTTGTTTATGTGTAATCGCCTGAAATTTCTGAAACGTTATGCACAATTATGCAAAAATGCAAATCAGTCATATAGTGCAATATTGCGCCTTTATGTCAATATTTGATGAGAAGGCACATTTCATTGTAAAAAATAAAGCAAAATATAAAAGCAGCATAAAGAGAGTTGCTCACACTCTTGTTGTGTTTGTCCACAAGAATAGCTCATTCACTGTAAAACGTTTTTTGTGAATGGCACATAATTTCGCAAAGCAGTTTAAAAGCGTTATTGTGTGAGTTTTACGTAACACTTTATACCTTATGAACATTATGCCAGCATAATTACAATTTCACCCAGGTCTAGATTAAAACTATGGCCTAGAGCTCACCAGCATAACACTGTATATCAGCACTCTAAACCTAGTAGTAGACCTACCATGACTCTCGGATCTTATAATTATACCTGGTTTATTTTGTCCCCTGAATGACTATAATCAGGGCTCACAATGTTTCCAGGTTAGGGGAAATTACAGGAATTATAATTATTTGGGTATTTACATGTGCAGATAAAATTGACTGTACTGATCCTAGCAAAATGTTCCCCAGCATTTCATTAGTAATTCACTCAAATACTTTGCCTGCTTGCACCAAGTGTAATCTCCTGGTAGAACACCACATTTCTTCAGTGTTCCTCCAAATTCTCTAATTCCAAATAGGGTTGCACATTTTTTTACATGTCCCATTGGAATTATGGGATCACTCTCAAAGAGATTCTTTAGATGTCATTGACAGAGCAACAGCAAAACAGTTATTGACAGTACAATAGGAATGAAATCTCAGTATTGTACTAATGTGATACAGGACATGACGTATCAGGAATTGGAACTGTGGACGAATTATCAGAAGGGCAAGAGTTTTAAAACTAGCAGAATCTATTACACTTGGTCATTGTAGGGTTGGCATAAAAAATTTCTTAAGTATTGCTTTTGCATGTTTGTGTGTCTGGATGTGTGAGGATGCATAACTGAAGGTTCATGTGTGAGTGTATGAGTGAAGGCATTCATGTATGTTCAGACGAGTATTTTTGAGGATATGAATGTGGTGTGCACACCCAGGAATAACATTGGCCCTGGCATAATCTTTGTCATTTTTTGCATAGCATGTCTGTTCTTAATATGATACTTCTGAGAAAGTGGAGTAATAGCTAAGGTAAGTGCATGATGTACTACCACAAAGTTAAGTAATGCAATACAGAAGAAGCAAAAACAGTTGTCAAAAAGGAAATCAGGGCTTTCTTCTGATCACTGTTGTTCAAAATGAAAGGTTTTCTTTTCTCAGAAAAGAAATGTAGAGTAATTTAGAGGTATCAAATTAACATTCCTCTGACTACTTCACACTTTTACCGCTAAACGCCAACCCTGAGGAATTCTATTCATTGATTACAGGGGTGGTGACCACCATTTTGAATGGTGTATCGAGAGCACCTCTATCACATTCCTTATCATCCAAATAGCTCACAGACTTGACCCAAAGATCTGAACGAAACCCAGATGAGTTAGTCTGCTCTTACTACAATATAATGATCTCCTAACTGCTTTGTCCATAATCCAATTATTTGTTGCTAGGAAATAAATAATTTGGTCAGGATGCAGGCTCTATTTTTGGTAGTATGTGGAAAAGGGTGCTGCAGATTGCCGTAAGCAGTTTTTGGAAATGCAATCCCATATGCTTTATTTTTGAAGGTTGGGAAGTAAAATCAAGAGTTAAATTGTTGTTTGGTACAGTGGATATTTGATGGAAGTATTTCTGATTTATCGGTATTTAGCATATATCCTGACCGGTTAGGAAAAACTGAAACTTGTTCCATGAATGATGGGATGAATTGTGATGGACTGGAGCAACCCATTAGGATATTGTCTGCATAAACAGATAATTTACTGTTGTGTTTACCAAGGTGAAGGATGTAAATGTTGGTATCTTGTGGATCTTTAGTCAGGAAAGGTTCCAGTGAAATGAATAAGACAGAGTACTAGGGGCAACCTTGACGTATCTTGACATACTCCTCGAAATAAGGGGAAATGATAAGACATGATGCCATTAACAAAAGTGGTAGCTTTGGAACCAGTGTAAAGTTAAACAAGTAAGATGCAAAATTTTGAGGGGAAACCAATCCACTTTAATGCAAATCCTGTTGATTGCTTTCTCGGCATCCAAGGTAATAGAGGCTAAAGGATAATCTAGAGTAGGAGCATTACCAAGTAAGATGAAGAAAATACAGGCATTATCAGAAAGTATTTTGAATTTGACAAAGTCAGATTGTTCTGGACCAATAGGGTCACGGACAATCGGGTCGATACACATGGTTAGTATTTTCAGAAGAATCTTATAATCCATTTTAACTCAGGTTATGGGTCAGTAGTTTTAAAAATATTTCTGGTCTTTATATTAGTTTGGATTAAACAAATCATCACTACCTGAAAAGTACCTTGAGAGGCATCTTGTGTAAAGAAAAACATGAATAAAAGTAGAAGGCATGGGAGACGTATCTTCCCAAAGTGGGAATAGAAATCAGTGGTAAAACCGTCTGTTCCAGGGGCTTTTTTCTTTATTATAAGAGCTACTGCATTAATGATGTCAGTCAACATGATATCCCTCTATAAAGATGTAAAATCAGCAAAAGGGGCAAAAGGTGAATCAATATTTTGGAAGAAAGTAGATATGTCTGATGGAAAAGGGTTTGTCTTTGGAGTGTATAAATGTATATAAAACATTTATTTAGGACATCTTTATCTCTAAGAAGTACATCTTCATTGCCAATAATTCAAGAATCAATTTTTAAGCACACTTTTTAAACTTTTAAGTACGTGACAAGTAGTTTCCCCATCTTATTTTGATCTCCGTAGTAGTGGGCTCTGCTTTGCGTAAACAAGTAGAAGCAGCAGGGTTGATAATTTTAATTTAAACTTTGATTAGTTCCTGTAGTGAGACTTCATTTATTGAATGATAGAATGAATATTTAGGTTTTTTAATGTTATCGAGTTTTTGATTGGGTTTCCATAAGTTCTTTTTGTTATACATAATTGATCATGAAATCATGAGCTGTTGCATTGAAAGAATCTCAAATCATTTGAAAAGAAGACCCTTTTGTGCTATTACTAGTGGAAGATTCTTCATTCAATCAGTATTTGTGAAGCACGGCTACTCACCCGTGAGGGTCTCAAGGAGCTGGAGGGAAGGGGAGGGTCTCATCCGAAGAGCCACGTCTTGAGGTTCTTCCTGAAGATGATGAGTCATGGGCTTTGTCTGAGGTGCAGGGGGAGGTTGTTACAGCTCTTAGCTGCAGTGTAGATAAAAGATCGTCCTCCGGTGGTGGTTTTGCAGATGCAAAGGACTGCAGCCAGGGCCATCTAGGTGGAGTGGAGGGATTGGGTGGTGGTGTGGAAGGAGACTTGATGGTTCAGATAGGCTGGTCCTGCATTGCGTATGGCCTTGTACTTGTGGGTGAGAAGCTTGAAGGTGATTTGCTTCTCGACAGGTAGCCAGTGGAGGGTCCTCAGGTATTGGGCGATGTGTTCTCGGTGAGGAAAGTCCAGAATGATTCTGGTGGCGGGGTTCTGGATGAGTTGAAGCTTTTTGAAGTTCCTAGTTGAGGTGCCAGTGTGGAGGGTTTGCCGTAGTCGAGCTTGCTCATGACTTAGGCGTGGATGACTGTCCTGCAACAATCTGCTGGGATACATCTGAAGATCTTCTGGACTTTGGGGAGTGTTTGCCAACAGGAGGAGGCAACAGTGTTCACCAGGCCGGTCATGGATAGGGAGAAGACGAAGATGATTCCTAAGTTGCGGGCATACTTGGTCAGTGCAGAGAGGGTGCTGAGGGATGTGGGCCACCATGAGTCATCCCAAGCTGAGGTGGCATTTCCAAAGATGATGAGCTCCATCTTGTCGGAGTTGAGCTTGAGGCAGCTTTCTCTCATCCAGGTGGTGATGGCTTCCATTCCTGCGTGAAAGTTCCTTTTGGCCGTGTCCTGGTCTTCGGTGAGGGATATGATGAGTTGTGTGTCATCAGCATATGACACGATGTTCACACCGTGGCTTCTGACGATGGCAGCAAGGGCGGCCATGTATACATTGACCAGTGTGGGTCTCAGTGAGGATCCTTGGGGGACTCCGCAGTTGACTCCTGTGGGTCTGGAGGTGTAGGGCAGGAGTCTGACCCTCTGCATCCTCCCGGAGAGGAAGGAGTTCATCCATTCCAGGTCTCTTCCGAGGATTCTCATGTCGTGAAGTCTGGAGCGCAGAGTGCTGTGGGAGACCATGTCGAAAGCGGATGAGAGGTCGAGGAGTATGGGCACTGCAGTGTGGTTGCGGTCTAGGAGTAATTGGATGTCGTTGGTGGCTGCCAGGAGTGCTGTCTCCATGTTGTGATTGAATCCGGACTGGGAGCTGTCCAGGGAGTAGTTGGCCTCGATGAAAAGTTGTGTGTTGATTGCTTTCTGTAGTACTTTGATGGGGTAGGGTAGCAGTGAGATTTGCCAGAAATTCTTTATTTCTGATTGGTCGGCTAAAGGTTTCTTCCAGAAAGGGCACACTTTGGAGAGTTTCCAGTCCTCAGGGAAGGTGCCCATGCTAATGGAGCAGTTGATTGCGTTATGAAGCTCGAGCCGATGTGCTAGCTCTGATATATCTGTGGTGTGGGCAGAGGTCCAAGGGGGCTCCGGAGTGGGGGTTGCTCATGATGTAGACTGTTTCCTCTGTGGTGAGTGTGGACCAGTCATGGATGGTCTGGGTGGGTTCTGGGGGATGGGTCAGTTGCAGGTTCCCGTGCCAGGTGACAGTAAGCTGTAGTAGATGTCCTGGATCTTGTTGTGGAAAAAGGAGGTGACTTTGTCGCAGAGGTCCTGTGACAGGGGATGTGGGTGGCTTCGGAAGGGGATCTGTGAACTCGTTGATGACTGAGAAGAGTTCCTTTGAGTTGGGTGCGGAGGAGTTGATGTGCTCCCAGAGTAGGTCCTTCCTTGCGTTCTTCATTTTTCATTTGTGAGCGGCGGTTGCGGCTCTGAATGAGGTGCGGGTACGCTTTTATTCTTGGAGTTTGGTAGTGAACCAGCTGGTCTTCTTAGGTACTCGTTTGGCTGATATAAGCCAGAGAGGGGCTAGAGTGTTAGTGCATTCGGTGATCCATGCATTGAGATTGAGCGCTGTTGTGTTGGCGTCATCTGAGAGGCCTGCTATAGTGGTGACTTATAAGTCACCTGGTGCAGTGAAAAGTGGCAGTGACAGGGCGCTTGCTCCATTTTATGTAGGCTGCAATGGCAGTCCTGCAGAACCCTTTGCTTGGGCTCCCTATGGGTGGCACAATATATGCTGCAGCCCATAGGGATCCCCTGGAATTCCCAATGCCCTGAGTAGCTAGGTACCATATACTAGTACCAATGTGCCAAATGCGGGATGAAATACAGAGTTCTGGAAGAGAGAGCATAATCACTGGGGTCCTGGTTAGTAGGATCCCAGTGAACACAGTCAAACACACAGACATCAGGGAGAAAAAAGGGGTGACCATACCAAGAAAGGGGGTACTTTACTACAGAGCCTGTGTGGCATTGTTTTTTTATTGCTACCAGGGAAGTGAGGCATTTGTTCTCTACTGCTAGGACGGGGGGTTGAGGCATTGGTTCCTTACGGTTGCAGGGCAGGTGATGCTGTGTTGGTGGTGAGGCATCACTTCCTTACAATCTAGCGGGTTCGATGTATCCAGCATGTCTAGATGTGAGGCATCAACCTCGTAGTGTCACAATCACACCATGGGGCCACAGGTGATGTGACTAAGTCAAGTGTTATGGAAATCGATAATGTGGCACTCAGAACTCATGCTGTGGCGGAACTTCAGCAATGCTGCTGCTGTGTCGGGCCTGCATCATTGGTCGCGGTTGTTGCTCTCAGCGGGGAGCACAGCTCTGGTGCTAGCAGACAGAGGCACCAGTTCCAAAGTCACTCTGGAGTCAATGTACTTGGGCTCTTCTTGGTTATACCAGAGCTAACTCCGAAGGGCCCAGGAACTGGATTTTGCATAACTTGGTGAGTCAGGACTCTCAGCGAGAGAGCCCAGGTGCTGGCAGATGAAATCTCTGAAGTCCCTGAGACTCCTGAGAGGAGGCAAGCTCAGCCCAAGTCCTTGAAGAACATCTGTAAGCAGGATGCAGAAAGCAAAGCCCAGTCCTTTCACTCCCAGGACAGAAGCACCAAGCAGCAGGCCAACACAGCAAAGCACCACGCAGAGGTGCAGTCCCTCCTACAGCACCTAGCTGTTCTTCCTGGCAGAATGTCCTTAGTTCAGGAGGATTCTAACTTTGTGGGGATTGGGGGTTCAGTACTTATGCCCATTTCCGTCTCTGAAGTGGACAAACTTCAAAGAAAAGTCTTTGTAGTTTGCAAGACCTTGCCTTTCTCTTCCCTAGCCCCAGACACACTCATGGGAGTTGGAGTCTGCTTTGTGCGATGGCAGGCACATCCCTATTTAGATGCAAGTGTTAGCTCCTCCCACAACTCCAGCTCAGAAAGAACCATCAGGAAATGCAGGGCACACTTCACAAACAACCAAACTGTCATCCAGACCCAGACGTATATTCCAATTATAGGCAGAGGTACAGCATGGTTTAGCAGGAAAATGCCCACTTTCTAAAAATTTAATTTTCAAACTTATACCTCAGAAACCAGCTTCTCATGCTTCAGTTTGAGCGTTTCCAGCTCTATTTGGAGCCTCTGGGTGTCCTCCAGCTCCTCTGGGGTCAGACCTCTTGTGGAAATACTGCTGCTTTCCCTGGAAGATGACTTTCTCCTCGGCAGATCCTGATTCTCCACAAAATTATCCTGCAGGTTTTGCTAAATTTACTAAAAGATGTATTTTAAATTGTGAGTTCATAGACCCCCAAATTCCATATCTCTATCTGCTCCCGATGAGAAATTGCACTTAAAAGACATTTCAAGGCAATCCCCATTTTACCCTCTGGGAGAGATAGTCCTTGGAATAGTGAAAAATGATTTTAGCAGTATTTTACCCTCAGGACATGTAAAACACACCAATACATGCCCTACCTTTTAAATACTCTGCACCCTGCCCATGGGACTGCCATGGGCCTACTCTAGGGGTGATTTACCTGTAGTAAAAGGGAAGGGTTGGGCCTGCAAAGCAAGTGCACTTGCCAGGTTGAAATGGCAGTTTAACACTACACTCACAGACACTGCAGTGGCAGGTCTGAAACATGTTTACAGGGTTACTAACGTGGGTGGTATAATCAGTGCTCCAGGTCCACTAGTAGCATTTGATTTACAGGCCTACTTTATAGGAACTTACAATTAAATCAAATATGCCAATCATGGATAAACCAATCACCGATACATTTTAGAAAGAGAGCATGTGCACATTAGTACTGGTTAGCGGTGGTAAAGTGCCCAGCAGTGGTAAATTGCCCAGAGTTCTAAAGCCAACAAACATGAAATTTAGCACAAGATCCAAACAGGAGGTTCAGAAGGTCTTACATCTGCTATCAAGGAGGCTTGTTTCATTGTTTTATTAATTAGCATTCGCAGCATTGATGGGAAACAGCGGCATCCCACAGTTTCTCAGGGCCTAAGATCTTTATTGAATCCTGAAGGTAATTTCTTGCAGGACAGACTTCCCTGGTGGCTAGTTCAGCCCATAAATTGTAATTTAAGGAGTCTGTCTGGGCTCCATTTACCTTATGCAACCACTTGGTATATATCGTTCTTCGCACCAGCTCTGGCTTCTGCAGACCAAACTAGAGGCTAATTTGTGCAAGCAATCTGAACCTGGGAAGACTGAAGATCCTTCTATAAGCTCCCACTACAATGCTATCTGAGATGGATGCATCTCTGCCTCTCATTTACTCGCTCCCATAGGTAACTGTTGGGACCAGTTTAGCCGAATTACCAGAAGAAGTGGAGTGAGGTTGGAGCTGGCTTTTGAGTTTTTTAAGTTTTTGGAGATTAATGTTAATGCAGTCCCTTCCACATCAGGGCCTACTTTTGTTGTGCAAAAGAGACTTTCCTGTCCTTTATCACCCACAAGTATTTACACTTGTTGACTCTCCAGCCACTGGTTGGCTAGAAAGCAGCTATGTGCCCTCCTGAGCTGATTGGAGTTCACAACCATGATCTTCGCTTTGTTCCAAGTATATCTGATTGGCGCTTAATATATGATGTAAGGCTGACTGGAGTTGACTTCTGAGAACCAGGTCATCTGAAAATAATAGGTTTGAGAGAATAATACCACCCACTTTTGTTGAGCGGAAATTGCAGTAATTGAGCCTTGAGGTTAGGTCACCCATGAATAGATTAAACAGAGCGGGGGCTAAACACAACCTTGCATTATTCATTTAGAGGTTGGGATACATCTCAAGAGGTGAGTGCCAGACTCCAGCTTAACTTTCAACCAGGTGTTTGTGTGTAGCTAGATCAATAGTTTCAAAAGGTCAGTGGGATCTTCCAAATATACAATTTGTTCCACAAATTGACTCCATCTATATGGTTAGAGGCTGCTTGGTACCCTATAAAACAGAGGAACAGTGGTGTCTTTGTCCCCTTTTTGGCATCAGTCAGTAAGGAGATAGTAAGGATGTTGGTGGCAGTACCTGTCAGCTTGCAGAAACCAGTCAGATTTCGAGGGATCACAGCATTATTGTTTGCTCATTAGGTTAGCTACCCAAAAATGACCCTGGCAAAGTACATGACTTCATTATCGATAAGGGTCACAAGTCTGTAATGTTTAGGATTGTTCTTATTGCTATGCTTCTAGATAGGCAAAATGGCTGAGCCCCTCCAAGAGGCACAGTTTTCTTAATGATTTATTTATAGCATTTTTAGAAACTTTGATTTGCCTTTGCTGGGCATCAGTGTCTCTCACAATTGCCTTTGTAAAGCCCTCACAGGCCACCAATAGATCTCTACCTGTGTCTTCTCATTCTATTAGCAAGGTTTTTGCCGATCTCATAAGTTTGACAAGTGATCTGCTTTAACATTTGATTCTTTTATTGTGTACGAATAGAACCAATGGCTTCTACTTGTTGAGCTGCTGTTATTGGACTTACATTGGGAATGATTCCTGTTGGATGATGGTCACCGTTGTCTCTGCCACCTACTTAAAATGCTATTATTGCTTGGAAAAGTAGAAAACTTGCAAATGTATAATCTATTGTTGTGCTGGCCATGGCTGAATGGAAAGTCACTTCTGGAGGTTGATCCTCGCTGAATGAAGCTAAGATGTTCCAGTTCCCACAGTAGCTTTTTTTCATTTGTTTCTTGCAACAGGATGTTCCTTTGAAAGAATTGATTTGCCAAGAGCTCATCATCATTGTTGGACCCAAGTAAGAGCATGTTGAAGTCTCTAATCATGATGAAGTCTGATAAAGACTATGGTGGTCATTCCGACCTAGGCGGGCGGCGGTTGCCGCCCGCCCGTCGGAAGCCGCCTGAATACCGCCCCGCGGTCAATAGACCGCGAGGGGTATTCTGACTTTCCCGCTGGGCCGGCGGGCGATCTGATTCAGATCTCCCGCCGGCCCAGCGGGAAAGCGCCTTCCACAAGGAAGCCGGCTCGGAATCGAGCCGGCGGAGTGGAAGGCGTGCGACGGGTGCAGCAGCACCCGTCGCGCTTTTCAGTGTCTGCATCGCAGACACTGAAAAGCCTAGTTGGGCCCTGTTAGGGGGCCCCTGCAGTGCCCATGCCGTGGGCATGGGCACTGCAGGGGCCCCCAGGGGCCCCAAGACGCCCGTTCCCGCCGGCCAGGTTCTGGCGGTAAGAACCGCCAGAGCCAGGCCGGCGGGAAGGGGGTCGGAATCCCCATGGCGGCGCAGCATGGAGGATTCCCCAGGGCAGCGGGAAACTGGCGGGAGACCGCCAGTTTTCCCTGTCTGACCGCGGCGTTAGCGCCGCGGTCAGAATGCCCTTAGGGGCACCGCCGGCCTGTCGGCGGTGCTCCCGCGCCCGTTGGCCCTGGCGGATTGTGTTCAGGGTTGTTTGGCACGCGGCAACATTACCGCGTGCCGAACCTATGTAGTGTGCTGCCGGCTGTCGCGTTCTCCCGTGCTCTCGAGCGTGAGAGAAACGGTTGAGAAAGCTGCGAGGCCGGAGGACGTGACAGCGACGGTCTTTGATTTTTAAGGAAATAAATTTATGAAAATCTTCACATCGTCTCCTACCTTCATTACAACATCGATTTGGCGACGAGGGAGCCATTGGACCGCTGCTAAGCACCCACGCATTAGTGTTCAGTTTTTTTCTCTCCAGGAAGCATAAGGTATTTTGGAGGCAGGCTGGAGGAGGATCGTGTGACTACTTGGCAGCAGACAACTAGAATGGGACTCTGCAGTTACTTTGGTTGGCAATTTTGAGCACCATTTTGAAGGTAGTTGTTGTCAATGCTACACTGGGGCACAGTATTGAGAATAACAGCTCTTGTCTTCTCAATACCTGGATGCTTGCTGTCTCCAATTAATTCAATACATTGCCCCTCGCATAGCACGCCTCACCACAAAACTGTTACAGTATGATTTTCATGTCAGATACATTCCAGGAAAAGATAATTTCACAGCTGACTTTTTATCTCGTTTACCGGTTTGTGATGAAAGTACTGTTGATGTGGAGGATGATGTGGAGGATTGTTTTATAGCGGCTGTGGATGCTGATGAATCCAAAGTGTGCACGGAAACGGTATGGAAGATGGCTGAAACCAATGACGAGGTGCTATCCAGGGTTAAGCAGTATATAGTCAACGGTTGGCCTAAGGAAAGGAATTTGATTTCAGAGGTCCAACCGTATGCCAAGGTGTGTGATGAGTTATCAATTGAGAATGGCATTGTGTTAAGGAACGATAAGTGTGTACCTCCGTGCGAGGTTAGACAAAAATTGGTGGACCATGCACATGATGGGCACCTTGGTAGCACCATGACAAAAAGACGGATCAGGGCGCTCTATTGGTGGCCTTCTATGGATAAAGATGTAGAAAGGGCAGTTCATGGATGTGTTGTGTGCAATTGTGCCGAAAAAGGGTTGAAGATTGTGAAGCCACCATTACAACCCATACCTTTACCAGATAAGGCTTGGTGTAAAGTAGGTGTTGATATGGTTGGGCCTTTCAATTTTCTCCCTAGTCACAAGCATTATGCCTTTGTACTGATGGATTACTTTAGTAAGTGGCCAGAAGTGCGGTTTTTCGCTAAGCCTTCGGCAAGTTCTGCCATTCAGTTCCTCAAAGAGATCTTTTGGAGGGAGGGTTTTCCAGAATATTTAGTCTCGGATAATGGTGTACAGTTTGTGAGCAATGAGATGGAAACCTTTCTAAGAGAGTCTGGTGTGAAACATTTGAAGAGTTCTCTGTACCATCCTCAAACGAATGGTTTAGTCGAAAGAATGAACAGAGTGGTTGTGGAATGCATAAAGTGGGCTAAAGCAAGTAGATTGGATGTGGAAGAAGCTGTGAATTCGATGTTGTGGTTTTATCGTACCACACCACAATAAGTGACAAAAATCTCCTCATTTGAACTTTTGAAAGGTAGGCGTAGTACGTCAAAACTTTTCCCGGCTTGGTTAGCCAGGATCGTGTCGGGTAAATTTCCGGATGCAGTGGACAGGGATATAGTTAGGGATGAGGTAAAGAAATATCAGGATAGGATGAAAGCTAGGTATGACCAGAAAAATTCTACAAAAGAATGCTCTATTCAACCAGGTGATGTTGTGCGCATTAAGCTACAGACCTTTGTGAGGAAAGGGGATGCCTGTTATGGAAGTCCAGTTACTGTGAGGAAAGTGTGTGGTAATGCTAGTATGGTTGAGGGTAGTCAGTGGTGGAATGTGAGTAAATCTGTGAAGGTGAATGACGACAGTGACTGTGGTATGAGACGGGGTAGTAGAGCAGTAGCTGAGGGCATGGTTCAGGAACGATCAGAGCCAAACACTAAGTTGGGAGCTCCCCAAACACTTAGAAGATCTGTTCAAATGTGAGATGGGTGCCGCTCAAACTTAGGGAATCTCATGGTTGTTAGCAGGAAATCTACTTGTTGTTATTGTTACATTCGCCAACATTATTTAGTTGTTTATTGTTATGTTGTTTATCTTTTAGGTTGGGGTGTGTAGATAAAAAAAATAAATAAAAAAAAAATAAAGGGAGATATTATGTTGTGTTCGAGCGCGAGAGAAACGGTTGGGAAAGCTGCGAGGCCGGAGGACGTGACAGCGGCGGTCTTTGATTTTTAAGGAAATAAATTTATGTAAATCTTCACATCGTCTCCTACCTTCAATACAACAGACTCCTCTTCCATAAGCCTGGTGACCTCACATTTTAACCAAGTTCACCCTTCTTCCTGATGCTTTGGGTGCAGGTATACATTTATAACGACTATTAATGTTTCTTTGTGGTCTTGATTAGCTGTTGCTCTGAGGGCTTGTAGGGAGTTAGCTGAGAGGTCCGAGAGGTGTAGCTCTTTGACCTTGTTAATGCTTGCAAATGAAGTGTATATGGTGCGTCCACCTTGTAAGTGGCCAAACTTTAAGGCTTTGAGGGTGGGGGTGGTGGTGAACACTGAACCACTGTAGATGCAATGGCTGATCCAGCCATGTCTGCTGTAGGGCAATAAGCTCTAAAGAGTGAAAGCATAATAACAGTTCTTGTTCCAGGATTTTATTTCTCAATCCGTTAATGTTTCATAAGCATAAGCTCCTTTTCTGGACTTGGCCATGATTTTTTCACTGTCGTTGACTTGTGTTCTGAACATTTATAGAACTGGGAAGCTAGGACCAGTCTGTTGTTTTTACCCTTCCAGGTGGCAGTGGTACCGCCTTTTGAGCAGTCAATGTCAGTGTGAGCGTGAGTGAGGGGAATGTTCTCAATTATGTCTCCCAATGGGTTCTTCATGATGTTTGGGGCTTTACAAGCAGTAGCTCGGGATAGCCCAGATTATAATAATGTGTCAGCTTAATTCCCCACTGTCGGAGCTGCACTTGTAAATCAAGAATTCTTCTTGCAATGCCCATGTTTGGCCACATTGCCCTTGTCTTCTCAATACCTGGATGCTTGCTGTCTCCAATGAATTCAATACATTACAAGTTGGATGATCTGAAGTCCTCCAGGCCATTGTTTACCCTGTTTAGAATATCACTATAGCCTTTAGACTGATATTATGCAGTAAAAGAGTCAAACTGTTCTCCACATGATCTGGCTGTTGGCTACCTATCTTTACATGTGTACTGGCCGGGGTTGGGTTTAGTGGGAGCATTGCCAAAAACTGATTCAAATTAGAGTAGAATTCATAGTCCAACTGGTAAGGCTGAGGATGTTACATTCCCTGATTTGTCTGGATTCTTTATTTTATGTGTCTACTCTTGTTGATTCTTTATTTGGAGCTCGGTCTACTCTCTTAATGTGCCAATTTTGGAGTTGGTGAACCACATTGTTTGTCAAAGGTTGAGTCACAAACCACTGTGAACCGCATCATCTCCCCACGGTGAGGCGGTTTACTCTGCATGGTTCCCACTGCATCAGTGCGCGTGATAGCATCCTCAAATGTTTATATATCCAAACCTTGTGAGTTCTGCAGTTCCCCTATATTGAAGATTGGACTGCCCTTTAGTATTTAAATCTTCCACGCTAGTTCCCAAGACAATGTTGCGTGGGGTGTTATTGACCCACTTGGTTGCCACATTTGTGGGTTGTTGATTGAGGATGTGTCTTGATTGAGTTGCAGAGCCCAGCCGAAAATAGGCTGGAGTGTGAGTCTTCTGTTTCCGGCCCTTCCTTCTTTGTTTCTGTCACAACCTTTGGCCACTGCTCTGCCATTGGAAGTATAGCTGAAGATGAACTGGATTGGTTGGTAAATATTAATCCCCAGGGAGAGGCCATTGACAGCATCCTGCTATCTCAATTGGCCCTAAGTGGTTATGAGAGTTTATGCCTTGCTGTTTTCTTTCCTCTGTTCATGTCTTTGTTGCTTAGGCTTTCTGACAGAATGAACAAGTGTCCAACTAGAATGTCTTGCTCATTGTGCCTAAAACCATTCTGTCTGTTGCAACATGAAATTCAGTTGTCTAGTTTAGGTCAACCAGGAGGTCACCCAGAATCAATGGCAGGTTTGCTCGTTTTTCCACACCTGGTGCACAAGATCAGCTTGAAAGCAGAGACTGTGTGTCATTCTGAGCTCTGTTGATAAGATTATTTAGATCCCCCTTCTTCTTGTTGATATTTGAGATGGAGATGGCTACGGTGTTTAGTAGCAAGAGTTATATGTCCATCTTGTCTGATTAATAGCGCATTTACTAAAAGCTGATGTTCAACAATGAAGCCCAGACATTGTCAGCACTGTTTCAGTTTCCTATTCCTGTTTACTTATAGTAGAAGGATGTTTTACTTCCAGTTGAGCATTGGATGAATATGAGGCTACTAAATCCTCCCACATTCGGGATGTGAGGTAAGATGCATCACAATGTTGTTCCTGAATTTCTTATGCCTATGAGGTGGCACTGCAGCTAGGTGGACTAATGACAGGGCTGAAATGAGCTTGAATGGAATACTGGGCACGTCCAGCTCTATGTCGGGTGTCTTCAGTAGGGGTCCTACTCACATGATGTGTGAGAGATTTGGAGGAGTTTCCTTTTCCTGTGGGCTGTTCCTCCATATACCGGGGGCTCCCATCTCTTGAGATATTTTGCCCAGAGGAGTGTGTAGTAGATTGGCCACTGTGACTCTCCACAAGGGGAGATGTTGGAATCTCCTCTGATGAGGTGATTGTCTGTTCCCCGCTCCTACTGTTGGATGAGAATTCAGTCAACTTCTCTCACCTTCATCCATGTGACCTTCCTCTGTTTCCTCTATTTTGATTCTATCCTCCTGCCGTGAGGCCACCCCTCTTCAATTATTTTTGCCTGCTAAGGCTAACTTTGGTTTTCCAGGTTCCCACTCAGGCAGCCCCAGAGTAGCTTCCAGGTCCCCTATGCTCTCCATAGTGTGAATTATTACAGTGGACTGTAGTGGTGAGGGGAATCTGTCAATCCCATCATTGTTGGAGCACAAAACTGTGCTGGCATCTTATTGGAAGGTGAATTGGGAGTAGATCTTTGTCAGATGGCTTCGTGTTATGGGCATTGAGGCAATTTCTGACTTTGGCCTTCATTATGAACATGACGGTAAACACTGCACCGCCGGAGGTGGCGGTAACAACCACCAACAGACGTGCGGTCCGACAGCAGAGCCCGCCCACAGGCCGACGGAAAGGCCCTACCCGCCCATCAAATAATGAAGCACTAGACCGCCGTCAGTTCCGGGGTGGGAACCACCGCCACGCAAAGCCAGGCGGAAACAAACCAAATATAAGGAAACACTCACCGGAGGCTCACACAACATGCTGAAGCAGACATGGAGAGAGAGAGTTGCAGATCATGCCAGCCCTGCTCCTTGCCATATACCTCCATGACCGAGACCACAGACGGAGACGACAATGGTAAGTCCCGCAACCTACTAAACAAGGGAAGAAAGGTTACAGTTACATACCCACCCACTCCACCCACCCTGCAACGCTCCCACAACCCTTCACAGCAGCACAAGCCATACACCCCACAGCAAGAGGGACTTACCCGACACAAGGCATTTCTAACCTGCCCAAAGTACATACATGTGGCCAACACCCCCAAACAATAAAATGAGAGACCACGGATCCAGAGTGTGCCTTAAATAACACAGGCCACACATCAACTTTTATTCTGCTCACTGAGCAACAGAAGTGCATATAAGGCCAATGACCCGTCCATAGTTAAAGAGGTCCGATGGCCACCATGGCCCCAACATGACTCCCACAAGAGCAACAGTACTCCACCTCATAGGGGCAACAATGGGGCATCCAGGCACCTCAGGGAACAGGGGCAGGGGGTGGGAACTTACTACTGGGAGGGGAGCTTAGATTTATGTTTGGAAGGTGGAGGGGGCTTGGGTTTTGTGACAGCAGCTGGTGGAGTGGACTTGGGCTGGGGTGCGGCAGATGTTCCTGGGCCAGCACGGGGTCTCTTCCTCACAGGGGTGGTAGCACGGGAATGGGAAGGGCGGACAAGGGCGGGCTATGATGTGGGAGTAGTGGACAGGGCAAGGAGGTGGGCACGTTTAGGGACGAGACAGGATGAGCCAGTGGGTTCAAACAGGTCTACACAGGATTGGAAAAGTTTTTTAGGTGCAATTGGGGTGGACCAGGAGGAAGGCTTGGGAGTGGAGGTAGAGGGAGTGGTCATGACAGGTGTAGGTGTGCGTGATATGGGTGCAGGTGACTGGACAGTATGCTGAGGTGGATGTGTGATGGGTGAGTGTTTTGGTGCATTTTAGTGTCTTGGGAGGAGAGGGGGTGGACACAGTGGGACAAGACAGGCTTCCAGTGTCAATGGATGTTGTCTGGGTGTCTGCAAGTCTGGTGAGTGTGCTGCATGTGTCAATGAAAGTCGTTGTGGTGAATGCAGGTGTGGTGTCTGGGGTGCATGAATGGATGTTTGCTATTGTGGGGACTGCAGGAATAGGGTCAGCAACATTGAATGAGGGTGCAGTGTCTGTGGGTGTGCATGTACAGGGGACAGACAGGGAGGCGGAAGAGGTGGACACACTGGGGGAAGTGGATGTTGGTGTGTGTGCATGTGTATGTTGGCTGTGTGTATGGCTGTGGTGGGAGGTGTGGTGCTTGTGTTTTGAAGCGTGCTTTTTATTTGTTGAGGTGTGTGCCTGCGTGTCAAAATGTATGCTTTGGACAGGTGAAGGGAGTGGGGTGCTGGAAGGGGTAGATGTGGTTGGAGGGGGGGACAGAATGACCAGGGACAATGGCTGCCATCAAAGAGGAGGCCAGAGCCTGAAAAGATCTCTGTAGGCTAGACAGGGCACTGTGAATGCCATCCAGATAGGCATTGGCATTGGCGATGGTTGTCTGCCCTACAGAGATGGTCCTCAGGAGGTCAATAGCCTCCTCCATGAGGGCAGCAGGGCTGATTGGGCCAGGGGATGAGGTGCCTGGGGCGAAGGAGACGCCCACCCTTCTGGGTGAGCAGGCACGGGCAACTCAGTGGGGAGGGCGGTGATGGTGTGGGGATAGCGGAAAATGACACAGTAGGGGTGGGCCCACTAGGGTCCACCACCACCAGTGAGCTCCCATCGGAGGAGGTATTGGAGTCACTACCTCCAGTTGTAGTTGCCTCCCCCGTGGAACTTCCGTCACCCTCCTACCCACTGGTCCCCTTGGAGTCGGACAACTCTGCCTCCGAGGATCCGTTGGCCGCTGCCTCCCCTCTCGCCGGTGCCTCAGCTCCCTCACCAGATGATGCTGATGTACACAGACAGCACAAGAGAACAGGGATGGAGAGAGAAAACAGGAAAGACACTTGTAAATAGCTGAACGGAAGTACAGAACTGGTTCACACATACACCCACCCTGAAAATATTCCACCAGGCAGCACCTATCGCTATACACATGGCTATGCCCCTGACTAGTGGCCAGAACCCTGCTTTACAGCCATTCCCCACAGCACTTAAGGACCTGACGTACTGCAGACTTGACCCTTATACCCCTACTCCCCACGGGGGCCATTATGTAGATGGATATCAGTCAGAGTCCTTGCCACTAGACAGGATAAATACAAACGCACACACACATCCATCAAGGAGCCAAAATATGGTATATGTACTCAACCCCTTGTGACTGCTGTGCAGAATTCAAGCGCCCATCCAGGTCCGGGTACACCACCGCCAGAATGCGTTGCATAAGGGGGGTCAGTGCCCTGTGGCACCCCTTCCTCGTTGGAAGGGCTTTCCCAGCTAGGCCTCACAGATCTTTCTCGCCCAGCGCCACAGGTCCTCCCACCTCTTCCTGCAGTGGGTGCTCTGCCGGTTGTAGACCCCCAGGGTCCACACCTCCTTGGGGATGGCATGCCAAAGTCCCCTCTTCTGGTGGGCTCTTACCTATAAGGGACACTAAAAAAAATTAACACTGAGGTCAGATAATGGCGAATAATATTGCTGGCTATACGTCCACTATGGGACGGACATTTCAAACAGCCTAACAGCACACACACATGCAGCATGTCAGGAACCTTGGACTATACAGTGTCACACATGCACACATGTATGCAGCCATCTACTACCATTACACACATCCATGCCCCCCAATCCTCCTTCCCACCTGTGCCTCTGGCCCACCGTAGAGCTTGGCGTACAGGGGCAGGACCCCATCCACAAGCTTCTCCAATTCCTCGTTGGTGAAGGCCGGGGTCCTTTCCCCTGCAACACATGCCATTTCCATGACCAGAGGCAGGATACAGCAGTACACTCAGTGGAGTACCTGCATGCACGAGATCCGGGAGTCAAGTGAAGATGGGGTGACGAGTTTGCGTACGCACTGTGGCGGTGTGCAGCACCGTCACCACTAGCGGCGATCATGATACGCTAAGAATGCCCATTGACAACCAAGTTAAACAATGAATTTGGGCACGGCGGTTAACACCGCCTTACGCTATTACGCTATTACGTCAACCGCTAGCGGTATGAGGTCACTTCCACCACAACACTTCTGGATTACAGAGGGCAGACATTTTGGCCTTAACTACGCAGTTGTTAAATCCTCATCAGCACAATGCAGGACAGTCCTGATATATCATTGTGGTCATGTTGCTGTAATGTCACACATACTAAGCATTTGTGTCGTCGACAATCATGCCAGCAGTGCTGAATGAGAAACTTTGGGGGTCATTCTGAACCCGGCGGTCAAGGACCGCCGGGGCCGGGGATGCGGGAGCACCGCCAACAGGCTGGCGGTGCCCCGCAGGGCATTCTGACCGCGGCGGTTTGGCCGCGGTCAGACCAGGAAAATCGGCGGTCTCCCGCCGGTTTTCCGCTGCCCTGGTAATCCCCCATGGCGGCGCAGCTTGCTGTGCCGCCATGGGGGATTCCGACCCCCTCACCGCCATCCTGTTCCTGGCGGTTCCGACCGCCAGGAACAGGATGGCGGTGAGGGGTGTCGTGGGGCCCCTGGGGGCCCCTGCAGTGCCCATGCCAATGGCATGTGCACTGCAGGGGCCCCCGTAAGAGGGCCCCACTTTGAATTCCAGTGTCTGCATTGCAGACACTGGAATTCGCGACGGGTGCCACTGCACCCGTCGCACATCCTCCACTCCGCCGGCTCCATTCGGAGCCGGCTTCCTCGTGGGGAGGGGTTTCCCGCTGGGCTGGCGGGCGGCCTTCTGGCGGTCGCCCGCCAGCCCAGCGGGAAAGCCAGAATGTCCTCCGCGGTCTTTTGACCGCGGAGCGGCCATATGGCGGTTCCTTCCAGGCGGGCGGCTCCCGCCGCCCGCCGGGGTCAGAATGACCCCCAATGTGTGCAGATGCATGTGTGTTTCTCACATGTGTTTTCAACTCCTCCTAGGTACAGACCCCTTGTGGCGAGGGAGGGCCCCATCAGTGTACAGACCACTTGTTGATTTGAGGACCATGGTGGAGTGTCACATCATTATCATAAACTTTGTGCATTGCTGGACCCAGCACTGAGACCAGCTAATTGGGATCTGCATGCCATCCCTACAGAATTACAGGTGCTCTCTGCACTCCATTTCCTGGCCACAGGCTTATTTCAAGTGACAGTGGGCATGGGTGCATGTTTTTCACAGCCAATGTTTAGCATCATACTGTCCAGATTCCTGAATGCATTTGTAAAACACCTGCAGTCCTATGTGAGGGTTCCCCAAAGTGCTGACCTCCCTGCCATCAAGTCAGACTTCTATGCCTTTGACAACATATCCCATGTGATAGGTGCCATCGATGGCACCCACATAGCTATCATCCCGCCAAGTGTCAGTGAACAGGTGTACAGAAACAGGAAAAACTTCATGAACATTCAATTGGTGTGTACTGCAGACCAGTACATCTCACATGTGAATGCCATGTTCCCTGGATCAGTCCATGATTCCTTTGTGCTAAGGAACAGTAGTGTGCCACACAAGATGGAACAACTACAAGAGGACAGAGGATGGATCATAGGTAGGTGTTTCTGACACTTATTGCCATATAGCAGACGGCCAGGCTGTCTGCCACTGAGGGTTGTCATTGACAGTCCTGTTTTGCCCCCTTTTTTAGGTGATTCTGGCTACCCCAACATGCGTTGGCTCCTGAAACCAGTGAGGAATCTTGGAACAGATGCAGAGAGGAATTACAATGAAGCCCATGGACGTACTAGGAGGGTGATAGAGCGCACAATAGGTCTTCCGAAGACTAGATTTTGTTGCCTACATATCTCAGGCGGTTCTCTGGCCTATGGGCCTGAAAAGGTGTGTAGAATAGTGGCCTGCTGCATGCTGCACAACGTAGCTGTGAGGAATTCTATCCCCCTCTTGGAGGAGGAGGAGGGTGCTGTATACCCAGAGCAGCTTCCTCAAAGAGGGGT
Organism: Pleurodeles waltl; assembly: GCF_031143425.1. Lineage (NCBI taxonomy): Eukaryota > Metazoa > Chordata > Amphibia > Caudata > Salamandridae > Pleurodeles > Pleurodeles waltl. Next base: position 1,451,622,326 of record NC_090444.1, on the reverse strand, counting down.
TGAGAGTGATGGTGATGATGAGGAGGGGAAAGATGTACATTCCGGGCCCCAACTTATACAACTCTACTTCCAGTAACTATGTGGGACTATTCGATGAGATTGCTCTCTGTGCAGCATACTGGCAGTGTGCCTTTTCATCTAGGGGGGTGTTGGGTCAAAAGTAATTGCCACTGTGACCAGCTCTGCATAGGACAGGTAAACATTATAGTATAATAGTTCAACACACCTGTAGGCACAACATATTATGCGTGTGGTGCATTTCTTGCTACTCAGATATTAATAAATGATTTATAAAACAGTTGCATCCATACTTCACTTTGTTTAAACATAATGACAGGGGACATGGTAATAGGTGAACTAGTGTTTTATTTGGTGATGGGATTACATTGTGCAGATTACAGTGATGGGAGTGAGCTAATAGTGGTTGTACAATATGGCAACATGGTCACAGCATTTGTTGGCAGTAGTGGTATGTTTGTCTATGTTTACAAGAGTTTGTTTTTGTTTTCACACAGTTTGGTCGTTGATTTAGTTGGACACTTGGAGGACAGTTCTTGCCAGAGTCACTTCTTTGAGGGGGCCTTGGTCTTGTTAGATATTCCAGTGCCATATCTGGGCCTGAGGGACTGTTTGGATGCCTGGTGTTGGGCTGTACGGGTTGAGATGTATGTCTCCTGTGTGTCCTGAGAGGGTGGAAAATGTCCAGTTGCTGCTGATGCTGTTGTTGTCCGGTCCGTAGCTTCGCCTGTAGTAGGGGCAAGGTATAGCAGCATACCTGCTATGGTGGCCATTGAGGCATTGCGCAGTTTCCACTGCTCCATGGCTTCTTGGTGATGTGCTAACTGCATCCTTTGACCCTGCTCCAGGGTGGATACTATCTGGGCCAATCAGTCCTGGGTATGGTGGTATGCTCCCAGGACCTCATAGATCATGTCCTGGGCTGCCGCATCCATCCTGTGGCCTCCCCCCTGGTACACTGATGCCCTCCCACTGGGCACAGCCCCCTGTGCATGTGTCCCTTGCACAGGTCTGGCGGTACCACATGTACTGGGGCCATCGTCTTCCTGCCTGTTGGTAGGGGGTGACTGTGGCCTTTGTCCATGTGTTCCACCAGTCTGTGTCCTGGATACACAGGTGTGGGGACAGTTGCCCTGGGCTGATGTTGTTGGCTGGGTGGTAGGGGTGTCACTGGTGACCTGGTTGGGCTGCTGGATGGTGACAGTCCAGGACTGTGTGAGGGGCCAGCATGATCGTCAATGTCCAGGGTTCCATCTCCAGTGTCCTGGGAGGTGCCTCTGTCTCCCTGTGGGGGACTGCCACTCTTTGTCCTGTCCTTCAGGGTGGCATGGGTGGTGGTGCCTGTTGGGGGGAAAGGACATGTCTGTTACAATTGAATGATCGGATGGGGTGCACAGAACTGGGCAGTTTTGTGCAGGTTTCCACACTTTGGGGCCATGCAGAGTGCTTTTGTGAGGTTTGCATTGCATTTTGCTTTGGATGTGGAGGTGCATTATGGGTGCTGTAGGCCATTGTGATTCCTTGCAGGGGTGAGTGGCTGTGCACAGGGTGGAAGGATGTAGGCCTGTTAGTGGGTTTGTGGGCATGCAGTGTGACTGGATGTAGAGATTGTGGCCTGGGTGGGGTAGTGGTCCTGGTGGGTGTTGGAGGGGTGAGGTGGTGCATGCATTACAGGTGTGATGGATATGGGGTAAATATAGACGGCTTATCTGAGTCCATTCCTCCAGTGAGTCCAGTGAGTCCCTCAGGGTGCAGGATGGACAGTACCTTCGCCTCCCAGTCAGTGTAGTCAGGTGGTGGGGATGGATGTCCTCCCCCAGTCTTCTGGATGGCAAAGTGGTGCCTGGATGCCATGCACCTGACCTTCCCATGCAGGTCGTTCCATCTCTTACGGATGTCGTCCCTGGTGCGGGGATTGTGTCGCACTGCATTGACCTTGTTGAATATTGTCTGCCATAGCTCCATCTTCCTGGAGATGGGTGTGTGCTGGACCTGTGCCCTGAATAATTGTGGCTTGACCTTCAGTACTTCATCCACCATGGTCTTTAGCTCCCTTTCTGTGAAGGGTGGGTGTTTGGGGGCTGCCATGGTGTGTGTTCTGAATGGTGTCTTGTGTGGATCTAGGTGAGGGTTGTAGGAAGGTAGCCTCTTTCTAGCATTGTTACCCCCACTTTTGGCCTGTTTGAGAGTATATGTCAGGGTGTTTTTACTGTCCTAGTGGGATCCTGCTAGCCAGGACCCCCGTGCTCATAGAGAAAACCCTATTTGTCAGTGTGTTTTATATGTCTCACTGGGACACTGATAGCCAGGGCCCCAGTGCTCATAGTTGTGGCCTGAATGTGTTCCCTGTGTGGTGCCTAACTGTGTCACTGAGGCTCTGCTAATCAGAACCTCAGTGCTTATGCTCTCTCTGCCTTTAGAATTGTCAATGCAGGCTAGTGACCATTTTTACCAATTCTGATTGGCACACTGGAACACCCTTATAATTCCCTAGTATATGGTACCTAGGTACCCAGGGTATTGGGGTTCCAGGGGATCCCTATGGGCTGCAGCATTTCTTTTGCCACCCATAGGGAGCTCAGACAATTCTTACACAGGACTGCCACTGCAGCCTGAGTGAAATTACATCCACGTTATTTCACAGCTATTTTACACTGTACTTAAGTAACTTATAAGTCACCTATATGTCTAACCCTCACTTAGTGAAGATTAGGTGCAAAGTTACTAAGTGGGAGGGCATCCCTGGCACTAGCCAAGGTGCCCCCACATAGTTCAGGGTCCTTTCCCCAGACTTTGTGAGTGCGGGGACACCATTACAACCGTGCACTACATATAGGTCAATACCTATATGTAGCTTCACAATGGTAACTCCGAATATGGCCATGTAACATCATGGAATTGTCCCCCCATGCCAAATCTGAAATTGGGATGCCAATCCCACGCATCCCCGGGGCTCCAGCATGGACCCTCAGTACTGCCAAACCAGCTCTCTGGGGTTTTCACTGCAGCTACCGCTGCTGCCAACCCACAGACAGGCTTCTGCCCTCCTGGGGTCTGGCAGCCCAGTCCAAGAAAGGCAGAAAAAAGGATTTCCTCTGAGAGAGGGTGTTACACCCTCTCTCTTTGGAAATAGGTGTTAAGGGCCTGAGAGGAGTAGCCTCTCGTGGCCTCTGGGAATGCTTTGAAGGGCACAGATGGTGCCCTCCTTGCAGAAACCCGTTTACACTGGTTCAGGGACCCCCAGCCCCTGCTCTGGCGTGAAACTGGACAAAGGGAAGGGGAGTGACCACTCCCCTGTCCATCACCACCCCAGGGGTAGTGCCCAGAGCTCCTCCAGTGTGTCCCAGACCTCTGCCATCAGAGGTGTGAGGGCACAATGGAGACCTCTGAGTGGCCAGTGCCACCAGGTGATGTCAGAGACCCCCTCCTGATAGGTGCTTACCTGACTAAGTGGTCAATCCTCCTCTGAGGGCTATTTAGGGTCTCTCCTGTGGGCTTCTCTTCAGATAACGACTTGCAAGAATTCACCAGAGTTCCTCTGCATCTCTCTCTTTGACTTCTGCCAAGTATCGACCGCTGACTGCTCCAGGACACTTGCAAACCGCAACAAAGTAGCAAGAAGACTACCAGTGAAATTGTAGTGCCTAATCCTGCAGGCTTTCTCAACTGTTTCCTGGTGGTGCAAGCTCTGGGAGCTGTCTGCCTTCACCCTGCACTGGGAGCCAAGAAGAAATCTCCTGTGGGTCGACAGAATCTTCCTCCTGCTAACGCAGGCACCAAATTTCTGCTTCATCGATCCTCTGGGTACCCTCTCATCGTGACAAGCATGGTCCCTGGAACGCTGCAGCTGGATCCAAGTGACCCCGACAGTCCAGTGGGCCATCTGTTCAAATGTGGTGGGGGTAAGTCCTTGCCTCCCCACGCCAGGCAGTAATCCTGTGTACTGCATGAACTGCAACTGCTAGGGCTTCTGTGCACTTTTGCAAGGAATCCTTTGTGCACAGCACAGCACAGGTCCCCAGCACTCTGTCCTGCATTGCTCAACTCGCTGAGTTGACCACCGGCTTCGTGGGACCCTCCTTTGTAGTGTTGACACGACTGCTGTGCTCGAGTACTTTTGTTGGCGCTGCCTGCTTCTGCATGAGCTTTTTGTATTGCTGAGCTCCCCCTCTGTCTCCTCCTCCAAGGGGCAACCTCCTGGTCCTTCCTGGGCCCGGTCAGCACCCATTTTCTTCAACCACGACCTTTGCAGCTAGCAAGGCTTGTTTGTGGTCTTTCTGCATTAAAACAACTCTGCATCCTCCACCATGCCGTGGGATATCTTCTGTGCAAAGGAGAAGTTCTTTGCATTTTCCGTTGTTGCAGAATCTTCAGCTTCTTCCACCCGGAGGCAGCCATTTTGCACCTTCATCCGGTGTTTAGTAGGCTCCTGCCCCCCCTGGACACTTTTGTGACTCTTGGACTTGATCCCCTTCCTTTGCAGGTCCTCAAGTCTAGGAATCCGTCTTCACTGCTTTGCAGTCAGTTGTGGTCTTTGCAGAATCTCCTATCACGACTTTAGTGTGTTTCAGGGGAAGTAGGGTAACTTTACTCCTACTTTTCAGGGTCTTGGGGTGGGGTATCTTGGACACCCTTAGTGTTTTCTTACACTCCCAGCGACCCTCTACACACTACACTAGGCCTGGAGTCCCTAAGTGGTTCGCATTCCACTTTCTTAGAATATGGTTTGTGTTGCCCCTAGGCCTTTTGCATCCCATTGTATTCTGCAGTGTTTGCCCTACCTTTGTGTCTGTTTACTTACCTGATTTTGGTTTGTTTGTATATTTTGTGTATTGTACTTACCTCCTAAGGGAGTATATCCTCTGAGATATTTTTGGCACATTGTCACTAAAATAAAGTACCTTTATTTCCAGTAACACTGAGTATTGTGATTGTTATGATATAGTGCTATATGATATGAGTGGTATAGTAGGAGCTTTGCATGTCCCCTAGTTCAGCCTAAGCTTCTCTGCTATAGCTACCTCTATCAGCCTAAGCTGCTAGAACACTACTAATCTACTAATAAGGGATAACTGGACCTGGCACAAGGTGTAAATACCATCAGGTACCCACTATAAGCCAGGCCAGCCTCCTACAAGGGTGCTGTTGTGTGGTTGGGTGTGTGAGTCATGTGATGTGGTGTTCACTGTCTGCCTGTAGTGTTGTCCATCTGGCTTCTCCTATTGGCAATTCAAAGGATTGTGGGGTGTGTCTATGAGTGTTTTATAGTGTTGTGGAGGTGTGTCAGGTGTGTGGGTTTCAAGCTTGCGAATATATGCATTTCTTACTGTTGGGTTCATTTGCCGCCCGTGGTGGTCTGTACCGCCAATGGTCATTCTGCTTCCACTGACCGCCGCAGTGATTTGTGCTTCATTATTTGGAGGGCGGGGTGTTTTTGTGCTTGGCGGTGGTGGGGTAGGAGGTCCAGCATTTCCGCCAACAATGTCCTGGCAGTGACTGGTGGCAGAGAGATTTTTGTCGGTTTCTGATTTTTGCATCATTATATGGCGGGTTTCATTTCACTGCCAATGGCGGTCTTCTGTTCACCGTCTCCACTGCAGTTGACCGTGTTTACCGCCGTGTTCATAATGAGGGCCTTTGTCTCTTTGTGCAATGTAGTGATTAAAGTATTGCCTTTGTTTGCCTTTTCAGTCTTAGTGCCTGCTGTATCCTGACACCACCTTTTCCTTTTGCTGGCCACTGGGGGGCCTTAAAGTCCTTCTATGCCAGATCTCATGGTCCTACCATTTCTGAGGTCAAGTTAGGTGGATAGGGTGCTGATGCTCTTAATACACTTGATGATCTGGGGGTCTCAAGGTGCACATGCTCTCCAGGATCACAGCCTCTCCCAAAAATGTTGCCTCACATTGGGCTGTGCTGATTTAAAGTTGTAGCTGTGCAAATTACTATTGTGGCACTACGGTTGCACTGTGATGGTGTTGTGGTATTGTGGGGCAGTTGAAGGCACTGCCTCTGTCAAGAAGGGGAGGTGGCCTCGGCCAGGAGAAGTGGGCCAGCAAGCCACACCACAACCTAATGTGGCCGCTTTTGCCACACACCTCCATCTCCCTGACTACGGGAGCCCTATTAGCAACCGTGCTGAGCCAAGACACTCACACAGCCATGAAAGCCCCCAGCCATCCATTGACAATGCTGGCAAAAAAAACAGGGAACCAACCAATGGTCAGCGGAAGAGCTGGTTGCCCGCTGATTCATGTCAAAGCAGTGCAGTTTGTAAGTTGGTAAGGCAGCAAATATCAGGTCAAGCGGACAGGCAGTAAGGCAGGCAGGTGAGCGGCTGGGGTTCAGTCTGGCAGCAGCTTCCTTGCGATGGCCTTGAGTTCTCAGTGGTGGTGCAGGACTTAAGGGAAATCTCAGGCTCCAGAAGAACACAGGTACTCTGGCAATGGCTTACCATGTTTGGCAGCTCCACATGAGTGCTTTTCAATTTCAGAAAATCAGTGACACAAATGACTTGATTGTGGAGTCCGTTATTGTATTCATAACTTGTAATAATATGTCTTCCTTATGAAGAAGCAATGTCCAAGATCTTTGTAAGAAATTGGGTTATTGGTTGGGTGGTGGAAGTCTTGCTCTGGTAACAACCACAATCCTTGTCAGGGTGAACCACAAAAGTTACTAAACTAAGCTATCCTTAATCTGTGGCATCTTGGCACAAAACCAATCCAGCTTAATTTAGAGGCAATGTTTGGTGAAAAATACTATTAAAAGCTCAAAGCTCCAGTTGTGGGCATCTGATCAAGCTAGATAGGGGAAAGTCACAAGTTCAGGATGACCTCAATAAAGCACGGGCCAGATGCAGGGACCAGGCTAATCCTGCTGAGAAAGTGACCCTCGTAGTTCAGTGCAAAGCATTCCATTCATGTTGGAGAGGCGCAAGGACAAGGCTGAAAGTCACAGACAGTCACAGGTGTATTATGAAGAGCAGGTTGGGAGTCACAGATGCATTGTGTGAAGAGCCAGTCAAGCATCTCAGACTGGCATTGCTTTAGCTTCACCTCATTCCAACTGTCCCTGCTATAGGGCAAAATGTGGGTCGTGTGTTGCCGGTTGTCACTGGCGATCACTGTTGAAGCAAAGAGCACGTCTCTCTGAATCTTTGTATTGGCAGTCCTTGTGGGCAGCAGATTCATGGCACAAACAGGCATGTTTGTCATTGCTAGAAGTCTAAACATCATGATTTTCTTCTTCAGGAGGAGTACAATCTGATGCTAGCTACGGGTCCAGGACCTGGGGAGGCACCTTTTCGGTATCGGGGTCTCACTCCATCAGAGTCCACCAATTCTCAGGCTGGCCCAGATGCAGGTCCAAACAATTACAAATGTAGCAGGTCACCTGGACAGTTGCAGGAAGCCCTCTGAACTTTGTTGTGTCCCTGTAGCTTGCATAGAAGGTGAGCCAACTTATCCTTCGAGTCACTCTGGTTAACCTGGGATAAAGAGAAACAGGTGAGGTCTTCCTTCTTATACAGCAAGGCAGTCCTTAAAGCAGCAGGGCAGTCCTCTGGCAGCAGAATAGTCCTACTTCTTAACTTCCACAAGTTCAGGAGTATGTTGGGGAGTGGCTTTGTGGGTCTAATATTTAGACCTGGCACCAGTCTTTGGGTGGGGAGACTTCACATCCTACCACCACCTCTGATCCTAGAACATTCTTTACCTAGTCAGGCCTCCAAAATGTCTGGGGTGGCAGGGCAGACCTGGTGTCAGGTTATTTTGTATATGCAGGAAGCAAAGATCTGTGAGTTGGGTTGTTTACAACCCCTCCCCAGTCATCCTCCCAGGATTGTGTATCCCATTCACACCTAACCCCCTATGTTAATGTCTGGAAGCAATACAGAGAACCCCCAACAGAAGAGCAATTCACATTCTAACTTTAAATTCAACCTCACCATTAAAGAGGAGATTAAATTAAAATTACTGTAAGTGTAAACATCATATCTCTATCTACTCCCAAGGGTACAAGTTCTCTAACTATAACTGATTAATGTCTAATGTTTTGTATGAGTAAATTCAGATCCTAACCATAATGTTCGTGTAACCTTTTTTCAGTGAATTTCTGTTATTTTAAATTCTATTTCCTAACTATAACATCCCTGTAACCTTTGGGTTTTCTAGTGAATTTCTATTTTCTTGACATAAAGTAAAATTAATTACCATACTTTAATCCAACTGCTGCCACACACATGCAGCAGGTGTTGGCCACTAGGTCCGTCTCTTGAGGTGTGAGACTAGGTTTGAGAGGGTGTCTCTGGGTGTGAGAGTTGGAGTGGCAGTGCCTGTCTAGGTGTGGGAGGGTCTATGTAGGTGTGAGAGTCGGTATGAGAGAGTATGTGTGTAAGAGTAGGTGTGAGAGGGAGTCTCTGGGTGTGAAAGTGGGTATAAGAGTGTCTCTGTGAGTGAGTGTGTGAATGTCTGAGTTTGTCTGCATGAGTGTCTTAGTAGGTCTGTGAGTGAGTGTGTGAGTGTTGAAGAGGGTCTGTGATTGGGTGCTTGAGTGTCTGAGTGGGTCTGAGAGTGGGTGCATGAATCTCTGAGTGGGTCTGTAAGTGGGTTCCTGAGACTTTGAGTGGGTCTGTGAGTGGGTGCATGAGTGTCTAAGTGGGTCTGTGAGTGGGTGTGTGAGTGTGAGTAGGTCTGTGAGTGGGGATATAAGTCTCTGAGTATATCTGGAAGTGAGTGCATGAGTTTCTGAGTGGGTCTGTGGATGAGCGCATGAGTCTCTGAGTGGGTCAGTGAGGGGGGTGTGAGCCTGAGTGGGTCTGTGAGTGTCTGAGCTGCTGTGTCAATACCTGTGTGAGTCCTCATAATCCTCAGCATTAGGAATGCACAACCAAAATCAGCAGGAAATACGATGGGGGCCTCTTGGTAAGCTGTCAATCATCCTGATAAAAGGCAAGAAGACATTTACATAATACTAAGGAGGACAAGGCAGGTCAAGCAGGAAGAGATTTTAGGTGATTTTCACATTTGCATACTTGTAGCAATTTAAAGGAAGACCCATGGACTATATGGGAGGGGGTAGCGCATTCCCTCTCTCTGGGCTGAATTTGGCCCTGGAGACCCCATCTCCCAGGGTCTGGCCTTCATTTAATAGGGAAGGGGGCCACACTGCCTCTTCCCCAAGCTGACTTTGGCCCCAGAGACCCCATCCTCTGGGGCCTAGCCATCAATAAATGGAGGAGGGAGGCCATGCAGCCCCTCTCCCCGATCTCAGCCTCGAGGACCTGATCCCTTGGGGCCCACCCTTCACTAAATAAAGGAAGGAGTTCCATGGACCCCTTCCCTGGGTCATTTTCGGCCCCAGAGAACCCATCCCCTGGGCCTGACTTTGTCTCTTGGGTTCCTCCCAGGGCATCCAGTGTTCAATGGGACCATGGGGGCAGCCTCAAGGCCCCCACAGTCCCAGCCGGCTCCCTCCTCTTACATGAGCTAATATTGCTTTTGCACATAGGGTACTGCAAAACATGCAGCTCCCTGTGTGTGAGAGCAATTGTTTCATCTCTTTCCCTGCTTGCATTCCTGCAGGCAAGAAAAGAGATGAAACTTCTGCTTCCATCAGGTGAGAGCACTTTGACAGCTCTCGGCTGCTGGAAGCACAGTGTTCGCTCTGACTTGGCAGGAACTGTCAAAGCTCCAACCAACTCAAAGCATTCAGCTGTGTCCTGAAGGTGAGCACCCCGGGACATAGCAGGAGCCAGCCATGAGGTATGATGTTCCGCAGGTCCATTATTGGCTCCACAAGGGGTGGCACACAGCTCCCCTCTAACCTTTAATTTAGCCCTGGGATTGTGGTGCTCCTCATGGCTGGGGGTCCACAATAGACCCCCTTCATCATATTATTTCACCCACAGGGAGGTGGCGGTCTCTCACGCCTGCAGGGGAACACGTGGGCACCCCTTAAATGCAATTGATTGCCCCAAGGTGGTGGCAATTCCAGGTCCTGTGGGGGGCTGCACAGACTCCCTCCATCAATTTCATATCAGCCCTGGGGAGGTGGAGGTTCCCCAGGCTGAATTGGAGTCAGAATGGGCCTCCCTCATTTAAAATAAACATTTAGTCCCAAGAAGGTGGTGATATCCAGAGCCTGGGGGGGTCACAGGATCTCCTGCATATTTTAACATTATCACCCCTGGGAGGTGGTGGTTCCCGGGGCTAATATACGCCCTAGGAGGGGGGTCCCAGGCAACCCCTACTTTTTTAATACCCCCAATGCCACCAGGACATGTCCCACTGGGCAGCAAAATAAAAGAAAAGGGCCGGAAACTTCCCTTCTGTTAATATCTCAGAAAAATCTGAGGATCTGAAATGCTTTTTATTTATCCCTGGAAGAGTCTTTGTGGTATCCCTAGACAAAGTTTAGTGGCTCAGAGTGACCCTACCCTTGTCTATTTTTTTTTTTTTTACTTTGTTTGTGGGACTTGGCTGAAGCCATGTCCCAAGATGGCTGCCAACACTTGCTTGTTGAAATGTGGGGAACCAATCAGATATCTTCACTGGTACTATTGGATCCCCAGAGCATCTTTTGAGAAGGTAGCCTCTTTCTAGCATTCGTACCCCCACTTTTAGCCTGTTTGTGAGTATATGTCAGTGTGATTTATCTGTCTCACTGGGACCCTGCTAGCCAGGACCCCAGTGCTCATAGTTTGTGGCCTGAATGTGTATACTTGTGTAGTGCCTAACTGTGTCGCTGAGGCTCTGCTAATCAGGACCTCAGTGGTTATGCTCTCTCTGCCTTTAAATTTGTCACTATAGGCCAGTGACCACTTTTACCAATTTCAATTGGCACACTGGAACACCCTTATAATTTCCTAGTATATGGTACCTAGGAACCCAGGGTATCGGGGTTCCAGGAGATCCTTATGGGCTGCAGCATTTCTTTTGCCACCCATAGGAAGCTCAGACAAACCTTTACACAGGACTGCCACTGCAGCCTGAGTGAAATAATGCACACATCATTTTACATTCATTTTATACTGCACTTAATAACTTATAAGTCACCTATATGTCTAACCTTCACTTGCTGAAGGTTAGGTGCAAAGTTACTAAGTGTGAGGGCACCCTTGCACTAGTAAAGGTGCCCCCACATAGTTCAGGGTCCTTTCCCTAGACTTTGTGAGTGCGGGGATACCATCACATGCGTGTACTACATATAGGCCAATACCTATATGTAGCTTCACAATGGTAACTCTGAATATGGCCATTTAACATGTCTAAGATCATGGAATTGTCCCCCATGCCAAATCTGGTATTGGGGTGCCAATCCCATATATCCGCCGGGCTCCTCTATGGACACCGGGTACTGCCAAGCCAGCTCTCTTGGGTTTTATCTGCAGCTACCGCTGCTGCCACCCCATAGACAGGGTTCTGCTCTCCTGGGGTCTGGGCAGCCCAGTCCCAGGAAGGCAGAACAAAGCATTTCCTCTGAGAGAGGGTGTTACACCCTCTCCCTTTGGAAATAGGTGTTAAAAGCTGGGGAGGGGTAGCCTCTCCCAGCCTCTGGAAATGCTTTGAAGGGCACAGATGGTGCCCTCCTTGCATAAGCCAGTCTACACCAGTTTAGGGAACCCCCAGTCCCTGCTCTGGCACGAAACTGGACAAAGGAAAGGAGAGTGACCACTCCCCTGTCCATCACCACCCCAGGTGTGGTGCCCAGAACTCCTCCAGTGTGTCCCAGACCTTTGCCATCTTAGATCCAGGGATGTGAAGGCACTCTCGAGGCCTCTGAGTGGCCAGTGCCAAAAGGTGACGGCAGAGGCCCCTCCTGATAGGTGCTTACCTGACTAGGTGGCCAATCCTCCTCTGAGGGCTATTTAGGGTTTCTCCAGTGGGCTTTTCCTCAGATAATGACTTGTAAGAATTCACCAGAGTTCCTTTGCATCTCTCTCTTCGACTTCTGCCAAGGATCGACCGCTGACTGCTCCAGGATACCTGCAAAACTGCAACAAAGTAGCAAGAAGACTACCAGCGACATTGTAGCACCTAATCCTGCCGGCTTTCTCAACTGTTACCTGGTGGTGCATGCTTTGGGGGCTGCCTGCCTTCATCCTGCACTGGAAGCCATGAAGAAATCTCTTGTGGGTCGACGGAATCTTCCCCCTGCTCCAGCAGGCACCAAACTTGAGCGTCACTGGTACTCTGGGACCCCTCTCATCCTGACAAGCGTGGCCCCTGGAACACAGGTGGTAGACCCAAATGACCCAGACTGTCCAGTGGTTCAACTGTCCAAATTTGGAGGAGTAAGTCCTTGCCTCCCCTCTCCAGATAGTAATCCTGTGCATAGTGTGAACTGCAACTGCTAGGGCTTCTGTGCACTTTTGCAAGGAATCCTTTGTACACAGCCTAGCCCAGGTCCGCAGTGCTCTTTCCTGCACTGTTCAACTCACTGAGTTTAACTCCAGCTTCGAGGGACCCTCTTTTGTAGTGTTGAAATGACCTCTGTGCTCAGTTTTCTTAAACCCATGTTCAAGGACTTCTACGGGTGCGGCCTTCTTGTGCATCAGCTCTCTGTGTTGCTGAGGGCCCCTCTGTCTTCTCTCTCAAGTGGCAACATCTTGGTCCTTCCTGGGTCCGGGAAGCACCCTTTTTCTTCAACCATGACCTTTGCAGCTAGCAAGGCTTGTTTGCGGTCTTTCTCCAAAGAAAAAATGCTGCATCCTCCAGCACTCCATGGGACATCTTCTGCACAAATGAGAAGTTCCTAGCATCTTTCGTTGTTGCAGAATCTTCAGCTTCTTCCACCCTGAGGTAGCCATTTTGGTCCTTCTTCCAAGGTTTAGTGGGCTCCTGCCCCCCAGGACACGTTCACAACTCTTGATCTTGGTCCCCTTCCTTTTCAGGTCTTAAGGTCCAGGAATCCGTCTTCAGTGCTTTGCAGTCTGTTGTGGTCTTTGCAGAATCCTGTATCACAAGTTTACTGTGTTTCTGGGGAGTATCACTTTACTCCTACTTTTCAGGGTCTTTGGGTGGGGTATCTTGGACACCCTTAGTATTTTCTTACACTCCCAGTGACCCTATACACACTACACTAGCCTAGAGGTCCATTTGTGGTTCGCATTCCACTTTCAGAGTATATCGTTTGTGTTGTCCCCAGGCCTATTGCATCCTATTGTATTCCAGTGTTTGCACTACGTTCTGACAGTTTTACTTACCTGATTTTGGGTTGTGTGTACATTTTGTGTATTTTACTTACCTCCTAAGGGAGTATATCCTGTGAGATATTTTTGGCACATTGTCACTAAAATAAAGTACCTATATGTTTAGTAACCCTGAGTATTGTGTTTCTTGTGCTATAGTACCTATATGATATAAGTGGTATTGCATGAGCTTTGCATGTCTCCTAGTTCAGCTTAAGCTGCTGGAACACTACTAATCTACTAATAAGGGATAACTGGACCTGGCACAAGGTGTAAGTACCATCATGTACCCACTATAAGCCAGACCAGCCTCCTACACATCTGTCTTCCAGATGTCTGTACTTTTTAAACTCTAAGAAATCAAAAACTAACAAACAGATTTACCTTAAATCATAAAAATCACACTTTCCGGACCAAGAGCTATCTTTCTGCCAAATGTGGTGTAATACCATCCAGTGGTTTGAGCTGTAGACACACACAACTACTCACATACTCATTCATACACCCATAAGGCTATTGACACACACACTCACTCACTCACACAGATACTAACACAATGACTCACTCACCCATACATTACTAGTCAGCTATTCATACACTTATGCAGCTACTCACACATATAGCAACTCAGAAACCAACTCATTCAGCTGTACAACCACTCACAAAACAAATCTCATACCCACACAGCCACTAATATACCCACTCACTCATCCATACAAGCAGTCACACACACTCAGCTATCTAGTCACAGACACAGCCACCCACTCTCCGACACAGACAACTTATACACAAAGTAACTCACCTGTACAACAACTATCACACCCAGTCATTTACCCATACAATCACTGACACAACTAGTCACTCACCCATGCAGACACTATTAGACCAACTCACTTACTGATAGAGCTACTCACACATTCACTTACTCTCCCATACAGTCACTGATACAGCCGGTTTCTTATATACATACTCATACAACCACTAATTCACCCATACAGTCACTTAATCACCCACTCACTCATTGATACATTCACTAACACACCCACTCACTCATCCATACAAGCACTCACACACCCACTCATTCACCCATACAGCAAGTCATACACTCACTCACTCACCAATACAGACACTGACACACCCAGTGACTAACCGATACAGATACTCACACATCCACTCAATCCCCCATAAAGTCACTGACACATCCACACACTTATGTATAAACTCACTGATACATCCACTGACTCACCGTGCACTCACTGACTCACCTACTCACGCATTGATAAAGTCACAAACACCCATACAAGCACATAGGTACCCATTCACCTGTTCAGACGCTCCCATATCGATACAACGACTTACACTCACTGGATGATGTCATCAGTGATGTCATTTGAGATGTCATCAGTGATGTCATCAGTGATGACACTGACCATTTAATGAGTGATGTAATATGTGAGGTCATAAGCAGTGCATTACAGAGGGGAAAGTCATAGCTAGATGAAGTATCTAAAACTACTGAATTTCACTGGTTTTGTACGTGTAAAATGTGAGTCTAATTGTAACATCACTGTAACTTTTGCTTTTTTCAGTATTGGTCTCTACTAGGTAGGTATAGTTAGGACCTATTTTCCATACGAAGAATGTTTTTTGTTTTGCCTATAACTTTGGCGTTGCTTAACAAATCTTCACAAAATGTTCAAAACATAGACTTTGCTTAGGTCAGCATCTGTTTTGAAGGTTTTGGAGTGATCTGTGAAGTGGGAGAAGAGAAAAAGAGGGGGTCCAAAACACGTTTTCCCTATTTATTTTTCCATAGGACGTTTAGACACCTACAATCCCAACGGCTGAATGGAATTACACCAAATTTGGCTCGAAGCTAGCTTCTGTTCTACAGATCACGCTTTGTGTTGATTGGTGTGAATCTGTTCAGTAGTTGCGGAGTGATTAAAGTGTAAAAAATATTGATTTATAAGGATGCAGATCCTCCACAGATCCACTGTGGGTCGATCTGCAGATCCAAGCACCACAGAACGAATCTGATTGTCTGCCCACAACCTAAGAGCATTGCTGCTGCCACTATTTTGTTTTGTCAGTAAGCAGTCCCTGGCGCTGAAATGTGGGGGGCAGTGGAAGTCATTGGTCAGGCTACAGGTTACCTGACCACATGGGAGTGATATAGTTGTGGTGATGGAACAAATAATAGGTTTGAAATGCCAGAATTGTTGTTTTTTACATTTTACTAGATCTGCGTATCCACCCACAGGGCTCAGGGATGCCCCTATGTAATTATGGGGGTGGATCCGCAGATATCGCAAAACGTTGAAAAAAGGACTATATTTTGACAGAGACACTCTCACATTCAGTGTTACACACACAGAGACACTATTACACCCAGTCTGACATGCAGGCAGAAACTGTTGCATCCACTGTCACACCTACAGACATGCTGTTATATCCACTGTCACATCTACACAGACACTTTTACACTCACTCTCACACTCAGAGATGCACTCTCACAGCCATCCTCACATCCAGGCAGGCACTGTCATACTCCCTCTCACACCCAGACAGACGCTCAGTCTCACACTAACATAGACACTCTCATCCCAGAGACACACTCTGACACTCACCCTCTCACCTGGACAGCTATTCTCACACCCAGTCTGACATGGAGGCAGACACTGTCACACCCAGTCTTACACCTACAGAGATGCTGTTACATCTACTATCACAGCTACACAAACTCTCACACTTACTCTTACACTCAGAGAGACACTCTCACACCCACCTTCACATCCAGGCAGATACTGTCACACCCCGTCTGACATGGAGGCAGACACTGTTACACCCATTCTCACACCTACGTAGATGCTGTTACATCCACTGTCACATCTACACAGACAATTTCACACTCACTTTCACACTCAGAGAAACACTCTCACACCCACCCTCACTTCCAGGCAGACACTGTCACATGCCATCTCACACGCAGACAGAGACTCTCACGCTCTCTCTCACACTAACAAAGACACTGTCACATGTAGTGTCAAACTCAGAGAAACACTCTGACACTCATCCTCACACCCAGACAGCTATTCTCACACTCAGAGACACAGTCTCACACCTATTGTCATATCAAGATAAGACTTGTACAGTCTGTTTTACATTGAGGCAGACACTCCGATGCACAATTTGACACAATTTGTCTCTTAGGTAGAGTCTCACAGCCCGATAGCCACTCTCACGCATATTTACAGATGGAGAGAAACAGTCAGTGGTAAAGGGTCTAGGATAATATGTGGACAGTGATGCATATAAAGGAGTTAGGGTAGGAGCTTTTATATGAATATTGGATATTAATGGAAATGTGTTGAGAGTATTAGAAAAAATATTTTTTCCTTTTAAGGAGCTCTACGGAGCCAATTGACATTTGGAAAAAATAAGTATAAAACATAGATGAATATGTATAATATATGTGGGTAATGGATTGGCTCTGAAAAGAGCCTTTGTGCTTATGATGTGTAGGTGATTACTACACATGATCGAGGATGCAGTCTCTCAAGATATGCAGGAACACCTTGTTGCCTTTCTCTGTTAGGTGAACTCCAGCATTTCTGTACATACCCTGCATATCAAATCGTAAGTTGTTGTGGTACATAGAAACCATGTTATTGTCCCTGAGGAATGCAAAAACAGTTTTATGAACGTTTCCTGGAATTGTCTATTTGAATTGAGTTGACCAGTTCCACTTCTGCCTTTTGCAAATGTTTAAAAAAACAAAGGCAGCGTGCAGGAAGAGTATCATTAATTTTCCTAAGGTATCCTTCATTAGGATTTCCAAACCAACTCCTGTAACTGCACCCAGGTCATTGCCACCACAGACAATCATAAGTTCTTGATGCTGGCAATCTTTAACGGTTTCAACCAAAGGAAGTAATCAATGCCACACTCTCTGGCCAATCCAAGTAAAATACACATTAGACAAACCTAAATCCCTGACAATGCTACTTCTTGTTGCAGTCTCTCTTGCCCAAAACACAAAGCTTTGTCCCACAATCCACCCTCTGAGCACCATGGAGGTCATTTGGAGAAGCATACAGGAGATAACTGTACCTGAATGAGGTTGGTTTCATTTGCAATTTAGTTAAGATGGAGGGTAGTAGGTTCAGCCTGGAAGAACTGATTCAAATGGCTGTTGTGGATATGTTTTTTTGTTGAAGGTAGGGAGTGAGGCTATGTGAATTGTAAGTA
This sequence comes from Pleurodeles waltl, assembly GCF_031143425.1. NCBI lineage: Eukaryota > Metazoa > Chordata > Amphibia > Caudata > Salamandridae > Pleurodeles > Pleurodeles waltl. Next base: position 1,451,604,865 of record NC_090444.1, on the reverse strand, counting down.
TATGTTGGATTGACTTTATACAAATTGGTAAACAGTAAAAATAGCTGTCATATGTTCACTGTGAAAGATTCAACCACACCTGCTAAAGATGGCTTAAACTTAAGCATACTCTAGTCAGAAACAATAACGAACTTGTGACCTTCTACAGAAGAATGTTGCAGACTGTGTAACAATGGTAACAGACCTACAGGAACATGACGGGGAAGGGAATACAAAAAAGACTAGAGAGTGCCTTTGTTTTACAATATATAGAGGCAAAAACAATTAAAAATGATTATTTAACGTTATGATTTGGTTTTGTGTCATAAAAAAGTGTTTATATGGATGTATATTTCTTTATAAAATATATAAATACTAGGTTTGTAATTTGTGTAAAGAAACTATACAAGTTTTTCAATATAACAAAGGTATTTAGCTGCACATGGATAAAAGGTTTCATGGATGTTTCCAGTTTCATTCAGTATATTAAACTGATCCCTGATGTATGTTGAATCTAGTATGAACAATGATTTAAAATGTTCTATTGAGTTTTTGAAATTTGATGTATGTGTCTATACTGATATGTGTATGTAGAAAATCAATGTTGAATTCATGTAGAGAGTCAGACATGTATTGAGAAGTGATAAAGGTTATTTCACTATCAGTTAGGCATGGATGTGAGTGAAGTATATTACACGAAAAGCTAGAAAACAAGAATTGGTGAGAACACCTTGAACTGTTTTTTTGCTGTAGAAAGTGAAGGAGCAGATATACTGAATGTAGGGTGAAGAAGAGGTTCCTGTATCTATAGAAGAGAAAAAAAGTGTATCAACACTCCGTCCTTCATTTTATTGTGTGATATTGCCTTGTGCCCTGTAGGAGGCTGACCTGGCTCATAGTGGGTGCCTAGTGGTACTTACAACTTGTACCAGGTCCAGTTATCCCTTATTAGAAGATTAGAAGTGTTCTAGGAGCTTAGGCTGATAGAGGTAGCTATAGCAGAGTAGCTTAGGCTGTACTAGGAGACATGCAAAGCTCCTACTATACCACTTATGTCACTTACCACTATATCATAAGAAACACAATACTCACAGTTACTAAAAAAAAAGGTACTTTTTTTTACTGACAATATGCCAAAAGTATCTCAGAGTACATACTCCCTTAGGTGGTAAGTAAAATACACAAAATATACACACAGACCAAAATCAGGTCAGGTAAGTAAAACACTAAGAAAAGTAGTGCAAACACTGTAGAACACAATAGAATGCAATAGGAGAAAATAGGCCTAGGGGCAACACAAACCATATACTCCAAAAGTGGAATGCGAACCACAAATGGACCCCAGGCCTAGTGTAGTGTGTAGCGGGTCGCTGGGAGTGTAAGAAAACACTAAGGGTGTCCAAGATACCCCACCCCACGACCCTGGAAAGTAGGAGTAAAGTTACCCTACTACCCCAGAAAGAGAGTAAAGCCGAGATGGGGGATTCTGAAAAAACAACAACTGACTGCAAAGCACTGAAGATGGATTCCTGGACCTGAGGACATGCAAAGGAGGGGACCAAGTCCAAGAGTCACGCAAGTGTCCAGGGGGTCAGGAGCCCACTAAACCCTAGATAAAGGTGCAAAAGGGCTGCCTCCGGGTGGAAGAAGCTGAAGATTCTGCAACAATGGAAGGTGCCAGGAACTTCTCCTTTGGTCAGAAGATGTTGCACGGCATGCTGGAGGATGCAGAGTTGTTTCCACACAGAAAAACCACAAACAAGCCTTGCTACCTGCAAGAGTTGCAGTTAAAAGTTTTGGGTGCTGCCAGGGCCCAGGAAGGATGAGGAGGTTTCCACTTGGAGGAGGAGGCAGAGGTGGTGCTCAGCAATACAGAGAGCCCACGCAGAAGCAGGCAGCACCTGCAGAAGCACCTGAACAGGCGTTCAGAAGATCTGAGCATGGCGGTCGTCTCAGCACAACAAAAGGGAGTCCCACGAAGTCGGAGTCCAACTCAGCGAGTTGGGCAATGCAGGACGGAGTGCTGGGGACCTGGGCTAGGGTGTGCACAAAGGAAGTCTTGCAAAAATGCACAGAAGCCCTACCAGCTGCAGTTCACGCAGTGCACAGGATTACTGCCAGGCGTGGGAAGGCAAGGACTTACCTCCACCAAATTTGGACAGAAGGGCCACTACACCGTCAGGGACCCTTGGGCCCCGTCCTGTGTTCCAGGGACCACTTTCGTCAAGATGAGAGGGGACCCAGAGGACCTGTGGTGCAGAAGTTTGGTGCCTGAGTTTGCAGGGGAAAGATTCTGTCGACCCACGGGGGATTTCTTCTTGGCTTCCAGTGCAGGGTGAAGGCAGACAGCCCTCAGAGCATGCACCACCAGGAAACAGTCAAGAAAGCCGGCAGGATGAGATGCTACAATGTTGCTGGAAGTCTTCTTGCTACTTTGTTGCGGTTTTGCAGGCATCCTGGAGCAGTCAGAGGTTGATCGTTAGCAGAAGTCGAAGAGGGAAGTGCAGAGGAACTCTGGTGAGCTCTTGCATTCGTTATCTGAAGAGAAACCCACAGGAGAGACCCTAAATAGCCCTCAGAGGAGGATTGGCTACAGAGAAAGGTAAGCACCTATCAGGAGGGGTCTCTGACATCACCTGCTGGCACTGGCCACTCCGAGGTGTCCATTGTGCCCTCACACCTCTGCATCCAAGATGGCAGAGGTCTGGGACACACTGGAGGAGCTCTGGGCACCTCCCCTTTGGAGGTGCTGGTCAGGGGAGTGGCCACTCCCCTTTCCTTTGTCCAGTTTCATGCCAGAGCAGGGCTGGGGGGATCCCCGAACCGGTGTAGACTGGCTTATGCAAGGATGGCACCATCTGTGCCCTTCAAAGCATTTCCAGAGGCCAGGAGAGGCTACTCGTCTCAGGCCCTTCACACCTATTTCCAAAGGGAGAGGGTGTAACACCCTCTCTCAGAGGAAATCCTTTTTTCTGCCTTCCTGGGACTGGGCTTCCCAGGCCCCAGGGGGGCAGAAACCTGTCTGAGGGTTGGCAGCAGCGGTAGCTGCAGAGAAAACCCTGGAAAGCTAGTTTGGCAGTACCCGGGCTCTATGCTAGAGCCCCGGGGATGCATGGAATTGTCCCCTCAATACCATAATGGTATTGGGGTGACAATTTCATGATCCTAGACATGTTATATGGCCATGTTCGGAGTTACCATGGTGACGCTACATATAGGTATTGACCTATATGTAGTGCACGCGTGTAATGGTGTCCCCGCACTCACAAGTCCGGGGAAATTGCCCTGAACAATATGGGGGCACCTTGGCTAGTGCCAGGGTGCCCTCTCACTAAGTAACTTTGCACCTATCCTTCACTAAGTGAGGGTTAGACATATAGGTGACTTATAAGTTACTTAAGTGCATTGTAAAATGGCTGTGAAATAACGTGGATGTTATTTCACTCAGGCTGCTGTGGCAGTCATGTGTAAGAATTGTCTGAGCTCCTTATGGGTGGCAACAGAAATGCTGCAGCCCATAGGGATCTCCTGGAACCCCAATACCCTGGGTACCTATGTACCATATAATAGGGAATTATAAGGGTGTTCCAGTGTGCCAATCAGAATTGGTAACATTAGTCACTAGCCTGCAGTGACAATTTTAAAAGCAGAAAGAGCATAAACACTGAGGTTCTGATTAGCAGAGCCTCAGTGATACAGTTAGGCACCACACAGGAAACACATACAGGCTCAAAATTATGAGCACTGGGGTCCTGGCTAGCAGGATCCCAATGACACATATCAAACATACTGACAACATAGGACTTTCACTATGAGCACTGGGCCCTGGCTAGCATGATCCCAGTGAGACAGTAAAAACACCCTGACATATACTCAGAAACAGGCCAAAAGTGGGGGTAACAAGGCTAGAAAGAGGCTACTTCCTACATGCCCTCTAAGTGGCTAGGGTATGCTCGTACATGGGTCCCTTGCTTGCTGCACCACTGGATTAAAACTAGCCTGGCTGAAGACTGGTGATACCCTGAAAAAGGTCCCAGGATTCTTGAATCCTGTCAAGGGCGGACCTGGCTTGGCAGTTAAGGCTGGACTGATTTGCATATAGGTGGGTCCAAACTGGGGTGATGTGGCAGGCAAAATAACAATGCATTAAACTCAGATCTGTGACTGGGGGTGAGTGTTTGAAAAGTTTAAACACTCCGTCCATCATTTTATTTTGTGATATTGCCTTGTGTGCCCTAAGTGACTAGGGTGTAACCAGATGTGGGACTCTTGCTTGCAGCGCCACTGCATTTAATCTAACCTGGTTGATGAAGGGTGATACCCTGAAACCCGTCCCAAGATGCTTGAATCCTGTCCAGGGAGGACTTGGCTTGGCAGTTTGGGCTGCACTGCTTCCATTGGGAGCAGGATCTAGACTGATTTACATATAGATGGGTCCAAACTGGGGTGACATGGTAGGCAAAATAATGATTGATTAAACCCAGATCTGTGACTAGGGGTGAGTGTTTGAAAAGTTTCAACACTCATCATTTTATTTTGTGAGAAAAAAAATTTTGTCAAGTTTTATTGTCTTAAATCTGCATTTGCTATGTTAAGGTATATATGCAGTCTCTAATGTATACTGTAAAGCAGATACAAAATAATACAAATTTAAAGAGAGACTCATACTTGTATATTAATATGCATAGAGATGTTAAGTATATGGACTGCAGTAGAATATGTATTTGGGATGCAATATAGTGAGTGCAATATGTAGTTTTCTAAATTGATAATACATCTTATTATTTATATAAATTGTGGTTTAAATATGGTTTAGGCTACAAATTATGACCCTAGGTGCAGAGTTTTATTTTTAAGTTCACTTGATAATAGAATATGTGTTAAGTAGATTTATGCACTTTGTTGTGAGAAAACTCACCCTTTAAGTGAGATGCATGTAGTGTAGAAGAGAGTGCATTCTTATTAAAAGATGAAACATGTTGTTTTGAGTTTTACTGACTGAGATGAAAGGTTGCAGAGGCCTATGCTCAGGTTTGTATGCACTCCACTAAAACATATGGGGGGTCATTACAACATTGGCGGTAAAAGGTGCTTACTGTCGTGCAGAAGACCGCCAATACACTGCCGCGGCCGCGGAATTCCGCCACAGCTATTATGACACACAGCTCGGAATCCGCCGAAACCCAGACACCCACACAACTCTGCCACACCAAAGGTCAGTGATAAACTGGCGAAAACAAAACTTCCACCTCCACGCCAACAGAAACACGCCCATGCTATTACGACCCACGAATCCACGTGGCGGTCTTTCAACCGCGGTATTCCATTGGTGGTACACACCGCCGCGCTCAAAATACACACACATCTCCAAAACACTGCCACATTGGACAATTACAAATACACACACCTGATACACATACACACACCACTCCCACACACCCAATACTATATAAAACACACACCCACATCACCCGCAAACCCCTACGACCGAAAAATCACGAACTAAGGCCAGAGAGAGAGCACAGAATAGACAACCCCATCACACAGAGGCACACAACACCATCACCCACACAACATCCACGCACCAAACACCACACACCACTACACATCACCACACTCATCACCACATACACCACCCCACACATCACACACACCACCCCCTGTCACGCCAAAGACACCCCCGCTTCTCCGAGGAGGAGCTCAGGGTCATGGTGGAGGAAATCATCCGGGTAGAGCCACAGCTATTTGGCTCACAGGTACAGCACACATCAATAGCCAGGAAGATGGAGCTATGGTGCAGAATAGTGGACAGGGTCAACGCCGTGGGACAGCACCCAAGAAATAGGGAGGACATCAGGAAGAGGTGGAACGACCTACGGGGGAAGGTGCGTTCAACGGTCTCCAGGCACAACATCGCGGTGCAGCGGACTGGCGGCGGACCCCCACCTCCTCCCCCAAAACTAACAACATGGGAGGAGCAAGTCTTGACCATCATGCATCCAGAGGGCCTCGGAGGAGTCGGTGGAGGATGGGACACTGGTAAGTCAAATCTTAACTATCATATCCCCCACCCTACCTGCATGCTCTACACACCCCCCCCCTCACCCCCTCCCCTATCACTCCAACTCCTCACTAATGTACTAATAACACAAACCACACATCCCAACACCAAGCCCTGCATGACACAACTAAGCATGGTCACCCCTCACTAAAGCATGCTCACTGCACATACCCAGAACAACCCCCTAACTATCATCACATAAGCCCCCACACAGGAATGCTTGCACTGGGGTACACAGACACCCACCCATTGCACACCATCACACACACATGCAATAATCATGCTCTTATGCCCCTGCAGGAACCCGAAGGACCGTCACCACACCAGAGGGTCCAGACAACACCACTCCACCCCCAGAAGAGGCCCACGGTGACGATAGCAGCTCTGCCCTACTGGATCCTGATGACCAGCCCGGACCATCGTGGGCCTCGGGACAGTCGGTTCCCCTTGCACAGGCACAGCCCAACACTGACCTTCCACCCTCTGGTAACACCAGCACAGCACCCATCCAGCGGGCCCAAACCTCCCTACCCAGGACAGGTCAATCAGCGGTGTGTCCACCACTACAGGGAACCCAGGATAACCCACCACCTCAACAACAACAGCGACCTGGGGGCAGTGGTAGTGGGCACACGGTCCAGGGGACGGAGGCACAGGAACACAGGAGAACTGGGAGGGCTGCTGTGCGACAGGGGGCGGACAGACCAAGGGAACCCACTCTCCACGAGGCCCTATCCTCCATCATAGGAGCATACCACCACTCCCAGGAGACGATGGCGACGGTCCTGGCCAAGTTTCAGGAGATCCTGCGCCTGCAGGAGGAACAGTATTTGGGGTTCAGGGAGGAGCTCAGGACCATCAGCTCCGCCTTGGGCACCATCGTAGGGGTGCTGAAGGACATACAGAACACCATGAGGGACACCGTGGCACTCCAAGGGGCCCCTGACACTAGCCAGGACGATGAACTGCCCACCACCTCCGCCGGCGCTAGTGGACAGGACGCCCTGCCACAGGACCAACACACAAGCACCCCACCCCCTGCAGACGGACAAACACCACGCAAGTGGTCCCTGAGATCCAGGAACAGGACAGAGCAAGATGGCAAGACCCCCACCAGGAAATGAGACCACCCTGTTTGTCCTCCCACTGTACCACCTTGTTACCCTGTCGATACTTAAACTGCCCCAGCTCCACTTCCTATGCCCAGATGGGCAGTGCATCTGTGAGACTAATAGTCTGGACTCTGCCATGGACATTCCTACGCCATCACCCATCCTATTTTTACAACCCCCTCACATTTCTGAGCACTTCAATAAACACCCTTGAAACACAAAACAATCTTGAGTCAGTCTGTGATTTACTAATTGTGTATTATCAATGACAGTGTCATAATGCGTTTCCCATTGTAAGGCCAACATACCTATGTCATATATCACAAGTCCTTGAAGGATGCAAGCAGATGACACGTTGGTAACCACACCTGTGAAACCGTAATGGAAAGGTACAACTCAGTTACCAAATAGTGTTTGAAATCGACAAACCGGATAGAGATAGACGTGTGAAACTTAATGTAATGTTAAACATGAAAATGTTCTCACCTGTGTGTCACTGGAAATATTGCTGTATGACTGACTCCCTGTTGTCGTTGTCTTCTTCCTCAGCTTCCTCCTCATCACTGTCCACAGGCTCCACAGGCTCCACAGCTGCAACAACACCGTCATCTGGATCATCCTCCTGCAGAAAAGGCACCTGGCGTCGCAAAGCCAAATTATGGAGCATGGAGCAGGCGATGATGATCTCGCACACCTTCTTCGGTGAGTAGAATAGGGATCCACCTGTCATATGGAGGCACCTGAACCTGGCCTTCAGGAGGCCGAAGGTCCGCTCGATCACCCTCCTAGTCCGCCCATGGGCCTCATTGTAGCGTTCCTCTGCCCTGGTCCTGGGATTCCTCACTGGGGTCAATAGCCAGGAAAGGTTGGGGTAACCAGAGTCCCCCAATAGCCAGACACGGTGCCTCTGGAGTTGACCCATCCTATCAGGGATGCTGCTATTTCGCAGGATGTAGGCGTCATGCACTGAGCCAGGGAACATAGCATTTACCTGCAAGATGTACTGGTCTGCCAAACATACCATCTGGACATTCATGGAATGATAACTCTTCCTGTTCCTATACACCTGTTCACTCCTGTGCGGTGGGACCAGAGCACATGGGTCCCATCAATGGCACCTATGACGTTGGGGATATGTCCAAGGGCATAGAAGTCACCTTTCACTGTAGGCAAATCTGCCACCTCAGGGAAAATGATGTATCTCCGTACGTGTTTCAGCAGGGCAGACAGCACTCTGGACAACACTTTGGAAAACATAGGCTGGGACATCCCTGATGCCATGGCCACTGTTGTCTGAAAAGACCCACTTGCAAGGAAATGGAGCACTGACAGCACCTGCACGTCAGGGGGGATTCCAGTCGGATGGCGGATTGGTGACATCAGGTCTGGCTCCAACTGGGTACATAGTTCCTGGATTGTGGCACGGTCAAACCGGTAGGGGACGATGACATGTCGCTCTTCCATTGTCAACAGGTCCACCAGCGGTCGGTACACCGGAGGATTCCGCCATCTTCTCAACTGTCCCAGCTGACGGTGCCTACGAAGGACAACAGCGAAGAATCAGTCAGTATTCCTCCAGGTATGTACCCAAAGTTACACACAAGACTAAACCACTCACAGAACCCTTCCTGTATGTGTGTTGAGTATAGGCCTAGCTATGTGTGACGCAGAGGTAAATTAAGCCATGTGGGCCCCTGAAATGGCGGCTGTCTGACCTCTAAACTGGGACAATGGGATTGTGGGGTAACTGCGCTGGCATTGCACACCGTCGCGGTAGGCGGTCGTAGACCGCGGCGCAATGCTGCATTGGTTAACTTTGGACCCTATGGTTCCAAGGAGCCAATGAACAGGTGCGCCGGCGATGATGATGCGCACCGCCGCGGACGTCACTGCCATTTTCTATCTGTTCAATCTCTAGATACCTGACCTTCGACAGGAGAGGACCTACACTGCAAGTGCTGCTGTGACCTCGGTCTGCAAGCGACGATGGCTGCTGCGTCTGGGGAAAGGGCCCCTGCCTACACTGCACAGGAGTTGGAGAAACTGGTAGACGGGGTCCTCCCCCAGTACACGCTACTCTACGGTCCTCCAGACCAACAGGTTAGTACACAGGGAGCACGTGGTATGGGCTAGGCCTGGGTGGAGAGGGCTGGTTGGAAGAGGGAAGGGGGCAGAGTTCATAGTACATTAATGCATGGGAATGAATGGGCCACATGGCCAGAGTAGGGAGGGGGCCACTCACAACGACGGTGTAGTTGTTAATGACTGTTCCTCTTTCCTTGTGCATGTCATGTAGGTCAGCGCCCACCAGAAGAGGGACATTTGGCGTGCCATCGCCAAGGAGGTCCGGACCCTGAGGGCCCACCAGAGATGGGGCACCCACTGCCGTAAGAGATGGGAGGACATCTGCCGCTGCAGTAAGAAGACGGCGGAGGCTCAGCTGGGGATGGCCTCCCAACGTGGGAGGGGTGCCCGTCGCACCATGACCCCACTGATGTTCCGGATCCTGGCGGTGGCCTACCCGGAGTTGGATGGGCGCTTGAGGGCATCACAGCAGACACAAGGGGGTGAGTACACTCTCATTCTGCGGACTTTGCGCACAGTGGAGGTGTCTGGGTGGGGGAGGTGGGCTGTGGGTGTCCCTAGGCCAGGGCGAGTTCGGTAGGCAAGGCCCCTCCGTAATGTAGGCCATGTGGCACTCTACCCCACCTCATCAGAGTGCCAAGTCGAGGTATAGTTGCCCCTGTGGCATCCATGTGCGCAGATGTCCAACATTGCCATGTAGGCCATATCCTACGGCGTAATGCAGGGGGCTGCTGTGTCTGTCTTGTCCGCCAACGATAGCGGTATGCCATGCACTAAAACTCTCTTTCTTCTGTCTCCCCCCTTTTTCTGCTCTCCCTGTCCTTTTGTACAGCAGCATCATCAGGCGGAGGTAAAGTGGCACCGGAGCACGAGGGAGCTGCATCCCACATGGCCATGGAGGGCCACACCACGGACTCTGAATGCACCAGTGGAACAGAGGGTGAGGGGAGCTTCACGTCAGCCACCGGATCACCAAGTAGCGACACGGACTCGTCCGCCGATGGGGGCTCCCTTGTGGTGGCGGCACCATCTGTGCGCCCCACTTCTACAGGTACATGCTGCCACCTCCCCTACCAGCACCGCCCTCCCAGCAGCCCCTCAGCGTTCGCCCCGTGCCCGCTCACCCAGGAGGGTGGGCATCACCTTCGCCCCAGTCACCCCTGCTGCCCTCAGTGAGGAGGCCATTGACCACCTCAGGTCACTCACTGTTGGACAGTCTACCTTTGTGAATGCCATCCAGGATGTAGAACGAGAGTTGCAACACAGTAATGCATTCCTGGAGGGCATTCATTCTGGTCAGGCTGTCCTTCAGCGAACCCTGCAAACTCTGGCCTCAGCACTGATGGCAGCCATTGTCCCTGTGTCTAGCCTCCCCCCTCCAACCTCCTCCACCCAGACCCAATCTCCTGTACCCCAGCCCATCCCAAGCACACCTACAGACCAGCATGCACACAAGTCAGCACACAGAGGTAGCTCAAGCAAACATAGGCACCACCCAACCCACAGGCACTCACGCAAGCATCACCCACGTACAGACACAGCAACATCCACTGGCTCCACTGTGTCCCCCTCCTCCTCTTCTCCCTCCTCCCTCCCAGTCTCGTCTACACACACACCTGCATGCACCACATCTACAGGCACCATGAATCGCACAAGGATACCCAGCAGCACAACCCGCTCACCTGCACTCACCACCTCCACTCCCATTTACACGTCCCCTGTGTCCTCTCCCAGTGTGTCTGTGACGCCCCCTCCCAAAGTACCCAAACGCCGGCAATCACTCACCCAATATCCATCCACCTCACGACAGCCTCCAGTACCTGCACCCAAAACACCTAAAGTGACACCTCCGACAACCACCTCCTCTTCCTCCATCCCAGTGTTCGTCAGAAACTGTCCCTCTGTAAAGTTGACCTTTTTGCCCCCCCCATCCAATTCATCAGTCCTGTCGTAGCGCCTCAGCCAAAAAGCCTCCAATACCAGTGGTGCCTGTTCAAGGTTTGTGGAGTGCACAGGCCACCAGGGCAGGCAGTATGACCCGGAGCCAAGGCACTGGCAGCCCACCCCCTGTAAAGGCTCTAAAATTGGAGAGTGGAAGACGGGACCGTGTGAAGACTCCTGGTGGGAAAAAACAACTCACATGGGTTCCAAGGGAATTGGAGAGTCAGCTGTGACTCCACCAAAGGTGGGGAAGGGCCAGAGGAAGTCTGCCCAGTCTGTTGTGAGTGTCACGGCAGAGAAGTGTGCATCATTTCCGGCGGTCGAGACACAACCGCCAGCACCGTCGTCACTGGTCCAGAGACCACCGCCAGAGTCATTGCCCAGGAGGGCCCAAGTCTTGTCACTGGTCAGGAGACCACGGCCAGAGTCATTGCCCAGGAGGGCCCAAGTCTCGTCACTGGTCAGGAGACCACCGCCAGAGTCATTGCCCAGGAGGGCCCAAGTCTCGTCACTGGTCAGGAGACCACCGCCAGAGTCATTGCCCAGGAGGGCCCAAGTATCGTCACTGGTCAGGAGACCACCGCCAGAGTCACAGCCCAGGAGGGCCCAAGTATCGTCACTGATCAGGAGACCACCGCCGGAGTCACAGCCCAGGAGGGCACCGGCTGCCACAGCCCAGGTGGGCTATGATGGAACGTCATGCCACACACCAATGCCCAGTGTAGGGAACGTGATGCCACACACCAATGTCTGTACCAGAACCGCCATGGCAAAGCACTGCTGAACAGGGCAAAGACCGCCATGGCAAAGCACCGCTGAACAGTCCTGAACCGCCATGTCGAAGCACCGCTGAACAGGGCAAAAACCGCCATGGCAAAGCACCGCTGAACAGGGCAAAGACAGCCATGGCAAAGCACCGCTGAACAGTCCTGAACTGCCATGTCGAAGCACCGCTGAACAGGGCAAAGACCACAATGGCAAAGCACCGCTGAACAGGGCAAAAACCGCCACAGCAAAGCAGTGCTGAACAGGGCAAAGACCGCCATGGCAAAGCACCGCTGAACAGGGCAAAGACCGCCATGGCAAAGCACCGCTGAACAGGGCAAAGACCACCATGGCAAAGCACCGCTGAACAGGGCAAAGACCGCCATGGCAAAGCACCGCTGAACAGTCCTGAATCGCCATGTCAAAGCACCGCTGAACAGTCCTGAACCGCCATGTCGAAGCACCACTGAACAGGGCAAAGACCGCCATGGCAAAGCACCGCTGAACTGGGCAAAGACCGCCATTGCAAAGCACCGCTGAACAGGGCAAAGACCGCCATGGCAAAGCACCGCTGAACAGGGCAAAGACCGCCATGGCAAAGCCCTGCTGAACAGGGCAAAGACCGCCATGGCAAAGCACCGCTGAACAGGGCAAAGACCGCCATGGCAAAGCACCGCTGAACAGGGCAAAAACCGCCATGTCGAAGCACCGCTGAACAGGGCAAGCACCGGGTAGGAATGAATAGACCGCCACATCAGGCATCCTTATCCCATGTGCAGCTGGGACAGTGACAGGACAGGAAGTTTCACGGGGAGACTCATCCAGTCTGGGCACCAGTCCCCTTCCAGAACCAGTGGAGACCTGCGTCTACTTGAGAGACTGTGGCTTTGCACTCCCCAGGATGGCACAGTGGGCACCCCACCCACTGTAGAGACTTGAGAGACTGTGGCTTTGCACTCCCCAGGATGGCACAGTGGGCACCCCACCCTCTGTAGAGACTTGTGAGACTGTGGCTTTGCGCTCTCCAGGATGGAACAGTGGGCAAACCACCCACTGTAGAGACTTGTGAGACTGTGGCTTTGCACTCCCCAGGATGGAACAGTGGGCAAACCACCCACTGTAGAGACTTGTGAGACTGTGGCTTTGCACTCCCCAGGATGGAACAGTGGGCAAACCACCAACTGTAGAGACTTGTGAGACTGTGGCTTTGCACTCCCCAGGATACATCAATGGGCATGGAGCCCAGTCGTGGATCTGGCTTTGCAGTCATCCGGCTGAGGTGCCCCCCCCCTTCCCTTCCCCCGGAGGTGCCTGTAGTATTTCTATCTGATGCCCCGGCAGTGTTCTCTCCGATTGTGGTCAGGTATCCTTTGTGGGCCTCGCCCATGCATTTTTGGACTGTTGGTGCACGGACATTGTTGTGTACATATCTGCACTACTTCTCGTACTGTATATAATTATGACTGATTTTCATATATATCTGTATATTTTTGTATGACATGTATATTGCCACATTACAATGTTTTACCGAATTTCGCTTTGTCTTTTCATTCTTCCGGGGGGATTCTAGGTTGTTACTGTGGTTTTTGTGGATACATTGGTGTGTATGTTGTATAATGCGAGGTTGGGGATGGGGGTGGGTGTGTTTGGTGGGTGTCCCCCTAACTTTTGCCTACCCCCTCCCCCATGTCGTAGGTGCAGTACTCACCGTTGTCTTCGGCACCTACGTAGATGATGGTCGTAGAGTAGCAGAAACACAAGGGCAGGGAGTATTTGGAGTCCCAGGTCCATGGAGTCCTCGTTCCTCGTGGGATGTGTTCAGGTGAGCGTTTTCCCATTGCCAAAGCTGTTTCCGCTGTGTTTTTATCCACGGTGAATCCGCCCCGGAAAAGGTGGCGGATTGGCGGGTTGTGATACTATGGGTGGTACATTGTCTTCCGCCTGTCTGTTGGCGGTGACCGCCGCGCTGCTTGTCTGTACCGCCGTGGCGGGCGGTGTGTTAACGTGGCTATCTTTGTTGGCGGCTCCCGTCAGGGTCATGATTCTCTTTTTTTGGCCGCCGGCCTGTTGGCGGTCTTACCGCCGCTTTAACAGCGTCCGCCAGGGTTGTAATGACCCCCATGGTTCTTATATAGCTAATATTAACAACATAGATTTGGTGTCATATCTAGTGAAACAGTGAGACAGTCACCTATGTATTCTGCTTAGCGCTTTATTTAACATCTGGGTATGGCAGGCATTAGGGGACCTGTGGGCCTTTTTCCGTGGTCAGAGACCATGGGAACAGCCCACAGGTGCCCTTCCCTGCCCCAGGGACACCCCCACCCACCCGGACCTAGAGCTGAAGGACACCTGAGGATGGGGGGACCCATCAAAGGTAAGTCTAGGTAAGTTTTTTACATTTTTTTTCAAAGTGCCATGGGGGGCTAACTTGGGTCCCCGTACCTGGCACTGTGCCCAATAGCCATGGCCAGGGGATATAAGTCCCCTGGGCATGACCATTGGGCTTGGGGGGTTTTAACATCAAAAAATGATGCTGGTCTGGGCAGATTAATTTTTTTTGCCTCTGCCCGTGCTAGTGTCATCCTCTGATGCTAAAACCTCTGTTCCCCCTACACCTCCTCCATCCAGCTAGTGTCATTTTCTATGACGCTAGCCAGACCTTACCGCCAGCTAGCGTCATACCATAAATATGACACCCGGACGGCGTCTTGGTATGGTGGTAGCCGGCAGTAAACTTTTTGATGCTGAACTGCGTTAGCGCAGTTCAGCATCAAAAAGTATTAATCAGGGCCACAGTGTTACATCAACTGTACATCAAGGCCCTGATTCTGATTCTGGCGGGCGGCGGAGGCCGCCCGCCAGAATTCAGCCCTCCATAATACCGCTCCGCGGTCAAAAGACCGCGGAGGGTATTATGAGTTTTTCCCTGGGCTGGCGGGCGGTCTCCAAAAGACCGCCCGCCAGCCCAGGGAAAAACTCCCTTCCCACGAGGATGCCGGCTCGTAATCGAGCCGGCGGAGTGGGAAGGTGCGACGGGTGCTGTTGCACCCGTCGCGTATTTCAGTGTCTGCTAGGCAGACACTGAAATACTTTGTGGGGCCCTCTTACGGGGGCCCCTGCCATGCCCATGCCATTGGCATGGTCACGGCAGGGGCCCCCAGGGGCCCCGCGGCACCCCCTACCGCCATCCTGTTCCTGGCGGGCGAACAGCCAGGAACAGGATGGCGGTAGGGGGTGTCAGAATCCCCCATGGCGGCGCAGCAAGCTGCGCCGCCATGGGGGATTCTAAGGGCAGCGGTAAACCGGCAGGAGACCGCCGGTTTACCCTTTCTGACCGCGGCCAAACCGCCGCGGTCAGAATGCCCTGCGGGGCACCGCCGGTCTGTCGGCGGTGCTCCCGCCGACCCTGGCCCCGGCGGTCTGAGACCGCGGGGTTAGAATCAGGGCCCAAGTGTACATCTAGCAGAAAGCCTTGCATTCACTGATGCACGTATACACAAATATAAACAAAGATATAGGCCCTCATTATGACATTGGCGGTAAAATCCAAAGACCGCTGCGGTGACTGCTGCCAACATACTGCCTCAGAGGTGAACATCTGTCTGCCAAATTATGACACATACACACAAAACCGACAGAAAACTGCCACAACCATAAATGCGCCAGACCCACTGAACGTGATAAACTGTTGGAACTACCACTCATACCGTTATGCCAACAAAACAACGCCCTCCAAATAATGACCCACCAAGCACCACAGGAACACTCAACGGCAGTAAATATTGGCGGTGAATACCGCTGTGACTGAAATGGCTACCCAAAAGTAAAACAAGACAGCATTGGCCCAAAAAAAAATCCACAGCTGACACAGATGCACACACCCCACACACCCACCAACAGCACTATAAAACGCACACCCACACTACCCACAATCCTTTGCAAACATGAAAAGACCACAATAGCTAGCCACGCAAAAGACAACTTCACACACATACCACAACTTCCCATTCATCTGTCAAGCACCACACAACCCACACCCCACCACATTACTCAACACCCTCTGCACAACACACATACCACGCAACACCCATGCCCACTCAAAGGCACCCCCGTTTCACCAACAAGGAGTTGCGGATCATGGTGGAAGAAAAAGTCAGGGTAGAGCCACAGCTGTTTCGAGCACAAGCACAGCAGATCTTAATTGCTAGGTAGATGGAGCTATGGTGGAGGATCGTAGACAGGATCAAAGCTGTGGGAAAACAGAAGGTGCGTACCATTGCAGCAAGGCACCAGCTCCTCCCCCACAGGTGACAGCATGGGAGGAACAGGTCTTGGCAATCCTGCATCCTGAGGGACTCACTGGAGTAGCCAGAGGACTGGACACTGGTGAGTCAACCTTTACTACCTACTACCTGTAGGAAAGTACCATCTTGCCTGGCATGTTACCCCCATTTTTACTGTATGTATGTTTATTTTTGCCTATGTGTCCCTGTGTGGTGCCTAACTGTATCACTGAGGCTCTGCTCTCTCTGTTTTTAAATTTGTCACTGCAGGCTAGTGACTAATTTTACCAATTCTGATTGGCACACTGGAACACCCTCATAATTCCCTAGGATATGGTACCTAGGTACCCAGGGTATTGGGGTTCCAGGAGATCCCTATGGGCTGCAGCATTTTTTTTGCCACCCATAAGGAGTTCAGACAAACCCTTATACAGGACTGCCATTGTATCCTGCGTGAAATAGTGCACACATTATTTCACACCCATTTTCACTGCACTTAAGTAACTTATAAGTCACCTATATGTCTAACCTTTACTTGCTGAAGGTTAGGTGCAAAGCTACTAAGTGTGAAGGCACCCTTGCACCAGTAAAGATGCCCCCACTTAGTTCAGGGCCATTTCCCCAGACTTTGTGAGTGCGGGGATGCCATCACACGTGTGCACTACATATGAGTCAATACCTATATGTAGCTTCACAATGGTAACTCCAAATATGGCCATGTAAAATGTCTAATATCATGGAATTGTCCCCCATTCCAAATCTGGTAGTGGGGAGCCAAGTCCATGCATCCTGGGGGCTCCACCATGGACCCCCAGTACTGCCAAACCAGCTCTCTGAGGCTTGCACTGAGCTGCTGCCACCTCACAGACAGGTTTCTGCCCTCCTGGGGTCTGGGCAGCCCAGTCCCATTGAAGGCAGAACAAATCATTTCCTCTGAGAGCAGGGTATTACACCCTCACCCTTTGGAAATAGATATTACAGGCTGGGGAGGGGTAGCCTCCCCCAGCCTCTGGAAATGCTTTGAAGGGCACAGATGGTGCCCTCCTTGCATAAACCAGTCTACACTGGTTCAGGGACCCCTTCTCCCCTGCTCTGGTGGGAAACTGGACAAAGAAAACCCAGGGGTGGTGCCCAGAGCTCTGAGTGGCCAGTGCCAGCAGGTGACGTCAGAGACCCCTCCTGATAGGTCCATACCTGATCAAGTAGCCAATCCCCCTCTCAGGGCTATTTAGGGTCTCTTCTCTGGGTTCTCTTCAGATTCTGCTTGCAAGTTTCCTTCAGAATCCTCTGCAACAACTTCAGACCCTTCTGACCTCGGATCAACCGCAGCCTGCTCCAAGAAATGCTGTAACTGCAACAAAGTGTCTACAAGAGACACTTTTCTTTAGCAACCTCAGCTCCAAGTCAGCAACTGTAACAGTTTCCACAGTGTGCATGCTCTGGGGACTCCCTGCCTTCATCCTGCACCAGAAGGACCGAATAAATCTCCCCTGGAGTGACAGAGTCACTCCCCTGCTCCAAGCAGGCACCTTCCAAGTCGAAAACCGGGACCCTGGGACTCCTCTCACAGCGACGCGCATGCTCCTAAAGACACAGAGGGTGGACATCATCAACATAGACTGTCCTGAGGTCCTGCTGATGCAATTTGGAGGAGGTAAGACCTTGCCTTCCCCAAGAACGATGGTACTCCTGTGTATTGTGTCTTCGTCACCTCCTGAGGCCTCTGTGCACTCTTTGCAAAATTCCTTTGTGAACAGAATGGCCCAGGTCCCCAGCACTCCATCCAGTGATGCTCAATTTGCTTAGTTTTTCTCCTGTGGCGTGGAACTTTCTTTTGTTGTGCTGCATCAACTGCATTTTGCACCTCCTTTGAACCCGGATCTTGCAGCTTCTGGGGTGCTTGCTGGCATCCTGAGGGCTCTCTACAGTGCTGAGAGCCCCCTCTTCCTCCTCATACAGAGTGGAGGCCCCCAGGTCCTTCCTGGATTCATCCAGCACCATTTTGATGAAAAACACACTTTTGCTGTGATATTCCTGCAGCCAAGCCCACAGTCACCTGGAATGAACAAGTTGCCAGGAAATCGTGCACTGACATGACCTGCACAAGGTGGGGAATTGCAGTGGTGCAATGGATTGCGGGTATCTGATTAGGCTCCAATTGTGCACACAGCTCTGAGATTGTGACCCTGTCCAGATGATAGGTGAGTATGATGTTGTGGTCCCCCAATGTAGCCATGTCCATAAGGGGTCTGTACACGTGTGCATGCCTCCTCCTCCTATTCCTCCACAGTGGTTGGTGTCTAAGTATGCAAACAGGAATATGGGTGTGACAACAGAACGCATGTACACACAACATCAGAGTACACAGTGCCTGTATGTAAAGTGCCTTTATGTGATTTGACACCAGAATTGTCTAGGTATGTACAGTCGACACCAATGATGCACAGACAGAATCCAAACATGAGCACTTGCAGTAGGAAATGGCAACTGCCTGTCCTATATGCAGGGACAGGTGGAAGTGCATCATGGCTGAAGGCTGTCAGCACCACTGTGCAATTCCTCTTTGGGTAACATGGCGGTCAGCACCGCCATTTCCTTTCTACAATTCACTTTATTCCTGACTATTTACTGGACGACATCTCCACTGCATGTGCTGCTGCGACCTGTGTCTGGATTCTGCCATGGCCCGTGCTACAGGGGAAAGAACCCCAGCCTTCATGTCAGAGGAGTTGGGGAACGTTGTGGATGGGGTCCTACCCCTTTATGGGCAGTTGTATGGACCTCCAGACAAAAAGGTGAGTACAACATGGGTATGTTACATGTAACAAGGCTGCATGGAGATGTATGTGTGTGCTAGCAGTGTGTCATTTGAGGGGTATGGCTTCAGGCAATGTGAATGCAGAGGTACAGGTCATGTATGTGCCACATGAGGGGCAAATGCATTATGTAGACCATAAGTGTGACAGGCTGGATTGTTTTGTTCATGGTGTCCTTCTGTCTGTTTCCTCTGCAGGTCAGCGCCCATCAGAAGAAGGGGTTGTGGCGTGCCATTGCCAAGGACGTAAGGACCCTAGGGGTCCATTGCCGGCCAGATGCAGGAAACGGTGGGAGGACCTGAGACACTGGGCCCAAAAGACCGCAGAGGCCCAGCTGGGCACGGCCTCCCAACGAGGGAGGGGTGCCCGTCTGACCCTGAAACCCCCTAATGGCCAGCATTCTTGCGTTGGCCTACCCAGAGCTGGATAAGTACTTCAGGGCAACATAGCAGCCACAAGGGGGTGAGTTGAGTGTGTGTGTCATTCATCATTTCTTAGCTGACATGGGGTTTGAGTACAGGATTCTAGTCAGTGGATTGCCCCTTATGCTGGTGTTGACATTCCTTCATGGTCCTGCTTAACTATGTATGGTGGTATGCATTCTTGGAATTGCTAGGTAGCTACCTTGCCATGGCTGACAGGGCTTAGTTATTTACAGCAAGTGTGCAGATGATAGTGTATGCATTCCTAGCTGCTGTAGTGCCTAGGCAATGTTTGATCACTGTGGTCCATACAGCAGACTCTTTGTCCCAGGGAATGCTTGTGATGTTTATGCCATCTGTACTGTTGGTGCTGTGATTGACCCTGTGCTCCTTTCTTGCCCCCACTCCGTTTGTCATCCTGTCCATGTCTGCATTAGCATCATCTGGCAAAGGAGCAGGGGCACCAGCGAGTGAGGGAGCAGCAGCCCGTGGGACCCAAGAGGCAGTGTCCGCCGAGGGGACCAGGGCTAGGGCTACGGAGGGCGAGGGGAGTGCCACGGAGGAGACTGGAGCTGATACTAATGACTCTGATTCCTCCGATTGGAGCTCTCTGCTGGTGGTGGACCCCTCTGGGACCACTCAAGCTTCATCATCTTCCACCACTCCTGTACCACTCCCGTACCAGCACCGCCTTCCCAGTTCCTCCCCACCCAGTTGCCTGTGCCCGCTCACCCAGGAGGGTAGGCATCTCCTTCACCCTAGGCACCTCAGGTCCTGCCCCAGTCAGCCCTGCTGCCCTCAGTGAGGAGTCTATTGACCTCCTATTGACCTCCAGCGATCCATCTCTGTTGGGCAGTCAACCATTGTGAATGCCATCCAGGGGCTGGAAGGGCATTTGCAACAAACAAATGCATTCCTGGAGGGCATTCACTCTGGTGTGACGGACCAACAGAGATAATTCCAGGCTGTGGCCTCCTCCCTGATGGCAGCCATTGTCCCTGTCTCTAGCCTCCCTGCTCCAACTTCCTCCACCCCGTCCCATTCTCCTCAACCCCAGCCTATCCCAAGCATATCATCAGACCAGCATGCACCCAAGACAACACACAGGAGTGGCTCAGGCAAACACAAACATCACACATCATCCCACAGGCACTCACACAAACACCATCCAGAATCAGACATGCCAACATCCACTGCCTCCACTGTATCCCCCTCCTCCTCTCGTCCACCTCCCTCCCAGTAGCGTCTCCACTCACACCTGCATGCACTACATCCTCATCCACTACACCCATCATCATCACGCCTATCACTACACACTCCTCTTTGGCAGTCAACACCCCCAGATCCATGCACACATCCCCTGTGTCCTCTCCCACTGTGTCTGTGCCCCCTCCTCCCAAAGTACACAAACGCAAGCACTCAGTCACCTAACAGTCATCCACCTCACAACAGCATCCAGCCCATACACCTGCACCCAAACACAGCAGACAGACTCCTCCAACCACCACTCCCTCTTCCTCCACTCCCAAACCTTCACCCTCTTCCCATCCCAGTGTCTCTGAAAAGCTTTTCCTCTCCACCTATGACCTCTTCCATGCCCCTCCCCCCGTCCTTCACTTTGGGTCAGGGTAGGACGAACCCAGGCCAGCACCTCAGCCACCAAGTCCACGGCCACTGTAATTTCGGCAGCTGCTGCTGGTGTGAGAAGGAGACACCCATCAGCCCTGGCAGTGTGCCTGCACCAGCTGGAAAGGGCAAGAAGGGACCACCAGACCAAGTGCAAGGAAGCACCACCAGCTGGCAATGGCAAGGAGGCACCACCAGCTGGCAAGGGTAAGAAGGGACCATCAGCTGGGAAGGGCAAGGAGGCACCATCTGGTAGCAAGGGCAAGAAGGGACCACCAGCTACCAAGGGCAAGGAGGCACCACCAGCTGGCAAGGGCAAGAAGGGACCACCAGCTGCCAGGGCAAAGACAAAGGGCCGGCCACTGCAGGCAGGATGGATAGGGGGCCTGGTGCTGGAGCTGGATCTGAGCACACAACACCAACCATGGCACTTCAGTCGTCCGAGGTAGCAGGGGAAGGGCTGGATCCTCCCCTCACTACTGCCTGCACCGCCAGCTGCCCCAACACCTGCAGCGCAACCTGCACCACTGTCAGCACCACTGCCAGCAGCAGCAGCCCCAGTGGACAGCCGTCCCAGGCTGCAGGGGAAGAGCTGGAGCCTCCCCCCACCACTGCCAGCACTGTCACGAGCACCAGCACTACCACCACTGTGCAGCCGTAGCCACCGCCGGATGGACTGTAGTCCTGCCTCCATGGAGTGTCATGCATACGGCCCAGTGCAAATCTTGTGGGTCTGACACCCAGGTGAGGGACTGTGACCTGGCACTCCCCAAGTGCTGCATCACTGGACACAAAGCCTTCTCCAGAACCAGTGGAAAAAGGCATCCACTCACCCCATACTTGCCAGGATGAAGCACACTGGGCACAAAGCCCCCTCCAGAACCAGTGGAGAAGCCATCCACTCCAGATACTGTGGCCTTGCACTCCCCGGGACCAAGCAGTGGGCAAACCACCCACTAGAGAGACTGTGGCCTTGCACTCCCCAGGACCAAGCAGTGGGCAAACCACCCACTAGAGAGACTGTGGCCTTGCTCTCCCCAGGACCAGGCAGTCGGTAAACCACCCACTAGAGAGACTGTGGTCTTGCACTCCCCAGGACCAGGCAGTAGGCAAACCACCCACTAGGGAGACTGTGGCCTTGCACTCCCCAGAACCAAGCAGTGGGCAAACCACCCACTTGAGAGACTGTGGCCTTGCACTCCCCAGGACCAAGCAGTGGGCATGTAGCCCCCTCCAGGAGCTGTGGCATTGTACCATCTTCCGGCCGAGGTGCACCCACTTCCCTGTCCCACTGAGGTGCCTGTGTATATTCAACCTGATGCCCCAGCAGTGTTATCTCCTTATTGAGGCAGTAGTCAAGTGGGGCCTTGGCCTATGTGATATGGCCCTGTGGCCCACGGACATTATGGACTGGGCAGTGTCCCTCCGTTTGTAAATATGTATATACTGTTTTGATTTTGAATCACATATTTATACTATTGTATCTTATTACACTCACTTTATTCAATTCCTTTTGTCCTTGCATTATTCCTGAGGGGTACGGGGTGGATATGTAATGTTATTGCATCTGTTTGTGTGTATGTTGTTGGGGTGGGGGTGTTGCATGTGTGTGTCACTCTCTTTTTCCACCCTCTCCCCTGTGTGCTAGGTGCGGTACTCACTGTGGTCGTCTTCGCCGGCGTTGGTATTCCTGGTGTAGGAGGAGGTAGACCAGCATGGGTAACACATGAAGTTCAGGCTCCATTGCGTCGTGGTTGTTCCCTGATTGTCCAGAGGTGAATCGTTTCCCTTCTGTGCACTGTTTCCGACGTGCTTTTGATGGCATTGGTACCGCCCCGGAAAAGCTGGCGGACTGGCTGTTGTAATAGGGTGGGCGGTACATTGTCTTCCGCCTGGCTGTTGGCAGTTACCACCGTGGTGCTTGTTGCTACCTGCGTGGCAGTTGGAGTGTTAAAGTGGCTGTCTGTGTTGGCGGTTTCTACTGTGGTCATAATTAAAAAATAATTACCGCCGGCCTGTTGACGGTATTACCCCCTCTTTATCACCGACCGCCAGGGTTGAAATGAGGGCCTAAATGTTCATGCTGTAATGTAGATATGTGGATGAGGCTACATACATACACAGTACCTACTATGTATTTGGGGTGACAGTCTTTCGATGCACATGTGCACGTGTCCATCTATACGCACATGAAAGCTCAATCCTTCATTCCTTCACATTTCATCTACATCATCATACAGTCTACCTTTCACCCATTGGTATTGCATTGGACTCACCTGCTCCTCTGGTGCACCATATAGCTGCCACACAGGAGTAGGACCTGCTCTACAAGCTTGTCCAGATCTTCCTGAGAGAAGGCAGGGGCCCTATCACCTTCAGGATGTGGCACAATTGCTCCCAGAGGTAATACACAGCAGCTCAGGTCATGAAGGTCTTGCTGTTAGGAGTCAAGTGAGTGATTAGGCAGAAAATGGAGGTCATGTCCACCACATTCAGGACCATCACTGCAGGTGGACATCACCATTGGCCCATGTCCACCAAAGGTAGCAATGTGTTCCAATGGCAATGTCCACCACTGCCAGTGAAGTCAGATCACTTCCTTATATGTTCTGTACAGTAGGTCAGGCAGCTGCCA
The DNA here is from genome assembly GCF_031143425.1 of Pleurodeles waltl. NCBI lineage: Eukaryota > Metazoa > Chordata > Amphibia > Caudata > Salamandridae > Pleurodeles > Pleurodeles waltl. The sequence continues at coordinate 1,451,581,137 of NC_090444.1, read as the reverse complement.
TTTTAGGACTCACACATGTACGATGAAGTTATGAAATTTGCATCATTTACTGAAAACGTATATCAATAACAATGTGTGAGGTGCTGGCATACTGTTTATAAGTATCAATGTGCATGTCATTAGTAGAGAATATGAAATGAAGTATTTTGGGTTATGTACATCAAACAGTGTTGTCAACATACAAATGACAACCTGAAGATGGTATAGACACCTCAAATATGTGTAACATGCCAACTATGTTGATGTAACTTTCACTGTCAGTGACATATATCTACTTTTAAAGAACATGCAAGGGTTTAAGGGATTTGAATTTGGTACACTTTCATGTCTTGCCTCAGATTGGAATTTGGTACACTCTCATATCCTGCCTCGCTATTTGCTGAACACCAAATATTCACTTTTTCATGTGAAATGATTTAGATATATGTGTGATGTTGATGTGATCATACTAATAATGTATAGATTGAGTCATTCACATATATTATGGTATTGTCCCACATAGTTACCCTGGCCTGAGGAGAGCAAGACAACCTCCAGTGTACCATCCACTAACAGACATGCAGACCCTGGAGGCAAAACATGTAATCCAAATATATCGCCTGGATAGGCATACAGTTATGGATTTATGTCATCATTGTTCAAGTCATATCAGTGCTGCACTTCCTGGCCACTGGATCTTTTCAGAATATAGTGGCCGTAACTGCAGCTATGGCTCAGCCCATGTTCAGTCTGGTTTTGAATGCTGTACTGTCTGCATTGTTGAAACACCTGGACCGCTACATGAGATTTCCTCATCTTGAGGATTTGGCCCATGTGAAGGCAGATCTCTATGCTTTGGGACAAATTCCACATGTGTTTGGAGCCATATATTGCACCTATGTAGCCTTGGCTTCCCATAGTGCTAATGAACAGGTATATAGGAACAGGAAAACTTCTTCTACAGAAACATATAACTGATCCATTTGGCTGACCTATACATTTCACAAGTTTGTTCAAGGTACCCTGGATCAGTACATGATTCCTTCATCATGAGGAACAACAATATCCCACTGCCAATGACACGACTATACAGTACATAGAGAGGGCCTGGCTGGTTGGTAAGACATATATGTCATTTTTTCCAGCTGACATATATGTGGATGTCTAAGATTAAAGTTTGGATTGGTGTAACTATACCTTGTTGGTGACTCTGGCTACCCAAACTGTCCTTGGTTATTGACACCAGTGAGGTACCCAACCCCATCAGGGGACGTCTGCTTCAATGAGGCCAATGGAGGGGCAAGGTGTGTCGTGGAGTGGACTTTTGGGCTCCTGGAGGAAAGATATTGGATGACAGACAAATCTGGAGTTATGTCAAATAATTGTTGCCTGCTGCAAGCTCCTCAATCTTGCCCTGACACATTATATACCATTCATACCAGAAGAGAGGGAGCTCGAAGATCATGTGGGTAGTAATGAAGATTTGTCAAGTGAGAATGAGCATGATGAGAGGAAGCTGGAATCAGGGCATATGTCATCAATCCGTACTTTGACTCAAGGTATGTGATGTGATGTTACAATAGAGATTCTATGGGGTATTGTTGAGGTTATGCATGCCACATAATGTTCTTTTAACCACTATCAGTGTGGTCTTAAGTGGCTCCAAAGCCCATGACTCAGATATGCATGCAGATTGTTAGTTGGAGTTGTGTACAAAAATATTATGTATATATTTATATAGTCTATTGTTTAGAAAATGCACAACCAAAGTCACAATTGTAGTTATGAATAGACAATGTGATGTATGTGTTCCACTTTGGCCTATACCTTAGCTTTGTCAATCACAGATTTGCAGATTGTCAGATTGGCTGTTTGGCTCATCCTCATTTGGCAATCTCAGAGAGTGTCACAGGCAGATGGGATTTACAGATTGACATGAGAAGTAGACATGGATTAAACGAGGTACTGTTTAGCATGAGATTTGTGATCCATGAGTTCTATGCCCATACAGTCAGGACAGTGGTTTGGAAGTGTCCTTTGTCACAAAAAAGACCTGTTTAGTATTGGAGGTGGCTCGAATTGTGCCATGTGCGTGTCCATTTGTATGTAAGACATCATATTGTGGTATCCAGACCCTCTACCTTCATTACGGTTTGTGTTCTATCTGACTTGTGCATGGCTATCAGTGTGTTTCCTCATTGCAGCTCAATGTGCATTTGTCTGAAGACAGACATGAGTGAGTGGCAAACCCACAGATACCTGATCATGGAAAGTGGAAGGTTTCATGCCTGTTGAGGTTAATAATGACCTCTGTCTGTGTCATGGGGTATGGTCATTTGAAAGGTTAAGGTATGGGTATGTGATAAGGCTTTAGCTTATGATACATTGGACCAATCTGTCTGCCTCCTGAGATGGTGATAGACTGACATGTCCCTAACTTCTGTGTTCTGTGGGTTGGTAGTGAATGACCCCAAAGCTGAAACAATGGAGTCCAAAGCATGACTTTACAATGTGCTGATTGCCATTCTTCAAATACATATGTAGAGTTGTACAATGCAGGTGAGTTGTGTCATGTCTATGTTTCAATCCCAATGCAATATATATCCTGGTTGCCCAGTACATGGGTGATGACCATAACAAAGGTATAAAATAGGAGAGGAACATTTTGACACAATAGTTGTTATACATGACAGTTGTATATGGTTGATACATCACACTTACACAGGATCTGTGGTTATGTTGTATTTATTGGGTAGTGCACAACAAAATGAGTGACTTGAAACAGAAATTAAAAAAAGTTAACAGTGAAGGGTTCAGTCATGGTGGATGAAATCATCAGGGTAGCTGCTACACCATTTGAAAAACACAAGTCCAATGTTCTTGCACCATAGGAAAATGGAGTTAGGTTTCAGAACAGTCAACAGGGTGTATCAGTGACACACAAGGGGAACCAGTCAGGAGAGGTTCACTTCCTGGCAGTGGGTTTAGTCTTGGCATCTGCAGCTCCTTTGCACAGGGGGGTTCCTCTGCTACAGAGGATGGGGTGTCTGAGGCATTCCCTTCCCCTTGCAGGGCCTCAATTCCACTAGCAGCCACAGATATTGAGGGCCTGATGTCTCATTGCTAGTGGAAGAGGCCTGATGTTGGGTGCCAAGCTTACTCAGGGTAGTGTTCATGTCCATCAGTTCCCCAGCAATGGAAGCCAGGGTGGCATTTTGGGTCTGCCACTGCTGCATGGCTTTCTGGTGGTTGTCCCTCCGCAGCTTTTGGATCTCCCCCATCATGGTCAGTACTTGGCCCATTATGCCTTGGGAATTTTGGTAGGCTCCAAAGACTTGTGAGATGGTCTTCTGGTTAGTTAGGTCCCTTGGAGCCCCCATCCTCTGACCCACATGATTCCTCCCATGCACCCACCCTCAATTACCTTTGCCCTTGGCACTGTGTGTTAACTCCCACTGGTTACAGGACCATGATCCTCAGTGGTGACATTAGGAGACTCAGGTACCTGTACTGGGGTCACACATTGGAAGAAGCTGTCCTTGGGATACAGGTTTGGGGGTGAATAGTTGCCTTTGATGTAATTGTAACAGGGCTGGAAGGAGTCGTTATGGGAAGGGTAAGGCTGAGAGTTGTTGACTGACCAGGTGACCCTGATGGGGCAGCTTTGAGGGCAGTGTCCAGACATCCTGGGTTGTTTCCCTCACTGGGGCCTTTTCCCAGAGGGGTAGTGTTAGTCTCCGGTGTCCTCTCTATGTTGGAGATGGCAAGGTTACCTGTAGGAGGCGTGGAACACACAGTTGCTGTAAGTGACGCAACAAGTGATGGATAAATCAGACAACTAAAATCGGAATGTGAGATACACACTCTGGCTTTACATGATCCACTGAAATGACAATGACCGCTGCTACTTCATCTGGGTTAGTTCAATGTGGGACACAGATATTTGCAATTGCATACAGCATGTTCCAAGCTCTTGGAGGATGTTGGTGTTTAAATGGCTGCTAATACCCTCATATCTTGTCTGGGTAAAAACATGACAATGTACATTTCTCTCCTAGTAAGGTGTTTGGCGTCATTGAGTTAACTAGAAGCTGAACCATGCACAATGGTGTCAGAGCTTGCACACAATATAAGAGCTGCTATCTGAACTGGGCCTCTCTCGGGATGTACTGCAAGTGCATCCAGTTTGCCATTTAGTTGTCCCCCCACGTGAGCATATGACATTATTAGAGCGGTTTTCTCAGAGGCCAGTTTGGTATGGGACACAGCTGTAGCTGTGATTTGCTTGTAATGGTACTGGTAGTGGGCCATTGCATAACTGTCATTGCCATGAACTGTTAAATGGTGGACTGTTAGACTTTTCATCCTTGGCGTGGCCTCCCTTAACTTTTTGCCTCTGTTTCCCAGGTTGTTGATGTGTGCTAGACTCTGTTTTTGCTGTTTTTGTTACTCTGGGCACTTTACCACTGCTAACCAGTTCTAAAGTGCAAGTGCTCCTAAACAAAATGTGTATATAATTGGCTCATCTATGATTGGCACATTTGATTTACTAGTAAGTCCCTAGTACAGTGCCCAGGGCCCGTAAATCAAATGCTACTAGTGGGCCTGCAGCACTGGTTGTGCCACCCACCTAAATAGCTCTGTAATCATGTCTCAGACCAGCCACTGCAGTATCTGTGGGTGCAGTTTTAAACTGTAAATGTGACTTGCCAAGTGCACCCACTTGCCAGGCCTAAATCTTCCCTTTTCGTATATGTAAGACACTCCTAAGGTAGGCCCTAGGTAGCCCCAAGGGCAGGGTGCAGTGTATGGTTAAGGTAGGGCATATATTATTGTGTTATATATGTGATGACAGTGAAATTCTGCTGAATTCGTTTTTCACTGTTGCAAGGCCTGTCCCTCTCATAGGTTAACATGCGAGCTACCTTTAAATATGATTCAAGTGTAGATTCCCTTTGGGATAAGATAGATATGTGGAGTTTGGGGTCTCTGAGCTCACAATTTTAAAATACATCTTTTAGTAAAGTTGATTTTAAGATTGTATGTTTGAAAATGCCACTTTTAGAAAGTGAGCATTTTCTTGCTTAAACCGTTTCTGTGACTCTGCCTGTTTGTGGATTCCCTGTCTGTGTCAGTTTGAGAGTTGGGCTGGTTGCACCTCTCACTAGACAGTGACACAAAGGGAGCTGGGGTGTAGTCTGCATTTCCTGATGAGCCGTCTGTGCTAGGGGGAGGGAGGAGTGGTCACTCACACCTGAAAGGGCTGTGCCTGCCCTCACACAATGCAGTCTCCAAGCCCCTGGTGTGTGTCTGGGGCCTGGCCTGGGCAAGCAGGATTTCACAAACGAGAGACTTTTCTTTGAAGTAAGCCTACTTCCAAGGGCAAAATGGGTATAAGAAGGGCACCCAAAACCACAGACTTTAGAACACTTCTAGAAACCAAGAGGAACCTCTGCCTGGAGAAGAGCTGAAGAGCTCAGAAAGAAGAGCTGCCCTGCCTGTGACTGTGCTTTGTGAAGACAGCCTGCAGTTGCTGCTTCTGCCTATGCTAGAGGACGAAGACTGGACTTTGTGTTGCCTTCATTCTTGTGAAGAACTATCCAAGGGCTTGATTTAGAGCTTGCCTCCTGTTGTTTGAAGTCTCAGGGACAGTAAACACTTCTCTCTACCAGCACCTGTAGCCTCTGCTGAGACTCCTATCCTTCCAAGTGGTGCCCATCGAGTTCCTGGGACCCTGAAAGGAGAAGCTGGCAGCCCAAGAGTGAGAAATTCATGCACCAACCGCCGTGCGGGGAAAAGATCAACTAGACTCCAATGTGCGGCAGCAAAATTGACGCACCGCCGGCTTCGCGGCTGAAAATCGACGCTCGCCTGCAACGCGACCGGAAGATCAAAGCCCGCAGCTGGAGAAACTACGAACAGCATTGCTGACAGAGGCTGGTGAGATCACAGCCCACGCTGCATGGTTTTCAGATAATCGTGCGGCTGGATTTCTGATGCAAAAACTGCTGGGCATGTAAAAATGACACAAGGCCTGCCCGGACCCGAGAGTGCTGACCGGATCGACTCATTGCTCTCCTGTGTAGAGAAGAAACAATGCATGCCGACCCGACTGAAGGAGAAGCGACGCAAGGTTTCACTCGTGAGTGACATCGATGCATCACAAACCTTTTTTGACTCACACATGTCCGTGCAAGGTTGTTTTTGATGCACCCAAGGTAAATTTTCACGCTTACAGTGTTAGCGTTGTATTTAAAATTACATGAAGACTCTCTTTGCATTTTTATTGATAACTTGACTTGTGTATTGTGGATTTTTTTAGTTTTTGTCTTGTTTTGTTTAGATAAAGATTTTCTATTTTCCTAAACCTGTGTTGTGTCATTTTGTAGTGTTTTCACTAAGTTACTGTGTGTGTTGGTACAAACACTTTACACCTACCACTCTGAAGTTAAGCCTGCTGGTTGTGCCAAGCTACCAAGGGGGTATGCAGGGTTTAGCTGAGGGTGATTTATTTTACCCTTACTAGAATGAGGGTCCTTGCATGGACAGGGGGTAACCTGACTGCAAAACAAAGACCCCATTTCTAACACAGACCATTCTGGATGGATTAGTTTAATTGTTAGTTTCACATGCAAGAAATTTCAAATTTAGAGCACTATTTTTTATTTGTTAATGGTGGAACAGTGCCTTCTGGGAGTTGTAGTGCTGTAAGTTCCTAGTACTTCACATGCTCTTCCCCAACACTGTGGCCCAAGGTGTGTTTACTTGACATGTGGCATGGCAGCGAGGGATATTTTGAGATTTGGACAGAGGGGTGCTGGGTGGTTTGGAAATTGGGGTGGGGAAAGGTGTTGAGTGAGCTTGCAAGACAAAACTGTTTGGTGACAAAAATGTTGTTGTTACTTACCCACCTCCACTCCCCCAGGTAGTCCTGTCAGGCCCTTGGGATGCAGGATGTTCAAGACCTATATTTCCCATGATGTGAACTGTGGAGGAGGAGGTAGGCCCACACCAGTCTTGAGGACCACCAGCTGGTGCCTGGATGCCATGGATCGTATCTTCCCCCTGAGGTCAATCCACCTCTTCCTGATGGCCTACAGCATTCACCCTGTCGACTATCCTTTGCCACAACTCATTTTACTGGCTATGGATGTTTGCTGGACCTGTGATCCAAAAAGATATGGCTCTATTCTGACAATTTGGTCTACCATGGCCCTCAACTCATCATCAGTGAAACATGGATACTTTTGGGGGTAGTGGTGGTAAAGACAGGGAGGTAGTGAACAAAGGTTGAAAAATTTTAGTGATGAGGTGTGGGTGCTGTGATTGAGTGGGTGAGGGTTGTTGTGTATTGTGGGTTAGAAAATTGTGTGTTGTGTATATTATACAAGTGTGGGATTAGTGCTGAGTGAAATGTGTAGGGGTGCCTATTATTTGTTTATCTAGTTCTAATTCCTTGGACAAATTTCTGGCTGTGAGTGACGTTCTGGTTGTAAAGGATTGTGGATTGTGTTGGGGAGTGTGTAGAGGTGTCAGCTGTGTGAATGTGTGTCAGCTGTGGGGTATTCAAACTATCCAATGTGGGGCAGTGTTCTGACTGATGTGAGCTCAGACCTCTGTGGTTGGCACCGCCAATGATTTTCCACCATGGAAGAACCGCTCTTGTATTCTGTGGATCGTAATTAGATTGGTTGATTTTTGTCGGGCTGTTGTTACTGGTTGTCGAACTGCCTTTTTTCTGTCCACTAATGTCCTGGAGGTTTTGGGAATTTCACTGTTTTTTGTCAGTCTGAGCTGTGTGCCTCTTAATACGGCAGTCAGATGACCTCCAACATGGCGGTCTTTTGTCAGCCACAACTGCAGCAGTCTTACCATCAGACCGCCAAAGTCGTAATGAGGCCCAAACTATCCAAAAAGAATTATACACCATGAAAATATGTGTCATAATGAAATTCTGCAACACTATTAGTACAGAAGTAATGTGTCAGAAAAAATTGATGAAGGCAGTTATAGTGTAGCTGGTTGTGATGGTTGTTTAGTCTGGCATGCAGAGGGTAACTTAATCAACCATAGAAAACTTTCTTGTCAAACTGCTGAAAACAGATAATTTTTTCTACTTGGCACTTCTACAGCTATTTAAAACTTGGCGATCTGAGACAGAATTACTTGGACAATTTGATTGCTATGAAGATTCTGTGAGAGCCACTAATCAGTGTCCACTATTTCCAAGCTATATGAAAATGTTAAATGAGGAAATTGAACAAGAAGAAACAATTGCTAGTGAGATTGCAAAGTAAAGTTCACCAAGCAGCCAAAGTTCTGCACCCCTTGGACAGGCAGTAATTGAAAATGAAGCTGCCATAGTAATGAATGAAGTAGAGACAGCAATGCAACAAGCAAGAGAAGAAAATGTTGCGTTGGAAGAGTTAGTAGACCAGCTCAATAATGGCCAGAAAGAAGTATATATGGAAGTCAAAGAAATAATAGGCCATGGATTACTGCATGAAAATAATCAATGTAACTGTTCAAGTTTTAAACCAATTCTTTTGTATTTCAGTGGACAAGCAGGCACTGGAAAGAGCTTCCCTATGCAAGTTCTAACAGCATATCTACAAAAGTCTACAGACTTAATTTTGTTGTGTGTAGTAACGGTTCCTACTGGATTAGCTGCACACAATATCAAAGGGATTACCTTGCATTGTCTACTAATGACCCTGGTTGAACACAACAATAAATTTGAATTCCAAATGTTACCTGGTAAAGCTTGTCACAAAGTTTCCAGAGTTTTGAAGAAACTAAAGCTTTTAAATATTGATGAGGTGAGCATGGTCTCAGACTTAATGCTTGCCTTTGTGCATTTGAGAATGCAACAGATAAAAACTGACTATGAAGAGGTCTTTGGAGGAAAGCATATGATTGTTTTTGGTGATTTACTACAACTTACCACTGTGAAAGGACAACCTATATTTAAGACTCTATCACATGATGACACTCATAGTTCTTTAGAAAGCATTGGAAATGTAAACATTTCATTAAATTCCCAATACAAGGAACTGATTACCAACATGTGCCAAGCATCTGATAAGCAATGTGGAAGTATATTGAAGGATAATAGAATTGGAATACTGTCAAAAGAAGGAAAATGTTGTCTGGAAACATGACTGATAAAGAACATATTTCATTCAAAAAATGTGCAGCAGAACTAATGTATGAATTTATTCAACAAGAAAAGTCAATTCCGAGTTTAATGTCTATGACTCAAGACTGCACACATTTTAACAAACAAGTACTACAACTACAAGCAAATCTTAGTATTGATGTGAATTGAATGATAAAATACAGTCAAAACTGGATTCTTGGGAAATATTTGTTTCCAAAACTGCAGTATTAGAAAAGTGTCTCCATGTTTGTAACAACTGTAGAGTAATTTTGCAGCATAGTTCAAATGTTGAAGAGGGATTAGTTAATGGAGCTATTGGAAAAATAATATATTTTATTTTGTATCCAAACGGAAATTAAGTTTGGCATCTAGCAAACAAATTTGATTATCTTGAAGATGTAAAACAGATGGCAAGATCTGTTGCTTGTGAAAGACCTGTATGCATGTAGAAAGCAGTTTCCAGTAGTATTACTGTATTTAAGGAAGGTATGTCTTATGTAGCATTTATCACGCAGAAGAAGTTTGTGTTGTTTGTATCTAATAGACTTTGATGACAATAAAGTAAATGCTGATTCCAGTTGTGTATCGGAGTACAATCATTTGAGAACCCTGTATGCTCCCCATACGGAGTAGTATACAGTTTACAAAAAGACTACTATCTTACCAAAATGAAAAATGTGAAACAATCTGTGTGATGTACCACAGAAAAAGATGAAAAAAGAAAAGAAAGAAGTTTCTGAGAAAAACAAGAGTAAAAGTGATAGTGAAATTGTAGGTTACCAGTTATCTAATTTATCTAGAGTCACTTACTACTATAATATAGATGTCAATGCACTGTTCTGCTTACTTACTATTGTCCATGAACTTGATGAGAGAAGGGAAAGCAATTATGCTCGGCCTTGTTGACTTTGGTAGAACAGTTGTGCAATGATAAAAAAAAACATACTCTTCATCTTGTATTACAGATATTGCAGATATGTGCTCTGGATCTGTACACTTTAAAAAAATGTTGGTGGTCCTATTAGGTATTTTCAGAGAAGAGATGGTACCTATTGATGACCTGTTTGGACTATGTTACTCATGGCAGCATGACTGTCAAAATTGTTCCTTTTGTTCAATAACAGAAATTGATTCAGAACAATTTAGCTACCTAACTCTATCAGATTCTAAAATTGTCGGATTTAAAAAGTTGTTTAAAGATGTTTCACAAAATAAAACATGTATGAAATGCAGCTCAGACCTCCTTTCAAGATTGAGCATAACAAAAACTGGAAAGTATTTAATCATAATGTTATAATGATGCAAACTGAGCTAAATTCGAAACACAAAACACAAATTTGAAAGCAGAACAGATCTCATTTTGAAGTAAAACATATATTTGCACAGCCATTATTTTCCATAAGGAATTAAGGGCCACATGTACAAAGATCTGGTATTGCGACTCACAAACTGCGAGTCGCAATACCGGATGTACAATAGTGTAGTTTACACTGTTTGTGATTCCCAATGGGGTCGCAAATGACCTGCCTCATGAATATTCATGAGGTAGGTCGCAATTTGCCACCCCTTTGGGAATGGCCGTCCTCACGGGGTGGTGGCCTGCTGGAGACAGCAGACCACCATGTCTATGACTGCTTTTAAATAAAGCAGTTTTTTAGTTTTTTAAATGCAGCCCTTTTTCCTTAAAGGAAAACGAGACACCTTTCAAAATCAAAAATGAAAACTTTTATTTTCATTTTTTCAGAGCAGGCAGTGGTCCGTGGGACCACTGCCTGCTCTGAAAAAATATTTTCGTTGCCATTCACAAAGAGGAAGGGGTCCTTTGGGGACCCCTTCTCGTTTTGCGAATGGGTTAGCACAAGTTAGAAACTGGTGATAACTGCGATTGATTTGCGACCGCATTTGCGGTCACAAAACAATCATACATACCATTTGGATTCAGTATTAGGAAGGGACGCCCTTGACATGCCACTTCCTAATGCCGAATTGCAAAACCCAAACTGCGATTCGGTAGCAGGTTGCGAATTGCAGTTTGGGCTTTGTACATCCAAAAAAGCATTTTTCAAGTCACAAAGGGGCCGATTCTGCGATTTGGCCCCTTTGCGACTTGAAAAATGCTTCATCCATCTGGCCCTAAGTGTTACATCTGGCCATTATACCATTTACATAAAGAATACAAATGGATGGACAGATTGTAATGATAATAAACTCACATTTAAGCAGAGATCACTGTATAAATTACCAAATTCTTAACTTCTGTTTCTTCAACCACATTTCTAGGAATGATTATTAATGGAGATAGGGAATAGTACATTTATGGCTCTTTTAATAGTAGAACATAAGGCATTATATGGTGTGATGTCTTTCTAAGGCATTCTCAATGTAGAAATATTCTTCGTATTGGATGGAAATTGGAGACATAGGGGGTTATTACAACTTTGGAGGAGGTGTTAATCCGTCCCAAAAGTGACAGTAAAGTGACGGATATACCACCAGCCGTATTACAAGTCCATTATATCCTATGGAACTCGTAATACGGCTGGTGGTATATCCGTCACATTTGGGACGGATTAACTCCTCCTCCAAAGTTGTAATAACCCCCATAGTACTGAACTGCAAATGGAGATCACAATTTGTGAGCTACAATATACATCTAGTGAAGGTAAAAATCAAAACTGATGACATACTATAGTCCTCTTTAATGGATGAGTGTACTTTTTGCCATCATGTGGCCTAACAAGGGTAATGTCTTCAGACATTTTTAAACTACTAATATGATTCATACACATTAATGGCATTAAAAAGATGTCATTTTCTTTATATAATATGACAGCTATAGCTGAAAGAGTGTGGTTAATGTTCCTAGTGAGTACCACACATTGTAATGTTAATTTGAAATAACTTGCAATGCACTTATGCGTGTTAAAGTCTATTTGACCGTCTCCCTCCCCACTCTTCAAGGATGAGTATCTATATGCACTTATTGTATAGTGCAAAGGTATAAAAGCTGAGAACAGTGGATAAGGAAATTTACCACGTTTAAATGACATTTCTAAATTTCTATATAGTAGTACATATCTGTTATGTGTTAACTTTGTCAATATATTTTTTTTTAAAGATTGAAAACGTAAATGAATAACTTAATACAATCAGACTTTAACTTATATTTATGTTTTGTCTATGTTTAAACACATAAAAAGATGATTTTACTGCACTAATGTAGGTAAGTAAAGATACTAATACTTCAATACATTAATGTAAATACAGCTGTTTATATATATATGTTTACAATGACACACTGACAAAGCACTGATACTTAACCTTAGAAACTTTGATAGACACTAACACATGCACTGATTGGAGCATATGCAAGTGAAGACTCTCAAAGATCCAGTCAGACATTGATGCATTCATGTATCCATTATTATGGACACAGTAAGGCACCAGGGGACTCTCTTATGCATAGAGTGACACACACAGGCACACAATGATCCATAGACTGACACACCAGTACTCTCTCATGCACAGTATGACCCACCCAGGCACACACTTATGCATATACTCACATGCCCAAGTACACTCTTATTCATACACTGATACACCTAGGTACGTACTTATGCAAACACCAACGCACATAGCCAGACACTTATGTATACATTGACACACCCAGGTATCCTCCCCAGCATACAGTAACACACACAGGGCCACTCTTATATATACACTTCTACACAAAGCTACACAATGATCTATAAACTGACACATCCAGGTACATTTTCATCAACATAGTGATGCACACACTTATTCATATACTAACACACCCAGGTCCACACTATTGCATAAACTGACATACCCACATGGAGACTGATGTGTACACTGATACATTTAGAGGCACACTAATCCATACACTGATACACCCCAGCACACACTGATGCATACATTGACACACCCAGTCGTCAGAAACGGATGCATACAATAAGATACCTAGGTACAAACTTATACATGCACTAATATAGCCATACAGATGCCACTGCATACACTGACACACCCAAATGCAAAATCATGCATGCACTGACACACCCAGTCCCAAATGATTTCACACACTGACACATTCAGATGCACACTGATGTATACAATAATACATCCAAAGACACATTAATACATACACTGACATACCCAGAAACACACTAATACATACACTGACAGACCCAGGCAGAGACTGATCCATACAGTAAGAAACCCAGTGAGATAGTGATGCACGCACCCAGGCATCCAGGCACACACTTTCATATACACTGAGACACCGAGGGTCACACTCATGCATACACTGACACAGCCAGAAACACACTGATGTATAAACTTATATATCCAGACATACACTAATACTTATGGTAACCCAACCAAGCACACACTAAAACAATCACTGAGACACAGGCACAGACTAATGCATACAATAACACACACAACCTCAAACACATGGGAACACTAGCACAGCCAGGAAGATACTGATGCATACTCTGACACCCACACACACACTATCACACCCACACTCATATTTATGCATAGACTGACATACCCAAGCACACACTTATGCATAGACTGAGACACCCAGACACAAACTGATAAATAAACGTATAGATGCAAGTGAAAGTCATACATATACTGACACAGGCATGAAAATACCAATGTACAATAAAGACTCAAACACAGCTTTTTGTTTGATTGAGTGGTGGTTCTAAGAAGAACCGATTTTGTAGCTTTTTGGGGAGAAGATGTTTACTTTTTTTAAATTTGTTTTTCAGAAAACATATTGGAAAATTGGGAAAAGTTTAAAGGCTTGGTGTGGTAACAATTTGCCATACATCACTCTCCTTTCTTAATTAAGGCACCTGCTGACTTTCATCTTGTTCAGCAATATTTTGGGACTGTAGAGATGGTGGTGGAGTACTCCCTTCAGCCATTCTGGAAATTTCTGTAACAGGAGGATCTCAGCTAAAATGGTTCTTCTCAACAACTAGAATAATACTAACTGTTTTATGGAGTGTCCCTACCTAAAATTAGGTGTGGTTCAAAAGTAACCAATGAAATAACAGAATAGCCTTCACACATGAAGCAGCTCTGCAGATCTGACTGGACTTGCAGACCCATGAAAATTGTAAAACGATTTTTACATTGTATTGCAAGGAAATAAAATGTGTTTGCGACCTGCAAATACGTGCAACCTTTTATGTATATGGGAAAGAATACGTCCTAAAGTTTTAATTTTTGCAAATCCATGGATCCGAACCACGGATTAATTCAGATCACGTGATCGGAATGGAAACCATAGAGCTTTGTCGCTCTATGCATGCGAAGCCATGGATTTAAAATTAATTTTTAAAAAATAATATTACAATAGCATTTGACAAGTATTTAAATACTCAATAGACTATAAAAGTGTGTACCCACCACCATTTTAAAAAGGGATGGGCCTGTTCCATTCTTCTCACAACAGTGTATAGTGGTTGTGTATTTTATTATGGGAGACAGCTTAATGAAAAGATCCCCATTACTTTTCCCCAAGACTTCTAAGGTTAATATCTTAGTAAGTATAACAAAAACATTTTAATTACCTAACAAACCCAAATGTTACATACAAGTTATAGTTATGAAATACACTTAAACAAACCTTAGAAATTGAATGGAAATACTAAAGGTTACAGGGACAATCTAGTTAGGATATGGAATAATAAAAAAAAAACTTAGAAATTCACAAAAAAATCCAAAAGGTTACAGGAATGTTACAGTTAGGAAATAGAATTTAAAAAACGTACAAATTTGCTGATAAAAACAAAGGTTACAGTGATGTTATAGTTAGGAAATAGAATTAAAACAACGTTAGAAATTCAGTGAAAAAAAGCAAAGGTTACAGTAACATTATAGTTAGGTTCTGAATTTACTCATACAAAACCTAAGAAATACAGCAGTTATAACTACCTTGGCTAACTATAACATGCGCTCCCCCGTAATGCAGTAATGCACTGCCTATGACCCCACATATTAAATCACTTATGTCATGGTCAGTGACATCACTGATGACATCTCAAAAGACATCACTGAGGACATCATCCAGTGAGTGTAAGAATATAACTACAATGTCCCTGTTACCTTTGCTTTTTTTCACTGAATTTCGAATTTTTTTAAAATTTTATTCCCTAGCTATAACAGCCCTGTAACCTTTGTTTTTTTAGTGAATATCCATATATATATATATATATGTGTGTGTGTGTGTGTGTATGTGTAATGTGTGTCTGTGTAGATATATATATATATATATGTATACAGTATATACATATATATATCAAACAAAACTCATTCATATTCCACTCCAGAAAGCCCCCGCACTCCTGGATGCTGTTACAAAATTGTATTAAGGCTCACACGTATCGACCAACAAGGTCTTTGTCAGTGCACACAAAGAGGAAACAATGTTGTCACATTTAAAGAGAAATAAGCATATTTCTAAAATAAACATGAAAAAAATACATCAAACTTTTAATGTTGTTACTTTGTTGCCTTTGAAACAATTGTTACTACACATCAGTGCTATATGCAACTATGTATCACCATATGGATATATGGATATATATTTTTTAAAGATGGAGAACTGGTGAAGGAAACATTGCTTCTTTGTCTATCACAATGCATTTTACATAAGGCTATCCAATTCACATTATCTATTCGACTTTTCATTACAATGCATGTACCCGAGCCCAGTGGCCTAATGTCAAATGTCAACAAAGTGGCCTAAATAATAATGATGTATGCACCAAAGTTCCAAACAGAATAAAATATAAAAATGCATAGTCCTGAGCCAAGTGGCAAAATTAGCACAATGTATGAATGTTTGGCAGGTGCCAAAATAACAAGTCAAATGATACAGATAATCGAAACACATAATTTTCTAACACCAAGAAAAAATGTGTCTCAAGCCCAAAGGTATACCCATGGATATAAGAAGTACAACAAAAATACATACAAAAACCCACAATTATCCCAAAAAACAGAAACCAATAAACCTATATACAAACACTGAGGCAACAATATTAATAATTGAAATCGACTCAAATTTGAGGCAAGTCATAATCATCATGTATATGAAGGAATAATCCCCTAAAAAAGGGGGTGTCATAACAGTAGATGACACATCTGTGGAGCGGAATTACAACCACTATACCCGAAGTGTACATGAAGCTCTTCATCCAAACTCAGTAATCCAGGGAAAATACTCCCACGCTTGATTATATACTCAGATTCCAGTCTCCTCAAAGTTCTTTCTTTATCTCCTTTGATATTTGTTGGGACCCTGCCAATACCGAAAAAAGAGATATTTTCAGTGCTAGGTTCTTGTATCTTGTGCCAATGTCTCGCTATTGGGTACATAGGTGCGAGATAGCTCGATAGTGTTCCACAATTCTCTTTTTAACTGTAAAGATCGTACGTCCTACATAGTTCAAACCACAAGGGCAAACTAAAACATGAATCACATAACCACTGTTACAATTGATAAACTTATTTATCCTTGCATTTCTACCAGTAGGCAATAAACATGTTTTCCTGTTTGTACTGTACCTATAAGCATTACACTTTCCACACTTACAGAAACCCCTTTGTTCTTGTTACCATGTTCTATTGCTTCCTTTCACTGAAATGGCTACGAACCAAAATATCCCTCATAGAACTGTACTTTCTGTATGTGATTGTAGGACGTGATGTTACTAAATTCCTCATCACTTGATCTAATCTCACCAAATACCAATGTTTGTTCAAAATATCTCTAATTTTCTCTGATTCATTGTTGAAGGTAGTAATTAGCCTGATCACATTGCTATTCTCATTTTTCACAATCTTTTTGTTATCTCCAATTGCTAAAAGGCTCTCTCTAGGAATCGCATCTGCTCTCTGGTTTGCCCCTAAAGGACATCACTTGGATACCCCATAGCTCTAAATCTCTTTGCCATAACAACTTGTTCCAACTCATAAGCTGCTGCATTGCTGCAATTTCTTTTTGCACTGAGAAATTCCCCATAGGGGATGCTCCATTTACGTTTAGTGGGGTGATGGCTCTTGGGATGTAGGATGCCTGCAGTTTCCTTCCTGAAAAGACTGTTGGAGAATTTCTATGGCTTTTTTAAAGTTTCCAACCCCACCCCACAAGAGAAAACCAAGGAGAAGGCACTCAAAAACATGGGAAAAAGCAAGGAGAAAGCAGTGAAAACTAGGGAAAACAAGAAGATACAGACAAAATTAGAGAAAAAGCAGTAAAAACAAGGGAAAGTAATGATCAGGTGGCAAAATATGGGTGGAAAGGCAAGGAGAAAGCTGTAAAAAAGAAGGAAAAACAAGGAGCGAGCTCTCAAAGACAGGGGAAAAAGCAAGAAGAAGGCATGGAAAAAACAATGAGCATGAGGGCAAAGCAAGGAGGGGCACAACAAATTTGATGGGAAAAACAAGGAGAAAGCAAAGAAAAAGAGGGGATAGCAAGGAGAGGGCACACATTATATGGGAAAAAGCAAGGAGAAAGCAGTAAAAACAGGGGAAAGCAAGGAGCAGGCACACCAAAAAAGGGGAAAAAAGGCAAGGTGAAAACAGTGAGAATGAGGGGAAAGGGAGGAGAAGGCAATCCAAAAAGGGGGAAAAGCTGTTAGGAAGTAGTGAAAAAAAGGGAAAAGCAAAGAAAAGGCACTCAAAATAGAGGTGAAAAAGCAAGGTGAAAGCAGTGAGATCGAGATTAATGCAAGGATAGGGCATTCAAACAGTGGATGGAAAAGCAAGAAGAAAGCAGTGAGAATGATGGAAAAGCAAGGAAGGGCACACCAGATATAAGTGAAAAACATGGAGAAATCAAAGAAAAAGACGGAAAAGCAAGAAGAGGGCACTCAGAATACAGAGGAAAAAGCAAACAAACAAACACTGTGAATGAGGGAAAACCAAGAGGGGCACACAAAACAATGTGTGAAAAGTAAGGAAAAAGCATCTAGAATGAGAAAATAGCAAGGAGAATGCACTCAAAAAAAGTGTAAAAAAGCAAGGTGAAAGCAGTGAAAATGAGGAAAAAGCAAGGAGAAGGCACTCAAAAGAGAAGAGGTAGGCAGGGGGAGAGCAAGGAAAAAGCAGTGAGAATGAGGGACAGGCAATGAAAAGGCACACAAAATGCGCTGAAAAAATAGGATGAAAGCAGCGAGAATGAGGGAAAAGCAAGGAGAAGGCAGTTAAACAACAGGGGAAAAATTAAGGAGAAATCAGTGAGAATAAGAGAAAAGGAAGGAGAGACACTCAAAATATGGGTGAAAAAGCAAATTGAAAATAATGAGAATGAGGGAAAAGCAAGGAGAGGGCACTCATACAACAGATAAAAAAGAAAGGATAAAGCAGTGCATAATGAGATAAAAGCCAGGAGAGGGCACACAAAATAGGGCTGAAAAAGCAAGAGAAAGCAGTGAAAATGAGGGAAAATCAAGGAGAGGGCACACAAATACAGACTAAAAAGCAAAGTGAAAGCAGTAAGAATGAGGAAAAAACAAGGAGAAGGTACTCACAAAAGGGGGGAGTAAGAAGAAAGCAGTGAGAACATGGGAAAAGCAAAGAAAAAGAAAAAGTCACACAAAATATGTGTGAAAAAGCAAAGTGAAAGTAGTAAGAATGAGGGAAAAGCAAAGAGAAGGCACACAAATTATTGGGGAAAAAGCAGGATGAAAGCAGTGAGAACTACGGAAAAGCAAGGCAAGGGGACTCAAACAATGGGTGAAAAAGCAGTCGAAAAGGCTATGAAAATGAAGGAAGAGTAATGAGAGGGCACACAAAAAACAGAGGAAAAAGCAAGGAGAAAGCAGTGTGAAAGGGGGAAAAGCAAGGAGAAGGCACAGAAAAATGAGCAAAGCAGTAAAAATTAGGGCAAAACAAGGAGCAGATACACAAAATATGGGGAAAAAACTAGTAGAAAGCAGTGAAAACAAGAGGAAAGCACGGAGAGGGCGCACAAAATGCACGTGAAAAAGCAAGTCAAAAGTAATGAATATGAGGGAAAAGGAAGGCAAGGGTACATCAAAAACAGGTGAAAAAGCAAGATGAAAGTAGTTAGAATAAGGGAAAAGCTAGAAGATGGCACTCAAAAAAGGGGGGAAGCAGGGAGAAAGCGGTGAGAATGAGTAAAAAGCAAAGAGAAGGCACACAAAATATGGGTCAAAAAGCAAGGTGAAAGCAGTGAGAGTGTGGGAAAAGCAATGAGAGGGCACTGAAACAAAAAAGCAAGGAGAAAGCAATGAGATTGATGGAAAAGCAAGGGAGGGCACACAAAGTACAGTGAAAAAACAAGGAGAAAGCAGCGAACACAAGGAAAAACAAAGAGCGGACAAAAAATACAGAGAAAAAAGCAAGGAGAAAGCAGTGAAACAAGGGAAAAGCAAGAAGAGGGCACACAAATAATGGGTGAAGAAGAAAGGTGAAAGCAGTGAGAATGAGGGAAAAGCAAAGAAAGGGCTCTCAAAAGAGGGGTGAAAAGCTAGAAGAAAGCATTGAGAATGAGGAAAAGTCACAGACAAGGAAGACAAAATACAGGTGAAAAAGCAAAATGGTAGCAGTACAAATGAAGAAAAACAAGAAGAGGGTACTCAAATAACTAGTGAAAAAGCAAAGTGAAAGCAGTTAGAATGAGGGAAAAGCAAGAGTGGGCACACAAAATATGGGCGAAAAAAGTCAGTTGAAAGCAGTGACAACAAGGGAAAAGCAAGGAGAGGGCATTCAAACGATAAAAAAGCGAGGAGAAGGCAGTGTGAATGAGGGTAAAGCCAGGAGGGGGCACACAAAATTCATGTGAAAAAGCAAGATGACAGTAGTGAAAATGAAGGAAAAGCAAGAAGAGGGCACATAAAATATGAACAAAAAAGTGAGGTAGAAGCAGTGTCAATGAGGGAAAAGCAAGTAGAGGGGACATAAAGTACGGGGAAGCAACGGGAAAGTAGTGAAAATGAGGGAAAAGCAAGGAGAGGGTTATAAAAGGGTGAAAAAGCAAGGTGAAAGGAGTGAGAATGAGGAAACACCAAGTAGAAATCACACAAAATATAGGGGGAAAAGCAAGGTGAAAGCAGTGAAAATGAGGGAAAAGGAGGGAGAAGGCACACACAAATGAGGGAAAGAGCAAGGAGAAACCAGTGAAAATGAAGGAGAAGCATTGAGCGGGCACACAATATAGAGGGGAAAAAGCAAGGTTTAAGCAGTGAAAACGAGGGAGAAGCATTGAGTAGGCACACAATATAGAGGGGAGAAAACAAGGTGAAAGCAGTGAGAATGAGGTAAAATCAAGAACAACGGCATTCAAACAACGAAAGAAAAAGCAAGGTGAAAACAGTGAGAATAATGGAAAAGCAAGGAAGGGCACACAAAGAAATTGGTGAAAAACGAGGCTAAAGCAGGGAAAATAAGGGAAAAGCAAGGAGAAGGCACATAGAATTGAGGGGAAATACCAAACAGCTGTGTGAATGAGGTAAAAGTAAGGAGGGAACATGCAAAAACAGATCAAAAAGCAAGGAAAAAGTAGAGTGAATGAGGGAAACGCAAGGAAAGGGCACATAGAATTTGAGGGAAAAGCAAACAGAAATCAGTGTGAATGAGGGAAAGTAAGGAAGGGCACACAAATAACAGATCAAAAAGCAAGAAGAAAGCAGTGAATATGGTGGAAAATCAAGGAGAGGGCACATAGAATTTGGGGAAAAAGCAAACAGAAAGCAGTGTAAATGAGGGAAAAGTAAGAAGGGGACATACAAAAAACAGATCTAAAAGCAAGGAAAAAGCAGAGAGAATGAGGGAAACGCAAGAGGAAACACAAAATACAGGGAGCAAAGCAAGAAGAAGACAGTGAAACAAGGGCAAAGCAGGGGAGAAGACACTCAACAAATCGGTGAAAAAGCAAGGTGAAAGCAGTGGGAATAGGGGAAAAGCAAGGAGAAGGCACTCAAAAGAGGGGGAAGAAAGGAGAAAGCAGTGAGAACAAGAGAAAGGCAATGAGAAGTGTAGAAGGCTGGCCTGGTTTGTAGTGGATACCTATGGTACTTACACCTTATACCAGGTCCAGTTATCCCTTATTAGTGAAATGTAGGCAGAGTCTAGAAGCCAGGCTCTCTAGAGGTAGCTGTGGATGAGCAGTCAAGGCTTCTCTGGGGGACATGCAAAGCTCATGCACTATCACTGTAGTCACACAGTATTCACACACATGTGAGAAAATACTCAGTGTTACAGAAAAAAAGATACTTTATTTTGGTGACACAAATGCCAAAAATACCATAGAGACTATACTCCCTTAGGAGGTAAGTAATACACAAATTATATACTCTAGTATGCAGAAACAGGCATAAAAACAGCTAGAAAACCTCAATTAGTGAAAATCACAATAATTAGAAATGGGCATTGGGGAAAACAAACCATATACTAAGAAAGTGGAATGAGAATGTTGGTTTCCCAACTAGGCAAATGTAGTGTGTAGAAGGGTTCTGGGAGTACTAGAAAACACCAAAGTAAAGTACCAGAACCAACCCCCAGAGCCCAGTAAAGCATGAGTAAAACACAGTAAGTTCCTAGAACACACAGAAACATCTGAAAGAAGATTATGCAAGAAGCAGAAGAGAGTGCAAGGCACCAACAGTGGATTACTGGACCTGAAGACCTGTGGAAGAAGGAGACCAAATCCATGAAGCATAGAAGAGTTCAGAGAGAACAGGAGCCCCTGCTAACCCGGTTGGAAGTGCAAAAGAAGAACCACTGGTAAAGAAGAACAGTCAGTAGTAGTGGAAAATGGTGCTGCCTGGGACAAGAAGGGACCTGGCTGGCATCTTCCCAGGAGAAGGAGTCAGAGGGGGCTCTCAGCAACTCAGAAAGCCCACATAAGAACAGGCAGCATGCAAAAGAGTCCCACAGCACGGGGACAAAAAAAGGTGCAAAAGGAGGCCCATGCAGCACTACAACAAAGGTTACCATGCTGCTGGAGAACCACTCAGGAAGATGTGCATCATAGGATAAAGTGCTGGGGGCCGGAGCTGCAGGGTGCAATAAAGAACTTCATGTAAGGATGCCAACAAGCCTTGGCAACTGCAAAACACACAGTACATGGAGGTACTCCACCAAAGTTGGACAGTGGGACGTCAGAACCATCAGGACCACTTAGGCCACCCGTGTTGCAGGATCTATGCAGCTCAGCAAGAGAGGGGATGTATGCAGCTGGTCGTCGATACAGTGAGGTGCCTTCTAAAGCAGGAGAGTGACTCCTTCACTCCAAGGGATATTCCTTCACTCTTCTGGTGCAGCTGAAGACAGGATGTCCTCTGAGGATGCATAGCTGGGAAACAGTTGCAGTTGCTGGCAGGAGCTGAAGATACAATGTTGCAGAACTCGTCTTTGCTTCGTTGTTGCAGTTTGTAGAGTTCCTGGAGGGTCCAGATGCAGCTTCTTCAGTGAGAAGGTGAAATAAAGGATGCAGAGGATTCCTGCTGGAGTCTTGCAATCAGAATCTGAATAACCACCCAAGAGAGGGACCCTAAATAGCCCTGAAAGGGATTGGTTAGCTAAACAGGTAAGCACCTATCAGGGGAGGGCTCTGACATCACCTGCTGGCACTGGCCACTCAGATGCTCCCAGAGTTCCCTGCCAACTTGGATTCCAAGATGGCAAAACTCAGAGACACTCTGGTGGAGCTCTGAGGACCACCCCTGGGGTGGTGATGAACAGGGGAGTGGTCACTCCCCTTTCCTTTGTCCAGTTTCACTCCAAAGCAGGGACTAGGGGTCCCTGAACTGGTGTAGATCGGTTTATACAAGGAGGACACCAAATGTGCGCTTCAAAGTATTTCCAGTGGCTTGGGGAGGCTACCCCTCCCAAGCCTGTAACACCTATTTCCAAAGGGAGAGGTTGTAACACCCCTCTCGCAAAGGAAATCCTTTGTTCTGCCTTCCTGGGTTTGAGCTTTTCAAACAACAGGAGGGCAGAAACCTGTCTGAGAGGTGGCAGCAACTGGGGCTGCTGGGAAAACCTCAGAAGGTTGGAATGGCAATACTGGGGGCCTGCTGAAGAGCCCCCAAAATGCATGAAATCATACAACCAATGCTTTCAAAAGCCTTGGGGTATGATTCCAACATGTTTGATACCAAACATGCCTATGTTCAGAGTTACCATGATGTAGCTGGACATAGATAGTGGACATAGGTTCAGTAAAAGCATAAAATGTTGTCCCCACACTCACGAAGTCCGGGAAAATGGTCCTGGAGGTTGTGGGAGCATCATTGCTAGTGCAGGGGTGCCCTCACACAGGTAATCTGCACCCTGCCCTTAGGGCTGGCGGGCCTGCCATAGGGGTGACTTATAAGTGACCTGGTGCAGTGTAAATGGCAGTGACAGGGTGCATGCACCTTTTTTCACGCAGGGTGCAATGTCAGTCCTGCAGAAGTATTTGCATGGGCTCCCTTTGGGTGGCAAAAGATATGCTGCAGCCCATTGGGATTCTCTGGAACCCCAATACCCTGGATACCTAAGTACCATACACTAGGGACTTACAAGGGGGCACCAGTATGCAAATTGTGGTGAAATACTGGGTTCGAGTAGGCAACAACCAAATTTAGAGGAGAGAGAGCATAATCACTGGGCTTCAGGTTAGCAGGATCCCAGTGAACACAGTCAAGCACACTGACATCAGGCAAAAAATTGGGGTACCCATGACAAAAAGAGGGTACTTTCCTTCATGAAGGCACACAAAATACGGGTGAAAAAGAAAGGTGAAAGCAGTGAGAATGAGGGAAAAAAGGAGAAGGCACTCAAATAAAGGGTGAAAAAGAAAGTTGAAAGCAGTAAGTCACGATGGAAAAGCCAGGAGGGGGCATACAAAATGCAGGTGAAAAAGCAAGGAGAAAACAGTGAAAATGAGGGAAAAGCAAGAAGAGTACACACAAAATATGGACAAAAACGAATGGTTGAAGCAGAAAGAATGAGGAAAAAGCAAGGAGAGGGAACTCAAAAAAGGGGTTAAAAGTAAGGATAAAAACAAACAGAAAGCAAGTTGAAAGCAGTGAGAATGAGGAAAAACCAAAGAGAAGGCACACAAAATACAGGTGGAAATGCAAGGTGAAAGCAGTAATAACTAGGGGATAGCAAGGAGAAGGTATGTAAATAATGGATGAAAAAGCAAGAAGAAGGCAGAGATATTGAAGGAAAAGCAAGGAGAGGGCCATCAATCAGTCAATACCTCATAGAGCACGGCCAATCACCCTGCATGGAGGAAATGATCATTCGAACATCCAGGTCTTTAGTTCTCTTCTAAATCGCTGGAGTGATGGTGTGGTCTTGAAGTGCAGAGGGAGATTGTTCCAAGCTCTTGGCTGCCAGGTGAGAGAAGTATGGCCCTCTGCTGTTGGCTTGATGGATCAGTGGGGTATCTGTGAGGGAGAGGGAAGCTAATGGTAGGTGTCTGGTTGGTTGGTAGAATGTCAGGCGTTTGTTGATGTATGCTAGTCCTGCAATGTGCAGGGCCTTGTACGTGTGGGTCACCATCTTGAACTGGCATCTCTTCTGAACTTGGAGCCAGTGTAGTTTTTTGAGATGGGGTGTTATGTGGGTCCTTCTGTGAAGGTTGAGTATGACTCTAGTCTCTGACTTCTGTATTGTCTGGACTCTCTTCAGGAGGCATGCTGTGATTCCTATGTAGAGTGTGTTTCAGTAGTCTAGTGTGCTGGTGATGCAGGCCTGTGTGATGATCCTTCTGGTGTCTGCCAGGAGCATTCAAAGGGTGTGGAAGCAGGCAGATGAAACTGAATCAACTTGTTTGTTCATGGATAGCTTGCTATCCAGGATGATGCTGAGGTTGCAGGCGTGATCTGTTAAGGTAGGAATGGGCCGCGCTCTATGGGCACCCATGTTTCTGTCTATGGCAAGGTGCTGTTCTCAAAGATCAAGACTTCTGTGTTGGCTTTGAGATAGTTGTACTTCATCTAATCTGCTATGTTCATCATTCATTTGTGGAAGTTAGCTTTTGTGGTGGAGGACTCTTCGGATAGAGGATGAGCTGTTTGTCATCGGCGTAGGAGATGATGTTGTGGGCACACAAAAAACGGGAAAAAGCAAGGAGAAATCAGAATGAGTGGGGGAAAAGCAAGAAGAGGGCATGGAAAAAACTGGTGAAAAAGCAAGTGAAAAGCAATGAGAATAAAGCACAGAAGCAAGGGGGTACACAAAATGAGGGGAAAATAACTGAGGAGAAAGCAATGAAAACAAAAAGAAAGCAAGGAGAGGGCACACAAAATTTGCAAGTTGAAAGCAGTGCAAACAAGGGTATAGGAAGAAGATGGCACACCAAAAATGGGTAGAAAAGCATGGTGAAAGCAGTGAGAATGGAGGAAAAGGAAGGAGAAGACATACAAAAAATGAGTAAAAGGGCAAGTAGAAACCTGTGAAAATGAGGAAAAAGCAAGACGAGGGCACACAAACAATGAGAGAAAAAACTAAGTGAAAGCAGTGAAAACAAGTGAATAGTAAGAAGAGGGCACAGAAAATACAGGAGAAAAGCAAGGTCAAAGGAGTGAAAACAAATGAAAAGCAAGGAGATGGTACACAAAATACAGGTGAAAAAACAAGGTGAAAGCAGTGAAAATGAATGAAAAACAAGGAACAGACACACAAAATATGGGGGAAAAAAGAAAGGTGAAAGCAATAAAAATGAGTGAAAAGCAACGAAACAGCATCCACAAAAATCAGGTGAAAAAGCAAGTGGAAATTAGAGAAAATGAATGACAACCAAGGTGTGCACACAAAAAAAACAGCAAAAAAAGAATAATGAAAGCAGTGAAAATGAGTAAAACACATGCAGAGTGCTTACAAAAAATGGCAACAAATCAAGGAGAGAGCATTCAAAATGGCAAAAAAGCAAAGAGAAGACAGGAGCAAGAACGAAGCAGTCGCACAGGGAGAGCTGGGCCTTGTTTTAAAGTTTTGGCACAGATTTGTGGAAAAATTAAAAAACATGTTTTTGGCCCCAACAGTTCCCACTGGGGTCCCACCACCATGCCTAGGAGTCAGGTTATCTCTACCCTACCCACTTGTAGTTTTATTATGTTTTTTTCCTGGGACTCAGCTGAGTCCAAATCCCAAAATAGGTGCCAGCACTTCCTGGTTGAAGTGCTGGCAGACACCTATCTCTCACCTTGAGTTTGTGCTTACACTCTGCCCAGATATACAAATATCTTTTTTACTAACAAAACTACTGAATGAACTTAAATTAAATAAACAAAAGGGTTCTTTCTGAACCAAGAGCTACATTTCTGCCAAATTTGGTGTAATTCCATCCAGCAGTTCAGGCTGTGGTTAGGTTTAAAACCTTTATGGGAACTAACATTGGAAATGCACTTTTTTGAACCACACTTTTTCTCAGCCCTTCCTTGACGGATCAGCCTGAAACTTTTCATGCACACCAGGACCCAAATGGACACTTTTTAAAAACAATTTCATGAAGATTTATCAAATTGAAAAAAACAAAGGTTACATGGATGTTATAGTTAGGCTCACATTTGAAACGTACAAAACCATAGAAATGTGCCTGTTATAGAGTTATCTCAAGTAACTATAACTCGGGCCTTAAGGTAACTATAACTCGCGCCCCCGCCATGCACACTTTTTTGTACATAAAATTACTGCAAATTTTACACTGATATTATCAGTGATGTTATCAGAGTTTTCATGAGTGCTGTAATTTGTGGGGTAATTAGTGCATGGCGAGGGAGTGAGTTATAGTTACCTTGGGCACAAGCTATAGCTACTTGAGATAACAGGTGAATTTCTATGGTTTGTACATTTAAAATGTGTTTTTTTGAACGTAAAGTATTTGTAATTACTATATGTTAACACAAACACCGCTGAGCACAGCCTTTAGCCATGCACCGCCGGGGTTGGCGGCAGCAGCCAATCCTTTATAACCACCCAACCCTGTGTTCCACACGGCCTTTGGTGTGCACAGTGGGGATTGGTCACAGGGCCTCTTCCTCTGAGTGAATCTGTATGTGGGTGCTTGACTTTCTGAGTGGGTCCAAAAGTGGGTCTGTGAGTCTATGAGTGGGTCTGAGTGGGTGTGTGAGTGTCTGGGCATGAGTGTGAGTGGCCGCAAGAGTTTCTAAGTACATGTATAAGTGAATGAATTAGTGTATAAATTATCTTGTGAATGTTTTTTTAAATATTTTTTTTTGCTTATTCTGGAATATTTGAGAATATTCATGAATGTCTCCCATGGTGAAAGAAATATATTTTAAACTCATATTTTGACCATCAAACACCCCCATATCACACCTCTAGAGTGAGGGTACCTCCACCCTGACCCCTTATGCTACATTTCATTTTGTCTTTTAGGCCCGGGGACCATGTCCCAGGACCTTAAAATGGTGGCTGCAACCTTCTGTTAAAGTTGTAGCTAGCCATTTACAGTGCTTCTATTTGCGCGCACATTTGCGAATATTCATGCATTACTCAGGCCCCTAGCTATAGAAACTTAGATTTTCCTTAATTTCTTGTAATCTACTGAACAGATTTACACCAAATAACAAAAAGGGACTTCCATGGACCAAAAGCTACCTCTTCACCAAATTTGGTGTAAGTCCGTCCAGCGGCTCGGTCTGCAGGCATGTCTAAAGAGTCTATAGGAAATTAACTGAGAAGAGCAACTTTTTTTACCCCCCCCTGTTCTCGGCCCCAGCTTGACAGACTACCCTGAAACTTTCCATGCGCAACAGGAATCACTGGCACACTTTTTTGGGGAAATTTTCGTGAAGATTTGTCAATCAGCGCCAAAGATATAGGCAAGTCAAAAAACTTTTTTCCTATAGAAACATGGTCCTAACTCTGACTAACTACGGTGACCGCCATTAGGTTATATATATACTTATATTTATTTTCAAGCTGTTTAGTAATTTGGCTAAAGCAGGACCTATTCCCAGTGGCCAAGATTATCCTGATAAATACTATGGATGCACTCGCCATTGAGCATAAGATTGTTAGTCACACAAGGACCAAGTACCTAGCCATTGTGAACATTTAAGTTAGATCTGTTTCAACAAACGCACAAACAGCTACAGTAGAGCACATAGCAGATGCGTTGACTCACCTGAATTGGGGTGCTCATGTAATAATGGCAGCAGACTGTAATGTATATATCTCATATGACCTAGGGGATTTATTGTCGTCCTGTCTCTGAGACGGGCCTATGGGTCGATCTAGGTTAGTCCATGGGGAGCTGAGAAAGACCACAGGAGTGGCAGCATAATTTAAGGAGTTGGCTGTGACCCTGGGCCTAAGACTAGTGAATAGTAAAATCAGGCTAGATACTCCAGCCCTATGTGCATTTAAAAGAGGTATTTCACTAGCCACTTAGAATATATCTTCTTGGATCAAGCACTGTAGCCTTTCCTCCTGTATATGACCATGGTCCCTCCTGTATATGACCATCAAGTGTTAAGTGCTGTTTTGGATATCTCCCTATTCAAATGTAGTAACTTAGCCCCATTGGTTTTTACAAACAAATATGAGGTAACAAATAACAGGAGGAATTTAAAATGGTCAGTGGTCCAAGCTTCAATTTACAACTTGCTCATAAAGAGAATGACCCTGATGGAGCATTGGCATTCATCACAGGTTAACTTTGTAATGCTACACTTTGAATTGATGAAACAAATGAGGCTCCTTTTTATGGCATTAAAGTGGAGGGGGAATGGTTAGATAAACCGTTGAGATAGTACTCAAAATTCTGCCAACTGCCAAAACCTCTCTCCAAATAGCTATAAATAAGGGGAATACAGCTGACATAAGAGCAGCAATGAGGTTCTATAAAACATCTCTAAGGGAAGCTAAAAGGGTCTGGAATGTTGAACAATGGGTGAGTCTAACCGATTCCCTGCATGAGAAAAATACTAAATTATTTTAGAAATTGGTGGCTGATGGTACGCTGACCACTGACAGCAGTCCCGATCCAGTAATTCAGCTTGAGGCATGGGTAAAGCACTTTGAGGAGCTTCATGTGAATGGCCTAGTGATGTGGTGTTGCCATTCACTTTTGGAGATGAGGATTGTTGGAAGGTGGGTCATTAGTTGTGTGGCCTGCACAAGTAATGGGTCTGCACATGACCACCACTGAGAACCGAATACCCCATTGTAGCGTTTGACTCTCATAGGGTAGCGTTGCTGACCAGTCCAATGCTTACTCAAGGGAGGTGGTGTGGTCTAATAATCCCCATTCATGGGCACTCAAGTATGGCACTTAATAAATGATTGTCCAGTCCGTGCTTTTTCTCTTGATAAAGTAAAAGTACATTTATTACATACACACACGCACTACTCAATACTATGCAATAATTTACAAATATACACAAACGGATGGAATTACCCTTGGATGACTGTATGTAATCTCTCATGCCTCCCCCTAGGGGAAATATAATCCAGCAACCCACATGGCAAAAGAATCCCTGGTATCCCAATGCAACATTTGCCTGTAATGTAGAGTGAACACACCAAAACCTGATGAACAAGCGTAATTACAGTACAGAAGAGTGAATATCAGTCTTATTATACAAATCAGCATTACCAGAAACACCTAGAAACATGTTTAAATACTTATAAAGATTACTTTTAGATTACTTTTTGATTACATTGGTGTAACCTCATACATTTAATTATTCTGGTGTAATACCAACCTGCACCCCCTAAAGGATGCAGGTCACACAAACCAAGACCAAAAGTTCTAAGATGTTCATGTTTTGCATTTGCTTGACACCCTTGGGGGGTTATATTTCCTTTGTCCCACACAACCTAGGGTGGGGGACATAAACTTGACGTGGGGGGATGCTGCGCTGTTCCTACAGCTCCCCCTGACAATGGGCACTTGGTTGGTGGTGGCCCCATCTTCCTGGAACAATGTGCCCTGGAGGACCTCGGCCACAAAGCTTTATGTGCCATATGCATATATGAGTGCCTCCCCCGCTGTGCCAGAAAGAGCCGCTTTGCATTTCATTTTTTTGGATTTCCCGTTTTGCATCTACGCTGTGTTTCCTGCGGGGATTGCAGGGGTGGTATACAACCCCCCGCTGCCCTCATCGGTGGGGGGTGTCCGGTCCCTCCCGGACACCCCTGTCATGCTGCCTCCTGGGTGGAGGGCAGTGCGGGGAGCCCACCCCTGTCTGCCCTCATCATTGGGGGGTGTCCGGTCCCACCCAGACATGCCCATCAGGTGAGTGGTGTTGGGGGGAATGCAATGGTTCTCCACTATCCTCTCCTTCCCCATCGGGCCCCAGGATGGTGTCTGGGGCCCCCTCTCCGCCCCAGGGAGCACAACGGCGCTCCACGGCTTCGCCCTCTTCACGGATCCCCGGGATGGGATCCGGGGCCCACTTTGGCTGCATTCACGAGAGGGGTGCAATAGCACCCCGCGACTTGGTCTTCTGATGGGGCCCAGGATGGGGTCCCGGGCCCCAAGGCAATCTTTGCAGGGAACGCGACAGCCCTCGCTGGCTTAGTCTTTAGCCTCTGGCTCTCCCTCAGCCGGCAGCCATCTTCGTGGGGGATTTGAGGGCATCCTCCAACCTTTCTACCTAGGGGGGCCCCAGGATAGGGTCCGGGCCCACCTTTTAACCAGTTCCACTGTGAACGCAACAGAGCTCCCCATCTACCTATTCTGTGGGGCCCCGGGATGGGGTCCTTGGCCCTCTGCTTGTCTTAACAGGGGTCACGACGGCAGACCCGGCTTTATTTCAGTTTGGGGCAGCCCCCGGGCCCTGGCTGACTCTGGGGGCATCGACCAGAGAAAAGGTGAAGCCCCACAGGCTTGGCTGTTCGCTCAAGAGTAGGTCAAAGGTTACAGATATTCTCCTTTGAATATCTCTGGCCCCCAACGGCCTATTTGGATGGTTCAGGTGTTGTTACGCTCCTTGTGACGAGTCCTTGCCACCAAAAGAGCTCTCCTCAGGCTTCCTGGCCTGGAAGGGTTCCAGATGATAAGGGGCCAGTTCCACTGAATAACTACCCCAGCCTTTCCTCTGGGTGCCCTCATTTCCTTCTGGGCAGTGCGCTCTCCTTGCACCAGCCCAGTCTTTCCCCGAACTAGTCCTCAGGGGGACTAAGAGTGCCAGCTTACCTGGCCCTGGCCTGCGCCTCGCTGGGCCTGAAGTCCTTCAGGGGCAGAGTCCCTGCCCCAGGAGGCAGACAGTGGGTTCTTTTTTCCAGTTGTCCATGACTCCAGTCTGCAGTCCCAGTGTCCAGCAGTGAAGCACAGCCAAGAGAGAGAGCTCTCCCCTGTGCAGGACCTTTTAAGTGGGGGCGGAATTTAAAACCTTGAGAGCCCGAACGTTTAAGGCATCCAAAAGCAAGAAGGGTGAATATTATAAAACATTAGAAAAACTGTCTAATAATCCAGACATTGTAGTAAGAGGCTCCGATAAAGGAGGAAATATAGTGATTTGGTCAACAAAACAATATATGGATGAAGCATATAAACAACTAAATGACAGTAAATGCTATAAAAGAATTGATCAAGAGCATGTTGAAAACATCAAAAGACAATTTGATTTGGAATTGACACAATGGCGTGATAGAGGTCTCATCAGTCAACAAGAGTACAGTTTTCTGAAAGTAGACTTCCCCAGACTTCCTGTATTCTATCTGATACCTAAGATCCATAAAGATGTACACAAACCCCCTGGGAGACCCATAGTGTCCATTAAAGGGAGTTTGTTTGAAACAGTATCACAATATATAGATATATTCTTACAGCCACTAGTTAGAAATCTACAGTATCTTCATATTTGCAAGACAGTGGGGATTTTCTCAGGAGGATCTTTGATGTTGGCTGGAAAAATGAATTTTTGTTGGTGACACTTGATGTGACAGCATTGTATACAAGTATTCCACATGAGCTAGGAATTCAGGCGGTAGAATACTTTCTGAAAATGAGATCTATTAGTCATTACCACCATAGCAAAATGCTGAGCCAGATGATACGATGGTGTTTACAGCATAATATGTTTTTTTTCAACGATGAGATATTTGAGCAAGTATGCGGTACAGCAATGGGAACATGCTTTGCTCCAAGTTATGCTAACTTATTCATGGGGTGGTGGGAAGAGCAGATACTCAACAACTTCCCGCTAGACATTGGAATGATAATATCATCCTGTGGCTTAGATATATCGATGATATTTTTATAATTTGGAAAGGTGATCATGATACTGCCAATAACTTCATCAAAGAAATAAATATCAATGATTATAATCTGAAATTCACCGGTAAAATTGACAAGCATGAGATTGAATATTTAGATATCAGAGTATTCATCTCAAATAATAAAATTGAGACAACACTGTTCAGGAAAGTTACAGCAGGGAACAGTATCTTACATGCTAGCAGTTTTCATCCAGAACCTTTGAAGAACAACATTCCTTTTGGAGAATTTTTGAGAGCCAAGAGGATTTGCAGCAAAGAAAATGATAATTTTAAGGTACAAGATAACATGATTGATAGATTAAAACAGAGAGGATACTCCAGTGAGACATTACAACACAGTGCAGCTAGAGTTAAATCCCGCACCAGAGATCAGTTGTTGTTTACTTCAGAGTATAGAAGTAAAGGTGTGAACAAGACAAGTGATACCCATAGAGACACTGTCAATGTCAATACAGCACATGAATCCATAAGAAAGATCTTACAGAAACACTGGCACATGTTAAAAAGTGATCCAGTGATAGGTACAAATTTGAGAAACAGGCCCACAATAACATACAGGAAAGGAACGTCAATGAGAAATGTCCTTGTGAAAAGTGATGTGCGACAAGGGAAGACTTTGCATAACAGCTGGCTTAATTCTCAAGATGGATTCTTTAAATGTGCCAAATGCAAAGCATGTAAAAATGGTGAAAACATCAAGAGCACCAGACAAGGAGACAGAACTATTCACACTATAAAAGGCAGATATGACTGCAGAAGTGAATATGTCATCTATATTTTAAAATGCTGCTGTTCTAAGATATACGTTGGCAGCACAAAACTCCAAGCACATAAAAGAATACTGCAACATCTCAGGGCTATAGCCAACAAAGATGATTCGTACCCTGTTGCCAGACATGTACATGAGTCACATGCAGGACGATTGGATAGTATTAAATATAGTGTAATTGACGGCATAAGAAAGGATGTTCGTGGAGGTGACAGGGAGAAAAATTTGAGAAAATTAGAATCCAGATACATTTTGTTACTAGACTCAAGAGAACCAGCAGGGTTGAACTCTAGCGAAGAATTATATATCCATCTGTGTTAATTCACGTGGGTCCCCTCCATGGTAACTTACTTTCGCTCGGGCACACATTTATTCTTTCTCCCTTTCAGTACGGTTTTTCCTCCAGATATCTAACTCATTTTTCTACAAATGAAAACAATTATAACTTTGATTTAGTTGATGTTTGGTCATAGCTGATCACACTCATATCTATAGCATTGGGGTTGCAGTTTTCCAATGAGTTTCCAGTAGGTCTCCATACTTTCTAGGGTAATGTTGATTAGTTTGTTTGTTTATTGTGTTTTTTTTTTATTTTGTTTTGTATAGATTAATGTTTATTCAACCAATCATTGTAATTGGCACAATTGATGATTAGTATGATTTTATATTTTTCACGTTCATTATTTACATTGTGTTTATAAAGATGGGGTTTATATAGACAAAATACCAAAAATGTGACATGGGAAATCTCATTTATAGTCATATATAATGTTTGTTTAAAAGAAATACAGTAATGATAGATATTTTATGTTGCATTATTATGATTTTGTGGTACCATGTTGCTTTAAGAAAATCACTTGTATATAAATGGGGAAAAAATGGCGGCCCCCACAGGTTGAGAAAGGCGGAGACGCCGAAACGCGTTCCTGTGTGGTTACATTAAACCTTATTTAGCACATTCACGGAGTGCCGGGTGCCTTATTTATCAATAAGGTGTTGTGTTTATATATATATATATATATATATATATATTACCTACTGGTGGTTGCCAGTAGGAATTTATAGTTAGGACCTAGGGGCATATTTATTCTTGTTTTGCGCAGAATTTGAGTCATTTATTTACACAACTTTTGTGCAAAACTAACTCCATAGACCCGTCTTGCGCCACATTTATGGAGTTAAAGTCATTTTTTTGGAATAGATGTTCCAGTACAAAAAATGACTCTATGGCCTTAGCGCCAGGCCCTAGGGACACCCCCACCCACACCAGTGGGACAGCGGAGGATGAGGGACCCCATCCCAGGTAAATATAGGCAAGTACAGGTAAGTATACATATTTTTTTTAAAGTGCCATTGGGGGCCCTGAAATGGGCCTCCCTACATGGCATTGGGTGTAATGGCCATGCCCAGGGGACCCTGGTCCCCTGTGCTGGCCATTGGGGTGGTGGGCATGACTCCAGTCTTTTTTAAGACAGGAGTCATGTGGTATGGATGGTTTCACGTCAGAAAATGACACTAGGCTGGTTAGAGTAAATTTTTTACTCTAACCTGCCTAAGGGCATTTTTTGGTGCAAAACCCCCATCTTGCATACCACCAACCCCACCCAGCTAACGTCATATATTTTTTACGATAGCCTACCCTTTGCACCGGCTTGCACCATTCAATAAATATGGTGCCCGGCTGCTGCACCAAAACGCTGTAAGCCGGTGCTAAACCTTTTGGTGCAAAACTGCGTTATTGCAGTTTTGCACCAACAAGAGTAAATCAGGGCCCTAATTTTCAAATAAAAAGTTTATTTTGACTTGCATATATGTCTAGCACCGTCTGATGAATCTTTAAGAAATTTTCCAAAACAAGTGCCCTCTAGGTTCTTGTTAAGCATGGAAAGTTTGGGGATGATTTGTCAAATGGGGGATGAGAAAAATATGGGTTGAAAAAATGCATTTCCCATGTTAATTCCCAGAGACTCTTTACACACACCTGCAGGCCGGTTCGCAGATCCCCCTTTTTTTTATTTGTTCAGTAGTTTTTGAGATATTGAAGGGAATTCAATTTTTTGTATATGGACTGAGCCTAGGCACTGATCTCCGGTGATATCTGATTTGCTGTCAACTCTTCAACCAGAAAGTGCTGCCAGCCATCTTGGGACAAATATACATGATAGCACCCATTCAGATTCGTTGTAGTGAATGGAAGGTTTTGTGGGTTACACAAAGGAGAATGCCTAAAGGGTGATAACAGATTTTAGTTACAATATAAATAATTTATTAATGGTACCATGCTGATTTTAGGAATTGTGGTGTGTTCTAAGCTGATTTAACCCTGTGAAAAAGTCTTCTGTTGCGATTTTTTGAATCATGTTTTAGAGTAAAATGTTTTTTTCCTGATTTTCCTATAGAGGTTATAGAAGGTGCTCCGGAAGCTACAATTAGGACATCATTTCTGTAAATTCACACTATCCATATGAGAATGAATTATGCAATTCTCAGTAAAACATGTGTTCTACTACAGCCTCCCAGAGTGTTTTAAAGAACAACTAGAGTGCTAACAATCTTACTTATGACAAAGGTGTGACACATCTGAAGACATCTTGATTGGATTAAGCTGGTTAAACATAAAGGCCCATATTTATACTTTTTGACGCTAAACTGCGCTAACGCAGTTTAGCGTCAAAAAATTTAGCGCCGTCTAACGCCATTCTGAAGCGCCATGCGGGCGCCGTATTTATGGAATGGCGTTAGCCGGCGCAAGCAGACCGGCGCTGCCTGGTGTGCGTGGAAAAAAAACACGTAGACCAGGCAGCACTGGCGTAGGGGGAAAATGGCGTTAGGGCGTCTTAAAATGGGGCAAGTCAGGTTGAGGCAAAAAAATCGCCTCAACCCGATTTGCGCCATTATTTTCGACGCCCAGACGCCATTTAAATGACTCCTGTCTTAGTAAAGACAGGAGTCATGCCCCCTTGCCCAATGGCCATGCCCAGGGGACTTATGTCCCCTGGGCATGGTCATTGGGCATAGTGGCATGTAGGGGGGCACAAATAAGGCCCCCCTATGCCACACAAAAAAAATTAAAAAATATAAAAAATTATACTTACCTGAACTTACCTGAATGTCCCTGGGGTGGGTCCCTCCATCCTTGGGTGTCCTCCTGGGGTGGGCAGGGGTGGCAGGGGGGGTCCCTGGGGGCAGGGGAGGGCACCTGTGGGCTCATTTTGAGCCCACAGGCCCTTTAACGCCTACCCTGACCCAGGCGTTAAATAGTGGCGCAAATGCGGGGTTTTTTGACCCGCCACCTCCCGGGCGTGATTTTTGCCCGGGAGTATAAATACGACGCATTTGCATCGCCGTCATTTTTTTAGACGGGAATGCCTTCCTTGCATCTCATTAACGCAAGGAAGGCGTTCACGCAAAAAAATGACGCTCTTTACTCATACTTTGGCGCTAGACGCGTCTAACGCCAAAGTATAAATATGGCGTTAGTTTTGCGCCGAATTTGCGTCGAAAAAAACAACGCTAATTCAGCGCAAACGGAGTATAAATATGCCCCAAAATCTTTAATTTAGAAAGGAACAAAATGAGGCAGTTCCTTTTGACATAGAAATTAGGGCTAGTGCTGTATAAAGAAAAAATAGGACATGTTTAAGTGAGTTCTTAAATATCTTGCTCATCTATTTCATTAAAACATTCTGACATACAGACTGAAACATGCACTTTCAACACCAGCCCCAGACTGCCAGTTTACTTCCAGGGGAAAAGCAGCTTTACTAGAGTTTTCTAATGAGAAGCTAACGTGCTACTACTCTGAATTTATGCCAAAAGTGTGACACATGTGAATGTCATCTTGATGGAATGTAAGAGGAAAACTGAAAGCATTTTCTAATGAGGATACTGCAGTAAAAGAGTAAATTAGGGAGCTTCAAGAATTAAGGCGGTCATTCTGACCCTGGCGGTCAAAGACCGCCAGGGCGGAGGACCGCGGGAGCACCGCCGACAGGCCGGCGGTGCTCCAATGGGGATTCCGACCGCGGCGGTAAAGCCGCGGTCGGACCGGCACCACTGGCGGGCTCCCGCCAGTGTACCGCCGCCCCATTGAATCCTCCACGGCGGCGCAGCTTGCTGCGCCGCCGAGGGGATTCCAACCCCCCCTACCGCCATCCAGATCCCGGCGGTCCGACCGCCGGGATCCGGATGGCGGTAGGGGGGGTCGCGGGGCCCCTGCAGTGCCCATGCCACTGGCATGGGCATTGCAGGGGCCCACATAAGAGGGCCCCTAAATGTATTTCACTGTCTGCTGCGCAGACAGTGAAATACGCGACGGGTGCAACTGCACCCGTCGCACAGCTTCCACTCCGCCGGCTCGATTCCGAGCCGGCTTCATCGTGGAAGCCTCTTTCCCGCTGGGCTGGCGGGCGGCCTGAAGGCGACCGCCCGCCAGCCCAGCGGGAAAGTCAGAATTACCGCCGCGGTCTTTCGACCGCGGAACGGTAAGCTGACGGCGGGACTTTGGCGGCCGGCCTCCGCCGCCCGCCAAGGTCAGAATGAGGGCCTAAGTCTGCTGAAATGGCAACCAGAGAAAAAAGATCCCAAATGTAGAACAAATATCACAAAAATGTAGACCGAAGATAGGTCAATGACAAAAGTGTGCAAAGCATTTATTTTCAGTTTTATTGAGTGCACTCAAGTGTGCTACACTTTTTATTAACAGATAAAGAATGTTAGCAATCTAATTGTACATTGGAATACTGTAGGGAGGCAGAAGTCAAGGGCACAGACTTGAATAATTGACGGGAGGGAGGAGAGTGCAGAGGGAACAAGTTGACCACACTGGGAAGACTGGAAGGACAACCACAGCACAAAAGTTAATGGATGGCTTACGAGAGAGGGCAGGGGCAAAGAACCAACAATGTAGGACAGGCAGAAGAGGGTAGAAGTAAGAGGCAGTGGCAGGAGAACCATACATGCCAACAGATCCGATTCAGGTGGGGACTACCAATGACCAGACAAGGCAGGATGGAGGGGATAGGGTCCTGCACATGGAAAACAGGGGGCAAGGGAGCAGGTAGGAGCAGCAAGCTGACAATGGAGGGCAAGTAAAATGGGCACTGGAAGCACAACAGACCATTTAGGGCAACAGTGAGACTATGATGGCATACAGACAGACAATGAAGGTAAGGTGAAAGGGGTTCAGAGGCAGCAAGATAACCACACATGGCAGGTAGGAGGGGCTGTGATAGCACTGAAGACTGTGCATGGCAAGACGAGGTGTAGTGGCAGCACAACGGAAATGGTGAGCAAGAGGGAGGGGCCAGGGGAATGGGCAAAGGACCATGGAGGACAGATTGGAGGGGTTGGGGCTGGACACAGACAAGGGAGGTCAGGGGAAGGGGCTTCACAATAGGCCATGCAGGTCAGGCAGGAGGAGTAGTTGCAACACAACAGAGCATGGAGGGTAGATGGGAGTGTCATGGAACTCAGACAGATAAGTGGTAGGGACTGGCAACAGCCATCTGACCATGCTAGGCAGGTGGGAGAGGCAGTGGCAGCACGACAGAACACCCAGAGTAGATAGGAGGGGTAGTGACAGGTCTATAGAATGTTGTGGGCAAACAGGAGGCAACAGTGGCATACACACAGACATCGGAGAGCAAGGGAAGGAGGTTAGGGGCAGCAGAAAAGCACATTCTAAGCAGGAGGTAAATTAATGGGCACACAATTGGGCAAGGAAGGGCAGGAGGAGTGGACAGGGACAACACACTCAATGATGGGAAGTAGCAGTACATTGGACCAGGCAGAGTAGAGGAAGGGGGCTGGTACATGGACTCAGACAACAGAGGGTAGCGAAGAGGTAGATGAAGCAGCAAGCTAACTGTTCAGGGCAGTCAGGAAGGCCAGTGGCAGAACTACAGCACCATAGGGCTGTAATGAGGGATCAGGGAAATGAACCTGGACAATGGAGGCGTGGGGGCAGGAGCAGCATGCTTGGGTGGGGAGGACAATCATAGGCCCCACCCACAATCATACATTGCAACAGGCATCTTACTTA
Organism: Pleurodeles waltl; assembly: GCF_031143425.1. NCBI lineage: Eukaryota > Metazoa > Chordata > Amphibia > Caudata > Salamandridae > Pleurodeles > Pleurodeles waltl. The sequence continues at coordinate 1,451,541,927 of NC_090444.1, read as the reverse complement.
ACGTTAAAAAAACAATAGAAATTCACTGAAAAAAACAAAGGTTACAGAGATGGTATAGTTATAAAATAGAATTTAAAATTTTTTGAAATTCACTAAAAAAACAAAGGTTACGGGAGTTGTTCCCTAAGGTAACTATTACTTGTGTGTTCGCCATGCACTGCTAATTACCTCAGATATTATATCACTCATGACATCTTCTACAACATCATTGATAATTTCACTGTAACATCTGCAGTAAAATTATTGCTGAGAATACTGTGCATGGTGGGGGTGCAAGTTATAGTTACCTTAGGGCATGAGGTCTAGTTGCTTGAAATAACTTTGACTATAGAAGCTGAATTTCCTTGTTTTTGTGCGTCTAAAATCTGAACCTAACTATATGGTTCCTGAAAAGTTTTTTTTTTGTTTGTGACTGCTAACCAGTCCCAGGGCCTGTACTCTGTATAAATTAATATGCAAATTAGGCTAATTATAAGTGGCTATGTCAACCTACCTAAACGTCCCTAATATATGGTAGGGCATGTAGGTTTATGGACCCCAGCAGAGGTAGTGCACCCATAAGTGCACTGCTGAGGTGTCCAGTGTCATTTTAAAGGCAGGCCTGCCTTGCTGGCTGCTTTTAAATTAAATGTATATACAAATTTGACTTTGGAATTAAAAGTACTTACAAAGTCTTAAACTACCTTTAAGTCACCCCTAAGGTGTGCCCTGTGTGCTCCTAGGTTTGGGTACCATGTAACTATAAGCAGGGACCTTATAAAAATAGTTTTATAAGCCCTGGTGAGGTGAAACAGCCAAATGTGTTTTCCCTAATTGTAGTGAATGGCCTCCATAGGCTAGAATGGGAAGACTTTATTTAAATTTATAAAGTCCCCATAAGTGTCAGATACATGAAGTTTGGTGTCAAATGAATTGCTATAATAAATCCCACAAGTCACAATTGTTGGATTTAATATAACATGTTCAGGTAAAGAGTGATTAACTCTATCTAAAAAGTTGCCAACTTCAGCCCTGTAGTGCTCTGCTTTGATTGGCCATCCTCTGGCAGCCTGGCGAGGCTGCCTTGATGAGGTGTGAAGTACCCTGGACTGAACACAAAGGAATGTGTCTGGGGGAGGAGAACTTCCTTCAGCAGATGGAGAAGTAGGAAGGGCTGTCAAACTGGTATTCAAAGGCAGGGAAGGACATTTGAAGTAGCCTAGCACCTCCCTCATATATCCAGCAACCCCAGACAATTAGGTGCCCTCTTGAGTAGATTAGGAGAGGGTAGGAGAGGGGTGTGTTTAAGATGTTTAGCCACATCAGGGGGTGGTCTCAACCAGATGTATCCTCCAAAAATCAGTTTCAGCCATGATGGATTTTTGAAGAATGTTGCTCCCTGGGATTGATTTTTACCACACTTCCCAGGAAGTAGTCATCACAGGGAGAAGGACCCTGCATCTGATTGGAGAATATGGACCCCCTTGTTTTTCACTCAGGAGCAAGAATAAAACTGGCAGAGATGCACCCACACCTCTGATACCTACCATATTCCAACAATGAAAAACTATAGGAGAAGAAAGTCCCCTGTCCTGCATCTGGACACTGCACTCTGGAGGACTGCACCAGCTGCACACTTGGGTTCAACCACAAGAAGGACTTTGCCTGGCTTCAACTGGTTCAAGGAGGGACTCCCTGTTTGCTACAGGTGAAAAATTGCTAACCAGAGTCCCCTGCACCAACTCCTGAAGAAACTGACCAGCTGACCAGCTGACCAGTGTCCAGTGGCCAAATTGGAGTTTGCACCATGTGCATTCTGGGAGTTGTCGTTCGCACCCTCAAGGAGCATCTCAGAGCTTCTGGAACTTTGGGGTGAGCTGTGGACCTGAAAAGAACCTAAAAAGAACATCTGAGAGAAGATCCAGAAGTTTGGAGAACTTTGGAGAACTTTTGAAAAAAAAAGCTCCATAAACGGACCGACCGCCGCTGCAACTCTAGCCGGCTTGCCTCAACCGCGACCCGGCCTGACTTGCAGGTTCATCCCGGTGAAGAAAATTTCCGAAAAAGTGACTACGTCCGAACTTAGAAAGTTGACCACGACCTCCTGAGCAGTGCATACGAAGAGGGCTCCAGGGACATTGGATCATGAATCAGGTTTGCCTGTGGTTAAAGGATTTTAAAGTCCGAAGGTAAACTTTTGACTGAGATCTTCTGCGACCTGTAGACGAGCAGGGCTACATCACAGTTGGCCTTAAACTTTGACTTTGCCCCAGTTGAGGAGCAACAAGATGACCAGATTGGTGGCTTTTCATTTCTATGTGCTTGAAAACATTACTTTAAAAAAAAAATCATATCTACCGTTCCCCTTATCCAGTTTTATTTGTTTTGGTGTCATTTTAAAGATAAAAATATAAACTATTTGTATAAATTGGTGTTGGACTTTTATTGTGTTTATATTCTACTTATTTACTGTTTTGTGATTTTTAAATGCTCCTAAGTTAAGCCTTGTTGCTCATTGCCAAGCTACCAAGGGTTGAGCTGGGTTTAATTTATTGAGACCTAACTGGACCTAAGTGGAGGTTAGTGGCATATTGGTAAGTGTAGGTACTTACCTGCCCTTACCAATAATCCATTTTCCAACATATATATATCATATATATATATATACATAGATATATATAGTTAGAACCATGTTTCCATAGAAAAAGCATATTTTGACTTGCATATATTGTTGCCACCGTTTGCTGAATCTTTGCAAAATTTGCAGTGACTCATGTTGCGCATAGAAAGTTTCGGGGTGATCCGTGAAGTGGGGGCCGAGAAAAAGGGGTTTAAAAAAAGTTGTATTTCCCATGTCAATTCTCGTAGGAACTTTCGACATGACTTCAGCCTGAAAAGCTATACGGAATTACACCAAATTTGGCAGAAAGCTAGCTTTCAGTACACATCTTACAGCTTTGCTTATTTGGTGTGAATCCATCTGGTAGTTTTTGAGAAATTAAAAGCAATCCAAATTTGTATATCTGTGACTGCGAAGACTTAGCGAAAAATGACAAGCTTGTGCAGGGAAATGAACAGCTTTAATTGGCTGCCAACACTTCAAACCAGGAATTGTTGGCAGCCATCTTGGGACTCGGCTTCAGCACAGCATGAGATTTGGTGGTTAGGGGGTTTGGTGCAAGCCAGCCTTTGCCGGCAACCCTTAATGCAGATGGGCGAAGGCCATCATGGTGCAGGGTTGGATGCTTATAGGGGGTTGGCCAGGCCCTATGGTCAGCCGCTGTGCCACACACGGCGCTGGTTGAATTGATGTATAGCAATGAAAATTACTATACATTAACAAAAACATGGACATTCACGCAAAAAACAAAGGTTAAAGGGGCATTATATTTAGGAAATAGAATTTAAAAAACATAGGAATTCACTTAAAACAAAGGTTACAGGGATGTTATAGTTAGGCTTAAATTTTATATGTACGCAACCATCAAAATTCACCAGTTACTGTTAAAGTTACCTCAAGTAGCTATAACTTGTGCCCTAAGGTAACTATAACTCACACTCTCACCAAGCATTGCTACTTAACCCACAAATTACGGCACTCATAACATCTTTGATAACATCATTGATAATAGCAATGTTATATTTCCAGTAAAAACTGCTTGGCGGGGTCGCAAGTTATAGTTACCTTAGGGCACCTATAACACCCCCGAAACCTTTGTTTTTTTAAATGAAATATGTGTGTGTGTGTGTGTGTGTGTATATATATATATATATATATATGTATACATATATATATATATATATATATATTATGTGTGTATGTATATATATATATATATATCTATATATGTGTGTGTTTGTGCTAGAAATGGGGTCTCTAGTTGGCAGAGGTATACACCCTTGTCCAAGTAGGGACCACAATCCTAGTCAGAGTAACTCACACACAATCCAAATTATCCTGTGCACAACCTCTGGTAGCTTAGCACTGAGTATTTGTGCAATATATCATACAGTAACACAGTAAAAACACCACAAAAATACACCACACAGGTTTAGAAAAATAGATCAAAACAAGAAAGATCTAAAAAGCGTAAGTTGAAATATGGCTTTTAAAAGGTTAAAAAAATTATTGATCCTTGGAAATAAACAGTTGTCTCTTTGTTACACACACATACATGTGCATATATATATATATATATATATATATATATATATATATATATATATATATATATATATATATATATATATGCCTTTACCATTCATACCTTTACAATGAAATCCGTTGTAAGGGCATCCATGGTAAAGGCATATCCATGATAAAAAATGTAAAAACAATTCTGATAAAGGCTGTTTAGTTGTAAAGCATTTGTTGTAAAGGCATTTGTGGTTTTGCCGTCATTATTGAGGCTGTTTCCCTTCCTGTAGAGTATGCAAATAGTTCAGAGCCCCGAGAAGCACATGTGGTCAACTTTACAAAGCGCAATTTCATTATAGGCAAACCCAGAGCTGACAGTAGTATCTTCATCATTCCCATACAGCCATGTTTCAGAGATTCAGCTCTTTCTGGGATAGTTTGCAGGAAGAGAGCATGAGCTTTCTCTTATGAGGTTTTAAGATTTTAAACGATTTTCCTACCAGCTTCTTGACCTGAGAATAAAGGGCCTGATTCTAACTTTGGAGGACGGTGTTAAACCGTCCCAAAAGTGGCGGATATACCACCTACCGTATTACGAGTCCATTATATCCTATGGAACTCGTAATACGGTAGGTGGTATATCCGCCACTTTTGGGACGGTTTAACACCGTCCTCCAAAGTTAGAATCAGGCCCAAAGTCTCCTAAAATGTGAGAGAGGTAGATGTCTTAAGATAGTGTTTACTTTTAATGTATTTTGCACAAGGGTAATGCAAACACCCTATGTTACGATTCAAATTTGAACACCTTGAGATCTATTCACAAAGGCATTTTGAAGTATGTAAAGTAGTACTCCTATAGTAGACTTTTATGTACTCTTACATGCTTTTGAGAATTGGCCCCAGATCATCTCAAATCGAAATAAAATGGGACTATCCAGGAACATAATAATATTCCATTAGAACACATGGAAATGAGTTTGCCTTCTATGCACTTTTACCAATAAAGAGTTGAACGTTTCAGTTTTATTCACAAACACATTTAAGAGTAAACGAGTATGTAGCATCCTCCCCAGCCTCGCAGCATGCAAGAGAACACACCACACATGGAGCTCTAGGTTAGACATCTTAATTCCTCAGCATACAATCACACACACACTATTCACTAATTACGTCATAACTGTTAATATACACACATTAGCACCTCCCAGCAAGTTACACAATCTCTCTCTCAAGTCCACCCAGAAACACAAGGGTCCTAGCGCACCAAGTCTCAGTACACTACATCTCCCCCCTTGTTAAGGAAAAAGTACAAACAATAGCTATCGATCTCCTCTCTTCAATAAGTCATCAAGGTGCTCACACTAGTCGAACAGATTAATTGGTATGGGGTAGTTGAGATGCACTCTGGTCTTGCACTGGTGGCACAGATTCTGATGCTTGATCTGGACTATCAGGTGGAATCACCTAAAACATAACTGCAGGAGCTGAATAACGTTGAGGTAGGTGCTTAAAATGTGATGGATCACGTGTGATGACCTGTAACAATATGTCCTTTTCATGCCACCACCTTCAGAGGATCAATAGCAAACAGTGTGTCTGTTTCCTGATTTTTTTCTGCTTGACCGGGACCCAGTCACCTTCATCGAAGACTGTTTTCCGAGCTTGACGCACCGATCAACATATGTTTTGATGTTGTACTTTCCATAAGTGTCCAGGACCAAAGCATTTAAGGATTAGGTCCACTGTCCACTGCAGCAATTGGTTCTGATGGCTCTCCCAAATAGCAAGGTGTCAGGGTTCTCTCCAGTTGTAGAGTGAGGAGTCGAACAATAAGCACAGAGGGCTTAAAACAGGCTTGACTCAGCTTGATTCCTTCCATTGGTACTCAATGCGTTACCCTCTTGAGGGTGCTAAAGATTCATTCAACAACACCATTTGCTTGGGGCCCCATAAGTGCACTCCTTTGATGCTTTGCATTCACTTTGACTAGAAACTCCATGAATTCTCAGCTATTGACTGGCCATTATCTAATTTAAGAATGGGTGAGATACCCCAACTGCAAAGATGTTGTTTAGCAACTCAGTGACCTTGTAATGGATGGGTGATAAAAATTCCTTCACTAAAGGAAAATGTGAATACTCATCAATGACTACCAAGAGTTAATAGCCCTCATTACTGTTTCGTCGGATTTCACCACCAACAGGCTGGCGGTGCAATCCAAGGCATTACGACCCTAAGTGCCGCGGTCGCCCCGCCGGGACCGGTAGTTTCCTGCCACTTTTGTCCTGGCGGGAGTAGTCCTCCAGGGCAGTGCTGCTTGAAGCGCTGCCCAGGGGATTACGAGTGAACCACCATGAAAAGGCTGGCGGAAAGGAGAGTCGCGCCCCTGGGGGCCCCTGCACTGCCCATGCCACTGGCATGGGCAGTGGAGGGGCCCCTTGCCATGGCCCCGTGCAGCTTTTCACTGTTTGCTGTGCAGACAGTGAAAAGCGCGACGGGTGCAACTGCACCCGTCGCACAGCCGCAACACCGCAGGCTCCATTTGGAGCCGGCTCCTGTGTTGCGGCAGAGATCCCCGCTGGGCCGGTGGGCGGAAACCAGGTTTCCACCCGCCGGCCCAGCGGGGATCTCCTGATGGCCGCGGCGGGAGTGCGGCTGCATTGGCGGAGCTGCCCGCCAAGGTTGTAATGACCCCCAAAATCTATTATCTAAGGGCCCAAAGAAAGCAACTGCAACTCTTTCCCAAGCCTGTGTAGGAAAGTCAGACATTGTCACTGGGTGTTCTGTTACTTTAGGGGAAAGGCAGTTGCAAAGATGGCTCTCCTTTATTTCCTTATCAACTTACTCATTTGGGTGCAGGAACCACACTTGGGCCCTCATTACAACCCTGGAGGTCAGTGATAAAATGGCGGTAATACCGCCAACAGGCCGGCAGTAATAAATATGAAATTATGAACACGGCAGAAACCGCTCAGACAGACAGCCACTCTAACACACCGACCTCCAGGGCGAAATCAGCAAGCACCACAGCGGTAACCGCCTACAGCCTGGCGGAAGACAATGTATTATGAGACACCAATCCGCCAACTTTTCCGGGGCAGTACCAATGACATCAAAAGCCTGGCAGAAACACTACACAGAAGGGAAACTACTCACCTCTGGAAACTCAAGGAAGAACCATGCCGCCATGGAGCCCGAGTTGCATGTGTTCCCCATGCTCTTCTATCTTCTACTCCACTACAAACACCAACGCCGGTGAAGACGACCACGGTGAGTACTGCTGCCTAGCACACAGGGGAGGGGGGAAGAGAGTGACGCACACACAAAAACACCCCCACCCCCAAAACCATACACACAAGCAGATGCACTAACATTACATATTAACCCCGTACCCCCAGGAATAATGCAGGGACAAAAGGAATTGATTAAAGTGAGTGTATTAAGATAAGATAGTAGAAATACATGCATCCAAATCAAAAAGTAAATACATATTTACAAATGTAGGGACACTGCTCAGTCCTCAATGTCCGTGGGCCACAGGGCCACATCACATAGTCCAAGGCCCCACCTTACTCCTGCAACAGCACGGAGAGAACACTGCATGGGGCATCAGGCTGAAAATAGCCAGGCACCTCAGGGGGATGGGGGACGGGGGCACCTCCTCAGCCGGAAGATGGTACAACGCTAAGGGTCCTGGAGGGGACAACATGCCAATCACTCTGCTCTGGGGAGTGCAAGGCCACAGTCTCTCAAGTGGGAGACTTGCCCACATGCTCTGGAGGGGGAACATGCCCTGTGCGCTGTTCTGGGGAGTGCAAGGCCACAGTCTCACAAGTGGGTGACTTGCCCACATTCTCTGGAGGGGGCTACAAGGCCAGTGCTTGGTCCTCGAGAGTGCAAGGCCACAGTCTCTCAAATGGATGGCTTCTCCACTGGTTCTGGAGGGGGCATTGTGCCCAGTGATCTTCATCCTGGGGAGGATGGGGTGAGTGGATGGCTTCTCCACTGGTTCTGGAGAGGGCATTGTGCCCAGTGATCTTCATCCTGGTGAGGATGGGGTGAGTGGATGGCTTCTCCACTTGTTCTGGAGGGGGTATTGTGCCCTGTGATGCAGATCTTGGGGAGTGCAAGGCCACAGTCTCTCACCAGGGTGTCAGACCCACAGGATTTTCAGGGGCCAGGCCGCACAACAGTCCATGGACACAGGACTACACATTGTCCGCTGTCGGTGATGGCTGCTCAGTGGTGGCAGTGGTGCTGCTAATGGTGGAGTTGGCAGTGGTGGGGGGAGGCTCCAGCCAATCCCCTGCAGCCTTGGATGGATGCCCACTGGGGCTGCTGCTGCTGGTGGTGGTGGCAGTGGTGGGGGGAGGATCCATCCCATCCCCTGCAGCCTCAGATGGCTGCCCACTGGGGCTGCTGTTGCTGCTGGTGGTGGTGCTGGTGGCAGTGCTGGAATCGGTGCTGGTGGCGGTGCTGGCAGTGGTGCTGATGGCGGTGCTGGCAGTGGTGGGGGAAGGCTCCAGCCCATCTTCTGCAGCCTAAGACAGCCACCCACTGGGGCTGCTGGTGATGGTGGTGGTGCTGGCATTGGTGCTGGTGGCAGTGCTGGCAGTAGTGGGGGGAGGCTCCAGCCCATCCCCTGCAGCCTTGGATGGCTGCACCACCATCGTTGGTGGTGGGGGCTCTGACTGAGTCCCTGCACCAGGCCCCTTGTCTCTACTGCCTGCTGTTGCAGGCCCCTTGCCCCTCCTTCCTGCTGCTGGGGCTGCCTCCTTGACCTTCCTTCCTGCAGCTGGGGCTGCCTCCTAGCCCTTCCGTCCAGCAGCTGGGGTTGCCTCCTTGCCCTTCCGTCCTGCAGCTGGGGCTGCCTCCTTGCCCTTCCTTGATGCACTTGGGGCTGGCACCCTGCGCGTCTGGCTAGCGGGTGGCCGGGATCCTTTCCCACCTGGAGTATTTGGGGACACTACTGTGCCCGTGGAGTGGGTGGCTGAGGTACTTGCCTGGGTTTGACCACCCTGGCCTGATGTGAGGGATGGAGGGGAGGGGTAGGGAAGAGGTCAATGTTGGCAAGGAAAAGCTTCTTAGGGACATTGGGGCGGGAAGAGGGAAATGGTTTGGGAGTGGAGGAAGAGGAAGTGGTGGTAGGAGGTATCTGTCTGCTGTGTTTGGGTGCAGGTGCATGGGCAGGATGCTGTTGTGAGGTGGATGGCTGTTGGGTGTCTGAGTGCTTGTGTACTTTGGGAGGAGGGGGCACAGACACAGTGGGAGAGGAACAGGGAATGTGTGCATGGATGTTGGTGTGGTGACTGCCTTTGAGGGGCGTATACTGATAGGTGTGCTGGTGATGGTGGTAGTGGATGAGGATATAGTGCATGCAGGTGTGAGTGGAAACGCAACAGGGAGAGAGGTGGGCGAGGAGAAGGAGGGGGCCACAGTGGAGGCAGTGGATGTTGGTATGTCTGCATCTGGGTGGTGTTTGTGTGAGTGCATGTGGTATGAAGTGTGGTGCTTGTGTTTGCCATGTCCACTCTTGTGTGTTGTGTGTTGTCCTGGGTGCATGCTCGTCTGACTGCGTGCTTGATATAGGTTGGGGTTCAGGGGAATGGGATTGGTAAGAGGACGTTGGAGGGGGGGAGGCTGGAAACAGGGACAATGGCTGCCATCAGAGAGGAGGCCAGAGCCTGGATTTATTTATGTTGGGCCGCCAAGCCAGTGTGAATGCCCTCCAGGAATGCATTTGTCTGTTGAATTTGGGCTGCCAGCCCCTGGCTGGCATTCACAATGGTTGACTGCCAAACAGAGATGGATCGCAGGAGGTCAATAGCGTCCTCACTCAGGGCAGCAGGCCTAACTGGGGCAGGGCCTGAGGTGCCTGGGGCGACAGAGATACCCACCCTCCTGGGAGAGCGGGCACAGGGAACTCGCTGAGGGGCTGCTGGCAGGGCAGTGCTGGTACGGGGCGGCGGCTGTACCTGTAGCTGGGGTGAGCACAGAGGTGCCCGCCACCACCGGGAAGCTTCCATCGGAGGAGGTATCCGTGTCCGAACTGTCCCCTTCAGTCTCCGCCATTTTGCTCCCCTCACCGTCCGTCCCACTGGTGCCCTCACCATCTGTGGATTTGGCCTCCTGGGACCTGTGGGATGCAGCTCCCTCCATCACCTGTGCCTCGGCTCCCCTACCAGGTGATGCTAATGCACATACGGACAGGGTGACAAAACAAAAAGGGGGGAAGAGACAAAGGATACACTTGCTCAAGGCACCAACAACACCACCATTGGCATACACAACACAATCACACACAGGGAACAGCCCTAAGCACTAGGCAATGCATTACTAGTCACAATGCTAGTCACTAGCCCATGGATAGGGACACCTAATGCCAATTGCAGCATACCTCGGACCCACAGACTCCTGCCCAGTAGTGGATGCCTACTAGCTTGGTAAGAGTACTTTCACATCAGAACCCTGCGACCAACCCTGCAACCATGAGACCTACCCTCCAATGCCAGGCCTGGGCTAGGGGCACCCACAGGGCCCACCCCCCCAGATACCAACCCACCAGGCATAAGTTGTAATGATGGGCACTGTACTCACCCCCTTGTGGCTGCTGTGATGCCCCCAAGCGCCCATTGAGCTCCGGATAGGCCACCACCAGTATGCGAGCCATCGGGGGGATCAGTGTTCAACAGGCACCCCTTCCTCGTTGGGAGGCCATGCCCAGCTGGGCCCCTGCAGTCTTCCGTGCCCAGAGTCTCAGCCTCTCCCACCGTTTCTGACAGTGTGGGCTCCGCCTGCCGTAGACCCCCATGGGCCGCACGTCCTTGGCCATGGCACACAATATACCCTTCTTTTGATGGGCGCTGACCTGCAGGGAAATACACACAGGGAAAGGTATTAGTCCAACCATCCTGCCTGTTACACTCATGGCCCACCATGCCCCTTCCCATCCCCATTAGCACAGACATGGCTCACCATACATGCTGCATGCTGCCCAGGGCCCATCCTCCAACCCCTCACACACAGCACTCCATGCATTCACACCCCATGCATCATACTCACAGTGTACTTCCCTGTTGGTCTGGAGGCCCATACAACAGTCGGTACTGGTGAGGGACCCCATCAACCAGTCACTCCAACTCCGCCGAGGTGAAGGCAGGGGCCCTTTCCCCAGTCACACGTACCATGGTCAGTTCCAGACACAGGTCACAGCAGCACATGCAGTGTAGGTCCTCTCCTGTTGAAGGTCAGGTAGCAAGTAAGTGCACAGAAAGGAAATGACGGTCACGTCCGTGGCGGTGTGTACCGTCACCGCCAGAGTAAATCACCATTAGCCACTGTACCCCTTAGGGCCCAATGTTAACCAATGAGGAGTTGCACAGCGGTTCTTAACCGCCTCCCGCAACGGCACACAACCTCAGCGGAATTACCTATTTTCCACCTGTCCCTCCATACAGGACAGCCGGACTCCATTTAAGGGGGTTGCAGGGCATGGATCTGAACTGCGTCACAGTACACAAATGCACCATTTGGACATCTCCAACAAAATACTGTTACAATCACAACATGCACTGAACCGTAGTGGTTGGAATGTAGAGATAATGACCAGCTGCTCACTCTTTTGCCCCTTAGATTGCAAACAATGCAGATGATTAGGAGATGGAGATATCTCCTGGTGTACAGACCCCTGGTGGGCTTGGCAACAATGGAGGACAGGCACATTATCCTCACGTATAGACTTGAAAGGGCCACAATCACAGAGCTGTGTGCCCAATTAGAGCCTGACCTAATCTCAGCTATCCGTCACCCCACCGGGATCCCCCCTCTTGTGCAAGTGCTAACAGTGCTCCATTTCCTGGCAACTGGCTCCTTCCAAGTGACAGTGGGCTTGGCAGCAGGAATGTCTCAGCCAATGTTCTCATTAGTGCTGACCAGAGTGTTGTCTGACCTGATGAAACACATGTGCAGTTACATCGTTTTCCTCCAGGTGGAGAATTTGGCCACAGTGAAAGCTGATTTCTATGCAATGAGACAAATCCCCAACATTATTGGGGCTATTTATGGAACACACGTTGCATTTGTCCTCCCCCCCGGCGAAATGAACAGGTCTTCAGAAATCGAAAGAGCTTTCAATCAATGAATGTGCAGATGGTGTGCCTGTCGGAACAGTACATCTCCTAAATCAATGCAAAGTATCCTGGGTCTGTGCATGATGCCTTTTTCCTGAGGAATAGCAGCATCCCAAATGTGATGGCCCAACTCCAAAGGCCCAGGGTGTGGCTAATAGGTGAGTCCTGGTTCCCACACAGTATATGTTGGTGTATGGGTATGGTGTGGGCCATAAGGGTTAATGTGTGGCCAACAGTTGTCCCTCGATATTTGCAGGTGACTCTGGTTACCCCAACCTCTCATGGCTACTGACCCCTGTAAGGAATCCCAGGACAAGGGCAGAGGGTTGTTACAATGAGGCACATGGGTGAACAAGAAGAGCTATAGAGAGGCCCTTTGGTTTCCTGAAGGCTAGGTTTCGTTGCCTCCATCTAACAGGTGGATCCCTGTGCTACTCACCCAAGAAGGTCTGCCAGATCATCGTGGCATGCTGCATGTTTAACAACCTTGCCTTGAGTCACCAGGTGCCTTTTCTGCAGGAGGATGAGGCTGGAGATGGCCGTGTAGCAGCAGTGGATCCTGTGGACAGTGAAGATAAGGAGGCAGAGGATGAGGATGAGGACAACAGAAGTAAAATTATATGTCATTACTTCCAATGAGACACAGGTAAGACAGTGTTGAAACACATATAATTGACAGTTTGATGTGTGACATTGTCACTGGCAGGCTGTATATTCCTATTTCTATGCCCACTCACTGTACCCTTTGGCATCTCTTTTTGCAGATGTTGGTGCCCCATTATTGCTCCTGGTGTGTTCAGTGCAGCCAACTTCAGGCCTTTCCAATATAAGCATTACTGTATTGTTGAATTGTTTGAACCTTGTTAAACAAATACATACTTAAACCATTTGACATACTCCATATTTGTATTTTTTCAAAGGGTGTTTATTTAAGTGTTAAAAGATAGAGGGGCAAGTGCAATGGGCTGGGGTGATGATGGAGGAAAGTCCAGGGTAGAGTCCAGACTATTTGTATCACAGGTGCATTGTTGAAGGGGGCATAGGAAGGGGAGCAATGGCAGTTCAAGGTGGACAGGGTGATGGAGTGGGACACAAGGGTGACAATCAGGAGAGTCGTATTTTCCTGGTTGGGGTCTTGGCAATGGTCTCTGGCTTCTGTGTGGATCATAGGAAACGTTTGCGGGGTGGTTCTCCTTCTGCAGGGGGAGGGGTGCTGGTGGCCTGTTGTTCATGTGGCGGGGCCTCCTGTCCACTAGCGGGAGCGGAGGAGGAGGGCTGTTCAGTAGTGTGGCTATTGTCAGGGGCCCGGTGGTGTGCCACTGCCTCCCTCATAGTGTTGGCCATGTCTGCCAGCACCCCTGCAATGGAGACCAGGGTGGTGTTGATGTCCTTCAAGTCCTCCCTGATCCCCAGGTAAAGTCCCTCCTGCAGCCGCATATTCTCCTGCAACTTGTCCTTGATCTGGCCCAGCATATCCTGGGAATGTTGGTATGCTCCCAGGATCGCGGTGAGTTCCTCCTGGAGAGTTGGTTCCATGGGCCTGTCCTCCTCCTGTCACACAGCAGTCCTCCCAGCTTCCCTGTTGTCCTGTGCCTCTGTCCCATGAACCGTGTGCCCACTGCCACTGACCCCAGGTCCCTGATCGTCCTGTGTTTGTGGGGTGGCCTGGGGTCCCTGTAGTGGTGGACACACTTCAGATTGACGTGTCCTGGGAACAGAGGTATGGGTGGCTGGGTGGGTGTTGTGGTGGTGTTTCCTGAGGGGGGAGGCTCTGTGGTGGTGTGAGAGTGTGCCCGGGTGACCGATTGTCTGGAGATCCCCGATGGGCCAGGTTAGTCATGCAGATCCAGGCGAGCTGAGCTGCTGTCATCACTGTAGGCCTCTTCTGTGGGGGCAGGATGTTGCTGGCACCTCTTCCTGGTGGCATTGGGTGGGTTACCTGTGGGGATGTAATTGCAGTGTTATTGTTTCTGCGTGTGACATATTGTGCATGGGTGTGTTGCCCTCTATGGTTGATATTGCCCAGGCAGCTTTGCCTTGTGTGAGTTGTTATTTGGTGGGCTAGGTGATTGTCTCTAGTGTGCATGCAGTGAGGGGTGCCTTTGCATTTTTGTTGCATGCAGGGCTTGGCACTGGGATGAGTGGGTTGTGATGGTGGAGTGCATGGGAAGTGGCGGAGTGATGGGAGTGAAGGTGGGGGTATGTGATGGCATGCAGGTAAGGGGGTAGTAGTAGTATAGAGTTGACTTACCAGAGTCCAGTCCTCCTATTCCTGCCAGGCCCTCAGGATGCATGATTGCCAAGACTTGCTCCTCCCATGTTGTTAGTTGTGGGGGTCCACCGCCCGTCCTCTGTACAGTGAGTTGGTATCTTGCTGCTATGAACATACCTTCCCCTGTAGGTCGTTCAATCTCTTCCTGATATCATCCCTTGTTCTGGGGTGCTGTCCCACGGCGTTGACCCTGTCCTCAATTCCCCGCCATAGCTTCATCTTCCTAGCAATGGATATCTGCTACACCTGTGATCCAAATAGGTGAGGCTCTACCTCAAGGATTTCCTCCACCATGACCCCCAGCTCCTCCTCAGAGAATCTGGGGTGTCGTTGTGGTGCCACAGGTGTAGTGTGAGTGGTGAGGGTGAAGGTGGGTGGGGTGATGTGTTGAGGTGTGTGATGTAAAGTGTGTGGGTGGTGTATAGGTGATGGTGGTATGTTGCTCTGGTTCTGTGAGTGCTCTTGCTGTCTCTCTCTGGTGGCAATCAATTGTAGTTGTAAAGGGTTGTGGGTAATATGGGTGTGTGTTTTATAGTGGTGTGGGTGTGTGGGTGTAGTGTGTGTAAGTGTCAGGTGTGTGTAGTTTGAATTGTCCACTGTGGCGTGGTGTTTGAGTATGTGTATTTTGAGTGCAGCGGTATATACCGCTACTGGTTTACCACCATTGAATGCCCGCCACTATGATTCGTGGGTCATAATGTGGGCGTAGTTCTGTTGGCGTAACGGTCTGGGTATGGATACTGTCAGTTTATCACTGACCTTTGGGCTGGCGGACTTGTGTGTGTGGCTGTATAGTGACGGATTGGTATGTGTGTGTCATAATATGGTTGGCGGTTAACCGCCGCCACGGCGTTATGTTGGTGGCAGTCGGCACGGCGGTAAGTGGGATTTACCGCCTATGTCATAATGAGGGCCTTGGTCTCTTAGGGCTCTCATGGTGGCTACAATACCATCATATCCTTCATATGACTTGCTGTCTTAGGCACTTAGGTATGCCAATTCTTGAGCCTCTCAACACAGTGCCTTCTTGGTCACAGACAGTTTGTTCCATACATTTTAAAATTTCTAACACTCAATGTTGTCAACAAGACGTCAAACACTCTTCTTCCATGATTCAGTTGAAATTATTTCTTTGAGAATGATCATGTTCTTATCAGCATTTTTAACAGCCATAATCTGTTCGATGAATAAGGTTGCTGGCATACTGGACCTCCAAAGAAATTAATGTAGCTGTTTTGGATACTGAACTGTATTTCTGTAGCAGTACTTGTGAAAGGTAATCTTCAGGGTTCTGATCTTTACCTGATTTGTGTACAGTCACATAGTCGTAACTCCCACCTCTCTATGCAAGGCTCCATCTTGGCTTTCAGGTTCCAAAATATAGTGAGTAGTGATTGGTGGTAGGTGAAGGTAGTGAAGTGTTTTCTGTATGGAAACACATGAAAATGTTTGCAGGACCACACTATAGTCAGACTCCAACAGACTGAGAATAGGCATGTTCTGTGTCAGACAGGCGTCATTTAGCATAGTCCATGATGTGCCTCTAAGCAGTCAGATGACTGGTATTTTGAGCAAAGATTGCCCCCAGCCCCCCCAGTGTGCAACTGGGGGTCAAACTAGGCCATCTCAGTTGCATTTTCAATCTAATTTTATTATTTTGAAACTTTGATCACATTAATCAGACCAATAAAAATGGACATATTGTTTTGTCTGTTCCCTCAATGTGGCACTCACTGGGGCAAAGTCACAAATGTACCTTGAGCAATAACCGCCCATACCCAAAAGGGATTGCAGCATGGTGGCATCTCTTGGGGCACGTGGCTAAAAATGCCTGCAATTTATCTGAGTCAGGAGTCATTCCCCCATTAGAGCATATGTACCCCAAGAATTTAAACTTGTTCTTCTGAAACTCACACTTCGCTGTGTTCAGAGGGAAGCCTGCATCAGCAAGTAATTGGCACACATATGCAAGAGTTTTGTCATGCTCCTCTCGGGTTGCTCCAAACACCAGTATATCAACACTGTAGTTAAAAGCATGGCAGTTTAAATGATTCAACGCACAACATTCCTGTAGCTGATGACACTCCATAACTCAACCTTTTATATCTGAACAAACCAACATGAGTTGAAAATGTTGTGATGTACCTGCAGTTCTCTTCCAGTTTGAGTAGGTGGTATCCCTTGCTCAGGTCAAGGCGAGTGAAGAATTTGGCACATTTCAAGTGCTTGATTATGTCTGCTATGTGTAGAACATATGTCTTTCTCTCTCAATTGCTTTGTTGGCCTGGCACATGTCAACACAGTTGTGCACTGCTCCTCTACTGTCCTTTTTTGGCACCACCACTATTGATTGAACCCATGGCATAGGACCGGTGGAACGTTCAGTGACGTCATGTTTCAACAATGTTTTCAGCTCTTTCTCAACAGCTTCTTGCAAATATTGAAGGCAAGTCTGCGGTGCCATTGGGCAACAGGGAAAATGTCCCTGTTAATGAGAAGTCACACTTTCTTTGTTTGGAGTCTACCTCCAAGTTATAATTAAGAGATACCAGTCCCATGTCAGCAGCAGTGGCAAAACTGAGCAAGCAAGCACCAGACAAAGGCCCTCATTCTGACCTTGGCGGGCGGCGGAGGCCGCCCGCCAAAGTCCCGCCGTCAGGTTACCGTTCCGCGGTCGAAAGACCGCGGCGGTAATTCTGACTTTCCCGCTGGGCTGGCGGGCGGTCTCGTTCAGACCGCCAGCCAGCCCAGCGGGAAAGAGGCTTCCACGATGAAGCCGGCTCGGAATCGAGCCGGCGGAGTGGAAGCTGTGCGACGGGTGCAGTTGCACCCGTCGCGTATTTCACTGTCTGCGCAGCAGACAGTGAAATACATGTAGGGGCCCTCTTACGGGGGCCCCTGCAATGCCCATGCCAGTGGCATGGGCACTGCAGGGGCCCCCAGGGGCCCCGCGACCCCCCCTACCGCCATCCGGATCTCGGCGGTCCGACCGCCGGGATCTGGATGGCGGTAGGGGGGGTCAGAATCCCCGCGGCGGTGCAGCAAGCTGCGCCGCCGCGGAGGATTCAATGGGGCCGCGGTACACTGGCGGGACCCCGCCAGTGGTGCCGTTCCGACCGCGGCTTTACCGCCGCGGTCGGAATCCCCATTGAAGCACCGCCGGCTTGTCGGCGGTGCTCCCGCGGTCCTCCGCCCTGGCGGTCAAAGACCGCCAGGGTCAGAATGAGGGCCAAAGTTCCTTGAAGCACATGAAATGTCAATTCGACAGACACTGCTTTGTATTGCATAAATGCTGAGACTGACCCTTGACTTTGCAATGGTATGGGGCAAAAAATCAACTTGTTTGTTTCATTTGTTGATGTCTCATTGTCTTGGCTCTTCCTTGCATGCAGCTAAACAAATATGTGTCTGGCGTTCTTTGGTCCACATCATCAAACACCTGTCTTCTTCACTGGTACTTGATAATGGAATTGAAGAGCCTTTGCAGGACTAGCTTGACAATATTCGATTTTGGTTTCTACTCGTCATAACTGGTGTCGCTTTTTGGTCTTGTAGGTGTGGTGAGAATGCCTCTATATTTTTCTGGTGTGCATTTTCCCTTCTTGCTGTGACTTATTTAATTTTGCTTTCACTTTGTAAACCATTATGAAGTGATTTTCTTTTCTGCAACCTTTGTATGCCTGTCCTATGGCTGGACATTTACCTTTGTGAGGATTTGAACAACCACATCAGAAACATAGCTTTTCCTTCTTTGAAGACATCGACATTTGTGCATTTGTTTGGTACTCCTTTTTCACTATTCTTGCTTCTATATCAGCAGCTTGTCGGTCTGCTCTTTCATTGGCTATCGCAGCCATTAATATTTTTTCTAAAATGACCATGTCTCTCAACATGTGTCTTCTGAAATAGTTCAACAGACAGTCATCCATGACCCTAGGGAATGTGGCTTCTACTTAATTAAATTAACCAAACTTAGAGTGTTTGATGAGCACATAAAATCTATCAACAAACGCATCCATCATTTCACCAGCTTGCTGTATCACTCAATTCAATGAAAAATTTACCTTTCATAGTCGTAATTTGGCATCAGGTTGAATTTGGTATTTTGTGCTTGATGGTACGATACGGCATCAACCTGCAAGATTTTGTTCCATACTTTCTTAACTCAGTCACCAGAAATGTTTTTTAAATACTTAATGATTTTTTTAGCATCATTTTCTTTTAGGATATTGATAAAATCATTAAATGACTCGATCCAGGCAGTCCACTTGTCTGTAGTCGGTGTCAAAATGCGTGGTAATTTCAGACACAGAGTCACATCGTACTTCGCACTCTTTTCTACAACTGTGATGAGTACATGCTGTTCAGGTGACAGCAGCTGTTCACATGGTGCTGCAACTTCTGCAAGCACAGCCCTTGTACTTGCATTTGGGGCATGTCACCTGTGCTAATATCATTGATTGTTGTTGGTGAGCAATGATTCTGTTACTCAAACTTGATCATTGTTGCATTTAGCTTTTTGCATTGTACCTGGTTGTCACTGCCTTTGGCATTTCACTTTGTATCAATGATGGCTTTGTGTTATGGCAATACACAGTTTTTTTTCTTTCAATCGTACCAACGGACTCTGCTGGTCCATTCAAATGTTCTCCTCCACAGAACCTTCAACTTCCTTGAGGGCCACTTAAGGGCTTGAGAGGTGTTTTGAGTTCAGTGCATGTGGTGCGAACAAGCATTTTTTTGATCATTGAAAACTCTAAGGAAGAGCCTTGTTTCTTTGAGGCACATATCCTCTACTTGTTGCTAGTTTTATCATCCTAACCAGTCCAGAAGCATGCAAGAGAACACGCTGCACATAAAGCTCTAGATTAGATGTCTTTATTCCTCAGAAAATGATCACACACACTATTCACAGATTATTTCATAACCTTTGAAAACCACACCTTAACACCTCCCTGGAAATTACCTGATCTCTCTCTTAAGTCCACTGAGACACCCACGGGTCCGAGTGCTCCTAGTCTTATGACACTACAGAGTACTGCTGTAGCACTACTTCCTGTGCACATAAATGCTTTGTTGAAACAGCCCCAATGTTCTTCTAAACTATGATAGCACTACAACATTATTTATTTAAGTACAACATTTTCATCCTGGGTTAATAAGTGACCTTATAAGTATTTCATGACATCAACCTAAAATCATGTATTACTGTAATTAAAATAAATATTGTCTATTATATCTACATTTTATCTGAGTAATATATTCTTTGTTTCTCCTCGAGAAAAGACTAATACATTCACCCATCAGACTTCAATACCAATGTCAAATGCACATTTATTATTCACAATGATATCTGTCCATTGGGGGGATTCTTGAATGAATTAGAAGCCTTTGAAATGTGATTACCTTACCCTGAGTTGATAGTTTGAGCCTGGCTGGTGGATGCAATAACCTCCTTTTGTAATTTCTTCTTCAAGGGCAGGTACTCCCTTCTGGCCTTTTCTGTTACAGACAAAGTGAAGTCAGGAAGAATTGGAGCCATGTGCTCTTATAATTGAGAAATGTAATTTTTCATTGGAATCAAAAGACAGTGGGGGTCATTCTGACAACGGCCGGCGGCGGAAGCCGCCGGCCTGGCTGGGACCGCCAGAATACCGCTGCGCGGTCAAAAGACCGCCGCGGGTATTCTGGGTTTCCCGCTGGGCTGGCGGGCGACCGCCAGAAGGCCGCCCGCCAGCCCAGCGGCATGGGCACTGCAGGGGCCCCCAGGGGCCCCACAACACCCCATACCGCCATCCTGTGCCTGGTGGGCAAAACCACCAGGAACAGGATGGCGGTATGGGGGTCGGAATCCCCATGGCAGCGCAGCAAGCTGCGCCGCCGTGGAGGATTCCCCAGGGCAGCGGAAAACCGGCGGTACACCGACGGTTTTCCGTTTCTGACCGCGGCTGTACCGCCGCAGTCAGAATGCCCAAGGGAGCACCGCCAGCCTGTTGGCGGTGCTCCCGCGGTCGTTGGCCCTGGCGGATTTTACCGCCAGGGTCAGAATGACCCCCAGTATCTCTATTCCTAAAGCTGAAGAGGCAGGTGAAGGTAGGGCAGGTAGACAAGGGAGCAGAGTACGCACTCTACCTTAAACAGGTGTGAGAAATGGCTGTTCCAAACACAGTCACTAGCATGGTTTCAACAAAGTCTGCAAGTCTGAAATATGGACCCAAGGACATTGTTGCACTCGGACCTAGACTCTAGATATTCATTCGTAGCTTTCATGACAGCCAGGACCTTTGCAATATTTCATTTTTCTCCTGTAATTATATTCACATCATAGGTATGCCTTTCAGCTATTGTAAAGCAATGGTCTTTGTTAGAAATGGGGTTTATGGTTGTCTAGGGTATGCACCTAAGCCAGGCAGAACCCACCCACTCTAGTCAGGGCAAGGGAGTTACATGTTCAAGATAACCCCTGCCCACCCCCTTGGTAGCTTGGCATGAGCAGTCAGGGCTAACCCGGAGGCAATGTGTAAAGCATTTGCACAACACACGCAACACATGTGACATAACATGTACACCACAAAGTAAACACAACACTGAGCTATGCAAAAAAACTGTATTGCACAAAACATAAATAGACCAAACATTACATCTCAGAAATACCCAGCTACCTTAGCAGTTGTCATAACGTTACACAGGTTACTAATACTCTGCAAGAATAAGCAGTTGTCACATTAGAACACATAAGTACATAGGATTCTGCAACATAGTCAGGAAAAACAGTAAACAAATAAATGTACTTGTCCTAAACACATCATAAATATCCATAAAAGGAGCATTAGAGAACCTACGACAAGTCATAACCACATATAAGTTTGTTATGCTCATAAAAGGAACATTAGCAAACATATGTACATCATAAAGCCAGGCAGATTAACATGAGGTCCCTACTAAGTGCGTAAGGAATATGTAAGTCTTGTTTAAGTACCTGTCTTCTGATATAAAGAGACCTCTGTGCCACTGGGATCATACAGGGGGCCCCCGGTGCTCCTGTGCCCAAGGCAGGGGCCACGTGTTGATCCTGAAGGGGAGGGGGGCGGTATGTACCCCCTCTGATGGTCGGTGCCGGGGCCCCTCCTGTGGCCTGCACCTAAAACAGGCACCAACACATTCTGTGGGCCCCCCACGGGTCGTGACTGACCCTCCTGAAGGGGGACCACTAAAACAAATGCCCAAGTGCGCAGTGGCGGGGGGAAAGGAACTCCCTTTCCACCCCTGTGCCTTGCAATGCTGAAAGCAGCAGCCCTCATCCTCGGTGCAGCTGCCTGTGTAAAGGCTGACGCCTCTCCCAACTCGCTGCACTCCTCTCTGGAGTCGTTGATCAGCATGTCCTAAATGGGGCTAGGCGAGCTTCCACTGGTCCGGGCTGCGGCGATGATCCTTTCCGAAGGAAGAGTCTACGGGTGGGCCGGGGGCACTCCTTAACACGCATGTCACCCTGGGGACACCAGTAGGAGCGTCACTGCTCCGGTCCTCCTTGTCTCGTGCCATGGGGGCACAGGGTGATGCATATCTTAGAAGCAATCCAGGAATCTGAGCTGCAGTGGTGATTTTGCAACACCCGGCTGCAGCGGTGATCACAGCATCAGAAAAGCTCTTTCAAGTGCAGGAGGCACTTACAAGTGCCCGGTTTGCGGCGGTGATTTCTGACACGACAATGCACTTGGAAGCGCAAAGGCATAGAGCAAAAGCCCTCTTCCAGGTGCTTTTGTGAAGAGATAGAGCACTCCTGTGCTGTGGATGAGTGCAGGGGTCATGGGCCACAGCACCCTGCCTCTGGAGACAAAAGGGAGGGTAGCACAGTGCTACCAGGCCTCAACAACAGGCCAGCACAAGGGATGCAGATGGTGGCAGTTCCTACTAGTGACCAGGCAGGTCACAGGTCAGCACAGCAGCAGCAGTCTAAGATGGGTCCTGGTAAGTCCATTCAGCAGCGTCCTGTGTTCAGTTTCAAGTAAGTCTCTGGAGGACCGAGAATGTCTAAATTGTGGGGAAAATTCCACTGTACTTATGCTCAGTTTACAGTGTGTTTCAGAATGAGGAGGAGGGGAGATTTCAACCAGTCACAACTGGTTCTGGGAGTGCCCACTTCTCTCCTCCAGCAGAGGCTCCAAACATCAGTGGGAGGTAAACAACCATATTGTTTGAGGCCAGGGCACAGGCTTTACAAATGCAGGTGTGCCCTGCCTCTCCCTTCTCTCAGCCCAGGAAGACTACTCAGTATGAAGATGCACCTTTGTGACACCTCTACCCTCCCTGTGTACAGGCTGTCTGAAAAGTTTCCGCAAAGCCCAACTGTCACTCTGCCCAGACATGGATTGGAGTCAAGCTGCAAAACACCAGAGTCATAAGAACAAAGCAATGCTTACTTTCTAGAAGTGCCATTTCTATAATAGTAATAAAAAATATACCTACACCAGGAAGCAGCATATCTTACCAACATTACAACCATACCAAACATTCCTATGCTACTCCTCATAAATTAGACCCTACCCCTTACACATCAGGCAGGGCATTTCCAATGCAATCCAATGAGAAGGCAGCACACATAGCAGTGAGAAAGCAAATAGGCTGTTTGTCACTACCAGGACAGGCCATATTACTAGGCACATGTCCTTGCTTTCAACATACATGCTACCCTGCCCATAGGGCTAGCTAGGGCGTACCTTAGGGGTGGCTTACATGTAGTAAAATGGGAGTTCTGGGCCTGGCAAGTAAATTTAGATGCCAGGTCCCTGTGGCAGAAAGATGCGCCCACAGGGACTGTGCTAGCAGGCCTGAGACAGGTTTGAAAGGCTACTTCAGAGGGTGTCTCAAGCAGCGCTGTAGGCCCACTTGTAGCATTTAATTCACATGCCCTGGGTATAGGGATACCACTTTACAAGGGACTTATTGGTAAAATAAATATGCCAATTAGGTATAAGCCAATCACACCACATTTACTAGGGAGAGCACATGCACTTTAGGATTTATTAGCAGTGAAAAAGTGCTCAGGGTCATAACGTCAGCCAACAAGGTTCAGAAAAATAGGGAGGAAAAGGGCAAAAGGTTTGGGGGATGACCCTGTAAAAGGTCCAGGTCCAACAGTCTTCCACTATGTTTTAAAGCTGTAAGTCATACTATTCTGAACAGCCACTGACAAGCGATTAAAAATCAGTCTCTACAAGCATACTGCAGTATGTTCAGACAACAGCAGAATAACAAACTCACATAACAATCTATAACAACCCAGAGATATAAACCATCATATTTTCTGACATATTTTCAATCGCCTGAAATGAGGATGTCTGACTGTAATGAAAGTCACCATTGCCCGAAGACTATCCAGTACATCCTCAGCAATTCTTAGCATGTCTCTGAAGCCACACCCATGAATGCTTGCAGTGATCAACCCATGCAATACAGCTGTAACAGCAGACACTAATCCCACAAACACCACATCCTTCCAAACTCCTGATAATAGCTCCAAAACTTACAACCCCAGTAACAGCCTGGCCTTTCATAGGACATATGCCACTAATTTTAATGCTCCTACCCAACTTACACTCCCAGACTCTAAGGTCAGTCTAGCAGCAATAGTGATCACTACTATTTTAAAACATGCTACTAAAACAAAAAAATTAACTGCCACGTTCTTAAGTTAATAGCATAAAAAAACAACACTCATGCATCAATATTTAGAAACATGACTCAATTGCGTTCTCAAATTTTAACAGTACTAATTACTACCCCTTCTAAATTTAATCAAATCCTATCTGAATGGTTATCTGTTACTATCCAACAACTTTGCAATTTAGCGTACTTACGCCATTTAGGTCTTAAAAAGATTGCCATATTTAACCACTTTATTGCTGGGCCTCTGTGTGTGCTTAACCTTTTTTTGGCCTATTTTGGGTAGTTTGTGGTCAGGCATCCAGAAAGTTTTGTCAAACATCCTGGAGATTTTAAAGGTACCGAGGGTTTGTGGATTCCCCTGAAGGGGACTGAGAAAATAGCCAAAATATAGCTAAGATGTGAGTTTTTTGGGAAAGGATAGGAAAAAGTGCTTTGGTTAAAAGTGTCAGTTTTTCCTTTCATAAAAATGGCCTCCTTGAATGGTTTAATATGATAAAGTCACCATCTTCCCAGATTTCAGGAACATGTGGCACTGAATCAAAAATCCGAGGGCGAGATTTACAAGGACCTATTGCCACCAAAGCATCACTTTTTGCGATGCTCCAGTGGCGCTAACCACTGCTCCATATTTACAAGGAGGTGTAACGCCAATTTTTGTGGCTTTATGCCTCCTTCTAAATCTGAGCCCCTCCGATCCAGTTTTCTGCGTCACAGGGGAGTGGAATGGGTTTTGCAGTGGGCGTTCCACCGCAATCCCCAATGAAGCTGCCCCAGATTTATGAGAAGTCGTAAATCTGTGGCAGTGCCAAAAAATAATGCCACTCCAGGGGAGGCGTTAGCATGGCAAAACAAGGAGGAATGCTTTTATTCCTCTTCATTGTTTGCTTTTTCTATGTGTGCTGCATACTGCAGCACATATAGAAGAAGCAAAATGCGATAGATGATTCTTTCTGTGCAAGAAGGTGTCCTTTCCCGCACATAAACAATCAATCAAAAATTACACTTTTGTACTTCTATGTGTGCTGCATTTTTCAGAACACATAGAAGTGCCAAATCGCCATTGTAGATTGTTTATGTGCAGGAAGGGATGCCTTCCTACACATAAACAATCATTCCCTTCAATGGAGACACCCTTGCACTATGTTGCAAGGATTCCTGTGTTAGCGCAGGCAGCATACTTTACAGCCGGCACATGGGGAAACGCAAAGCTGCACCATATTCTTGCAAATATGGTGCAGCCCTGCGTTTAAAAACTGTTGCATCTCAGTGCTGCTAATTTTGGACCAGCACCACGCTGCACCAGTTTCTTCTAATTCTGGCCCCTCATTTTTTTCCCACAGTTCTAACATTTTTCAAAGAGGAAGCACATGCTTACTCTTTTTTTTTTTACTTTCAACCTACATTCAGTTTGTTGTGGAAACCAGTGTAAGGCTCATTGGTGATCCAGGAAAACTATATATATTTCTGAAAAGTGGACACAATTCCGAATTTCACAAGGGGTCATATGTGTAAACCCCTCAAAGTTTTCCCAAAGAAACTGAGGTCCTGATTTAGAATCTGGAGGAGGAGGTTACTCTGTCACAAACGTGATGGATATCCCACCTGCTATATTGCAATACCATTATAGCCTACGGAGATCATCATATGGCAGATGGGATATCTGTCACATTTGTGAGTAACCTGTCCACCAAAATCTAAATCTAAATGTTGGGATAAGAAATATAGAAAATATGTAGGAAAAACAGGCATTTGTGCCAATGTTTTCATCTGTAAGTTTTTGTCACAATGGCCGATTTACAAATGCAAAGTGCCATTACATTTGTTAGACCCTTTTGATTGTGGGGATATATAAGGTTTGTAAGTTTTTTTTAAACTAGACACCAAGGGCAATCCAGAAATCCAGGATGAGATGACTTGTGTGGATCTCATGAGGGTTTATTTTAATCCACAATGGCCTGCACACCTCAAATTTTGTCTGCAATCCTTACATTTCTGTGATAGAAACTTCTGGAATACTCAGGAATCCACAAAATTCCTACAACCCAGCATTACTCCACTTGAGCCAATAAAAACACTGCCCCACATCTGTGGCTGGGCCTAGTGCCCGCAACAAGAACGGATCAAACTAAGGTCAATGGGAGCCCTTATGTGGGGACTTCTATTGACCTCAGTTTGATAGGTTCTTGTCGCTGGCATTAGGCCCAACCTCACATTCGATGTAACGTATTTATAGGCACAAGTATGGCAAACCTGGATTGTAGGCAATTTGTGGATTCCTCTGGATTCGGAAAGTTTCTATCACAGAAATATGAGGAAAATATGTGATTTAATGCAAAGTTTGAGGAATCCTAAAACCTCATGGGATTAACAAGGCACACCACTCTGAAATCCCTTGGTTATCTACTTTTCAGAAATGTCTGTGGTTGGTAGATTTCCTTGAGTGGGGGCCGAGGATGGCCCTAAATCCCACAGTTACCCTTATTGCTGATCTCTTCAGTGGGGGAGGGTATAGGGATAATTACCCCATCTGCCTCCAGGGAGGGCAGAAAGATTCTTGCCTTATTTACTTGGGGGTCAGAGCCATGCACAGAGGTAGATCTGGGGTAATTACCCCATCTGCCCCCGGGACGCAGAAAGACTGTTGCCCCATTTATTTGGGTAGGGAGCATAGCCATGCCCATGCTGAGGAGATCACACCCTTACAATTAAAAACAATCTCTGGCTTCTAGTAGGCTTTCTAACCCTGGGTTGGGCAGATCAGGGTTAATTACACCAATCTGCCTTCAAAGTTACCCCATTTAGTTGGGGTGGGAACATAGCCATGTCCAATTGGGTAACCCTCACCCATATATTTTTTTAAAAAAATCCTGGAATCTAATGGGCTTTCTGCACCCCACGGTCAGCAGGGAAGGGGAAATTGGGCAGAAAGACTTTCCCCATTTCTTGGAATGGGGCATAGCCATGCCCATGCTGGGCACCCCTTCCTCTATATTAAAAGCAGAAAGAAATCCATGGCTTCTAGTTGGCTCTATGCTCACCCTCAGGGGAGCAAATGTGAGGTAATTATCCCACCTCCCGGGGGGGGGGGGCAAAAAGACTGTTGCTCCATTTAGCTGAGGTGGGGGTGCGGGTGGGGGTAAGGCCATGCCCAAGGTGGAGAGCCTCCACCCCTACAACAACAAACAAATCCTGCAGTCTAATGGAATGTATGCCCCCCTCAGAGGTAGATCGGGGGTAATTATCCCATTCTGCCCTCGGGGGCCAAGAGACTGTTTTTTAATTTATTTGAGGTGGGGCATGGCCATGACCATGCCGATTATTCCCTATGTCTACATACCTAAAATATCAATAAGCTGTAGTGCCTAGTGGGTTTTCTGCCTCCAGGGGGCAGACCAAGTGTTATTTCCCCAATCTGCCCCTAGGGAGTAGGCAAAAAGTCCTAAATATAAAATGTTTTCAAGTGGGAGTGTAAGCCCTTGCTCAAGGCGTTGCTTCCCCTTTCCCTGGTTGCTCCCTCCTGCAGGAATCCTCAAGAAGCGATCCAATGGGAAGAGATCCCATTGGAAAGAGGAGATTCCTCCCTTTTCAATGATTCCTCTCTTGTTAGAATCAGTGCTTGGGGGGGTGGCTGAGATATCCCACCAAACATCAATTCAGTAAAAAGTATAATGAACCCATTGGCTTGTTTTACTTTAACTTTTATTGCAATGATGTTAGCATGCCCTGCACGCCCATTGTCAATGCAGTAAAAGAAAAAGAAATCAGACTGCTCAGGAAACTCTTCCCAAGCAAACTGATGTTAAAAAGAGACACTATTTGGTGCAGAGCTCCACAGGGGCCTTTATTTACCTCCCCAATGTCTGCCAATGGGTGATACACACACTGGGGAGGTAGTGCGGGTATCGCCCATTGACCGACACCCACGCTTAACAGGTTAATACTTTATCAGACAGAGATTGTGTGGGTTATAATTCCAGCATAAAGATCACAGAGTCACATGTTAATAAAACTCACCAAGAAACATTCCTGATACACCCAAAAATCCAAGCACTAGCTTTGCAACTACTGCAGAGAGATAATGAAACAACTTTTGAAAAGTATTCGTAGAACTCAAAAAGGATGCAAACAAGGTTCTCCTGCAGAGAATCCCCTAAGAAAGTACAGAAATCCAAAAGAATGTACAGAAAACAAATGCAAAGTCGGAAATGAACTACTAGTATCTCAAACACAAACAAAATGAAATGCATATTACTGGACATCAGGTCCTCATCACTAACTCTCCAGCAACAGCAAAAAAAATCAACCAAGCTGACCTTAGTATCCTATTTCTCACAGGCTATTTGTTAGAAATATCAACACACAATGTATAACTTGTTTAGAGTAGGACATACTTTGTTGCAGTGGGCAAAAAAGGTAAATGGACATAGGCATTTAATACATTATTGGTTCTTTACCTTTAGTCATTCAGAATTTACATATCTTTAGTATGTATTGATTTCACTTTTTTAAACATTTAATGCAGATTGAAGTATGATTTTTTTTATTTCGAAGGGGGAAGTTGAAATGGAGAATATCTGGGATAGCCTTCCCAAACAAAAATAAAAACCCATCCATCCATCTCCATTCCTCCATCCATCCACCAATGCATACAGCTGTGTTACAGTATTCAGTTTCTTTAGGTGTAAAATAATCCCATTTCTTCCTGGACACCCTGGCTGCGGTGCACTGCAGAAAAGTCAGCAGCATAATTATTTTTTTTAATGATTATTACATTTACCCTTGACCACCTTGCCACCATACGTTTTTTAAGGATTATCTCAGTTACCCATGTACCCCTCTCTGACTACCACAGGTGTCTCATTTAAAACTGATAGAGATAAAGCAAAGAACATGTTGTGCTGCCTGGTATGAAATGCAATTTTATGGTGTTGAGATGTGGTTTGACTTTACAATGTTTGATTACATTGGTATTTATTACATAAATAACCAACCTGATGATTCTTATTGCATTTGTCTGCACAATTTCAACCAGCAACAATGTCATGTTTCACTAACTACGCTTTTCTTGCTTGGTTGATTTTAGGTGCAGAAGAGAAGAGACCTCACATTACCAGCAGTACTTCTAAAGAGAAGGCCTTTGCAGTGCTTTCATTCGTCCAATCTCTTCCACGTCTGCAGCTTAGTGCCACTGCCAACTGAAAGCTTTAAGATGGCCCCACAGAAAGTTGCTCTCAAGAAAGTGGACACTGAGAAGGCACAGCTTTCCACCATTGGCGTTCCTACCGTAACCTTTTTTGGAAGACGTGTGCCTGCCACAACAGCCCCAGGTGAGGAACCTCAGAGCAGCACTCCTGCATCAACAGCACCACCCCAAACTAAGCCCAAGAACATGTCTGTCAGTGAGGCAGCCAATGCAATCATGGCAAGGCTGAGAAGCAGCGACATTGAATTGTATTTGTGTCTTTTGCAAAGTCGTAACCAATCATTTCAGGAAACAGAGCAAGTGGACAGCAGCCACAGTCAGCAACAGTAGATCTTCTAGAAATTGGAGCAGAGCAGGAGGTCGAGCTACCTGCCGAGCAGGAACCTCCTCTTTTTCAATCAATGGCACCCAGATCTTCATCAAGAAAAAGGAATGGTACTACTTTATCATCTTCTCCAAGCACCACTTCTGATGAAGAAGACAGGGACATGGAGTGGACCCCGGCAGAGTTCAGGAGACACCAGGAGAGGTAAGGTAAATGAAAAGTTCCAGAAACCCTTAGAATCATGGAAACGGATGATGAGGAGGATGATGAGGGCAAGTCAGTCATTGTGGAAGGTAGCACAGGAGAGTCTGACATTGCTATCCAACCTGCTCTGATGGAGGTGGCACAGGCAGCACTACCAGCTCCCATATTTGTAAAGCCCTAGCTGAGACCTGCGCCAAACCCTAACTCAGCAGAAATATGCTATGCGGAGAAGCAATCAACACACCCACCTACCTCCAGTTTTTCTTCAGGCACTGGCAGTGGCCCACTAAGAAAGTACTTCTCCCCAGTTTGGGATTTTTTTACGACTAGCAAACAGGAGGAGAACATTGCAGTATACTCCATTTGCCACATTAGTGTTTGCCAAGGTAAGCCTAGTTCACATTATCGTACTGGAGGCCAGATGACTCATATGAAAAAACATCATGGAATCCAGTGGGAGGAGCCCCTTAAAAAGATAGCTGCCGGTTGTGGTGAGGAGAGATGGTGATGATCATGAAACCCCTAACCCTCTTCCCCCAGGTTGTGTGATCTATTCAGTTGTGACTTCATAATTTACACCATAAATTAATCATACACTTGGTGGGACATATTTGTTTAAAGCTACACCAACTGTTACAGGATCTTCTTAATTAAACATCAACCCAAGCCTGTCTTACTACCCCCCGTATGAAAGGCACATCATAGTGCAGAGTCCTGGGACAATATCTGTCCAAGGATAGGTAGTACTAATGTGCACTATGGCCTAATTCACAAAGTAAATGTTACACTTTTGGTGTCTGTTTATTCTTGCAGTATAACTGTAATACCAGTAACTTTACAAGTAGTAACTAACTAAAAATATACTACTCTTAAACTTTCTGATGGAAAAGTTATTAGACATAAACTTACACTTCAAGAGTAAAGTAGTTCAAAAAAATTAAGCCTTCCCATTGTAAATCAGTCCTTGTGTTCTTTACAAAATCTCATGGATTGTCCTGACTCGAGGATTCCGTAATTTTAGTTTTAATTTTTCAAATATATTAAAGACTAGGGGATACATGTATGTACGTTTTGTGACTCGCAAATGTGTCACAGCACTATTTGCAACCGTGAAAAAAGTGAAATGGTATGTTCCAATGCCATTTCGGAGTCCCAAATAGCGAAGGGACCAATTACCGAAACGCAAAAATTTGCAACTCGTGATTGTGACTCGCAATTAAGAAATCGCAATTTGCAAGTCGCAAACCGCACGTACAAGGCAGTCTCAAATTCCGAATAGTCGCAAAAAGCATGTTTTGCACACCCAGATTAGCACTGATTCCAAACAGGGGGTAACCAGAACCAAAGTATAAAAGCAGACCCAGAATGCATCTGGGTTACTCAAAATGGCTACACTCTATGTGATTGCATGAAGGAGGTGAGTCCAGGCTGCCCAGCAGAGGAGGAGGAGGCAGAGACAGGAGAGGATCTACACAACCAGGTAGAACATATATCAACAAACTGAGGAGGAAATATATGACAAATACAGACTGAGCAGCGCAGTTATCTTAGAGATTATTGAACTGCTGAAACCTCAGCTAGAACACCAGACCTTGCGCAACTGCTCCATCCCCACCCATGTGCAAGTGCTCTGATCACTGCACCTCTTGGCCTTGGGTAGCTACCAGGGGGTGATTGCAGTCACTGGTGGGGTGTCCTAAAGTGCCCTGTCATGATTTTCAGACGGTTCTTAGACACCATACTC
The DNA here is from genome assembly GCF_031143425.1 of Pleurodeles waltl. Lineage (NCBI taxonomy): Eukaryota > Metazoa > Chordata > Amphibia > Caudata > Salamandridae > Pleurodeles > Pleurodeles waltl. The sequence goes on along the minus strand of NC_090444.1, from coordinate 1,451,510,267 downwards.
ACACACATGTCCAGATGCATATACCTACCCAGGAATGAGGCGGAAATACACAATACCAAATTGGACTTCCACAGAATTGCAAACTTTCCCCATTTACTAGGGTGTATGGACGGGACACATGTACCCATTTGCCCACCTGCAAATCTGGAATATGTGTTCCACAATAGGAAATGTACTCACTCACTCAACATCCAGGTGGTATGTGATCCCATAATGTAATAACTGATATAGTGGCAAAATTTCCAGGGATCACACATGATGCATACATATTCAATCACAGTGGGATATACCAACGCCTATAACGTGGGGAGTTTGGTGAAGGATATTTATTAGGTACTGTGTAGTACACACCAATGTCATAAATACATGTCGGTGCATAACCATGTGAAGCCATGCTCATATCTGCTGTTTTGTTCCACATGTGACAGTGCATATGCTCTGAAGCCATGGATACTCACCCCATATCTAACACCTGCCAATCAGAATGAGAGGCGCTACAACATTGGACATCGGTGAACCAGAACCGTCATAGAGAGGAACTTTGGCATGTTAAAGTCACATTTTCAATGCCTGCAAAAGTGGAGGTGCACTCCAGTATGCCCCAGAGACTGCATGGAAGAGTGTGGTCACATCTGCCATCCTAAATAACATAGCAACCAGACGTAGGCTACATCTCACCCTAGATGACACAGATTCAGAGGATGATAAGCAAGAGCCACCACAACGACAGCCTGGGGATGGTAGCATCGAAGTGGAGGGCAGACGGAGACGAGACCACATTGCAACTCACTACTTTGGCAGGTACTTGGCAACCGTTACAGCACTCACAAATGTAAGACACACATAGCAAGGTTGTGCAAAAAAAATGTCCTTTACTGTCAGGAGTGTATTATTGAAATGTTGACAATTAGCTAGCAGTAAAGAAATAAAATGTAACAAAGTCTGAAAAATTAATATCATATGCCTCAGGCTAAACCCAGGTAGACAACATCAAATCCTCCTATGGCTACGTCCACCATGGCCCCTGTCTGGTTGGTCCCCTGATGTCTGGTGGGTACTGCTACTACGCAGGATGCGTGCATCTGAGGCAGAAATGCTGCTTACGCTTGAGATGTCCTCACTGTTCTGAGGGGTGTAACCAATACCTCTTGCTGCCTAAGAGGTATGTATGAGGTCAACTGCACCACTGATGCGCCCTAGTCCCCTTGCGACATCTCCGGCAAAATGGCCTTGTTCCACCTGCAGCGTGACAGTGCGCCTTGACAGGCAGGTAGTTGTGGTCACTAGACGGCCAATGGACTGACTGAGCCAGTCCAAGCGTGCAGCAGTTTTGTGCTCTCTGCGCCTTGCACGGGCCCGATCCACAACCATTTCCCTACACAGGTCATTAATGGCGGTGGTGAGGTTTACCGTGTTGGTGTTCATGTTGGAAAATTGTGATTCAACATTGGCAAATCCTTGTGTGAGGGTCTGTTGCAGTCTGCAGGTTCCAGTTCATCATCCGCATTTGTTTATTTTGCAGGCGGTGACTGCTCAGTAGGGATGCCTCTAGTCCAAGGAATTATTCAGTTGTGACATCCTCATCACCTGCATCCTGTGTTCCACGACGCCGTCTACGCCCAGACCCAGCTGTTCGCAGTGGCTGACTCACACCCATCTGTGACCCCGGTGTCAGGTTTCCTGCGTCAGTGTCCACATCTGTCTCTTCGGTGGTCTCATGTGCATATGGTGGACAATCGGTGTGGTACTGCACTCCCCTGCAGATGTGCTGACTGCCCCGTCTGCTGTCATGGTGGCATCATCAGATCCCTGCACACTAGGCTCATCGGTGGATACTTGAGGGAGAACTGTGGGACACAGGGGATACACTGTCAGTGCTTCTCTGATGTGTGGCATATCAAAATAAATATTCTTAAACAGTTGGACTACTGCACTACATTGCCCATAATGCACTGTCCTTAAGGATGCAATGTAGGCATGGAACAAATTTGGATGATGCATGCTTTTGTGGACTGTGGTTGTGTGCATGGTGCCTTGAATGGTGTAAATAAGTGAGATTTGCTACTTACTTTTGGAGGTTCCAGGTGCTGAACTGTCCAGGTCCCAAATTCCTACGACAGCCTCTGGTTCCAGAGTGGTCTACACCATGCTCTCTATAGCTCTAGGAGGTAGTACTACGGCTGGTCCTCTACCTGTTTCATGCTCCTCCCTCATCTGCTCTGCCACCCTTTCTTTGGTTCTGGACCTGAGGCTGTACACCCTTTTGCGAACCTCCTCAATGGTGCGATGGCTGACTCCTATTGCATTGATCTTGCTCTTTATGTCCAGTCAAATCTTCTTTTTTTGTGTGTCAGGGACACTCATTGCTGCCTTGCCAAACAGGACCACATGGTGTAGGCAGCACTCCTCAGTCAGGACCTCCAACTCCTTATCAGAGAAGTTGAGCTTTCTCTTCCTCCCTGCAGTGGTTGCCTCCTTAGTTTGAGTTGCCATGGCTGCAGTTGCTCCTCTGAGCTGGGTGTGCCTCTGCTGTCTGTGCTGGCTAGACTCCTCCCAGTTCCATGGGGGGTACTTCCTGGTTCTGATGTCATCAAACAGCACCAGGAAGTGTGTTTTCTCTTTTAATTTGCACCCATTCGCTAATTGAGATACAGTCGCAATTTGCGACTCTGACACACCCATGTGCAATTTAGGAAATCGCAATGTGCGATTTCGCAAATTGCGATGCGACTCGGCACCAAATCACAAAATGGAATTTCTATCTTTTCTTACATCCCGTTTTGCGAGTCAGAAATAGTGATTCGCATTGATTCGCTATTTACGACTATTTTTAAGCTTCGTACATGAAGACCTAGATCCCTGAATTGCTTGCTAGTTGTTGTTTGTCCTTTTTCATTGTGGATTTGTTTTTTTATTATCCACTAACACTGTGTTTTCTTTCACTATATTTGTCTGTGATGGATAGTTCTCCTGAATAATCCTACAGTTGGAGTTCACCTCACAAGTATCATGCGGAACAGGCAAGACCTTGTTTTTTTAATCTCTTCCCTGTTAGCACTATCATCAGTATTAAGAAGGCCCTTTGGGAAACCCCGCAATAAGTTTTGTGAAGATTGAGAGAGGTAATAAACATTGCTTAATCCTGTCAGGTAAAACCTAACAAAGAACTTAGGCCCTCATTACAAACCTGGCGGTCGGAGATAAAAGCAGGCCGGCGGTAAACAAAATGGAATTATGACCACGGCGGAAACTGCTCACACAGACAGCCACTTTAACACTCCGACCTCCACGGCAGTAGCAACAAGCACCACGGCGGTAACCGCGAACAGCCAGACGGAAGACAATGTACCGTCCACTCTATTAAGATAGGCATATCCGCAACCTTTCCTGGGGCAGTACCAATGACATCAAAAGTACAGCGGAAACAGAACACAGAAGTCAAAGGAATCACCTCTGGAGACTCAGGGAACAACCACAACGCTATGGAGCCTGAGTTGCACATCTTCCCCATGCTTGTATAACTGTTACTGCATTACGAACATCATCGCTGGGGAATGAGTACTGCCGCCTAGCACACAAAGGGGGGGAAAGAGAGTGACACACACATGGAACACGCAACACCCCCAGCCCCACATCCATACACACAACCAGATGCAAAAGCATTACATATCCACCCTGTACCCCTCAGGAAGGACAAAAGGAATTGATTAAAGTGAGTGTAATAAGACAAAATAGTATAAAATACGTTCTTCAAATACAAAATGTATATACATATTTACAAATGGAGGGGCACTGCCCAGTCCTCGATGTCCGTGGGCCACAGGGCCACTACACATAGGCCAAGGCCCCACCTCACTCCTGCTACAACACGGAGAGAACACTGCAGAGGCATCAGGTAAAAAATACACAGGCACCTCAGGGGTATGGGGAGAGGGGGGCACCTCAGCCGGAAGATGGTAAAACGCCACTGGCCCTGGAGGGGGCTACATGCCCACTGCTTGGTCCTGGGGAGTGTAAGGCCACAGTCTCTCTAGTGGGTGGTTTGCCCACTGATTGGTCCTGGGGAGTGCAAGGCCACAGTCTCTCTAGTGGGTGGTTTGCCCACTGATTGGTCCTGGGGAGTGCAAGGCCACAGTCTCTCTAGTGGGTAGTTTGCCCAGTGCTTGGTCCTGGAGAGTGCAAGGCCACAGTCTCTCATGTGGGTGGTTTGCCCACTGCTTGGTCCTGGGGCATGCAAGGCCACAGTCTCTCTACTGGGTGGTTTGTCCACTGCTTGGTCCAGGGGAGTGCAAAGCCACCATCTTTCTAGTGGATGGCTTCTCCACTGGTTCTGGAGGGGGCCTTGTGCCAAGTGTGCTCCATCCTGGCAAGGATGGGGTGAGTGGATGGCTTCTTCCACCGGTTCTGGAGGGGGCCTTGTGCCTTGTGATGCAGCACTTGGGGAGTGCAAGGTCACAGTCTCTCACCTGGTTGTCACACCTACAGGATTTGCAGGGTCCAGTAAGCACTAAAGCCCATGGAGGCAGGACTACACACTGCCCGCCGGCAGTGAGGCTGCTCAGTGGTGGCAGTGGCAGGGCTGGTGTTGGGGCTGGCAGTGGTGGGGGGAGGCTCCAGCCCATCCCCTGCAGCCTTGGACGGCTGCCCACTGGGGCTGCTGCTGCTGGTGGTGGTGCTGGCAGTGGTGGGGGGAGGCTCCGGCCCATCTCCTGCAGCCTCAGACGACTGCCCAGTGGGGCTGTTGCTGCTGGTGGCAGTGCTGGTGGCGGTGCTGGCAGTGGGGGGGAGGCTCCAGCCCATCCCCTGCACCCTCACATGGCTGCCCACTGGGGCTGCTGCTGCTGGTGGCAGTGCTGGTGGTGGTGCTGGCAGTGGTGGGGGGAGGCTCCAGCCCATCCCCTCCAGCCTCGGATGGCTGCCCACTGGGGCTGCTTCTGCTGGCAGTGGTGCTGGTGGTGGTGCTGGTGGCAGTGCTGGCAGTGGTGGGGGGAGGCTCCAGCTATTTTGATTTTGGGTTCAGGTGCATGGGCTGGATGCTGTTGTGAGGTGGATGGCTGTTGGGTGTCTGAGTGCTTGCCTTTGTGTACTTTGGGAGGAGGGGGAACAGACACGGTGGGAGAGGACACAGGGGACGTGTGAATGGATGTGGGGGTTGTGACTGCCAGTGAGGGGTGTGTAGCGATAGGCGTGATGGGGATGGAGGTAGTGGATGAGGATGTAGTGTGTGAAGGTGTCAATGCAGACGCTACCGAGAGGGAGGTGGAAAACGAGGAGGAGGGGGTCACACTGGAGGCAGTGGATTTTGGTATGTCTGCATCGGGATGCTGTTTGTGTGAGTGCCTGTGGGAGGATGTGTGGGGCTTGTGTTTGCCTGAGCCACTCCTGTGTATTGTCTTGTGTGCATGCTGGTCTGTCTGTGTGCTTGGGATAGGTTGGGGTTGAGGGGAATGAGACTGGGTAGAGGAAGTCGGAGGGGGGAAGCTAGAAACAGGGACAATGGCTGCCATCAGAGAGGAGTCCAAAGCCTGGATTGATCTCTATTGGGCCGCCATGCCAGAGTGAATGCCCTCCAGGAATGCATTAGTTTGTTGCAAATAGGCTGCCAGTCCCTGGATGGCATTCACTATGGTTGACTGCCCAACAGAGATGGATCGCAGGAGGTCAATAGCCTCCTCTCTCAGGGCAGCAGGGCTAACTGGGGCAGGGCCTGAGGTGCCTGGGGTGAAGGAGATGCCCACCCTCCTGGGTGAGCGGGCATGGGAAACACGCTGAGGGGCTGCTGGGAGGGCAGTGCTGGTACAGAGGTGGCGGCAGTACCTGCAGTTGGGGTGGGCACAGAGTTGTCTGGCACCCCAAGGGAGCTTCCTTCGGAGGAGGTATCACTGTCAGAACTGTCCCCTCCTGTCTCTGCCGTGGTGCTCCCCTCACCCTTCGTCCCACTGGTGCCCTCACCGTCGGTCGATTCGGCCTCATGGTCCCTTTGGGATGCAGCTCCCTCGGTCACCTGTTCCTCTGCTCCTCTGCCAGATGATGCTCATGCACACAAGGACAGGGTGACAAAACAAAAATGGTGGGAAGAGACAAAGTATACACTTGGTCAATGGCTGCTCCAACACCACCTTTGGCGTATATGACACACACACACACACACACACACACACAGGGAACAGCCCTACCACTAGGCAATGCACTAACAGTCACAATGCTAGTCACCAAGCCATGGACAGGAATACCTAACGCCAATAGCAGCATATCTGAGACCCACAATAGTGGTTGCCTACTAGCTTGGTGGGAGGTGGTGTTCATCAGATCCTGCCCAACATGGGTCCTACCCTGCAATGTATGGCCTGGCCTAGGGGCACCCACAGGTCCACATCCCCCACCCGGAGACCACGCCACTACACGCAAGTAGTATATTGGGAAACTGTACTAACACCCTTGTGGCTGCTCTGATGCCCTCAAGTGCCCATCAAGCTCAGGATAGGCCACCGCCAGTATGCGGGCCAGCAGGGTGTCAGTGTTCGATGGGCACCCCTTCCTCATTGGGAGGCTATGCCCAGCTGGGCCTCCACTGTCTTCCTTGCCCAGCATCTCAAGTCCTCCCACCGTTTGCGACAGTGGGTGCTCCACCTGCCGTAGACCCCCAGGGTCCGCACATCCTTGGCATGCCATAAACCCTTTTTCTGATGGGCGTTGACCTGCAGAAAAATACACATAGAAAAAGGTATCAGTCAGTCATTCTGGCCTGTTACACTCATGGCCCACCATAGCTCTCACATCCCCTTACGCACAGACATTGCCCACCATACATGCATCACGCTGCCCAGGATCCTTCCACCAACCCCCCCTTACACAAGGCCCTCACACACAGCACTCCATGCATTCATGTCCCATGCATATGCTCACAGTGTACTCACTGGTTGGTCTGGAGGCGCATACAGCATTTGGTACTGGGTAGGACCCCATCTACCAGTCTCTCCAACTCCGCAGTGGTGAAGGCAGGGGCCCTTTCCCCAGTATAATCACTAAAGGTGTGGGGTAGTAGGAACTGAGGGTAGGACTAGATTAGTCTTCATTCAGTGCCCGGTATTAGTTAGGTTGCTTTAAATCCTGAAGTGGGAAAATCATGGTTGGAAAATGTCCAAGCAAGGGGGTGCTGTGTTGTCCTACAGGAGGAGGGGGGAATTTCCTTTACGGACTAGGTGGTCTCACACACATAATAGTGTCTTGCTTCATTATTTGACCACCTAGCCCCACCCAAGTAAGATGATACTACTTGGGCGGACTCAACCTCTTGGTTAAAAGAACCAGAGGGAGTGCTGAAATTAAACTGACTGGATAGTTACAGTGATCCAGAAGGGGTGAATAATAAAATTACCAAACATGTCACCAGTAGCTATTGCTAGTTTTAATGGTGGTGCATGCTGGTCAGACTAAGAACAAGGGGGAGAGGCTCGTTAGAGAATAATGTCTCTTGGAGTCTAAAAAGAAATACATAAGACCAACATGTTTCTGCCCTCACTGAGAACCCATGGAAGTTGGAACAATCAGGAGACCTTTGACCAAAGACGAAAAGGACCTACGTAGAAAGAATGGACAATGTCTTTATTGTGGCTGCAAGGGTCATTTCGCCAAAGAATGTCCAATCAAACCAAAGGGCAAACGAGGTCCTGTCCAGAAAGTTGCAGCCAATGCACAAGTCGAGTCGGAAAATTAAAACACCCAAGATGTAAAGAAGGGTTGCTCTTGGGTGTCACTGTGGACCCTTCACAATCTAGACATCTCAAGCTGGGCATAAAAGTTCAAGTAAAGAAAAAGACCTATTTCAAGAAGGCCCTAGTAGATTCGGGTTCTACCAGGAACTTTGTTGACGCCCAATTGGTTCCTGCATGGGGGATCCCATGTATTGAGAAGAAGACTCCAGAAATAATACACGCAGTAGATGGAAAACTCTTGACTGGAGGTCCAGTAACTCTTCAGACTGTCCCCTTGTCAGTGATCTGTGAGGGTAAGAACCAAAGAAATAAATATAAAGAGAAACTCTTCTTTGACATGATCCATCCTCCCCAGTATAGAATTATCCTTGGCTTACCCTGGTTGACTCATCACTTTCCTGAGATTAATTGGGCAGAACAAATCGTTGTATTCTCATCAGTGTTATGTAAAGAACAATGTCTCCAAAAGTCTCAAGTACCAAAAGTTTGCAACTCTTACATAGCCACTGCCGTAGAGAAAGAAGTTAAATTGCCCAAAACGTATTCATCCTTTGAAGATGTTTTCGATGAAAAAGAAGCAAAAAACTTGCCTCCTCATAGACATTATGACTGTCCAATTGATCTAATCCCAGGTGCGATACTCCCCAACTATCGTGTATACGCCCTGTCAGAACATGAAAATCAACATTTACAAAAGTATCTAGATCAATTCTTGGAGAATGGTTTCATCCGCCCTACTAAGTCTCCTGCAGCCTCTCCTTTGTTTTTTGTTCCGAAGGCGAATGGAGATCTTCGAACTTGTATCGACTATAGGGGTTTGAACAAGGTCACCATCAAGAATAATTATCCCTTGCCCCTGATTCCGGTATTGCTGGAACAAGTAAAGAAAGCAAAAATCTACACTAAGCTCGATCTACGAGGTGCTTATCATTTGGTCAGAATGAGAGAGGGCGACAAATGGAAAACTGCGTTCAAGACTAGATACGGCCTCTTTGAATACACCGTCATGCCTTTTGGTCTTTGTTATGCTCCAGCAGCATTTACATTTTTCTTGAATGATGTTCTTAGAGAGCATCTCGACATATTTGCCATAGTCTACATCGATGACATTTTGATCTACTCTGACAGTGAAAATTAACATGTACAACATGTCAAGAAAATTCTTGGAGCCCTTCGAAAACACCATTTATATTGCAAGCTAACCAAGTGTGAGTTTCATGTTACCACAATTGAGTTTTTAGGGGTTATCCTTACCCCTCAAGGTATGGTGATGGCAGAAAAGAAAGTAAAAGCCGTTTCTGATTGGCCCACCCCAAAAGCTGTTTGTGATGTACAATGTTTCCTGGGGTTTGCAAATTTTTATCGGAGGTTCATAAATCATTTTTCCCAGACAGTGGCTCCAATCACTAAGCTATTAAGAAAGAACGAAAAATTTGTATGGTCCCCAGAAGCTGACCAAGCCTTTTCAACTTTGAAGGAAGCTTTTACCACTGCCCCAGCCTTTACTCACCCTGATGCGGACCGTCCCTTCATAGTGGAAGCTGATGCTTCAGATGTGGCAATAGGTGCAGTCTTGTCACAACGAAGTAAAGACACTGGTCAACTTCATCCTGTAGATTACATGTCTCGGAAACTGAACGAAGCTGAACAAAACTGTGTCATTGCTGAAAAAGAGCTTCTGGCGATTTGTGACCCCTTTAAAGAATGGAGACATCATTTGTTGGGTGCCAAATATACGGTCACAGTATATACTGATCATCGCAATCTTCAGTTCATGACTTCCGCCAGACTTTTGACTCCTCGGCAATTACGCTGGATACCGTCTGTTTTTTGCCGAATTTGATTTTGTGGCAACTTTCCATCCTGGTGAAGACAATTGCAAAGCTTACGCCTTGTCCCGCCAAGAGTCTACCATGTTGCCTGCAGTTCAAACCTCCAGAGCTATTATTGCTCCAGACAAAGTCCTATGCATCATAAAAACTGAAGATTTCTTTGAAGATATTCGTAATTCCTTCACCATTGAGAAATGGCAGACGTGGGCCCAAGCAGATCCCAAAACGTCAATCAAGCAAGCATGACACTCGTTTGTTCGCGCCCACTACCAAACTTCGCAAGATAGTATTTCATTGGTTGCATGTTATACCTACGGCAGGTCATCCAGGTACTCCTAAAACTCTTGAATTAATCCAACGTTACTTTTGGTGACCTACCCTGACAAAAGATGTAAAAGCAATTGTAAACAACTGCAAAGTTGTGCTCGCATAAAAACCAGTCATTCGAAACCAAAAGGGTTTTTGCATCCACTCCCAACTCCAAGACGTCCTTGGGAGCACATTTCTTTAGACTTTATTACAGGACTACCAGTGGTTCAACAACATTCAGTAATCCTTGTGGTAGTAGATATTCTCACGAAATATGGACATTTCATTGCCTGTAAGAAATTGACCACCTCCAGTGAACTGGCAACTATTTTACTGTATAGAGTGGTCCGTTATCATGTTCTGCCGAAATTTGATCCTCTCTGATCGAGGGTCGCAATTTGCCTCCAATTTCTGGAAGACATGGTGCAAAACACTTCAAGTCACATCCACACTATCTACGAGCCATCATCCTCAAACAGATGGTCAAATTGAAAGACTAAATCAGACTTTGAAGGAATACCTGCGTGCTTACGCTGAAAAAGCACTTCATTCTTGGACATCAATGCTCTGGTTAGCTGAGTTAGCCTACAATAACTCATTCCACACTTCCACTTGCGTTACACCTTTTTTTGGCTTGTTTGGCTATAATCCTGACACCTTGACCATCATGATCCCTCAAGAAAGTTCTCTTACACCAGCTGTGTCAGAAACCATTCAACATCTTCGTCAAACCCAGAAATTGATTCAACAGCATTTAGAAAAGGCCAAACAAAAATACTAAAAGCATTATGACAAGAAACATTGTGAGGGACCACAGTATCAACCAGGTGATAAAGTGTGGCTTTCTACAAGACATATAGACTTCAAGAAGAAGCACATGTTTAACCCCAAATTCATAGGTCCCTACACGGTCCTTCAGCAAATCAATCCTGTGACCTATAAACTGCAATTGCCAAGATCATTATGTATTCATCCAGTGTTCCACACTTCCCTCTTGAAAAAGGCAGTCCAGAAGGTCCGCCCTCATCCAGCTCCAGTTCTAGTACAGGGGGAAGTAGAATACGAAGTCAAGAAGGTGTTGGGTTCCAAACTGAGAGGGCGTAACCTATGGTACTTAATCTCATAGAAAGGTTATGGCCCTGAAAGTAACTCATGGGTTTCCGCATCTGTTATTCATTCTCCAGTACTTGTGAGGCACTTTCATCGTCTCAATCCAGACAAACCAGGCCCTAGAGCACGTCTGGGAGAGGGGAGTACTGTCAACATCAGGGCAGTGCACGCTCTACGGGCGACAAGAAAGCAAAAACCCAGCACTTTCAAGTTAACGTAATTTATGCATTGTGCTGATATGCTGTTGTTTAACCTTTTGCATTGCAGAGTTTAATCCTGAAGAGTGTTCAAGGTGCTTATAAATACTGTTCATTTGCAATGTATTGCTGCAGGCTTTCAGAGTGTGCCAGGGTGTGGTCCCTTTCCAGGGCCTTCTAGAAGCTTTCCCTGCAGCATGCCTGGGTGTGGTTTGTGGGCTGGACCAAGACTCTATATAAGGGAGCATGTCCAGCTCTACGTGCTCACTATTCAGAGGTCCCGGTGCAGAGCAGCAGCAACTTCCTGAGCTCCTGTTCCGGATGCCTACTTTGATCTTCCAGACCTTGCCCTTTCACTTTGTTGGTGATTCTTGATCAGGGCAGTAAGACGGAGGTCGGGCTGGGCCCCCGATCCCGTTCTCGAGTTCTTGGGCCTAATTTGCATGATAAAACAATTTTGCTCGTGTGCGTTGTGAATGTGTGCTGGTGTTTCATGTCATTTACATGCTGACATTCGAATCGGCAAGACGCGCAATTCTTTGCTCGTGTACAACTCTTGATATTCATTGTGCGCGATCATTTTATAGCATTTACCAGGTAGCATTCGAATCGGCAAGTCGCGTGATTAATTCCTTGTGCTTAATCCGTGTTACTCATTGTTCGCTACCACTTCATGGCATTTACAAGGTAGCATTCGAATCGGCAAGACGCGCGATTCATTCCTTGTGCTTAATTCATGTTAATCATTGAGCGCTACCATTTCATGGCATTCACATGGTGGCATTCAAATTGGCAAGGCGCGCGATTCATTTCTTGTGCTTAATTCATGTTATACATTGAGCGCTACCATTTCATGGCCTTCACATGGTGGCATTCTAATCGGCAAGACGCGCAATTCATTTCTTGTGCTCAATTCATGATGTTCATTGTGCGCTACCATTTCATGGCATTCACATGGTGGCATTCGAATCATCAAGACGTGCAATTCTTTTCTTGTGCTTAATTCATGAATATTCAGTGTGCGCTACCATTTCATGGCATTCGCAATGTAGCATTCGAATCGGCAAAACGCGCGATTCATTTCTTGTACTTAATTCATGATATTCATTGTGTGTTACCATTTCATGGCATTTACGTGGTGACATTCGAATCGGCAAGACGTGTGATTCATTTCTTGTGCTTAATTCATGATGTTCATTGTGTGCTACCATTTCATGGCATTTACTAGGTGGCCTTCGAATCGGTAAAACACGTGATTCATTTCTTGTGCCTAATTCATGTTCTTTATTGTGCTCAACCATTTCATGGCCTTTACAAACTCTTGTGGAAATCCGCAATGTGCTCAATTCATGTTCCTGCATTCTAAGAAACTAAAGTGCTAGAATTCTAGATGTTATATTGTATGTACATAATAATTCCCTTAAGTATAATTCCTATGGTGTTATAGAATTTATTCAGATTATTTTCTTGTCCTCATGCAAAAGACAATGCTTGAATTTGAAAAAACGTAATTCTAGAAGGTTCTGATGTTTCTAATCCATGTGTAACATTTCATTGAGAGGTTCATTGAAAAGTAATATTAATCCTTCTTGATTCCTTCACAGGTAACCAGACATCTTGAGGCCTAGTTATTTAGTCCATGCTTAAGTTATCCATGTTTCCAGTATGACAATGCTTAGAATCATAATCTAGTAATGATTAATATGATATAATCTTGATATTGTGTGTTTTAACCTTTTTGCTTCCTACAGGTCTCCTTCCCAGCTGTTCCCTACCTAATCCCCTTTTCCCCACTTGGACTCTCTTAGACTCTGTGACATTCTAATCAGAGTATTGGAGCTGTCTTGTGTTGGATGTGTTGGAAACGTGCGCAGTCCCCGAGGATCTGGTGACTCTGACACCCTGCAATGGTGACCAGGGTGGTGTGGATGTCCTTCAGGTCCTCCCTGATCCCCAGGTACTGTCCCTCCTGCAGCCACTGAGTCTCCTGCAACTTAACCAGGATCTGGCCCATCGTCTCCTGGGAATGGTGGTATGCTCCCAGGATCCCTGCAAGTGCCTCCTGGAGGGCCGGTTCCCTGGGCCTGTCCTCCCTCTGTCGCACAGCAATCCTCCCTGCTTCCCTGTTGTCCTGTGCCTCTGTCCCCTGAACTGTGTGCCCACTGCACTGACACAAAGGTCCTGATCATCATGTGTTTGTGGGGTGTCCTGGGGTCCCTGTAGTTGTGGACACACTGCTGATTGAAGTGTCCTGGCGACAGAGGTATGGGCCCGCTGGATGGGTGCTATGCTGGTGTTTCCTGAGGGGGAGGCTCTGTGGTGGTATGGGACTGTGCCTGGGTAACCGACTGTCCAGAGTTCCCTGATGGGCCAGGTTGGTCATCCAGATCCAGGTGTCCAGAGCTGCTGCCATCACTGTGGGCCTCTTCTGTGGGGGGACTGGATGTGGTGCCACCCCCTCTCCAGTGACGTTCAGTGGGGGACCTGTGGGGATGTAAATGCAGTGTCATTGTTTCTGCATGTGACATCTTGTGCATGGGTGTGTTGCCCTCTATGGTTGTGACTGCCATGTCAGCTTTGATTGTGTGAGTAGTGATTTTGTGGGCTAGGTGATTCTCTAAAATGTGCATGCTTTAGTGATGTGTGTCCATACAGGTCTGTGATGGGGGTCCGTGCATTGGTGTTACGTGCAAGGTTTTGTATTGGGATGGGTGGGGTGTGATGGTGGGGTGTCTGTGAGGTGGCAGAGTGATGGGGTGAGGGTAGGGGTTGGGGTATGTGATGGCATACAGGTGGGGGGGTAAGTAGTAAAGAGTTGACTTACCAGAGTCCAGTCCTCATGCTACTCCTGACAGGCCTTCAGGATGCATGATTGCCAAGACTTGTTCCTCCCATGTTGTTAGTTGTGGGGGAGGAGGTGGGGGTCCAACACCAGTCCTCTGTACTGATATTTGGTGTCTTGCTACCATGAAATGCACCTTCCCCCATAGGTCGTTCCACCTCTTCCTGATGTCATCCCTTGATCTTGGGTGCTGTCCCACAGCGTTGACCCTGCCCACGATTGTCCACCAGGAGGAGGTCTGGAGGAGGCGTGGTATGTGCACCATAAGTGTGCATGTCTCCACCAGGCTGTTTTGCACAGCTGTGAGGTGAAAATGCACAGAGTCCCACTCCCTGTGTGAGGGCCAAACCAGGCTGCTCACATCAATCATAATAGGAAGCCTGTGTGCTGCCCGGAAAAGGGCAACATTGCTCAAGACGTGGACAGAGGACGCAAACCCATCTCCCGACAGAAGAGGTAAGTGATATATTTTTTTATTTTCTAAAAAATGTTTTTATTCCCCCTCACCCCACCAGCCCCATTCAGTGGCAGCTGCCACTGTTTTCTACACTCCAGGGCCAAATTAAATTGCCCTGCAGTTTTAGGTGCCAGAATGATGTGAGCAGGAAGGTGATGGATGGAACATTTGCCTCACTTAACAAATACACTGCTGAAAATCAGAAAGCAAGGTGACTTACGTGTTCCAGCTACCACTGGGATTGCTCTTCCTCCCTCAACATTCGGAGCTGGCGCTGGCACTAGTGGACTGCTCACCTAGACAAAAACATAATGTACCCATAGTAGATACCTGATTAGCCACCAAGGTAATTACTTTGAGCAATGTACAGCAGCGATATCTCATTAAAGTTAGAGTAGCTATCTGAATCTTCTATCATGACATTTTAACAAATTTTTTATTTAAAAAACAAGTAGTCAACCAAAAATCTTTTTAGGAGTCCTAACTGAGGGATAGGCTATGAACAGAGAATGAAATGCAATAAAGGGGTAGAACGAAATGCAAAGGACATATGGGTGGTCATTACAACCTCGGCGGTCTTTTTACAAGACCGCCGAGGGACCGTCGTGCGGAAGACCGCCAGTAGTGGCGGTTTGCCGCTCGGCGTATTATAACTGTTGGCTGCTCTCCGTCCTTTTTCGGATGGAGAGCCGCCAACAGCCATACTGGCGGGCGGCGGGGAAGTGGAGGTTGCTCCACCTCCACCGCCACGCTAACTGAACACCGCCCACCGAATCACATCCTGTGATTCGGTGCGGCGGTGTTCTGTTGGCGGTGTGGTGTCTTCGGAGCAGCCCTCATGGCTCCCGTCCCCTCCTGGAGGATCGACGGAACAGGTAAGTCGATCGTCCGTTAGGGGAGGGGAGTGGGGGGGTGTTGTGTGTTGTGTGGGTGCATGGGGGTGTGCGTCTGTTTATGTAGAGGGGGTTTGTGAGTGCGTGTATGCTTGCAGGGGTGTTGCGTGTTTTGGGAATGAGTGCGTGTATGTCTGTATGTATGTCTGTATGGATATGTGCGTGTACGTTTGTATATGGGTGTGCGTGTCTGACTGTGTGTGTGGATGTAGGCATGTATGTCGGTGTGTGTGCGTGTGTGTGTTGGTGGTGCCTGCGTGCATGTTGTGTGTGTGTGTGTTCTGTGATGTTGGGGTGGGGAGGGGGCCCTGCCACCTTTGGGGGGTGGCAGGGGTGGTGGGGGGTGTAGGGGAGGGAGTCGGGGTGGGGGTGGGGTAGACCCCTATCAGTGCCAGGGAAGGAATTCCCTGGCACTGATAGTGCTTACCGCCATGGATTTCGTGGCGGTTCCAACCGCAGGAAATCCACGGCGGTAAGCCGGGTCAAAATACCGCCGGCGATATAGTGACGGCCGCTGGGCTGGAGACCCCGGTCTCCAGCCCGGCAGTCGTCTCCGCCCTGGCGGGCGGAACGGAGAAGCGGCGGATGACCATGGCGGTAACCGCCATAGTCATAATACAAAAAAAAAGACCGCCAGCCTGTTGGCGGTCTTACCGCCGCTTCTCCGACTTCCGCCAGGGTCATAATGACCCCCATGGTATTGGCTGCTAATGGTATCTCATCCCATCATACTGCACTGCCATGGACACTGCTTGTATAAGACAGCATTAGAGGTCCACCATGAGCACTTAATCTCAATCCCTGTTCTTTTTGAGTGTTTGATCAAGGAAACCTTCTCAACCAACATTTATAGTGAGTACCTGAGCTTGCAATTTTCTTTACATTGCCAAAAATCTCTTCTCTTAACAGTACTATCTAAGATATGTAGAAAAAGGGAATGCTTACTAAAAAAGGTAGCAGAAGAAAGTCAGCTGCGAAAACATGAAATGAAGAAAGCATCTCTGAAGCCTCAAGGGAAAAAATTCCACCAAGCAGCAAGTGGTGGAATTTGCCGTAACTTCACGCTGCAAGGGTCACCAAATTCTGAAAATTCTGCAAATTGCATAGGCAAAATGTACCACTCTACCCACCCCTAACATATAGTAGGAGCTGGTGATGAATTCTGCTCAACTGGCAGATTTGGTAGAATTATGGCCACGGTGCATTAAGCTTGCAGTACTGAGTTCTGCCCAAATTCCACCAACCTCCGCATGTAAGTTGGCAAGCGCAAGCAAGATTTAGCATCCTGTCCTTGATTTCCAAGCCCTAGGAGGGCTTTTCTCACAGCAAATCATCATTGGTGGTCACACCCATTAGAGGGGAGAAAGCTGCGGCTTGAGTAGAAAATCTACTCGAGTGGCCACAAAATCAATATGAGCAGTGGAGCCCTCCGGCACATAGCATGGGGCTGTTCATGCTGATTTTTCATGTAATGATCCTTTAGCCCTAAAAATCTGAAACATGCCATAACTGCCCTATGTGGTATTTTATGGCCATTTCATGTAACTCTGTGGCATTCCAAGGAGTGAAACTCTGGAAGTTCTGCCCACCGCTAATACATATATATGTAGGAAATGCATTTTTTTGGTTTGCTTATATCTTTGGTGCCGTTTGACAAATCTTCACAAAACATTCACCACATTTTTCTTACCTCACCTCCATACTGAGAAGGTTCAGGGGCATCCATCAAGAGGGGTCCCAAAATCTTATTTCTCTATTCAGTTTTTCACACACAGCCCAAACCACTGAACTGATTCCCACTAGATTTGACAGAAAGCTAGATCCTGGTCCAGAAAGAGTGCTTTTTCATGATTTGATACATTGAGTACTTTATGAGCAATTAGTGCTCAAAAACTTTGTATATTTCACACCACATAGGCTCCACTGACCCAACAGATCTCCTGCTGAGATCTGATTGGCTGCTGCCACATCAACCAGGAAGTGGTGGCAACCGTCAAAGGAATCAGGATTCAGTCCTGAGTCAAATATAAAAAGTGAAAAAGACCTGAGTAAAATGTAAAAAGTGAAAAAGACATAAAGGGGCAGGGTAGGGATACCTTGAACCCAAACATTTGGTGGTTGTGTCCCAGAGGGAACCCACCTTGGGTCAAAAACATTTAGAATTTGTATTAAATCTGCTGTGAATTTGCACATGATCAGTGTAACTGCAGCAAAATAACAAAAAAGTGAAGACTCCCACATGTCTAAAAAACAAACAAATCCCAGTGTAGGCCAGCCCCAGGGGGTAGAGATAGTTTTGATTTTTGGGAGGCGGACAAACAGCTCCAACTCCTCGAGCCTCTGAGACCCAAATCCCTGGGGCCATGGTAGGGAGGGGATGCACATCCCCCCTCCTGGAGCCTTGTTAGGCGCTGAGGAAAGCAACCCTGAGATCAAATATATAAACGAAGGGAGAGGGTGTGCAACCACCTTCCTGAAGACAAAATAGGCCCAGGGAAGCCCATTCCCTGGGGGCAAAATCTACAATAAAAGAGGACCCCTACCCCTGAGCCTTAAAAAGGCCATAGGGACCCCATCTCCCAGAGCCGTCAAAGAAATTAAAAGGGAGTGGAGGCCATGCAGTCCCCCCTCCATGAATTTTTAAAGGCCCAGGGAATCTCATCCTCTGGGGCCTGATCAGTTACTTTGTCTTGGGGAGCCCACCCTGGAACACAGTAATTTTCCCACCTGCACTTGTACTGGCAGGGAAACGATGTGTGCTTTCGCCTAGCAGAAGCACTTTTAAATCTCCCACCAGATGGGAACACACGTGCCTTCCATGTCTCCAGAAAGTGGGGGCAGGCAAAGCAAGTCTGCCTCCTTCCTGCAAGAGATTCAAACATGCTCCTGCCAGGTGGGAGCAGAATCCTGTTCTATTTCCCTGCCTGCACTGCAGGTATGGAAAAAGCACAGATATTTCTCTCTCCTGGAGGAGGCATGCATAAATAGCTGCTACCTCTAGGCGGGAGCAATGCCAGCTCGTGAACCATGCTTACAGCTGTCCTCAGCTGTGCGGGCTCTGGGGCTCTCACAGGACCCCCAATATGTTGTTTGTGGGTGCCCAGGTTGGGCATTGGGGCATCCACCTATAACTTAGAGATTTTCCAGGGCACAGGGTTCCAGGGGCCACTTTTTGCTCAGGGAGGGGGTCCATGCGGTCCTCCCTCTTGATGGAATTCAGCCCTAGGGGATAGGGTCCCCAGGGCCTAATAATGCTTGGGGAGGGGGCCATGCACCCTCTCCCCTTTTTTATTAGACTTTGGTCCCAGGAGATGGGGTCCGTACACCTCAATAAGGCTCATAGAAGTGATGGGAGATGAGGTCGCCAGAGCCTGAAGGCCAACCCTATGCAGCACACTCCTAAGGCTGTGCATGGCATAGGGTTGACACCCTGCAGGGGGTTGGCTACCTTCAAATGGATTGGCCACAGCTAGGCCCTGTGGCCATCGCCCCACCGAGCATTGCCAAAGGCCGTGAGCAGCAATGGGTTGACTGCCTCCGGGTGGGTTGGGAACAGCAGCTTGAATGAATAAGACTTGGCAATATAGGCCTTAAACACCTCTTGTATCCAATAGAAATCACCCCTATAGCAAGCCCTCCGTAGCCTGTAGGTAAGGGTGCATTATAATTAAAAGGTTGAATGTGTACTTTTAAGTTTGAAATGTCCTAATAGTGAAAAACTCATTTTTCACTACTGTGAATAACATTGGGTTGCACAATTACATTTATTAAGTGCTAACTTTTGACTAGGAAAAAGGCACCATTTCCTGTTTGGTGTCTGAGAAATTGTAATTAAAAATCCTCTTTAATGGTAACGTTGGATTTTAAGTTACAATTTTGAACATGCCACTTTTAGAAAGTTGGCAATCACCATTGCAATTTGGTCTTTGCAGACAGTCCTAAGTCACATGATTGGGTGCGGTTGGCAGTTGTCTTTGTTTATTCCTCCTAAACAGCCACACAATAGAGGGGTTAGGTGCCTGGATGGGTCGTTAACTGGCAGGATGGGGGGGCAGAACAAGGTACAGCCACACTATCAACTGAAGAGTGCGGGAAAGACATTTTAGCTATGCATTTGCCACTGGTCACTACCTATATTCAGGCCACATAAAGGTAACTCCGAGCCTGGACATATTTGGTATCAAACATGTCACAATCATACCCAAATACTAATTCCAGCATTGGTGGCATGATTCCATGCACTCTGGGGTCTTCTTAGAGGACTCCCCTGTGATACTACTACCAGTCTTTCAGGGTTTACAGGCAACCCACTCTGCTGCAGACCCTCAGACAGGTTTCTGCCCTTCTGCAGCTTGACCAGCTCAGGCAGAGGAAGGCAGAACAAAGGATTTCCTGTAGGAGAGGGAGGCAACACCCTCTCCCTTGGAAATAGGTGTTACAAGGCTAGGGATAGGAAGCATCCCCAAGCCACCCGTTTGCTTTGAAGGGCTCATTTGGCACCCTCCTTGAATATACTAGTTTGCACCACTCCAGGGACCCGTGGTGTGAAACTGGACAAGTGAAAGAAAAATGACCACTCCCCTGTCCATTTCCACCCCAGGGGTGGTGCCCAGAGCTCCTCCAGGTGGTGCATGGTTCTGTCATCTTGTAAACAAGATGAGCAGAGACCCCTGGGAGCATCTGAGTAGCCAGATCAGGCAGGTGACATCAGTGACTCCCTCTGATAGGTGGCCACTGTGCAAAGTGACTAAGCCCCCTGTTAGGGCTATTTAGGAACTCCCTTACGGGTGGGTCCCCAGATTCAGCATGCAGGACTCCACCAGGTCTCCTCTGCATCAACCTCTTCTGCCCCTGGCCACTGAACCCGCAACTGGACACTTCAGGAACCAACAAGACTGCAACTCCTGAGACAACCTTGCCTTGAAAGATTGTTTCCTCGGCTCCTTCCAGCAACTGCAACATTTCATGGGTGTGCATCCTCTGGGGTCTGCAAAACTTAAGCTGCAACAAGAAGCAAGAAGGAATCTCTCTTGGAGTGAAGGAGTCACTCCTCTGCATCTGCAGGCACCTTAGGCAATAACATCCTGCTGCATGGATCTGCTCTGCTCTTCAACTGTTTGGATCCTGCAACACAGATTGTGGTCCAGAGTGGTCCTCTTGGTCCTCTCTGCCCTCTGTCCATTTTCGGAGACAGTGAGCCCTTGCTTCTCCTTTCAGGACAGTACCCCTGTGCACTGTGACTCTTGCAGCAAGTAAGTCTTGTCTCCTGCCCCAAAGGATCTTCAGACTCAAAGTAGCCCCAGCCCCCAGCACTTCATCTTTTCAGGGGCAGTCTCTCCTCTGCTGCTCCAGTGACGTGAGTCTCCTCTCCAGGTGAGCTGATTGGGCCTCACTGCAACTTACTGAGCCGACTGCCACTTGGTTGCCTGTGGTGGCTGTGACTGCTTCTGCTGACTTTCCCAACTGTTGAGTGTCAGCCCGGACTCCCCTCCGAGGGTTGAGCTCCCTGGGCCTTGCTGGCCTTCATCATCTGTGCAACTCTTCTTTTGCTCCAACTTGCATTTGCCAAGGCTTGTTAGTGGCCTTCCTGACCACTGACCAACTGTGACAAGGCGAACGACGTAGGACATCACCTGCATGACTTGAAGGAATTCTCTTTAGCTCCTGGAGTCAACAGCTGATCTTCCCTGGTCAACCTGTATTTTCATCCACATAAGAGTGTATAGTGGCTCCTGCCCCATCTGGACACTCCACCATATACTGGACTCAGTCCCCTTCTTTTATAGGTCCTCTTCTTCCAGAATCCACCTTTGGGTTCTTGCAAAGTTCCTTCTTCTATGTCCTCTTGTTAGTCTTTGAGAACACCAAGTACTTATCTCTGCTCTTTTGGTACTGGGGGTCACTTAGGTACTTACCTCTTGGGGTCCCGTGTTCACCCAGCTTCCCCCTAACCACTCCGGATCCTTGGATGGGGGACTTCTCTTTGCATTCCACTATTTTATTGTATGGTTTGGCCCTCCCCCAGGGCCCTAGCTATTATCTACAATTGCTTGTCAATGCTTCTTCCTATGCTAATTCCTAATTATTGCTATATATGTATATATATATATATATATATATATATATATATATATATATATTGAGAGAGAGAGAGAGAAAGAGAGTACTTACCTCCAGTTGGGGGACTGCCTATAAGTATTCTAGTTAAGTGCTACTGTAATAAAGTGACTTTACTTTTGTAAAACTGTGTGGGTCCTTTCAGGTGTGATAAGTTATTGTGTGAATGTTGTGGTATTGCAAGTGCTTTACACTACTCCTAGATATGTCTTGGCCTCTCATCTACATCTACCTCTAGAAAGCCCTGACTTTCTAGACACTGTCTTCATTCACTAATAGGGGTTGCTTGGACTTTGCATAAGGTGCCAACACCATAGGTGTACACTACACACCAGGCCACCTTCCTACAGGCCTAGCCTGCTGCTTAAGCCCTGTTTCAACACTTAAACCCAGGACTACCAAAGTGACTCCAAGGGCTTCTTAGTCGGCCTTCTAATCAGAACCTCAGGTATGGAAAAGTTTCCAACCACCTTGAATCCACAATTAGGCCCTGCTTGAATGAGTCCTAGTGTCTCAAGTGGTGCACCATGAGTTCTGAACATCACATAACACCCATGGCACCACAAAGACACCCCCGTTTCACCGAGGAGGAGTAAAAGATCATGGTGGAGGAAATCATCAGGGTAGAGCCACAGCTGTTTGGAACACAGGTGCAGCAGACATCAATAGCAAGGAAGATGGAGCAATGGTGGAGAATCATGGACAGGGTCAACGCCGTGGGACAGCACCCCAGAACAAGGGACGACATCAGGAAGAGGTGAAATGACCTACGGGGGAAGGTACGTTCCACAGCAGCAAGACACCAGCTCGCTATCCAGAGGACTGGCGGTGGACCCCACCTCATCCCCACAACTCACAGCATGAGAGGAGCAGGTCTTGGTAATACTGCATCCTGAGGGCCTGGCCGGAGTCGGAGGAGGATTGGACTCTGGTAAGTCAACTTTCTACTATCATCACCACCTTACCTGCATGCTATCACATACCCTCACCCTCACTCCCATCGCTCCTCTACATCCCACTCACCCCACCATCACATCTCACTAATCCCAATGCTAAGCCCTGCATTCCATACCAATGCATCGACTCCCCTCACAGCCCTGCATGGACACTCATCACTAAAGTATGCATAGAGAACTAACAATCCCACCATACGCCAACATACACAAGTAAAAGCTGGCAGGGCAACAACAACCATAGAGGGGAAGCCAGGGATGTACAATATGTCATACATATAAACCATAACACATCACTTACATCCCCAGAGGTACCCCAGCCAATGTCACCGGAGAGGAGGTGCCAGCACTATCCAGTCCCCCAACAGAAGAGGCCCACAGTAACTCTGGACTTCAGGATCTGGACAATCTACCTGGCCCATTAGGGACTTCTGGACAGCCGGTTACCCAAGCCCAGTCACAGACCACCAAAGAGCCTCCCCCATCAGGAAACAACACCAAAGCACCCACCCAGTGGACCCAAAGCTCTGTCCCCAGGACACGTAAACCAACAGTGTGCCCACCTGTACAGGGACCCCAGGCTCCACCTTGCACCCAAGACAATCGGGGACCTGGGGTCAGTGGCAGTGGGCACACGGTTCAGGGGACAGAGGCACAGCCACCTGGGAAACTGGGAGGACTGCTGTGTGCCAGTGGGGGACACGATGGGCCAGATCCTAGACAACGTGCAGGAGAACAGGAGGCTGTAGGAGGGACAGTAACAGGGGATCAGGGAGGCACTGCAGGCTATCAACAACACCCTGATCTCCATAGCAGGGGTGCTCGCAGACATGGCCACCATTATGAGGGAGGCATTACCACACCAGCGGCTCCCTGCCACTAGCCAGTCATCTGAACAGCCTTCCACTTCTACTGCTGCTAGTGGCCAGGAGACCCACACACAGGACTCACAGGCCACCACCACCCCTCCCCCCACAGAAGGTGAACCACCTCGCAAATGTTCCCTGCAATCCAGACAGAAGCCAGAGACACTTGCCAAGACCCCGCCAGGAAATTAGACTCTCCTGATTGTGACCCTTGTGTCCCACTCTGTCACCCTGTCCACCTTGAACTGCCATTGCTCCCCTTCTTATGTCCCCTTTGACAATGCACCTGTGCTACAAACAGGCTGGAACAATACCCTGGACGTTCCTACATCATCATCCTAACCCATTGCACTTCCCCTCTATATATTAGCACTTCAATAAACACCCTTTGATAAAAATCGATTTTGAGTATGTCATGTATTCCAAATATGTATTGATTGAAACAGGTACAAACATTGCAAATGAACTGTACATATAATGAGCATAGAATTAATGATCTGTAGCTGGCTGTTCTGATCACACCAGGAGTATTTGTCAAATCACCAACATCTGCAAAATAAATAGCTAGAGGGAACAGTAAGTCGGCAGAGAAGTGGGAAATACCAGTGTGCCAATGCCACACAGAATACA